>NC_135497.1:497506726-498706726 GCF_052857255.1 Amblyomma americanum
TGTCGGGCAGTGGGGTCGTTACGCCACACTTGACATGCGTGGAGGGAAGCCAAACTTTGAGAAAGACTGCGGTAAGCGAAGACGCGCATGCCCTCGCGCCTTGCGAATACCAAGCTGCCCTGTCGCACGGTGCTTAGTTCGCAACCTTTGCATGCTTGGTACGCATGTGGCAATGATCACAATAGAAAAGAGCTAACCTTTCTCCCAATACACCACAGTAAGCCATGTGTATACGGCCGCTAGCTGGCTCAGACGTCACGACCGCTTCAGCCCAATTCAATGCGCAGTTGTGAACCATCCAAATTGAGAACGGCGTAGAAATGCATGTCAGCCGAGTCACAAATCTTTTCGCGCTTAAGAAAGTGCAGTTTAGGGCGTTTTTTTCTTGGCGGCTAATTGCAAAACCCAACTTCACTACTTGTGCTCAACGTCCGCGAACATTTGAGATTTTTTTTGGGAAACGTGAAAGATTTTGCTACACCACTACTTCCATGACCCGCGTTTAAAAATACCACCACTTTCCTACAACGAGTCGCTTGTTCCCACGACTCCATTTTATGTATGAATTTCCTCTCCTCGGCTCCTTAAGATGAAGCTGCCTAGAGAAGAGCAGCTCTGCTTGGATGCAGCCTAGAAACAAAGCAGCAGTTGGTAACAACAGCCCATGGACAACACTGTGCTGTACTGTGCAGAAGAAAATGAAATCGGCATTTCAATCTTTGTCTGTATTAAACTAGCCAGGGGCAACTAAAATTAGGCGTTTATAATTTCGCCTTTTGATTAGCTTTCTATTTACTTAACAAAACGCTTTGACAACCGATGATTTTCTTGGCGCCAGGAACTCACTGTGATGCGCATGAATGCGAGCGGATGTCCACTGCAGAGTTCTTGCAGAGATGTCCTTCCTTCTCACCAGCTTGAGGAAGTTAACAAATACGAATACCTAGGTGTTACTCTAACCAGTATTGTTAGCTGGAATAAACACATATCAAACAGATGTGCATCATCTTTCAAGAAACTTTGCTTCCTCAGACATAAATTGAAAGCTGGCCCTTCTAGTGCAAAGCTCCTAGCCTACACGTCCATCATCAGACCTAAACTAGAGTACGCATGCACCGTCTGGGACCCTTACACAAAACATAACATCGACATCTTAGAAATGATCCTGCGAAAATCTGTTAAATTCATTTAACGAATACCGCTCCACTGACTCACCAACCGCTCTGATGGCGCAACACAACATACAGACACTGCAAACACGAAGAAAAATTCAAAGGTTGAAGCTAATTTACTTACTCAAAAATAACAAACTTTCCATTTGCCCTGATCCATTTATCAAAACAAGCACATTGCGACTAACAAGAAATCATCACCTGGAATCACTAACACCGTACAACGG
Source organism: Amblyomma americanum (assembly GCF_052857255.1). NCBI lineage: Eukaryota > Metazoa > Arthropoda > Arachnida > Ixodida > Ixodidae > Amblyomma > Amblyomma americanum. The sequence goes on from NC_135497.1 coordinate 497,508,126, forward strand.
TAGGGTCGATGTTTTTAAATACTCATTCTTTCCGCGCACAATCACACAATGGAATGAACTCCCGACTGATCTACTAAAGAACATCGACGCCTTTTACAAAATATTTTATTGACAGTTGCTGAGTGCCTGTTTCTTATTCTGTGCCATTATTTATATTTGTTCTGCGATGTTATTTGCTGTATTTCTTTTATGCTTTTTTGCCCCTCCTCCCAGGACCCATTTAGGGTCTGCAGTATGCTGTAAAAAAATAAAATAACAATAAAAAATAAATATTAAAATGAAATCGTGTATGATTTATTTATTTGAACTACCTTACAGGCCCGTAGGGCATTGTGTAAGGGGGCGACAAAACATCAACAACAAATTTAAAAGGGGACAAACAAAGACAAGGGACCAAGGCACTATACGTGATAAGTAAAAAATTGGATACACTTCAGTATAATACAGAGCAGTTGACATAGGGGTAAGTTAATGTAAATTTGGCGTAGGAACACCGAAATAAATCCAGAAAAGAGACCCAGGGTACATCTAACAAAAAATAAAATTAGAAAGCACATGGCGCCTTTACTAATGTCAACCAAATTTGGAAACAGAATACGAACAAAAGGAGAGAAAAAAAATAAACGCAATGTGTAACAGAACGCGTAAAAGAGATTGCATTAACATGTTAAGATGGCTTCAGTGAAATGTGCAATGAGTTGGTGATGGAAGGTATCAAGATTAGACAGCGAGGCGATGTTATCTGGGAGGTTATTCCATAATCTGATGGCTCGCGAAAGTGCTGATGAATTGAAAGCTAATGTGTCACCATAGATGCGTGTAAAACTGAGATGATTGTGCAATCTTTTGGATGTGCGAGATGGGACATCTAGGTGAAATGACCATGACCTATTGGAGTGTACGTACTTGTGAAATAATGTTAGCAAAGCGATGTCACGGCGTATGCCTAAAGATTGCAAAGAAAGATCCGTTTTAATCTCAGTGACGCTTGAATGGTAGTTATAGTTTTTAGAGATGAATCGGGCTGTCCTGTTTTGAATGGTTTCTAATGTGGTAACCATGTTGTAATAAGGAGACCAAATGGAGGAAGCGAACTCAAGTTGTGGTCGAACAAATGTTAGGTATGCTAGTTTCCGAATATTAGCAGGAGAATTTCGTAAGTTACGGCGTATGTAACCTAATGACTTTGAGGCCACAGCGCATATGGATGTGATATCAAAAAAGACTATGAAAGATCGGACGAAAGGTTAACTCCAAGGTATTTGTAATGATATACATGGGAGAGTAAGTCATCTTGAATAAGGTATGTATAGTTAGAGTTGTTATGTTTCCGGCTGAATGAGATGTAGCCATTTTGCCCGTCTTGCTGCCGCGGCTTTATCAAAGCGCCGAAGCAGCGTCTCCCGCCATGACTGGTGGCCGACTTACCTGCTTATGCTTTCTGCCTCGTGGAATGTATCGGGAAGCGGCTTATTGAGAGTTTCGGGCAACAGCAGGCTGATGCCAGAAGCGAGCAGTAAGAAAAGCGCCTGAATCACGTACGGCACAGAGGGATCGGTCGCCTCACCCTGCGCACATGGAATATCGGTAGCACAAGGGCTCATAAATTATCTGCTATTGAGCCGATGCATGCGGAACAAGACGGTTCTTCCTGAAAACAGCGCGAGCAAAGGCCTGTTTCTTCTCTCTCAACCAACCAGTTCAAGCAACTGTTGTTTCTTCTCAATAAAAGCGAAGCAGCAGAAAAAAACAGCGCTTTGCAGCTTAACGAGGCTTCATTGGCCTACAGAGAACACTGAACCTAAGCAATGTCACTTCCTATGCGCGTCAAAGAAACAGCTTAGGCACGCGGACTGCAAGCTTGAAAACAGTCTAAACTACTTTAATCTTGCAGAATATTGCCTAATAGTCCGAAATACCAATTAAACTGCATGAAACCATCACTGTTATATCTTGCATGCCTAAGAGGAACCGCAACTAAGTACTAATTTTATATACAAAATAATTTGACAAAGCAAAAACAACAACAAAACACAACATGCCACGGTGGGAGCCGAATTAGCGACTCCCGCATGAACACGTGGGGTGTTGCGCCAACTGAGCTATACAGTTCTTCCATTTGCCTTACAAAATTAATGATCAGTTAATTGCAGCCTAATCTCTGCAACGCTCACTGGCGGCCACACTCATCTTTAGCGGCGTATGTCCTATACGTCGTATTCATGCGCAAGTTCCACAAAGAACATGGCCTGTAACGCAGCAAACAAAAATATGGACGGCGCTTACAAAGCCAGATATAGAAAGAGACGCACATGTCGACAAGACAGAGATGGTGTGTTCCTCGTTTTATGTCTGCGTTTAGTAAGTGCAAGTGCGTAGCGGTGCGCCATTAAAGATGTGCGACTCAGGAGGCTTCTTGAACAGTTCTGCCCTCGAACTGCTCGTGCGCACAGCCCGCGCCCCGAGCCTTCATCTTAGTCATGTTTGACAGTCGGTACTAACGCACCTTCTATGAAGGCCGACCTGAGCACCTTTGTGATGATGCGATGGAGGGTGCGACAGGGCACCCCCCCCCCCTAAACATAACGTACGTAAAATTGAGCTCATTGGCGTATACCTGCCGGCCCAGTGCTAGGCATGTTAGTTAAGACAAAGATGGTACCAGCAGGAAGATCCCTTGGAGGCGTTCCAAGACCTGGAGGGGGCTTTTGTTGATCAACGCTTACGACCTCCTCGCGGACTGCCAAATTACGGTCACACCTGCCAGTGGCGTCACTGAGGAGTGCGGGGGGGGGGGGGGTGCGGATCCCACCGGGTGTAGCGCTGAAGGGGGTGCAGCTGTAGTGCGTGGAAAGAGGATTCGGGTTGCTACGGTGAACTTGTAATTTGACAATTCGTGCTCCAAATGTTCCACGTGGCGGTGAAAACGTATTTGCTGTTCATTTTCGGGCCAGTTGAAGGAGAACCTTGGCACGCATATTGATACACGCGTTTTTTTCATGCTAAAACTTCAATTTCGTGCCTAATTATTCAGTCAGTTAACTTTTGCACTAGCATTCCAGACATTCATCCATACCAAAAAACGTTGTCAGTGTCCAATTCTTCATTAATACTCTTTTTGAAGAAAAAACAGCAGTGACTAGTTTTTCTGCCTTTTTTTGCAGGAATAAACTTTTCAAATATTGAAACGACAATGGACGCAAATTCATCTCTCCATGCGCTTCTCTTTCTGGCAGATCGCTGCGGCTGACATGTACCGCGAAAGGCTGCATTCGTAACATCTTATGTTCAATCCCTTTGAAGTCATGCCATTTAGCCTGTGTATTGTAAGAACTTATTTATGGCTGGCAGTATCCTTAAATAATATTACTCGGACCATTTCGAGCGGTAGATGGACGCTTTGAGTGCACCTACTTGTCTGTGCTACCTCGGCGACGTCGTGGCCTCCTCGCATACGTTTTTTGTACACATCGAACGAGTTTCTACTACTGCTGCTCGCCTTCGTCAAGTGAGGCTTCAGCTAAATCCTGCGAAGTGTCAGTTGGGCCACCACCGGCCTCACTAATCTTTCCCACGTGGTCGATGCTTTTTAAGCACGACCGGACCCGGGTAAAATCCGCATCCTTACGGACTGCCTTATTCCTTTTTAAAAGGAAGGATATAACGAGGTTTGTCACCCTTTGTTCGCATTTCCCGCCATTTCCGCTCAACATTTCGCCCACTAACAGAAATCCTCAGGAAAGACGTTCCTTTCACTAGGGCTTGCTTCAGTGCAAACTTTTTCGTCGCTGATCAAGTTGTTGGTCACGCCCACCTATTTTAGCCTTTTTTCACGCATCAACCTCTGCTCAAGCTCGCACCAATGCCAGCAGACACGGGGCCAGTGCTGTGCTAGCCAAACAGCAGCACAATCGTGAACTTGTTTTTTCTTACGCGAGCAGCCATCTCTCCGCCGCCGGGCGAAAATACTCCGCCACTGAACTCGATTCTTTGGCGCTTGATTGGGCGCTTGCCGAACACCTCCCTTACACTGATCGGTCGCCGCTTCATATTGGTCACGGAACACCATGCTTTTTGAAGGCCTCCTTTGCTAAAAGATACCATTGGCCAATTAGCTGGTTCAGCTTTGTGCCTGCAAGAGTACTCGTTCACTGCCACATGCAAGTCTAGGCGCCTGCGAAACGACGCGGACTCTTTGTATCGTCAACGTGCTGACTGGAGTGAGGTCACCGTTGATCGTTACCATTGTTAGGCGTTAGGCTTGTTCAACATCGCCGCACAGAACCACGACCTCTATTAAAGGTCGCTCATCGAAAGCCTTGACTCTGCAAACGCGAATGACTCCTGTACGACTATTTGTTCTCCACGATGACACTTTGTATCGCCGCGATGCTTACTCTGGCGGGCCTCAGTTGCTGCTTGCGGTTCCCCAGCGGTTCCGCTCGGCTGTCCTGAAGGAACTGACCTTTCCGCGTGTTGCGTGCGGAGAAGAGCGGTTCTGGCTCTGCGCGCCGCTTGCCTCTAGCACGGCCGCTCGATCGAACGGCCGTGCCTCTAGTTATTCGGCGGCGCCTCTGCAAGTGCCTTCCGCAGTGTTGCTCTAATTAGTAATCTCACTAATTAACATGTCTATAGTTTACCCCCCTCTAATTACCACATCATTACGCTTCAATTAAGCCAACCTCTACATATCACCCCTCTTGTACGTCAGCCAAGGCAGCGTGCCTATGAGACCTATAGTCGGTAGCGTTCCGGCAGGCGACCCAAGGGTGGTTCGAAGTACGACTGAAATATATGGAAATTTTTCTTTAAGTGAAATCAATTACATTACAAATTTAAGTCCTTGTAGGCAAGCGCCAGCATTTGTGTGACATTACAAGTCCTTTTTCAATTATTTTCATTCCAGACATACACGCGTTAAGCGGGTTTTTCGACACAGTGCCACCGGGACAACGCGGGTCTTCCGCTGAACGGGAGCATTAACGCTGTCGCGTTAAAGACAAAACGGGATACCGTCCCTTCACGCCACAGCAGTCGCCTCGCGGCCCTCCGCTTCCTGCTACAGCGCCACGACCAGGGGCATTTTGACCGCAAAGCGAGCACCTTGTCGCGATGGTCCGCAGCAGAGCAGTTAAATGCCGCACAGAAATGTATCAAGTGCGATACGCACTTTCGTGATTGTGACGGCGAAGTTCATCGTCACTCAGTATACACAAGCAGCGATCGAGCGCCGGAGATACCAGCGCCGCGGTTGCGGCCCGCAGCTGTTTTTTTGAAGGCGATTGCACAAGTCGCTCCATAACGAAAGGAAACAAGTCTGCAAAGAGAATTTTTTTGGTTACTTCTCTATAAAAGTTGTAAATGTCTACTGAATATTATACTCAAAAGATAAACTAGTTAGAAAACAGCAAAATATGCGATTAGCACACATAATTATTGAGTAATCAATAATAAAATACTCGTACCTTGTTCCTTTGATATTATTGGGCCCTGTATATAAAAAGAAATTCATGGTATCCTAGAGCATGAAAAACAAAGTCAGAAACCTGATATTTCCAGAAGCCGAGCTTTCCTGCGAACACCATTCAAAAAAAAAAAAAAACTGCCTCCCAAATCAGGCTGAAACACAGCCAGAAAGACCGGACAGTTTCACTTGCCGCAATTTGTCTGATTCAGCGCCAGTTTTTTGTGTTGAAATGCACCAACTAGTCCCCCCCCCCCCCCCCCCCCCCCCCCCCCCCCCCCCCCCCCCACCCCCCCCCCCACATGTTCTACTCGAATACCTATTCCCCGTAGTATACCGATCGCAGATAACACGGGAGCCATCCGAGTTAGCGGCTTTTCGTTCACGATGATCACGATTTTCCGCGTTGCCAAGTTGGATCAGATGAAAAAGCCATTTAACGAACACTGCGAGACAGTTTCATTGCGAATCTTACAGCATCAAAAACTAAACATTGTAGCACTCTTTATTACTTTGAACTATGACAGACCTTAACCTCAGCCTCCATTTAATCCCAAGAAAATTTAATTACGTCATTCTTCTGAACCTTCAGTCTCTTGAAGTGACGCGTCACGCCCTGCTTACAGGCGCTAAGCTTGACTGTGTAAGTATTCTGCTTGCGCTGCGCCGCCGTAAAGTTTTGCTACCTGAGCACTTGGGGAAAGAAACACAGGGAGACCCTCACCAGGTCGCGGAGGAATGGCGCCACCATGGCTCCAAACCGGGAGCAGGTGAGCACACATGCGAAGCCGAAGCTGCGGGCCAACGTCGGGAACACCTCGAGCGCCATGATCCACTTGATGAAGCCCGCATTGAGCGCCAGGAACCTCACCAGCACGTTCGATCCAATCCTCAGCCAGCCGGGACTGTCTGCGCGAATGCGGCGTAGTCAAGCGTAGTTGTTCGGTTCTATACACGACAGCTTGGAAGAAACGTTGCTTGGGGTCTTCTTTTCTGGTCTAAAGCACCGAGAATGTAATACAGACGAACTGAGATATCGCGCCGACCCAGCCCTCTGTGTAGTGCGCGTGGTCGCGAATGGTTAACCGCAGAAGCATTGATCCACACCATGATTAGTTCAATGTTGTCTTTCGAGCAGTACTTTTTTGACAGTGCGTGGATGTTATACTGAAATGGGCACAGTATTAGAAGTGGAAACCACGAACCTGTTTGGACCAATCACCGTTGGCCCAAATGAGGGCGAAAGTACACGATTGCGATGCTAGATTAAAATGGCTGCGCACTGAGCAAGAACCCATGTAGTTGTTCGTCATAGCTGGAAGGCATGTGGCACTCGCAACCGTGTGACCTTACTGAGGTCGTACCAGTCTTTGTTCTTAGTAGCCGCTCTCCTGCCTCAACTCTAGCCTTTGTAAAAAGTATAATTGCTGCATTGCCTTCAAGTCAGCCTTCACCAAGACCTGCGCTAGTTCTTTTCGGGAATGTTTGTTAGAAAAGAGCAAGGGTTACACCAGTGGCACAAAAGTGGAGCATGTGCCTTTTGCTCCTGAAGTACAGGGATCGAACCGTGGCGCCACTGTGATTGTGTGCCGTCTAAAAGGAAATAAAATATGTCTCGATGGATTTTGTACCAATAGCTGGAAGAGGCCGGATATCGGCGATCAGAAGTAAGAGGACCAGAGAGTCTGTACTGGAGAAGGCAAAGTTATGGCACTACCACACACCGCACAAACAGCTTTCTGAGAAAGCTATATGGCTTTCCTTTGCAGTCGCAGGGATGCATTTGGGTGGATGCCAATGTGTAAATACTTCCTATTACAAGTTTACTCCACCTTGGCGGCTTCCCCTAAACATTTGACCAAAATTTTGATGGGAAGCGATGCAGATGCATGTTGACTACGTATTTCTGACGCGTGCGCCACCAAAACGCCGTGCGGACGTGATCATCGCCGCTATATTATATGTTTTGTCCGGAGCCTAGCAGTCTATCGTAACTGAGTTTATATGGCGGCAATTTCTTGCGATTACAGTTACAGTTGCGTAACCACCCAAAGAGATATATGGTGCATAAAAGCGAACTGGCGCGAGAGAATCAGACCAATATATGCAAGACAGGTGTGGCGCCAACTTACAACTGAGTTTATTTTGCTCAAACTAAGCTCTTGCTGACACGCAGTGAGAAGCTTTCAGCCCACCTAGTGCTGCTGGCTAATATCACATATTATATGCGTCTCCCTGCATTTCAGCTTTGTTTACATTATCGCACCTACGAGTTCTGGCCGCCTCCACTTGTCCACCGTGACTCCATGACCAGTATCGTACCCATTATCACCTGAATGCTTCCCGCAATCATATCGTTTCCTATGCCCATCAATAGTTCGAGCAAAGACCATAATATAATGTTCTGTTTCTTGACTTCTGAAGAAGGCACAAGCCAAAGTGCTACCCTTTCAAGACAAGTTTTCAATAGACAACAGGAATCATAAGTTTTTCTTTGTTAGATTGTTTCTTTTACAGATATGTGTCATAGATTTTCGTATTAAGCATGAAATCCTTCCAGCTCCCATTGTCGGAGCGCCTGGAATGACCTTGGCGCCAAAACGACGGATAATACGGAGGAGAACTTGACCGAACTTTGTAGGGACTTTCCGCCTGTCCCCTGCTGCCTGCGTGCTAGGCTGCCGCCGGAGCAGCACGTGCGTCAACGACAGCGTTTCCCAACAGTCCTGTGGTGGGCGAAGCCAGGATGCGGCGCGAAGGATCCTATACTACTCTCTGTCCAGCGCCCGAGCAGCGCACGCGCAGTCCTAGCGACGTGTGCGCGATGTGAGAACGCCGCACCTTTTGCGTAATCCTCGTGCCCGCGGCAATACCTTCCTCCGCCCTCACTGTTTACAACGGGTTCAGCGCCGCGACGAAGGATGGCGCCATGGCTCCACACGACACGTTGCACACTCCCGCCTGAGGGACGCTGCAGACGGATGGCTTTGTCTGGCCTCGTAACGAAGTTCAGTCTCTATATGTGCGATGCCGGCACTACAAAACATTTCATGCTTACGTGTACTCTTGAAAACGAGGTAGAGTACATTTTTGCTGCTTGTAGTTTCTTGATGACCCTGTACAGTAGATTCTTTGTTAGTTCACTCCCCTGCTTTGATGTTTTTGCGCTGTAGGTTATGATGCTAATAAGTAAAAAATATCGGGGGCTACAATGACCAATGAGCCCGGCACCGTAAGTGAAAGAAGGGCTCACCGTCGCCTAGTAGTCAGAGCACATGACAGATGTTGTTGTTGTTTGCCTCACAGAATGGCACATACCCACGAGAGGGGTTGGCCATAACCAGGTGGTGACTACTTGTATTGCAAATTGCATGCGGCAAATATAGGAGACCTAAAAAACTGACTGCACCACATAGTGCGGGCAGGAAACTTCTTTCTTTTTCTCGCCCTTCCTAGTATATGCACCACAAATGCGGCAAAGCGCCAGATAGCTGCAGTCACCATGTCCGGCAAATGTGCTGCAGGGGCTGGCAGTCACCGTGGGGCGGGGGTGCACACAAAGGTGGAGTAGAGAGCGTTGGAGTCCCCGAGAGCAGCCACCGGATCGTGGTGGCTATCCTTGACCGAGGGGCGGGGGTATGACGAACCACAGAGGTGGTAGGCGGCTCTCCATACGTGACCGCAAGGTTGCACCGTCAAGCAATCTCTGAACGCTGTGGGCACACAACACACCACAGAGGGGGCGCAGTGCTGAAGGATTGGAATCCTCTAGAGCGGCCGCGAGTTCGTGGAGGATAGCAGCTTATGAACCGTGATGGCGCGTGACACAGCATGCAGGTGAGCCAGACCAGAGGGTTGGAACTGACCAGGGGAGTGCATCACACATCACCGAAGTCGCCCAGCGCTTGTGGCCTGGAGTAGCTTTGCGCGGCTACGAGGTTGTAGCGGCTAGCAGGGCGATGAGGGCGGGGAACATGATGACATGAGCTGCGGGGAAGCCAATATGTAACTTGCACCTCACTTCAGCAGTGCACAAGCTTTGATTTCGAATAGTTTATTCATGGGTGAGGCAGCGACTCGAAACAGCTTGCCGCAAACCACTCATCCCTACCTAACGGAAACTAGAGAGGTCATCAGGGGGAACCGATCGGAGCACAAATTTCGCCAGAAGCTCCCGCATAACTCAGACCATGCGAATGGAGCTCAGTTTGTGTTACAGCCGGCCGGAAGCCTCCTTGAAGGGGCAGTCTAGAACGTATGGAAGCCAACGTGGCTGCACTCCCACACAAGTACTGACCTTGGAACGAAGCAGCTGCGGTCGCGCGGAGCAAAACTTGTTGCTCTGCGGGCCACTCGAGCGCTCTACACGGGATTGATCGCTTCTGTACGCAAAACACGGATAGGTTAATATCCCACGATTTTACAGACCCTTTACATATTTCTCTGGTAGCATCATATTAGGATTTTTATGTGACCAGCTACACTCCAGGTGACAAAAAGGGAACAGCGCACACACAGGACGAAAGAGACGAACGACACAGGTGCTGTCTACTTCGTCTTGTGCTTGTTCTGTTCCTTTTTTTGTCATTTTACACAACTAGCTCACAACAGCGCCCTCGTACACTCCGGGCGATAAGGCTGGGTATGAGAGGCTGTAAGCTAATGTGGCGCAAATTTGGAATATGCGAGTCATAATACCTTAGCATACGCTCAAGAGCAGCCATACGGCTACGAAAGAAAGAGTATGCAGCTTTCACAGAAGCTTCGCAGTTGAATTTCAGTACGTACTTCCAAATGGGCAACGACGTTTCCGTGACTGTGTTTCATTTCTTAGAGTCTTTTTTTCTTGGAAATTTTCAGCGTTGGGTCGCCTTCTAGGTTACGCAGCCCAGGTGTCGTAGTAAATGCCTGGCATTCAAACATCAGATTAGGTGAAGAAAATTTTCTTCAGTCTCATTCGGGTCTGAGCACTGGCTCTACAATTTGTTATGCAGGGTAAAGAATGAATATTTTCTTAAACAGGAGTAGGTTGTTGCAATTATGCGCTGACGCATATGACGGAGTGTCTGTATGCGTTCGTTCAGGAAGTTGCGTTCACGGAAGATTGCATTTGAAAATGTTTACGCAACCTTCTTTATGGCTCATGGGGGTTTAACACCCCAAAGCGACTCAGGGTATGAGGGATGCCGTAGTGAATGGCTCCGGAATAATTTCGACCACCTTGGGATCTTTGACGTTCACTGACATCGCACAACACACGAGCGCCTTAGCGTTTCGCCTCCATCGAAACGCGGCCGCCGCGGTCGGGCTCGAAACCGGCTCCTCCTTATCAGTAGCCGAGCGCCCTAACCACTGAGCCACCGCGGCGACGATGCGCAACCTGCTCTCTGTACAGTCCGCTACAGCTTACGCGTAAAGCATCATGTCTGAATTTGCCGCACGTTGGTGCTGCACACATAATCTCTCTACCAGTAGTCACGTGTGTACTGACTGCGCATTTTGCATGCGATGATCGGCAGTGCATATACATGCTTATGTGCTCGCTATTGTGTGAGTCTCAGAAAGGCCCACAGGATTGAAAAATAAAGAAGTCATGAAACTCTCAGTGGCACATCTGGCTTCTGCCGACGCTTGGATTTGTGCTTGCGGGATTCAGTGTTCTTTACCGTTTTCCCCCATGCTACTGTCCCCGTGAGCTCGCAGCAAAAGCGCGGTGCCAGGAGGCGCACCTTTGGGCAGGAACGGCAGTGGCACGATGGCCAGCGCAGCCAGCAGCAGGAAGAGTGCCTGAGAGCGACGCCGGCTGCATCGGCGCGCCACCCATAGGCCCAGCAGAGCGGCGGGGATCTCGCTGGCCGCAGAGATGGCGTAGTTGAAGTACGGGTTGCCCGGAGCGCTCGTCGACGACAGCACCAGGTTGTAGTAGACGAACGATCCCATGAACCTGCGATGAATTTTAGGACAACGCCTTCTGGCAGCACCCGATTCTCTGTTCCTGAGCTTGAATTTATAAAGAAACGTCATAAAACCAATAGTATGCCTAAAGAAAATAAAATAAATATATACATCTCGACAAGTGCCGACAGGTGTAACGACCTTATTTCGATTGCAAAAGAAAACAGGGGACAGTTGTATATATTACTGGCACTGGTGAATAACAACATTAATCGCTCTCGCACAGGAAACATAACACGCTGAACACATGCCCACCACTATACGCGTTTCGGCCATGTTTTTTTGTAGATTTAGTTTTCAATCTTTTGGTCTCTTTTATCATTAATGTGGCCTTTTATTTACTACGTGACTTTTGGTTTTCTGTATTTTTGATTTGCACCGAGAGGCGACCGGAAACAAAACTTCAGTTTCTTCGCCAAAGCCACCAGCGTGGCGTGGCGCACGAGCTTCGTGCCGAGCAGCCGCCGAGCGGCTGTTGTTGAAGACGCGGCATTGCCCTCCTTCTCGGAGGAAAAACATCGACTCTGTACTTTAAAAAGAAGATAGGAAAAAGAAAAAAAAGAAAATTGAGTAATGCGCGGCACTTAGCCTCTAGCTGTCTCGCGATCAGGCTTCATCCGCGCGACACGGGCGATCTCAGGTCTCTGCAGACGGCAGGTAGTCCAGAAAAACCCATCCGGTAGAAGTTCGTAAGTGACGTCAATTAGCCGACGGAGCACTCTCTAGGGACCGAAGCAATGCTTTAATAGTTTCTCTGAAAGCGCGGCATCTATTGGGTGTTCATACTCGCACTCTGTCGTTCGGAGCGAACGTGACCAGTCTGCGGCTGCGGCTGTAACGCCGGGCGCCATGGCCTTGATGGTGCTGGATGTCCAGCCTTGCAAACTGTCGGGCTCCTTCTGCACGAAGAGTGAAGCTCTCGGCGACAATGTCGGGGTCGAGGCCATCATGGGGCAGCGTCGCTTCCGACACTGTCGACAATTCGCGGCCACATAACAGACAGAAGGGCGTCTTCCGCGTGGTCTTTTGTTGCGCAGTGTTGTACGTGGTGGAAGGAAATTCTTAGACGGATGCTCAATGTAAGCATACGCACATGGACAGCATTTCAATGAGAGCTTTGTTAAGACGCTCAGTCAGACCATCCATCTGGGAATGGAAGACTGTTGTTTTCCTGTGAGTAGTGCCACTCAGTCACACGAGGGATTCCAGGAGTTTGGCAGTGAAAGCGGTGCCTCTATCCGTGATAATAAGTGCCAGGGTGACATGCCTCAGGACGATACATTCCACGAAACATTTCCCATGCTTGGTTACTGTGCCTCTCTGAAGTGCCTTGGTTTTAGCGTAGCGCGTTAAGGTTATCGTTGGCGACGATAATCCACCTGTTACCTGAAGATGAAGTTGGGAATGGGTCGAGAACATCCATGTCAACTTGATCAAACGAGACTCTGGACACTTGTACAGGATGTAAAAGTCCAGCTGGTTTGACGGGCGGTGTTTAACGTTGGTGGTAATCGTGGCACGTACACACTTAGTGTCGCACTGTCGCCGCAAGCTTAGACCAGTAATAGCTCCATTGGACCCGAGCCATAGTGAGGGCGTAGCCAAGGTGACTGGCGGTGGGCTCGTCGGGACACGCCTTCAAGATTTCTTCACGGACAATCTCTTGGACGACGAGGAGGTAGTCGCTCCCGGTTGGAGAAAAGTTGATTTTCTACAGTGCGTTGTTGCGCATGCAACAGGACCACTGTTTTCTTGAGAAGGGCCGGGCACCCTCGAATCTCCGGGTCCTCATGCTGCTGGTGGGAAAGAGTTGCTGTATCTACGGCTGCGATTAGAGGAAAGCCCAGTTTTTTGCCTTCGCGTGCAACCTTGACTGGAGACCTTGACAAGCAGTCGGCATCGTTGTGCTGGCGCCCTTATTTGCACACGGTGGCCATGTCAAACTCCTAAAGGCGCAAGCTACAACGCGAAAAGCGCCCAGAGGAGCCCCGTAAGTTCGTCAACCAGCAGAGAGGGTGGTGATCGCATACGACCAGAAGTGCGGGGCTGTACATGTACAGAAAATGAAGTTGGACGATTTTTCTTCCCAAGTTTTATACCATGTATATACGCATAATGTATTTAAATATTTGTTTCTCTTTGCGGCTCTACTTCATTGACCGCTTGTATAATGTATTCTCATATTTTACCTCTCCGCGGATTTTCATAATTTCACGCTGTCATACAAACAAATGACGTTTAAATTAGACGAGAAATGGTTTTACTCTTATCTTGTCCATTTTTTTTTGGTAAACCCGAACCTGCCATGTTCTGCAAGTGTGTGACTAGTGTAGTAATATGCCGTAAAGTGTGATAAGATAGGATAAATATTAATGATAACGTTGCGAATCTGCGGTCTCTAAATCTTCTATGTTGCGTTCCATAGTTTTTAGACCTCGCACCTTAGATGGATGTTGAAAAATTCTTGTTTTTTTTCGCTTGATTTAGTGTTCCATAGTTTTTACATCTCGTGTCTTAGCTGCCATAGTTTTTACATCTCGTGTCTTAGCTGCATGTTGAAAAGTCGTTTCGTTATTTTTTTACGGCTGATTTAGTTTGTTGATACGCTATACCATTACACGCGATTCCGCTGTGTGAGGGGCAACCGCAAGGCAGTGTCGATCAGTGCATAGTTTCCCTATTGAGCTGTGACTAAGGGGCTGATGCGAAGCGTTTTATTTCTCTCACGCCAAAACACAGTTCGTAGCGAGGAAGCCCAGCGTACGCGCGTGTGTTCGCGTTTCTAAAACAGGACATGGAAAGGGGCAAGGGATTAAGAGGGAAGGGTGGAGAAGACGGTGCTACGGCAAACGATGGCCACGGAGGTAGTGAAAAGGGGGAAAAGGTCTGATGAAGAAATAAAAAGCATGGACATCATAAGCTGACGCAGAGGTGGCGAGAAGGCACCGAGGAAAGCCGGCAAGGGTGGCTGCGCTATCGTGGGAGCCCCGTGATTCAAGGGAGATGATACGTGAAGATTGAAAAGCGAGAGACGTTGCCGCGGCGAAAGCTGCGATAGCGAGGAAGAGTGGAGAAGGCTGCGCGTACAATGTGCATGGCCTGACTCGGTCGCACTGGCCTCGACAAGTTACGTCCTCACGTCCTCAGCGGTAAGAGGCGGGCCGCCACTGCGCTTCTCGAAGCAGCTGCCTTTGTGTGCAGTCAGGACAGAGTGGCTGGCCGAAGTTGGAGTGCAACCGCCATGCCACCGAAGCGAGCGTTGGATGGAGAGGTAGAAGTCGCTCGCAAGCCCCTATTGGAAGGATGCACACGGTGTTTCAATTTTTATTACCTCGCACTAGGGCGCTAACGACTTAGAGGTTGAGCTTCTTGCGGTGTCTGTGCACCCCGCGGTGTCAGTAACATCTACTGTGTGAACACAGATCGCGTGGCTCTTAATAGCGTCAAAGTTGTATGACGATGACGCGTGTAAGTTACTTGCAATGTGTCCTGTTCCCCGAGACACTCCTGCACGATCTGCGTCGCGCGTCCATTCCTACTCGTGCCTTATTAATACCGGCGAAGCTTCCCTGAATTTCATGTCTCGGCTTCCAAAATCAGTCTCAACCGCCGCACTGTCTCCGCTGATCTAAAATGTAGCTCCTTTCTTATTGTTTAGTCAACGCGAAGAGTACTAACTATAACTTATCCGCCTGAAGTGTGGTTTTGCATGGAAATGGCAAGAACCGGCGCTAGGAGGTACGTCGGAAAGTCGGGCTTTACACCTCATACAACAATATACTCCACACACAACGACTGCAGCACATGAGCCTCTTTCGCAATCTCGCCAAACTAACACAACAGCACAAGGATCAGGCAGGAAGCGCACTTATTTCATACCTGGCAGTAATGCGACATCCACACACGATCAGGAATTGGCCACACCAAGCTCACACCAATTAGTCAGGGCCATCTCCTACCACCAACCGCTACATTTCCGTGATCCGTCGTACATCATGAGCCAACTTGCCCCAAAGCAAGCGCTGCTAAAAATGAGGTCTGCTGTCCTGACAGGCAAAATGTCTCAGTGTGGCATGCGGAGACACTAGAAAATTGACTCTGGCTCTTCTTGTACAGCATCGCGAACTTGTCGACGACCGTTTCATCCCGAGATACAAAACAACTGTTAGGCCTCGCTTGATTTGTCGTGAGCTCGGGTTCGTGTCATGAAACCGGCGAGATTCTACGAACCAGCTTCAACGGGCCCCGTATGCTTAAATTTTCGGAGTTGCAAATATCGTATGAGCTACATTTGCCATACATTACCAGCAGCAACACGCGCACTGACCCGATGTCATTATCTATTGCAGAAGAACGTATATTACACATCAACAATGCGCTGTTTCTATCATACTAACTACTGCAGCCTTGTATAGTAAATTTCAACGAAAGCCAACGCCACCAAACTACACCCGCCGAAACAAAACAATGTAATCAGACAGGTGGAAAACGCGGCTTACTTTCTTTCAGCGACACCTGCATTTGAAAAATACATTGTACTTCAGTGCTTGAGTAATGGCTCCATTATGTCTCTTCTGATATTATTCTATCCTTAATGCCTAACCAAGACATGTACTATGGCGCCGAGGCGTGATTCCTGAAAAGTTTGCGCGATAACTACAAAATCGAGACTTTGAGTCTGACTTTTCAAACATCCTTAATAAATTAAAAAACCGCGCGGAAATTCACACAAAAGTACGTTCAACTGCTTTTCCTAAATATGGAGTAAGATACTGCTGTATGCAGCTACAACTAGATTGCTCATTCTGCCTTAGTGATCCGGCCTGGAGGCATAACTTCTCTCGAGCCAATGGGCGAGTTTTATGATCGACGAGGCATTTTGGTCCCATGAAGCTTCTAATACTGTCCCATTAAAAATTTGCTACATTGACTTCATGGGATGCGACACTGCCTCTGCGCAAAGACTGCCCCCGCCTAAAGACCGAGCGGGCGGTACTGAAGCAAATGGTGCGAGACCATTCTACGCACAAAGAAGCCGCCGCAAAGGTGCGACAACGTCGTTCGCGCCGCCGAAGGTCGTCAAAGAAAGCAGTCACATTTGAGAAGAATGCCCCAAACGCAACTGCAGCTTATCCGCCTCCAAAATCCGTACCAAGGGAGCCCGGCGCTTGGTGATGCTGGACCTGTTGCCTCAGATGCAACTTGGCCACCACTGCCAAAGCCTTCTACGCCTACAGTGTCAGGGATGGTGGCGCACTCAGGGCAGTGTGCAGCGCCAAGACTGATCCAGCCAACAGGTACGATCAAGTTCATGGCCCAGATATGCAAGTGATTGCAATGCTAACCTCACTAATGAATGCCATGCTTGCTCTGCTTTCCAGACTACGCACGCCAGCAGCAAAAAGCGCACTTCAAGTGCTGGACGCGCTCCATCCAGTTCTTGCCGCTCTGCAGTAGAAAGCATCATGGGTCCTTCGGACCTGTCTTTTCAAAAGAAAGTCAAGCAAGCTTTCATTTTCCAATGAAATGCTCGTGGACTCCAGTCCCGGATTTACGATTTACGGCACTACGTCTACGAGAATCACTTCCCCATTCTTGTGATTTGTGAAACGAAGACCGCGGCAATTTTGCGAATATCCGGTTACGAGGTATTTGCATCACCCACGCGCAACAAATACAGCAAAGTCATCGTCTACATTCGACATGAACTTACATATGTGTAACCTTCAGTTCCTCCGAACGAAGACAATCAGTACGTTTGCCTGACAGTGAAGAGCCGAGACCTGACGTTAACGCTACTGGCGGTGTACTTGGCGCCATCAAGTCGTTTCGAAGCCAGAAGGTTGAGTGGTTTGATGGCAGCTACACCTGCTCCGTGGGTCATTATGGGTGACTTCAATGCTCAACACACCATGTGGGGAGGCGTTAGGATGGACGTTAGGGGAAGACAGCTTGTGTCCTTCGCCTCTGTCCATGACCTCCAGTGCCTTAATGACGGAAGCCCTACCTATATTTGAGGGGTGACTTATAGCAGCTGCTTGGACTTGACTTTCGTTTCACAGTGCTTTACCAACAGCGTCCGGTGGTTTTCGGATGTAGAAATCCATGGCAGCGACCATATCCCAACCTATCTGATTATTACCGGCCATTCTACATTTTCCGCAGGCTCGTGTAGGCAGCGCATTGACTGGACAGTTTTTAAATTACTTATGGAGGCTGCTTGCACAGAGGGCTTCTCTACCGGTCTTGAACAAAAAATTAAGGAGGCCATGGAACATGCCACCTGCCCCTTTAACCTTGTCGCTAACTACACCGATTTTGACTTCGAATTGCAGCGACTACGATCACAACGGCGCAGGGCAGAGCGCAGATACCGGCGCACAAAGTCGCGCCTAGACCTAAGAGATGCTAGGCGCATACAGAAGAAGATTCAGCGCAGAATTCAGGCACTACAAACACAACGCTGGAGGACATTTTGCCAAACACTTGATCCACGGAAGCCTTTGTCACGCGTTTGGGGCGTAATTCGCGGTCTTCGCACGTCCCCTCAACAGTGCTACCCGTTCAAATCCGTAGCGCTCCACCAAAAACGCAGTGTGGTTGAGGTAGCCGAAGATTTCTGCTCAAGAAAAACAGGCCCTCCGAACCCAGGCGCAACGCTCGGATGGATGGACTATTCTCCATGGAAGAACTTGATGCTGCGCTGGCTTGTTGTAGAAGGTCATCATCACCAGGGCCCTATGGTGTGACGTACTCCGCACTTGCCAACCTTGGCCAAGAAGCTCGACGGGCTCTTTTGTACATTTATAACAAGTCATGGACTGCTGGCATAGTTCCTCATGATTGGAAGACCAGTCGTCTGGTTCCACTTCTTAAACCGGGGAAATAACCGCTTGACCTTTCGTCATACCATCCAACTGCACTCGCCAGCTACGTCGGCAAAGTCGTGGAAAGAATGCTGCTCACACGCGTGGAATGGTACTTGGAGCGATATCAGATTTATCCAACCTTCATGTCTGGGCTCCGACGTGGCCGCTCTTCTATCGACAACGTGGTTGACCTTGTAACGTCGGTGCAACACAGCAAAAGTTTGAAAACATTGACCGTGGCATTGTTTTTGGATATCAAGGCCGAGTACGACAACGTAACGCATCAGGCCATTTTGGACGCAATGGAAGCTGCTGAGATCGGAGGCCGCACGTTCAGCTAGATACGCAGCTATTTATTAGAGAGGTCGTTTTTTGTCCTGACTGCGGACGGACCAACGTCCTTACACCGAAATTCGCTCGGAATCCCTCAGGGTGGAGTGCTGAGCCCAGTTCTCTTCAACCTTGCTCTCACCGCCCTGGTCGACATATTGCCTCAATCTGCTCAGATCTCTGCATATGCAGATGATATCTGTATTTGGGCATCAGGGGTGACCCGTCCTCAAGTTCGTGCAAGACTTCAAAAAGGCGGCATCGATATTGACATCTTATTTTCGATTGCAGGGCCTCAAGATTTCGGCCGAAAAGTGTTCACTTGTGGCATTCACACGCAAAATAATGTCACTCTACGCCATTCGCATTAATGGTGAAGCCATTCCCTATGAGAGAAGCCACAGATTCCTTGGTGTTGTCATCGACAGGAACCTCTCGTGGAGTCCACATATCTACGACATGAGAAAGAGACTAATTGCGATTGTCCACGTCCTCTCCTTCCTCGGGGGAAAGTCCTGGGGCGCATCAGTGCGCTCTATGCTGCAACTGTACCGTTCCCTATTTCTGGGCTACATGCGGTACAGTCTTCCGGTATTCAGTTCTATTAGAAAGACAAATATCAAGACTCTTCAAAGTGTGCAAGCGCAAGCTCTCCGTCTCTGCCTTGGACTGCCTAAATGTGCATCAACAGCAGCAACTGTTCTTGTTGCCCGGGAACCTCCTGTTACTACATACATTGCTGTTGAAACCATGAGAAGACATATTCGGCACCTCACACGGGTTCCCTGTCATCACCTCGCAACACTCTCAATAATTAGGCCGCGTACTGCATTCGCCAAAGTCATTGAAGCCCATCGCGCATATCTTCCATCGGAGTTCACCCCTGCGTCAAGACCGTGCTCACCCTTATGGTGTCTTCATGAACCTCAGGTTCACCTCTATATTCCTGGAATTACGAATAAAGCTGGTGTATCACTACCCGCTCTCAAACAACTGACATTGAATCACCTGCATTCTTACCACAGTCACCGCATACATGTTTACACAGATGGATCAGTTCACTCGACCAGTTCTGTGGGGTCGGTGGTGATACCGGCCAGATCCATCTTCATGAAAGTGAAGACGACCTATCCAACATCTTCAACTCTTGCGGAACTCGCAGCCTTACGGGCTGCGGTAGAGTTCATCAGTCAAGAACCTCCACTTGACTGGACGGTTTTCATCGACTCTAAAGGAGCCCTTCAAGCCCTGCAAGCTGCGCTACGCCGCGGGTCGCAGGAACAACTTGCGAAAATCGCAACTATCGCTTCGTTTGGCAGAGTGGCGGCAAAGTTCTCGTTAGACAGAAAGAAGGTGACACAGACATTGCTATCAAGTCTAAAAATGACTTGATGACGCTTGCATAAGTGTTTCTACAAGTGTCGCGACCTATTTATGCTTATTACTCCTGACAAACTCCTGACAAAAGTCGCATCTTGGTAGTAAGCGTCTCAAAGGTTTAAAGGCTTTTCATTTGAATATTCAGTCTGCCAGAAATAAACATCAGTATTTAGATTTGTTTTTTGATAGTATTGGTTTTTCGTTTGATGTCATTATGCTCTCAGAAACCTGGTATACTAGAAATGACAATGTTTTTTCAATACCCGGATATGAGGTGTTCTACCTGAATCGCTCTTTACGCTGTGGTGGCGGCGTTGCCTTGTTAGCGAAAGAAAATCTCAGATGTGACCTTTTGCCTGATTTGACCTCTTCGAAATCTGAATGCGAAATGTTAACAATAGCAATGTGTAACCATGTCTTTTCTGTCGTGTACCGACCCCCTAATGGTGATCACGCTACATTCTGTGCTTCCGTAGAAACTATGTTTCAATAATGCACAACTAGTAAGCTTAACTTAATTTGTGGTGGGGACTTTAACATTGACTTGACTTCTAATACTCGTGAGTCAAAAGAAATGATATGGTTATACGAGAGCTATGACCTAAATAATGCTATTTCTTCTCCAACTAGAATTACTAGTACGTCTTCGACGCTAATAGATTTCTTTCTCATCAGCTCCTCCATCAAAACTTTTTGCATCTGGAGTCATAGCTTGCAATCTTAGCGATCACTTACCTGTACATGTAGTCATCCCACATCATGAAAAAGAAACTAGCCTTCCGATCCCTTCTAGAAATGTTTCATCCAGAAACTTGAAAAATTTCCGCCAAAAACTATCAACTGTATCTTGGGAGAACGTGCTTTCTTCATCTGAGGCAAACATATCTTTTGATATCTTCTTTAACTTGTTAAGAACTGCTTACGAAACAAGCTTTCCATTTTTGAATTCTTCCAAATCGAAAAAGATCAGAAAACCATGGATTACTCGATATTTACTTGCTAAAATAAAAACAAAGTATACAATGTACCCAGCATTTCTTAAGCAATGGGATCCCGAACTGCTTAAATCATTTAAGAAGTATCGTAATAAATTAAACAAGGAACTTAAGCATGCCAGAGATAACTATTTCAATAATCTTTTTTTAGGATCATCCAAAAACGCGGCCGTGACATGGAAAAAACTAAACTCAATATTTCAAAACGTGCAGGCATCAAAAAGAATTAGTGAAATTGTTGTGAATGGCACAATGATTTCAGGAACTGATCTAGCTAATGTTTTCAATGACTACCTAGTAAACTTGAAGTTTCCTGCACCGTCAGGAGACTGCACCCAATATTGACTGGCAGTTGTCTTGAGACAATTTACTTGACTCCAGTTTCAGAAACGGAAGTTTTCTCTGTTATCATGAAATTAAGAAATACTAGCTCCAGTGATATCTTTGACATTCAAGTCCGACCGATTAAATTCACTGCTGAAATTATTGCTGTCCCACTTGCCCATATTTTCAATCTTTGTCTGTCAAGTGGAGTATTTCCAGCACAGCTACAGTGTACAAAGGTTTGCGTTCTACACAAAAAAGGTGACAAAAATAATTTAGCAAATTACAGACCAATTTCTATTTTACCAATTTTTTCCAAAGGGCTTGAAAACGCCATCCATTCACGTCTGGTTTTATTTACAGATAAACATAACATCCTGATTGACTGTCAATACGGTTTTAGGGAACATTGTTCCACCGAACTTCTCCTGCTTCATCAAAAAGAGTTCATTCTAAAAAAAACTTGAAGAAAAACGATACGTATTGGTAGTTTTTTATAGACTTTACAAAGGCATTTGATTCTCTTAACCGGGGTATTTTGCTGAGAAAATTAGAATTCTACGGAATTCGTGGTGTTGCCTTGAAGTTAATAGAATCATACCTTAGTACTCGCATGCAGTCTGTTTCACTAAACAACAGCACCTCCACATTTCAATGTACTTCGTTTGGTGTCCCTCAGGGCAGCATTTTGGGCCCTTACTTTTTTTTGTCTTCTGCTGTTGCCTGTAAAAATGGGGGCTGCGGCTTTGTCAAGCTGTATTTTTTACAGCTTTTTCTGCAGCTCCTCTGTCCATATACCTTTGAGGCAGAAATAAATTTATTATTATTATAAACGATGTTGTTAAAATTGATGGTGATACAAAAGTCCTGATCTACGCAGATGACACCAGCCTGTTTCTCGAAGGTGACGATTACGAAATACTTGTTAATCATGCAAACACTTTAAGCAAACTTCATGATTGGTGTTCCTGCAACGGCTTGGTTATTAATACCCAAAAAACTAAAGCAGTCATTTTCCGAGCGAAGGGCAGAGGCATTGTTCCAAATAATATTCTTCAAATACAGTGTCAGCCGATAGAAATTGTGACAGAATTTAAAACTCTAGGCGTAATTTTTTCAGAGCACATGCTGTGGGACTCGCACACTAATCATGTTATCACGACCCTAGCTCGCACTATAGGATTAATCTACCGGCATCGAGACCTATTTCCTGTAAGCACAAGACTGCTAATTTATCATTCACTGTTTTTATCGCGCATAAATTACTGCTTTTTAGTTTGGGGCAAGACAACCTCAACAAATATCAGGAAACTGATGGTAATTCAAAATAAAGTAATCCGGATTATTTCAGATTCTTCACCAGACTACTCAGTAGACAGCTTGCTTAGAAAGCTTAGACTAATTAGCATAGAGAACTTGTATAACTATCATCTTTGTAAAAAGTTAAGGGATGAAAAGAAACAAGGCATTAATCTCATAACTAATCTGGCAAACTTGCAAATGAATACCCATTATTATACAACCAGACATCCTGAGCACTGGGAAGTTCATCGTAACCGCACTAATTATGGTGAACAAATGTTACGACACACAGTACCAAGTGTATTAAATTATTTTTTTCGCAAAGAAATTGATGTGATGAGCATTTCGAAAACAGAGTTCAGAGATTTATTTCTTTAGTTGTTTAGAAATAGGGTTGAGAAAAGGGTAATTACTTTTTTTCTCTTTCTCAAATGCTACAATTGTACTACCTATGCACTACCTTTTATAGAATTTTTTTTCTCAGGTTTGATCTGTATGCTCTGTGTACCTGTTAATTCTTCTGTTTGGTTTTATAACTGCTGTTCTTTCAAATCTTTGAAGTATTTTCAATCATGCATACTTACACTGCGTTTCGTACCTATAGATTTCACGGAAATTGTATTTTGCCAATTTTAGTGACGTATAAAATATCCATCAAAACGTGTTTTTGTGTGTGTGTGTGTGTGTGTGTGTATATGCTGATCAGTATATGTATATTGTATGAGCTGCTGTTGCCTATGTAGACAAAGGGGGTGGGACACTGTCAAGTTGCTGTTCAGCAGCTTTTTCTTCCATCTCCCCATGTTTTGTACAAACATGAAAATAAACCGTATTTGTAACTTGTTGCTGAGATCCGTCTACTGTACCAGGGCACCGTTTCCAAAGGTCATGACATCATTTTTCAAATGGCTGCCAGGACACTGTGGTATTAACGGTAATCACCAGGCTGATGCGGCTGCGCGTTCTGCTCACAACGACGCACTTCCAGTGAGGATCCCAATATCAATACCTGACGCAGCGTGCGGGCTTCGCCCTTTGGCGCTGGAGCTCACACTTTTAGCGTGGAACACGGGAGTGTTTTGCAACCTCCGCCTCAAGGCACTGGACCCTGGACTGCGCCTTCGTCTTCCACGTAATTTAGCACGTCGCGACGCAACATTGTTATGCCGTTTATGGATCGGTGTTGCTTTTACCAACAACTATGCTTTCCGGATAGGGATGGCCGACAGTCCTGCCTTTGAAATCTGCGGTTGTGAGGAGACCATCGCTCATCTTCTCTGTGAGTGCCCTGCATTTGCGAGGGCAAGACATACACTGTGTTGTGCCCTGGACCGCCTCAATCCTCACCCATTAACAGAGCAAAAGATCCTCGGTCCGTGGCAACAACAGTCGACTGCCCTCAAGGCATACAAGGCACTCTTTGCCCACTTGAGAGCGACTGGATTGAGTGACAAATTGTGACAGCGTTGTGCGTGTGTGTGTGTGTGTTATGCATTTTTCCCCTTCTCTCTTTCTCCTTTTAGTCCCCTAATCTCTCTTCCCCAGTGCAGGTTAGCCAACCGGAACCCCTTTCTGGTTAACATCCCTGTCTTTCCCTCCTCCTCTTTATCTATCTATCTATCTATCTTGCTACATTGATTGGAGTTAAATAATTTGGCGAATGCTAATATGCGTACGAAACAAGAGGAAGACAAATTTACATTTACAAGAAGTAAAAAAGAATATACACTTGTAAGAAAAAATTAGAAGCGTGAGATATAGCTTCAACAAACAAAAGCTATTGAGTTGATACTATCTAGGCTTTGGATATTGCAGACCATGTTTGTTTGCTCCTCTCGCGTGACACATTATCGCTGCATTTCATGCAATTTCATTCAATTCTAATTCTAATGATATTTGTGAAGCGGTGTCCTCTGACATCCCAGGCATATCACACCTTTATTCAGAGCCCCTATGGGAGTGACTTTATGTGCAGAGGCGGAGAAGTTTTCACAAGTTTTTCATTAATTCAAGGACGGACTCTGCCCTAGACAAGGGGCTCGCTTTGTCGCGCGTTAATTTCAATTTCTACAAGAAGCAATATACGACTAACGATTGCGACGGTAGCATGCACACTGAGGCGAATGTGATGGCATTCTCATCATCATGGCAACACCGTACGTGATTCCCACTGCTTCCGTCTGTCGACGACCTGTTCAGCAAAGGATGGGCCACAACCATGCCTGCACTCACCACAGCGCAAAGAGAACCAGTGTGTTCCGCCTCAGTTTAGGCGTTCTGAAGAAGTCCACGAAGTGGAACGCCGTCGCCTTTTTGGACTCCTGCAGAGATAAAAACAGGGGAAGAGTGGACAAGCGCTAAGTATTGACCCAACCGTCTGCTTCAATGCGTCAGAAAACTGCATTTTGCATCGATTGAAAGGTAAAAGGCCATTTGGTTAGGTCAGCTTGAGCGATGGTCGGACACAGACGGCATAGAAAGGCTCAACCGTTTTGTTAACGTTCAGTCAAACATGCATAATTCTCCATTCTCTTGTGCAAAAGGAGTAGCTCACAACCACTCACTCTCTTCTTTGGTGTTGTGCATCGTACAGACCGGGGGGATGCATGCGGGAGGACCGGGGTTCGATCCCCTGTGCCGCTGGGTACCCACCATGCAGCAATTCAAATAGGCACAAGCTTTCCCTTGGCCTGGTACACCGCTTATTTAGGGTGAAATGTCTGGGAAATGGTTATTTTGACCCCGCCTTGAAAAGACGAAAGTCCCTTGTGTCACGGCGCTCTTTGGCCGCAGATGCCCTTGCGCCATAAATATTTCGTCATCATCATTAACATATACAGGCAGGAGGCTTTCACCGCACGCCCAAAAGAGCTTAGTAGAGCAAAAAAAAAACGTCAAGCGCAAATGCATTTCAGAGCGCATTGCCGTCCCTGTGGTTGTACGCCGCTAGTTAATGACACTATCGCCATGCACGCCAGTTCACCAGACCAATCGTCCACGTGCATCGCATCGTCGAAGCGAAAGACAGATTAATTAGGAGCCATTCAGCTGCGCTACACATGCGTTAGTACCTCTTATTTTGCTCCGTGTTGTATGCTGGATACGTCGATTTATATGAGCTTCTATATGCATTTTATGAGGTGTTTTTTGTATATTTACGTTTATGTTTCCTGAACAAAACGCTAGTTGCAGCTCAACGCAGATTTCTCTGATCTCGTCATTCGGCCGCGCTGTTAATTGCAACGAAGTCACTGCAGCTTCTCCAGTTCTCGTTTTGCCGAATGTGGCTGTCGAACTGTTTCGCCGTCGCGTTAATTTAAAGTGCATAGGAGGGGTATTCAAGTTGGCGACTCAATCTCCGGCGGCCGAGCGCCCATCAGAACATGTTCCTCTTTCAGCTCAAATGATGGTCTTCTGTGCTTTGTTACTCATACTTCACATTTGTGATTCAAGCCCAGCTGAATTGTGCCTACGCTAATTAAGAACCAGTAAACAAATCGCAGTATATTGGCAAATTGGTACCTGCTAAATCCTGAGAATATAAACTGATTGAATATTTTCCACATGTAGCTAGAAAACATCCTCGAAAAGCACGTTCACATGCTCACTACGTGCCACACTGGTAAGGATATTCTTAATAGCAGCCTCCGACTGCAATGACAATTTTCTTGCAATCTTGAAAATAAAGAGCCTGGATGTGTCCGCATACCTAGCAATTCAGGATAAAATCATATTTGAGCCGGAAACCGTTTAAGGACGCCAGTTTTTCATATAATGCAAGATTTCACTATAACAACCAATATATCCGCAGACCATTAGACGGCAGTCTTGTACATTTTTTTCTGTTCACGGTTTTGTTATCGTCAAAACCGTTCCCGACTGATTTTCTATGGTAGTCGTAACTGTTCGATGGAATCGCTGGAAATCCCTCGCCCACCCTCGTGCAGGGCAGCGAAGGTGTTCTCCCAGAGAGATAGTTGCATGCCCTGCACACAAATTTTTCCCACCAAACAGAACCACTTGTAAAAAAATGCAGGACTGATGTCGGGTGATCTGCGGATATATTGAATGTTATAGTGAAATGTTACATTACATGAAAAAAAATGCTTCAGGAACGGTTTGCCGCTGAAAATGCTTTTGGCCGGAATTGTTGGGCATGACACAGCAGGGCAATTAGGTGCACGCATTAAAAGCACCTGGACCCTTACAACGAGACTAAAACAATTCCATCTAATTTTTCTCATTAAAAATTGATTTTCTGGTTCTTTCTGACTAAGCTGTTGTTTGTCTGGCAACGAAAGAAGAGTTTTATTAGGGAGGAAATTGGAGTAAAAAATTTTCCCGCCACTCGATTCAAATTTGTGAGGACACAACCGAAGGGGGTCAACTCCCTGATTACACACTGCATGAAAGTGAGAGGCTGTGTGGTCTAGCCTCAGGAATCGGAGCCCCTGCCCCGACAGACCGCTGCCGGCATGAGAAAACGGCCGCTGATGGCGATGTCTGTACATCATTTTACAGCGAGAGCTGTTTGGCGTGTGGATTTTTCGTCGCTGTTGTAGTGATAGCAGTGGTCGGCGTAGCCATTTAGTGGTTACCACGGGAACAACTTGGAGGATGGCTACCGTGCAAGGAGGAGAGTACAGCGAGAGCGTAAAAAAACGCAACCGAAGGGTGGAGGTAAGAGAAGGTATGGCGAGGAACGAACCCCGAATTATGAGCCAATTATGAGCCACTTTGTGGGAGTATGGAATCAATCAGTGGCTCATAGTCTTAAGCGCGTTGCTGCAAAATACAAAGTACCAGTGGTCTTCTCTGCACCCAGAAAACTTGCATCGCTGTGTCGAAAGATTGTAAATGATGATGCCAAATCAACAGAATGTGAAATTAAGCATGTAAACCCGTTTCTGAAATGCGCTGTGGGGGTGGTTTATAGCATCCCGCTGACCTGTAGAAAGGTGTACATCGGCCAGAAAGCCCGATGTATTAATGCACGTTTAACCGAGCACAAACGGTCACTAAGAGTTGGTACCGGGTCACATTTGCCGCGTCACTGCAAGGACTGCGGCAAAGAAGAGAAGAAGAATTGTCAACTAAAGCTCCAGAAAACTCAAATCCTTTGCAGAAGTAAAGATAAGACTGCCCGAGAACTGCTAGAAGCCCACCGGATTAAAAAAGGCGGGAGTTCCTGCATCAGCACCCCATCCCTAGTCATACATAAGAATGAGAGTATATTTTTAGATAAGTTTAGAAAGATTTGAGCCACTTTTGTTCCCTACAATGCAGTATCCATACCATCGCCAGTATCTTTTACCCTTTGCTTGTGTTTTTTTTCCATCACCCCTACCTCTTGGCTATAAATAAGCCGTGCGTGTATCCAATAAACAGTTGCAAGTAGTGCCTGTGTCGTGTCCGTCTTTGCCTATGTGCCGTGTCTTTTGTGCGCTTCATCCACTCAAGCTATGAACCAACTTGCCCAAGAACGTGTTCTTCTTTCTACATCGCATAAAATAAAAAACAACACTGGGTCTCCTGATGTCTTATTTACTCACATTGAATACCGAGTTCCTGTCATACATTTTCACTGCAACAGAACGCGTCACTCCACCCGCACTTCAAAATTCTGAGATACACACATGCGTCAGAGCAACCAGTCAGGGGATTCACGTTGCGCAACGTATAGTCGCACTGTGCTCTGAGCAGAGACTTCGTTTAAAGCGTTTTTCTGAATGCCTATTCACGATTCGGCTTTTCTGCAGTCTAAACAGACCCATGAGCATGAAAACCTCGCACGGAATCCTGAAGTATTGCGTTACGCGCCGCAATCTTCTAGTTAGGGCGTGATTTCGGAGTCGTTCTTAAGAGTCCGCTGAAGAAAGCTCCAAAAGAAAACACACTATCAGGACACTACACGTAGCAATTATCAATATTTTCATATTTCTCCCACAGATGACAGTTCACTAAGCACGTAACAAACGTCCCCTTAGCGCAACGCCACGTGTTTGCTGGTAAGGCCGTGTGGCGATTAAAAAAAGTTTTTGCGGTGGGTTGAATAAAAACACGCCAAAGTCGCTTCAATCTCCCAAGAGACCATTTTTTTGTCCAAAACCATACCATAGTGGTCACTTTCCTTTTTTTTCCAAGAAATGGAGATATGCTTAGTCACAAGAGACACCATATTTTTTTTTTTCAATAAAAAATCTCTGTTTGGACGGGAGAACTAAAATCAGCCTGCAAAACTAAAAGGTGTTGGGTGAGCCCTACTCGCGTTAAAGCAAACACGTAGTGCCATAAAAGACTTGCCATGCTTGACTGGTCGTAAGCCAAAAATTCTCGCAGCCGTATGACGAGCGGGACTCGATGAAATGCGCTAGGGCTTAGTACACTGGTGTCAAAAAAGCCTATACCCTATCAAAAAATCTCATATGAATGCATTCTTATATGTGTTTCATATGTGTTTCATACGAGTTATATGAACCACAAGTGAGCCTCGTATGAACTCATATAGACAGCGTTTGAATTCAACAAAAAATAAAACATTCCACCGAGGTCTGTCTAGTTGGAAAAGGAATTTAATTGAGAAAAGAACGCCAACCGAAAATTATTTGCGACTACGTTTCGGTCAGAACCTTCCATAAAATTGCCCTCTCAAAAAGGATTTAAAAGAAGAAAAACAGAAATTAACGAGTGGGAGCTCGTACCAGAAGAGCTTTGCCGGGCTTGTAAAAGCCTGTTTGAACATAGAAGAAACAAACAGCAAAGTGCTCAAAAACAAAAATTCCTGTCAGGCCTGAGAAGAACAAAATGACGCGCCGCTGCTGAGTTTAGCGCGTAGTCCACGGTAGCGAGAATCGAGCTTGACCCCTCGACTCGACCAGGGATGTAGACTTCCCTGTGTTTCAGTGCTATATTGCCGGTGCCGGATTTCCAGACATAGACGAGACTAATTTCAGACTGTTCAAGGTCTGATAGACTAATGGAGATCCTGCAAAAAGAGAGGGGCACTCTGGGCGAAGTGCCGGACTGCGTGACCTTGCGAGACGAGCGCTGAAGCGCGGATGTCTGCGCCTAAAACGATGCATGCTTGATGAAAATCAATGGCAATTTAGAGTCTCGATGTCAGCGACCGCAAGCAGTTGTATGCACTTACAACCAGAAGGGCACCATCATGAGGGCCGACAGTCCCGTGGCGAGCTGCAGGTATCCCCAGTCGCGGATGTAGTAGGCCAGCAGCGGCAGCAGCAGCAGGGGGATAGTGTATCCGATGCCGAACCCCACGTTCATCATCATGCGGTACTGCGGCGGCATGATCTCCATCACTGGGCACGGGGAGAGACAGGGCGGAAAGCCTATAGTGTTCGCAAAGCCGGTGTTCGTTCGAGACGTGTGCTCGAAGGGAGTCAAACAGCCAAGACGTCCGAGAGTAAGCTCAACTCGCAAGTTATTTTATTACAGCGCACATTTATACGGCCGCATTGCAGCCTCTGCCCACGCATTGTGCGTCACTATGTTATATGTGAGGCGCGTGGAGCCCAACGTCAAGTGCGCGATTTGTGTTAAATAAGAGATCCCCATTTTTTGTGAGTGGAGAATGTCATTAAAGGGGCAATATAAGGAGGAAAACTGATTCAAGCTATACTGATAAATGACTGCCGCTTCATGACAAATATGCCATTTTTGCCTAAAAAAGAGCCTTGATACGGCATAACATGTCGAGAAAGCGAAGTATACGAGGCGGTACTCCTTGGTTATTCCTGCAACTGCGCTAGGTAGCGGGAACTCTTCGCCGACGAAAATTGGTTCTCTGCTTTCCCGCAGAACGCTATTGCGCCTTTAGTGGGCAATTACCTTCGAAATACGAAGAGAACAATGCGGGGGGCCCAGCCAAGAATGCGAAGAGTCTTATAATTAAGACAGCGTAATCCAAACGATGAAAAAAGATCAGACACAAAACATGAGCGCTGAGCCTTTCGCCTAGCGTTTTGTGCACCCAGCCTGCGTGTAGCCGTTGTACGGATCAACTTCAGTACCTCAAACTACCAACGGCATTCACGTCGGGAAGCGGCCCGTCGAACTGGCCGGAGAGCTCCGCCAAACACACGTCGTAAAAGAAGTAACCTTTTCCGAGGTCAGAGTCACGTGACCTTTAAGGACAGTGGGAATTACATTTGTGATTTTTTCTGCAACGCAGTCCCTTTTACGCGCAGAAAAAACATAGGTAGTGTTCTTTAGGAATAATCTGTCTGCCCAGCACACCGTCTTCCTTAGTTTTCTATTTCCCTCAGTGCACCTGTAACGAGGGATTGAGGAAGTACGCGTGAAGCATGAGAAAGAGTGAGGACATTTTCCGGCGCACTGCTCGGCCGGCATTTGTGAGCCAAACCTTTAGATGCAACGATTCAAGGCGGAATAGTAACAAGATAGCAGACGAACTCTTAAGAGCTTTTGTTTTCATTTGTAAAAAAAAAAAAAAAACAAGCCGATGCATATGCAAGACTTTTGCGCCATTTGAGTCTTTTGCGAGCCACCAATTCAACATCTGAGGCTATTAGACACGGCTGCCTTTTGTTGTACAATTAAAACTGGATTTAACCAAGTGAACATCAGCCACGGATTATTTCGTTAAGTCGAGAAATTCGTAAAATAGAAGAAGGCCTTCTTACGGCCTTTCAGATCTTAAATTATAACGTAGCGGCACTCAAAAGCTACGGCGGCGTCGCATTTGCCGAGAGCCCACGCCTTCGCGTATAAAAAGTCCGCGAAAGCAGCCCAAATCGCTATTGCACAAAAGCGCCATATGACAGAGCGGATTCAAAGCCAAGGTGGGAAGCACCGCCGACTGCCGAGTCTTATGTTGCGTGCTGCAGCGCAGCATGAAGCCCCGTCAGAACAAAACCAGGGTCGTGACTTGGGCGCCGAGATATTACTGCTGCACGTTTCCAACAAGCTGCGAGACATCGTTGGGAGATTGAGTGAGAAATCGCCTTTCTTTTACTCACTTGTTCTCGGAAAAAGTTCGTTAAATCGGGTTTAGTAGTTGTTTGTTTCGTTATTTCCGGTTACTGAGAACACTGAACGCAACGGGCACTTGTAAAGGAACCAAAATTTGTTAGATTGGGAACTTCGTAAAACCGGGTTTCGTTAGATAAGTTTTAACTGTACTCCCAATTTTACATGACATATCAAGTGAATAACAGCGAAATTACCTGTCCCTTCCTGTGCAGATTACTAAAATTATCCATAGGGCACACTGGAGTTTCGGCAGAAATCTGGGCAGTGACAAGTTAGCAATCCGCCTGCTTTTTACTACCTCTGCTCGCCGCAACCGCCAATGCGCATTGGCGGCTGGCGGTCGTGGTGAGCGGCGTCATGGTTAAACTGATTACTTTTGGCGTAGAGGGGATAAAATTTGTAATCTCAGATTTTCTATTGATGAAAGCATAAACGAAAGAACAGTTGTATATTACACCGATTCGTTGAACTATCGACAATAAGAACCTTGCAACATTAATAATATGGCTCGAGCACTTCTTTAAAGGTCGCATGCAGTTGCCACCTGCTAAGTCACAACTCGCCATTAACTAATCTAACGTCAGGAGTACCATGAGGCCACAGGTTTTTCACTACTCTGGTTCTTAATCTGCAAGTAGGACCTCGAAACAATACAGAAACAAAACTTGGACTTTTCGCGTACTGTTAATTACGACGGCCCTATATAATCCATAGTCGTGACGAAAGCACTACACCACAAAATGACGTTGAGAAAAACGTACGATGTAAAAAAACTAAGCTTACTGAAACTACGTTTTTCATCTTTCTTTGGTTAAAACTGCGAAACACACACGGACACAAGGAAGGTAGACGGCACGGAGGACCGAATACGTTCTTCCAAGATACTGAAGCAACTGAAAGGAAAATTACTTTTGCACTGTCAAGTTTGTCGTTCCCCCAAGAAGATATTTCATAATATAATGTGGAAACTAACCCTGGAGTTTCAGCGCTAGCGCTTAACACATCCACGCACGCACACATGCGCGCGCGCACACACACACACACACGCACACGCACGCACGCACGCACGCACGCACGCGCGCACACACACACACACACACACACACACACACACACACACACACACACACACACACACACACACACACACACACACACACACACACACACACACACACACACACACACACACACACACACACACACACACACACACACACACACACACACACACACACGTGGTAAGTGCATCAGATGGCCGTCCATCGCACTTCCAGAAAAAGAACACATGGTGTAGATTTGTAGGTTGGAGTACGGGAAGAGGAACGTCACATTGACTAACGTATTCTCGAGTCCTCTTCGGGCTTCTAACTTTCCATCAGTTGTTTGGGCCTGCTGACTTTCTTTTGACGATTGCTAGTGGTAACGTAAATAGCATGCAAAACACTCTTGTTCGCTTTTGCGACTAGAAACAGATGCTAGGGTGAGCGCCACTCGCGTTCGCTCAAGTCTTTCGCCTTCTGTGCTGTGAGAAGCGTGTATGAGTCCCACGTAACACAGCTTGCGCCCCTGAGCAACAGCTGAGCTGCTCAGTGCCGCGCACAGGTGACCTTTCCCGAATCCATCCCTGGCACTCGGACACAAGAAGGGTGGCCACTTACGCAGCGATACGGTGGTCGCCTGGGATCCAGCCACGCCCATGGCAACAACGAAGCGGCCCGCGTTGTACCAGCCGATGCCCGGTGCCAGCGAGGAGAGGGACCCGAACACCAGGATGACCAGCACGCAAGTGAAGAATGTCGGGCGGCGGCCAAGACTGCGCCAAGTCGTGGGCATTAGGAAACTAAGCATAAACACGCAGGTGCTCTCTTTATCCTACCACCACCCAGTTGAACATTGCGCATGGTCCATTTTTAAAAGCAAAAGCTTTTCTAGCCTCGTCGAGCCAAGGTCATCGGCGAGGTACATTTGACCTTCAAGTGGAGGTGTGTCAGCCACGTGATGTACCACGTGACTCGCCGCAGGTGGAGCGCGCGCCGCTGCCACCTCGCCAGCTGTCCGCCTGCCTAAAATGCCAGCAGTTGACAACCAAAGATCATATATTACAGGGATGTGAGGTCAAGCCTCTACTCCGTAAGCTCCTGCCAGCTCCCTCCGAATAGAGCGGGAATCAAATCCTGCTCTAGCTGGAGAAGACAATACAGGTCATCCCTGTATTGGGGTCATAGTGAGGTAAACTCACCCACCATCTACAAATCCTTGGTAATAAAGTTGGTTCTCTCTCTCTCTCTCTGCGTTCACATGACTAACCGCGTGACTCGATATTAACCGTTCACTCTTGCGTGCATACACACCACCGCCTCGCAGTTTCTCACTATGGATGAATGAATTCGGCCGGGACCGTCTGCGCCGTATGTAGACACGGCCTCGTAGACGACCGGCAGAGTCTGATCATCCGGCTGACGTGTCCTGTCATGCTAAGTGTATAGCTAGAGGTAGTGAAGTTAAACGTGCCAAGCCAGCGGCAGAGACCGACGAAGAACGGGAGCGTCGTATGGCGGTTGAAGGATACCGAAAGGCGGCTGGGAAGTGCTTTGGAGGCAGCCGCTGCTGCTTCCGCCTCTGCCACGACTTTGGCTTCGGCGACGGACGAAGAGGTTGAGTCTAAGCTCTCTTAGCAACACAGCATAGCCACGCATAACAAGCTTTTACTTGAAAAAACCAGACTCAGCCGAGCTAAGCCGCTGCCATTTATTCTCCTCCTTTTTTTTTGGAAAATTTCTCACTGAGATAGAATTCAGTTTTTCTATGCAGTGGTTGTCCGAAGTTTGTCTTCCACCCGTACAATAATTACATTCCTCCGCCACTCGCTATCTCCACCACCACGGGCTGTGCCGGGTGTCTTGCACCGGTGTCCGAAACCAATAGATGCTGGCTAGACGGAAAAGATCAATGGCATATGTTCTTTCGAGAAGCGCTGTGCGGGCAAAGGTGGCTTAACTACTAAAACTCGCATATAGTACGGCAGTCCAGTTTTACAACTTTCTTTGCGGAGCACGCAGTGATGGCCCACTCTTTTTCGACCGAAGTTAGGCCTTGCTTATCTTCAAGAATGGCTAGCTGGGTGAGTCGGTACTGGTTCTTCTTGAAAAGTTTATTTTGAAGGTTCATCAGCACTACCTTTGGGCCTCTTCCTCCTGCTCCCCTCGTGTGTGCATTGTTTTTCTGGCTTTTGTATCAGATGCCCGATTCGGTTATATTTAAGAGCGTTCATGTTTAGAGATTCCGGGGGGTCTGCTACCACCCTGATATCACAGCGCCATCTGTGGCAGCAACTAGAAACCATCGCATATCTCACTGAGACTTGCAGCCCCAACTACAATAGCATTGTAGAAACAACCACCTCCCGCGTGCCAATGATGACGTCACGGTCCAATACGGTGTATAGATGTGGAACTGTGTGTGTATGATGTCAGGGGAAGAAATGAACGTATAGTTTTAGTTTCTCCTACCCAAGATGCGGCCACCGTCTGGAAGACGTTGAAGTAACGAGCGTTAGCTGTTTGGTTTACTGGAAATTATATGAATGACATTAAAGTGAGGCACACGAATGGAAATACAAATTTGGCCGCCTGGCTTTCTGGGTAGTGTCCGAGTATGTCTGATCTCTTGGACTTATTTCCCATATCTTCTTCCGCCACGGCGTAAGATGTCGATGGTTTGGGATCATCCATGTCCTTCTCAAAAGCACAAAGTGGTAGTGAACGTATTGGCGAAACGAGCGCATCTGAGAGGAGCTCCGGAGGGAGACGTCTCATTACGGAAGGATGGAACATAAGAACGTCACATTTGAAACGGGGTGGACTGCCACCATGCTCGGCTACGCGCGCACGCGCGCCGCCTAGCGGAACGATCGACGCCTAGCACCATCTATGAGATATTACCTTGCACGTCTACCCGTTGTCGAGTTACACCCCCTCATGTTACGTCCCAAACGAAATTAGCTTCGTTTGGGTGGTCAAGGTGGGTCTACAATTCGGCTTGCGGTGCGATATAGTAACGTTTTAATTAGTAATTGGATGTATACAATGCATACCCATTATTTAATTGTGGTTTTATTAGTATACCACAAACATACGGTTTTATTTGACACAAACCTGTCCAAGTTAACAGCCGATTCTTCCAGTAGGATGGCTGAAAGCTGCCAGCATGTCACATTTTTAAACCCGCCGACATGCGCAGCCTTGTTGATAAGTTTTGTGCAAGAGCTTGGTTTTCTGGCGCGACAAGATTCTTTCCGAAGCAAAAGATGCATTGAGCTGGTATGTGTGCGCAGAACTTTTTTCAGACTTGCACACGCACGCACACATTTCGTCTTTAAAGAGCGTTTGCACATGTTCTACCACATCTTACGTCTGGAATGAGCAGCTTGTGCACGTTAAAGGCCCTCCTTTCTCTCTTCCCTTACGGCGCGGTTCAGCTGTCGGCCGAGGTGTGAGAGAGATACGGCACCATTTCCTTCCCCAAAAACCAGCTTTCAATTTTTCAATTTCCGCAAAGAACGTCATTCTTCTCCTCTTCCTTCACACCCTCCTCTATTTCTTCCCTTCCCTTACGCTGCCGTTCAGATGTCGGCCGAGATGTGAGAGATACTACGCCATATCCTTTCCCCAAAAACCAATTTTCAATTTTCAAAATCAGGTGCCGCCGATTAGTGATGGCAGATGCCGGGGTGAGCAAACATCTTTTACCTTCCTTTTTGTTATTTTAAATAAATAATCACTATATATATTTTCCAACGAGGCGAGAACTGCGCGCTCTGGCCACAAATATGCCGCGCGCTAGAACCCGTGCGTTTCGTATTTTTGTGTCCGTATTGCAAAAAATTCTCCTGCGCAAAGCCCCGCCGCGGTGGCTTAGTAATTAGGGCGCTCGACTACTAATCCGGAGTTCCCGCGTTCGAACCCGACCGCGGCGGCTGCGTTTTTATGGAGGAAAAACGCTAAGGCGCCCGTGTGCTGTGCGATGTCAGTGCACGTTAAAGATCCCCAGGTGGTCGAAGTTATTCCGGAGCCCTCCACTACGGCACCTCCTTCTTCCTTTCTTCTTTCACTCCCTTCCTTATTCCTTCCCTTACGGCGCGATTCAGGTGTCCAACGATATATGAGACAGATACTGCGCCTTTTCCTTTCCCCAAAAAACCAATTATTAGTCTCCTGCGAAAAATACTTGTCGCGAACAACCACTTACTAGAAGGTTGCTTACGATAGTCTGCGTTTTTGTTTATAAATAGTTCAACACTAGAACTTGCCTCGACTGTCCGAAATCGGCGAATAACTGCAGTCGTCTGCGCTCAGAATTTTCTTCGCGGCGAGCGGAGCACCACATTTGACACGCTGCGCCATCTAGGGGCTCCTAGACCTACCCCAGCTCCACGCTGGGAAAATGGTTCAGTTCGCAGTTCGCCGGATGGCGCAACCGCGCAGCCGCTGAAGCCACTGATCACTACGTGGCTGGATGCCGAATTCCCGCTTTCCGAAGCAGGCGCTAGTGGAGCCACCGGAAGTTGAACCGCATGTCCCAGAAATGCGGTGCCAGCTGCGCCTGCTGTAGCTTCTCAGTATTTCACACTGCAAAAAGCCGCGTCTTTTGCCCTTTTGGTCTGTTTTTTTAATTGCTACTGGGTAATGTCTGCTGTTATGTCGAAGGAATAAGGAATCTATACCCGAGAAATGCCAATACTGTTTGAAGAACAGTGTAATTTCAGAGGAACGGAAGAAAACAGCTATTATTATTAGTATTATTATTTTATGTTCACAGATGAGATTTTGTAGTAGCGGTACTTGAGGAAGTGTCTTCTCAAAACAGCTGGCCTCGCAGCAACTTTCACAACAGTTGTTGTTCGAGTGATGTCTCAGGGAACATTGCTGTCCACTGGGTTTTGCTGGCTACTTTCTTTGCGGCAGTTATTTTGCCTTTTCTTAATTTCTTAAATTGCTAGCGAGATTTATCCTTTTTTATGCTTCTATGTTGTATTAAGGACAGTTGCCGGGCCAGTTGGTACATGATCTCACCGAAAAACAGCGCGCTTACACGGGACACGAGAAAGGAGACACGCACACACACAGCGCTTACTTACAACTGCAGGTTTTATTGCATTGCTCACAATAAATACTAGAAAGGAAAAAACAAAAACAGTAGAAGGCGAGGAAGAATTCCTTCTGTCGCATCATGTCGTCATAGTTATTCAAGATATTGAATCTCTTTTCTTTTCAATGCCATCGATGGCGTGCGAATGCATGACGCGGCTTTCCTATCTATGATGAAAGCTTCAAACAGCTCGCGCTTGTGCTGGTGATTATATCGCCCCAAAATCTGACTTCGTCCAAAGTTAGGTGTGCAGTGACAGCCAGACACGTGTTTTGCCAGCGTGCTGCCGTATCCCGTGCAGATTAGCGTGCTCTCGTAAACGGTCGTTTATGCAACGTCCACTTTGACCCACATAAGAAGCCCCGCATGACAGCGGGATCTCGTAAATTACCTCCGTGTCACAGGTGGTGAACATTTGTTCATGCTTCTTACTGCACCGCGCTGGTTTTGGGGCATCTTCGTTCACCAATCTGCAAAGCAAATTGAGCTTTCTTAGTGCAGTTAGAATCAGATCAACTCCAGCACGCCCTATTATCTTCTTCAACGAGTGGCTGATCCCCTGTAGATACGGCATAACAGCCCTCTTCTCTTTTTCATTCCGTGGCTTCTTCGGGTGGCCAGATTGGCGGAGATCTTTCAGGAGCTTGAATCCGATCCCTGAAATGAGGGCATCCGGGAAGCCCGCTTCGCGTAGACGTTTCAGCTGGGAGTCTGTGCTAGTTTGCTGACGGTGATAGCACGATCTTTGGAGGGCATTCTTCAAGGCGCCCAAGGATATTGGTCGTTTGACGAGCTTCGTATGCGAGGAAGAGTATGGCAAAAGGCTTTTCTTTGACCTCGGAGCATAGCACCAGCACAGATGGTCCTCACTTGGAAACAACTGCAGGTCAAGGTACTGAAGTTGGCCTTC
The DNA here is from genome assembly GCF_052857255.1 of Amblyomma americanum. Taxonomy (NCBI): domain Eukaryota; kingdom Metazoa; phylum Arthropoda; class Arachnida; order Ixodida; family Ixodidae; genus Amblyomma; species Amblyomma americanum. Next base: position 497,546,817 of record NC_135497.1, read on the forward strand.
ATCAGGCAGCTCTTTTGTCAATTCAAATTCTCCTAAGTTTTCAGAAAATATATTGAAAAGTGCCTCTACGTCCTTGCCTGGGTCCTGATCAGACGTTTTGTAGACGATGATGAAGTCGTCGACAAAACGAAAAACCCTTATTACTTTGGTGTTGAGCAACGCTTCTTTTAGCCGACGATCCGCCTTTGCAAGCAGGAGATCGCTGAGTAGAGGTGCGACACAGGAGCCGATGCACACGCCCTGCCTCTGTACGAACAGTTCATTATTGTAGGCGGATTATTGAAGGTGAGTGATGGGCTTCGTATACGCTGGCTTACAACACGTATGTTGAGGCGCTCAAAGACGCTAAAAAGAGCTGCCACTAACATCTACTGCCCTCTATGCTAACCACGAATGTGCAAAAACTCTGGCGTGTCATTAATCCTTCCACCGATTATAGCATCGCCTTATCTGACTTATCAGGTGACCCCAGTCCTTGCGCCATTTGCGCCACAATTCTTGACCGCGCATTCACTCACAATTTAACAGCCATGTGTGATCTACATATACGTACAACTCACGACTTCAACTATGCTTTGATGCCACCTATAGCTGTTGCTACTCCTGGTATCATTAGGCTTATTAATGGACTCAGTGTTGATTCCGCTCTGGGTTATGACTGCATGAACCCAAAGTTCTTAAAAATCACTTCAGCTTATTCTTCCATTATAATAACTAAACTTTTCCAGCAATCACTTCACTAATCAACGCTGCGTACTGAGTGTAAACTCGGAAAGGTGGTTCCAGTCTACAAATCCGGCAGCAAAGCATCCCGTAGTAATTATTCTCCCATACCCCTTGCCAGCACTTGGTGCAAAATGCTTGAACATATAGTATTCACTAACTTTGTTGACTTCCATGAATCAAACTAATTTTTTACGTCAGCACAACATGTTTTTTCGAAAATCTGACTCTTGCGAAACATAGTTAATGTCGTTTACACATGCATTGCATCTTATTCTAGACCTGTCACAACTATCTGACTGTATATTTTTAGATTTTCAAAGGCTTTCGACAAGGCATGTCACAAACCATTACTTCAAAAACTAAAGTGAATATTGACTGTACCTTATTGAAATGGATTGAATGTTTTCTAATTAATCGCTCACAATTTGTTTTTGCTAACAGTTATATTTTCAGTTTTACCGAGGTGTCTTCCGGTGTTCCACAAGGTTCAGTTCTTGGACCCATACTCTTTCTAATTGACATTAATGATCTCCCATCTCTTGTCAACTCTCATGTTCACCTATTCGCTGATGATTACGCCATTTTTAGAGAAAGAACCAACGCTAAAGACATTACATTACTTCAATCAGGCATCAACGCAATAAGGAATTGGTGCGAAGATTGGTTAAGGCAGCTAAATATTGACAAATGCAAAGTCATGCGTGTATCCAGGAAAACTTCCGCCCCGCCTCACTACTACATCGATAAAAATTCGTTGGAATCAGTCTCGTCACATCAATACCTCGGCGTTCACATTACTTCTAATCTTAACTGGTCTCCTCATGCCGAGAACATCATTAAAAATGCTAATCTCATGCTAGGCTACCTACGTCGCAACTTTTTAAATGTTGCTTCGAATTTGAAACTATTGCTTTATAAAACACCAATACATCCAAGCTCGAGTATGCAACACCTGTATGGAACCCTGCTATGACAGCTTAATTAATGATCTTGATATGGAGCAAATTAACTCTGTACGTTTCATCCTTTCTAACTGCAACCGCACAGCGAGTATAACTGCTATGAACTCGAATCTCTGCCTCCCAACACTGACATCGCGTAGAAAACTGTTTCACTTCGCCCTGTTCCACAAGCTGTATCATCATCCCGCTGTACTTGATCACCTCATCCCCCAGCCAATTTATGTATCCCGCCAAATTGATCATAATCACAAAGTCGGGATTTTGTCATGCAACACGAAATGCTTCTCGCAGCCATTCCTGCTGCGAACCTCACGTGACTGGAACCACCTTCTTGCAGAAGTTGCTGGCATTGTAAATTATGAACAGTTCCACGTAGCGCTAGCTAACATTGTATATTTAGATGATATACCGCATTCATGTAACTAACTGTATTTCTCTGTGTTCTTTGTATATTTACTACTCCCGCTCTGAAATTCCACAGCATGACGGGTAATGTAAATAAATAAATAAATAAATAAATAAATAAATAAATATATAAATAAATAAATAAAATAATTCGGGAAGAGTGGGGCAAACAGCGCCCCAAATTCGCAAATCATTGTTTTAATTATTCGGAATTTTCAAAAACTAAAATTACAGGATTATTTACTACTGACTTGGCGTTGCACTCAGTTAATATCAAGACGCTAGCTTAAGCGGAACGCATTTAAATTTTATGATACTGCAAAGTTCAAAGCGTCGTAGCTTGCCCAAACCATGGGGCGCACATTCTTTGTCAGCCTATCCGCATGGTAAACACTGCATCCAGACAAAAGCGGGCACCGTTTTGTTCCGTGGCGCGCTATAGAGACAAGACTATTCTGCAGCCAGGCTTTCGTGTATGCCCTGTTTGTCAATACTTTTGAATTTACTGTCTTATTCGCAGCTGTTCTTGCCGTTTCCGCTTCACTGCTGTTGCTCTTTCGCTGCATTCCTATCGAATGTGCATAAGATTTGGTTCGATTCGTATTACGTGAACACGATATTTTGCACGAGATTGTAAGCCGCACCGAACAGAACTTGCTGCATTGTCAGAAAGTGTTGTGCAAGAAACCTTTCTTGCTACCCTGAAAGAATGTGAACATTAGGATACAAAGCAGCTCTGTGCAGCTGCTGTCCTTCATATTCCCCAGCTGTTTTACTGTTTCGTGGAGGGCGTCTTAAAGGACACCTAACACTTAATGTCACGAGCGCAGCTTGATGCTTGCCAGAACTTTCTTCTCGTCTTCTTAGCGTCAAACTGCAATAAGTGTTTTTCTTCTGCAAGTTGTCCCAGAGAGCGATAAAACAATACAAAGCTTCTAGGCAAGCAATGAGATCATTATCGATAGTTTAGGCCATGCAGAGCACCGGCATGTAGCTTTTTGTTCCATGTGCAGCCTGCTGCTAAAATAATTCACTCCGAAGAACACGAGACGCAAGCATTCTTAAACTTTGCGTAACATAAGACCTATAATAAATTGTAACAATTATATACGGAAGTAAGTCTAGGACGCTTGGTCGGCTGAGCTACTCAGCAGTGAAAAATGTGGTGTCCACAAATTCGCGGCTTTTTGACCGCTTCCTTGTTCTTCAAGGCTCCCGTCGCAATTTTTTTCTTTCTTGGAAAAGACCAATCTTGTCAGACTGAAGTGCAATAATAGAGAACATGTGACTTATTATGCGAGCGAAATATTTGATTCTGTCGCCTATTAAAAAGCTAGGTGGCGCCAAGTGCTAAAAATGTCGCGTTTTGCCCCAGTTTTTCCTGCGTTGAATTCTGCCCCAGCTGCGCAATCGCCATCGCGCGAACATGCAGTGGGTTACCGTGACGATGCGCCAGAACCAAGGACCTTACGCGACCCGCGGCTGAACCCCATCCGTCAAACCGTCTCGATGCTTGCACTTGGATTTCTTCGTAACGTCTTGAAAGACGGAAAACGCACAAGCATAGACGCGTGGGGGTGCCAATAATGCATTTTGAAGTGGCTTTCGTGCTATGGCGAACTAGAAACGGGCATGGCTCTTTGAGCGGCAGCGCGCAGGCCAACCGCTTGGTCGCTGTCACAGCGCGAGGGCGGGACTTACCGATCCGACATTTCACCGAAGAGGAGCACTCCGACGAGGGCACCCGCCATGACGACGCTCTGCGCGACGGATCGGTGATAGCTGCGGCCACACACCAGGTTCCACTGCGACACGCAGATGTTCAGTTTGGAGACACACTCAGCATGTTACAATAGTAGCAGTTTACGCAGCTCAAGCCTCATTTTCCAACTTCCTAGGAGAAACTGAAAATTTTATGAAATCAACACACAAAACACTGTGCGAGGTTGTTCAGAAGATTATACAATTCCGAAAAGCCTCTCACATTTTTACATATACGACGCTTCTCAGCAGTGCCATGACGCACATCATGTAGGCTGTGTTTCTGTATCTCTTATGTTTCTGTGTCTCCTATGTGGTTGTCCGGTTCACCACCGGCACATCGGATTAGGCAACACATATTGGTTAGTCATTTAAATTCTCTTCAAAGAGACACGCATTGGTCAAGTGCAAGAATAAAAAGAAACTAACAGCAGAACAGTAAGAATAAAGCCGCTTAGTTACGCAAAGAAATAAACACCACCCGCCTCTGTCCACGTGTTATAGTCACAGCTTATCAACAGTTATTAAAGGAATCATACAAATGACTGAAAAGGGTGCTAAAACTTTCTTCTACGCTGCTTCGAATCGCCATGCCGAAGAGAGCTGAAAAATAGAAATCTACCGGTGATATTGATACGTGGCGGCTAGAAGCAGCAGTAGAAAGAGCAGAGGTAACCTGCTACGCAAGGAACCGATGGCTTGGAGTAGACTCTCAGCACACAAGCGCGCACCTCAGCGTCGTCTTCGTTACCAACCACTTCGTCGTCCTCCCAGCGTCCGTAGCATGACCCCCCCCTCGCGGCAAAAGAACCGTCCCGGTGCGCACTACACATGCCATCTAGACGGCGAGTTGTAAGGTTTGAGGCGGGACACATAGACGATGTCGGTGCGGGGTGCAGCGGCCGGAGATGGCGGATGTAGCGGGGTGATCTCGTACGTCACCGCGGTCACCGGACGTACGACCCGATAAGGGCCTGTATATCGGGGGAGCAGTTTTTCACAAAGGCCCACACGGCGGGAAGGGATCCAGAGTAACACAAGGGAGCCAGGAGAGTAGGTGACTTCACGACGGCGACAGTCATGACGTCGTTTCTGATTGACTTGGGAGGCCGACAGCCGCTGGCGGGCGACAAGACGGGCAGCGTCGGCGCGAGCGATGGCGTCCCGAGCGTAAGGACTCGTGGAGGCGGTGGCGGGCAGTACACTGTCGAAGGGCAGCAAAGGATCGCGGCCAAAGAGAAGGTAAAAAGGGGAGAAACCGGCTGTATCGGGACGCGTAGAATTGTAGGCGAATGTAACAAATGGGGGGCTAATATCCCAGTCGCGGTGATGGTCGGAGACGTACATGGAAATCATGTAGGTGAGGGTATGGTTCAGACGCTCAGTGAGGCCGTTCGTCTGCGGATGGTAGGCCGTGGCGAATTGATGACGGACGGAGCAGGAGCGGAGGAGTTCGGCGGCCACTTTGGAAAGAAAGCAGCGACCGCGATCGGTGAGCAGGTGACGGGGAGCACCGTGGTGGAGTATGACGTCGTGCAGGAGAAAGTCAGCGACATCAGTTGCGCAGCTGGTTGGGATCGCTCGAGTAATAGCGTAGCGCGTGGAGTAGTCTGTCGCGACCGCGATCCATTTGTTTCCCATAGCAGACACCGGAAAAGGGCCGAGCAGGTCGAGGCCGACACGAAAAAACGGGTCTACGGGGATGGGAATCGGCTGAAGGTGCCCGGGAGGGAGAACCGAGGGCGTCTTCCGCCGTTGGCACAGTTCGCAAGCGGCCACATAACGGCGGACAGAAGGGTATAGACCGGGCCAAAAGAAGCGGCGGCGCACGCTGTCGTAGGTGCGGGAGACTCCAAGATGACCGGCCGTGGGAACGTCATGAAGCTGTTCAAGGACGCTGCTGCGCAGGTGTTGAGGGACCACGAGCAAGAGGTCAGCGCCGTCAGGCCGCATATTGCGCCGGTAGAGGACGTTCTCATGGAGCACAAATGGGGCGAGGGACGCATCACAGCGGTTGGCAGTGAGGCGGTCGATGAGGGAACGTAGCGACGAATCCAAGCGCTGTTCTTGCCCAATGTTGCGGAAGGCCGAGATGGATAAGACGCAGGCGTCAGCCTCGCATTCGTTGGAGGAAGGCGGATCGACAGGGTAACGGGACAAGCAATCCGCGTCCTGGTGCAAGCGGCCGGACTTGTGGACGACACAAAATGTGTACTCTTGAAGGCGAAGAGCCCAGCGCCCCAGCCGGCCAGTAGGGTCTTTGAGCGAAGAAAGCCAGCATAAGGCGTGGTGATCCGTGATAAAAGAGAAAGGGTGCCCAAACAAGTAAGGGTGGAATTTTGCAATAGCCCAAACCAGAGCGAGGCATTCCCGCTCGGTGATAGGATAGTTGCGCTCTGACACAGAAAGTAGACGGCTGGCGTACGCAATAACGCGAAGCTTGTTGCGTTGCCGCTGAGCAAGTAGGGCACCAATTCCATGGCCGCTCGCATCGGTCCGAAGTTCCGTAGGGGCTGAAGGATCAAAGTGCGCCAACACAGGTGGAGCAGTGAGGCCACTGATAAGGGCTCTGAAGGCGTCAGCTTGGGGGGGTCCCCAAGAGTACGGGATGTCCTTCTTGAGGAGCGTGGTAAGAGGTCGGGCTATTTCCGCAAAGTTCTGGATGAACCGGCGGAAATAGGAACATAGGCCGAGAAAGCTGCGCACATCACCGGAGGAGAGCGGAGTAGGAAATGAACGCACGGCGCGGACTTTGTCGGGGTCGGGTTGGATCCCAGCAGAATCGACCAAGTCGCCAAAGACCTTGAGCTGACGGCGGCCGAAGGTACATTTCTTTGAGTTCAGCTGAAGACCAGCGCGGCGGAAGACGGCAAGGATGGCTGAAAGGCGATGCAGGTGGCTTTGGAATGTGGACGAAAAAACAATTACGCCATCTAAGTAGGAGAGGCATGTCGTCCACTTAAAACCGCGCAGGAGGGAGTCCATCATGCGCTCGAAGGTCGCAGGGGCATTGCACAGGCCGAAAGGCATGACTTTAAACTGGTACAGGCCGTCCGGGGTGACAAAGGCGGTTTTCTCCCGATCGCGTTCATCGACAGCGATCTGCCAGTACCCTGAGCGAAGATCGATGGAGGAAAAGTAACTGGCGCCGTGCAAGCAGTCGCGAGCGTCGTCAATTCGGGGCAAAGGGTAGACGTCTTTCTTTGTGACGGCATTCAGATGGCGGTAATCAACGCAGAATCGCCAGGTTTGATCTTTCTTTTTAACAAGCACGACAGGGGACGCCCAAGGACTACTCGGAGGCTCGATGATGTTGCGGGCCAGCATCTTGTCCACCTCTGCCTGAATAACACGGCGCTCTGCGAGGGAGACCCTATAGGGCCGTCCGTGAATAGGGCGGGCTTCGCCGGTGTCAATGTGGTGGGCGACAACAGAGGTTTGACCCAAGGGACGGTCCCAAAGTAAAAAATATCACTGTAGGAGGACAAATGGCTGTGAAGAGAGGTAGAATCAGCAGAGGGCAGATCGGCCGCGATCATCCGGGAAATAGAGTCCTCACGGAAGGGTTGCGATGTAGGGACATTGGAGACGGCAGTCGTTGGGTCAGGAGCCAGGACAGAAACTGTGCAATCGGTCAATGGGGACAGATCAGCAAGGGAAATGCCGGTCGGAAGTACCTGAGAGGACAGGCTGAAGTTGAGGACAGGGAGGCAGGTGCAGTTGTTGGTGATGTGGACAATGGTGTGGGGAAAGAGGACATTACGATTCAGAATCACAGCGGTGATAGGGCAGGCGACGTAGTCTCCATCAGGGACGGGAGTAGAAGGCGACAGAGGGATGTAGACAGCAGTTTGTGGCGGGAGACGAGCAAACTCGGTGGATTGAAGGCGAGGTGAGCTGGTGGAGTCGTCATTACACAGGGGCAGATCCAATCGAAGAAGGCTTGAGGAACAGTCAATAAGAGCTGAATGGGCGGTTAAAAAGTCAAGGCCAAGGATTATGTCCTGAGGGCACCGGGTCAGGACGGTGAACAGAACGGGTATATGACGCCCGGCAATGCTGACTCTCGCAGTGCACATTCCAATCACGGCAGCGGGGCTGCCATCGGCGACGCGAACCGTGGACATGGCGGCAGGCGTTAAAACTTTCTTCAGACGGCGGCACAAACAAGAGCTCAGGACAGACACTTGGCCGCCAGTATCAATGAGGGAAAGGACCGGGACACCATCCCCGAGAACATTCAAGAGATTACGTTGGGCAGCGGGGGTCGAGAGGATTTTCAGGCCGGGTCAATGATGCAGCGTCACCTCCGGGGGCTGCATCGGCTAGTTTTCCGAGAAATGGCGGGAGGTCGAAGGAGAAGGGCTGCGGCGTGTGGGAGGAGAACGGGAGCGGCGGCCTAATGGGGAAGGTGAGCGGCTGGACCCACGAGCGTGCGGAGCGGGCTCGTCAGGGAGCGGATCGGGTCGTGGTGTGAAGCGGTGCGGGCCGTAGTCGTTGCGGCGGTCGACGAAGTAGTAGGGGCGAGGTGGCGGGGACCAACGGCTGCGGCAGTGACGGGAGATGTGTCCGACGCGAGAGCAGGTAAAACAGATCGGCCTGTCATCAGAGGTACGCCATTCAGCAGGATTGCGATATCGGTACCGAGGCGAGAAGCTGCGACTGTAAGTGGCAGCTGCGATCACTGGAGGGTCCGGGCTGGCATGAGCGTTGTCCACGACGCGAGGAGAAGGGACGGCCAAGTTCGCAACCTCCTGGCGAACAACGGCTTGGATGAGGGCCAAGGTGTTGTCCGGCAGTGGCAAGGAAGAAACAGCGGGCGTCATCGCCTCCAGTTCGCGGCGCACGATCCGGGTTAAGTTAGCCGGGTCAGAAGGCTGCCGCAATGTTGGCAGATCTTCACAGGAGGAGCTAACAGCAGTGTTCGGCAGCCGGTCAAAACGGTGAGAAATGCGCCGGTGTTTGGCTTGCTCGAAACGGCGGCACACCTCAAGAACAGAAGCGACCGTGGAAGTCTTTGCATAGAAGCAGATTAAAGGCATCGTCGGCAATGCCTTTCAGTATGTGGCCAACTCGATCTGCTTCGGACATGTCTTTATCAACTTTACGGCACAAGACGAGGACGTCTTGTATGTAGGCTATGTATGGCTCGGAGGAAGTTTGGGCGTGGGTCGCGAGTGCCTTCTTGGCGGCGATTTGGCGGCCGATGGGTTTTCCGAAGAGGTCACGGAGCTTCTGCTTACATATGTCTCATGAGGTCAAGTCATCTTCGTGGCCGGTCAGGTAAAATATCACATTAGCGAGCATAAGCGTTGGATCCCACCTGTTGTGCGTGCTGACGCGTTCGTAAAGGGCCAGCCAGTCGTCCACATCAACGTCGTCTGTGCCGCAGAACGTGCCCGGTTCGCGGTGGTGGGCGACGAGGACCGCTGGCGGTGTTGACGGAGAGGGAGACGGCTCGGACTCGGTAGACATGTTGGCGAGACGGCGGCCACGACGGAGAGCCAGCTTGAGGTCGGGGATCGAATTTAGCAACCTCCACCAAATGATACGTGGCGGCTAGAAGCAGCAGTAGAAAGAGCAGAGGTAACCTGGTACGCAAGGAACCGATGGCTTGGAGTAGACTCTCAGCACACAAGCGCGCACCTCAGCGTCGTCTTCGTTACCAACCACTTCGTCGTCCTCCCAGCGTCCGTAGCAATATGTTTGAGCGTATCAGGTTGGCAATATATCAACAACCAATTATGCTGCCCTCTCCACCTATTCTTGAACCTAAAAATAGTATTATATGTCGGTTCCCACCTCCATACCTGGAAATTCTACTCTATACGGCGGAAGTCCCGCGTCAGCCGAGTGTCAGTAAGCCTGTAGACGAGAGAAGAGTACGATGCGAAACAGGTTGCCGAACGTTAAAGCTGATGCGCCTGCAGACATTTGCGCGGAAGCAAACGTAATCGTAAATGTACACCGCGAAGCACTGGTGGCCGTCGCGCACGGCACAGCCTAGCCTGCGGGAGATGCTGGGTCTTCCTCGTGCAGATAATAAACAAAATCGTCGAGCTGTAATGCGAGAATATATTTTTCCTTTTTGTGCGATTTAATAGTACATGCACACGATACTTTGAAGAATTATACCCCACTAAATGCCATAATTGTTATAACTAGACGGTTACAGCGGTACCGTCACAATTTTGACTTACCTATTCCACTAGATGCTCAGTGAATGGGGTTGTAATTATGTTTGGAGAATAATTATTTTTCTCGATTTATGCTTTGCTTTTCTTTTTCAGGGTCGACAGAGGATAACAAAACATCAACATCAACAAACATCAACCCGACCTCAAGCTCACAATCTGAGGCTGTGATGAGGCTTAGTGAGTCGCCAGTAGCCTCTGGAAAAGTAAGGCAAGGGCGACTGTGGAAAACACGACCTCAACTAATCAGGTTGAGGCTGAGTGAGGTCGCCAAATTTTTTTTGAGGTCAAAGTGAGGTCGAGGTATTTGACGTCAAATGCCCTAATTTGGTGGTGATAAAACCGCAAGCAAGGACAGTAGCACATCACTTCGGTTGGGCGGAGGCTTATTTTTCTGAACTATCGGTTTGGCTACGAGAAAACCGTGAACGTAGCCGAGAGGGAACGTTGTGCTCGGAACGCTGCACGTGTGCGGGAGGCCAGAGCCCACAGACGTGTAGCGGGTGGAACATAGGTATACAGAAAGCAGTCGTGATGCGTCCCACGCACATGCCGTACTGCACGAACCGCCAGTGTGTTCCCGCGCATTTCTGACACCACAGAGCAGTCAGTCTAGCCGTCCCATGACATAAATATACATGATCGACGTAATCTTAAGCGCCATTGTGTTAATCATTACGCCATCCAGCTCGCGGTCATCGTCCGTCGGGCCCTTGCAGTTAGAGGGCGCTCATTTTTAGCGACGCTTCTGCGCTGCCATGCTTCACCACTCTATCTGCCTTCAGGTGATGTTACTTCGATTCGCGGTGTAACTTAATTTTCTGGTCTTTATGAAACTCCATTGATATCGGTCGTCCTACCTTTTTCTGCCTTAGCCATGCCACTCACGTGCCGAAAATTCGGCGTCGACTGGCGTGAGGGCCGATGCATAATCTGCTCTATGTTATAGTCAGTTCATGTTCTTTGCCTTGTCGCAAACAGCCTGCGTGATTTTTGTTTTCTCTCATCACTTTTTGGACGCGGAAACTACACGCGAATTTTTTACGTGACCCGAATAGTGCCCCGACAGAAACAGGCACGCACTTGCAAAGAAACCAGAGTTTGTTCTTAAACTTCCCTTTCAAATATTTCTGCCATCTCCAAGTAGTAACATTCTGCGCAATGATGCAGACGTTTTAGCACACAAGCCTCCTTAAGTTTCTGAACTACCTTTTTTGGTACATAATATGAGTTCCGTCCGCATTACGCAAGAACAGTTCTCCTGTGCAACCATCAAAAGCCAGTCTAGGCTCTATTGCAATATGTACTCAACGAAGAGCTCCAGAAAAGGAGGAAGAACTTCCTCATACATATCATGCGACATCCCGCATGATATGCGGGATGTCGCAGTGTCACCACTCCGCGCACTTTTTCATGCGCTCCCAGACACCCTTAGAGCGTGCGGGGGTGGCCGTCTCGGTCACAAAGGAGATGCACTCGACTCAGCTTGGCAAGCTCAGCCGGAGACCAGATACCAAGTGACAAGGGGGTTGGTCGTTTGGTGCCCAGCTTTCGCTGGTCGCAAGCCTGAGAATGGGTCGGAGCCAAAGGTTCACTAAACAAAACAAAGTTTACACAGCAGAGACGACACAGAGGATTTCACAATCACTCGTACGAGCACATACAAAGTGATTTATAAATACAATGCAACTCATGCAAAGTAACAATCGAGAGAGATGACAAGTTAACAGAACCTTTGCACCAAAAGCGCACTAACACAGAGACAAACCAACAAAACACAATTTGTTCACCGTGCGCTGCGACAGTCCGACTACCTGAGGAGCACGACGGGGCCGATCCGCAGACTGGCGCACGTTGCCTCGCTGGTCGGTGGCTGGGCTCTGGTGTCCTCCCGGGAGTCGAGCGGGCGCGCTTCTCAGAAGCTTAAACGGCGACTCGGGCTCACAGACAGCGGTTGAAGCCCCTCATCTATAGGCGCGGTCTGCGTCTGTTCGTTCTTCGCGCCAAGGCAGGCGCGCAAATACGCGCAGTATCAACTGCACTAGCTCCTTCTCCTTCTCGCGCCGGGCGCGCGACCCCATTGGTTGAGAGTGGAAACCGCCTTCCGGAAGATTCTGGGGCCTTCTCGCGATGCGTAGCCACCGGCGGGAGAGCGAAGGGTAGAGGGTTTCACTTTAGCGCGGCCATGGTTACCCCCTCTCCATCGACAATGACTAGAAACTACTAGGATGTTCTAGAAAAATCGATGGCGCGCGCGGCCATGTTTCCTTTGGCGCCGCGTCGGCGAGCTTGGTGTAAAGGGCAGCAGCGCAAGCAAAGTTACGTGCTCTCCGCTATTCCTTCCCCACTGTTTTTTGTTTTATTTTACCACGCGCGGGCGCCATTGCTTACATGCAGCGCCGATTTTTCGAATATGCGCCAAATTTTGTGACACTGCCCCTTCCTTTATTAATATTGTGCAACAATATAATAATAATAATAATTGGTTTTTGGGGAAAGGAAATGGCGCAGTATCTGTCTCATATATCGTTGGACACCTGAACCGCGCCGTAAGGGAAGGGATAAAGGATGGAGTGAAAGAAGAAAGGAAGAAGAGGTGGCATAGCGGAGGCTCCGGAATAATTTCGACCGCCTGGGGAAACAATATTCACAAAACACAAAACTCGTGCGAACATTCTTGCGCTCACAAACCTAATGGGGAATGCCAAAATACACACAGCAATACAATGATGTCTACGCGCACACAACACTTGACAATTGGCAAAATTCAATACAAAACGCCACACGGCAATACATTAACAAAAAACAAAAAGGGAGCATTAAAGTCCGAGGTATGCTTGCGCCTATACTCCCAGATTCAGCCTACAGAGTGGGCACGGAACAGGACTGTTTCCCTCAAGTTTTCGGTCGCGCTTTTGATTTTCTTTCGCACGCGACTCTGGCCGTTCCTCCTGTCTCGAGCTCTGCTCTTTCGCGTTTTACGGAGGCTTCTCTTCCGAACGCGGTTCTTACACCGCTTTCTACTCCTACTCCTCTGTGTGTTTCTGCTCGGATTTCGAACCCTTCCTCTTTTCCCGCGGCTAGCGCGTCTGTTGCGAACAGATTTTATGGCGGTTCGGTCATGACGGCTCCACTTTTCTTGTGCTTCTTCTCGGCTTGCGCTATTCTGTTTGCGCGAACGTTTCCACACTGAGTCCTTTCTGAAAGATGGGCTCGTTCATTTCAGCATCTTTTTCACTTTGCCGCGATGCTCGTGCAGCTTGCTTGCACCCGATTCAGCTGTCTTCAGCTTGGTTCTCTTTTGCCCTGGTTTCTTCCTGACCTTCTTCCGAGGTCTGTCTTGTTCGACTGCAGCTGTGTCGGTTTGCACGATTCGTTTCTCTTTCTATTTACTTTCTTCCAAGAGATTCTACGGGGCACGCACACCTCATTTTCACTTGCATAATCCGAGGTGGGGTCTCGCGATGAAGCTACTGGTTAGGCTCCTTTAAGTTCTTTGAGCATTGAACTTTCTTCCAGTGTTCCTCTCTTGAGCTCGTCAATTTCAGATCACTGGTGCTTCATTCCTTACACTCTACGTTCGCCTTTCTCACAGGCAAAATTTTCATGACAATCCCCATCGGGAAAGGCCTCCTCGCTGCTCGAGGATTCACTCGGAACAGATTCCGGTTCTTCACAGAGGGTGCTCTCCTCAGCTGCAAGTGCTTCGGAGCTTTCGTACTCTTTGATATTTGACCAATATGCATCATGCTTGCGACTGCAACAATCAGCCGTGCAGCACTCTGACTTCTCGGTGAAGCTCCTGCTTTCTTCCTCAACTTAAAGCGCATTCCTTAAGGTCCCCTCTGACTGAGGTGTCAGGTTGGCCGGCTCCTCACTGGCTACTGCATTGGTGGCAGCTTCCCTTTCACTTCCCTGAGGAAGCGACACTCCGGTCTGATCCTCACTCTCTTCAATCTTAGTTTTAGGAACTCGCTGTTCCACAACCACACTCTCACTAGTGGAGCTAGTTGCAACCTCTTCCGTGGTTGCCAACAAATCAGACTCCTTAGTCTTCCACCCGGCCTCTCCGGGGGTAAGCTCCACTGGCTGCCTGACGTTGTTCAAACGCCGAACTTCAGCAAGCTTCTTAGCAAGGATTGCATATTCTCTGTGAAATCATTTTTCTCTTTCTTCTCGTTGTGTTTGTATCTCTTTCTCAGCGGTTCCTCTGGCGCGCTGTCTTTCTCTCTCTCTTTCTTTCGAACCTCTTTCCATTTCTGGTCCACCAGCTGAACAAGTTCACCTCCCTTCTGACCTTTCTGAATGCCTACCTCAGCTATCTCCTTGAGATTCATTCTGAGCTTGAACTCTTCAGATGCAGCACATGTCTTCTGCTCTGTGAACCTCTCCAACCGCTTCAGCGCGGCACCTCAAAATATCCCTCTGCTGCTAAACACTCCTTTACGGCCTCTTCATAAACTCCTTCTGACTCTCCGTTCTCTGTGCTTACAAAGCATGAAACGTACTCTCGCGGGCGCCAGAATATGTCACCACTTCGCGCACTTTTGGGTGCGCTCGCGGACACCTTTGGAGCGTGTGGGGGTAGCGGACTCGGTCACAAAGGAAATGCTCTCGACTCAGCGTGGCAAGCGCAGCCTGAGAACAGCTATCAAGTGACAAGGCGGTTGGTCTATTGGTTTCCAGTGTTCGCCGGTCGTAAGCCAGAGAATGGATTGGAGCCAAAGGTTCACAAACAAAACAGTTTATACAGCGAAGAGGTGATGCAGAGGATTTCACACTCACTCGTATGAGCACAAGCACAGTGATTTACAAATACAATGCAACTCGTGCAATGTAACAGTAGAGAGAGATTACAATTCAACAGAATCTTTGCATCTATAGTGCCCTAACAGAGAAAGAGGCAAACAAACAAAACACAATTTGTTCACCGGGCACTGCGACAGTCCGACGACCTGAGGTGCACGACGGGGCCGATCCGCAGACTGGCGCTCGCTGCCTCGCTGGTCCGTGGCTGGGCGGTGGTGTTCTCCCAGGAGTCGAGCGGCCGCGCTTCTCGGAAGCGTAAACGGCGGCTCGGCTCACAGACAGCGGCTGAAGGCCCTCATTTGTAGGCGCGGTCCGCGTCTGTTCTTCGCGCCAAGGCAGGCGCGCACATACGCGCAGTATCAACTGCACAAGCTGCTTCTCCTTCTCGCGCCGGGCGCGCGACCCCATTAGCAGAGCGCGGAAACTGCCTTCCGGAAGATTCTGAGGCCTTCTCGAGATGCGAAGCCGTCGGCGCGAGAGCGAAGTGTGGAGGGTGTCACTTTAGCATGGACAAGGTTACCCCTCTCAGTCGACAATAAGTAGGAACAACTCGGACGTTCTAGAGAGATCGACGGCGCGCGCGGCCATGTTTCCTTTGGCGCCGCGTCGGCGAGCTGGGTGGATAGGGCAGCAGTACAGGCAAAGTTCCACGCTCTCCGGGGTTCTTTCCCCGCTGTTTTTTTTTGTTCTATTTTACCGCGCGCGGGCGCGATTGCTTATGCGCAGCGCCGTTTTTTCGAATATGTGCCGAATTTTGTGACATGCAGACGACGATGGCTCACCTCGTTAACAATTGTGCTCTGGTAGACGGACGTGTCGTACTCCCAGCGATTGCATAGAAGTGTCTGGTTTCTGTCCACTGTCCAGGAACCATTGGCGTCCTCAAACACCCGGTACAGGTGGCATTTGGAAAACCTGTTGGCGAACTCGGGTACGGCCCACGACTTCCATTCGTCTGCGCTCATGTTGATGATGCTGGAGGGAGCGCCTTCGGGCCGAGCGCACCAATGGTCCATGTCTGGAGCCACGATGGGCGTCATCATGTTGGTCCAGGCAGTGGGGAAGGCTCGCAGAACCACCAGAAATACCGTGAGGACGTGGTACAGGCCAAAGCCTCCCAGTACATCAAGGATGTCCATGGCTGATCGCAGCACTTGTTCCCGCTGCCGCTCTGCAAGAGGAAAGAGAATTGCCCAGATGTACAGGGCGTATGAATAATTAATCTGATATAGTTTTATGCAGGGGCGAAATCCAGAGAACCTGCCGGGTTCAAAGCTTCGCCAGTGATACGTTGCTCAGTGGGGACAGCGAAGTTCTACTTACGGTCAAAACCCTTAGCAATTTGTTTTTTTCTTGTATTTGCCGTCCGCGGCCTTCTCGCCGGGGACCCACCAGCAACTCGCCTAACTTTACATTCTCAAAATCTGTTTCCTCGCACATAAACACTTTAGAACATCCTGGAGCAGGTAAACTGGGATGCGGCTCCGTGGAAGCGGCCGAATATAATCGCGATACTTCCTCTCGATGTTGCACCGTTCACTAGAGAGGAACCAATCATATCCCAACACTGACGTCACTGCAGTGTCGCGAGCAGAGGGACAAGTGTGCGGCCTGGAGGAAAAAAAATTGTAATGCTTCCTAACAGGGATGGCAATTGAACCAAGTTCGACATGAGCTCCGTCAACGACGGCGGCGAAACGCCGACGCAAGCTTCTACAGACTCAACAGGAAGCTTCGGACTTCTTCTTGTGGCTACATGAGGGGAATGTGCTCGATTTCTGCCACCCATATCGCGGGGGCACAGCTTGGAGCGGGGATGGGGAAAGGGGATGTGGGGAGGGGGATGTCCGCTTGCAACGCGCGCTGGTGGTCCGTGATGTCCAGGAAGGCAGGTCCCCGCAGCAGCAGCAGCAGCAGCCGCAACTGGGGAGGGGAGGGTGAACGGCACGCACTGGGAGTGGCGCGTGCACGTCGGGGGCTTGCAGGAGGCAGGCAGCCCATTACCCCGGACCGGCCGAAAGGCTGGGCGGAGGTGGGCGATGACTACAGCGGACGAGCGTGACCGGCTGCTGTGCCGCCACAAGCGCCGTCTGTCAAGTCAGCGCCTCCTGTTGTTTTTTACAATTCCTGTCGAGTAGGGCTGATCCGAGCGTCCAAGGTCCGCTCCTATCCTGCTTTCCTACTCTCCCCCGTCGGCTAGCCTTCGCGCCTACTCTACGTCTGTGGAGGAGAGAGCCATCTGATTGGCGCTGACGACGGAAAGCGCGAAGTCATTTTTTGTAACGTGCTCTCTTTCTTCGTAAGGCGCCACTCCGCATCCCTCATGGTCATCACGCTGCCTGTCAGGTATGGACGTGTCGTAGCGCGCGCCGTTCGTGGCGCTGCTCATCGTGCTGCTGCTGCAGGTGCTGGTTTTAAAAGGAGCCACAGAGAGTTGGGTGCAGCGACGTTGGCATCGCTACGAAAGGCTATGGTGGCTTGTTCGAATCCGGTGTGTATTTTAGCTACAATGAGGAAACATTCCGGGAGAGGCACTGAAACTGCCCGGCGGAAGTATTTAATCAGAAGCTAAAGGTATTCAGTATAAAGTATTGCTATATTGGTTTGCGGTTCAGTCATGTTGAGTAAGTAAAATTGGAGAATGAAATACAGAAGGAATCATATATGTTCCTAAGAAGGCATATTTCGAAACTGCCAAGTAGCAGTCGCTTTCAAGTTGTAGTGGTTGTAGCTTTTCTTTTGCCAGGATAAGCTGCCATCATTACGATGACATTATTAAGATTTTACTCAGTCCTTGGCAGCCTGCAGCTACGATTGTTTTAAGAAGCGAATAGTGAACTTCACTCGTAAATACACGGCGCCGCATCTGATGCCAAAGTGTTTTATGGCTGCCAAATTATCCGCTTGGCCTCAGTTTTGTAACTGCGGCGCTGAGGGGATTCAGTTGTTGGGTCTTCTGCATAGCGGGGGGTTGGATGATCAATCCACGGCAGTGACGTTCTCGTTTTGGTAAAGACTGAATGCAAAAACACTCGTATATTGACACCTGAGCACACGTTAATCTGGAGGCCTGCATTGTGCAACGCCTCCATTACGGTACGCCCCATGCCCCAGGATCCTGCTTTGGCAGGTGAATTTCATCGACCAATAATGCCAAAAACATTTGAATAAAGCCGCATACGTGTAGTAAAGGCGCGCGTGCCACGGAGTTTTGGCAACTTCTCACACTGCTTCGACGAGAATACTGGGCGCTCTAGACACTTTAACAGAATGGCTAGGCGAGCGAGCCCGGTTACTTTAACAGAGGAGTGCATTGTTGGCCTCGACATCGTAACCTGAGCGATCCTGTGTGGATTGTGAACCATGTCCATTGGTTAATTGCTGCTGTAATAAGGTACGTGTGCACTGCCATCGCAGGGCAGTGGCACACTGCTTAACCGCTGCACCACTTCGCTGCACCACTTAGCAAGTGTTTAAAGAATACGGAGTGCCGTAGCTGAGTGAAATCAATTGAGTACAGTTGAGAGTCATATTTGCTGTCCGCAGTATTTTTATTCGTGCAAGTTAATTAATTAGTTAAGACTAACTAGCGAATTTTTTAAATATTTGCTTCGAATAAAAATAGTTCATTCCAAAAATAAGCATCACCGTGAAAAACAGCCTGCTGAAATGTTTGCAACAAGGTACAGTTTACCTAGTATTTTTGCCTGCTGTAGAAGAAAGCACGCGAGACTCAAAAACTGTCACATGATGCCGGTGCTATATACATGGGCGCACCAAAACGCGCTCTCAGAAAAAAAAATCGCTTATCTCCGGAACTTTGTCCCTTCCAGGACTGGGCTACAGAACTTAAGCAGATGCCCTGCACGTGGCGCATGACATGCGTCAGCAGCTGTTGACGAGTCTGCTAAGACTGGACGTCACCGTAAGGCTTAATAAATGTAATAAGTAGTAACAAGAGTCGTTTATGCACTGCGAAGGACGCTGATGTACAGCTTCGTTCGCACCAGTGTCAGCTCCAGCTACGAGAGACGCACGCCTAATTCATAGCGTCGTTCTCCACTGTGCCCAAACCACGCCCTCTCACGCACGCGGCACACTGCGCGTGGTATGCACCTGTCCTTTTTTGTTTTTAAGTGCGCTAGCTCTTAATACTTAACGTTTGTCAAGGACGCGTCTGCCTGCAGTGAAGGTCAGATTAACGAAAACAGTAACCCCGCGACCACACTATATCACATAGCAACAGTGGGCGCGTAGCTCCTCAATTATTACCTATACTAGTCTTTCGATTCGTTATACTAAATGTGCCAGAATGCCGGCATTCGAAGTGGGACCACTCCCCTCCCCCCCCCCCCCCACAACGTAACCACCATTTGTTGCAAAAAATCTGGGGGCGCCCGTTTGACGCATAATATTCGAAGTGGTGTCAAATGACTTGGCATGTTCTTGAGGATAAAATTACTAATTGAGATGAAGCCCAAAACATGTGTGGGATTCTTTCCGCCCCCAAACCGTGCCCTCCGAGGACCTTCAGACGGACATAACGGCCGAAACGTTTGTCGCATGAGGTTCCGGATGGTGCCAGCCGATTCGTCATGCTGTGGTGCACACGTTTCTAAAATATATTAACTAATAGAACGAAGAAATATACCGGATGTAGCGAAGGTGGCTTTATATCGCAATAGTGGTGCAAAATCCCTGAGGTAGATGGCGATGCTTTTGTCCCAGAAGGGATGTTTTCGAAAAGGAAACATCCGTTGATGTTTGGATTTGGTCTTCTCCACGTTTTCTGAGCCCACCGATGTAAACATTTGAAGCTCCCGTGGCTAACGCTCTTAAGTCAAAAACAGGCATTCTTCGTCGAGAATTTTTTTTAAAATTCTGCCCCTGATTCATTCCTTAATCCCTTTACGGCTTGGTCCAGGTGTCCGCCCACTGTGCGAGTGCTACTGCGCATTGCCTTTCCTTATCACTACCCTTAACCCTTACGCAGACGCGCACTCTTCGCCAACGCGTCAGCAGCTGCTGGCGCATATTCTATGCGCCCAGTGTGAACGAAGAGCCTTGCCACTTGACAGCGTTGCTCAGGTGGCACTGCTGTCAAGTGGCAGCTTTGGAACTCCGCACGCTTTCTTTAAGGCTGGTAAAAAAAAAAATATGCTTAAGGTTGGTACAACAATTAAAAAAAAAACACCACGTAATTTCGAAGCGAATTTCATCAGTGCACAATGTTTCTCTTCTTCTCCCTGCAGTGATGACGGTCACTTTCAAATAAATCGAATTTAACTTCCCTTGCAAACCATGTAGAACTAGTTGAAGAATTGTCGCTCGCGTTTTTCTTTCAGCTTGACCTCTAACACTCAACGCGTTCTGCAAACCAACGTTACAGACTTTACAGATGCCAGCGCCCTGCTTCGCAAAGCCGATCAGTCGTGGTTTTCTTCCTCCGTCTCGCGGAAAGGATCAAATCAAATCAAATCAATTCAGATTTTATTTTCCTTTGTATAAGGTACAAGGATGGAGCCGATGCAACAAACTACTGCTACCACCAGCTTGTCGAGAAGACTGCCCCAACTCTTGACAACAGCAAAGCCAAATAGTCTCGTTCACATGCTAACAAAACAAAAGCAGGTATGCATTTTAGGGGAAAGCACAAAGCACTGAGAGGTTTCACCACAAGAGAGAAAATCAACACATTGAGTGCAAGATGATGGCTCACTTCATTCACATTGTTACAATATTTGCATCCCAAGAAGACATTTTTCAACATTTCTTAGGCAACCTGGTAATATCAACAAACTCGTGAGTATAATTGTTGAGGATAACAGGAAGAATAGGTTAATAGGGCTGGAATGTAACCCACATCTGGATTTCGTGTGCGGTATCTGAGAACGATTTTCTTCGATGTGGAGACGTGGTATGAACGATTATTGTTTTCTACAGATGTGCAGTACGAGACAGTAAGTCGGCCATTACACTAACGACCAACCTAAACAACGGCAGATCTTTTAAAGTGTTCTGTGTGGGAATCATATATTACGTTAGCTATTATTCCTACAATTTTTTTTTGTAATAACAATAGTTTGTTTAAGTTTGAGTTGGTCGTCGTTCCCCATAATAAATGGCGATACGTGATTCGAGGAATTTTCATCACAGTTGTAAATCAGTATCTAAATCTTATGAGGTAACACATGCATATAATTGTTTATTGTACCAACAATTCTGCAAACCTTCTTGACGCTCCCTTAAAATGCAGTTCCCAAGTTAGGTTGCAGCAAAAATGAACACCGAAGACCATCACGCTCTCTACTACTTCAATCGGGCTCTCACCAAGCGCAACTTTTGGCTAGCAAGCGCGTTAGCTTTTTGGCCGTAATAGGATTCGTTAGTTTTTTTTTACTGCGTTAAGAGATAATTAATAGTGTTTTCTCCATGCGGTGAACAGGAATAGTGACTCATCAGGTACTCTGTCTACCTTTTGCGTTGTTTTGCGGGTGATTAATAAACATTTGTCGTCTTCATAATAAATGAAAGAAACCTTTTGGTTCGGAAAGAAATAATGCAAATCTTTTACACACAAGCAGAATAAAGTTTGCCCTAGTATGCTTCCCTGAGCAAATCCTGTTTATATGCCTTTAATGTCTGAAATGAATTTGCCAATCGATACCAACTGCATACTTTGTCTTAGATAAGAGGATATAGTAACTCATAAGCGACGCACGTATACTGTATGATCTTAGTTTTAAAAGGTTATTTTCATGCATGCCTCAAGTCATCGAATATATATATATATATATATATATATATATATATATATATATATATATATATATATATATATATGCTTGTGTGTGTGTGTGTGTGTGTGTGTGTGTGTGTTATGAAAGCACGTTGCGTTGGCTCCGCAGGATAAAGGTTTAAGAGCAGTGAGCACTTCTACCGAGACACATTTATTTATCAACCTTTCGACCGCGGTGTGGTCTTCTTCAGGACTGGGACCGCGGTGCGGTGTATACAGTCCTGAAGAAGACCGCACCACGGTCCAAACGTTGATAAATAAATGTGTCTCTGTAGAAGTGCCCACTTCTCCTAAACATATATATATATATATATATATATATATATATATATATATATGTGTGTGTGTGTGTGTGTGTGTGTGTGTGTGTGTGTGTGTGTGTGTGTGTGTGTGTGTGTGTGTGTGTGTGTGTGTGTGTGTGTGTGTGTGTGTGTGTGTGTGTGTGTGTGTGTGTGTGTGTTTTAAATACTAAATTACTGTCTCAAAATCTTCTCAACGGTTTGTCCGACAGCGTCAATAACGCTGGTTCCGTCGAAAAATACTTGAAAACACCGCGCTGAAAATAGCGCAGCACTTAATACTTAGTGAGGTAGATCGATAATCTCGAGTGCCTCAGCTTTCCCATTGCCTTAGAAAAAATAGGCAAGGTTGAGATAGGCCTGAGGTTTTCATTTATACTTCTGTCCCCACGCCTGAAGATGGTAATTCCATTTTGAATTTTGCTTTTCCTGTGCAAAAACACCGCTTGACATTGACAAGTTGAATACGTGCGCTTATGGGGCTTTTATAGCTGCTGCGACGGACTCAAGAGGTTTTATTTGTGAATTGTCGGCTTCGCACACACGGATGTTATTAAATCTACTACCGTGGAGGCGACCTCGTCTTCATTCCTTGGGCTAAAAGAAAAACACGGTACTTTCGTTTGGTAAAATATCCGCAAGTGCGAGGCCCGTTTCTTGCAGTGAAATATTTGAAAATGAAAATTAGTTTGTTAAGAAGTCATTAAAGAGGTTTACTAGATTGCTTTCCGAGAGAAGTATGCCGTCATGAAAAATTGACTCGATTTCGTTAGAGCCATGAGTACGGCACAGCACAGCATCTAATTTTTTCCAGGTCAAATCATATTATTTGGTATCATGCAAACTAAGTTAGAATAGTAGGCTGATTTCGATGACATTTAAATTCATCTTTGATTAATTGTTTGAAGGAAGTTTTTTTAAAAAGAAACGTTTTTGGGATTGATTTTATGTAGGTGATCCTTCGTTATTCAAGGCTTTTAGAGTTTGCAGAGGCAATATCTCAATATAAGCAGCCTTTACTGTACTTGGAAAAGTATCATAGGCCTCCTCAGCATCTGCCATTGAGTATATATCTTCCCATGTAAGGTTGTGCAAGGATTTATTAAGCCCCTCTGGATTTACCTCTGAAATGTCCCGAAGAGTTCGTTTTTCTTTAATTATTTTTAAGGAGTCATTCTTTTCACAGTAATATAAAATCGCAAGTGATCACTTAAACCTTCAGCTATCATACCTACGGTTATTAATGGCGATAAGTGATTAGTTTAGAGCAAATACAGCAAAGTTCATGACGTGTCAGTGACATTTATCGCAGCTGAATAACTTCACTGCCGTAAATGCTAGTCATACTGGTTAATAATGTCTGTCTTCAGGCACATTCCAGCAAACTAAGAATAAAATCTCCGCCAACAACAAACTTTTTCGGTTTCAAAACAAAAAACACTCTCAAAAAAGGTACAGAATTAGCCAAAACACCCATAAGGTGGTATATATATATACCAACGAGCAAATGCTCACTGCAGTATATTACAGCTTCATAGTCGTCGGTTAAAATAGTGTAATCGGTTTCAACATAGCAATGAAAAGACTTGTCTACGAGTAGAGAAGCGCCATCGCCTATCTTAGTATTTCGAGCAACAAAAGATGGTAGTATACTCTTGTGCGGTGTACATTTTTTAATGATTATCGTACCAGGTTTCGGTCAACATGATAAATGAAAATGTAAATCTGAGGATGTCAAAAAGCATTTCTAAATGTTTACCGCAGAATGACCGTCAAGATCTAAAAAGAAAGCTGGATGTAGATCTTTTATTTCTGCGAGAAAAATAAAGGTGCAACTACCATGTTTAATTACATGTCACTATCTAGCTTATACTTCGATTTCCTGAAGCGCCATTTACGACTTTACGACGACCAGTGCATCCCCAACGTCTGAGAACCTTGGCGTTCGTGTGCCAGACAAAACAGAAGATGTTTACTAAAGCATAATCTTTCGCCGTCGATCCGAAACAGCTCTCGGTTGCACTTTGTCAGCTTCTTTTTATGATCAATGATTTTTCGCTTTCGTTTTGCGCTACACCCGAAGAAGAGGCTATCAAGTCGGGACACAATACGCAGCGACTTGTCTGTTTGCGACTGTGCTGGGCATTTTATAGATTGTATGGAACGCCAACTAATAACTCCTACGCAACGCAACTCCTAATAACTCCACAGGTACTAAAACCGTGCTTCGATTCCATACATTCGTGGTCCAGTTTGATGCTTTCTTGTTCGCTACATCCATCATCTTCGTTTATAAACGCCGGCATAATGCCCAAGACTAACGGTGCGCCGTCAGATTGAGCGCAAGAAATGCAAAGATGTCCTCTATAAGAAATGGTCCCCGCTAAATCAATAGTTTCATGGTCGGACATAACAAATGGACAGCAGCAGGACGCAGTGACGTGAAGCGTGACGTAAGCGCAGACGTTGTGATTTCTCGCGGCTAGCGGTGTGGTCTAGCAGCCGAAATGAAAGCTACTGCCGCCTCACGTTGGAGGCATCTATCGGGGGTCGCTACCGTCGCTTCGTTTACGTTTGCACCGGCGTCTTGCCTGCGTTATGATCGATCCCGTTCCCGAACCTGACGACGAAGTTCTCGCAAAAACTCCGGCCTGCATTTCAGTGACCTCAGCCCCACAGAGCGTGTGATGCTTTTGAGGGAGCACGGTTAGGTTAGGCGCCGGCGGGTCGTTTTGCTCCTTCCGCCATGAGCAGCCGTTGCAAATTAAATATCATAACCCCAGTGCGGGGAGTCACAAGGGGCCAGGACAAGGTCGGTGAGTCGCGCCCATTGGAGGCTGGCTGGGGCTTTGGGGTCAATGGATTGTGATTCCTTGAACGGCGCGGTTGCACGGTGCAGCAGGCGGCATCGAGGTCTCCCACGGTTGCAAGGGCCAGGTTATTTATTTTATTTTTTGCCAAAAAAAAAAACGGATGGGTACTCAAGGGCGCTTGCGTTTAAAGTTGGCGGCTTGAAAGTAAAGCCCACGCTTCAACGGCTTCCGCGTGTTTCCGGCGGTACGGGGTCTACTGGATCGGGCTCTCTCGCCCACTTGCATGTACCTTCAGATGTTTACCGTGAATGGATTAAATTAGCCGAGAGCTCGAAAATAACAGCTGCGTCCAACTGCCGAAGCTATTGAATGACGTCACAACACGTACCTCGCCGCAGAGCTGAATCGGTCTGGCCTGGCCGGCGGCGGCTGGCGCACCCTTCGAAAAATATAGACATGCTTAAAGTCTCCGCCAGTGCGGTCAGAGTCCGCCGAAACCGCTGAACGCGTCGGCGGTCAAGCACAGTTGGAGCATAGAGGGTCTCGGTTTGGCCGACGTGACGTCGCCATGCAGCGCGCGCGCGCATTACTCCGGAGTGTAAACGCACCTTAACAGAGCCTGCGCTTAGCCGCTAACCAACGTATTCAGTGGCGGCACCTATGGTAGCCAATGAAACCCCCCGCCCACTCACTGAATAAAAAAAAAAACCTGCAGACTCTACCACTCCGCCACGACGGCTGAAGATTTAAACCATGAATAAAGGCACATCTAGTGAATGCACTCATCCGATGCAGAAGTCTCCGCGCTTTCGCTACGTATATCCTGGCCTAACACAGCTAGGCCATCAAAATTTTTTTTAACTGCCTTGTACCTTGTCTCCCGTCCATAATAAACGATTTCCGTTAAGTAGTTTGAAGTTGACTGGCACAGCCAAGAATGTTTCGCCGGGCGAGCGTGTGAAGACACAAGTGCTCTTTATACTGCAAACTGCCTTGTACGATCTCCGACCATCGTGCCATCATAGTTTTTCATCGACCGTGGCGATCATTTGACCAGCCTTAACAGGCCCTTTCAAAGGTTAACTAGCACTTGAAGCGGCACTTGGAGTTCCTCTTATGTTCCGCACTTGTAAATCGAGGTGCATCAAAAACAAAACCACGGGGCACACAAAGTTCATAGACGCGAAGTGCCATAACAAATCGAAACTCTCCTGGCTGCCTGTGGCGCCGCCAAGCATTGGTTTTCTTTGCTTCCAACATTTAGGTTGTCTTTTGTCTGTCTTCCTGGTGTGATAAAAGGGCGCTATCGGTTTTAAAACAAAACTGACTTCAATATTGAACCGCGCAACCTTCTTTTGTCAGCCTCAGATCTTCTCAGCTTCCATGTAAAAAGGAACATTCCTCCAAGGTGGCGTCTCTTGTCCTGTGACGTCATCACGCTTGTACTTGCGAGATTGCCCTGTGGAGGCGATACCTGTATTTTGGTCGTTGCTATTTTCTACCTTACAAGAGCTTTGTTTTCAGTAAGAGTGGCGTTTTTGTGATCAGGAGCTTGTATTCTATCTATACAAGCAACCTCAATTTCTCCTCAGTGTCGCTTTAATGCGCGTTTATAGCCTGGCGTAACGCGTGCGCGCGCATTGCACACCAACGTCACGTCGGCCAAAGCGAGACCCTCTACACTCCAACTGCGCTTGACCGGTGACGCGTTCGGCGGCTTAGCGCACTCTGACCGCACTGGCGGAGATTTGGAGCATGTCTTTATTTCGCGCCGAGTGCGCCAGCTGTGCGAGCCAGACCAGACTGATACGGTTCCGTGGCGAGGTACGCTTTGTGACATCGTTCAATAGCTTCGGTCGCTGGGCGGTGCTGTTCTTTTCGAGCTCTCGGCTAATTTAATCCATTCACAGTACACATCTGAAGGTACATGCAAGTGGGCGAGATAGCCCGATCCAGTAGACCCCGTACCGCCGGAAACGCGCGGAAGCCGTTGGAGCGTCGGCTTTACTTTCAAGCCGCCTACTTTAAATGCGAGCGCCCTTGAGTACCCATCCGTTTTTGTGGCAAAAAAATAAATAAATAACCTTGCCCTTTCAACCGTGGGAGACCTCGACGCCGTCTTCTGCACCGTGCAACCGCGCTGTTCAAGGATTCACAATCCGTTGACCCCAAAGCCCCGGCCAGCCTCCGATGGGCGCGACGCACTGACCTTGTCTTGGCCCCTCGCGACTCCCCGCACTGGGGTTATGATATTTAATTTGCAACGGCTGCTCATGGCGGAAGGGGGAAACGAGCCGCCGGCACCTAACTGAACCGTGCTCCCTCAAAAGCATCGCACGCTCTGTGGGGCTGAGGTCGCTGAAATGCAGGCCGGAGTTTTTGCGAGAACTTTGTCATCGGGCTCGGGAACGGGATCCATCGTAAAGCAGGCAAGACGCCGATGCAAACGTAAACGAAGCAATGGTAGCGACCCCCGATAGATGCCTTCAACGTGTGGCGGCGGTAGCTTTCATTTTGGCTGCTGCTAGACCGCACCGCTAGCCTCGGGAAATCACGGAGTCTGCGTTTACGTCATGTTTCACGTCGCTGCGTCCAGTAACGTCATAAGAGTGCGCCGTGATGTCATAAGAGTTCCCGAGTTTGAATCGCAGTGGCGGGAAAAACTTTTTCAACTTCGAATCCAAATTTCTTTGAAATAAATGCATCTTTCGCTCCCGGACAAGCGGCAACAAAGCCATGAAATGCTGAACAATCAGATTTTGCTTACAAAAGAAATTTGATTGAGTTCTCCTCACTGTCCTTTTAATGTACCATGTACAGTCTGTCAAAACTGTTAAGGCTACAGCATTCAGCTGCAGTGAAATCAATGTTCCTAGAATAATTCATGTAGCGGATCATTCAAAACTGTAGTCAAGCAGGAAGCTTCTGTATCGCAAGAAGAAACCTGCTAGCATTTCAAGGTCACTTGGTCTTTAATATTGCCGTAATTGCTCTGTTATGCGGCTGAAGCGAAAAGCCTTTGGCCTTAAGACTTCACCGACACTGTGCAAATGCGAACACTTTGCACACTTTCCAGGCTTCCACTAGCATGGGTCCTGCTGCACCACGGAAGCCAGGTGTTCTTGCTGAGGTCAATGGCCAGGTACGATGGATTCTCATTTTTAGAACTAGTTTGTAAGCTTGAAATGCTTTTAGCTCTCGTTCTTGGTAACTGCAGGCAAACAATTCAGAAACCGTGGAAACGTATAGGGCTGAGGATCAGTGCACACCTCTCGGACACTTGAAATTTTCCATCCAAATGGCATGGAGCGGAAAAAAGTTGCCTGCATAGGAGCCCCAGGCACAATTTGAACCTGTGACAGCTCAGGGCAGCTTTGCTTAATGAAGGCTTAGATCACTAGACCATGACCACAACCTTTGACCTTTCATGTTCTAAATAGCACTGCCTCTTGTGCTAAGATTTAATTGGTGTTTTAAATATTCATAATCTTTCATCTGTTAGTTCTGTGCTTCCGAATATTTGGCAGCATAACTGTTGCCAGGGTGCAGTGGAGCCTGAAGTAGAGTTAAAAGGCTCATCTACGTTGTCAAAGACAGCTTGATATGATTGTACACAAACGTGACCTGGTGGCCCATCGTGCTGCTCACTCCGAAGAAGAGTGCGATGTGTCATTTTTTATCATTAGTAGCGTTTGCAAGGAAAACTGCCATTTTCGTAATGTTACATATAGGAGTCCTGAGGAATAGGATTTTAGAAATTTTAATGCGGCAAATATTAACTCTCTCCCCAATCTGTTATAGGGCTTTATACAAAGGATATGTGCAGCTGTTTTATTGCAGGTCCACCTCGGGAGCGGAAATTGTCAGTGCAGTGCGGTGGCGCTGGCTTCTTTCCCGAGGTCGAGACTTCTTGTTTTGCAAGGACGCCACAAAACTTTTGTGGGCTTCCCCACAAGAGTGACGCTCCTTCCTGGTGATGCTCCTTCGCCGAAGAGCCTTAGGGGAAAGAGCGTTCAAGGAAGGAGCATCACCGGCTCAGTATGCCGGCAATTCCTTAAGGCTGGTGCCATGCAGAAGCCTCGGATGAGCTCAGAAAAACTAGCAGCTGTGAGCAGTAAGCCTCTTTTATTTAGGTACATTTCCTGACTGACAAAGGCATTTGTTTATTTAAGTGTGCATGACTTAAATAACTGTATTTTACAGCACCTGCATGTCTTCAATTTTGTTGTGATTAATATTCTTTCAGATGCATTTGATGCATACATCAAAGCTGCACGAGCTGCCGAGGATGAGAAAATGCGCACAGCAGTTGAATTGCTACCTGGCGGACATGCTGAGGGACATCAAGTAATCATCGCCTGCACCTGCCCCTGTAGTCAATGACTGTAGTCAGATCAAAACGATAAAATAAATTCAGCAAGAAAAATTATTTCATTGACTGCGGCCGGGTATTTAGTGCTGGGATGCAGCATTTGCTGCACCTAAGGGTTGCAAATTCATTCAGGTAGCCTACATATTCAGAGCTATTAACTGTACACCAGAGTACGTGTTGCAAGGCCATTGTAGCCCCATGACGAGGCCCTCGTATCTGTACGAAGGTTACGTGGCCCTCGTATATACGAGGGACGGGTGTGACACATATCCAATAGCGTATATATGAGGCACGTATCAAACGTATATATGTGTTTCGCCATACGTGGAGAGGAACGTGTATGCCATACGAGCACGTATACATACGAGCATATATGTGGACACATATCCAATAATTGCGTATATATGAGACACATTTAACACATATATACGAGATTTTTCAATAGGGTACCTTCCAAATTTTCTAGTCTATGGGCAGTTAAGCTGTGAAGAGTGACTGAGCGAATAACAAGCACAACAGAGATGAATATATCTCTTTGGTATTAATCAGTATTTCAGCGTTAATAATAATAATAATAATAATAGCAATAATAATAATAATAATAATAATAATAATAATAATAATAATAATAATAATAATAATAATAATAATAATAATAATAATAATAATAATAATAATAATAATAATAATAATAATAATAATAATAATAATAATAGGTTTTTATAAAAATAGGTTTTTGGGGAAAGGAAATGGCGCAGTATCTGTTTCACATATCGTTGGACACCTGAACCACGCCGTAAATGAAGGGGTAAAGGAGACAGAGAAAGAAGAAAGGAAGAAAGAGGTGCCGTAGTGGAGGGCTTCGGCATATTTTCGACCACCTGGGGATCTTTAACGTGCACTGACATCGCACAGCACACGGGCGCCTTAGCGTTTTTCCTCCATAAAAACGCAGCCGCCGCGGTCGGGTTCGAACCCGGGAACTCCGGATCAGTAGCAGAGCGCCCTAACCACTGAGCAACCGCGGCGGGTATATTTATTTTAGCGCTGACATTGTCAGTTCCAGCAGAGGATGAAAGTGTAATGTTTTGAATTAGTGACGAAAATCCTGCGGAAGGAAATGCAAGAGAAGGCATAGCATCTTGAATAACTGGGGCATTTGGAAGAAATGTCGGATCTGTTTCATTAGTAAACACAGAAGAAAAGGCTGCGTTGAACATGTTGGCGCATTCTGTTTCGCATACAGTTGCACCTGAACCATCGGTGAGAGAAATAGAGCGTGTGTACTGGGGGTTAAAGACTTGCCAGAACCTACGGGGGTTAGTTGACAACATTTTAGGCAGATCGGAGTTGAAAAGGTGCGCTTGGCTTCTCGAATAGTTGGTAAGTACGTTTTTTCGGCTGCGTAATATTTGTTCCAAGTGTTCTGAATAGAAAGCAACTTGGCCGATCGGAAAAGACGCTTTTTTTATTTTCAAGGCGTTTGAGTGTATTTCTGAGCCATTGGTTTTTAGGGTTAGATCGTATATTTATGTTCGAAATAAACGTGTCGACCAAATCGTCGATCTTCTTCTTAAAGAAGGGCCAGTTATCGTGAATGAATCTTTGATGAAAGTTAGATTAAAATCCTGGCAAAAATGCGCGAAGTTAATTATTTATTGCTGTGTAGTTTCCTTTATCGTATTATCGGATAGTTCTTTTAGGTGTTGCATGTAAAGATGGTTTAATCGTGAAGCCGGCATATATGACATGCTGATCGCTGACGCCTGGTAAATACGTGATGAAATGAACGCACTGAGGGCTATGCGATAATAATAGATCTAGAATATTAGCGCAGTCTTCGGTTACACGAGTTGGCTCGGATACAGTTTGAATGAGGTTAAAATTGAGGGAGGCAAACGTCTAGAAATTCATAAGGATCCTTATTACCTGTAGCGGTTAGATTATTCCAGTCGATACTCGGAAAAATTGAAGTCTCCGAATAGGAGAGTGTATGTGTTAGGGTATTTAGCTTTAATTTCATTGAATGCGTTATTAAGTTTTCGAGGGAAATCTGGGCTGTTAGGAGGCCTGTAGCAAACGCCGATCACAACTGATTTAGGTGAAGCGTGGCATAAAACCCATAATATTTCTATATCTGATGAATGGTTAATGGCTGAGCATGATAGATCTCGAGCGGTGGCAATCAGTACCCCTCCTCCCCTCGATCTCGGCGATCTTTGCGAAAAACACAGAAATTGGGCAAGTCGGCAAGCACTTCACTATCGCAAATATCGCTGTTTATAGCCACGTTTCTGTCAAGACTAGTATGGTACTGGCAGATGAAGTGACGATATGGGGAACAATGTCTCGCTTTGAAATGAAACTGCGCACGTTAGTAAAGATTGCTGACAATGAAAGGGCTTCTTGGTGTACCTGCTTAGAACGATCTGTCGACAGGAGCTGAGATGGTTGCTATTTTACGTATTTTACTGTTTGTGATGATTCATCAAATATGTAGCGTTTAGGACCAATATGTAATGTTTTGAAGCGCAAAGAGAACTTGTCGGATACCGATTTGGCAAAGGCTACAAGATGTTTGGGGGCGTTGCGAAAGGGAAGGGAGAAGTCTTCGCCTATACTGTAGTTGGTGCCGTTCAGCTCATTGCCCAAGGAATGGAGGCTTTCTTTAGTTTTCGATGAGGTGAATTTAACGATTATTGGCCTTGTGCTATCAGTACAGTGGTGCCCGAGGTGGTGAGCACGCTCGATTAGATTGGGTTCGATGGCAAAACCTAGTTGAGTGGAGGAATGGCGAATGACTGTTTCTTCCGAGTCTGCATACGTTTCAGTAGAGTTAGTGTCAGGAATGTTGTAAAATATTAGATTGTTACGGCGAGAGCGATTTTCTGCATCACCCATACGTGCTTCCAGTTTGTCGATCTTGGAAGTAAGTTCAGTGTTTAAAGTTTTCAGGGCGTCGATTTCAGAATGGTGAGTAGAAAGTGTGGCGTAGTGTGATTCTAGGGTGTCCATGCGCTTGTTTAAGTCGGGTAAGTTTGTTTCGGTAGTTTTCAGTTGGTGTTTAATGCCCTGCAGATCAGACATTAATGTAGCTTGTCCGGTAGTTAGTTTCTGGAGGTCGGAAAGTTTGCTATCGTAACGGTCGGGGCCTGGGTTAGTTTCAACATCGCCTGACAATAGCAAAATAAAACGAAGAACACGTGAACACTCGGTAGCAATACCACAGCAGCACTGAGGGCTCGGCAGCTGCATTAAAAAGTAGTTACTGGTTTTTTAGCAAATAGGAAATACTTATTACTAACCTGCATTGTGAAAAGTAGCGTATTAGTAGCCTGCTCTGATGCACAGCTACCGAGCCCACAGAACGGCGGCGATGACAGCCGAGCGATTAAATGGCTGATAGATTTATCAGATGATCTTCTTGGTGATGGGACTGGCCACTGGTGGTCCAAGACGACGTCCTCTGGCGACGATGAGGGTAGGCGATGGGGCAGGAACGGTGATGGGGCAGGCGGACGAAAAAGGCCTTTTTCAAGGAACTTCGGGGCGGCGGTCGAAACTGATGTACCGGAGGCAGACGGTAGAGCCGCGAAAAGCAGTTCCAAGCGAAGGCAAACACCTGCATTGTGAAAAGTAGCGTATTAATAGCCTGCGCTGATGCGGAGCTACCGAGCCCACAGAACGGCGGCGATGACAGCAGAGCGCTTAAATGGCTGATAGATTTATCAGATGATCTTCTTGGTGATGGGACTGGCCACTGGTGGTCCAAGACGACGTCCTCTGGCGACGATGAGGGTAGGCGATGGGGCAGGAACGGTGATGGGGCAGGCGGACGAAAAAGGCCTTTTTCAAGGAACTTCGGGGCGGCGGTCGAAACTGATGTACCGGAGGCAGACGGTAGAGCCGCGAAAAGCAGTTCCACAGCGAAGGCAAACACCTGCATTGTGAAAGGTAGCGTATTAATAGCCTGCGCTGATGCGCAGCTACCGAGCCCACAGAACGGCGGCGATGACAGCAGAGCGCTTAAATGGCTGATAGATTTATCAGATGATCTTCTTGGTGATGGGACTGGCCACTGGTGGTCCAAGACGACGTCCTCTGGCGACGATGAGGGTAGGCGATGGGGCAGGAACGGCGATGGGGCAGGCGGACGAAAAAGGCCTTTTTCAAGGAACTTCGGGGCGGCGGTCGAAACTGATGTACCGGAGGCAGACGGTAGAGCCGCGAAAAGCAGTTGCACAGCGAAGGCAAACACCTGCATTGTGAAAAGGAGCGGTTTAGTAGCCTGCGCTGATGCACAGCTACGAGCCGTGATGCCTTTAAATGGTTACAAAGAACAGCTACCAATTCATCGAACAAGAAGTTCTCTTGAGATGGAGAACCACGCTTCGCTGACCTTAACATTGGAAGCAGGGATTCAAGACCGCACTACAAGATCCTTAGAATTAAGCTGTACTTTCCTCCTAACATTCAGTCTATCGGAACCCTGTCCGTGTGTCTGTCGGGAACTATGCCCTCATCTTCGTCACAAAACAGGCGGACAAGACCAGGCGATCTACTTTTTTTTTCTCAGGCGACGCCATAGCCACTCAGCAAACTGTCGGTACGATGTGCGCCGGTACTTCTGGGAATAAACAACAAAAGCACTGAGTGAATCATGCACTCTGATGAAAATACAGGCATGCACGTCTGTTTGATGACACCAAATGATGAAAAAAGTCACATAGCTGCAAAGTCTCAATATTCTAAAAGTCATGTATCCACAATACAGATTCGACAAACCACTTTTTCATACTCAATGCAGTGCACTGGTTTTACAGTGCGCGTAGCATAAAACGATTACGCATAAAAATTGAGACGCACGCGTTTCATCCACCTCCCAGGGCTCAGTGTGCCCGTGATTCTCGGAAGGGACTTTCTCCTGAAAACCGGGATCGTGGTGGACATTGCGAATGGCGGCTATCGCGACGGACCATTTTCCCAGCTGAAGCCGTTCATCTGCCCACCGGCGTCAATAACTGCCTGCGCAGTGAAGGCGTTCGGAGAGTGCCACACTCAGCGACCAGGGCCAAGCCCTTGTGTCGAGCGTTCCGTCTTTCACGGTCCCCTTTGGGACGGAGCGGCGCGGCACGACCAGGCACCACATCCGCTGGCCGCCTTTGCGGTAACGTTGGATGACACTCAGAAGGCTCGTTTGACAGCACTGTTGCGTCAGTACGATGAGCTCTTCACGGAGCAACCTCGCTGTACTAATTTAGTGAGCCACAAGATCCACCCCGGAGATGCGCTTCCTTTTACGTGCAACCCCAGACCCGTCAGCCTTGCGAAAAGGCAGGTGATCAATGGGTTGCTGGACGAGATGCTGTCGGCGGACATTATCCGTCGCTCGTCCAGCGCTTGGCCGTCTCCGGTTTTGTTGGTGCCTAAGAAAGATGGCAGCCACCGGTTGTGTGTGGATTATCGCCGTCTGAATGCGCTGAGTCGAAAGGATGCCTATCCGCTCCCGACGATCAGCTCAATCGTAGGAAACCGGGGCAGTGCGCGGTACTTTTCCACACTAGATGCCTCCAAAGGTTACCTACAGGTCCAGATGGCGGACGCTGACCGGTCTAAGAACGCATTCACGTGCCACAGAGGGCTGTTTGAGTTCACTCGCATGCCCTTCGGTCTCTGCAATGGTCCTGCGACTTTTCAGAGGCTCATGGACCGCGTCCTAGGGGAAGCTAAATGGTCTCACGCCATGTGCTACCTGGACGATATCGTGATTTATTCACGAACCTTCGATGAGCACTTAGGCCACATTGCCGACGTGCTCGCGAGGGCACGGGCTGCTGGGATGACTTTGAATCCTGCGAAAGCCCAAATAGCGCGGACCCGAGTTCAGTTGCTAGGGTTCACGCTGGGTGAGGGCTTCATTGAGCCCGATGCGGAAAAACTACGAGCCATACTCGAGTTTCCCGTGCCCAAGGACGTACGCGGCCTCCGCCGTTTTCTGGGAATGGCCAATTTCTATCGGTCGTTCATCCCGTCCTGTGCCCGCGTGCAGGCACCCTTGACCACGCTCTTGGGAAAGACTGCCGCGTGGCGATGGGGGCCCGAGCAAGAGTGATCCTTTCGCCTCCTGTCTAGTGCCATTGCCGAGACAGCGCAGCTCAGGCTACCCGACCTGACCAGACAGTTCGTAGTCCAGACTGACACGAGCGAGCTGGGTTTAGGAGCAGTTCTCCTACAGGATCTCGATGGCGTGCTGCAGCCGCTGGCCTTTTCCAGCCGCTCCTTGCTGCCCTCGGAGAAGAATTATTCCGTGACCGAGAAGGAGTGCCTCGCCATCGTGTTTGCACTGCGGAAATTCGACGTCTACCTTGACGGAACGCAATTCGTGGTGCAGACAGACCACAGTGCGCTCAGTTGGCTGATGCGGCTCCGCGAGCCTGCGGGTAGGCTGGCGCGCTGGGCTCTCCTGATACAGCATTACGACTTTTCGGTGCAGTATCGAAAGGGGAGCACGAACGTGGTAGCTGGCGAGCTATCCCGTGCCCCACTCGCCAGCGGCGCCTTGACGCCAGCAGGCGGAGCGGGCGAAAAAGCGGACTAGCCGCCGGGCGGCAAGGAGGGGGAGCCCGCAAACGGGCTAACCCATTCCGCTAACCAGGCAAGCAGCGCTTCGCAAAGCGGGCGAGAGGCAGAGCTCCACGTGAGCGCCTCGGAGACGCCGTCGCGAGCGGAAATTTTGGCTGCAAACCTGAAGGGGGACGAGACCAGGCCCCCTGTGGGCTAACTGGAATCGTTTTCAGCTGGAAACAGCTGCTGAAAGCCCAGCAAAATGACTCCATGTGTCGCGAGATGAGCGACGGTCTCAGGGAGACGGAGCGCCGGGACGCTACTTGTATTGTAGCGGGCGCCGGGGGTAAAAGCCAGCGTGTGTCGCTGCGAGCCCCGGGGGATTCATATTTGCTGGGCCATGACGGGTTCGTGCTGAAATAGATAGCCACCGGTGATGAGTCCATTGACCCGTTCAAGGTGGTTATCCCCAAAAGTCTGAGAGGCGCACTGTTGCGATTTTCTCATGACGAACCACTGGCCGGTCACCTGAGTGGCTCCAAAGTTTTTGCAAAACTGAGTCAATCGGTGACGTGGCCCGGCATGAAGCGTGACATTTTCCGCTATTGCCGTTCCTGCCATGTCTGTCAAGCGGTGAAGTCAAGGGGCGGCAAGCCGCCCGGAATGATGAAACCAATTGACAGTGTGCGTCCGTGGCAGATGGCCACCTGCGATCTGGTGGGGCCTTTCCCCAGGAGTAAGCAGGGGTTCATTCACCTGATGGTAGTAGCTGACCATTTTTCCAAATGGGTCGAGTTGTACCCGCTTCGGAAAGTGTCAGCACAAGCGGTGCTGGATAAACTCCAGGAAGTGTTCTGTCGGTTCGGCTTTTCGGTAAGACTGATCACGGACAATGCGTCCTATTTCACCGCTCGGGTGTTCGGTAACACGTGCCGTTCCCTCGGAATTGAGCACTACACCACTCACCCTACCATCCCCAGTCCAACTTGACCGAGCGAATCAACCGAACGCTCAAGCCAATGCTGGCGGCCTTTGCCGAGTGTCAAAAGGACTGGGCAGACCATTTGAGCGAATTTGCGTTCGCCATTCGAACAGCTGCGAATCGCTCAACTGGTTTCTCTCCCGCCTTCCTCAATTTCGGGAGGGAGCTGGCGAATCCGATGTCAAACGTCGTGCAGAGCCCGCTCGGGGATGAGCAGACGCGGGCAGACTGCTCTGCTTATGCGTCGACGCTTCGGGACCGGCTTGGTCGGGCTCTCAACAGAGCAAGGCAGAGTTTGGCGGCAGCCAGAGCCCAACAGAAGGCTCAGTATGACCTCAAGCACCGCAGCCTGACTTTTCAGGCGGGTGATCTTGTCCTGAAGCGCAACCACGTTCTTAGTGATGCGAGCAAGGGGTTCTCAGCCTCGCTCGCTCCTAAGTGGCTTGGTCCGTACCGAGTGGTCAGAGTCTGGTCGCCGCTCGCGTACCTGCTGGAGGATCCCCTTACGGGGAAAACCAGCCGTGCCCACATCGCAGACCTGAAGGCCTATGCGTCACGGTCTGACGAGTTTGCAGCGGTACCCATTGGTATCACAAGCAAGCGCAAAGGCACAACTGGTGCTGCGGAACGCAACCGTACCGAGCACCGGTACAATCTGAGGTGACGGTCACCGATGTGATTGATGCCGGATGGCGGACTCTTCCGCAACCGAAGGCACGCAGCCTCAGCTAGCTGGCGAGCTTTCTCGTCGGGCCCTACCCCAGGTGAAGCACGGCGGTTTCTTTTTTTTGTTTGTTTGCCGCATGCTCAGTTCCAGCCTCGTGCAGTTATTTAGTCGTTTGTTTGTTTTAGTCAGTCTGTAGCGTATTTTTGTTTCCAGTTTATTCGTTGTTTCTTCTAACGTTCTGAGATCTGTACATATGTAATATACGTTTGCGTTGGCGTTCAGTTTTTTTTTAAACCAGACTTGTACATATGTAAACTTCAACCTACTCGCGATTGCACTTTTCTTGTAGCGCAGAGATGGCCTTCTTCTGTACAGCGCGCCTTCGTTTCACTTACGTTCTGACCCCACGGGTGTGGCCTTCCTCGCGAACACGGGACCGGCTGGTTCGCGGAGGGTCGGCGAAAGTCTCCCCTTCCGGCTGGGGAGTGGTTTGCTCGTTAAGGAGCGAGTGTCTCGCGGCATGGTTTTCGTGTGGCTATGGGGAGCGTGAAGAGTGCGTCTGTGTTTTCTTTGACCCCTGCCACGGCGCCTCGGGACGATTCCGACAAGCGGGTCGTTGTCTCTGATGAATGTCCGCTTCTATGCCGGTGCGTGCCTGGGATTATGTGCGTGTTCCCAAGATCAAAGGCAACGCCGAGAGGGGGGCAGGAAGGACAGCACCCTTTCCCGTGCGGGTCCTCTTCGGGATCGTCGAGCGTCGTCGACGTCCTCATGCTCAACTTTGATGACCTTGTGGAGGACATGGGACCGCCGTCAATAAATCGTCCACCGGGACCCTGAAGGCAGCAAAAGCGTGAGTTGGCCGCCGACAGGCCCAATGGGCCGCGCCACCGAACATTATGAGGATGCAGGCCACCTGTCAGCTGGCCTTGTGTACAGTGTACAGTGTAGTTAGTTTTGTCTCTTTGAAACGTATGCAAGTGTTGTTTGTTTTCTGTTCTTATTTGTTTGTCGTTTGAGTTTATGGCTGGAACTGAAGTGTGGTAGTTTTATATGGATTAATTGTTTTTTTATTTTGCCGCATGCTTTCGCCGATGGGTAGGAGGGCATTTAAAGAGAGGAGGATGTGGGAAGCCTGCTAGATTCCCGCCGTGGCGTCTGCACGGCATCCCGCGTCGCTCTCTTTCCCTTTCTCCCGCCTCAGGCGGCGTAGAGACGGCTGGTGGCTAATCGCTGTCATTCGGCCGCAGCTCCGCCCCCGGCTTCCCAAGGGCCTTTGCTATTGGTGACTTTTGGCGGGAATTCGGGACCCGTTTTGGGTGGTCGCGCGGCGCGCGACCATTTTTTCTGTCAATATAAGATTTCATTATAACAATCAAGATATCCGCAGATCACCCAACACAATCTTGCATTTTTTTGCTATTAACGTTTTGGAATCGTCAAAACCGATCCCCATTGGTTTTCTAAGGCAGTCTTAACTGCTCTATGCGATCGATGAAAACACTTGAGAAAGATTTTGCTAATGTCAGAAGAATCCATCATTACCTTCAAAATTTCTATAATAGCCTCTTACAATTTTTCAAATATCAAAATTTTGCCCGACGGTGTTGGACATGGCTTGATTTTAGACTACGTTTGAGCGAGCATTCTGCGCGTTTTTCTTGTTCAAACAGTAATTAAAGGCAATAATCCGAAGTTTGATGCACGCTCTGTCAGTCGATGCACGCCACCATAGTGTATTTGAATTATCAAATGCACAAGATGTGCTATTGCAATTGATGAAGTAGGTAGTTTCGTTGATATCACCTACTTCCCAGTACAATTCTGAAGTAACTTCATGTAGCGCAGTTTTGTTTAGCCTACGTATATAATAGATGCGTATCTAGCCCACGTGGTGGCTCAGTGGTTATGGCACTCGGCTGCTGACCTGAAAGACACGTGTTCGATCTCGGCTGCGGCGGTCGAATTTCGATGGGGGCGAAATTCTAGAGGCCTGTGTACTGTGCTTTGTCAGTTCACGTTAAAGAACGACGGAGTTTTTTCCAATTTCTCATTGCACGTGTTATTCTGTTCTTGCTTTTGGAAATAGGGACAGTCGAGAACACGTACTGTTGGTGACCCAGTGCCTGATATGAGCGCCGAAGAGACCATTGAAAAAATGAAGGAAGCAGCAGCAAAAAACGTGGTTGTGAAAGGTGGAAAGGCGCCAACAGCTTTCCTGAGCTTGCCGCACTGTGATGTATTATGGGGGTTTACCCCATGATTATATGCACTGTGTTCTGTTAGGTGTGGCACGAAAGTTCATAGAGCTTTGACTGTCAAACACAGAATATTATTACTTTGGTGATTCTGCACGTGCTGAAGTTCTGGACAAAAAGCTTCGTAGTTTTAAACTTCCCTGGTGCTTTCACAGACTGCAGAGCTCGCTCACAGAACGTGAGTACTGGAAAGCGATGTAGGGCAACAGTGGCTGCTCTGCTTTTCCTTACCATGCTCGGACGGCATTTTGAGCTCAAAATTCCTGAGGCATTCCGCCCTACTGTTAAGAGAGTTTCAGTTATACTGCAGGACAGAGTAGCAGGGGATGACGTCATCCACAGCAAGCAATGTTTAATTAAATTTGTCGTGCAAACATAACTTCTTTGCGGAGAAAGAACATTGACTTTCATTGTCCACCAGCTATTTCACATGCCAAAGAGAGTGGTTCACAGGGGCGACTCTGTGCTCAATCATGTTTTACCATTGAATCGAATAATGGGCAATTGAAGGAGCTGGTGATATCAAATGAAGTGTGCCACAGCAGATTGTTGAACAGCTCATGATGGCCACTTCTATGAACAACCTAAAGGCGCTTGCTAGCACCGGGACGCAAGAGTTTTTACGAAAGAATAGTGGCCTGCTCAGCCACTTGGCAAGCCGAGAGAGGTTTCTCAAGAGGTTTTAGTGTCTGTCGAAGGCCCGATTTGTCATAGTGTAAGCGGTCCTATTGTGTAACATGAGCGGGTTGCAGTATCTCAGCCTGTTTTCCACAACGAACCGTACAAAAGGCCGTACATGACTGACACCATTGCTCCAATGCTGGAATCGTGAGCATGCGTCAAAATCAGGCATACAATTCGCTTCCGTGTTGGGGCTGGAGAATACAGAACATTTGTGATAGCACGCAAGTTCTTTATCACTCCAGTCTACAGGATTAATGCATATGCTCACTGCTGAATTTTCACAACATGAACACATTGCACAAGTAAAGCCTGGTGTTATACCATGCGTGTACATGAGAGAAAATGCAGCATATTTTTTAACACCACTGAATTTTAAGGCTTTTTATAAGAGACAGTGATTGCTGATGTACAGCGCTCTGAAGTAGCATTCACTACAATAGTATGCAATTGAATGAGCAATTCATTTTCCTTGCAACAACATAGAGCAACTAGCAGAGTGTCTGAAGTTGCTTTCTATTGGACAAGTATTTGTAGAGCTTTTCATGCTTTCTGCTTCACACGCAAGTTGCACAGCCTTGGTGGTAGAAACTGATCTAGAGCCATATGCTATTTCCACTATTGGCTTGTGTACCTTGAGGATCTGAAATGCTCATTTTTGTCTTCAGGCAAATGAGTTTATGACCAACTTCTTTGGAACACAGTGCGTCTTACGGACTTTAATAATTGCAGAGATGTTTCATTAGTGTGGGTGATTTTCATTGGGTATTATCCACACATCTGCAATAGAACGACCCTGAGGACAAATTCAAGTTGGCCTTTATCGATTGGTGCATCCTAACGGCAAAGACGCTACTTGCCCTGAAAACAAAAATTTCACAAGGAAAAAGTCAAAAAATGATATAAAGGTGTCTCAATTACTGGCCAAATCGCAAGAAATGTGCGTTGCGCCAAAACAGCTTTATGGTCGTAAATTCTATAGGCTATGGTTCACAATAATTCACATCCAAACAATGATCACGAAGCCCTATTCAGACTCCACATCATTATTTTGAAAGAAGTCGCTAGAAAATTTGTAAATTCTAATTTATTTTCTATTGCACCTTTGCTGAAGAAAGATCAACATAGCCAGAAATAACCACGGAATTCATCTTTTCAGAGGATAAAAAGTGGACGAAGTTGTCTTCTGTGAATTAAACCTGTGCTGGTATATGGTTACATGCGATTCGTGTGCATTCGTTAAAAAAATATTTCCAATTCAGTTCTTCACCTCCGTTCTTTCCCTTCGAATAAATTGCATACTTATGGTTTGATGATTTTGCCTAGTTTAAATGTTCATTTGCACCACGAAGAAACGTTATGCATTCCATGGTTATTTTGTATCTCTTTGCACGGGTATATTTCAATCCCTTTCGTACTTTTCCACACTGCACTATCAAGAAAAATCTACGGATCTGTGTTAAAAATAGCACTGATGACTTAAGGCAGTTTGAGCGAAATAGCGTGGGCCAAGTTTTTTTCACAAGCAGACTGAGAATGTGTCATTATGAAGACATATACAGCACATTTGTGAAAGTATACAGTTCAGGTTGTGTCTAATATCAGCAGAGCTGAAAGTTTTGATTAGTAACCAAACTTATTGCAATAAGCAAATAAATGTTAGTGTTACAATTGCTAACAAGAAGGACTTTTGGGAAAGCTCTCACCGTCAGCCTTTCATTTGTTCTGCCAAATCTCTCTAGGGCTTCCAAAGTAAGCGCCAGTTTGTATTACAGAACGTAATATACAGACTTGTGCGCCTAATCGAACCACCTTGAGAGAGCTAATTTCTTACACGAACCAATATCTTATGCAGGTATCAACTCATCTGCACCACACATAAATTCCTTGCTCAAGTCCCAGTCTATTCTATTTCGCAGTCTGGTTCTATTTCCAGATTACACTGTTTCCGACAGGCTGGTTTCAGCTCCGGGCCAGGTGGTTTTATTTTCAGACCAACTGGTTCTAGCTTGTTTTGTTTCTAGATTAACTGCTTCCAGCTAGTTCCATTTTCGGACTGGACAGGTTCCTGGTGGGACCAGTTTATTCTGGAAATGGAACGACGAGGTTCCAGTTGGTAACATATTGGCTGCTAGCTGGTTCCAGCAGGAGTCAGCTGATTCCAGTTGAAAACACTTAAAACCGGCAAGAACCAATGGGTTTATTTTCGCCTGGGATATGACTTCCAGTTAAGCATGATCGCTCCTCCCTGCACAATCCCCTGCTATTCGTAACTTCGCATAATACACTACTGGCTGCTGGTGACGGCTTGTTCACATAGGAACAGCTTCTTTTTACATAAACAAGTCTGTCACATATGAGTGCAAGAAATCACAGTTCTTGCTTGTACGGCCGAGGCTGTTCTGGCATTTCCCCGATAGGGACAGAAAAACGTGAAGCCCGTCATTCTTGCCTTCCGTGATTTGTGCTGCACGAAATACAAATGGGGTATGAATAGGCCTCAACTGGTTTGAACAAAACAGGACGCTCTACTCTTCTGCAATTGATTCGAACACGCAACCTTCTGATCTGGAGTCAGATGCGCTACCGTTGCGCCACCGAGTCCGCGTGTTGCACGAACAAAGCAGTGTTCTTTTTAAGGCTGCAAAGAAAATCTGCCCTTACTGTCGTTATAGAGCGAATAACCAGGATAAAAAAGATATAACAACTAAAAGAGCCACTAAAAATGAGTGTTGAACGAAGTGTTGAGGTAACGAGCAGAAAAATTAAAAATATAATAAATAAATAAAGAAAAAGGAACACGCAAACAGGAATAAAAAATTCTCTTGGGACAAAATACGCACTTGAAGTAACACTTAAAGAAACAAGAAAAGAAACCACAAAAGGATAAGGAACAGCAATGAAAAGTTCGGAAAGGTCAACAAACCGTATAAAAAGTGGGGGTCAGGGCCCTTCTTGGATGCTACTAAAGAAAAACTTGCAGCACCGCCTAAATTTATTT
The DNA here is from genome assembly GCF_052857255.1 of Amblyomma americanum. Taxonomy (NCBI): domain Eukaryota; kingdom Metazoa; phylum Arthropoda; class Arachnida; order Ixodida; family Ixodidae; genus Amblyomma; species Amblyomma americanum. The sequence continues at coordinate 497,590,110 of NC_135497.1, forward strand.
GCAAGCTTCACATTAAAAGCACTGTCTTGCAGACTTTTGTGCCGGGATATTATAATAATAATAATAATTGGTTTTGGGGGAAAGGAAATGGCGCAGTATCTGTCTCATATATCTTTGGACACCTGAACCGCGCCGTAAGGGAAGGTATAAAGGAGGGAGTGAAAGAAGAAAGGAAGAATACGTGCCGTAGTGGAGGGCTCCGGAATAATTTCGACCACCTGGGGATCTTTAACGTGCACTGACATCGCACAGCACACGGGTGCCTTAGCGTTTTTCCTCCATAAAAACCGGGAAATTGAAGTAAGCGTTTCCTGTATACATTGCGACAGGCAGGCAAATTTAAATATCCATTTTATGCATGTCTTGTGTTACGGCATGCCAATAAGAGGAGTATTAGTATTTATAATATTATTTACCAACACTCATACTTTGTAACTAAGCACGGATTCATATGATAATATGCGATGCTCCTCATACAGACATCAGCCGCCGCGGTGGCTGAATAGTATGGCGCTCGGCTGCTGGCCCGAAAGACGCGGGTTTGGTCCCGGCCGCGGCGGTCGATTTTCGATGGAGGCGAAATTCTAGAGTCCCGTGTACTGTGCGATGTCAGTGCACGTTAAATAACCCCAATTGGTCGAAATTCCCGGAACCATTCACTACGGCGTCTCACATAGCCTGAGTCGCTTTGGGACGTTAAAGCCCCATAAACCAAACTTTTACAAACAACTGCAGCTATTGTTTGACGACAGATGGCCAATTACCTGCAATGCTCTTTTCTGTAGTGTCCGTATGGGAACTGAATAATGCGTTTTGTATTTTTGGCCCCACGATTCGCAGCAGTAGCTGACGTGACAGCGAAATAGCGAAAAGTACAAGGAACGCAGTACATTGTATGGAAAATACTGCTTTGCCGCAATAAGAGGGTAGCAGCTGAAAGCTTTTTTTTTTTTCAGCACACCTTTTCGATGTGTTCTTTCCAATGCATGTGTTGTTCAAAGATGACGCCAAGGTATCTGTAAGAAGACACCTGCTGAGTCACCTGCTCCGCGTGCGAAGAAAGAGCTAGGCTCTGCCTCCTTGAAAGGGTTTTTCAGTTTATTTCCAAGCCAGAGATGATACATATAGACCTCCTATAGCCCTTGTTTGCATAAAAATACAATAGGGGCGGGTTTATGGCAGCTTTCGGTGAAGGCGGCTGGCAATGAAGGTAATGGGAAGGAACAGTTTTATCTGCAAGGTGAACTTTTTATTCGCTATTTTCCTCCAAAACAAATTGGTACAGTGTGGTTCTGCAATCGGAATTTTATCAATAGGTGGGTAGGAGTGATGGTCACCTCCCGTCCGGTCCTGCCCATTGAATCCATTCCTGCGTTTCTACCATGACATTTTAAATCGGTTCACGGAACGAGGAGATGCTCAGGTTTGCATCGCTGATGAATTTAGAGTAAGAAGTGGACTGCCCTTGGCCTCTTGTGCAGAGTAACTCTCCTGTGACGACACACCGGATAATAGCTCCATTGGATTCCAGTTTTGAGGGCAATCCGATTGCTTGGAATTTCACTTCTACGTTAACACTGCGTTCACCGACGACACGCATTAAAATAGGCCTCTGAGTAGGGACTATCCTCATGAAGGCTCGCCCCCGTGAGGGTGTGCATATGTCTATGACCAGACACCCACTGCTTTAAATTAATGATAACCTCGCAAACTTTTGCAACTTTGACCCTCTGCGGAAGTTCTGTCGCAAATAAATATCTTGTTTACTACGGGCATTTGCGTCCAAAGTGAGAAGCAGGAATGTTAAAGAGGCGAGGAGAAAGGCGCTTTCATCCCTTCACTGTCGTTTCTTTCAGACTCGAGTTGAACGCGAAATAGACGTGACAAATCACGTAGCTCGTGACAGAGCACTGATGGGTCGATGACATGGGTCGTATGACAGAGCACATTAGGTAGCTCGTTTCCACCCGCTACCTGCAAGGAAGCTAGTGGCAGTTCCTATTTTACGCAAATAGAGCACATTAGGTAGGCGCCGTGATAGGATTTTCAGTTCATTCCGTCCTGTCGTCTTCGAAAATGGCTACGTGGGTGTCGTCGGCGAACCAGTGCAGCTTTAGGGAGAAGCTAACCTGGCGCATTCAGAAGATACCTCAGCAGCGCATCAGGCCCCTGAAGGAGTGCACGAGAAGGCAAGCTGTAAGCAGATGGCTGAAGATGAATTATCCACATGTTGTGACATAAAGCGTGGTGACATGGTGACATAAAAATCATTAAAGCACAACTACAGCACTCAAAATCCTCAATACAAATAATTTAAGACGCAAATAGGTTAGCGCGGCACACTGGAGTCTAAAGCATGTACAATAATTAATCGCACAGCTATTGGCACATGGCATCGCGTATTGCGTATTGCAAAGGAAACCGCAGGCAACCTTTTACACAGGCTGGACACAATTGTATTCCAAAAAATCACTGTCAAAATGTTAACCAAGACGACTGCAATCAATAGAAGCTGCGTATTTAACAAGTGTACATTTACATTTACAACAGTTGGATGTATGTAAAAATAATTTTTTTATAGGCCGAATGTTTTCCTGGGTTGAGGAAACATACAAGTCGCGTTTCAAAAGGGCTGATGCTAATTAAGTTAGCAGCGAACCAGTCCATCACTTCAGTTGCCCTATTATGTAAGGAGATAAACGCATCAAAATGATTAGTAGCACACGTTACAATGACTGTATCATCGGCGTATTGGTATATGTATATATTCGCCTATCACACCGGATGAAACGTTCACTAGAGGTTTGTCGTGCCTCAGCGGCAGTGGTGACGCAAGGCGTCTGCACTACCGCTCGAACTAATTCGCTCTGTTGTCCGGGAGGAACTCCAAAGGATCCGTCTGCCCAAGGTTGCGCCGCTGGCAGTGCTGACCAAAGTCGCCAGGGACGAAGTGCAACTGCTTGCGCAGGCACCTCCTGTCCCCGAAGCGCCGCCCTGGCTCGAAGGCAGACGCACGTACGTCGCACAGCTGGCTACGGTCCCATTACCCGGACGCCTACAGTGAACATCGGCCTCTAAAACGCAACCGAACCTGGCTACGATATTTCCCCGACGTCTCCAGTTAGCAATATCGCCCTTTATTACGCAACCGCACCTGGTACTGCTTGGTCATGCCCTCTAAAGTCGGATTTGTGGAATACACCGGACCGCAGGCCTCTCTGCTACCACCGTGGAGAGCCCGGTCATTACTGCCGAGCATGTCCGTACCACCAAGTGGGTCTTCACGGTTTCCGTCCCGACGCACCCTGTCCTCACAATGGCGAAACACCGCGATGATATAACGGAGAATCTCTGGGCGCACCAGAACCCTCCCTACGGAAGGCGCGGGTCCCGTTCGCTTTCGCCTCTTCCCTATAGCGCTTTCAGCCCCGGCCGCCAGAGCAGCTCTGCTGGCGGTCGTTCGCCGAGTCCGCGTCAGGAGCACAAACACCAGAGACCTCTAGAGGTAAGGCTGCTGAGATCAGGACGTGTCAAGGTCCTCGATCGCGAAGCCCTCGAGCCGATGATACCTGGACAGAGAGAGGCAGTGACAGTATCCAATACGCTGCATCCGATTTGCATTTGACAATTGATGGCACTGAGATTGCCGCGCTGCTCGATACTTGTGCTGGTTATTCTTTAATGAGCAATGCCTTTTCTGGAGATCTTAAAAAGGTTCTGACAGTGTTTACGGGGGCCATATAAGTTCGCCTGTGTGCAAGTGCACGGCTAGAGTCGGCATTCGTGGTTTCACGTACGTTGAGGAATTTCTGGTACTTCCCGAGTGTTACAGAAACTTGATTCTGGTGATCGACTTCCTGCAGGCGAATGACGCTGTGATTGGCTTTCAGGACGCACGCATCACATTATCGACCAAGCAGGCCGTGGCCCGCTTTGTTTCCCGAGACCCCAGCAGTACTATCGGCGCATTGTCGGGAATGACGTCACGGTGCCACCACGGTGCAGTGTCCTGGTATTCGTGCGGAACGACCTATTGCACGACTGCGAGAACCTGGCGGACGGCCTTACTACACTACTGCTTGAGCGGGGACTTGCCATTGCAAGAGGCCTCGTCCGACAATGTGACGGACATACCCACCTCCTCCTGACCATCTTTGCAAATTAATATCAGCACCTCTTCAAAGACACGGCTGTCGCCTTCGTCCATGACGTTGCTGAGGCCCGAGGTTTGTGCACCGTAGGAGGACCCACTCGAGACAGTGATGACCCAGGCCACATTATTAAGACAGTCAAAATAAACCCGGCCCTGCCATCGCTTCAGAAGGGTCTTCTGTCGAACCTCCTAGAAGATTTTACAGAATGTTTCGCTACGTGCTCGAAGGTCGGGCGAACTCCACTCTATGGCCTCCACTACATGGCCTCCATGCATTCTCCATGGTCTAGGCATGACAGAACGTACACTTCGGAGGACCTCTTAAAAAGAGCCAATGCTGCAGCCGAACACAGTGCATCCGAATTTCAGTTGCTTTACGGTTGTACGCTGGTCGCGTGACTTCCGCGCCAGTATTGCGATAACACTTAGCTCGTGTTCTCTAATTGCGAATCGTTTCCTTCTATGAACGTAACTGAAGGAAGAATTGGCGCTAGCGTCTATAATACGTGGCCAACCAGAGATATAGGAACTTTTAAAGATGGGGTTGCATCGTGCACAGCGAGATTCACACCCCTACTGTTGTCCTTGATTGGGCTTCCCTCCAGGAAGCTTACCGACGCTTCGGTACGATATCACACACCACCCCCTTGTCGTTCAGGAAACGACGCAGTTTACGCGGTTGTCTAAAAGAAGTGATGCATGCCCAGGTGCCTCAGCCTCACTTTCACAATGGCACGAATACCTGCTGCGGAGGCACAGTGGCTATAGCGTTCGGCTACTGAGCCCAGGGTCTCGAGATCGAATCTGGGCCGCGGCGGCCTCATTTCGATGAATGCGAAATGCAGAAAAAAACGCACTTGCGCTGTGCGATTTCAACGAATGTGTAAAAGCCCCACATGGTAGAAAATAACCCGGAGTGATCCTCTACAGCGGCTCTCACAGTCCGTGTGCAGCTGCGGGACGTTTGCATAAACCACACCTACCAATGCCACTTACACATTAAAGGTTCACGAAACAATGATTTTATCTAAGCTTACCGGCTCAGTGCATCAATCAGGGAGAGCTTATAGGCATTTGCGGCCGAGAGGTCTCGAATGAATGAATGAATGAAAAACTTTATTGTATAAGGGTTATTTCTCGCAGCGTAGGTGGAGCCCTCAGTCCAGGGCCCCAGCGGCCTTTGCAGTCTTGCGAGCCCTGTCGATCAGCTTGAGCTGCTCTTCAGGCTTCGAGCTGGACAGCGCAGCCTCCCACTGCTCCGGTGTAGGTGTGTTGTTTATCGGCGCTGCCTGCATTTTCTGACAGGCCCATGTAACGTGGTAAAGCGTTGCGTGTTCACCGCATAGCGGGCATTTGTTTTCATAAGTGGATGGATAGATTTTGCTGAGTAAACTCAGATTGGGGTATGTATTAGTCTGTAGTTGTCTCCAGGCAACCGACTGCTGTTTACTAAGGTCTTTGTGGGGAGGCGGGTAGGTCCTCCGGAGGGCTCGTTGGTGTTCTAAGATGGCTCCATACCGTCTAGTGACTGCGTCCAGTTCCCCTTCGGTGCGCGCCTCCCGGTTGGCGTATGCTCGGGCATTGGCGTCCGCACATTGGTTCCCTTTGACAGCCTCATGGCCTGGTGTCCACGTGATGAAGCATCTCGTAAAAGTGATTGTCCTCGCCTTGAGTATGTGAATGGCTGCAGTGGATATGCGTCCACTGCTGTATCTTCTGCACGCCTCTTGCGAGTCTGTAATGATGTGTGCATGGGGCTCGTCACTCTGCTGGGTGATGGCGAGTGCAATTGCTGCTTCCTTAGCCTCGAGTATGTTGTTGGTTTTTATCGAAGCGCAGTTGATTTCCCTGAGCTGGTGATCCACCACGCTGGCTACCGAGCCATATCGGTGTCTGTATGTTGTTGCGTCAACATATAATACGTCTTTTGCCCCGGCGAAGCTTCTTTCATGGAATTCAGATCTTGCCTTTCTTCTCGCCTTATGTATATCTGGATACATGTTTTTTGGAATCGAACTGATCTCAATGATCCTCCTGATTTCATTTGGAACGCTCGCTGTGCTATTGATTTCTTTCAAAGCGTCCCTCATGCCCAGCAACCGCAGCGTGTTTCTGCCTGTTGCGGACAGCATCAGTCTTGTTTTCTGCGCGATAAGGTGGGTCTCGATATGTTCTTGTACTGTGTTGTTTATGCCCAGTTAAAGGAATTTCTCCGTCGAAGTGCTGACCGGCAGTCCGAGAGCGCATTTGTATGCTTTTCTAAGAATTGCCTCCAACTGCTCCTTTTCTTGCTCGAGCGGTGTTTGGTAGGGGACGCAGTATAAGATCCTACTGACCACGAGGGCCTGTACTAGCCTACATGTGTCTTCCTCCTTCATACCTCTTCTTCTGTTGGAAATTCTTGCAATCATCCTGGTGATCTGTGCTGTGGTATTTGCTAGCTGTCTGATCGTGTGATCAATACGACGGTTGCTTTGGACCCACAAGCCGAGGATCCTAACTTTCGATACTTCTGGAACCTTCGTTTCCCCTATGTAGATATCTATGGAGTTTTGCAGATCATACCCTCGTCTGTAGACTCTGAGCACCTCGGATTTTTCAGGGGAGCATGCAAGTCCACAGTGTGGGGCGTATGCGTTGACCGTGTCTGCCGCTCGCTGAAGAAGCTCTTGTTTTGCGCCTAAGGATCCCCTTGTCACCCAGATTGTGATATCATCTGCGTAGATGGCATGCCTGATTCCTTCAATTTCTTCGAGCGCCCTTGCTAAACCAATCATTGCAATATTAAAAAGCATAGGTGATAGCACAGAACCTTGTGGTGTTCCTTTTTCTGGGGTGTAAAAGGTGTCAGTCCTGATGCCTCCTATTCCAATGGTAGCGGTTCGGTTAGTCAGAAAGGCTTTCACATAGTTGAATATTCTCTGCCCAGAACCAAGTTTGCTGAGCCCCTCCAGCACAGCCCTATGACTGACGTTGTCGAAGGCCGCTTGAAGATCGAGAGCAAGCAAGATGTTTTCTCCATATTTTGGAACGGAAGTAAGCACCTCCTCCTTGATCTGCAGGAGAACGTCCTGTGTCGATAGGTATTTTCGAAATCCAAACATAGTGTGCGGCATGCGTTCGTTGTCCTCAAGGTGGGTCTGTAACCTGTGATGCACAACTCTGTCGTACACTTTTCCCAAGCATGATGTTAAGGAAATGTGTCTAAGATTGTCCAGGTTTGGAGTCTTTCCGGACTTCGGAATCATTACTATTTCCGTATGTCTCCAGTCGTCCGGGAGGGTCCCCTGTTCCCAGTGTTTATTGATGAACTCCGTGAATCTTTTGATTGAATTGTCATCCAGATTCTTTATCATGGCATTGGTGATGCCATCCTTCCCTGGTGTTGTGTTCTTTGTGGCGGACATCACAGCGTGTCTGACTTCTTCTAAGGTAAGGGGTTCGTCCAGAGCGGGATTCGTTTCGCCCGTGTTGCCAAGCTGCTGTCGGCGTATGTTGCATTGCCGATGTAACGCTGCTTGATGTTCTGTAGCATTTCCTCGTCAGTGCCTTGGAACTGGTGCGCGATCCTTTGGGTCGTCTTACGGGTTTCGGATTTTGTAGTGGTTGAGTCTATGAGAGCCCTTAGCAAGGCCCATGTCTTGGCCCAACCTAGAGTCCCCTGAAGTTCGTTGCACTTTTGGTTCCAGTCGCGCCTCGAGAGCTCCGTCGCATATTCTTCAGCTTGTCTGGTGACCTCAGCGATCTTACGCTTGAGCCGCCTATTATGCTTTTGCCTTTTCCACCTTTTTAAGTAGGCCCCGTCTGGCGTCCCAAAGGTGTAAGAGATGTTTGTCCACCTCGGGTGTGTTGGTAGTGAGGGCGACCTTTCGGGTTAGTTTTCGCCAGTCTGTCTTGATTCTTGCGACCCAGCCTTCTATGTCGGTGATCTCAGCGTCTTCATGCTGTGCCCTGGATTTCCTATAGGCTTCCCAGTTTGTCAGTCTAGCCTGGCCATGTTGTCGCCTGATCGGGAGGGTTTCTATATGGATGCGCAGGATGCAGTGGTCACTGCCTAGAGTTTCGCCGTCGTTTTCCCATCTTGCGTGCCTTACCCCTTTGACAAATGATAAGTCTGGGCACGAATCTCGGTTGATGCTGTTCCCCACTCGCGTGGGTTGGGTGTGGTCAGTGATGAGGGTGAGCCTTCTACGATCAACTTCCCTGGCTAGATCCCTGCCTTTCGGGGTTTCCCGAACGTAGCCCCAACTTTTATGCCAGGCAATAAAGTCCCCCAGAACAACGATACCGTTCTTGCCTGCTGCTTCTTCTGCTTTGCCTAGCAGGTAGCTGAAATTGGCTTTCCTCTGGCTTTGCGGGCTGTACACGTTAAGTAGGAAGTTGCTTTCCTGGCTTCTCTTTTGGGTAATGATTTCTATAAGGACGTGGTCAATGTCCGTTCCGTCGATGTGGTGTCTGATTGCGGTGACTGCTTTTGCAACCAGCGTGGCGACCTTGCTTTGCCCCTGCCCCTCGTAGACGGAGTACCCCGCGAGAGTGAGTGAGCAGCCGGTTTCCTGTAGGGCGATTATGTCTGGCGGAGAGGTGCAATTTGTGATGTGTTGTTTAAGAAGACCCTGCTTTCGGCGGATCCCATGGCAGTTCCACTGCCATATTTCATCAAGGGTTTCCAACTTGACCGAGCGTTTACGGTTGCTCGCCATACTGGGATGGCCTGTTATAGGGTTTTCCTCTGGATTTCATGGCTGTGAATTGTACTAGACGCTATCTATCCCTGCGCGTCTCCTCTTGGATGTTGGAGATGAGGTTGCTAAGATTTGCCAGTGCATTGTTAACAGCAACCATGGCAGTTGTAAATTCCTGGCGCCCTATAGTTGTCGCCTGAGCTTCGTCTGTTTGCGGGTTAGTGTTTTCCTGCCTTGTTCTTTGGGCCTTTAGTTCGTCTATCAGATCGTTTAGTTTCTGTCTCAGCTCGGCGTTTTCTGCCCTGAGCGTCTGAATTATTTGTCTTAGCTCTTGAACGTCCTCGTTAGCTTCCCCATTAGCGTTGTTACCTATCACTGTTTTCTGTGTGTTTGTGTTTTTTTGGAGCAGTGGGAGAGGTGGGGAAAAGATGCTCTTTCCAGCTCACCCTGGTTGCTTCCTCCTTTTTTGGTGCGGTCTTCTTCTGCTCCTGCTTCTTTTTGGTTTCTGGATCCTCCCGGGTCCTGGACGCCGATCTCGACTTTGATCCTGATCTCGATGCCGATCTGGACTTGGATCTCGAACTGGAGTCCTCGCTGAACCAGCGTTTCCGGGCCCGGCCGCGTCCGCCGTTGTCTCCGCCGCCTGGTTCCTCTTTTTTTCTCGTCCGTGGTCTCGGTTTCCTGAGGCGTTCCTTGCACTCCTTTGCCCCCCTAGGATGCGCTTCCGTGCATAGCACACACCTGGGCTCGCAGGAGTGTCCGTCCTCGATCACTGGCTCGGCGCATTTAGAGCAGACGACAACGTCAGGTGTCGGGCATACGTCCGCCCTATGTCCGGCCTTTAAGCATGTATAACACACCTGCCGCGATGATCGATAGATGTAGCAACGTATCTCGCCGCCGTAGTAATAGACGTAGCGCGGAACGATCTTTCCCTCGAAGGTAATAACCGCGCTTTGGGATTTGCCAAGCATTCTTGCATAAAGTATTTTGACTCCTTGGGTACGTACCCGGAGATGCGATAGTAGTTCAGTTGGCGTGGTCCCGGCGTCCACTCCATGAATGACACCTTTGCACGAATTGTCCGGCGCGGCCACGTAAGCTGTCACTGCATAGTTCTTTGCAGCAAAGCGTAGACTTGAAATACACTGCACAGCACTGGCAGTCTCCATGCTTGGCGTGCTGAGTATAGCGATGTTGGATCCGTTGTGCAGCCGTACAAGGAAGCAGCCTTCGTTGCAGATGTCTGGTTTTCCGCATGCTTTGGTTATAGCCCGGGCCATCTGATGCGTGCTCAGTTCGCTGATGTTGAGTCCATTCTTCGGTCTAAGGATGACTTTGAAGTCGTTTTTTGGCAAAGGAGGTAGCTTCTCTCGCCGAACGGGATTCCACTTGAGTTTGGGTTGGCTCAGCGCTGAATTGTCCGCCGCGTCTGTCCCGGCCTCTGGAACGGCAATCAGTCTCGAGTTCTGGTATTTGGCAGTGAACCATCCCCCGTTGTCGATTGTTCTCTTCTGCGAGAGGTCCGCAGCGTTGTCGGTAGCGTGGTCGGTAGCGTTGTCGGTAGCGTTGTTGGTAGCGTTGTCGTCGCTGTGAAGATTCTCTTCGAGCGGTGTCGTGGCTCCAGCCGACGCCGCCGCGTCAGCGTCCGCCATCCTCACGGGTGCGGCGTGAGCTGTAGCAGCGTTCCTTCAGGCCGACGGCCCGACGCCGCCTAGGCTTAGCGCGGCGTTCTCTGCCTTGGATTTTCCGACGGGCAGAAAATGGCGAAATCTGGACTCACGGATGTAAAGCGGGTATCCACGGATTCCGCTTGATCAGTAGAAAGCGATGGAGTACTCCATTTTCTACTGCGTTGATGTTTGCCGGGTGTAAGGAGGTCTCGAGTGGCTGGCCCATTTTAGCGCTTGAGAGGCAACTGCCCGGTTGAGAGTCTCAAAGGCTCGTTTTGGCGTCTGCCGCCTGTGCGCTACGCGCATACTCGGCTTTCTTCCGCATGCGGTCTTCGGTTCACTTCCCGGCACACTTGACAGACTTCATGACCCGCTTGCACGAAGCAAATACTCTTGTTCCTAGTGTTGTCTTATTCGCAGTTTAAACCTTCCGTTGGTTATGAAGAAAGGAAAGGCGCATATCTGTCTCACTGGGTCAGTGGACACCTCAATCGGGCGGTGGGTAGCCAACCGGAAGCCTCTCGGGCTAACATCCGTGCCTTTCCCCTCTCTTTATCTATCAATCGCGCGGTGAGAAGGCAGTTATGGGCCTTTTCTTTCCACAAAACCAACGGAGTGTTTAGACTCCGATGGTTTTGAGGAAAGGGAAAGCGCATAACTGGCTCCCTGATTCAGTGGACACATCAATCGCAGTTTTAGGAACATGGTAGTGGTATCAATCCAATGAATTACGGGTAACGCGTTACATGGCTGCCGCTCTACCCACTGTTGGGATTCAGGTAGCGTGACTTGGCCGGAGAAGAGACGAGGACGATCGGAGGAAGAAAACTTGGAAAACTTCATACAAGGACTATTTACATAATGTATAAGTAAGGGCAACTGAGAGTGCTTCTCAGTAAAAAGAGCTTTTTAGCAATAGGGAGTCTCTGGCAGCTAAGGGTATCTCTCAAGAAGGGGGCTCTCCTCTGGTACCAAACCAGCAGCTCCTTAAATACTCTTCGTATTTCCCAGATACCTAGCTGGGAATACATCTCGAAGAAGGATATCCAATCACACGATGACACTGATGGTACCACCCATGGCAGGGCGGTCCTGATGTTCTCTCGCAGCTCGGTCGACGGAAAGGAAACGACCCGGTCACGTTGTCATCCACGCGGCCTCCAGGTGTGCGCGCACGTGTGTCCGGACCGCGCCCATGTGGAACCGGAAGGCGCCTGCCTGACACAGGAATGTGGGCTGTCTCCCAGCAGGGGTTGAAAGATCTTGTACTGATAACCGGAACGCGGAACCTCTGTCGAAGGCGCAGCACTGGGGCAATTGTTCAACCCCAGCGTGACTGAAGAGGGCAACACTGATCTTGTACTTCGTCGTCTGATGACCGGAACGAACACGTGGGGACGCTTTTATCGTCGCTCCACCGAATGACCTGTTCGAACACGTGGGGACGCTGTTATCGTCGCTGCACCCGATGGCCTGTTCGAACACGTGGGGACGCTATTGTCGTCGCTGCTTCCGACATTCCTGCAGCCACGTTTCTTCCAGAGGGCTCATTCACCATCGCGGTGGTTTTCAGGGAATCCTCCCCATGTCCAAATTCGCAGAACTTAACACCAGGAAGGGAGCGCGAGCACAACACCACTAAATTGCTTCTACTAAATGTCTTGTACAAAGCTATTACAGATTTCGATTAATATAATACGTTGTAGGGCTTCGCATATTCAGCAAAAAGCAGTGCAGCAGCCGGGCGCCTGAGTATCTTCTGTTGTGCTTCCACGTGCACTTCGCTGCAGCAATGCTCTCCTTTATGAGAAGCAGTGGTGCTGCCCGCCATTCGATACTTTTCAGTCTTTACGTTAGCGTTATCTCTTTTTGAAGCGAACAGCTTCACTACTGAGCTTCTTGTGAGCCGAACTGGTGAATTATGCGCATGTGCGAAAAAGAGCGACGTCACGCGCCGGGCAGGAGGTCGCGCCTCGCCGCTGCCGCAGCCCTCGCCGCCGCCGACTCCGTCGCCTGACCTTTCGGCGCAGCCGCGCGCTACTGCATATGTGCGTCATGTGCATGCGCAAGGAAGTTATATAATGCGCTTCTCAGAGAATAGACGTGCGCACTCGACATGGAAGGGAAGGAGAGTGCGGCTGCTGCTAGACTACGCAGAAAAGCTGAGAAACTAAATTCGTCCGATCTAGAAGTACTCGCTTGGGAGTTGGCTGCACAACAGCGAAAAAATGATAAAGCGAAAGCTAAACGTGCAGAGAAAAAGCCTGGAAAACAGAAAATGCGCCTTCCTAAACGACGTCGGAAAGAAGCCGAGAAGCGTGTCTTGGCCGCTTCTTCAGCCAGCAGCAGCCAAGCGATTGAGGAAGAGGAAACAAGAGAGGGAGAAGAGGAAAATCTCAAGACTCACTGGCATAGTTGTGCAGGCGGTATACATGCCACCTGACAATACGGTGAACGACTTTGTGCCTGTGGTGGCTACTGCGATACCAAGCCAAGCGAAGGGTGAACTTTGTGTAGCCGCGGGTGACTTTAACCGTACCACAAGCTCCCTTGACGTGCCACTCAAAGATGCCTTTAACTTGGACTTGGTCAGTTCTCCCACTGAACAGACAACTCAATGGGGGACCACTATAGACCTTGTATACCAAAGACAAATTGTGCATTCTACATATCTGTAACAACCATAGAGACAGCCGCTTGCTACTACTCGGATCACCGGGCTGTCTTTATGGCTGTAGAGAAACTGCAAGACAATGTGTCCAACAATAATAAATAAAGAAGTTTAATACTGTAGCTTCTGTGTCTAACTCGTAAACATATGCCATTCAGTAACCAAGTCTACGCCTATAGATAAACAATGTATACAATACCAGCTAAGCTACGAAGCATAACCATTACGTCAAACCAAGCATAACTGAAGCTTTTCGCTTCCATATCCAGGCTTAACCAGAGCTAAGGCACTGCCTAATTTTTCTTTAAATTTTGCGAATTCTTTCGACCGTCTTACACCTGCAGTGTGACCAATTTGATGCGCATCTAAAGGCGCGCTCGAGACCGCTGCAGAGCGTCGGTTGCACGGCATAACGCATCGAGCCTTTCTTGTTGGGTGAGTGGTACTCCTCTCTGCAAAGCAGGGAGCCTGAAGCACTGGAGCGGTCTATTCTGCTTCGCCTTTGCTTTTGTCAGTCAGCACAGATTCTAAAATTGTTGGCAAGACCTCGGCACTGCCTAGATATGCCACAGGCAGGTGTCACTAACGGGCCCTTGTTATACCTTCATTTTTCTCACTCTCAGCATAGGCATATCCTGGCAGGCATATCCTGGCAGCACATGGCAGACCAGTTGCGCCACACCAAACATTCACTCTACCAAGAGCTCTTAGCATGCATTCCACTTCTGACATTAAAGAAGCAGAATGGACGATGCCAAGAGTGCTGCTGTGAACTGGTCAGCCAAAGATGTAGCCATGAAGCATCATGTCGCTCTCTACATGCAAATACTTCTTGATGAATATAATCCAAATGCCGTCACTGTACACTATATGAGCGTCGTTGAACAAAGCGTCTGTGATCCCTTTTGCGTCGATGCAATGTACCGCCCATGAACACCTTCGCAAGCACACGTTCGATGCCAAGTCGAAGATTTATTCAAACGGAGAGCGAGGCGAGATTTCAGTGACGCCATCGTGTTCATCCTCAAGCCTTGTTACTGCGTTCTTGGTAATTCCTTCCGGTCCAGATGATAAAAACACCTTTCGCGTGACTGCTGCTGCTGCAGTGTGGAGCAAGCACAGACGCTGCTACAGCTCTCTCGCACCTCTTTACATTCTTCGGGTTACTCCTCATCTTCTTGGAAAGGTAGCTCGACGCTACTTCGAAAACTGAAGGCATATCTCCTTTTGTAAAGGCGCCTCTTCTCTTTTCTGACATCAGAATGCGACCATAAATTTCGTGTTCAGGCTGAAGATGTGGCTTGGAAAGCGGTAATATAAAGGGTACAAATCACTTCCCCAACGCACCACTGCGTCAGAGTACGCTGTCAGCAAAAAAGATACCTGAAAAGAGCGTGGGAAAAGCAAGAAACGCAGTAAACACAAAGCCGAGGCAAGGGGAAGGCGGGCTTTCAGCGGGCGCTGGTGTTTCCAATATGAAGAGATTTCCGCAAATTATGCGGTTGTATTGAAAAGTTTGCGGAAAAAGCCGATCCTCGTGTGGAAGGAGCCATGATTAGGGCATCACCGCCGGTGGTTGCAATTTCGCTTGCGTTATTTAGGCCGGAATTCTTTTACGCCGGATCTGCAGCAGCACCTTTTTCTTGTACCGTTTAAACTGACAGCCACTAACGCAACACTAAATCATTTTTTATAATAAATGCACTACACTGAAAACTCCCTCGCCATATAAATCGTCAGAAAATCTTCGTCGATTTGGTCAGCGTTTTGATGCATCTTGGCATGAATGGGATCGTCCTGCATTTAATCAACCGCAACACACTAAAGCCTATTTCAGAGATTCGTCGCATGCGCATTTAGCCTATGATTGTCAGTGGGCAACGCATGAACGCCGCCATTATCCAACGGCTTTTTGTGCTGCCAGCTCTTTCGATTCGAACCTGGCACGGCAGGTCGTGGGAAGATGGCGTCATGCACAGTAGCCGTCGAATGCGCTGTAAACATGCTGCAAATTGAAGTCCTAATCGTCGCTTTTGGAGCATTTCTGATGGCATGCAGCGTCGCATATGTAAGGTTACTCTATATGGGTTCCTTATTGTTTGTTCTAAATTGGTATCTGAAGGCGAGTACCGCAATTGTGATGCCCTTGGAGTGCATTTGGAGTGAGACTGCTCTAGCTGGGTTATTTTGGATGGTCAGAGTTCTGCTATAGCAAATTTCGAAGGATTCTTAAAGGTAAGTTGAAGCAATTTTCGTAAAAATTAAGTTTCCCGCGACATTTTATAGTTTTTAGTCCACTGAAAAACAATCCCACATTCAAAAGGAAGTGAAATACATGCAAAAAGCTGTTTTGTAGAAGAAAAAGCGCCCCATCGGCTCAGTCCGCCGAGCGAACGCCGCTGTTATCCGCGATTGGCCGGGTTCGTCGTGACGTCATCCACGGAGATCTCCGGCCAGCACAGACGGAGTTGCTGCGTAGCGCGTTGCTTCAGCTGGCTTAAGAACTACGTTTTGGAAATTATAAATAATTCAAGCAGTGTTGAAAAGTTTGCATTCTCGCCATACGTGTTCGAGCCATCAACGGCTCCAGAAAACGGCAGCAACGACGCCGCAGAGTGCGCCGGCCGCGAAAATCAAGTCGCGACATTTTCACGTGTTGGAACATCGATTTGCTTTGATTGTTGGAGGTTTAACTTCCCAGAGTGACTCTGGCTATGAGGAATGCCGTAGCGAAGGACCCCGGAAATATCGATCACCTGGGGTTCTGTAACGTGCACTGACATCGCACAGAACACGTGCCTCTAGAATTTCGCCTCCATCGAAATTCGTTCGCAATGGCTGGGGTCGAACCCGAGCCTTTCGGGTGAGCAGACGAGCGCCATGACCACTGAGCCACCGCGGAGCTCGGCTGATACATATGTTTTGCGTTGTTGCATACTCGTGCATATCTTTTGTGCAGGTGGAAATGTTAATAAAAAAATGAAAATTGCGTCTAAACGTTGTTGGGTACCATTCCTGCTTAACATCGTGGCCACCAACTTCTTGTGACGCCTGTAAACCTCATCAATTCAGATCAATGACATGGTAACACGAGTCGCACAATGTAAAGCATTTGTTTGTTCATTTATTTACATGATGTTCCTAATTACTTAAATTGGAAGGCGCAAA
Source organism: Amblyomma americanum (assembly GCF_052857255.1). NCBI lineage: Eukaryota > Metazoa > Arthropoda > Arachnida > Ixodida > Ixodidae > Amblyomma > Amblyomma americanum. Next base: position 497,606,460 of record NC_135497.1, read on the forward strand.
TATCACGCACACACATGAGAAGAAAAAGGGGGAGAGTGCGTATTCTTGCCAGGAGTAGCAAAGTGAAAGCCAGAAAACTGGTTGGAGCGTTCTATACCAGCAAGAAAGGCAGTTTGTGCGTCAGCAAGACATCTATACCTTTCTATAAGGCGGAAAAAAGGTTTTTGAGCAAAGAAGGGCGCCCTGTACCGTTCTCTTCTCTTGTGTGCGTGCGGCTTTGGCGCCTTTCAGTTACAACAATCAATTACCAACTAGCCCAACAAGTAGTTCTCTTAGCCTAATTACACCGTTGGACTCTTAGAACTGCAAAAGAATGCCCATTTGGATGAGTTGGAGTGGGTTCACTACTGAACTGCGGCGCGAAGAGACGAGGCGACGGAAGAAGCTCTCGTGTGTGCTATTCATATACCAATGTTTTCAATTGATAGTTTGCTCCCTCTCATATACGCTGCCCACATGCTTCCCTAACAGAACACGAGCGTGACTGGACAACACAAGTAATGAATAGAAAACTAGACAGAAGAAAATGTACGTCCTAACAGCTGGTTTTTCAACATAGCAGGCAGGCAAGCTCACGTGCTAGCTATTGACAACTCCTTGCGAACAGAGGGGCCAAGTCACTCACCTGTGTCAGTCTTTGCTTCTCGGCGTAGCGAACCAGCAGCAGCAGCTTCCTCGAAGGGATGTTCAGCGATGTTGTCATGAGCTGCAATGAACAATTTTGAGTTATGCAATAGATGTCATCTTACGCTGTTCTAAACTGTTGTTTACTCGAAAACAACCTTTTTGCACCTGATAAGGAAGATACCTGCGTCGAAGACGGCGACTGCTGCTTCACCGGTGTGCTTGGAACCAATCGCTTCTCTTCTGGTCATCATAGCGGCTCGCATCGGTCGTGCCACCAGCATCGCCGTAACCAAGTTGCTAATTAGGCACCCAATGTGGATTGCAATCGTCAAAAAGTTGAGCCGGTGCCCCTGTACAAAACGGAGAATTCATTTCGAAATGGCTTTCTCAGTGCACAGCACTCGGTCAAGGAGACAAGGAAAAAGATTATTGCGCTGAAATAACTACGACGGTGCGCAATCAACTCGCCCAGTAAAGTGCGAGTTCACGATCTGGATGCGATCAAAACAAGCGTCGCTGCATTTACTGCTGAACTTAGGTCGGTCGCACATTTCCGCATGATAGAAAACTGCATACGATGGAAGTACTTTAGTGACGAGCGATGTCAACTATCTCAGGCCAGAAATAACTACTACACTTCAGTGGGGCCATGACAACGAGTAAAACTTCTCCGAGTGGTGCAATGCGGAGCGAATACAGCAAATTTTCAAAGCAGATACCCTCTTTTGCCGGCACTGCTGGTGCTCGAGCGCAGCCGCACACCAGTGGAGATACGCAAATATTTTGTTGTGCAGCGCACTGCTCCACCGCTCTCCAGACTGCCTCGGAAAACCTTCCTGATGAGTGGCCAAGGTACGACCGTTCCGGGATGAAGTTTGAAATAAATTCCATGATTACCTGAGAAGAAGTATTGTGAATAAACTTGGTACTTGTCTAAGTCCGAATCAAGGTCCTTCCTCTTGATGCGCGCTAGCCATTCGCGCCGGCGTCTTTCCGACGGTAGCCGTGTCTTCCCACATTCGTTCACGCGCACTTTCGGCACCTTGAAGAACCGAAGGTCCGCTTCCTGGTTCTTAATCTTCGGCTTCTTCATTTCAGTGGGACTACTGCATCTAATCTTCGAGCAAACCTCCATGGAAACGCGGTTACAAGTGTTAGCACTGTGTCATGACACTGCGTACGGCGGTACGGGTAGTACGGGCGAACGCGAGCTGCACCACAAAATGGCCGCTAATTCCAGCGTGCATGGGTTTGCTGACGTAGTTGAATTCCCCCTATAGTATGATACGACTTCAAAAAAAAAAAAAACAGATGTTAACACCGCACCACGGTCGGCAGAATCCAGCATTACTCCGATAGCCTATCACAATATTAAAAGAAATAAGCTTTTTAACGTTTGGCTTTATTAAAGAAGCCAGATATAGAAATTGTAGAGCTTAGAATTTTTTTCGTGTGGTTAGCTTCTTTCTAGGCAACTCGAAAAGTTTTAACAACGAGCTACTTTTTTTCTGTGGATGAATTCTGTGAGGTGGTCCTGAATGTGGGCAGAGCTTCACTACAGACTTAAAGGGAATGTCAAAGGGGCTCTGAACAAAGGGGCGATGTGCCTAGGATGATAAGGGACGCCACTTCGCAAAAATCCTCCAGCAAGAATTTTTTAAATGCGTTTTGTACAAGCTGAGTTACCTGCGGTCAAAATTTGAATTTCCGCGTCTTCGGACCTTTTCCTCCCTCGTCACTTTTTGCAGCCTGAAATTTCGGCGCTCTTCCGCCCGCCCCTCGCACTAGTGTACAGTACATGGCGGTTGTGTCCACATGGAAAAACTGTGCTTTTGTACATATTTCTTGCTTTGCAATACGAACTCACCAGCCACTTTTAAACGAAAAATACTATTTTATGGCACGCAGAACAATGACTGCGCATGCGAGTTTATTTCAATTGGTGATATTAACCTGAAAAAATCACGAAAAGCCTACATGTGATACCAATTACTACCATATTTGGTAGCTATAGCACACGGCTTCACCTCTTAGTATGGAGATACTGTATATAAAGCACGAAAACCACGTGCGTTAGGGAGCGTATACTTAGCTTGCAAGCTCTTTTGCAGAATGCAATAATCGAGCTGCTCTCGTCATCAAAAAGAAGGGGGTGGTGCGACCACGCCATTTGCCTGCGGGAAATTTCTCGCTTAGAAGAGTGGGGGCAGTAGACCCCCCTCCCCCTTTTATGATAATGTGTCCTTGCTTAGATCCCACACGAATCCATCAGCGTTAAGGAGCTCGTCTCGCACAAAAGCCGGCATTGTGGTCGTCGACAGTGAGTGGAAAATGCACGAAACATCCTTAAAGTAGTAACCTTGGAGGAAGGTAGGCCACATCGGGCACGTGGCCTTGTGGCATCATCGCTACCTGACAACCACAATTGTGGGCCGATTGCGCACCATGGCAGGTGGCGCATAAAGTAATGATACGTCGCGACGGTTGGCGGCGAAGGGCAACCTACGTGGCACAAGCTCCGGCAATGCGCAGGACACTGAAGCATAACTTAATTTACTACTACGCAACTGCCCCAGGAGGGGTATGAGGACTTCGCGGGATATACGTATGTTCTGTAGAGGATGACCAATTTTGCATATATGGGCATTAACCCATAAACGGTATCGGGTCCTACCTTTAAGGCGGAGCTCCAGTGTCCCCTCCATTTTTTTATCTTCTTAACAATGCCTCCACCTCCTCGACTTCCGCGGTGCACATTATTGTTTCCGCAAAAGGAGCCACTGTGCGCATGCGCAAGGAGGAGAGAGAGAGGAAAACTTTATTGACGTCTCTTAAGAGATTGGTGGTTCGGTCTTCGTCTTCATCGCTGCCGACGCTTGACCTCTTTCAGCAAGGTTGGGCCCCTATTCCAGGGCTCCACTGAGCCTAGATGCTTCGCTTGCGTGCTGCACTAGTGCCCTTTGGGCAGTGAGCTCGCAGCTGGTGAGCCGGTTCTCCCATTGCTCCGCGCTCGGGGTTTTGTGTTGGTGGAATGCGTAGTTGCGTTCGCACTCCCAGGTGATATGGTATAGAATGGGGGTTGCCCCGCACCACGGGCATCTGTCCCTGAATTGTGTAGGATACATTTTGTGTAGGATGAGTAAGTTAAAGAAAGTTCCCGTTTGCAGCCTCCGCCAACTAGCTGCTTCTTGCTGTGCTAGAGACTTATGCGGAGGAGAGTATCTGATCCTCCTTCCTCTGTGAAATTTTCTGAATACTTCTTGTACTTGTCACAAAAAAAAATGTTGAATGTACAGGGTGCCCAGCTTCATTTATTTTTTCATTTTTAACATTGTGATGTCGGCACACGAACCTCGACCTTTTCCTTCGCTTTTCCTTTCAAGACAAGAGCAACGTAGTCATTAAAATCATAGCCGCTTGTATACCTTAATCAAAGTGTGGTATCAAAGCCGTGAAAGGTTATCCGATACTAGGCGGCGCTGCATGTGTCCTAGAAACGCTCATGCACTGGATGCACCGCGTAAAAAAAGCAGCAGCCTTCAGCAAGTTCACCTCGTGTACTGCCACACCCTGGTGAGCCTTCGGTCTTCATACAAAAATGAAGAAAACATACGCCCACAACCGCAAGCAGACCCCAGCGATATCAGCAAAAAAAGCAGTAGGAAAAAGCAAGCCGTCGGCAAACACCAGCAAGCGCACTGAAAACGCCACTAATCCTTGGAAGGTGGCGACAGGAGTGGGCGAACTGTATTCACCGCCGAGTACTCGGTCGCAAAAAGATCGATTCAAGAAGGAAATAGAGAAGGAGGATGACTCCATGTCGGAGGCCAGCAAGCCCTGGAAGCCGAAGTTTGACGCCGACACGGGACGTTCCGCTTTGAAGAGCTGAGGAACGCCTTCTGAGCGAAAGGTGGTGGTTCGGCGGCACCTAAAAAAGTCCCAAATCCTCGGCAGCACCTAGAACGGCCTGACTTGGACCCGGGGGCGCAAGGGACAAATATAGCTACCGCTCCGTCCAAGGGGGCCAAGGGACCGGAAAAGGTCCAGCTAAAGGTGAGCGCTTCGATTGGTGCAAACGTGCCTTATTGTTTAGATTTTGATATCTATTCGTTTGCAGTTGCAGTATTTAATCTGAAATTGCGCCGTCTTATGCGTAGTGGTTATGTTGAAACTTCCTTTCCTTTTCGTGTTTAACCTGTGTGTCCTTTATGTGTGATTTTGGTAAATACGTTTCATGAGACGAAACCCAGACAGCTCTCGCTTGTTTATGGCCGGCGGCAGCTCCCCTCGGGCGACGGGACTCTGGGAACCCGAGGGACAGGGCTAAAGGTTGAGACCGGCAGAGATCTCCTCCGTCTGGAGGGGCAAGGGAAAAGGGCAGAACGAGCGGGGAGCCCCAACGATGAGCCGGTAATGTTTCGAGCTCTTGCTCCCCTCCTAACGAACAGTTTGATTGTTTCTTGTTTCTTGCAAGTAATGAAGTTACATAAACGATAACAGTCTGGTGTCATTAGGAACGAAACTAAATCAGTTAGTTTTCTAAAACTGTGGTGCCGAAACCCGGGAACGGATTAAACAGGGACATCAACCGGACCCAACGAGTCAACGTGCCAACGACATCAAAATGGATGTTCTGAAGAAAAAGAGGAAGGCCGTCAGAAGTCAAGCTACACGGCTGACTAAAGAAACGGACGACATCCTCGCTGTCGAGGAAGCACCCACCAACGAAAAGGTGAGCGTGCTTCTTGAACGTCTACGATTGGTCAAACGACAGCTCAACGACGTAGACGCGGCAATCGAGCCAAATGTCAAAAATGACGAAGCGGAAGCTGAATTCGAGAAAGTCATCGAGTATGGTGAAAAGATTGCTACTTGCATTTGCCGACTAAACCTGAAGAAAGAGCAAACTGAACAAGCAAGCAACGACAAGGAAATCGGATTTCAAACTACCGTTGGTAGCGCTTCCGCGGCTCAAAGAATCAACTTACCGAAACTGGAACTAACAAAATTTGATGGCAAAAGGAAAAACTGGCAACCATTATGGGAACAATTCGGGGTGGCAGTCCACAAAAATATGAAACTTTCTAACATCGACCGCCTGAATTACTTGAAGACGCTGCTGACCGGAGAGGCCGAGACTGCAATTGCCGAACTGCAGGCATCAGGTGATTGTTACAGCGACGCGGTCGACATCTTGCGACAAAGATTCGGAAACCCTGAAGTGTTGGTTCAGGATCATATGCAGGACCTAATCGACGTGAAACCGGTGTTCTCTGCAAGGAATGTGCGAGCCTTGAGAGGGCTTTACGATGAGAGACAGGTTCACATGCGGGGCTGAAGGCTCTGGGCATCGAGGACAATGGCTACCAGGCGATGCTGTATCCTGTCCTCCGCGCTCTCCCGAAAGACTTGATCTTGGACTATCATCGTTCACATGCTGATAACCAAGAGGAAGCGACGCCGGCGGTGGTCGACGATTCAGGTTCAACGACATCGTCGTCAGACAGCTCACAGCTGACGCCACTGCATTCCCTGCTCAGATTCTTCCGCTTCGAGCTAGAAAGCCGCAAGAGGACGCTAGAAGAATTGCCCGACGACGCACATGGTAAGCCTGCTTCTCACTTTGGTGGGAACAAGGCACGAAAGCATCGAGGGCACGCTCGCCCTTCTTCGGCCTTAGCCCTGCATGGTGCAGTCATCTGCATGCAATGCATGTTCTGCGACTCAAAGAGACATGAAAGCCAAGAATGCGAGTCGAAGATGACAGTAAACGAAAGGAAGGCAGTCCTCACAGCGAAAGGCGGATGCTTTCGTTGCACGAAGCAAGGACATAGTTCGAGGCAATGCAAGGTTAAACTCAGTTGCAAGAGATGAAAACGCAGACATGCGACAGCGATGTGCGACCCTACTGTCAACGAAGCCAAGAGCGCACGGTCGGCCAAAGAAGGGGTACAGCCAGTAAGCCTGCATGCCTCAGGAGCAGAAAAGGACCCTACTCGCCGATTGTCCTAATGCCTACTATTACAGCGTTGAACAAAGGGACTAAAGCAAGAAAGATTTCTCGAGTTCTCTGTGATAGCGGCAGTCAGAGAACATTTATAGTAGAAGACTGCTCCAGGAAACTCGGATGCAAATTGCTCGGGACAGAGTTACTGTCGGTGGGAGTATTTGGAGGAGGGCAGACCAGACGTACATTCAGGCGAGTTGAAGTGTGCCTCTTCCGACGAGACGACCCAAAAGCGCAGTACAAAATCGAAGCCCTAAAACACCTTCCATATGTGAACAGAGTATCCCCGGCCCCAACGAACTGATCAGAGAAACACTTCGAGAGCTGATTTTTCCTTTGGGTGATGATTCGTCTTCTAGCGACAACACACCGATTGATGTGCTGATTGGCTCCGATCAGTATTGAGAATGCATCACTGGGAAGATGAGAAAGCTGTCCAACAAACTCACTGCCGTCGAGACGGTATTTGGATGGGCAGTTCAGGGCCAAGTCCTGTCCAAATGTCAAGGGACAGTTTGCACACATACTATTGTCATGAGAACGACCGTGGCTGATCGAGAAACCGCTCCGATTCTAAAGACGTTCTGGGATTTGGAAAACACTGGTGCGTCAGACGCATCGACCGCAAATTCAGACTGCCAAGCACTGGAAGGTTTCTCTAAAAATATCAAGAAGATCCACGATCGCTACAAAATAAAGCTTCCTTGGAAAGACGAAGTGTAAATGTCTGACAACCGCGGATTAGCGGAGAATCACCTTCGGTATTTAACGAAGCAGTTAAGGAGGAACCCGAGTCTCATGAGAGATTATGAGGCCGAAATGTGGCGCTTAGCTGTCGAAGGCATAGTAGAGAGGGCAACAGACGCACTTTGCGGCGACTCTCAGCGAGTGTACTACATGCCCCATCAACCCGTACTGCGGCAAAGCAGCACGGCTACAAAACTGAGGATAGTTTTCGACGCCTCATCACACAGTGCTCAGGCTAAATCCCTGAACGAAAACCTCGAGTGTGGGCCGAATTTAAATCTTGACCTCGTTCGGCTCCTACTGAAATTTCGGCGACATAAAGTCGGGCTCGTCGCTGATGTCGAAAAAGCATTTCTTCAAATAAGTGTAGCGCCCGAGGACCGCGATGCGCTAAGGTTTCTATGGTTCGCCGAGAGCCCCGTAGAGGGCAGGCCATTGCCAGAGGTCAAAGGATTCAGAATGACCAGAATACCCTTTGGAACCACATCGAGCCCGTTTCTCCTGGCAGCAACGCTTCAGCACCACCTTGAAACAATGAAGGATGAATTTCCAGTAACTACAGAGGTATTGAAAAGCTGCATTTATGTGGATGATCTGCTTTGCGGCACACATGACGATGAGGAAGGAGCGAAGATATACGACGAGGCAAGTCGCATCTTTCGGGCAGCTTCAATGCGCCTGCACAAGTGGGGTTCTAACAGCCCAAAGATGAACGAACTCTTTTGTCAGGAGATCCTCGATGAAATGCCCCTTGGACAACGGGCTAATCTGCTGAAAGTGCTAGGTTTAAGTTGGAAACCAAGGGAAGACCAACTGACATATTCTCCCGACTCTGTCATTGAATTTACAAAGGCGCAAAAGAATACCAAGCGATTTGTCCTACAAACGACCGCGCGGCTCTACGACCCCCTGGGAATTCTTTCGCCGTATACAGTGAGAGCGAAAGAGCTGTGTCAGGAGATTTGGAAGGAAAACATCGCATGGGATCACAGCCACTTCCAGACCATCCCCTAAAGCAGTGGATATAGAGGTGCGAAGAATTACGTTCGCTACATGAGGTCACCATCCCAAGAAGGTATGAAGCCAACGCCAAAGGGCGTTCACAGAGTCGAACATAGCACGTGTTCGCAGATGCCAGCCCGAAGGCTTACGGCGCCGTGGTCTACCTCTGTACCGAGAAATCTACAGGAGAAAGAACGTCCGTCTTCATGCTGCCCAAATGTCGTGTCGCCCCCTTGAAAGCGGTCACCTTGGCAAGGCTAGAAGTATTGGCAGCCTTACTCGCGTCGAGACTACCAGTTCGTGAGGTCGAATCTTGATCTGAAGTTTGACAAGGTTTTCCGCTGGATCGATTCTATGATGACACTGAGCTGGATTCGAGGAAACGCAGCACGACGGAAGGAATTTGTCAGGAACCGCGTCGCGGAAATCCAACAAAACAGCGAGACCGCGACGTGGCGATTTTGCCCCGGAAAATCGAATCCGGCTGACCTCATGACCAGGGGATTGACAAGCACTCAACTGAAGACCAGCGAGCTACGGTGGAACGGGCCGCAGTGGATAACAGGTCGAGCTGACGTATGGCCGGTTGAATTACAACAAGGCGACATCACGGTTGAAGAACTGGAGCAGAAAAGGAAGGTGGGTGTCTTAACTTCCACCGGCGATAAAGATGATGAGTTGCTGGATGTGGAAGATTTTAGCTCTGCATCTAGAGTGAACCGAGTAACAGTTTGGATTTTCCGGTTCATGCGAAATCTGCGATCTTCTGACAGGATCTCGGACCCTTTGACTGGTGCAGAAATCGATCATGCGAAAGGATTTTGGTGAGAAGGGTTCAGAAGTCAGCATTTTCTGCGGAACTGGAAAGCACAAAGAAACACATCCGCATCCCAAACGACACCGCCTTGAAAGAATTCGCCCTGTGGACAGATGAAAACGGCCTATTGAGGATAAAAGGGCGAATCTGCTCCACATAGACGACACTCGACGAACGACACCCGATTGTGCTCCCCAAGAAGCATCGCTACACAACGCTGGTGGTGCACCAAACACATCGACAGCTGCTTCACGCAGGTGCAAGAGACACACTTGTGCAATTACGAGACAAGTACTGGATTGTGCGGGGGCGTCAGCTTGTGAAAAGTGTTGTGAGATCGTGTGTGTAATGTAGCGGCACAGTGCCTCGCACTTCGACGCAGCAACAGGGCTCCTTCCACCTGACCGGACGTCCCAAGCGGACCCGTTTCAGGTCGTGGGCCTCGACTTTGCCGGTCCCCTCCTGGTGAGGGAGAACAGTCGCACCTCGAAATCGTACATCGTGCTGTTTGCGTGTGCTGTGACGCGGGCGGTGCATCTTGAGCTTGTTGCAGACATGAGCACAGAGCGATTCTTACAGGCATTCCGTCGTTTTGTATCGCTCAGAGGCTTGTGCCGAAGCATTTATTCTGACAATGCTCTTTCGTTCAAACTAGCCTAAAAAAATATGGGCATTTTGTGGAAGCTCCTGCGGCACCCTGAAACTCAGAACCATTTTTCCAACTCCAGCATAGAATGGAAATTTATAGCGGAGTGCGCACCGTGGTGGGGCGGATTCCACGAGAGGCTGGCCCGTAGCTTGAAAAGCGCGCTGAGAAAAACGGTCGGACGTCAGTGCTTAGACACCATTGAGCTGTTAACAATCCTGGCTGAGGTTGAGGCAGCAATAAATTCTAGGCCCCTCACCTACACATATGAGGACCCTAAAGACGGTGCACCGCTCACACCGTCCAGTTTCCTGACGGGAAGACGCTTGACGGCTCTGCCTTCGCCTGAAACACGAGCCATCGCAGCGTCCGCCGCTTCGCTCCGTGCGCTCTGGAAGAAGCGAGGGCGAATGCTGAATCTTTTCTGGCAGGCACGGCAGCGAGAATACTTGGGGCAGCTGCGCTCGACCTTTGCCTCTAAACAACCCAAAGCCGTGACTCCCCGAGTCGGAGAGGTTGTTATGGTTTGAGAGAATCAACCGCGATTGCTCTGGGGAACAGGAGTTATCGCTGCCGTGTTTCCTGGGCGAGACGGCAAGGTTCGTTCTTGTGAGGTCAGGATGCTGCAGAGGAAGACTTTGCGACGCCCTGTTCTGTTACTGTACCCATTAGAGTTTGCAGAAACGTAGAATGAGCAAGCTCATTCGGCTGGGCAGTGTTGAAACTTCGCTTTCTTTTCGTGTTTAACCTGTGAGTCCTTTGTATGTGATTTTCTAAATACGCATCATGAGACGAAACCCAGACACCTCTCGCTTGTTTATGGCCGGCGGCGGCTCCCCTCGGGCGACGAGACTCTGGGAACCCGAGGGAGAGGGCCAAAGGTTGAGACCAGCAGAGAGCGCCTCCGTCTGGAGGGGCAAGGGAAAAGGGCAGAACGAGCGGGGAGCCCCAACGATGAGCATGTAATTTTTCGAGCTCTTGCTCCCCTCCTATCGAACAGTTTGATTGTTTCTTGTTTCTTGCAATAAACGAAGTTAAATAAATGATAACAGTCTACTGTCATTAGAAACGAAACTAAATCAGTTAGTTTTCTACAACAGGTTATACGGTTCTCTGTGTGCGGCCCCTCATTGCTTACGTTCCCTTTGGCATGTTCCCTGCGTTCACTTGGACCTTTTTTTTCATTCTCCACAATTTAAGTCTGGACGAACATATGTGGCGGCTGATGTGTAAGCTTTTTCGGTGAATGCGGTACGGTTCAATCGTTTGCTCTCCTATTTGTGAGAAGAAAAATAACCTATGTTGCGGCTCCTGCACCTGACGCACCATTGGGCCCAGGAAAATAAGACTGCGCCGGAGTGGAATTTGTTGGATGCATGCTGTGTAGTAGTGGTAGCGCCTTAGATGCAGATTAACATGTTCCATTCGAGACAGCGATTTGTGGAGCCGTAATCCCGGCGTACAGCGGCCCCCCACTTGGCCACCTTTCATTTTCTTGAGTACGTTGAGACTGATAATGCACATGGATCCACAGTGAAGCCAACTTCTTGGAACCGCCGAGAAATGCGTAATTGCGACCTGGTGTGTCAGCTTCTCTCAAGCACATCGAAAATCCCAAGCTATCGCTTGTCTTCGCGTAACTCTGTATTCCTTGTCGCACAAAATGAATACAAGAGGCGACCGACCAGTGACTCACGCTACATTGAACGCGCTAAGAGTGGTCAATTGTACAGGCGTCTGCTTAGAGATTCGCTTACAAGCGCTTTAACTGCCCCCTTTCCTCCCCGTCATCTGCACAGTGTCCTACAGACAGCTTCTACTCTGGCGAAGAACTGCGTTTAAAAGAAAGTCTGCGATGTTGTATTAGCCTAACAACGCTGGAGACGCCTTCCAAAACTGGCAACTCCGTCAGATCCAAGTGAAAGTTTCCTCGCCGTGGGAGCAGCTACTCAAAATTCGCGCAACTTTCTCCGGGAGCAGTCATCGGTCGATGGTCAGACAGACGGAACTCACCCATTATTTTAGTTTTTCCTTTTAAGTGGGACTCGCCTGGTCTGTGCACAGTGACTAAAAGTTTTTTTAGCGCTGAAAAATGGGGCGAGTTCTTACGGACCTTTTTCGTTTTTATTCTTTACCATCTAATAGTAGCGGTGGTGTTCGAAGATTGCCAACGGTTACGCAGGTGTCCGGTGTTTTGAAAAAAAAAGCGCTACGAGTGATTCGCAAGTGTGCAGTCTCTACCCACGGGTTTTATGGATCCAACCTGAGCATCTAGAGTAAAACGGAGGGTTGAGAGAGTTAGTACATACTTGAAGAACAAAAACAGCGCACCAACTTGGACAAGAAAGAATACTGGACAGGCTGCAAGGCGTGTTTTATTCTAAGCGCTTCACGACATAACAAAAAAAAAGGCCGCACACTGAAAAGTATAGCCTTACTGTTGCTAACGGTATATTCATAGTCTGTTGCGCTCTCTCATCACACCGTGAACACAAACACTTGACCAGGCGTGCTAACAGCGCATTCTAGTAGGCGAAGCCACGAACTGCAGTGTGCACACTGCGATTAAAATGTATACCACCGGGGCAAAAGTAACGCACCTTTCGTCTAACGTTTTTTTTATTATCATTCAAGAAGTGTGCCATGAGGCATAAGTCGAGAAAGGGGGAAGGAAAGCAGGAGATATAAAGTTATAAGAAGGAAACACCCGTTTCGCTGCGATATTCGCAGAGGTTGCCGATGAAGTGATTATTCATATTCTACTTCACATAGTCACATTCGTGGTTCAATCGCAGGCCCCCCTCCCTGAGGAGCCGTCGCTGGGAACTTCAAGTGCCGCACATCACCAATGTCCGGTGCAGCGCCACAGTGAGGGCACCTGTCAGTTGCTGGAAGATCTTTTACACGCCACTGACGGCATATGGTGTCAGCCTTCCTTCTTCGAATCCGGTGCCCGAATACCTCCTCATGCCGGGTCCGCACCATTTTCCCTCCAACTTCCTACAAGTGTCACTCTGCGCAGGGCCGTCGCCTGACAAAGAACGTCTGGTGTTGCAACGGAACCAATGCGCCGGTCTCGATGCCAGAAGTTCTTTGTCAACTGGCGCCCCCATGCAGAGGGGCACGGGCCAGAACCTGTAGGGTAGGTGTCGCTTACTTTTGCCCCCGATGATACCTATTCCAAGCAGGCTGGAAACTCTAATCAGAGCAGACAGGAACGCTGCTCACGGGCAACGTATGCTTAAATCACTTGTACAAACCAGGGGTATTAAACAGAGATGATCAAATGCCCTCTTTTTCGCCTTTCTTCCCTTATTTATTACCATCGCCAATAAATATTCAGCCCTCCCTTACCTTCACCCACAATTCGTAAAATGTGGCGGTCCTCCTTCACTACACTTTGTCGGCCCTCCCTCACATTAGCAGTTTCAACATTTCAGTTACTTTTTCTTATTGTCGTCATGCGTCGATGTTACTTAGTCTCACTATGGTTCACAGCGTGCGTTTTCAAGCTGTATCGAGCCCCGTGGTACTTTTAAGCTTCGCACTCCGAAGTTACGAGTAATCGAGATGTATGACAGCATGAAATAAGAGGGACTTCATATATACAATAGCAGGTCACTGGAAAGAGTCGGGTCAGTCTGGCATTCATCCTGGCTGCGACTGAAATTAACTGCGCCCGAGAATGATAAGTGATAATAAATGGTTTTTGAGGAAAGGAAATGGCGCTCTAACTGTCCCACTTCTTGGTGGACATCTGAACAGCGCCGTGAGAGAAGGGGTACCGTAGTGGAGGGCTCCGGAATCATTTGAAATGACCTCACTAAGATCGCACAGGACACGGGCGCCTTTTGCGTTTCGCCTCCATCGAAACGCGGTCGCCATAGCCGAGCACAGGCCACTGAAGAAAAACCCGCCGCCCTGGCTCAGTGGCTACAGCGTTCGGATTCTGAGCCGGGGAGACAAGGTCATTCTCTACTTTACATTCGTAGATAGCGGGAAGAGGTCATACCAATGTTGGCGCAGTGGATAAGCGATGCGCACTGCTCTGGCAGGTGGCAGCTTCAAACACAACCACCGGTACGACTTGCGAGACTCACGTTTGTCTTCCAGAGCAACCTGTCGCGAAGTCATCGATTTAACTACCAGCTTTCCAGGGGCGTTGTTTGCTGAGTCCGATGGGCGCGTTGCCACCTGCCACAATGGCCAGATTTTTGTGACGTCACCTGGGTCATGTGACCTAGGTGGCAAGTGGGCCCTGCTTTTAAGCTGATATTCCCGACAGCGGGATTTTGACAGAACGAGAGCCCTAACACAATCTCCTTAATACTCTGATGACGTTTAAATCGCCTTAAGAGTGCAGTGATTCAGCAAACGAGTCAACATTTGTCGCAGCCTCTTTTGCATCTTCTGTGAGTGTTTGCGTTGTTTTTTTCACAATTTTCGATTCCCCAATCACAACATTTGCATGACTAGGGACTGCAACCAGACGAAGCCTATACCGCAACTCTAGTGCAAGATTCGGACTGCTAGCTGCAGATGCAGATGCCTTATATAGTTATATAGTGCGACGGTGCCGACATTTGCGTTGGTAACATTTTTTTCAGATTTTTTATTTCGATTCTCTATGCTGCTCTCTACCCAGTAGGTTGCTCACAACCCGGTGGGTGATTTGCCATGACGTCACAAGGTCATGCGACCTCTCTAGACTATGCATCAATTTAATTGCCACCTGCCACAGTGGACAGGTTGTGACATCACAAGGTCAAGTAACACCTCTACCAATCTACGATTTTCGTCTCGGACATCGGCGGGAGTTTGGCGTGGCGTTAACTCTGATGATTTCGTATCAAAAACAACAAAAGCGCGGGGCGAAATCTCTCACGGGGTAGCGTGTCCTCTCAAAGGCTTGCTACAAGAAAACGTAGCCCTCAAGAAACAAGAGGAAAGTGAGAGGGAAAGAAGAAAGAAATAGGTGCCGTAATGGATGGCACCCACCGAGATGTGAGATATTAATACGCCATTTCCTTTCTTCAAAAACAAATTTTCAATTTTTAAATTTTTACACACGAAAGGCGACGGGGGCGGAGAGTGAGCACATCGGAGTGAGACCGAAAACGAACTCACCCCAATCGCAGTGTTTCAGTGGCTAGGGCGGTCGTCCAGTGAGCCGGAATACGTACCCGGGGTCGATCCTGACCGCAGAGGACGCGTTTCGATGGAGCCGAAACGCTAAGGCGCCGGTGTGCTGTGCGATATCAGTGCATGTTAAAGATCCCCAAGTGGTCGAAATTATTCCGGAGCTCTCCACTACGGAACCTCTTTTTTTTGCTCCTAGTCCCTCCTTTAGCCGCTCTCTTACGGCGCGGTTGAGGTGTCCACCGATATGTGTGATAATTTCTCCGCCATTTGCTTACCTCAAAAACCAATTTTCAATTTTTATTTAGGACCCGTCGCGGTAGCTCAGCGGTTAGGGTGCTCGGCTACTGATCCGGAGTTCCCGGGCTCGATCCCGACCGCGTCGACCGCGTTTTTATGGAGACAAAACGCCAAGGCGCCCGTGTGCTGTGCGATGTCAGTGCACGTTAAAGATCCTGGAGTGGTCGAAATTATTCCGGAGCCCTCCACTACGGCACGCCGCCGTGGTGACTGAATGGTTATGGCACTCGGCTGCTGGCCCGAAAGGCGCGGGTTCGATCCCGGCCGCGGCGGTAGAATTTTGATGGAGGCGAAATTACAGAGGCCTGTGTACTGTGCGATGTCAGTGCACGTTAAAGAACTCCAAGTGGTCGAAATTCCCGGAGCATTTCACTACGGCGTCTCTTACAGCCTGAGTCGCTTTGGGACGTTAAGCACCCATAAACCAAAACCATCCACTACGGCACCTCTTTCTTCCTTTGTTCTTCACTCCCTCCATTATACCTTCCCATACGACGTGGTTCAGGTGTCCAACGATATATATATATATATATATATATATATATATATATATATATATATATATATATATATATATATATATATATATATATATATATATATATATTCTGCGCCATTTACTTTAGCCAAAAACCGATCATTAATTTTTGTTTAGGAAAGGAAACGACGCAGTAACTGTCCCATATCTCGGTGGACAACCGAACCACGACTTAAGGGATTTGAGCAAGGTGGGACTGAAAGATGAAAGAGAGAAAGATTTGGAAAATTTTTCACAGTGCGGTTTCCGGGGTAATGTCGACCACCTGGGGTTCTTTAACGTGCACTGATATCGCAGAGTACACGAGCGCCTTTTGCGTTTCGCCTTCATGAAACGCGGCCACTGCGGCCGGGTCCGAACCCGGGAGCTTCCGCTCAGTAACCGGGCGCGCTAACCACTGAGCCACCGCGGGGGTTTTGCACAGGGCTATGAATTATTCAGTGTGTTTTTGGGGTTTAAGTGTGTCATCACTGAATAACCATAGTTTTAAAGTGATTTGTTTTCTAGCCCATGTACAGTACGTGTTGTATCATAGATAACGAAACGTATTTCGGTTCACTGCAGAAGAGGCCCTACTGTACAGTAGGGCCGTACGTGTCTCATTGTGACACATACGTGAGACACGTACGTGTCTCATTGTGGGGCAAAGGTTCGCCTTAGAGGTCCCTCTATTCCTCGGAAGACCTGGGAGGGACTGTTGCTGAGGGGTTGAAAAGCTTTAGTTTTCCTCTATGTCCTCCTTCTCTCCGCTGGGTTTGCTCGTCGCGTGTCTGCCTCTCACACGCCATGCTGTGTGTACGAATCCTTGGAACATGTGCCATGTGAGGGGGGAGTATTAAAAAAAGGCTTGTAAAGCAGTCACCGCAAGCCATACTTGTTAGCAGAGCTTCGGAATGTGCGTCTGTGTTCACGCGGCACGTGATCCTCCTCTCACCAGACCACTTCGCGAAGTCGGACGCAGTCTTGCTGGGGTGGGAACAATTGCTTGTTTGAAAATACGTTTGTTTTGCTCAGTAGCTCTATTCCCCAACAGAAACCTTGCAGTGGACAAGGTGCGGGGCCTTTGATGCTTATGATTTTGCCTGGGACGCCTGTCGCCGCTTATCGATGCCTAGAGTGCGTGTGCCCGAGCCCCAGACTCGGTGGCATGCGCCAGAGGACACCGCCACATCAGCGGGACTTCCTCTGCGCCGGGGCTGTACGCATCGCTGCCTGGAGAGCTTCGCAACTGCTGTTTGACTACATGGGCTGACCTGGTTATTAAGATCGACTCCCGGTCCCGTTGAGGATAACGTGGCCCCGGCGGCTAGACGCATCGCGCTTTCTCTGGCGCCCGCGTGTGCGTGTTCCGAACCGTTGTGGCAGCGCTGAAGCATGCATGCAGCTTTGCGCAAGTTTAAGAGTGAAATGCCGCGTATTTGTGCAGTGTACAGCTGCTAGAGACCTGTTTTGAAATTTTAAATGTTGCAGATGCTTTCGTCCACTTTTTACGTGAGATTACAGCCTTTTTCCGTATCTCCTGCCCTTAAATACACTTACAGGACAACACCGAGGACGTTACAATTTGAAAACACAAAATATGCGACACTATATTTTGTCACAAGTTTAGCACTTTCTAACTGCAACGTCCTCGGTAATATCCTGTAAGTGTGTTTAAAGACATAGACTCGCATGTTTAGTGTTTTCTAACTGTAAAGTTCTCGGTAATGTCATGTGTGTTTAACGGCTGGAGCTAAGGCAAAATTTTTGCAGCTCATTGAAGCGTGCTTGTGAAAGCAGTTGTGTGCTGTGCTTGTTTACTCGCTTTCGCTCTGCTTTCAGATTGACCCCGGGGGGGGAGGGGGGTTAAGAAGAGGAGGATGGGGGACAGGGGCTTCCTGAGCTACCTGAGTGCGTGCCCTCTGTTGCGTGCCCTCTGTTGCCCCCCCCCCCCCCCCCCCCCCCGTGGTGTTCCGAGAAGGGAATGCAGGCAGCAGCGCTGCTTGCCCTCCTTTCCAAGCGAATGTCTTAAGGTCTTTCGAGAACCGCCGCAAATGACCCTAGACATGTTCAAAACGGCTCACTTCAGTGTGCGGCGCGGAACGGCTCAGCTCACTGAAATGAACCAGCTCATTTGAACGGCTTACCGGCTCACTCAAATCTGTGACGGTGATTGGGTCGCTCAGGCGCGGGCCGGGTATTTTGAGCTACTCTTTTAAAGAACGATTGACCCGTGGTTCTTTCCTTTCAACTCCCTCTCTCCCCATGTGCGGTGCAGAACGAGTGGTTCTGTAAATGTGACCGGCGGTTCTTTTGCAGAGCCGGTTCTCTCTCGTTGAATGAGCCGTGCCGAACCGTTCAGTCAGAGCCGGGTCTTCTGGCGAAGTGCGTAATGCTGGGTGAGTTGGTTGAGAGCCGGTTCTCGTGAGCCGTGCCGAACCGTTCAGTCAGAGCCGGGTCTTGTGGCAAAGTGCGTATTGCTGGGTGAGTTGGCTGAGAGCCGGTTTTTTTGGAGAGCCGGTTCTCTCTCGTTTAGTGAGCCGTGCCAAAACGGTAAGTCAGAGCCATTGTCTCCTGGCAAAGTGCGTATTGCTGGGCGAGTTGGTTGAGAGCCGGTTCTTCTGGAGAGCCGGCTCTCTCCCCTTCAGTGAGCCGTGCGGAACGGTTCACTCAGACCGGGTCTTCTGGCAAAGTCCGTACTGCCGGGCCAGTTGGTTTAGATACATTCTGAGCAAAACAGCGCTCCCAGAGTGTTGTATGTGTTTTCCTCAATTTGTGTTGTACTGCGTTGTTTTGTCTTCCTTGTTCTCGTCCGTTGTCTGCGAGCGCTGTTTCGAGCGATGTGCGCGTTTAACAAAGCTAGGAGCCTTCGGCCGTCACAGCGATGCTGTCAAGCGGACAGACAGTGACTCCTGCGCTTTTTTCAATGTTTGCGGGGTCAAGGGGGGGGGGGGGCACACCGGACCGTACACAGCCGAGGGACCGAGTGGCTGGTTGCGACTCTTGCGAGAAAGAGCGGGACTGCAGTAGGCTTCTCGCACTAGAAATAGATGGCGCGCAAATCGCACCAGGCTGAAAACCGGCTCTGAGGAAACGGTTCGGCACGGCTCACAACGCCTCACTCAACTAGAGAGAACGGGCTCTCCAAGAGAACCGCCGCTCACTTTTACTGGGCCACGGCTCATTCGCTCTGTAAAAAGAGCGGCTCAAAAGATCGGGCTCGCTTCTGAGCGACCCATCTCTAAATGACCCTCCTGTCCATTCTTCCCATTTCGACCTGGCGTCCCCATTTTACCACTCCCAGTGACCGTTGGGGGGCGTTGTTTCGGCGAGAGACCCCGAGCGGGAAATAAACGGAGAGACCGCCACCGACTAAGGCAAAAGAAAGGTGCGTAGGGTTCCCCCTCCGGGTGCCCGCCCTTTGCCGGGGGACCAAGAATGCGGGTGGTTTATAGGGAACCTGAAGCAGTTATTGAAAAAAAAAAATGAGTTCCCTGCGGCATTTTATAGTTGATAGCCCACTGAAAATGAATATCTCATTCAAAAAGAATGGTGAAGTACCATGCCAAAACTGGTTTATATACAGGCTTTAAGCATTACACAGAACTCCCGAACTAGAGAAAGAAAAGGCACTGGCAGACGGTTACGTATATCTGTCGTTAACCAAAGCGTGGGCCGCAGCGGATCAAGGACAGCCGGACTGCCAGCCGACTTTCCGTGGATGGCATCACTTCCGCTAGTTCTAGCTTTTTGCCGTCCTCCCACCAGGCGCTTCCGGAAGCGATGACGGCGTGTCGGAAGCAGGTATTTATATTCAAGGAGCGGTTGCAGCTCTTCTTGCGGACAGAATCTAAAAAAAATGTTCACAGGCATTTTTTTGAGGCCCCTTCTTCCCAACCGCAGCGCTTCATGCGATTTACCATTTTCAGCTTGCCTTTAACGCGCGGACACCCACACACACACACACACACACACACACACACACACACACACACACACACACACACACACACACACACACACACACACACACACACACACACACACACACACACACACACACACACACACACACACACACACACACACACATATATATATATATATATATATATATATATATATATATATATATATATATTAGCAGACAAGGTAAAGGAAATGAGGTGCTCGTTTGACAAACATATTAAGGAAGCCAACAGTCACCGAAACCAAGGTGCATACGGAATGTTTTTAATTTTTTTTTCATTTGTAGTGCCAATCAATTGGTTTTTAAAGAAAAATACTTATAAAGCAGCAGGTCTCGGTTCTGGCCGTCTTGTTGCCATAGGTAGTATAAGAGGGCTCTCGCACAGTTTCCGCCCTCGCCGTTAGATGAAGTTCTACGTCACACTCGCGGTATTACAGGACGTGCTACGTCCACCGCTATGGTCGAGGGTGGCGCTGGCGAACACTCTCAAGGTTCGCTTACACCCAGTAAATATAAATACCCACGAAAGCAGCAGATTGTACAGCCGTCGCCGTAGCTCAGTTGGTAAGAGCACCGGACGCGATATTCGGAGGTCGTGGGTTCGGATCCCACCGGGGGCATGGTTGTTTTTTCTGCTGCTTTATAAGTAATTTTCTTTAAAAACCGATTGATTGGCACTACAAATTAAAAAAAATAAAAACATTCCCGTATGCACCTTGGTTTCGGTGACTGTTGGCTTCCTTAATATGTTTGTCAAACGAGCACCTCATTTCCTTTACCTTGTCTGCTAATAGCTTAACGGGGGTCTCGGTTCTGGCAGTCTTGTTGCCATAGGTAGTATAAGAGGGCTCTCGCACAGTTTCCGCCCTCGCCGTTAGATGACGTTCTACGTCACACTCGCGGTATTACAGGACGTGCTGCGTCCACAGCTATGGTCGAGGGTGGCGCTGGTGAACACTCTCAAGGTTCGCTTACACCCAGTAAACATTAATACCAGCAGATTGGACAGCCGTCGCCGTAGCTCAGTTGGTAAGAGCACCGGACGCGATATTCGTAGGTCGCGCGTTCGGATCCCACCGGCGGAATGGTTGGTTTTTCTGCTGCTTTCTAAGTAGTTTTCTTTAAAAACCGATTGATTGGCAGTACAAATTAAAAAAAAAATAAAAACATTCCCGTATGCACCTTGGTTTCGTTGACTTTTGGCTTCCTTCATGTATATATATATATATATATATATATATATATATATATATATATATATATATATATATATATATATATATACATGAAGGAAGACTACAGTCACCGAAACAAAGGTGCATAGAAGAATGTTACTATGTTACTCTTTTTTCTTTCTTTAATTTATAGTGCCGATTAGTGGGACAATAAAACTTTAATTAATCTTTGATTTAGATAAAACTACTTACAAAGCAGCAGAAAAAACAACCATGCCACTGGTGGGATCCAAATTCACGACCTCCGAATATCGCGACCTCCTATTATGGTTGTTTTTTCTACTGCTTTGTAAGTTTATTTCTCTAAATCAAAGATTATTCAAAGTATTATTCTCGCAATAAGCGGCGCTGAAATTAAAAAAAAAGGAAAAAAAGAAACATTTCTCTATGCACCTTGGTTTCGGTGACTGTAGGCTTCCTTCACGTAATTGTCAAACGAGCCCCTCATTTCTCTTACGTTGTTTGCTAATAGCTTAGCGAGGGTCTCTGTTCTGGCAGTCTTCATGCCAGAGGTAGCACAAGATGGCTCTCGCACAGTGTCCACTCTCGCCATTAGATGACGTTCCGCGTCTCACTCGCGGTAATACAGAACGTACTACGTTCGCCGCTATGGATGAGGGTGGCGCTGGTGAACACTCTCAAGGATCGCTTATACTCAGTAAACATAAATGCCCA
The DNA here is from genome assembly GCF_052857255.1 of Amblyomma americanum. Taxonomy (NCBI): domain Eukaryota; kingdom Metazoa; phylum Arthropoda; class Arachnida; order Ixodida; family Ixodidae; genus Amblyomma; species Amblyomma americanum. The sequence continues at coordinate 497,628,142 of NC_135497.1, forward strand.
CGAGAGCAGCAAATTGGACAGCCATCGCCTCAGCTCAGTTGATAGAGCACCGGACGCGATATTCGGAGGTCGTGTGTTCGGATCCCACCGGCGGCATGGCTGTTTTTCTGCTGCTTTGTAAGTAGTTTTCTCTAAATCAAAGGATAATCGAAGTATTATTCTCCCAATAAGCAGCACTAAAATTAAAAAAGGAAAAAAGAAACATTCTCCTATGGACCTTGGTTTCGGTGACTGTAGGCTTCCTTCACGTAATTGTCAAACGAGCCCCTCATTTCCCTTACCTTGTTTGCTAATAGCTAAGCGAGGGTCTCGGTTCTGGCAGTCTTCATGCCATAGGTAGCACAAGATGGCTCTCGCACAGTGTCCACCCTCACCGTTAGATGACGTTCCGCGTCTCACTCGCGGTAATACAAAACGTACTACGTTCGCCGCTATGGACGAGGGTGGCGCTGGTGAACACTCTCAAGGATCGCTTATACTCAGTAAACATATATACCCACGAGAGCAGCAAATTGGACAGCCGTCGCCGCAGGTCAGTTGGTAGAGCACCGGACGCGATATTCGGAGGTCGTGTGTTCGGATCCCACCGGCGGCATGGCTGTTTTCCTGCTGCTTTGTAAGTAGTTTTCTCTAAATAAAAGCTTAATCGAAGTATTATTCTTCCACTAATCGGCACTATAAATTAAAAAAGAAAAAAAGATACATTCTTCTATGGACCTTGGTTTCGGTGACTGTAGGCTTCCTTCACGTATTTGTCAAACGAGCCCCTCATTTCCCTTACTTTGTTTGCTGATATATATATATATATATATATATATATATATATATATATATACATACAACCTGCAACAGCAGTAACGTGTATATATAAATATATATATATATATATATATATATATATATACGTTACTGTTGCAGGTTGTCCCATGGATTTTCGTCAACGCTGCATTGATCTGCAGTCCGGACGAGGCACCGCGGTTTTCACGCCTTATCAAGATTTTGGGATTGGTGGCATCTGGCTCGTGGATCATCTTTCGTCGATGACGGTGTCGTCACCAGTAGACCGGCTACAAAAGGAGCCAAGCAGCGAGGGAGGCTTCAGGGGATGGAGGGGGGACCTCATACCTGATACCTAATTTAATATCTGCTGCTGGTCCTTGGACCCAAGATATTAAATTTATTTTTGGAATATGGCGGACTGCTAGACGCCCTCTGGCATGGGTCAGCCCGGTATTGCACTGCGTCCGGAATCGGCCCGGGGGCTATGGGCCTATTAGCTCTTGGCGCCTTTCCTATCTATCTATCTTTCCCTCCTATCCTTTAAGCCTCCTACTTTCAGCACGCGGCAGCGAGCTTGGCTCAACTTGAGCCAGTAGGCAGGCCCGTGCTCTTTCCTTTTCCTACTCCCTCTCAGCAGCATCAGTCAGTCAGTCAGTCAGTCAGTCAGTCAGTCAGTCAGTCAGTCAGTCAGTCAGTCAGTCAGTCAGTCAGTCAGTCAGTCAGTCAGTCAGTCAGTCAGTCAGTCAGTCAGTCAGTCAGTCAGTCAGTCAGTCAGTCAGTCAGTCAGTCAGGGAGGCCTCAGAGGGTGCGGCACCTGGCCTGGCGACAACATGCCTAAGCGCACGTTACTGCGTTTGCAGGTTCGTTATTTGACTAATGGACAGCTTTTAGTAACGACAACCGCTTTTTGTTAGCCCTGCCGTGCCTTCGCAGTTACCTGAATTTTTGGTTAACTCTTGGTCTATGTTGTTGACACTGTTTGTTTCAGGAGATGTTGAAGAAAATCTTGGGCGCAAACCCTCAGAAACGTTGCAATTAATCGTTGATAATCAGGCTTCATCAGATGCTAAAATAGATGCATTAAAAGCTAAAATGACCGAAACGAATTACAAATGCTAAAGAATGACCGCTACACTTCACGTGATTGCAGAAATGAACAAGCGAGTACAAACCCTAGAATACCTTTTTCGTCATCAGGCGGATAAGTTGGTAGAGTAAGAAAATAGATGCCGATCCTATAAACTCTTTGTTTTTGGTATCGATGAGGACAAGGGTGAGTCAGACAGCGGCCTGAAACAAGCTGTTATTCAGAATGTATTTAAAGAAACCTTCTGAGTGCAAGTGAGCACGATCGACCAAATTCATCGTACTGGCAAGAAAAAAGACAGTAATCGGCCGGTAATCGTGCATTATTATGATTCTCGAGAAAAACAGTCTGTGATGCAGAAGTTCGGCAAGCTCAAAAGCAGCTCGATAAGCGTAAGTCAAGACTACGCTATCGAAACTCTAGAAGTACGAAAAAAACTACGGCAAAGCAGTGGAAAGGAACCAGCAAACGGCAACAAGGTAAAACGGGTACATGACAAGCTTACGTTCAACAATCATATCTACGGCTTAGATCCTGAATGGAATGAACGGTGTCTGTACCGTACTGAGAAAGATAAGGTTTTTCGATTCAAAAAAGAGGGGGGGGGAACTGCTAGCCAGACAGTGCTTCAGTTGCGAACTTCAGACGGCTTCTGACACGGAAAGCGATTCAATCCTCTCGAAGAATTCTGATAACTTGGTAGCAATCATCGGAGGAATCACCTCGAGTAAGCACTGATCCACAATCGGGTGCCGACCGCCAGTTAGCCGTACTACCCCGACAGTGGATAATATATTAGCGCTGATGAAGCAGGGGACATTCCTTATCGTGGAAGCTCTTCGGCATCGTTATGGATAGCGCATCATCTATGGTGATGCAGTGGAACTGTCGAGGATTCGCTAATAAGGCCTCTGAAGTGAACATCTTCCTTCGCGACGGAAAGCTGAAGGCATGGGCGTTCCTACTGCAAGAGCATAGTGCACTTCAACGCCTTTCAGGTTTCTGCGCATACCATTCACCCTCTACGCCGTTGCACCGCCTCCTCCCTCAGCCAAGGTAAATCTGCAATTTATATTCACAGTTCAGTTCCGCACGAACCGCTCGTCCTTTCACGGTGGTGCAACACACATCAATAGGTTGTCGCCCTTCTCGTAAAACCTGCACGCACATCCCTTGTCCTAGTTTCTTTTTATAGTCGTCCTTGCTCCGCATCTCCCAATCTGGGATGGGTTCGTTTTCTACTTTCTACCAACTCGCGTACCCCTATTCTAGTTGGCGATGACTTCAACAGCGCACACACTGCGTGGGGTTACCCATCGGATTCCTCAAGGTGTGCACACATAAATCTGATTCAAACCTTTTATACAACAGTTTTCTCGAGAACATTATTGAAATTTACGTACGTTCTTTTCCTTTGGTAACTGTTAGAAAGTTTAAGAAAGCGAGGAATCCCTGGGTTACCTACGACTTAGTCAAGAGAATGAAAGCACGAGATAACCTCTTCAGCAACTTCCTGAAATATAAGGACGTAGAAATTCTTAAGCAATATAAAAAGGTCAGGAACAGGCTAAATGCCGACATAAAAAAGTCACGTGTTGACTACTACGCCAACAAATTTACGGACATTCTTTATGATCCTAAAAAAACTTGGCGCACTCTAAAGGACGTATTGCGGCACACAAAAAATAGCTTTCCCCAGGAACTTGCGTATGGCGATAAAGTGCTAAGCGGTAAATCCCTTGCTGAAGTATTCAATCAGCAGTTCTTGTGCTTCGGCTCCTTTGACTCGGAAGTTAGCAACAACTTTACGGACTATATTAACACCAGTTTGCAAAATACTATGTATCTTCGTCCTGTTACACCTACAGAAATAGCACACATTATTAGCAATTTAAAAAACAGCTCTTCTTGTGGTTACGACGGTATTAAAGTAGCACCGATTAAAGCAGTCGCGGATTTATTATGCAATGTTCTTTGTGACATAACAAATATTGTGTTTTCTACAGGCACATTTCCGGATAACATGAAAATTGCTAGGATCGTCGTCTTGCATAAAGGTGGCGCAACTGATTGCATTACTAATTACCGGCCGATATCCATACTTCCAGTTTTTTCTAAAATTATTGAAAAAGCCTTAAATTCCAGAATAACTGGACACATGAAAAACATAACCTTATATCCCCGAATCAGTATGGTTTTCAAAGGGGTAAATCCACTGAATCTGCGTTACTTGAAATACGTGATAAAATTGTTGCCAAAATAGAAAACCAACAATACACAATAGGCTTATTTTTAGACTTTATTAAAGCATTTGATTCAATTAAACATGACATACTTTTTTCCAAATTACCCTTTTATGGAATTAGAGGCATTGCTTTAGACTTATTGCGTAGCTATCTATCACACCGCTCCCAATTTGTGGAAATCAACAGCATAAAATCAGATTTAGCAGACATTAGGTACGGCGTTCCGCAGGGTTCTATTATAGGTCCTACGATTTTCCTGCTTTATATCAATGATATCGTGGCAATACCAGAAACACCCGATATTGTGTTATATGCCGATGATACAAACGTTTTTTTCTCCTCTGATAACCTCTCTACTCTAATTCCTCTTATTAACAACTGGCTAGATTCCCTTTCAGCATGGTTATCGGCTGATCAGTTGAGCCTAAATGTTAAAAAACAAAGTATATTGTTTTTACTCCTATTAATAAGCCAGTTAATTTCGCATCTTCTTTATTATTTCAATCTCAACGACTTGAAAGGGTTTCCCAGTACAAGTTCTTGGGTGTATTCTTCCATGAAAATCTACGGTGGACGCATCACGTAAGTCACATTAAACGTAGCATAGCACAATTAATTGGTATGCTGAATAAGCATCGCACGCTGTTACCTTTAAAACTTAAACGTCAGTTATACTTTAATACTATTCATTCTAGATTACACTATTGTCTACTTATCTGGGGCGTCACTTCTAGGGCTAACTTGGAAACTCTATTCCGAATGCAGAAAAAGTGTCTTCGTAATATTCATAACCTCTCGATGTACGAACATACCTCTGAGTACTTTCACCAGGACAATATTTTGAGTGTCACTAATCTATATAAACAAAAGTTATCCGAAAAAGCATTTTTAGAATTCATAAGTAATCGTGATAACTTTTTTTCTATATATACTAATACCACAACTAACTACACCTTAAGAGCTAGAAACTTTATGACGGTTAAAACTAGAACAAACTACGGCAATCAGCTTTTACAGTGGCAGATTCCTAATTTACTTAATAGTGAGCATGCTTTATTTGATATCATGCAAGATTCCTCAACCATTTCAATATTCAAAAAGAAATCAAAACTATATTTTTCCAATAATTGACTTTTGGCCTTTCTGTATCTTTATTTCTTCATTTGCATTATTTATACCTATTAAGTTGCATTGACTTATTGTATGTATAATTGTGTCTATTGTATATATAAGTATGTATATGTGCGTATTATGTGTATATATGTATACATTTTTTTGTGCACTGTTGTCTGTTGTGCTCGTGGCGCCAGGGGCCTAGTCAGGCGGGTATAGTCTCGCCTTTGCTCCGGCGCCATGACAATCTTGTATTGTCAGAATTATAATAAACTTCAATCTTCAAACTTCAAGGAAGCTTTTCGGATCATTCCTTCCAACTCTAAACCACCCGAATACTTCTATCCGCCCACGAGGTGGCCCGTATTCACCTACGGAAAATACGCCGCACTGTACGAATAACATCATGGGACTCTGTACGCCAGACATTCGTTTATCTACATTCAACCCCTCTTCAGCACTGTCTACTCTCTCTGCTGTTCTCGCTACTCACACTATTACCACTACTGTAGATGAAGACGACCCAAACCCGCACATGCAGCTCTTGAATCTGTGGGCTCTTCGTCGCCAGGCGGATCTTTACGCTACTCGTCACCCCGACGACCCATCGGCACTTCCTACTCTTCACCGCGCTACCGCACGGGCGCGACGCTGTGCAAAGAGGCTAGACAGGCAACGCTGGGCTGCATGGTGTGCCCGTCTGTCCTCTACGCAGGGCAATCGACATCTTTGGAGAGTGTTTCACGTCATGGAGCGCCCTTCTCAGGTTGCAGATTACACAGAGAGCATTTGCCTCGCGCTAAATGTGGATGAGGACACATTTGCACAACAAGCGGCCCGTCAATTTTTTCCAATTTTTCCAAACCATGACTGCACCACTACGTCTCCACCAGACTTATCGGTTACAGAGCCCTCCGATGGGATTACTTCTGACCTCACCATGACAGGGCTGCTGGTCTTCATTGAACGTTTAAAAACTACTACTACTCCGGGGCACGACGGCATACCTAACTCCTTATTCCGTGACTTGGAAGGGAGGGCTTTGCAAACCCTACTTGATACTTTTGACGAAGTGTGGCTTTCTGGCGTCATGCCGGGAGCCTGGAAGCATTCTATTGTGGTTCCAATACCCAAGTCAGGTCAGCCTCCAGTATCTCTCTCGGCCCTTCGTCCAATTTCTCTTACGCCTATCATCTGCAAGCTTTATGAAAACATTCTAGCCGCACGCTTGTCGTTGTGGCTGCAATCCCATGATTGTTACTCAGATTCCCAAATTGGTTCCCGCCGCCCACAAATTGGAAAGGAGGACGGCCTTGCTACTTTGGCTGCTGACGTGCTTGACCATTCTCCGCAGGGTCCCCTTGTACGAACCGTAATCGCTACAGACATAACAAAGGCATATGATAACATCCTTCACTCTGCCATTCTTGCCTCCCTTCAAACTCTTGGTCTCCCTCACCTGTTCCTCCTCTCCATTCAAGCCTTTTTAGCAAATCGAACCTTCAGCGTGCGTGCCCACGGAAAGCCCTTTGGTAACTTCACTTCCAATAGAGGAGTGCCGCAGGGCTCCGTTCTCGTTCCACATTATTTATTGTGGCTTTAATCCTCTTGTTAGTGCCCTAGAGACCATCCCTTCTATCCGCGTGCTTGCGTATGCCGATGATATAACCTTGTGGTGCTGTCATCCAGATGCGTCTATTCATCAGTCGGTCCTTCAGCACGCGCTGGATGTATTGACATCTCGCCTCCCACCTCTGGGTCTAACACTCTCTCCTACTAAATCATGTTTCATTCGCATTGGAAATAAAGTCGGCTTACGGAAAGCTCCCCCTTTAAATTTTACGGTACATAATTTTTTGATTCCTCAGGTAGAAACTGTTCGTATTCTTGGTGTTCTCCACACATCTGGGACTGGCGCCCCGTGGCTAACAGCCACCCGTAAATCAGCTCACGCTACTCTAGGTCTGATTCGTCGCATAGCTATGCGCTCTAGTGGCGCACGTGCTCATACGGCCCGCCAGCTTTTCTGCTCTATCATTCAACCACGGATAGTATATCAGGCAAAATTTCAACGTCTCACCCGCAGACAGTGGGACTCCCTTGAAGCTATCAATCGTGAGGCTATGCGCGTCATAACATATCTGCCTCGTTTAACACCCATACCTGTGCTACAGGAGTTCGCCCAACTTAATACACTCAGTGAACTCATCGACCAACGGTGGCAAATAGAGCTCGAAAACAGTCTCTCTATCTTTATCGTTTAAAGTCGTGGTCATATTGCCAGCTCACTGACAATCGCCCCACTGTTCTCCGTAGGTATCAGCAGCGTATCTGCCTGAAGGGTGCAATTATACACGGATGCATCACATTCTGCAGAGAGGGGAGTTACTGCTGTGTATAGCCCATCTTTATCCGCATCTTAACTCTCGCGCGACGTGTACTTCGGATACATGCACTCCGCTGGCATTGGATCTTCAAGCCATTTATAATGCCATTGCTTCCCTTCCGCTCGGTCCAACATTCAAAACAGTTCATATTTTCACCGACTCCCGCGCCGCCCTTAGACAGCTTAAGGCTGATCGACGGACATTCCAGGTTTCACAATCAATTCATGTGCTCTGCGCAAAGTATCCATGCATACACTGGATTCGCGGCCATGTCCAGGATCAATATAACATTCAAGCGGATGCTATGACTCATCTTCATGCATCAGACGATCCGCCACCTTCCCCTCTTCCCCCAGATCCGTTCCTGTCCCATGTTTCCGATTCCGAAGCTCTGCGCCAGCGAACTCGCGCTCTAATTCCGCCGTGTTCGCACCCTCTCCCCCGTAGTCTTACTCGCGGCAGGAGGAGGTATCCGTGCGCCGGATTCGGGCAGGGGCGGCTGTGACACCATCTGTCCGTCATCGGTGGACTGCCAAAGATCTGCTATCACCTGAAAGGTGCCCTCACTCTAGCGCTGCACCGGACATTTGTGATGTGGGGCACTTGTTGTGGACGTGCCCAGCGACGGCTGCTATAAGAAAACGGCTCCTCAGGGAGGTGGGCCTGCGGTGGAACCGCGAAAGTGATTACGTGAAGTGGACTATTAATAAACGTTTCATTAGCAACCTCTGCGACTACCTCAGCACAACGGGTCTTCACCCTTTCTTTTAACTTTCAATCCCGCGCATTCCTTCCCCCTTCCTTTTTTTTCAACTTATGCCTCATGGCAGACTTCTCGAATAAAAAAAGGGAAAGCGATTCTTCTCGGTCATAGTTCAGAATTCTGCTTGTAAACGCCCGCAGTATAGTAAATAAAGTAGATGATTTAGAGATTCCACTAATTTCTCAGAACCCTGGTGTATTGATGTTGACTGAGACATAGCTACATGGTGCAATTACTTACAGTAGTATTTTTTCTCCTGACTACAAGGTGTTTAGATCCGACAGGAATTCCAGAGGTAGTGCCTTGGCTATTGTTGTGAAAAAAACACTATAAACGCAGTCGCTTTTGATTGCCGTCCCCCTGTAACGGTCTAGTGTAAGATCAAGTCAATTTTCTGAGGGCTAGAATGTATTTTTTATATGCCATGTAAATGAAAACACATGACTAATAATGGCTGGTGACTTTAATTTGCCGCATATGAACTTGGAAATTCTATCAACGGGCAATTTAGAATTAAGAAGCGCCAATAAAATGATGCAGATAATGTTATCACATAACCGTAAGCAAGTAGTTAGACTTCACAAGAGTTACACCAAAGTCCCAGCCATTGTTGGACTTGGTTTTCATATCCGGTAGAATACCAGAATACACTGTATCAGTTGAGAATGGTTTATCAAATCATTATAGTGACACGAGAATTGGAAGTAGAAGAAGAAAGGGTTCGCAGCCTCTAGAAGTAGACGACGCTGAAGTGTAGGTCCGTTTCTCTGGTGCCCTCGTTCAGCCGCTGCAGTTCCTTTTCAGTGTAACAACTGTTACACATCTGGTGGAGGTGCTGGGTACGCTTCCCGACCTGCGTACGCATACGAGATAAAGACGGCACTCACACCGGTCCATCAGCGCCCAAGCCGCCGCCTCCGCGGTGAGACACCTGAGTTCGGGCCTCTTGACAACCCGACTAGGAAGACGCAGCCTTGACCGACGGTCCCACGGGAAACGGCCACAGACAGTAGGTTCCCGGCGCCCATCCTCTACCACACGCCGCGAACACCGCCATCTTTTCACGGCGACGTGTACGAAGATGCGGAAGACTGGCTGGACACCTTCGAGCGGGTCGCCCGCTACAACGGTTGGAGCGACGACCGTAAGCTCCATAATGTGTATTTTGCGCTCGAGGATTCCGCTAGGACATGGTACGAGAACCACGAGAGCAACCTGTCCACCTGGGAGACATTTCGCCAAAATCTCATAGCTACATTCCCCAACGCAGACCGCCGGGAGAAAGCTGAAGCTGCGCTTCGCTCCCGTAACCAGCGGACTAACGAAAGCGTCCGCATGTATGTAGAGGACATGACGCGCCTCTTCAAGCGTGCTGACCCATCCATGGCGGAGGAGACGAAGCTTCGCCACCTCATGCGCGGGGTCAAGCAGGAACTTTTCACCGGTCTTGTGCGCAGTCCACCGCGTACTGTTGCCGAATTCCTCACGGAAGCGACTACCATGGAGACGACGCTCCTGCAACGAGCCCGGCAATACAATCGGGATGTAAGCACGCTTGGGCCCGCTGTTTCTTCGATGCCGCTAGGGAGTGATGCGGCCGTTTTACGGGACCTAATCAGGTCGATCGTCAGGGAGGAATTACAAGCCCTCCAGCTGCCTCCCAGCGCGCCGTCTGTTACATCGCTGTCTGAAGTCGTCCGGGACGAGGTGCGCCTAGCAGCACAGCGGCAAAAACTGCCTGAGATCCCAAGACAGACTGAGGTCAGACCAACCTATGCATCTGTCCTCTGCCGGGCCCCAACGCCAGGCTACGACGTGAATACCGCGACTCACGCAGCGCAGCAGTCTGGTCTTTCCCGTGTGCCTGCTCGACCAGCTTATCAGCGGCCACGGAAGTGTGAAGTGTGGCGTGCACCGGACCGGCGGCCCCTTTGCTACCACTGTGGTGAGGCGGGACATCTTTACAGGGCCTGCCCGTACCGCCGAGTGGGTCTGCGTGGTTTCGCGCCCGACGACCCTTGCCCCCGGAATGGCGAACGACCATTCGAAATTGAAGCTCATCTGTCGGCCCGTCAGAGGCCTGGGACATACGGCCGCTACGATCCTAGGTCGTCATCTCCGCTGCGTTACCGTTCCCCAAGCCCTCGCCGAGACGCCGGCTACCCTGAGCGGCGTTCTCCCAGTCCACGCCGGGAAAACTAATTCCAGCGGTCTCCGGAGGCAAGGCCGCTGCTGTCGGGAAAACTGAAGATCCTCCGCCGCCGATATACCGATACGCTGATTCCTCACCCGGGGCAGGGTAGCGACAGCATCCGACGCGCTACTTCTGATTTGCGTGTGACGATTGACGGAACTGACACCATCGCTTTACTTGATACTGGGGCTGACTATTCCGTGATGAGCCACACCATCGCCCAGGAATTCAGCAATGTTTTGACACCATGGTTGGGCCCTAGCATTCGCACGGCTGGAGGTCACCTCATTAGCCCGGCCGGAAGGTGCACAGCCCGAGTCGGCATCCGCGGTTTCGTCTACGTGGGTGAATTCGTCGTGTTGAGCGAGTGCTCGAGAGATTTGATCCTGGGCCTCGACTTTCTACAGGCAAACGGTGCTGTGATCGATCTACACGAGGCGCGAGTCACATTTTCGACGAAGCAAGCCGTGGCGCACAGTAACACAGAAGGCCCAGGAGTCAACGCTCTGCGTATAGTCGAAGACGACGTAATGCTGCCACCACGGTCCAGTGTGCTGGTGCTAGTGAGGAACGACTCGTTTCACGACTACGAAGGTATTGCGGACAGTCACCCTTCGCTGTTGCTCGAGAAGGGTGTGGCTATTCCGCGCGGTCTTGTTGAACTGAATGACGGCTGTGCGACAGTTTTTCTGACGAATTTCACGAACGAAATTCAGCACCTCGCCAAGGGAACGGCCGTCGCTTTCCTCGACGACGTGTATAGGTTGCCGAATCTGTGCCCCGTACAGGTGAATCTTCACGACGATGCCGCACCAAGTAACGCCCGTCAGAAGGTTAAAATCAACCCGGAGTTGTCACCTCATCAGAAGAACCTTCTGTCGTCGCTGCTACTTGATTTTAAAGATTGCTTCGCGGCGAGCTCCCAGGTCAAACGTACGCCGGTAGCCAAGCATCGCATTGTCACCGATTCGGCCACGCCACCAGTTTGTCAGCGTTCATACCGCGTTTCGCCTAAAGAGCGCGAAGCTATTAGGACGCAAGTCGATGAAATGCTTGCAGACGACGTTATACAGCCGTCAACAAGTCCGTGGGCGTCGCCGGTGGTCCTGGTGAAAAAGAAGGACAGCACGTTGCGATTCTGGGTTGATTACAGGAATCTGAATAATGTTACCAAAAAGGACGTATACCCACTCCCGAGGATTGATGATGCCCTTGACCGACTCCGGGACGCCAGGTTCTTCTCTTCCTTAGATCTGAAAAGCGGATATTGGCAGATCGAGGTGGACGAGCGAGACCGCGAGAAAACGGCTTTCGTGACACCCGACGGTCTGTACGAATTTAAGGTGCTCCCGTTTGGACTTCGCTCCGCTCCGGCCACATTTGAACGCATGATGGACACTGTTTTAGCTGGTTTCAAGTGGCAGACGTGCCTTGTGTACCTGGACGACGTGGTCATCTTTTCGTCTAGCTTCGAACAACACTTGCAGCGATTGCGCATTGTCCTTCAAGCTCTTCAGTCTGCACAACTAACGATCAAGCCACAGAAATGCCATTTCGCCTTCGAGGAGCTCCGTTTCCTAGGACATGTTGTCAGCGCACAAGGTGTTCTTCCAGACCCCGACAAGACTTCCGCCGTCTCCAGTTTCCCACGCCCAAGCGACAAGAAGGCCCTCCGACGTTTTTTGGGCCTCTGCTCGTATTACGGCCGCTTTGTTAAAGATTTTTCTCGCCTAGCTGAGCCATTGACTGCCTTGACTCGAGATTGCACACCCTTCGTATGGGGAAGTGCCCAAGACGCAGCCTTCGAGGAACTCCGCTGCCGCCTTCAAAGTCCACCAATACTAGCTCATTTTGACTAGAATGCAGAGACTGATGTCCACACTGACGCCAGCAATGTCGGCCTCGGATCGATCCTCGTACAGTGGCAGGACGGCGCAGAGCGAGTAATCGCCTACGCGAGCCGCACACTTTCTCGATCGGAACGGAACTATTCGACGACCGAAAAAGAGTGCCTTGCCGTCATCTGGGCTCTGAGTAAGTTTCGACCTTACATCTACGGCCGACCGTTTCGTGTTGTCAGCGATCATCACTTGCTGTGCTGGCTGGCCAGCATTCAAGACCCTTCTGGCCGGTTGGCCAGATGGAGCCTCCGTTTACAGGAGTACGACGTTACGGTCGTCTATAAATCGGGTCGGCAGCACCAGGACGCGGACTGTTTATCACGAGCGCCCGTGGAACCGGCTACGCAAGACATCCCCGAAGATTGCCCTGTTCTTTGTGCCATTAGCATCTCCCGTATGGCGCACTTCAACGAGCAGATTCTGAGTTGGCGCCACTCGTTAGGTATCTGGAGGGTTTGAATTCTCATGTACCTCGTGTGTTTCGCCGTGGACTACAGACCTTCATTCTGCGGCGTGGAGTCCTCTACAAGCGCAACTTTGACAGCAACAAAGAGACGTTTCTGCTTGTTGTGCCATCCCAGTTACGCTCCGAAATCTTAAGCGCTTGTCATGATGAACCATCCGCCGGCCACTTGGGGGTTAGTCGCACACTGGCAAAGATTCGGCTTAAATATTACTGGCCCTATTTACTCCCATCCGTGCGTAGATACGTAACAACATGCCGGGATTGCCAACGGCGCAAATCTCCTCCTCTGAAGCCAGCCGGCTTTCTGCAGCCCTTAGCACCACCAAAGACTCCTTTTCAGAAAATTGGCATAGACCACCTCGGCCTTTTTCTGAAGTCGACCAGAGGAAACCGGTGGATTGCGGTCGCGACAGATTATTTTACCCGATACGCTGAGACCACGTCACTTGCAAACGGTACTGCTGCTGAAGTCGCTGACTTCTTCGTCCACAACATCGTCCTGCGTCATGGCGCTCCTGCAGCTATCATTACTGACCGTGGAGCTGCATTTACGGCCCGCTTCACTCAGGCTATACTCAAGCTCACGCACACCAGCCATAGACGTACAACAGCCTACCACCCGAAGACGAATGGCTTGGTAGAACGCCTCAACAGGACCTTGACCGACATGCTTTCCATGTATATTGATATCGAGCACAAGACATGGGACGAAATTCTCCCATACGCAACATTCGCGTATAATACCGCGCAGCAAGAGACGACGCAGTTCACTCCGTTCGAATTAGTCTTCGGTCGACAGGTTACCACCCCCCTCGATGCTATGCTACCCGTGGACCCCCCTGACAGTGAGAGTGAACTTGTTGTCGACGTCGCCACCTATGTTCAGCGCGCGGAAGAAGCACGGCAACTGGCCAGACACCGCATTCACCGTCAGCGGCAGATCGATGCTGACCGCTACAACCTTGGACGCCGCTACGTTATCTACCACCCAGGCGACTATGTGTGGGTTTGGACGCCCGTTCGTCGTCGCGGGCTGTCCGAAAAGTTACTGCGCCGCTACTTCGGCCCCTACCTTGTTGTCCGCCGCCTCAGCGACGTAACGTACGAAGTTGCACCAGCCTCGCCAGCTCGTTCATCGCACAACGGCAAGCGGAGCGACGTTGTGCATGCGGTGCGAATGAAGCCGTACTACGAGCGACCCCCCGAGTGACTTTCCAGCTGCATGTAGTCATATTCCGTGATGTCAGACTCGTGGTGTACCTCTTGAACACTTTTTCTCCCCGCTATTCGGTCTGACGGTAACACCGCATCGGGGCGATGCTCCTGAAGAGGGGGCAGTGACACGAGGATTGGAAGTAGAAGAAGAAAGAGTTCGCAGCCTCTAGAAGTAGACAACGCTGAAGTGTAGGTCCGTTTCTCTGGTGCCCTCGTTCAGCCGCTGCAGTTTCTTTTCAGCGTAATAACTGTTACAATATGGTTTGCTTGAATGTAGAGCTGCACACAAGAATCTGCAAGCAATCATATGTCGTGATGCATATTGAGGATTATGGCCGTGCGAATGACACGTCTATCCTAGATATTTTGGAAGAAAACTTTAGTGAATTTGAAATAGCATCGAACCTTGAAAGTGTAGAAGAGCTATGGGACCGACTTAAAGGCATAATAAATACTGCATAGATCATATTGCCCCCACACGTGTGAAGAAATCAAAGTAAAAAAAATCCATGGATAACTAGGAACATCATACACCTTAAGCGTAAGATAAAAAGATTAATGAAGAAAAAAAGAGGGCCACAGAACATTCAATAACCAAAAAAATTCTAAAATCTGCATAGGTGAAGTCGAAGAAAACGTTCTTTTTTTAAGCGAAATTTATTGCCACAGGGCATCAATAATGGGCGGAGGTGTGATGAAATATGAATCAGTGAATAAATGAATGGAGAACGGTAAGCTGATTTGATGAAGTCTAGTAGAGAACGATGCTACGGTCCCTGCGTCCAGGCAATGTATGAAAACGTTCTTCTATAAAACGCTTACAAATTTCCTGAAATGCTCGCCACAAAGGTTTTGGCGATATTTCACAGATAGGAACTGCAATAGAACAGATAGTGGGTGGTGATGTAGTTGTGATAGTAAAAAAAGGTATTGCAAATTGCAAACGTATTTAATCATTTTTTCCAATCAGTTTTCACCAAGGATAGTTATGATAGTGACGGTGATCCTTTAGTGCGCACAATACTGCCACGTAACAATACAATACTCCACGGAAGACCAACGCATAAGGGAGGGCGTGTTCCAGTTTTCGCTTACGTTAGAAGCGAAAACTCGTGTGGCACGCATGGAATCCCGACGGAATTTCTTCAACGGTACGCTGAATGACTGTTGTATTATTTGCAGCTTTTATTCGAAAAATCTTTGCAGGATCATTCAGTACCTCAGGACTGGCGCGATGCCACCGTCGTTGCGATATTTAAAGATGCCAATAGGCAATGTGCAAACTCTTATAGAGCAGTCTCGCTCACTTCTGTGCTCTTTGAAGTCCTAGAGCATGCAATAGCAAACCATATTTTGTATTTTTTAGAAAAAAAACGATTTGTTATGCCCAGTTCAACATGGTTTCCGATCTGGCCTTAAGACGGTGACACAGTTAATCGACACAGTACATGACTTTTGTAGAACTACAGATCAATGCCAACAGATAGATGTTGCATGTATAGACTTTGCAAAGGCATTTGATAAAGTTACACTTCATAAACTACTTTCGAAATTGAGAAGCATAAGAATTAGTAAAAAAAATATTGTATTGTGGATTCAGGCATATTTAAAAAAACTGTTATCAAAGGGTCAGAATCGGGAAACCTGAACCGGGGAAGTGTGAAGCTGCGTCTGGAGAGCCGCATGGGTCTGTTTCAGGCCCACTATTATTTTTGTTGTATATAATTGATATTCCGTCTAATGTTGGTCTTCCTGTAAAAATTAAACTATTCGCCGATGATTGTTTAATTTACACGCGCGTAGCCTGTGCGGAAGATGAGATGAAACTAAATAGATGCCGGCATTCATTAAACCCATGGTGCCAAACTTTGGGCGTGGTAATTAACTACAAAAAATCTACATACACGCACGCAATTAAAAACAGAACCTTAGAAGATTTGAATATAATATAGGAGAAAATGCCTTGGTTGAGGTACAGAGTTTCCGACAGATTGGGTTGGCAGTGACGCATAATCTAGATTGGCGTATTCAAACTGAGGATATCTATTCAGATATTCTTACCAAAAGCTCTGCTTTCTTAAGAGAAAGCTTCCAAATGCGACTAAAGAAATTAAATTAGTCGCCTACAAAACATATATACGACCAGTTCTGGAATGTGCGAGTGCTGTGTGGAGCCCCCACCAAAAATGCTTAAAAATATGTTAGATTATACATATTATAATTTATTAATATATTATTCTTATCAGCATATTATCATATTATTATATTATAAAATATATTAGTCTACATATTAGATTATGGTTACAAAATATAAAGAGAGTATACAGCAGTTTTAATTGGAAACGCTGGAAATTAGAAGAATAAAACATCGAGTCAAACTTTTTTCCAGATGATGCAAGGGGCATAAAAAATAAATAAAGAACATTATGTGAAAGCGCCTCTAAAACGTGGTTCGCGTAAAAACCACAGCAGGGTACTCCAACCTATTAACACACATGGGGATGTGTACCGGTATTCCTTTTTCTCTGATGTAATTGAAATCTTGAACAAACTGCCAAGTGATGTTCTGGAGAAGGCGAACGTGAACAAATTGAGCTAGGTGTCGATATGTTTTTGAGAAAGGGTGTACAAATTTGGAATACTGATTCATGATTGCTCATTGAAGTGCTTAAGAAATATATACATTTGTTTCTGCTCCCTCCCTGTAACGACCCTCATTGGAGTGTTAACAGTGTGACCATATATATATATATATATATATATATATATATATATATATATATATATATATATATATATATATATATATATATATATATATATATACGCACACGCCGGAGTCCAGGCCCGAATGGACTCCTGTCGCCTGCCAGTGCGGCGCTGACGCTCCAGATTCGGGAGGACCTGATCTTTCTGGTTCTCTGCCATTGCCGGAGGCGTCGCGCGATAGGCCACCGACGTGCGACCTGCGACGTCATGATGTGCTCCGCACCTTCCCCCTGTTGTGTCGATCGTGCCTCGTGTTGTGGCGCGCCATTTAAGCCTTCGGTCGGCCATGCGGCATGCGATCGTCCTTGCCTGCGTCTTCGCACGTGTATAGTCTTTGCTTTTGCTGTGCCTTCAGTTTTCTCTTGGCTTGATCCCGCGTTATGTGAGCGAAGTTCCACGTAACGAATGACCGTCACAGTAAACCCCACGCATGATAAAGGAAAAACGAAAGCTATGGCGTGACACAGATATTTGTATACAGGTTTTTTTTTGAAGTTTACTGATTTTTATTTTGAAACTTTGACAGATACGCCAGTGTGGTCGCACCAGGGGGATTGTACTGCAAGGCGGGGAATACGCAGGTGACAGAGCTCTGTATTTAGAATATAATTTAATGGAAGTAAGTAATGACCTTTTTAATTTTTGATTTTAAGGGGCAAGGTTTTCTTTTGAAAGTGAAGTCCGTCAACGTGGAAGGTCAGGGACAAATCAACGAGCGTTCAATGAGTACTTTTGATGCTCGATAATCGGAAGTACATTGCCGATGAACGAAATTTGAAAACTATGCTTGCCTTAAACACTCACGGCATTTGGACTCGCAATGCAACCATGCTCCACAAAAGTAAACAGGAGAAAGTTAATTAGGTAACTTTTTACTTTAAATCTTCCATTATTTTTCTGTACCACTTACATATTGTTCGCCTCGCAGTGTCATTCACCTGCCCAGACCACGCCGTCGTTTCTTCTATAGTTTTTTTTAATTACGGAGGGCACCTAATGAGAAAACAGTGCCTCATAGTGAGCTCTGTTGCGACGTTCAATAAAGATTCCGCCCTTTCAAATGACACATATAAAGCTGTAAGGAAACGCATATACCAAAGTTCACCTTTATCGGCAGTAAGCTAAGCGGTTCCACTTAAAAAAGCTGGAAGAGAAGCAGTTGCTGAAAACACTTTTTGACCAACAATAACCTCTATCATCTTGACTGTGACGCTCCTGGTTTGTATCCGGAGGAAATCACTGGTGTGAAGTGGCACCTTCAACAGTTTGACGCGGAATTCTACAGGGCTGTTCGTATTCGGTCTGGCACTAAGTTGTGGGCACGGCACGCACACAAGAATGGTTTCTAACGTGCTCGTATTTTTAAGTCTGCAGGTAAGATGGGACACTTCGCCATTTAGAAATAATTACTTGTCTCTAGTTGGTGTGTCGTGCCCCAGCACTCTAGCATCGCTTGCGTGTGATTGTTGGTCTGCACCTCTTAAACTTATCCAAAGTGGTAATGCTGAAATCAATCTGGGCCCAGGCTCGACCACAGATGAAAAACAGATTTTGCAAACGCTGAAGGAACACACGAAGACTCTAGGCGACATTAAACGTGACCAGAGAGCAGCTCACAACGAAGTGAAAGAAAACTGTATAGCGATAACAAACCGCTTAGGTAAACTTGAATCTTCCTTTTCTAAGATCGTTGACACACCGGAGACGGTGACTGGCTTAAAGGAAGTAGTCGCTGACTTATAAAGGAAAGTTGACGACATGGAAAACCGCCAACACCGGAATAACCTTATCCTTTACGGCTTACCAGAAGAAGACAACTAAACGCGGTAAGATCCGATGAAACGAGTGAATGAAAAAGTGTTTTCTTGATTGCCGTTGCCCCTAAATGTTTAGAGCGAATACACTGACTCGGAGGAAAACAGAGCGATTCGCGACTTGTTATCATCCGCCTTTTTGATTTCAACGAGAATCGAGATTTTATGCGCAACTGTTCCAAGCTGTAGGACACTGGGGTTTTGATCGAGGATTTTTCAAAGCAAGTTTCGCACCGCAGAAAATGTCTTTGGGAAAGCGCGAACAGCGAAAAGTCAAGTGGAAAGAAAATGCGGCTTGCTTACGACAAGCTCTACATGGATGGCAAGGCTTATTACTGGGATGACGACGCTAAAACTCGAAAGGCTTACAGGGATGCTCGTAACCGCGGGAGTGATAGCAGCTCACATCGCAACGAGAACTCCTCCTGATGAGCTCATAATTTTGAACCTTAATGCAAGGAGTATCTCCAAGAATACGTCACATTTCGAAGCGGTCCTCTTAGAACACCGACCGGATATCGTGATTCCCACTGAAGCTGGGTTAAATGAACCCGCCGCGGTGGCTCAGTGGTTAGGGCGCTCGACTACTGATCCGGAGTTCCCGGGTTCGAACCCGACCGCGGCGGCTGCGTTTTTATGGAGGAAAAACGCTAAGGCGCCCGTGTGCTGTGCGATGCCAGTGCACGTTAAAGATCACCAGGTGGTCGAAATTATTCCGGAGCCCTCCACTACGGCACCTCTTTCTTGCTTTCTTCTTTCACTCCCTCCTTTATCCCTTCCCTGACGGCGCGGTTCAGGTGTACAACGATATATGAGACAGATACTGCGCCATTTCCTTTCCCCCAAAACCAATTAATATTATTACTTGGTTAAATGATCCCATTGAGAGTGCTGAATTTCTTCCTCCCAATTATGCAGCATGCCGAAAATACCGCGGATCTTGAGGAGGAGTTGCCATTATTTATAAAACTTCAATTGTTTGCACAGAAATTGCTTCCCTACCTGGTTTCGAGTGTGTCGTGTGTTCCATGGAAATTCGGGGTTTGTTAATTGTTGTTATCGCAGTATATAGTCCGGAAGTAACCACTGAGGAATACATTATTTTACTTAATGAATTTTTAACTGACAAGGTTGGTCACAGTAATTGCAAGATGAAAATGGCGGTGGATTTTAATCTACAACTTATTGACGACAAATTTTAAAGAAGGTCAGAATGAACAGGGATATTCTCGGGCTCTTCTAGATATTGCTTTCTCCCTAGATTTAACGCAAATTGTAAGCACACCCAAGCGAACTCCCTACTTGAACTGGTATTTTTAAATAAGTCTGCTTCACAGCTCAATTATTGGTATGAAGTCGCAGAAGGGATCTCTGATCACAAGATGGTAACTGCGCACATATCCGCTGAATACCACTCTGTTGAAAACCATAAAGCCTTGTCCGTTCCTAACTTTTCTAAAGCTGATGATGTCGCAATATTAGATATCTTGGAACTAGGGTATGAAGGTTTCATTGGTTATATCTTTCTAGAATTTATATCTGTAAACGATGCGTGGGACAGATTTAAAACAGTACTATTCGACTCGATAGCGAAAACAGTAGCGAAAACCGACTCGAAAACAGTAGCGTTTGACTCGATAAAGCGATTTGTTTCCATGTGCACTAAAAAATTGAACATAAGAAAACCGTGGATTACTCAAACAATTATTCATAAATAGCTCTTTTTGAAACGTCTCAGGGCTAAAAGATCCACCTCTAAAACAGCGCGCGTGTGTATTAAAGTAGTCTCTAAGTGTTGAAAATGGAACTTATCTAGGCAAAGCACCTTTATATGAGTCGAACACTAACTAGTTTCATCAAAACGGCTCTTGGAAAACTTTGGAGGCTTGTTTCAAAGACAAAATCTGCCATTGAATTTTTGAAAAGCATAGGCAGAACTATGACTGATAGGACTTAAATGGCATGCCTGGTAAATGAATACTTTGAATTAGTTTTTACATTAGATGACGGTACTACGCCCAAAGGATAACTCTTGATATAGAACCTTAACCTGAGCTTAAAGTAAGTCAAACCGGCGTTCTTAGTCTACTTCTTCAACTGGACGAGAAAAAAATCCCCAGGTCCTGATGAAATTGCTAATGCTTTTTTAAAGCTGTTCGGAGAGTGGTGTTCCTTTTACCTTGAAGATGTTTTTACGAAAGCTCTTGAATCTGTTCAAATAACTGATGACTGGGGAGTTGAGTTGAGTGGTTGTAAGCTACCGGTGGGATTAGCCTTGCAGTTGCTGCCGGCAATTGCTCCACCGTAGCGACACTTAAATAGAAATCACAGAAACACTGTCCGCAAAAACCCAAATAGACACACCTGAGGTCACCATGTGGAGGCCAAATCCGTGTCCTGCAGGTAAAGTACAAGAAGGCGAGAAGCATCCCTTCTACTCGACTGGCTCCCGCGCGGGAAAACAATGTCCTGAAGAGAACTGTGAGGAACTCCTGCCTTCTTGAGGGATCCGAATAACACAGCCCGTTCCGCGTTGTACAATGTACAGCACAAGAGGTAATGTTCTATATCACCACACACACCACACGTTGAACACCATGGTGAGAACGCTAGGTCAGTCTTATACATCCACGCCGGCGTACGAGCAGAATCCGTGCGAACGCGGTGTAGCAAAGTGGCTTGGTACCTTTTGATACCCTTGGTCACGCATGGCTGATGAGGAGAGCTCCACAAAGAACTGAAGTGGCACAACACCACATCTCTGAACATTTGCTTGACTTCATGAGGGACTCTATGTACTGGAATCCCGGAGAGAGCTGTATGGGCGAGGTTGTCTGCTATCTCGTTGCTTAAGACACCTATGTGTGAGGGCACCCATTGAAAACGTATAGAGAAGCCTTTGCTATGGAGATTCTGCACCAAACGTAGGGATCTAAGACTCAAGGCATCAGTGGGGAACCCGTACTGTAACCTTTGAAGGGCAGATTTTGAATCCGTAATTATGACAGTAGGTTGAGGCGTACAACACCGTAGCTTCTTTAGAGCTGCCTCAATGGCAACGCTTTCGGCCATTGTGGAGGACACGACTTTAGTAAAACGAACAGACCAATCATACTTCAAAGACGGAATATGAAAAGCAGCTGCACTAGATCCTCTGACCTTGTCCACAGAGCCGTCTGTAAAAATTTGAAGATGACTGGCATATTCGGTCTCAAGATGTTCCAGTACGAGCGAACGCATTGCCGCTGAAGGAGAATTCCGCTTAGCGCCAACGTGGGGGATTGTCAAGGAACAATCGAGGCTCGGAAAGGACCAAGGTGGCTTCAACGTCTTAGGTCGATCTCGAGGGTCGAGACCTAGAGGACGAAGAGTATTTAAAGCCAAGTACGCCCGGGACTCAGATCTCTTTCGAAGGCGCTGTAGAAGCGCTCTCCCGGCAACAGTCTCTCTGAGGCGGCCAATTTGCAGCAAAAGTCTTTGTGAGGCGGCTAGCCGAAGAGGTTTCGATTGAGACTCATACAGTACTGCATTGTTTGGAGCAGCCTGCGGAACGCCGAGAGCCCTCCTTAGTCCCATTCTGTGCAAAACCTCAAGGCGTTCCAGCTGCGATACCGAGGGGGAAATTAATGGGAGCTGGTACATTATGCGGCTTGTCACCAGGGCATCGTGAAGCCTGATCATTGAAGCAGGATGGTTTCCCCATTGCTCACTAGCAACTCTACGAAGCACATTGAGACGCGAAGATAGTGAAGCCACAGTCGAGTCCACAGCTCGTCGCCACTGTAGACGTGGGTCAATAGTAACGCCCAAAAAACGTATGTGGTTAACCTGACGAAGGCAAGACTGATCAAGGTCTATGCTCAGCCAAGCATACCGTCGTCCCCTACCTGGAAACAGGACGAAGCCAGATTTTTCCACCCAGAGAGTCATCCCAACACCTTGAAGGTAACTTTTAACTGAAAGCACGGCCTGTCGCGCTAATAGAGCTAAGCGTTTGTGTTGATATCCAGTTAACCAAAGACAAATGTCGTCTGCATATATCGACATATGGACATGCCTACAATGTTTTTGCACTTTTGCGGGAAGACCAGCCATGACAACATTAAAGAGCATTGGGGACAGGACACTACCCTGAGGTACCCCTCGCGATACCGCCCTTTCGGAGCTCATTGTACTGCCTAACCGCACTCTAAATTTACGATCACTGAGAAATGAGTGAATGAATCGCAGAAGATAGCCCTGTACGCCTATGACCTGCAGACTATTCAGTATTGAGCTCTGGAGGACGCTATCATAAGCCTTTGATACGTCTAGGAAAATAGCTAGTGTTGAAAGTCCAAAAGCACTCTGATGTTCAATGTGGCTTATCAAGTCCAGGACGCTATCTTGCGCGCATAAACCTGTGCGGAATCCAGTCATGAATGTTGGTAGTGCACTTCTATCCTCAAGCCACCAAGACAAACGCTTACTTGCCATCTTCTCCATGAGCTTAGCCACACACGACGTCAGCGATACAGGACGATAAGAGGCCGCGTCTGTCATCTCTTTGCTGGCCTTCAGCAGTGGGACTACACAAGCCACCTTCCATGAAGAGGGAACGTCACCAGACTCCCACGCTCGATTGAGATAGGTTAGGAGCGTCTTCCGGTGGTCCAGAGGCAGGTTCTGTAACATTTGATTGGTAATGCCATCAGGACTTGGTGCACAACGACGCCGCAGGCTGCGGAGCGCTGTCTGTTGTTCTCGAAGTGTGAACGGGGCGTCCATAACAGACGGAGACGTAGCAGGTAGAGCGCAGGGATGAATGCCTGGTCTGGAATTTACAAATGCATCCGCAAATTCCTCTGCCAAGCACACGAGATGTTTCAGCGTGCGCAATGCAAGCGCCTCAAAAGGTTTACTCGGACGAGAGCCACGAGCAAGACTGCCAACGACACGCCAAATTCTCGTTATCGGTGAGAAAACAGTCAAACTAGCGCAAAAGGATGCCCACTGGGACCTACAGAGCTTGTTCGCATGACGTCTAATGGCAGAGTTGAGCCTGTTGAAAGTTGTCTTCAAGGCTCTGTCGTCCTTCTTCCGCAACAGTTGTCGCTCCGCCCTTCTGCGCGCTGCGCAGAGGTTCCTGAGTTTTAAATCCGGAGCCGGAAAATGATCAGGTAGCTTGAGCGCCGTGGGAGCAACCATCTTAGCATAAATCATTTTGTCTGTCACATCACCGGAAACACAGGCTAAGTGCTCCCTGTATTTGTCCCAATTAACAACATGGCAAATTTTAGGACCGCGCAGATGGATGTCGGCAGTAAACACAAATATCGGGTAGTGATGACTTCCCATTCGGTCAGCTCTAGTTGACCACTGCACACGGACGTCAGGTGAATGTAAGTTTAGGTCTATAGATGTGCGTGAGGTTGGAGGCCGAGAGAAAGTGGGACTTCCGTCATTGGCCACGCACAGGTCCAAACTGTCGATGACTTCTACAAGTTGGCGTCCGCGAGGATCTGTGTTCCTGTCTCCCCAGGCAGGGTGGTGGGCGTTGTAGTCACCGCAGATGATTCTGGGTGCTGGGCAGCGGTCATAAAGTTGCTGGAGAAACAAAGCCATATCGACCTTCTTCCGCGGGGACACGTATACTGATGCAATGAACAGAGTTCGGAAGGCGAGCCGAATCCTCACAGCCACTACCTCAATACTGTCGTTGCAAAGATCGGTGACGTTCAAAGCCACATGAGGAATCTCCCTTCGTATGTAAAGGGCGGCACTTCCTGCGGGAAAAGACTTGATGCTGCAATTCTTGTGGGCGACGTATCCCGGCAAAGACCTCCCGCTTGGCAAGCCAGCCTCCGAGAGGGCCAGTACTGGAACCCAGTTCTCTTTCAAGAACAATTTTAGTTCTGCTAACCGACTTTTAATCCCAGTGCAGTTCCATTGCGTGATAAACGGCACTTTTCTAGGATTTTTAGTTGCAGCAGGTTGAAGAAAACTAGCCATCTAGGAGTTGAAGTTCTCTGCGAAGGCGGTGATCAAGGTCTCAATGGAAAGCACCAGCTGTATAAAGTTCTTCAAAGTGCCAGGCTGCACCGCTTGACTAAATGAACGCAGGACATCAAACAAAACGCGTAGAAGGTAGGAGAGATTCCGGCTTTTGAGCTCCTTATTTTGCTGCACGCACTGGCGCACAACTTCGACAAAAGACGGGGACTGGGAGCTGGTGTCTGCATCTCTTTTAAGGCAAGGGGATGTCCTCCATGTTGTCGAGTCTTGCTGTGATCTGGTCGCTGAGGAACATGGACACTTTTTGCAGAAGCAGATCGAATAGCCAACTCACCCTCGGAGGCCGTTGTCGACTTGCTCGGATCAGGTCGTGCAGCGACGTCGCTTGCTACCACGTCCCGAGCTTGCGACTAGAGCGCAGGGAGCTCTTCTCTTCCATGTATCGGCTTCTCAGTAGGTTGTGGTTTGGGGCCACTAATGAAGGACTTGCGACGGTGTAAGGCGCTTACACGGAATGTGCAGCCACTGAAACTTCCTGGATGGTCACCTCCACAATTAGCGCAAGCAAAATCTGCCTTGCACTCTTTGTAATCATGGCCACCACCACACCGCTTGCAACGTTGATCTTTGTTGCAAACTCTCGCTACATGTCCAAAGCGTTGGCACCTGAAGCACCGGGGAGGAGTTTCAACGAACTCGTGGACTGCATGTTTGGTGAAACCAAGGTCAATTATTCCAGGGCGCTCGGTGTTGGGAGCAAACGTTAGCACAATAGAGTTTGTAGGCTTCGCTGCCCATTGTTGTTCTCCAGGCTTCAACCGGCGCATTAACCGTCGCACGTGCAGAACTCCTTGCGGTTTCAAGTAGTCAAGAAGGGCACTTTCCGAATACCACACTGGTACTCCCCTTATAACACATGTGTTAGTCATGTAGGAGTGTGGCAACCGGGCTTGAACTCGTATGCCACCGATCTGAGAGCACCGCAGAAGAATGTCTACTTGATCTTCTGTTGAGATATCTAGATGAAGAGCCCCTTGCGTTGTGAAGCGACTGCGAATCGGAGCAGATCCCAGTAGTACTTTAATATCATCGAACAGCCTGATAGGGTTCCACTCTCTGAAGTCAACTCCTTTCTCTTTTGGCTGAACTATCACTGGGATGCCGACTGTCCGGTGCTTCCGATGACTCACCACTTTGAAGCCATCGTTGTCTATTTCCGCCATGTCAGCCACTTCCTCGTCAGAGGCGACGATAGTTGAGTCGTCCCCACTGAGCGATGATGACGCACTGCACTGCTGGACGTCCCTGATGACTGGCAGATCCCCGCCATGTGATGCCATTACCGCCTCCGCCCCACTGGGCTCCTTCGGATGGCGCTGTCCCTTTAAGGATACCGGCGCCGGAGCTGCCGTACCCTTCCCGTAGGGACAGTACCGCCTTAAAGAAGCGGCCGTCTTCCAAGGATGGAAATAACCTAGTTAATAACTAGAAAACAAGGCAAAATTACTGAGCTGAGGTGACAACAGATCGAGCAGCGTCGTCTTCCTCTTCTTCCATTGATGACTGGGAACAGGCTAAGGGTATACCAATTCATAAACAAGGTCCCAAAGATGAAGTACCGAATAACCGACCAATTTGCCTGACCAGTGCTTGTTGCAAAACGTTGGAGCATATTTTGACCAACCACATGATGACATTTGTGGAGGAAAACAGCGTTTTGGGGGCTAATCAGCACGGTTTTTGGCGACGGTATTCAACATACACAATTCTGACTGAGCTTGAACATGAGATTGGTGAATGCATTGATGAAAGGGGACAAATAGATATTGAGGCCAATCTTT
Source organism: Amblyomma americanum (assembly GCF_052857255.1). Lineage (NCBI taxonomy): Eukaryota > Metazoa > Arthropoda > Arachnida > Ixodida > Ixodidae > Amblyomma > Amblyomma americanum. The sequence goes on from NC_135497.1 coordinate 497,654,712, forward strand.
GCAGTGTTTGTTCTTTCTTCAAATCTGCCGCAACACAACATTATCCCTTTGTTTGCGAAGCAAGACGCGACAAGATTTATCTCGATTGATAACAGCCAGGCAGAGCTGATTCTATGTTGTTAAGGAATGTCCTACTAAGTTTGCCATCTTATCTCGAGATTTCGCTCTGAGCTTTAAATTGAGCACGGCCGGCAGCGGCGGGCATTCTGTTCGACGACCGCCGAGCACGCTTGTTGCTAAGCCGCCGCCGAGTGATTCAGTCCATTGTGGGCGCAAGTCAGCCCAAATAAAGAGTTTTGTTTAGACACCATTTTCGCAGCCTTTCTGCGCTCCGGAATGCAGTAAACTCTTCGTGATATCTGGTGGAGGTACAGGGTAGCCTTCCATGTTCCGGACGCCCCCTTCAAGTCGTGACGCTGCCATCTGCACTTCGCACCCGAGCATGAACCAGCAGCTCAGCGAGCCAGCCGACGTCTGCAGGGAGAGGAGCCTGAGTTCTGGACCCTGTCGGACTGCACCAGACAGCGATAGGAGGCCGCTACAAGCACCACTACTTCACCAAAAATGTCGACCCCGATCATACTGCAGCAGCCGCGGGTGCCGCCAAGTTTCAATGGATCCCTAGGCGAAGACTCCCAAGAATGGTTTGACCGATATGAGCGCGTGGCTTCTACAATTTGGATGATGCAGCGAAACTCCGGCACGCCTTTTTCGCACTGGAGGGCTCAGCATGAACGTGGTATGAAAACCACGAGTCTTCCTTAACGACATGGGAGCTATTCAAGAAGGAACTCTTGAAGGTATTCACCAGTGTCGTGAGGAAAGAAAGTGTTGAACGACTCCTCGAGTCCAGAATCCAGCTTCTGAATGAGCCCGTCCGCGATTAGGTGGAAGAAATGAAGCTTCTCTTGCGCCCGCCGACCCCGGGATGACCGAGAGAAACGAAGTTCCGTTTTTAATGCGCGGCGTAAAAGAACAACTTTTTGCAAGCCTCGTCCCCCAGCCGCCAAAAACAGTCGAGGAATTCATGCAAGAAGCCTGCACGATTGAGAAGACCCTCGACGTCCGAGCTCGGCAGTACAATCGTCCTTTATCTGTCTGTGCAATTTGTCCGGACACGACGACCACCACCAGCGACAACTTGCGGGAAGTGATCCGCCATATCGTCCGCGAGGAGCTACGCCAATTACTGCCATCCTCCTCACAGCCGCAAGCAGCGACTCTCATGAACGTGGTACGGGAAGAAGTGCAACAGGCACTCAGCACCCCGACGGCCACCGATCCCCAGGCCATGACCTACGCCGCGGCAGTACGCACTCCTCAGCCGCAACGACAACCCCTACGTCCTCTCCAACATGAAGCATTTGTTCCCGAACAACGCCTCCCTGCCCCCGCCCGCCCAGCCTTCGATCGACGCTCAAGCCCCAGGAAATGCGACGTCTGGAGGACTCCCGACAACCAGCCCTGGTGCTTCCATTGCGGTGAGGCCAGCGATATTCTTCGTCACTGCCCGTACCGATGTATCGGTATTCGAAGATTTGCCATTGACGCCCCACGACCACGCTTCTGCCAATTTCCGCAGGAAATCGACGAGTACCTGCGTTGAGACAAGTACACGCCGAAACGCCTTTCGCGCTCACCACCGCCGTCAACCTAACGCTTTTCGTCGCCACGCCGCAGCTACGCAGCCGCGGTACGAGGAAGGTCTCCCAGGCCCCGTAGGGGAAACTAAAGAAAGCAACCTCCAGAGGTGAGGTTGATCACGAGCGAAACGCCAAAGATCCTCCACCGACCAGGCCCCATAAAGACGCTGTACCCGCTACGCCGCATGAAGAAGCTACTCACTGCACTGACGCCGCACAAAGTGACAACCCCGACCACGACGCGAACTGGATTCAAAACGACGCTGCCATACAGAAAAGCTTTGACGACACGCCCCACCCACGATTGGCATACGCAACAAAGCCGTGACCTGACGCCGAGGCCGAATTTCAATGCAAGAGACAGGACATCCGACTTAGAAGTGGCTATCGACGGCCGCAAAGTTACTGCACTTGTCGACACAGGAGCCGATTAATCGGCGGAGAAAGGAACATTCGTTACAGAGTTGAGGAAATTCATGACCGCTTGGGACGGCCGAAAAATTCGCGCCGCTGGGGGCCACCTCATTACGCTATCAGGGTGATGCAGTGCGCGAGTGTACTATCAAAACACATACCTATCCTGCGTCCTTTGTTGTGCAACAGCAATGCTCCCGCGAAGTAATCTTGGGCATAGATTTCCTTAATGATCATCAGGCGATCATCAACCTACAATTCAAGGTGATCACGCTTTCGACGGACGAGGCCATCTCTTCGATGAAAACTCTGAAAAATCACGTTGCCCTGAGTGTCCTGGAGGAAGAAGTGAGCGTCCCACCCCATTCGAATGTTATCTTGATCGTAGGCGCCACGAAAGCCATTAACACTGAAGCAATAACCGAGGGAAACATGCAGTTGCTCTTTGACCGAGGAATCAGCATCGCAAGAGGCATCGCACATTTCCGCAATGGCCAGTCCGAGGTACTGCTGAGTACTTCAGCGAAGAATAACGGCGCATTAACAGAGGAACCAAGAGTGCTTTCGTCAACGAAATATCCGACGTGCGAGATTCCTCCGCCCTTCCAACCCATCTACAGAAGATTAGCCTGACCAAGAGAACTCGCCCACTTTCGACATCAACCCAGCGCTGCCCTGGGACAGACAAGCCCAGATCCGAAATCTGCTTCGAAGCTACAGCGAGTGTTTATGGTCATCGCCGAAGGTCCGACAAACGCCGATTGCCAAGCATCGAATTATTACCGGCCAGCTCGCCCGTCAAAGCCCCGACCATATGTCGCCACCAAAACGACAGGCCATCCGGAATCAAGTGAAAGAAATGTTTCGCGACGACGTCATCCAGCCATCAAACTGCACTTCAACGCCCATCACGAGGAGTGGGGATACAGTACGAGGGACACGAAGGGACGACACCTATGGGAGGACATACAGGAGTTAGGCCTAACCCTGCAAACAGATCCGGGGTGCCCAACTAGGAGAGGGAATAGCGTCATGGCGGACACCACACCTGACCTCACGCTAACCAAAAACGTTAGGGCAGCCACTTGGATGAACACAGGAACGGACCTAGGAAGTGACCACCTCATTATCGCCACGGCGGTACGCACGGGCATCAAAGATAAAGCGGGTAGACTGCCCAAAATCACGGAATGGGACAAATTCAGATCCCAAAGGGACCAGCAAAATTGGGGAACCATCCAAAACATAGAGGAATGGACAGAAACCCTTAAGAAGCACGTGTCGGAAGCGACCGTAACTTTGAAGGGGCAATATGTTCTAGAACTAGCAGACAACAAACTGCTGCACATGTGGGAGGCCAAAAATGGACTCGAACGCAGATGGAAGAAGCAGAGATGGAATAGGAACCCCAGGAGAAGAATAGCAAGACTAAATCGGGACATAGAAAAATATGCACAACAGTTGTGTGAGCAAAACTGGTGCAGCAGGTGCGACGAGATGGAAAGGGGTATGAGCTTAACAAAGACCTGGAACCTATTAAGGCACCTACTCGACCCTACCAACTCTAAAACGCAGGCGAGCATTAGTCTAGCCAAGACAAAGCACATCTATGAGGGGACGGACGAGGAGTTTGTTAAAGAAATTATACAAACATATATAGGGGACACGAAGAGGGTAGAACTCCCAGAGTACCAGGGTCCCCCGATGGAGCTTTTAGACGGCCCAATAACAGAAGCGGAGGTAAGGGCGGAAATAATTAAGCTAAAGTCAAAATCGGCCCCGGGCCCAGACGGCATCACCAACAAAACCCTGAGGAACCTAGATGATGGCTCGATAACAGCAATCACTGCATATATGCAGAAGGTGTGGGAAACCGGAAAGCTTCCCGCGCAATGGAAAGAGGCGAACATCATACTCATTCCAAAGCCGGGAAAAGCGCCGAAGCTCGAAAACTTAAGACCCATATCCCTCACATCTTGCGTAGGGAAGCTAATGGAACACGTAATTCAGACAAGGCTAACCAGATACATGGAAGACAACGAGCTCTGGCCAAGCGAGATGATTGGCTTCCGCCCGGGGCTGAGTACGCAAGACGTGATGCTGAGGCTGCAGCACGACATAATCGAATCCCAATCCAAAGATGCAAAAGTAATCCTAGGTCTCGACCTCGAAAAGGCGTTCGATAACGTCAAACACGAGGCTATACTAGAGGAACTACATAGTCTAGAGGTAGGTCCGAGAACATATAACTATGTCAAGGACTTCCTAACTGGGAGAACAGCGAGGATCAAATATCAGGACATAGAATCAGGGAACATAGAACTGGGCAGCAGGGGCACCCCCCAAGGGTCGGTACTATCCACACTCCTCTTCAACATAGCAATGAGAGGGTTACCTAAATTACTTCAAGGAATAGAGGGTCTAAAGTTCAGTATGTATGCAGACGACATCAATGTCTGGATAAACAAAGGAGACGACGGGCAAATAGAAAGGAAACTCCAGAAGGCAGCAGACACTGTGGTAGAGTATGCAGCACAAAGAGGACTGGCATGTTCACCAGAGAAATCTGAGCTTCTGGTATACAACCCAAAAAGAAACAGGCTCAAGCAGGGTGAGGACTTTAAAATCACTGTGGAAGGAAAACTGGTGCCTAAGGTAGATATGATCAGGATTCTGGGCCTATTCATACAAAGTAACGGCTACAATGATGAAACCCTAAAAAGATTGGACAAGTTTGCGACGCAAGTCACGGGAATTTTCAGAAGGATATCGCTTAGAGGTAGAGGCCTCAAAGAGAAGAGCCTAATGAAACTAGTACAGGCATATATACTAAGTAGGATCAGCTACGCGACCCCCTTCCTCAAGATAGGGGCAACAGAAAAAAGGCAGCTTGACGCCATAATCAAGAAAAGCTATAAGAAGGCGCTGGGCTTGCCAATAAGCACCTCAAATGAAAGGCTACTAAATATGGCGCTTCACAACAACTGGAGTGAGATAGCTGAAGCGGTAAGATCAGCGCAGCTAGATAGGCTCAGCAGGACGAGCACCGGCAGAGCTATACTAGAAGCGGTCGACAGGCAAACCGACAGGGGGATGCAAAAGAAACAAGACATTCCAAAATGTGCTAGGGAAAAGATCAGAGTAGACCCATTGCCCAAAAATATGCACCCAGAATTCAACAAGGGAAGAAGGGAAAAGAGGGCAGAAGCCATGGCCAGAGGACTGGACAGTCTAGATAAGAAAGCAGTGGCATACACAGATGCAGCAAGTGGGAAGCTAGGAGCAGCCGTGGCCTCAGTGGTCAACGGAAAGGGGGAACCTGAGATAGCAGCATCCATTCGAAGCCGCAACCCGGAAACGGCGGAAGAAGTCGCAATAGCGCTCGCATGCGTAGGAACGCAGGCCAAAATTATAGCTAGTGACAGCAAAACTGCAGTCTACAATTATGGCAGAGGGAGGATTGCCTTAGAAGCAGCACAAATTCTAAAAAAGAAGGAAATTGGGAGGGACGTACGCATCGTGTGGGTACCAGCTCACGCATCCATCCCTGGAAACGAGGCGGCAAACACCCTGGCTCGAGACCTCTACTTCCGAGCCAGGGGAGAGCCGCCCGACTGCAAGGACCTGGATGAGAGACTGATCAGCTATGCAGAAATAATAGAGAGCTATAGAAGTCAAAGGAGGATTTTCCCTCCGCCGGACAAAACACTAGGGAATAAAGAAGCTACAACATGGCGTAGACTACAAGCTGGGAACTTTATAAACCCGGTGTGGGCATCACACGTATTTAGGGAAAAGGAAATAGAGGAAAAATGCAAAAAATATGAGAATAGGGGGACCCTAGATCACATCATTTGGGAGTGTACACACTCCCCAGGGATTAAAGAAGGAATAAATAGCAAGGAAGCCTGGGAAACCCTTCTGCAAAGCGCGGACCCCGCCGTGCAGATAAAAGTCATTCACCTGGCACTGGAGGCCGCAAGAGACCAAGAACTCTATGCCTGCCTTTAGATGCGAGGCTCCCGGCCCCCGCCCCTAGGCCTGCGTGCCAGAGATGGGGAGTAGGGGAGCCTCTTCTCTGGTGGAAATAAAGGTTTTTGGAATGGAATGGAACTGCCCATCGGCGGCACCGGTAGCTCTACTGATAAAGAAAGACGGGGCACTTCAGTTCTGCGTTGATTACCGCCGCCTGAACAACATAACAAAGGCGGACGTGTACCTCCTCCCCCGCATCGACGACACACTGGACCGGCTCTACCACGCCAATTATTTCTCTTCGATGGACCTGAAGAGCGGCTACTGGCAAATTTGAGGTGGATATAAGTTATCGCGAGGCTACGGTGTTCATCACTCCGGATGTGCTCTTCGATTTCAAGGTGATGCCATTTGGTCTGTGTTCCGCACCAGCGAATTTCAGCGAGTAATGGATACAGTACTGGCCGGCCTGAAGTGGAAAATTTGTCTGGTATATTTAGATGACGTCGTTGTCTTCGCCTCGAACTTCGAAGAGCACCTCAAAAGACCTCGACCAGTATTAGACGCCATCAAGTCGTCCGGCCTAACCTTGAAAGCAGAGAAGTGCCACTTTGCCTATCAAGAGCTGCTGTTTCTAGGGAACGTCGTTAGCAAGGAAGGAGTACGCACAGACCCGCAAGAAACAGCTGCTATTGAACAGTTGACACCGCCGGCCGATAAGAAAGCAGTGCGCAGATTCCTCTGACTGTGCGCATATTACCGACAATTTGTGAAAAACTTTTCGCGCATCGCCAGCCCCTGACAAAACTGACGAGGGCAGACGTGCCATTTAAATGGGAAGCCTCGCAAGCAGAATTAAGCCTCGAAAGAACTTTAGCGTCGTTTACAATCCCCACCGATCCTTGCGCATTTTGATGAAACCGCAGATGCTGAAGTTCATACCGACGCAAGCAGTGTGGGCCTAGGCGCCGTCCCCGTTCAAAGAAGCGACGGGCTGCAGAAAGTCGTCGCATACGTAAGCCGTTACCTTTCCAAGGCCGAGGCTAACTATTCGACGACTTAGAAGGAGTGCCTTGCCATCATCTGGGCTACGTCGAAATTCCGCCCCTACCTGTACTGATGACCGTTGAAGGTAGTCAGCGATCACCACGTGCTCTGTTGGCTTGCCAATTTGAAGGACCCCCTGGGCGCCACGCTCAATGGAGTCTGTGCCTCCAGGACTTTGACGTCACGGTGGTTTACAAGTTCGGAAGCAAATACTCTGACGCCGATCGCCTCTCACGAGCCCCTATAGATGCGCCGCCGCTGGACGACGATGAGGACGCCTTCCTGGGACCCATCAGCTCCAGCTCTTTTGCCCAGCCGCAATGCTCGGACCCCGACCTAAAACGCCTCATAGAGTACATGGAAGGCAAAGTTTCTTCACACCCGCCTCATTCAAGCGAGGACATTCTTCCTTCTGTGTACAGAAAGCTGCCCTCATGAAGAACTTCGCACCGAACAAAACAGCCTACCTCCTTGTAGTACCTTCTGGTCTCCGCGAAGAAGTTCTACATAATTCACACGACGAGCCGACAGCTGGACATCTCGGGTTTACTCGCACCATCCGCCGCATTCAAGAAAAGTATTACTGGCCCCTACTGTGTGCCGATGTCGCACATTATGCGAAAACATGCCGAGATTGTCAGCGACGAAAGACACCTCCCAACCGACCAGCAGGATTTCTGAACCCCATCGAATCCTCTTCAAGGCTCTTACAGCAGATCAGCATGGACTTGCTTGCTCCTTTCAGAAAGCCAACGTCTGAAAATAAGTGGATAATCATAGCGAGCGACTTCCTGACCCGCTACGCCGAGGCAAAAGCCCTACCGAAAGCAACAGCAGCATAGGTTACCAAAGGTTTCGTGGAGTGCATTATTCTGCGACATGGCGCCCCCGATTTGCTCATAACGGACAGAGGAACAGCATTCCCGGCGGAACTAACGCAAGCCATCCGGCGTTGCAACCAAACCAGCCACTGGTCGACAACTGCATACCATCCGCAGACTAACGGGCTGACCGACCATCTGAACAAAACCATCGCCGATATGCTCGCCATGTATCTCGACGCCGAACACAAGACCTGGGACGCCATCCTGCCTTACGTCGTCTTCGCCTTCAACACAACAGTGCAGGAGACCACCCAGATGACGCCTTTTAGGCTCGTCCAAGGCAGGGAGGCAACGACCGCACTATACGAGATGCTGCCCACTGTTACCGAAGAAGAGAACGTCGACGTCAGCGCCTACCTTCAACGCGCAGAAGCTCGAAGGCTTGCCCGTTTACGGATCAAAGACCAGCAGCGGATCGACGCCAGACGCTGCAACCTACGAACACGGAACGCGGAATACAAGACGTTTGGATGACCATTCGCCGCGTAGCATATACAAGGTCCTTCGTCGGCTAGGTGAACTGGTATATGAAGTCATCCCTGACGCAATGACTAAATCCCAGCGACGCCGCGTACGGCCAGACGTTGCCCATGTCGTCCGTCTGAAGTCCTATTATGCGCGCTAAAAGACGCTGCATTTCCACACTATGCGTTTATATTCCCACGTTCCGTTTAATCTGTTGCTAATCTCGATATTTGTTTGCATACATCGGGTCGGTACTTCTTTGAGAGGGGGAGAATGCCGCCAATCTTTGCAGTGGTTGTTCCTTCTTCAAATCTGTCCCTACGCCACTTTATCGCTTTGTTTGCGACGCAAGACGCGTCTAGATTTATCTCGATTGACCCTAGCCAGCAGAGCTGACTCTACGTTGTTCCGGAATGGTCTACTTATTTTGCACGCTTTATTTCGAAAGTTCGCTATCAGCATTAAATTCAGGATGGCCGGCAGCGGCGGGCATCCTGTTCGACGACCGCCGAGCACGCGTCTTGCTACGTCGCCACCGAGTGATTCAGTCCATTCCAGGCGCAAGTCAGCCCAACTAAAGAGTTTTGTTTAGACACCATTTTCGCAGCCTTTCTTCTCCGGAGTGTAGTGACCGCTTCTTGACAATATAATTGTTTATCGATTTCACGAAAGCTTTTGATAGATTATCGCATAAAATGCTGCTTATTAAACTGTCCTGAACCCTCGACAACAATCACCTAGTGAACTTGATAGAGGCATTCCTATAACAAAGGGAGCAATTTGTTTTAATAAAAACTACTCATAGTTCTAAAAAATCAGTTCGATCAGGTATTGCGCAAGGATCGGTAATAGTTCCTGTACTGTTTTCAGTATATATATGTGATATGAGCACAGGTTTTGTCCCACAAGTTTCGATGAAACATTATGCAGATGATACCATTGTCTATTCAAAATATGTTCCTCTTCTGACTAGCAAGAAGTGAGCTGCCATTTGGAGAAAATTAATTTTTGGTGTGACGAGTGGCAAATGAAACTGAATGCATCGAAAACATTTTTTATGCGCATGATACGCAAAAAAACCCTTGATATTTCCTTACAGTATCAACGGAGCAGCATTAACTCAAGCAACAGGTGCCAAAAACTTAGGAATTCATATTAAACAAGACCTAAATTCGATAACGAATATTGACAACGTTTGCAATAAGGCCGCGCGGAAGCTCTGGTTATTGCGAAGAGAACTTCATCGTGGGACTGCAGAGGTCAAACTACAAGCTTACAAGATGGCTGTGCGTCCAGTGCTGACTCACGCTACTCATCTTAGGGAGCCGTACACTGAACAAAAGATATCAAAATGTGAACGGGTACAAAACAAAGCTCTAATTTATCTTGAACTCGTATCCTAGAACCCAATCAGTGTCTGAACTTAGAAACAGGGTCGGGATGACAACTGTGAAGCAGAAAAGGCAGGTCAACAGGCTGATATTCATTTTTCATGTGGTGGCAGGTCAATCTGGACCGATACATCAAACCACAGGATACTTATGGCAGCAGGACAAAACATTCCAAACATATCACGCCGCTGAATTTTAGTACAAATTCTTTAAAATACACTTTTTCTGGTTCGCACTATTGACGAATGGACAAATTACCAAAAGAAGTTGTTCATTGTTCGGATTTAAAGGCTTTTGAAAACGCTCTCACTAAGTATTTGTGACTGGTTTGAACTGGTATGTTTTTGACCCATATCAGATGTCATTTGGTCTTAGTCGCTCCAATAATTTAGTTTCCGCTGTTTGCGCCTGCTTCGGACACTGTACTGTATAAAATTGCTTGAAGTATGATTTGTATTCATCCTGAGGCGGTGATCTGCTGAAGTATTGTATCTTGATTTTGATTATTTATTTCCGCCACATTTGTGGCCTTCGTTTGTAAATGGTTTGAAGGAAACCAATGTTGAACTGTTAATGCTATGTTTTGCTTTTTACCGTAAATGTTGTTATTCTGAATTGCCGCATGTCTGACTCCAGAATGTAGTTTTTATTGCGTTTTATTTTGTTTAACAATGGCAGCTCCTGTCTTGGCAGCAGCTGACACTACGATTAACTAAATAAATAATATCGCCTTGCACTCTAAGGAGCCAACTCATCAGGCTTTGCTTGATGAGCGCCGTCATGCGGTTTCCAAGAGAGTATCGGCACTTTATTGTGGTTGTGTCTTGATGACTAGGGTGGATTTATTGATATCAGAATTCGAGGAATACCATTCGTGTCTGATTTCCGCTTCCTCCCGCGCCTCATTTGCTGAAGGTGTGGCACGCTTCGCCTCCCTTGTGAAGCCCATTTCAGAGGGTGACTACTCGACGATTAAAAAGGCCTTCAAGCACATATTGATTCGCATTCTACTTAAGGGTTTTCACTATTAGTCTGAACATCGGAGTTCTGCCGCAGACGTTTACAAACAGTCCCACTGTACTGATACTAAAGAGCAATGATTAAAAAATTACAATATTTAGTCCCACTGCGCTATATCTAATGTAGATCATAATGTTTTTTTCGAAACTTTTAGCGAATCGGCTCCAATTTCCACTGTCGACTGTCATTGAACCTCACCAAACATTTTGTTTGGGGGGATATTTCGTTCGAACTAACATGTATATATACGCCAAAAGTTGTACAGTTTTGTAACTGTAGGGTTCGGCGCGCTGTCGCATCTTTTTGTACATGTGCTGCGAATATTCCGCGAGAGGGCAGTGACCTAGGCTGCGCGTCCGGTTCTGTTTTATTTTGTTTTGCTTTGGTGCACTCCGTTAGAAGGGGACTCATGCCTTTTTGGTTAGTCTCCCCATTCGTCCTTGCGGTTTCCCTTGCCGATCCAGACGGCGGGGCTATCTGCCGGCCTCGACCTTGGACCCATGTCCCCTTGGCGAAGGATTGCGAGACCACCTAGGGAGGGGAGGAACTCGGGGGTAAGGGAAAACGCTGACATCAGTTCCGAGCTTTCCTATTCGTCAAAACTGATGAGCCGCAGTTAGCAGTTAATTTTTACGTGTGGAATGGGGCGCGGGCATCTTCGGGGTGTACCCGCGAAGGGAGCCGCGCCCATGTGCTTTGGTCTCGAGCGACTCCGAGCTGAGAGGCGCTCGGTCTGGCCGAGCCCGGAGTGACCGTTGAGAGCTGGTGCAAGGGGCGCCAGTTTGACTGTTGGGACGCGGTGTCCCTCGCCTCTGTGCAGGCCGTCGGCTAGGCCGGCCGCGGATAGCTGTGGCCGTATACTGACTTTTGTTTGTACCCATCTGTAAATAGCCTGTATAAAAGTTCGTTTCTCACCAAATCGCTTCGCCTGCAAGTCATATCATCGAGAAAGCTTCAAGCAGTGCATCCAGTTTCTGGAAATCACCGGACCAACACCACCGGCAAACCTTTTACTGGCGCAGTCGACAGTACTGGTGCTCTGCAGCGGCCCCGAGGAACGGACGAAGACATCCACGGAGAGAACGACGAAGTTCGGCATCCAAGGCGAGATACCGAACGGACGTCAGGCTACGGGGGTACAAAGGTGCGAACCGCATCGGGCGTGAAACGCCGAAGACAAGGCCTTCAACAGACACAGAGTGGTATCCCTGAGCAACGGCGGCAGTTGGAAGATTCAAGCGGACACGGCTTTCTGCGGAGCAACGAGGAGGCAACAAGAGGCCTTCGAGGAAGAGAGTGCTGCAGCCGTGGGAAAGGACGAGGCAGCACCTGACTGAGAGGTTCGGAGAGGTCGCCGGAGCCATGGGCAGCGACGCGACGGCAGAGTGTGTCCCCCTTCCCATTTGCTTGCCTCCGTAGCGCTCGAGCCTCAGGGTTAGGGAGCAACGGGTGTGATGGTCGCATTCAGGTGTTCGAGCGGGCAATACGCCAGGCGCGCCTTATGGTCCAGGCTGGACGATGTCAGCCTGGAATCCCTTGAGCGCGAACTAGCGGTAGCCAAACAAGAGTGCAAGGAAATGAAAGAATCTCTCCAGAAAGAGCGAAGTGCGCAGCAGGAGGTGGTACCGCTAGAGCGAGCTCAGAGCTGATCACCCCCTCCGGATAGAGGAGATGGCAACGAATCGCTGAGCAGTGTAACAGAGGATGTGGTTGGTTGCTGCAGCTTGAAGCCGGAAGGGATTGAGAGCGCTTCGAGCAAAGCGCAAGTCCCGGCAAACAATGTAGAGATCGCTACCGCATTCAGTGGTTCGAGTGGGCATTATGCCAGGTTCGCCTTATGGTCCGGGCGAGGTAGTTACTCGAAAATAAGCTGGACGATGTCAGCCTGGAATCTCTCGAGCGCAAACTAGCGATAGCCAAACAAGAGTACAAGGAGATGAAAGAATCTCTCCAGAAAGAGCGAAGTGCGCAGCAGGAGGTGGTACCGCTAGAGCGAGCTCAGAGCCGATCACCCCCTCAGGGTAGAGTTGGCAACGAATCGCTGAGCAGTGTAACAGAAGAGGTGGTTAGTTGCTGCAGCTTGAAGCCGGTAGGGATTGAGAGCGCTTCGAGCGAAGCGCAAGTCCCGGCAAACAATGTAGAGATTGCTGGCACTGAGTTGCCGGATGCTTCTCAGTCAGCAATCCAGGTTGAAAGAGAACAGCGGTCCATACCTGCTGGCTTGGAGATGAGCCCCGTGGAGGGGAACGCCGATAAAACCCATCCGGTGGGCGACGCACGTGAGGGCATGCCGGACGTTTGCGCTGAACCTCATGAGTATGAGGAAAAGGGCGGCTCGCCAGGCGCAGGCGTCCAGTGTGAACTTTCTTTGCGCATCGACATGGAAGCGGTGCGTCGGGAGTGTTTCACCAATCACGCGGATGTAACATCGAGCTCAGCGGTAGCGGGGTCGCTTGAGGCGCAGGTGTCGCAGCTGACTAGAGCTGATTCTGAGACAGCGGAAACGGGTACAAGCAATGCTACAGTGGAGAGATTGCCATACGGCAGATCAGCTGGTGTGTACAGTGTCTGCGTCCTTTACCATGAACAGAGCACTGAAATGCGTCAAAAGTTTGCGACGCACGCCAAATCACGCCACGATCTTTGCGTGCCTTTGCCTATGCAGCCCGAGGGACTGGCGTCCAGCGTAAAGACGCTACAGCAGTTGAGCACGCAAAGCATGAAGGCCTCAGAAAACATGGCTCTGTCCATAGTGAAGGCGCGTGGCCTGAGTGCGCTCACCGCCAACGAGGGTCGTAAGTTGTATAGACAGCAGCGCAAACGGAATGTCACTGCGCTGACCGCCTGTGGCGCACCGATATTCGGTCGTAAACGGCGGGTGCGAGTGTTCGACCCGGGAGGACGCCGCTGAATCGTAGGCTGCGTTGGCCATGCCCACTCCACCTTTAACAGGCCTCGCCATGTCCCGACAAGGACCCGTGCGCAGGTATGCAACACGGCTAGCCTTGGTGGCACGTCTCGAGATCAAACAAAAGGCTCGAGTAAGCGCGGATGCAGTAGATGGGTGTGGGGGATCCATAGTTGGCAGGACTCAGTGTTCAGGGACTACAGACATGGACATGACCGAATGTTCTTGTGCGGCAGTTATGCTGATTTTACCTTGTGTGCTTCAGTGATTACGGACAGTGTGATATAAACTGCTCGGAACTGTCTTTGTTTGCATATTACAGATGTTTGAGTGCCCCGAGAATGATGTGCTGTCTTAGTTACAAGATTGAGAGTATTTGTCATTGGCACTGTCATTAGCATTGTCATTAGCATTGTCCTCGGGGTGGGTGTGAGTGTGTGACGAAGGGTCGCAGCATGCGGGCTCGCAGGCTCCGGTTGCTTGCTCGTGTAGAGGTACTCAACCACCACTTGCCGAACCCTTTTTGTTGTTTGTTGCCTCGGCTCATCTCTGAATAGATTAGCCGAGTCTTGGGGGGAAGGTGTAGGGTTCGGCGCGCTGCCGCATCTTTTTGTACATGTGTTGCGAATATTCCGCGAGAGGGCAGTGACCTAGGCTGCGCGTCCGGTTTTGTTTTATTTTGTTTTGCTTTGGTGCACTCCGTTAGAAGGGGACTCATGCCTGTTTGGTTAGTCTCCCCATTCGTCCTTGCGGTTTCCTTCGCTGCTCCGGACGGCGGGGCTATCTGCCGGCCTCGACCTAGGACCCCTGTCCCCTTTGCGAAGGATTGCGAGACCACCTAGTGAGGGGAGGAACTCGGGGGTAAGGGAAAACGCTGACATCAGTTCTGAGCTTTCCTATTCGTCAATACTGATGAGCCGCAGTCAGCAGTTAATTTTTACGTGTGGAAAGGGGCGCGGGCATCTTCGGAGCGTACCCGCGAAGGGAGCCGCGCCCTTGTGCTTTGGTCTCGAGCGACTCCGAGCTGAGAGGCGCTCGGTCTGGCCGAGCCCGGAGTGACCGTTGAGAGCTGGTGCAAGGCGTGCCAGTGTGACTGTTGGGACGCGGTGTCCCTCGCCTCTGTGCATGCGGTCAGCTAGGCCGGCCGCGGATAGTTGTGGCCGTATACTGACTTTTGTTTGTACCCATCTGTAAATAGCCTGTATAAAAGTTCGTTTCTAACTAAATCGCTTCGCCAGCAAGTCATATCATCGAGAAGCCTTGAAGCAGTGCATCCAGTTTCTGGAAATCACCGGACCAACACCACCGGCAAACCTTTTACTGTAACAATACTCTGGAACAACTGGAGATGTTTCACTGTTATGGAAATATTGAAGATAATGGTCCATTCTTCTTATATGTAGCAAAGTCATTATTTTAAAGTGTTTTCATCGATCGCATCGAACAGTTAAGACTGCCATAAAAAGACAATGGGGAAACGTCTTGCTGAAAGCGAAAAGGCTAACAGGAAAGTTAACAAAACTGCCGTCGGGTTTCCTGCGGATATCTTGATTGTTATAGAGAAATCTTACATTACATGAGAAAATTGCGCTCATATACTGCTTCGTGCTCAAAAATGCTTTTGTTCAGAATTGTTGGATATGTGACCTTGCGAGGTCACATACCCAACGAATGTTTTAGAATACGTTAATGTTGGCTCAGTTCTGTATGATGGAATACATCTTTACTACAGTAATTGCTCTACCCGCTTGACTTAGTTCTTTTTCACAACCCGTGCCCGTTTTTTTGTCTGTCAGACAAGGGTGTCCATCATGACCACTTCTGTTCGCACTCTACTTAGGGCCGCTGTTGAGCATCATGCAGAGCTGTGCCGTTCAAGGTTTCCGTTTCCTAGTCAGTGAGCTCAGAGTATTAGCTTGTGCAGAAGATCTGGCAGCTTTTCAGTGCATGCAAGCCTAGCTGTTCGCGTAACTGCAGTTTGACACAGTTTAGGATGCGCAGATGAACCTTTCGAAGAGTTACGGTCTGTGGTTTGGATTGTGGGGGCCTGTACCCCAGCTGAATATGCGGACGTGACATGGACGTGTGTATACTTTCCGAGTGCACATGGCACAGTGAAAACTTTTGAAAAGATCGCGTTTGACATGGTCCGTCAATATTTGGCAAGGCTACCGCCTGTAACTAGTTTCTAGCAACAAAAAGGTATGTCCTGCAGGTTATTCATTGCCCCACGATTTCTATTGATCGCTTCCAAAAGGTGTTCACAATATTTGTTTCGATTTCTTCCATGTGAAAGCCATGGGACGTCATTATATTGTTACGTGGTGGCAAGCCAAGGAAAGCACGACATGATGACAGAATGAAGATATGATTTAATGGCTCAAGGGCCTAGCGCTAGCACTCCGTCCCGCGCCACTGCACTCTTCTTCGTCTTCATAACATGACCCCGGTCCTCGGAGCGATCGTCCCGATCGATTGCTTGAATGACGAATGGTGAGGTGACGATGAGTATGATCAGGAAGGATAGAAGAATATGAAAGGCTTGCCACAAAGATGAAGGACATGATCTAGTGGATGGTTGCCCCCGGAGCTTCAGGTCCAGCGGTCGGTCACCCACTGCCGAAGGTCAAGGGTTGAGGGATCGCCGCACAGCCTGGGTGGGGGTGCCGTCTTTGTTCGGCTCGCATTCGGGTCATCGCACGTCAGGTCCTGGTCGTCGTATCTTGTGTTTGGGACTGGGGACGGGGCGGGGGGAAAGCGGCTCGTCGGTTCTGGTCAGTTCGAGCTGGGGTTGAGCCGGGCGGCGGAGCCCAGATCCCCTCGGCCGACGACGAAGGCGAGCAGAAGGCGGCGATGCTGCGGGGACTAGGATGACGATGAGAACCCCACACCTCCACCAAATGTTACGTGGTGGCAAGCCAAGGAAAGCACGACATGATGACAGAATGAAGATATGATTTAATGGCTCAAGGGCCTAGCGCGAGCACTCCGTCCCGCGCCACTGCACTCTTCTTCGTCTTCATAACAATATTTTCCGGCTTGTCAGCGCGGATGGGCTATAGGTTTAGTACAGCTTTTTGTTTAGTATATTGTTACCAGTTTTCACCGGCTGCCTTTTTAGGGCGAACTCTTGGTATGTCAGACCTCTCGGATCGAAAAAAAAACTATCAAAATTGTCTTTGTTTCGGTCTTCTGTCGCCGCGCCTTTCTTGATGCCGGAGAGCTTGTGGACCGCGATTCGACGCTCTGCCTCTTTGGTTAAGGATCGTATTGAAAACACCGTGTTTCGTCTTCATCAATGATGCTGTCGACGAAAACGGCATCCTTCTCTCCCTCGCAGAGCAAATCATCGCTCACTGATGCACGCGTGTCCTTCTGGTCCTGTGTGAGGGAGTGCGGCACAAGTCTGGGATTCATCCTTCGTTTCCCCAAGTTCTCACGCAGAATTTGGTGGCATGTTGTATTACTAAAGTCGAGAGAATCTGATAGCATGCGAGTGTAATGGTGCGGTCGTCTTCCTACGACGTTCTCTCCGAAACGAACCTCTTGTGCTACTGAAAAACTCGCGTCCCCGAGTACGTCTCGTAGCCGTAAGCGTCACAAAGGAGCTCGTACCTCTGAGTGGCGGTCATGCCAAGCTTCACGCAGAATTTTATATTTCCACGCTGTTCGAGGTGGACGTCCATTTCTCCACATTCACTCACAGTAGATTGCGCGGACGAATAGCGAAAACGCATTTTTACATGTAGTGCCATATATCGGCACTCACAGCAACTAACCTAAATACCTCAGGTTAGCCCGAAAAGATGGCGCTACACATAGTACGAACACTTTTAGGGTCATGAGGGGCTCAGGTTAGCCCGAAAAGATGGCGCTACACATAGTACGAACACTTTTAGGGTCATGATTTCTAGAGAATAAAATAAATAATTCTCTAAGCTTTACGTACAAAGGTTGTATTACTACCCTTAACCTGCCGCGGTGGTACACTGACTGTGGTGTTTGGCTGCTGGTCCCAAGATCTCTGGATCGACTCCCCCACAGCGGCGGCCCAATTCCGATGAAGGCGAAATCGAAACGGCAGCCTTCTGTTGTTTGATGAACGTGCACTTTAAATATCTCCAACAAATGGTCAAAATTTTGTGCGGAGCTGTTCCTCACAAAACCCCTTGTAGCCCACGTGCACCTTCGGGAATTTGATTCCAACATACCAGCCAACTCTTTGTCAATATATATAGGAAGCAGCTAACGCCTGGTGTTAGTGAGTGCAGGCCACCGCAGGAGTCCAAATGAGAGATTTTTTTAACGATGTCGCGTTAAAGGTCCCGTTCTCCAGAAAATCCGGTGTCGGCGTTGTGAGCGAAGAGTTACGGGCATGGCTCTGGCAAAGGTCCCCAGAGAGCAACCTAGGAGGCAGGAAGACACCTAGGTCATGTGTCCTTACGGCGTCAAAACAACCTGTCCCTCGGATAATGAGAAAACTCCCCACCATGGCAGGCGGCAGCTAATCTAATGATTGGTCGCACAGGATGAGCAACCTGGGCCGCACAAGGCCCACCGCTGGGACCACCTGCCATCGCAAGGTGGCGGCGCATCGCTTAATCGCTGCACCACTGTGCAAGGAGGGTTGGACGACTCCCAGGAATCTATGTATGTAATGACCTTTTGCATATATGAGAATTATTTATTTATGTAATTGCGTCCAGAGGTGGGCAAACGCCCTCATTTTCGCCTTTCCGCCCTCAACCTCAACAATAAATTCCTGGCCTTCCTCATCCTTACCCTCATATTTTAAAATTCTCTGGCCCTCCCTCGTCCTCACCCCCTCTTCGTAAATTTTACTCGCCCTCCCTTGCCCTGACCCTCACTTTGTCGACCCTCCAACACACACCCTCGCAATCAGCAGGTTTAACATCCAACTTGTTCCTTATTGCCGATATTTGCCGATGTTACTGCGTCGCATAAAACTAACAGTTATACAGTTCGTCCGCTTTTGGCTGTGCGCAGCCGCTTGGATCCTTTAAACCTGTCACACTCCGAAGTTGCCAGGAGCCAACAATGTACCTAAGAAATAACAGATACTGCGTTCAACCTATAACCGGCCACTGGGAGCAGCTGGGAGGGTATGGTACATCCAACGGCAGCGGCCAAAATTAACTGTGCCGGGAGAATCTGGACTATGAAAAACAGGAAGCTTTTCACGAAGCCCTACGTAGCCACTCAGAGTCGAGTGCCAAGAGAATTGCAGCCAGAAAATTCTGCCAGACGCCCGAAGAAGAGACACTGCCATAATTGTTACTACCTGCCCACCGATGCGCATTTCGAAAGTTTGGTGGGGGCGGTGGGAAAACGTAGTCCATTGCACTCGCACAAGTGGGAAATTCAGGCCGGACTCTTGACTGAATGAATAATCGGGATGTACAAAGTGCAATGACATTTTACTTTTTGATTTTTTTTGTTTTCGGGCAAAACACTGCGAAACTAAGATCCGCTGAATCCACTTTTGAGACTATTTCCGGACATACTACATTTTCATCGGCCGAGGAGCTTGTCCCAAACGCCTCCTCTCTGGGCTGTTGCAAATTCGTTCCGCTGCCACTTGCACCGTGCTCAACCAAGTGCACACAACAGTCCAGCGAGCAAAATGGCGACGCCCTGGGAGCACTAAATGGAAAGGACTATAACTCCCGACCTCGAGATTGTGGAGTAGATTAACATATTGGCTGCAGGGCCATGAAGCACTCAGGAGCGGAATAGTCGCATCAACAACGCGCTCGAGCCAGCTATCACCGGCGAGCACTCAAGTGGCGACAAGAAACTCATAAAAACTGCTGTGCAAAAGATTTATTGGAAAATCTTTTCAGAGAGACCGCGTTAGAAAGCACAGGAGATTTTTTTCTGGGTTTCGTGTCGTGATGAGAGATAAAGGACGTGGAGGACTTTGCTCGATCGACAGGTTTGACGATGAGGAGAAAGCGATATTTGCAGTTGATGGCGAGAGCTCGCTGAATGCAGTAACGGTGCACATTTCAGATGGAGGAGGACAAAGAAATTCTTCTGGCGTATCACTGTGCTCGCCGGGAACAGAAAAATCTTGCACGACGCGAGGCTGTCACTGCAGGGCCAGATTCGAGGTCTGAAGAGGCCATGCCGGATACACGAAATAACGTGCCCTCTTGGAGTGTGTAGCACGGGAAAGCCAAAGCCAACGCACCTGCAGACACAAAAGGCGGTGGAAACAAAATAACACAATCAGGGAATTCGCGAACTCCCGAACAGCACCCAACCAAGGTTACTATAGGCACAAAAAACTTATTTTCTAGCTAAAAAATTAGGTCCCCCTGACATTTGCCCTTTTGGTAAAGCAAATTTCATGGATAGCTTGCGTGCGTGGTCGACGACGAGTGATCGGACGTTTAACCTGTGAAAAAGGGTAGCGCTGCGTCGTTGGGGCACCGTAGACACGAGTCGGGTACGGTCGCTCATGCATCCATAATATATGTCTAGGAACATAAGCGGGTGCAGGAATGCGGCGTTGAATATGTAGGAATATCCGGCTGCAGCAAGCAGTCAACAATGGGGATTAGGGGTGTGTGGTTTGATTGGGCTTTTATGGTGCACAAGAGGATATCCTGAGGTTGACCTTGAGTGTGGCGGCTATGGACGCTGTATGGACATCCATAAGATATGTCTAGGAACATAAGCGGGTGTAGGAATGCGGCGTTAAATATTGCCACGCTGCTGACTTTCTGCCGGCGCCACCTGGAGGTCGAACTGTGTTCCCGAGCGCGTGGCCGAACGTCTTCTTTGTCCAGCACGAGCGCGGCGGTGTTGGCAAACCTCGCCCGAGTGAACAGCTTTGTTCTCTGTATTTTTCCGGTGACATTTTTGGTGGAGCCGTGCTGGGTACCATCCCATGTACGCTGACCGGGACGATAGCCCTGACGCTTCTTCCCGACGAGCAGACGCCACACCTGTCCACAAAGCGAGCCGTCGCCTGCGAGGCCTGCAACCCGAATTTGAGCCACTCACGATTCCTGCTCGGGCCATGACTTCCGCCACTGGCAGTCAGACAGGTCAGTCCTTCGGCAGTGCCCCGCCGTTCGTCTTTCTTGCACCTCGGTCGCCACCATCCTTCCACGGCGACCGGTTCGAGGATGTAGAAGATTGGTTGGCCGGTTTTGACCGTGTGGCCGCGTTCAACCAATGGGACGACGAGCGAAAGCTGCTGAACGTGTACTTCGCACTGCAAGACTCGGCGAAAACGTGGTTCGAGAACCACGAGGCGTCCTTCTCTAACTGGGCAGCTTTTCGCCGCGAGGTGCTCGCCACGTTCAGTTCGAGCGAGCGAAAGGAGAATGCTGAACTTGCCCTTCGCTCCAGGTCACAGCAGTCCAACGAGAGCGTGGCCATGTTTATTGAGGACATGACCCGCCTCTTCAATCGGGCCGACCCAGCCATGCCCGAAGCTACAAAGGTGAGGCACCTTATGCGTGGGGTAAAGGAGCAGCTGTTCGCTGGCCTCATGCGCGACCCTCCGAGAACTGTCGCCGCCTTTGCCAAGGAAGCGACGACCATAGAACGTTCCTTGCAGGAACGGAGTGCCCAATACGGCCGTCAGGCAAATGTAGCGGCCGCTCAGTACTGCACGTCCTTGCCAGGCCCCGGGGATGAGGCGCTGCGAGCGCTTGTGCGGAACATTGTCCGCGAAGAACTGCGACACCTCCACTTGAGTACTCCGTCAGAAAGCGTACCTTCGACAGGCAATGTTCTCCGTGACGAAATCCGGCGAGCGGTGCAGCCACCCCCAGCACCCCTTTCGGAGCCGCACGTAATGTCCTACAGCGATGCCCTGCGCCGACCTGCCTCGGCGCCGCAAGCGTTTCGCCCCGTTGCCGAACAACCACCACCCCATCGTTACGTGCGTCCCATCGAGCAGCAGCAGGACCCGTGCCCTCCTTTCCGCAAAGCGTACGTGTGGCGAACGTCCAACGATCGTCCGCTCTGCTACCACTGCGGGGAGCCCGGCCATGTTCTGCGGAATTGCCCGTACCGGCGGATGGGTCTGAGAGGATTCCCACCGGACGCGCCTCGACCGCGCTATGGTGAAAGACCGCGGGACATAGAGGAGTACCTGAACTCTCAAGTGCCGCCCCCGACCTCACAGCGGCGACAGTCGCGATCGCCATCCCCGAGGCGCTTTGCTACGCCCAGTCGGCCCTCAACCTCCGGTCAGTTCAGAGGCACGTCCCCTCGGCGGGAAAACTGAAGACGGCGTCCTCCGGGGGTAGGGCCGCCGCCGCTGCACGAAGTCAACAGCCTCCACCCGACGATTGGACGCGACGGCCCGAGCGTCAACGACCCGATCCGACGACCTCACCGACGTGCTGCGAACGATTAGTTTCCGCTGAAATTTTAGTAACCGTCGACAGTTATGAACTGACCGCACTCGTCGATACCGGCGCTGATTTTTCTGTGATGAGCAGGGAGCTAGCCATGACACTCCGTAAGGTTCTGACGCCTTGGTGTGGACCCGTGATCCGCACTGCCGGTGGCCATGTCGTGACACCAATGGGCGTCTGCACTTGCCGCATCCAAATCCGTGGTCTTACTTTCACCGGCTCCTTTGCCGTGTTAGCTGACTGTTCAAAGGACCTCATACTGGGCATGGATTTCCTTCACGAGTATGGTGCGATCATAAACCTTCAGGAACTCATGGTATCTTTTTCCGCCCAGCGAGCCGTTAACACAACCACCGAGCCCTGTAAAGTAATGTTGCGCATATGTGACGACCACATAACAATCCCTCCGCGAGCCAGCAAGTTCGTCACAGTCGAGTGTACTGACAGCACCGGCGCTCTTGGCATTGCTGAAGCGAACATGTCCCTGCTACTCGCTCGGCAAGTTTGTGTCGCCCGAGGCCTAGTAGACCTTGCCAATGGTCGTACCGAAATCTTAGTCACGAACTTTACTCGTGAACCGCAACATTTGACGAAGTCAGAAGTCGTCGCTTATTTTGACGAGCTTGGAGAGTGTACGAGGCAGTGCTCTTTATCCACCACGTCAGACCTCGCCGACGCGACGGCTACAGCCATTCCGACTGACGTGAACCCGCACCTCTCGGCCAGTCAGAAAAACTGCGTGCAAAGCCTAATCTATTCCTTCCGCGACTGTTTTGCGGAAACTTCCAAGGTCCGACAGACGCCGCTTACCAAGCATCGAATTGTCGTTGCTGACGACCAAAGACCAATTTGCCAGCGTCCTTATCGCGTGTCTTCCAAAGAACGCGATGCCATCCGCCGCCAAGTTACACAGATGCTCCAGGACGACGTCATCCAACCTTCCACGAGCCCCTGGGCATCGCCTGTTGTTCTCGTCACGAAGAAAGATGGCACCCTCAGGTTCTGCGTCGATTACAGGCGCCTGAATACCATCACGAAAAAAGATGTGTACCCTCTGCCCCGCATTGATGATTCCCTAGACCGCCTGCGCCATGCCACCTTCTTTTCATCCCTCGACCTCCGCAGTGGGTATTGGCAAATAGAGGTCGACGAACGCGACCGAGAGAAGACCGCCTTTATTACGCCAGACGGTTTATACGAGTTTAAGGTACTCCCTTTTGGCTCGTGCTCGGCCCCTGCCACGTTCCAACGCATGATGGACACCGTGCTGTCCGGTCTGAAGTGGCAGACATGCCTCGTATATCTTGACGATGTCGTGATCTTCTCTGACACGTTTGATGAGCACCTGAAACGCTTGCGTGCTGTTTTCGAGGCCATACGTTCCGCTGGTCTCTCTCTCAAGCCAGAGAAATGTCATTTTGCATTTCAAGAGCTGAAGTTTCTTGGTCACATTGTCAGCGCACGAGGTGTTAGTCCAGATCCCGAAAAGACGGCCGCCGTAGCTGCCTTCCCTAAGCCAACAGACAAACGGAGCCTGCGTCGTTTCTTGGGCCTCTGCGCGTACTATCGCCGGTTTGTTCCCAATTTCTCCCGGCTAGCAGAGCCTTTGACCCGCCTGACGAAGGATTCTGAACCCTTCATCTGGGGCCAAGACCAGGACAGCGCCTTCACAGAACTCAAGTGCCGTCTGCAGTGTACGCCTGTGCTTGGCCACTTCGACGAAGAGGCCTTTTGCTGCCTTTTGCTTCTTGTGTGTTTTGTGCACGCAGATAGTGCTACCTTGCATTGCCTGCATTTACATGGCATGCTGCTTTTTGCTTCCTGTGTTTTTTGGTGCATGCAGTTACTGCTAGTTATCGTTGCCTGCATATACATGACATGCTGCTATTGCTTCGTGAGTTTTTTGTGGACTCATTTAGTGCTACCTAGCGTTTTCTGCATTTACATGACATGCTGCTTTTTTCTTCCTGTGTTTTTGTTTGGGCACGCAGTTAGTGCTACCTTGCGTTGCCTCCATTTAGATGGCATGCTGCCTTCTGCTTCTTCTGTTGTTTTTTTGTGCACGCAGTTAGTGGTACCTAGCGTTGCCTGCATTTAGGTGACATGCTTCCTTTTGTTTCCTGTGTTGTTTTTGTGTACGCAGTTAGTGCTACCTAGCATTGACTCCATTTAAATGATATGCTGCCTTTTCCTTCCTTTGTTTGCTTTGTGCCCGCAGTTAGTGCTACCTAGAGTTGCCTGCATATACACGACATGCCGCCTTTTGCTTCCTTTGTTTTTTTGTGCACGTAGTTAGTGCTACCTAGCGTTGCCTGCATATACATGACATGCTGCCTTTTGTTTCCTGTGTTTTTTTGTGCATGCAGTTAGTGCTACCTAGAATTGCCTGCATATACATAACATGCAGCCTTCTTACTGTGTTTTTTGTGCACGCAGTTAGTGCTACCTAGCGTTGCATAGATTTACATGACATGCTGCCGTTTGCTTCCTGTGTATTTTGTGCACGCAGTTAGTGCTACCTAGCTTTGCCTGCATATACATGACATGCTGCCTTTTGCTTCTTGTGTATTTTGTGCACGCAGATAGTGCTACCTTGCATTGCCTGCATTAACATGGCATGCTGCCTTTTGCTTCCTGTTTTTCTTTGTGCACGCAGTTACTGCTAGTTAGCGTTGCCTGCATATACATGACATGCTGTCTTTTGCTTCCTGTTTTCTTGCACGCAGTTTGCGCTACTTAGCGTTCACTGCACATGCATGACATGCTGCCTTTTGCTTCCTGAGTTTTTTTTTTTGTGCACGCAGTTAGAGCTACCTTGCGTTGCCTGCATTTTGATGACATGCTGCCTTTTGATTCCCGTGTTTTTTTGTGCACGCAGTTACTTCTACCTAGTGTTGCCTGCATTTACATGACATGCTGCCTTTTGCTTCCTGTGTTTTGTTGTGCACGCAGTTAATGCTACCTAGGGTTGCCTGCTTAACATGACCTGCTGCCTTTTGCTTCCTGTGTTCTTTTATGCACGCAGTTAGTGCTACCTAGCGTTGCCTGCATTTACATGACATGGTGCCTTCTGCTTCCTGTGGTTTTTTGTTCAAGCAGTTTGTGCAACTTAGCGTTGCCTGCATGTACATAGCATGGTACCTTTTGCTTCCTGTGTTGTTTTTGTGCACGCAGTTACTGCTACTTAGCGTTGCCCGCATATACATGACATGCTGCCTTTTGCTTCATGAGTTTTTTTGTGCAATCATTTAGTGGTACCTAGCGTTTCCTGCATTTACATGACGTGCTGCCTTTTGCTTCCTGTGTTATTTTTTGTGCACGCAGTTAGTTCTACCTAGCGTTGCCTGCATTTACATGACATGCTGCCTTTTGCTTCCTGTGTTTTTTGTCCAAGCAGTTTGTGCAACCTAGCGTTGTCTGCATTTACATGGCATGCTGCTTTTTGCTTCCTGTGTTTTTTTGGTGCATGCAGTTACTGCTAGTTATCGTTGCCTGCATATACATGACATGCTGCTATTGCTTCGTGAGTTTTTGGTGGACTCATTTAGTGCTACCTAGCGTTTTCTGCATTTACATGACATGCTGCTTTATTCTTCCTGTGTTTTTGTTTGGGTGCGCAGTTAGTGCTACCTTGCGTTTCCTCCATTTAGATGACATGCTGCCTTCTGCTTCTTCTGTTGTTTTTTGTGCACGCAGTTAGTGGTACCTAGCGTTGCCTGCATTTAGGTGACATGCTTCCTTTTGTTTCCTGTGTTGTTTTTGTTCACGCAGTTAGCGCTGCTTAGTGTTGCCTGTATTTACATGACAGGCTGCCTTTTGCTTCCTCTGTTTCTTTGTGCACACAAATAGTGCTACTTACCGTTTCCTGCATATACATGACATGATTACTTTTGCTCCTGTGTTTTTTGTGTATGCAGTAAGTGCTACCTAGCACTGACTGCATTTAAATGATATGCTGCCTTTTCCTTCCTGTGTTTGCTTTGTGCACGCAGTTAGTGCTACCTAGAGTTGCCTGCATTTACATGACATGTTGCCTTTTGCTTTCAGTGTTTTTCTTCTGCACGTAGTTAGTGCCACTTAGAGTTGCCTGCATATACATGACATGCCGCCTTTTGCATCCTTTGTTTTTTTGTGCACGTAGTTAGTGCTACCTAGCGTTGCCTGCATATACAGGACATGCTGCCTTTTGTTTCCTGTGTTTTTTGTGCATGCAGTTAGTGCTACCTAGAGTTGCCTGCTTTACATGACATGCAGCCTTCTTCCTGTGTTTTTTGTGCACGCAGTTAGTGCTGCCCAGCGTTGCCTGCACGTACGTGACATGCTGCCTTTTGCTTCCTGTGTTTTTTTTGTGCACGCTGTTAGTGCTACCTTGCGTTGCCTGCATTTACATAACATGCTGCCTTTTGCTTACTGTGTTTTTTTGCACGCAGTTAGTGCTACCTAGCGTTGCCTGCATTTACATGGCATGCTGCCTTTTGCTTCCTGTGTTTTTCTGTGCACCCAGTTAGTGCTACCTAGCGTTGTATGGATTTACATGACATGCTGCCTTTGTCTTCCTGTGTATTTTGTGCACGCAGTTAGTGCTACCTAGCTTTGCCTGCATATACATGACATGCTGCCTTTTGCTTCTTGTGTATTTTGTGCACGGAGATAGTGCTACCTTGCATTGCTTGCATTTACATGGCATGCTGCCTTTTGCTTCCTGTGTTTTTGCACACAGTTTGCGCTACTTAGCGTTGCCTGCACATACATTACATGCTGCCTTTTCCTTCCTGTGTTTTTGAGCACGCAGTTAGTGCCACCTAGCGTTGCCTGCAGTTACATGACATGCTCCCTTTTGCTTCCTGTGTTTTTAGTGCACGCAGTTAGTGCTACCTAGCGTTGTCTGCATTTACATAACATGCTTCGTTTTGTATCCTGTGTTTTTTTTCCAAGCAGTATGTGCAACCTAGCATTGCCTGCATTTACATGGCATGCTGCCATTTCCTTCCTCTGTTTTTTGTGCACGCAGTTACCGCTACTTTGCGTTTCCTGCATATACAAGACATGCTGCCTTTTGCTTCCTGTCTTTTTTTGTGAACGTAATTAGGGCTGCTTAGTGTTGCGTGCATATACATGACATGCTCCCTTTTGCTTCCTGTGTTTTTTTTTGCACGCAGTTAGTGCTACCTTGCGTTGCCAGCACTTAGATGACATGCTGCCTTTTGCTTCCTGTGTTTTTTTGTGCACACATTTAGTGGTACCTAGCGTTGCCTGACTTTAGATGACATGCTTCCTTTTCTTTCTTGTTTTTTGTGCACGCAGTAATTGCTACCTAGAGTTGCCCGCATTTACATGACATGCTGCCTTTTGCTTCCTGTGTTTTTAGTGCGCGAATTTAGTGCTACCTAGCGTTGCCTGCATTTACATGACATGCTGCCTTTTGTATCCTGTGTTTTTTTGTTCAAGCAGTTTGTGCAACCTAGCGTTGCCTGCATTTACATGGCATGCTGCTATTTGTTCCTGTGTTTTTTTGTTCATGCAGTTACTGCTACATAGCGTTTCCTTTATATACAAGACATCCTGCCTTTTGCTTCCTGTGTTTTTTGTGCACACAGATAGTGTTACCCAGCGTTGTCTGGCTTTAGATGATATGCTTCCTTTTCCTTCCTGTGTCTTTTGTTCACGCAGTTAGCGCTACTTAGCGTTGCCTGCATATACATGTCATGCTGCCGTTTGCTTCCTTTGTTTTTTTTTGCACGCAGTTAGTGCTACCTAGCGATGCCAGCATATACATGACATGCTCACTTTTGCTTCCTGTGTTTTTTGTCCAAGCAGTTTGTGCAACCTAGCGTTGTCTGCATTTACATTGCATGCTACTTTTTGCTTCCTGTGTTTTTTGGTGCATGCAGTTAATGCTAGTTATCGTTGCCTGCATATACATGACATGCTGCTATTGCTTCGTGAGTTTTTTGTGGACTCATTTAGTGCTACCTAGCGTTTTCTGCATTTACATGACATGCTGCTTTTTTCTTCCTGTGTTTTTGTTTGGGCACGCAGTTAGTGCTACCTTGCGTTGCCTCCATTTAGATGACATGCTACCTTCTGCTTCTTCTGTTGTTTTTTTTGTGCACGCAGTTAGTGGTACCTAGCGTTCCTGCATTTAGGTGACATGCTTCCTTTTGTTTCCTGTGTTGTTTTTGTTCACGCAGTTAGTGCTGCTTAGTGTTGCCTGTATTTACATGACAGGCTGCCTTTTGCTTCCTGTGTTTCTTTGTGCACACAGTTAGTGCTACTTACCGTTGCCTGCATATACATGACATGATTACATTTGCTTCCTGTGTTTTTTGTGTATGCAGTTAGTGCTACCTAGCATTGACTGCATTTAAATGATTTGCTGCCTTTTCCTTCCTGTGTTTGCTTTGTGCACGCAGTTAGTGCTACCTAGAGTTGCCTGCATTTACATGACATGCTGCCTTTTGCTTTCAGTGTTTTTCTTGTGCACGTAGTTAGTGCCACTTAGAGTTGCCTGCATATACATGACATCCCGCCTTTTGCATCCTTTGTTTTTTTGTGCAATCATTTAGTGGTACCTAGCGTTTCCTGCATTTACATGACATGCTGCCTTTTGCTTCCTGTGTTATTTTTTGTGCACGCAGTTAGTTCTACCTTGCGTTGCCTGCATCTACATGACATGCTGCCTTTTGCTTCCTGTGTTTTTTGTCCAAGCAGTTTGTGCAACCTAGCGTTGTCTGCATTTACATGGCATGCTGCTTTTTGCTTCCTGTGTTTTTTGGTGCATGCAGTTACTGCTAGTTATCGTTGCCTGCATATACATGACATGCTGCTATTGCTTCGTGAGTTTTTTGTGGACTCATTTAGTGCTACCTAGCGTTTTCTGCATTTACATGACATGCTGCTTTTTTCTTCCTGTGTTTTTGTTTGGGTGCGCAGTTAGTGCTACCTTGCGTTTCCTCCATTTAGATGACATGCTGCCTTCTGCTTCTTCTGTTGTTTTTTGTGCACGCAGTTAGTGGTACCTAGTGTTGCCTGCATTTAGGTGACATGCTTCCTTTTGTTTCCTGTGTTGTTTTTGTTCACGCAGTTAGCGCTGCTTAGTGTTGCCTGTATTTACATGACAGGCTGCCTTTTGCTTCCTCTGTTTCTTTGTGCACACAAATAGTGCTACTTACCGTTTCCTGCATATACATGACATGATTACTTTTGCTCCTGTGTTTTTTGTGTATGCAGTAAGTGCTACCTAGCACTGACTGCATTTAAATGATATGCTGCCTTTTCCTTCCTGTGTTTGCTTTGTGCACGCAGTTAGTGCTACCTAGAGTTGCCTGCATTTACATGACATGCTGCCTTTTGCTTTCAGTGTTTTTCTTCTGCACGTAGTTAGTGCCACTTAGAGTTGCCTGCATATACATGACATGCCGCCTTTTGCATCCTTTGTTTTTTTGTGCACGTAGTTAGTGCTACCTAGCGTTGCCTGCATATACAGGACATGCTGCCTTTTGTTTCCTGTGTTTTTTGTGCATGCAGTTAGTGCTACCTAGAGTTGCCTGCTTTTACATGACATGCAGCCTTCTTCCTGTGTTTTTTGTGCACGCAGTTAGTGCTACCCAGCGTTGCCTGCACGTACGTGACATGCTGCCTTTTGCTTCCTGTGTTTTTTTTGTGCACGCAGTTAGTGCTACCTTGCGTTGCCTGCATTTACATAACATGCTGCCTTTTGCTTACTGTGTTTTTTGCACGCAGTTAGTGCTACCTAGCGTTGCCTGCATTTACATGGCATGCTGCCTTTTGCTTCCTGTGTTTTTCTGTGCACCCAGTTAGTGCTACCTAGCGTTGTATGGATTTACATGACATGCTGCCTTTGTCTTCCTGTGTATTTTGTGCACGCAGTTAGCGCTACCTAGCTTTGCCTGCATATACATGACATGCTGCCTTTTGCTTCTTGTGTATTTTGTGCACGGAGATAGTGCTACCTTGCATTGCTTGCATATACATGGCATGCTGCCTTTTGCTTCCTGTGTTTTTTTGTGCACGCAGTTACTGCTAGTTAGCGTTGCCTGCATATACATGACATGCTGCCTTTTGCCTCCTGTTTTTTTGCACACAGTTTGCGCTACTTAGCGTTGCCTGCACATATATGACATGCTGCCTTTTCCTTCCTGTGTTTTTGAGCACGCAGTTAGTGCCACCTAGCGTTGCCTGCATTTACATGACATGCTTCCTTTTGCTTCCTTTGCTTTTAGTGCACGCAGTTAGTGCTACCTAGCGTTGTCTGCATTTACATAACATGCTTCGTTTTGTATCCTGTGTTTTTTTTTCCAAGCAGTATGTGCAACCTAGCGTTGCCTGCATTTACATGGCATGCTGCCATTTCCTTCCTCTGTTTTTGTGCACGCAGTTACCGCTACTTTGCGTTTCCTGCATATACAAGACATGCTGCCTTTTGCTTCCTGTCTTTTTTTGTGAACGTAATTAGGGCTGCTTAGTGTTGCGTGCATATACATGACATGCTCCCTTTTGCTTCCTGTGTTTTTTTTGCACGCAGTTAGTGCTACCTTTTGTTGCCAGCACTTAGATGACATGCTGCCTTTTGCTTCCTGTGTTTTTTTGTGCACACATTTAGTGGTACCTAGCGTTGCCTGCCTTTAGATGACATGCTTCCTTTTCTTTCTTGTTTTTTTGTGCACGCAGTAATTGCTACCTAGAGTTGCCCGCATTTACATGACATGCTGCCTTTTGCTTCCTGTGTTTTAGTGCGCGAATTTAGTGCTACCTAGCGTTGCCTGCATTCACATGACATGCTGCCTTTTGTATCCTGTGTTTTTTTGTTCAAGCATTTTGTGCAACCTAGCGTTGCCTGCATTTACATGGCATGCTGCTATTTGTTCCTGTGTTTTTTTGTTCATGCAGTTACTGCTACATAGCGTTTCCTTTATATACAAGACATCCTGCCTTTTGCTTCCTGTGTTTTTTGTGCACACAGATAGTGTTGCCCAGCGTTGTCTGGCTTTAGATGATATGCTTCCTTTTCCTTCCTGTGTCTTTTGTTCACGCAGTTAGCGCTACTTAGCGTTGCCTGCATATACATGTCATGCTGCCGTTTGCTTCCTTTGTTTTTTTTTGCACGCAGTTAGTGCTACCTAGCGATGCCAGCATATACATGACATGCTCACTTTTGCTTCCTGTGTTTTTTGTCCAAGCAGTTTGTGCAACCTAGCGTTGTCTGCATTTACATTGCATGCTGCTTTTTGCTTCCTGTGTTTTTTGGTGCATGCAGTTACTGTTAGTTATCGTTGCCTGCATATACATGACATGCTGCTATTGCTTCGTGAGTTTTTTGTGGACTCATTTAGTGCTACCTAGCGTTTTCTGCATTTACATGACATGCTGTTTTTTCATCCTGTGTTTTTGTTTGGGCACCCAGTTAGTGCTACCTTGCGTTGCCTCCATTTAGATGACATGCTACCTTCTGCTTCTTCTGTTGTTTTTTTGTGCACGCAGTTAGTGGTACCTAGCGTTGCCTGCATTTAGGTGACATGCTTCCTTTTGTTTCCTGTGTTGTTTTTGTTCACGCAGTTAGCGCTGCTTAGTGT
Organism: Amblyomma americanum; assembly: GCF_052857255.1. NCBI lineage: Eukaryota > Metazoa > Arthropoda > Arachnida > Ixodida > Ixodidae > Amblyomma > Amblyomma americanum. Next base: position 497,686,454 of record NC_135497.1, read on the forward strand.
TGCCTGTATTTACATGACAGGCTGCCTTTTGCTTCCTGTGTTTCTTTGTGCACACAGTGCTACTTACCGTTGCCTGCATATACATGACATGATTACATTTGCTTCCTGTGTTTTTTGTGTATGCAGTTAGTGCTACCTAGCATTGACTGCATTTAAATGATTTGCTGCCTTTTCCTTCCTGTGTTTGCTTTGTGCACGCAGTTAGTGCTACCTAGAGTTGCCTGCATTTACATGACATGCTGCCTTTTGCTTTCAGTGTTTTTCTTGTGCACGTAGTTAGTGCCACTTAGAGTTGCCTGCATGTACATGACATCCCGCCTTTTGCATCCTTTGTTTTTTTGTGCACGAAGTTAGTGCTACCTAGCGTTGCCTGCATATACATGACATGCTGCCTTTTGCTTCCTGTGTTTTTTAGTGCACGCATTTAGTGCTACCTAGCGTTGCCTGCATTTACATGACATGCTGCCTTTTGTAACCTGTGTTCTTTTGTCCAAGCGGTTTGTGCAACTTTGCGTTGCCTGCATTTACATGGCATGCTGCCATTTGCTTCCTGTGTTTTTTTTTTGTACACGCAGTTACTGCTACTAAGCGTTTCCTGAATATACAAGACATCCTACATTTTGCTTCCTGTGTTTTTCTTTTTGTGCACGCAGCTAGTGCTACTATTTGTTGCCAGCATATACATGGCATGCTGCCTTTTGCTTCCTGTGTTTTTTGTGCATGCAGTTAGTGCTACCTAGCATTGCCTGCATTTACATGATATGGTGCCTTCTGCTTCCTGTGGTTTTTGTTCAAGCAGTTTGTGCAACCTAGCGTTGCCTGCATGTACATAGCAAGGTACCTTTTGCTTCCTGTGTTGTTTTTGTGCACGCAGTTACTGCTACTTAGCGTTGCCCGCATATACATGACATTCTGCCTTTTGCTTCCTAGCGTTTCCTGCATTTACCTGACATGCTGCCTTTTGCTTCCTGTGTTGTTTTTTTGCACGCAGTTAGTGGTACCTAGCGTTGCCTGCATTTAAATGACATGCTTACTTTTGCTTCGTGTGTTTTTTTGTCATGCAGTTAGCGCTACTTATCGTTGCCTGCGTATACATGACACGCTGCCTTTTGTTTCCTGTGTTTTTGTCCAAGCAGTTTGTGCAACCTAGCGTTGCCTTATGCTGCGTTTTGCTTCCTGTGTTTTTTTGTGCACGCAGTTAGTGCTACCTTGCGTTGCATGCATTTAGATGACGTGCTGCCTTTTGGTTCCCGTGTTTTTTTTGTGCACGCAGTTACTTCTACCTAGTGTTGCCTGCATTTACATGACATGCTGCCTTTTGCTTCCTGTGTTTTTTTGTGCACGCAGTTAGTGTTATCTAGCGTTGCCCGCAATTACATGTCATGCTTCCTTTTGCTTCCTGTGTTCTTTTGTGCACGCAGCTAGTGCTACCTAGCGTTGCCTGCATTTACATGACATGCCGCCTTTTGCTTCCTGTGTTTTTTTGTGCACGCAGAGAGTGCTACCTAGCGTTGCCTGCTTTTACATGACCTGCTGCCTTTTGCTTCCTGTGTTTTTTAGTGCACGCAGTTAGTGCTACCTAGCGTTGTCTGCATTTACATGACATGCTTCCTTTCGTATCCTGTGTTTTTGTCCAAACAGTATGTGCAACCTAGCGTTGCCTGCATTTACATGGCATGCTGCCATTTCCTTCCTCTGTTTTTGTGCACGCAGTTTCTGCTACTTTGCGTTTGCTTAATATACAAGACATACTGCCTTTTGCTTCCTGTCTTTTTTTGTGAACGTAATTAGTGCTGCTTAGCGTTGCGTGCATATACATGACATGCTTCCTTTTGCTTCCTGTGTTTTTTTTGCACGTAGTTAGTGCTACCTTGCGTTGCCTGCATTTAGATGACATGCTGCCTTTTGCTTCCTGTGTTTTTTTGTGCACACAGTTAGCGGTACCTAGCGTTGAATTCCTTTAGATGACATGCTTCCTTTCCTTTCTTGTGTTTTTGTGCACGCATTTAGTGCTACGTAGAGTTGCCCGCATATACATGACATGCTCCCTTTTGCTTCCTGCGTTTTTAGTGCACGCAATTAGTGCTACCTAGCGCAGCCTGCATTTACATGACATGCTGCCTTTTGTATCCTGTGTTTTTTTTGTCCAAGCAGTTTATGCAACCTAGCGTTGCCTGCATTTACATGGCATGCTGCCATTAGCTTCCTGTGTTTATTTGTGAGCGCAGTTTGTGCTGCTTAGCGTTGCCTGCATGAACATGACATGCTCCCTTTCGCTTCCTGTGTTTTTTGTGCACACAGATAGTGTTACCTAGCGTTGTCTGGCTTTAGATGATATGCTTCCTTTTCCTTCCTGTGTTTTTTGTTCACGCAGTTAGCGCTACTCAGCGTTGCCTGCATATACATGTCATGTTGCCGTTTGATTCCTTTGTTTGTTTGTGCAAACAGTTAGTGCTACCTAGCGTTGCCAGCATATACATGGCATGCTACCTTTCGCTTCCTGTGTTTTTTGTGCACACAGATAGTGTTACCTAGCGTTGTCTGGCTTTAGATGATATGCTTCCTTTTCCTTCCTGTGTTTTTTGTTCACGGAGTTAGCGCTACTTAGCGTTGCCTGCATATACATGTCATGTTGCCGTTTATTCCTTTGTTTGTTTGTGCAAACAGTTAGTGCTACCTAGCGTTGCCAGCATATACATGACATGCTACCTTTTGCTTCCTTTTTGTGCACACAGTTAGCGCTACCTAGCGTTGCCTGCATTTAGATGGCATGCTGCCTTTTGCTTCCTTTGTTTTTTTTTTGTGGACATAGTTAGTGCTACCTAGCGTTGCCTACATATAAATGACATGCTGCCTTTTGTTTCCTGTGTTTTTTGCGCGCAGTTAGTGCTACCTAGTGTTGCCTGCATTTACACGTCATGCTGCCTTTTGATTCCTGTTTTTTGTGCACGCACTTAGTGCTACCTTTCGTTGCCTGAATTTACATGACACGCTGCCTTTAGATTCCTGTAGATTTTTCTGCACGCAGTTAGTGCTACTTAGCGTTGCCTGCTTATACATGACATGATGCCTGTTGCTTCCTGTGTTTTTTTGTGCACGCAGTTAGTGCTACCTGTCGTTGCCTGGATTTACAAGACACGTTGCCTTGAGATTCCTGTGATTTTTGTGCACGCGGTTAGTTCCACTTACCGTTGTCTGCATATATATCACATGCTGCCTTTTGCTTCCTGTCTTTTTTTCCAAGCAGTTCGTGCAACCTAGCGTTGCCTGCATTTACATAGCATGGTACATTTTGCTTCCTGTGTTTTTTTGTGCATGCAGTTACTGCTACTTAGCGTTGCATGCATATGCATGACGTGCTGCCTTTTGTTTTGTGAGTTTTTTGTGGACTCATTTAGTGCTACCTAGCGTTTCCTGCATTTACATGACATGCTGCTTTTTTCTTCCTGTGTTTTTATTTGGGCACGCACTTAGTGCTACCTTGCGTTGCCTGCATTTAGATGACAGGCTGTCTTTTGCTTCCTTTGTTTTTTTGTGCACGTAGTCAGTGCTACCTAGAATTGCCTACATATAAATGACATGCTGCCTTTTGTTTCCTGTGTTTTTTTGCACGCAGTTAGTGATACCTAGTGTTGCCTGCATTTACATGTCATGCTGCCTTTTGCTTCCTGTTTTTTGTGCACGAAGTTAGTGCTACCTGTCGTTTCCTGGATTTACATGACACGCTGCCTTTAGATTCCTGTGATTTTTGTGCACGCAGTTAGTGCTACTTAGCGTTGCCTGCATATACATCACATGCTGCCTTTTGCTTCCTGTGTTTTTCTTTTTGTGCACGCAGCTATTGCTGCTTATCGTTGCCAGCATATACATGCCATGCTGCCTTTTGCTTCCTGTGTTTTTTGTGCATTCATTTAGTGCTACCTAGCATTGCCTGCATTTACATGACATGGTGCCTTTTGCTCCCTGTGTTTTTTAGTGCACGCAGTTAGTGCTACCTAGCGTTGTCTGCATTTACATGACATGCTTCCTTTCGTATCCTGTGTTTTTGTCCAAACAGTATGTGCAACCTAGCGTTGCCTGCATTTACATGGCATGCTGCCATTTCCTTCCTCTGTTTTTTGTGCACGCAGTTACTGCTACTTTGCGTTTCCTGCATATACAAGACATACTGCCTTTTGCTTCCTGTCTTTTTTTGTGAACGTAATTAGTGCTGCTTAGCGTTGCGTGCATATACATGACATGCTTCCTTTTGCTTCCTGTGTTTTTTTTGCACGTAGTTAGTGCTACCTTGCGTTGCCTGCATTTAGATGACATGCTGCCTTTTCCTTCCTGTGTTTTTTTTGTGCACACAGTTAGCGGTACCTAGCGTTGAATGCCTTTAGATGACATGCTTCCTTTTCTTTCTTGTGTTTTTTTGTGCACGCATTTAGTGCTACGTAGAGTTGCCCGCATATACATGACATGCTGCCTTTTGCTTCCTGCGTTTTTAGTGCACGCAATTAGTGCTACCTAGCGCAGCCTGCATTTACATGACATGCTGCCTTTTGTATCCTGTGTTTTTTTTGTCCAAGCAGTTTATGCAACCTAGCGTTGCCTGCATTTACATGGCATGCTGCCATTAGCTTCCTGTGTTTATTTGTGAGCGCAGTTTGTGCTGCTTAGCGTTGCCTGCATGAACATGACATGCTCCCTTTCGCTTCCTGTGTTTTTTTGCACACAGATAGTGGTACCTAGCGTTGTCTGGCTTTTGATGATATGCTTCTTTTTCCTTCCTGTGTTTTTTGTTCACGCAGTTAGCGCTACTTAGCGTTGCCTGCATATACATGTCATGTTGCCGTTTGATTCCTTTGTTTGTTTGTGCAAACAGTTAGTGCTACCTAGCGTTGCCAGCATATACATGACATGCTACCTTTTGCTTCCTTTTTGTGCACACAGTTAGCGCTACCTAGCGTTGCCTGCATTTAGATGGCATGCTGCCTTTTGCTTCCTTTGTTTTTTTTTGTGGACATAGTTAGTGCTACCTAGCGTTGCCTACATATAAATGACATGCTGCCTTTTGTTTCCTGTGTTTTTTTGCACGCAGTTAGTGCTACCTAGTGTTGCCTGCATTTACACGTCATGCTGCCTTTTGATTCCTGTTTTTTGTGCACGCACTTAGTGCTACCTTTCGTTGCCTGAATTTACATGACACGCTGCCTTTAGATTCCTGTAGATTTTTCTGCACGCAGTTAGTGCTACTTAGCGTTGCCTGCTTATACATGACATGATGCCTGTTGCTTCCTGTGTTTTTTTGTGCACGCAGTTAGTGCTACCTGTCGTTGCCTGGATTTACATGACACGTTGCCTTGAGATTCCTGTGATTTTTGTGCACGCGGTTAGTTCTACTTACCGTTGTCTGCATATATATCACATGCTGCCTTTTGCTTCCTGTCTTTTTTGTCCAAGCAGTTCGTGCAACCTAGCGTTGCCTGCATTTACATAGCATGGTACATTTTGCTTCCTGTGTTTTTTTGTGCACGCAGTTACTGCTACTTAGCGTTGCATGCATATGCATGACGTGCTGCCTTTTGTTTCGTGAGTTTTTTGTGGACTCATTTAGTGCTACCTAGCGTTTCCTGCATTTACATGACATGCTGCTTTTTTCTTCCTGTGTTTTTATTTGGGCACGCACTTAGTGCTACCTTGCGTTGCCTGCATTTAGATGACAGGCTGTCTTTTGCTTCCTTTGTTTTTTTTGTGCACGTAGTCAGTGCTACCTAGAATTGCCTACATATAAATGACATGCTGCCTTTTGTTTCCTGTGTTTTTTTGCACGCAGTTAGTGATACCTAGTGTTGCCTGCATTTACATGTCATGCTGCCTTTTGCTTCCTGTTTTTTGTGCACGAAGTTAGTGCTACCTGTCGTTTCCTGGATTTACATGACACGCTGCCTTTAGATTCCTGTGATTTTTGTGCACGCAGTTAGTGCTACTTAGCGTTGCCTGCATATACATCACATGCTGCCTTTTGCTTCCTGTGTTTTTCTTTTTGTGCACGCAGCTATTGCTGCTTATCGTTGCCAGCATATACATGCCATGCTGCCTTTTGCTTCCTGTGTTTTTTGTGCATTCATTTATTGCTACCTAGCATTGCCTGCATTTACATGACATGGTGCCTTTTGCTTCCTGTGTTTTTTAGTGCACGCAGTTAGTGCTACCTAGCGTTGTCTGCATTTACATGACATGCTTCCTTTCGTATCCTGTGTTTTTGTCCAAACAGTATGTGCAACCTAGCGTTGCCTGCATTTACATGGCATGCTGCCATTTCCTTCCTCTGTTTTTTGTGCACGCAGTTACTGCTACTTTGCGTTTCCTGCATATACAAGACATACTGCCTTTTGCTTCCTGTCTTTTTTTGTGAACGTAATTAGTGCTGCTTAGCTTTGCGTGCATATACATGACATGCTTCCTTTTGCTTCCTGTGTTTTTTTTGCACGTAGGTAGTGCTACCTTGCGTTGCCTGCATTTAGATGACATGCTGCCTTTTCCTTCCTGTGTTTTTTTTGTGCACACAGTTAGCGGTACCTAGCGTTGAATGCCTTTAGATGACATGCTTCCTTTTCTTTCTTGTGTTTTTTGTGCACGCATTTAGTGCTACGTAGAGTTGCCCGCATATACATGACATGCTGCCTTTTGCTTCCTGCGTTTTTAGTGCACGCAATTAGTGCTACCTAGCGCAGCCTGCATTTACATGACATGCTGCCTTTTGTATCCTGTGTTTTTTTTGTCCAAGCAGTTTATGCAACCTAGCGTTGCCTGCATTTACATGGCATGCTGCCATTAGCTTCCTGTGTTTATTTGTGAGCGCAGTTTGTGCTGCTTAGCGTTGCCTGCATGAACTTGACATGCTCCCTTTCGCTTCCTGTGTTTTTTTGCACACAGATAGTGGTACCTAGCATTGTCTGGCTTTTGATGATATGCTTCTTTTTCCTTCCTGTGTTTTTTGTTCACGCAGTTAACGCTACTCAGCGTTGCCTGCATATACATGTCATGTTGCCGTTTGATTCCTTTGTTTGTTTGTGCAAACAGTTAGTGCTACCTAGCGTTGCCAGCATATACATGGCATGCTACCTTTCGCTTCCTGTGTTTTTTGTGCACACAGATAGTGTTACCTAGCGTTGTCTGGCTTTAGATGATATGCTTCCTTTTCCTTCCTGTGTTTTTTGTTCACGGAGTTAGCGCTACTTAGCGTTGCCTGCATATACATGTCATGTTGCCGTTTATTCCTTTGTTTGTTTGTGCAAACAGTTAGTGCTACCTACCGTTGCCAGCATATACATGACATGCTACCTTTTGCTTCCTTTTTGTGCACACAGTTAGCGCTACCTAGCGTTGCCTGCATTTAGATGGCATGCTGCCTTTTGCTTCCTTTGTTTTTTTTTTGTGGACATAGTTAGTGCTACCTAGCGTTGCCTACATATAAATGACATGCTGCCTTTTGTTTCCTGTGTTTTTTGCGCGCAGTTAGTGCTACCTAGTGTTGCCTGCATTTACACGTCATGCTGCCTTTTGATTCCTGTTTTTTGTGCACGCACTTAGTGCTACCTTTCGTTGCCTGAATTTACATGACACGCTGCCTTTAGATTCCTGTAGATTTTTCTGCACGCAGTTAGTGCTACTTAGCGTTGCCTGCTTATACATGACATGATGCCTGTTGCTTCCTGTGTTTTTTTGTGCACGCAGTTAGTGCTACCTGTCGTTGCCTGGATTTACAAGACACGTTGCCTTGAGATTCCTGTGATTTTTGTGCACGCGGTTGGTTCCACTTACCGTTGTCTGCATATATATCACATGCTGCCTTTTGCTTCCTGTCTTTTTTTCCAAGCAGTTCGTGCAACCTAGCGTTGCCTGCATTTACATAGCATGGTACATTTTGCTTCCTGTGTTTTTTTGTGCATGCAGTTACTGCTACTTAGCGTTGCATGCATATGCATGACGTGCTGCCTTTTGTTTTGTGAGTTTTTTGTGGACTCATTTAGTGCTACCTAGCGTTTCCTGCATTTACATGACATGCTGCTTTTTTCTTCCTGTGTTTTTATTTGGGCACGCACTTAGTGCTACCTTGCGTTGCCTGCATTTAGATGACAGGCTGTCTTTTGCTTCCTTTGTTTTTTTGTGCACGTAGTCAGTGCTACCTAGAATTGCCTACATATAAATGACATGCTGCCTTTTGTTTCCTGTGTTTTTTTGCACGCAGTTAGTGATACCTAGTGTTGCCTGCATTTACATGTCATGCTGCCTTTTGCTTCCTGTTTTTTGTGCACGAAGTTAGTGCTACCTGTCGTTTCCTGGATTTACATGACACGCTGCCTTTAGATTCCTGTGATTTTTGTGCACGCAGTTAGTGCTACTTAGCGTTGCCTGCATATACATCACATGCTGCCTTTTGCTTCCTGTTTTTCTTTTTGTGCACGCAGCTATTGCTGCTTATCGTTGCCAGCATATACATGCCATGCTGCCTTTTGCTTCCTGTGTTTTTTGTGCATTCATTTAGTGCTACCTAGCATTGCCTGCATTTACATGACATGGTGCCTTTTGCTCCCTCTGTTTTTTAGTGCACGCAGTTAGTGCTACCTAGCGTTGTCTGCATTTACATGACATGCTTCCTTTCGTATCCTGTGTTTTTGTCCAAACAGTATGTGCAACCTAGCGTTGCCTGCATTTACATGGCATGCTGCCATTTCCTTCCTCTGTTTTTTGTGCACGCAGTTACTGCTACTTTGCGTTTCCTGCATATACAAGACATACTGCCTTTTGCTTCCCGTCTTTTTTTGTGAACGTAATTAGTGCTGCTTAGCGTTGCGTGCATATACATGACATGCTTCCTTTTGCTTCCTGTGTTTTTTTTGCACGTAGTTAGTGCTACCTTGCGTTGCCTGCATTTAGATGACATGCTGCCTTTTCCTTCCTGTGTTTTTTTTGTGCACACAGTTAGCGGTACCTAGCGTTGAATGCCTTTAGATGACATGCTTCCTTTTCTTTCTTGTGTTTTTTTGTGCACGCATTTAGTGCTACGTAGAGTTGCCCGCATATACATGACATGCTGCCTTTTGCTTCCTGCGTTTTTAGTGCACGCAATTAGTGCTACCTAGCGCAGCCTGCATTTACATGACATGCTGCCTTTTGTATCCTGTGTTTTTTTTGTCCAAGCAGTTTATGCAACCTAGCGTTGCCTGCATTTACATGGCATGCTGCCATTAGCTTCCTGTGTTTATTTGTGAGCGCAGTTTGTGCTGCTTAGCGTTGCCTGCATGAACATGACATGCTCCCTTTCGCTTCCTGTGTTTTTTTGCACACAGATAGTGGTACCTAGCGTTGTCTGGCTTTTGATGATATGCTTCTTTTTCCTTCCTGTGTTTTTTGTTCACGCAGTTAGCGCTACTTAGCGTTGCCTGCATATACATGTCATGTTGCCGTTTGATTCCTTTGATTGTTTGTGCAAACAGTTAGTGCTACCTAGCGTTGCCAGCATATACATGACATGCTACCTTTTGCTTCCTTTTTGTGCACACAGTTAGCGCTACCTAGCGTTGCCTGCATTTAGATGGCATGCTGCCTTTTGCTTCCTTTGTTTTTTTTTGTGGACATAGTTAGTGCTACCTAGCGTTGCCTACATATAAATGACATGCTGCCTTTTGTTTCCTGTGTTTTTTTGCACGCAGTTAGTGCTACCTAGTGTTGCCTGCATTTACACGTCATGCTGCCTTTTGATTCCTGTTTTTTGTGCACGCACTTAGTGCTACCTTTCGTTGCCTGAATTTACATGACACGCTGCCTTTAGATTCCTGTAGATTTTTTGCACGCAGTTAGTGCTACTTAGCGTTGCCTGCTTATACATGACATGATGCCTGTTGCTTCCTGTGTTTTTTTGTGCACGCAGTTAGTGCTACCTGTCGTTGCCTGGATTTACATGACACGTTGCCTTGAGATTCCTGTGATTTTTGTGCACGCGGTTAGTTCTACTTACCGTTGTCTGCATATATATCACATGCTGCCTTTTGCTTCCTGTCTTTTTTGTCCAAGCAGTTCGTGCAACCTAGCGTTGCCTGCATTTACATAGCATGGTACATTTTGCTTCCTGTGTTTTTTTGTGCATGCAGTTACTGCTACTTAGCGTTGCATGCATATGCATGACGTGCTGCCTTTTGTTTCGTGAGTTTTTTGTGGACTCATTTAGTGCTACCTAGCGTTTCCTGCATTTACATGACATGCTGCTTTTTTCTTCCTGTGTTTTTATTTGGGCACGCACTTAGTGCTACCTTGCGTTGCCTGCATTTAGATGACAGGCTGTCTTTTGCTTCCTTTGTTTTTTTTTGTGCACGTAGTCAGTGCTACCTAGAATTGCCTACATATAAATGACATGCTGCCTTTTGTTTCCTGTGTTTTTTTGCACGCAGTTAGTGATACCTAGTGTTGCCTGCATTTACATGTCATGCTGCCTTTTGCTTCCTGTTTTTTGTGCACGAAGTTAGTGCTACCTGTCGTTTCCTGGATTTACATGACACGCTGCCTTTAGATTCCTGTGATTTTTGTGCACGCAGTTAGTGCTACTTAGCGTTGCCTGCATATACATCACATGCTGCCTTTTGCTTCCTGTGTTTTTCTTTTTGTGCACGCAGCTATTGCTGCTTATCGTTGCCAGCATATACATGCCATGCTGCCTTTTGCTTCCTGTGTTTTTTGTGCATTCATTTATTGCTACCTAGCATTGCCTGCATTTACATGACATGGTGCCTTTTGCTTCCTGTGTTTTTTAGTGCACGCAGTTAGTGCTACCTAGCGTTGTCTGCATTTACATGACATGCTTCCTTTCGTATCCTGTGTTTTTGTCCAAACAGTATGTGCAACCTAGCGTTGCCTGCATTTACATGGCATGCTGCCATTTCCTTCCTCTGTTTTTTGTGCACGCAGTTACTGCTACTTTGCGTTTCCTGCATATACAAGACATACTGCCTTTTGCTTCCTGTCTTTTTTTGTGAACGTAATTAGTGCTGCTTAGCGTTGCGTGCATATACATGACATGCTTCCTTTTGCTTCCTGTGTTTTTTTTGCACGTAGTTAGTGCTACCTTGCGTTGCCTGCATTTAGATGACATGCTGCCTTTTCCTTCCTGTGTTTTTTTTGTGCACACAGTTAGCGGTACCTAGCGTTGAATGCCTTTAGATGACATGCTTCCTTTTCTTTCTTGTGTTTTTTTGTGCACGCATTTAGTGCTACGTAGAGTTGCCCGCATATACATGACATGCTGCCTTTTGCTTCCTGCGTTTTTAGTGCACGCAATTAGTGCTACCTAGCGCAGCCTGCATTTACATGACATGCTGCCTTTTGTATCCTGTGTTTTTTTTGTCCAAGCAGTTTATGCTACCTAGCGTTGCCTGCATTTACATGGCATGCTGCCATTAGCTTCCTGTGTTTATTTGTGAGCGCAGTTTGTGCTGCTTAGCGTTGCCTGCATGAACATGACATGCTCCCTTTCGCTTCCTGTGTTTTTTTGCACACAGATAGTGGTATCTAGCATTGTCTGGCTTTTGATGATATGCTTCTTTTTCCTTCCTGTGTTTTTTGTTCACGCAGTTAGCGCTACTTAGCGTTGCCTGCATATACATGTCATGTTGCCGTTTCATTCCTTTGTTTGTTTGTGCAAACAGTTAGTGCTACCTAGCGTTGCCAGCATATACATGACATGCTACCTTTTGCTTCCTTTTTGTGCACACAGTTAGCGCTACCTAGCGTTGCCTGCATTTAGATGGCATGCTGCCTTTTGCTTCCTTTGTTTTTTTTTTGTGGACATAGTTAGTGCTACCTAGCGTTGCCTACATATAAATGACATGCTGCCTTTTGTTTCCTGTGTTTTTTTGCACGCAGTTAGTGCTACTTAGCGTTGCCTGCATATACATCACATGCTGCCTTTTGCTTCCACTGTTTTTTTTGTGCACGCTGTTATTGCTACTTATCGTTGCCAGCATATACATTGCATGCCGCCTTTTGCTTCGTGTGTTTTGGTGCATGCAGTTAGTGCTACCTAGCGTTGCCTGCATTTACATGACATGCTGCCTTCTGCTTCCTGTGTTTTGTGCACGCAGTTAGTGCTACTTAGCGTTGCCTGCATCTACATGACATGCTGCCTTTGCTTCCTGTGTTTTTTGTGCACACAGTTCAACCTAGCGTTGCCTGCATTTACTTGACAGGCTGCCTTTTTCCTTCTGTGTTTTTTTGTGCACGCAGTTTGTGCTACTTAGCGTTGCCTGCTTATACATGACATGATGCCTGTTGCTTCCTGTGTTTTTTTTGCACGCAGTTAGTGCTACCTGTCGTTGCCTGGATTTACATGACACGTTGCCTTGAGATTCTTGTGACTTTTGTGCACGCGGTTAGTTCTACTTACCGTTGCCTGCATATATATAACATGCTGCCTTTTGCTTCTGTCTTTTATGTCCAAGCAGTTTGTGCAACCTAGCGTTGCCTGCATTTACATAGCATGGTACATTTTGCTTCCTGTGTTTTTTTGTGCACGCAGTTACTGCTAGTTAGCGTTGCATGCATATGCATGACGTGCTGCCTTTTGTTTCGTGAGTTTTTTGTGGACTCATTTAGTGCTACCTAGCGTTTCCTGCATTTACATGACATGCTGCTTTTTTCTTCCTGTTTTTTTATTTGGGCACGTACTTAGTGCTACCTTGCGTTGCCTGCATTTAGATGACAGGCTGCCTTTTGCTTCCTGTGTTGTTTTTTGTGCACGCAGTTAGTTGTACCTAGCGTTGCCTGCATTTAGATGACATGCTTCCTTTTGCTTCCTGTTTTTCTTTGGGCATGCAGTTAATGCTACCTAGAGTTGCCTGCTTTAACATGACATGCAGCCTTCTTCCTGTGTTTTTTGTGCACGCAGTTAGTGCTACCCAGCGTTGCCTGCACGTACGTGACATGCTGCCTTTTGCTTCCTGTGTTTTTTTTGTGCACGCAGTTAGTGCTACCTTGCGTTGCCTGCATATACATCACATGCTGCCTTTTGCTTCCTGTGTTTTTCTTTTTGTGCACGCAGCTATTGCTGCTTATCGTTGCCAGCATATACATGCCATGCTGCCTTTTGCTTCCTATGTTTTTTGTGCATTCATTTAGTGCTACCTAGCATTGCCTGCATTTACATGACATGGTGCCTTTTGCTTCCTGTGTTTTTTTTTGTGCACACAGTTAGCGGTACCTAGCGTTGAATGCCTTTAGATGACATGCTTCCTTTTCTTTCTTGTGTTTTTTTGTGCACGCATTTAGTGCTACGTAGAGTTGCCCGCATATACATGACATGCTGCCTTTTGCTTCCTGTGTTTTTTTTTGTGCACGCAGTTAGTGCTACCTTGCGTTGCCTGCATATACATCACATGCTGCCTTTTGCTTCCTGTGTTTTTCTTTTTGTCCACGCAGCTATTGCTGCTTATCGTTGCCAGCATATACATGCCATGCTGCCTTTTGCTTCCTATGTTTTTTGTGCATTCATTTAGTGCTACCTAGCATTGCCTGCATTTACATGACATGGTGCCTTTTGCTTCCTGTGTTTTTTTTTGTGCACACAGTTAGCGGTACCTAGCGTTGAATGCCTTTAGATGACCTGCTTCCTTTTCTTTCTTGTGTTTTTTTGTGCACGCATTTAGTGCTACGTAGAGTTGCCCGCATATACATGACATGCTGCCTTTTGCTTCCTGCGTTTTTAGTGCACGCATTTAGTGCTACCTAGCGCTGCCTGCATTTACATGACATGCTGCCTTTTGTATCCTGTGTTTTTTTTTGTCCAAGCAGTTTATGCAACCTAGCGTTGCCTGCATTTACATGGCATGCTGCCATTTGCTCCCTGTGTTTTTTTGTGAACGCAGTTTGTGCTGCTTAGCGTTGCCTGCATGAACATGACATGCTCCCTTTCGCTTCCTGTGTTTTTTGTGCACACAGATAGTGTTACCTAGCGTTGTCTGGCTTTAGATGATATGCTTCCTTTTCCTTCCTGTGTTTTTTGTTCACGCAGTTAGCGCTACTTAGCATTGCCTGCATAGACATGTCATGTTGCCGTTTCATTCCTTTGCTTTTTCTGCAAACAGTTAGTGCTACCTAGCGTTGCCAGCATATACATGACATGCTACCTTTTGCTTCCTATTTTGTGCACACAGTTAGCGCTACCTAGCGTTGCCAGCATTTAGATGACATGCTGCCTTTTGCTTCCTTTGTTTTTTTTGTGCACGTAGTTAGTGCTACCTAGCGTTGCCTACTTATAAATGGCATGCTGCCTTTTGTATCCTGTGTTTTTTTTGCACGCAGTTAGTGCTACCTAGTGTTGCCTGCATTTACACGTCGTGCTGCCTTTTGATTCCTGTTTTTTGTGTACGCACTTAGTGCTACATTTCGTTGCCTGGATTTACATGACACGCTGCCTTTAGATTCCTGTAGATTTTTCTGCACGCAGTTAGTGCTACTTAGCGTTGCCTGCATATATATCACTTGCTGCCTATTGCTTCCTGTCTTTTTTGTCCAAGCAGTTCGTGCAACCTAGCGTTGCCTGCATTTACATAGCATGGTACATTTTGCTTCCTGTGTTTTTTTGTGCATGCAGTTACTGCTACTTAGCGTTGCATGCATATGCATGACGTGCTGCCTTTTGTTTCGTGAGTTTTTTGTGGACTCATTTAGTGTTACCTAGCGTTTCCTGCATTTACATGACGTGCTGGTTTTTTCTTCCTGTGTTTTTATTTGGGCACGCACTTAGTGCTACCTTGCGTTGCCTGCATTTAGATGACAGGCTGCCTTTTGCTTCCTGTGTTGTTTTTTGTGCACGCAGTTAGTTGTACCTAGCGTTGCCTGCATTTAGATGACATGCTTCCTTTTGCTTCCTGTGTTTTCTTTGGGCAAGCTCTTAGTGGTACCTAGCGTTGCCTGCATTTACATGGCATGCTGCCTTTTTGCTTCCTGTCTTTTTTGTGCAATCATTTAGTGCTACCTAGCGTTTCCTGCATTTACATGACATACTGCCTTTTGCTTCCTGTGTTTTTCTTTTTGTGCACGCAGCTAGTGCTACTTATCGTTGCCAGCATATACATGCCATGCTGCCTTTTGCTTCCTGTCTTTTTTGTGCATGCAGTTAGTGCTACCTAGCGTTGCCTGCATTTACATGGCATGCTGCCTTTTCCTTCCTGTGTTTTTTGTGCACGCAGTTAGTGCTACCTGTCGTTGCCTGGATTTACATAACATGCTGCCTTTAGATTCCTGTGATTTTTGTGCACGCTGTTAGGGCTACTTAGCGTTGCCTACATATACATCACATGCTGCCCTTTGCTTCGTGTGTTTTTTTTTGTGCACGCAGTCAGTGCAACCTAGCTTTGCCTGCATTTATATGGCATGCTGCCTTTTGCTTCCTGTGTTATTTTGTGCACACAGTTAGTGGTACCTAGCGTTGCCTCCATTTACATGACGTGCTGCCTTTGCTTCCTGTGTTTTTTGTGCACACAGTTAGTTCGACATAGCGTTGCCTGCATTTACATGACATTCTGCCTTTTGCTTCGTGTTTTTTTTTGTCCAAGCAGTGCATGCAACCTAGCATTGCCTGCATTTACATAGCATGGTACATTTTGCTTCCTGTCTTTTTTTTTGTGCACGCAGTTACTGCTACTTAGTGTTGCCTTCATATGCATGACATGCTGCCCTTTGCTTCGTGAGATTTTTTGTGCAATCATTTAGTGCTACCTAGCGTTCCCTGCATTTACATGACATGCTGCCATTTGCTTCCTGTGTTTTTTTGTGAACGCAGTTTGTGCTGCTTAGCGTTGCCTGCATGAACATGACATGTTACCTTTCGCTTCCTGTGTTTTTTGTGCACACAGATAGTGTTACCTAGCGTTGTCTGGCTTTAGATGATATGCTTCCTTTTCCTTCCTGTGTTTTTTGTTCACGCAGTTAGCGCTACTTAGCATTGCCTGCATAGACATGTCATGTTGCCGTTTGA
Source organism: Amblyomma americanum (assembly GCF_052857255.1). NCBI lineage: Eukaryota > Metazoa > Arthropoda > Arachnida > Ixodida > Ixodidae > Amblyomma > Amblyomma americanum. The sequence continues at coordinate 497,702,469 of NC_135497.1, forward strand.
TTCCTTTGCTTTTTGTGCAAACAGTTAGTGCTACCTAGCGTTGCCAGCATATACATGACATGCTACCTTTTGCTTCCTTTTTTGTGCACACAGTTAGCGCTACCTAGCGTTGCCTGCATTTAGATGACATGCTGCCTTTTGCTTCCTTTGTTTTTTTTTTGTGCACGTAGTTTGTGCTACCTAGCGTTGCCTACTTATAAATGACATGCTGCCTTTTGTTTCCTGTGTTTTTTTGCACGCAGTTAGTGCTACCTAGTGTTGCCTGCATTTACACGTCGTGCTGCCTTTTGATTCCTGTTTTTTGTGCACGCACTTAGTGCTACCTTTCGTTGCCTGGATTTACATGACACGTTGCCTTGAGATTCCTGTGGTTTTTGTGCACGCGGTTAGTTCTACTTACCGTTGCCTGCATATATATCACTTGCTGCCTATTGCTTCCTGTCTTTTTTGTCCAAGCAGTTCGTGCAACCTAGCGTTGCCTGCATTTACATAGCATGGTACATTTTGCTTCCTGTGTTTTTTTGTGCATGCAGTTACTGCTACTTAGCGTTGCATGCATATGCATGACGTGCTGCCTTTTGTTTCGTGAGTTTTTTGTGGACTCATTTAGTGTTACCTAGCGTTTCCTGCATTTACATGACGTGCTGGTTTTTTCTTCCTGTGTTTTTATTTGGGCACGCACTTAGTGCTACCTTGCGTTGCCTGCATTTAGATGACAGGCTGCCTTTTGCTTCCTGTGTTGTTTTTTGTGCACGCAGTTAGTTGTACCTAGCGTTGCCTGCATTTAGATGACATGCTTCCTTTTGCTTCCTGTGTTTTCTTTGGGCAAGCTCTTAGTGGTACCTAGCGTTGCCTGCATTTACATGGCATGCTGCCTTTTTGCTTCCTGTCTTTTTTGTGCAATCATTTAGTGCTACCTAGCGTTTCCTGCATTTACATGACATACTGCCTTTTGCTTCCTGTGTTGTTTTTTTTTGCACGCAGTTAGTGCTACCTAGCGTTGCCTGCACTTACATGGCATGCTGCCTTTTGCTTCCTGTGTTTTTGTGCATGCCGTTAGTGCTACCCGTCGTTGCCTGCATTTACATGACATACTGGCTTTAGATTCCTATGAATTTTGTGCACGCAGCTAGTGCTACTTAGCGTTGCCTGCATATACATCACATGCTGCCTTTTGCTTCCAGTGTTTTTTTTTGTGCACGTAGGTATTGCTACTTATCGTTGCTAGCATATACATTGCATGCTGCCTTTTGCTCCCTGCGTTTTTTGTGCATGCAGTTAGTGCTACCTAGCGTTGCCTGCATTTACATGACATGCTGCCTTCTGCTTCCTGTGTTGATTGTGCACGCAGTTAGTGCTACTTAGTGTTGCCTGCATTCATGTGACATGCTGCCTTTTGCTTCCTGTGTTTTTTTTTGTGCACGCAGTTAGTGCTACCTGTCGTTGCCTGGATTTACATGACACGTTGCCTTTAGATTCCTGTGATTTTTGTGCACACGGTTAGTTCTACTTAGCGTTGCCTGCATATATATCACATGCTGCCTTTTGCTTCCTGTCTTTTTTGTCCAAGCAGTTCGTGCAACCTAGCGTTGCTTGCATTTACGTAGCATGGTACATTTTGCTTCCTGTGTTTTTTTGTGCATGCAGTTACTGCTACTTAGCGTTGCCTGCATATGCATTACGTGCTGCCTTTTGTTTCGTGAGTTTTTTGTGGACTCATTTAGTGCTATCTAGCGTTTCCTGCATTTACATGTCATGCTGCTTTTTTCTTCCTGTGTTTTTTTGTGAACGCAGTTTGTGCTGCTTAGCGTTGCCTGCAAGAACATGACATGCTCCCTTTCGCTTCCTGTGTTTTTTGTGCACACAGTGTTACCTAGCGTTGTCGCCTTTAGATGATATGCTTCCTTTTCATTCCTGTGTTTTTTGTTCACGCAGTTAGCGCTACTTAGCGTTGCCTGCATATACATGTCATGCTGCCGTTTGCTTCCTTTGTTTTTTGTGCACGCAGTTTGTGCTACCTAGCGTTGCCAGCATATACATGACATGCTACTTTTGCTTCCTTTTTTTGTGCACACAGTTAGTGCTACCTAGCGTTGCCTGCATTTAGATGACATGTGGCCTTTTGCTTCCTTTGTTTTTTTTCTGCACGTAGTTAGTGCTACCTGGCGTTGCCTACATATAAATGACATGCTGCTTTTTGTTTCCTGTGTTTTTTGTGCACGCAGTTAGTGCTACCTAGAGTTGCCGGCATTTACATGACATGCAGCCTTCTTCCTGTGTTTTTTCTGCACGCAGTTAGTGCTACCTAGCGTTGCCTTCATATACATGACATGCTGCCGTTTGCTTCCTGTGCTTTTTTGTGCACGCAGTTAGTGCTACCTAGCGTTGCATGGATTTACATGACATGCTGCCGTTTGCTTCCTGTGTAATTTGTGCACGCAGTTAGTGCTACCTAGCTTTGCCTGCATATACATGACATGCTGCCTTCTGCTTCTTGTGTATTGTGTGCACGCAGATAGTGCTACCTTGCATTGCCTGCATTAACATGGCATGCTGCCTTTTGCTTCCTGTTTTTCTTTGTGCACGCAGTTACTGCTAGTTAGCGTTGCCTGCATATACATGACATGCTGGTTTTCTTGCACGCAGTTTGCGCTACTTAGCGTTGCCTACACATACATGACATGCTGCCTTTTGCTTCCTGTGTTTTTTTTTTTGTGCACGCAGTTAGTGCTACCTTGCGTTGCCTGCATTTTGATGACATGCTGCCTTTTGGTTCCCGTGTTTTTTTGTGCACGCAGTTACTTCTACCTAGTGTTGCCTGCATTTACATGACATGCTGCCTTTTGCTTCCTGTGTTTTGTTGTGCACGCAGTTAGTGCTACCTAGGGTTGCCTGCTTAACATGACCTGCTGCCTTTTGCTTCCTGTGTACTTTTATGCACGCAATTAGTGCTACCTAGCGTTGCCTGCATTTACATGACATGGTGCCTTCTGCTTCCTGTGGTTTTTTGTTCAAGCAGTTTGTGCAACCTAGCGTTGCCTGCATGTACATAGCATGGTACCTTTTGCTTCCTGTGTTGTTTTTGTGCACGCAGTTACTGCTACTTAGCGTTGCCCGCATAGACATGACATGCTGCCTTTTGCTTCATGAGTTTTTTTGTGCAATCATTTAGTGGTACCTAGCGTTTCCTGCATTTACATGACATGCTGCCTTTTGCTTCCTGTGTTATTTTTTGTGCACGCAGTTAGTGGTACCTAGCGTTGCCTGCATTTAGATGACATGCTTACTTTTGCTTCTTGTGTTTTTTTGTCATACAGTTAGCGCTACGTATCGTTGCCTGCATATACATGACACGCTGCCTTTTGTTTCCTGTGTTTTTTGTCCAAGCAGTTTGTGCAATCTAGCGTTGCCTGCATTTACATGGCATGCTGCTTTTTGCTTCCTGTGTTTTTTGGTGCATGCATTTACTGCTAGTTATCGTTGCCTGCATTTACATGACATGCTGCATTTTTCTTCCTGTGTTTTTATTTGGGTACGCAGTTAGTGCTACCTTGCGTTTCCTACAATTAGATGACATGCTGCCTTCTGCTTCTTCTGTTGTTTTTTGTGCACGCAGTTAGTGGTACCTAGAGTTGCCTGCATTTAGGTGACATGCTTCCTTTTGTTTCCTGTGTTGTTTTTGTTCACGCAGTTAGCGCTGCTTAGTGTTGCCTGTATTTACATGACAGGCTGCCTTTTGCTTCCTCTGTTTCTTTGTGCACACAAATAGTGCTACTTACCGTTTCCTGCATACACTAGACATGATTACTTTTGCTCCTGTGTTTTTTGTATGCAGTTAGTGCTACCTAGCATTGAGTGCATTTAAATGATATGCTGCCTTTTCCTTCCTGTGTTTGCTTTGTGCACGCAGTTAGTGCTACCTAGAGTTGCCTGCATTTACATGACATGCTGCCTTTTGCTTTCAGTGTTTTTCTTGTGCACGTAGTTAGTGCCAATTAGAGTTGCCTGCATATACATGACATGCCGCCTTTTGCATCCTTTGTTTTTTTGTGCACGTAGTTAGTGCTACCTAGCGTTGCCTGCATATACAGGACATGCTGCCGTTTGTTTCCGGTGTTTTTTGTGCATGCAGTTTGTGCTACCTAGAGTTGCCTGCTTTTATATGACATGCAGCCTTCTTCCTGTGTTTTTTGTGCACGCAGTTAGTGCTACCCAGCGTTGCCTGCACGTACGTGACATGCTGCCTTTTGCTTCCTGTGTTTTTTTTGTGCACGCAGTTAGTGCTACCTTGCGTTGCCTGCATTTACTTAACATGCTGCCTTTTGCTTACTGTGTTTTTTTGCACGCAGTTAGTGCTACCTAGCGTTGCCTGCATTTACATGGCATGCTGCCTTTTGTTTCCTGTGTTTTTCTGTGCACACAGTTAGTGCTACCTAGCGTTGTATGGATTTACATGACATGCTGCCTTTGTCTTCCTGTGTATTTTGTGCACGCAGTTAGTGCTACCTAGCTTTGCCTGCATATACATGCCATGCTGCCTTTTGCTTCCTGTGTTTTTTGTGCATGCATTTAGTGCCACCTAGCATTGCCTGCATTTACATGACATGGTGCCTTTTGCTTCCTGTGGTTTTTGTGCACGCAGGTAGTGCTACCTAGCGATGCCTGCATATACATGACATGCTGCCTTTTTCTTCCTGTGTTTGTGCACGCAGTTAGTACTACCTAACGTTCCCTGCATTTATATGACGTGCTGCCTTTTGCTTCCTGTGTTATTTTCTGCACGCAGTTTGTGCTACCAAGCGTTGCCTAGATTTACATGACATGCTGCCTTTGCTTCCTGTGTTTTTTTTGCACGCAGTCAGTTCTACCTATCGTTGCCTTCATTTACATGACATGCTGCCTTTTGCTTCCTGTGTTTTTTGTCCAAGCAGTTTGTGCAACCTAGCGTTGTCTGCATTTACATGGCATGCTGCTTTTTGCTTCCTGTGTTTTTTGGTGCATGCAGTTACTGCTATTTATCGTTGCCTGCATATACATGACATGCTGCTATTGCCTCGTGAGTTTTTTGTGGACTCATTTAGTGCTACCTAGCGTTTTCTGCATTTACATGACATGCTGCTTTTTTCTTCCTGTGTTTTTGTTTGGGCACGCAGTTAGTGCTACCTTGCGTTGCCTCCATTTAGATGACATGCTACCTTCTGCTTCTTCTGTTGTTTTTTTGTGCACGCAGTTAGTGGTACCTAGCGTTGCCTGCATTTAGGTGACATGCTTCTTTTTGTTTCCTGTGTTGTTTTTGTTCACGCAGTTAGCGCTGCTTAGTGTTGCCTGTATTTACATGACAGGCTGCCTTTTGCTTCCTGTGTTTCTTTGTGCACACAGTTAGTGCTACTTACCGTTGCCTGCATATACATGACATGATTACATTTGCTTCCTGTGTTTTTTGTGTATGCAGTTAGTGCTACCTAGCATTGACTGCATTTAAATGATTTGCTGCCTTTTCCTTCCTGTGTTTGCTTGGTGCACGCAGTTAGTGCTACCTAGAGTTGCCTGCATTTACATGACATGCTGCCTTTTGCTTTCAGTGTTTTTCTTGTGCACGTAGTTAGTGCCACTTAGAGTTGCCTGCATATACATGACATCCCGCCTTTTGCATCCTTTGTTTTTTTGTGCACGAAGTTAGTGCTACCTAGCGTTGCCTGCATATACATGACATGCTGCCTTTTGCTTCCTGTGTTTTTTAGTGCACGCATTTAGTGCTACCTAGCGTTGCCTGCATTTACATGACAATTGCCTTTTGTAACCTGTGTTCTTTTGTCCAAGCGGTTTGTGCAACTTTGCGTTGCCTGCATTTACATGGCATGCTCCCATTTGCTTCCTGTGTTTTTTTTTTGTACACGCAGTTACTGCTACTAAGCGTTTCCTGAATATACAAGACATCCTACATTTTGCTTCCTGTGTTTTTTTGTGCACGCAGTTAGTGCTACTTAGCGTTGCCTGCATATACATCACATGCTGCCCTTTGCTTCCTGTGTTTTTCTTTTTGTGCACGCAGCTAGTGCTACTTATTGTTGCCAGCATATACATGGCATGCTGCCTTTTGCTTCCTGTGTTTTTGTGCATGCAGTTAGTGCTACCTAGCATTGCCTGCATTTACATGATATGGTGCCTTCTGCCTCCTGTGGTTTTTGTTCAAGCAGTTTGTGCAACTTAGCGTTGCCTGCATGTACATAGCATGGTAACTTTTGCTTCCTGTGTTGTTTTTGTGCACGCAGTTACTGCTACTTAGCGTTGCCCGCATGTACATGACATTCTGCCTTTTGCTTCCTAGCGTTTCCCGCATTTACATGACATGCTGCCTTTTGCTTCCAGTGTTGTTTTTTTGCACGCAGTTAGTGGTACCTAGCATTGCCTGCATTTAAAAAACATGCTTACTTTTGCTTCTTGTGTTTTTTTGTCATACAGTTAGCGCTACTTATCGTTGCCTGCGTATACATGACACGCTGCCTTTTGTTTCCTGTGTTTTTGTCCAAGCAGTTTGTGCAACCTAGCGTTGCCTTATGCTGCGTTTTGCTTCCTGTGTTTTTTTGTGCACGCAGTTAGTGCTACCTTGCGTTGCCTGCATTTAGATGACATGCTGCCTTTTGGTTCCCGTGTTTTTTTTGTGCACGCAGTTACTTCTACCTAGTGTTGCCTGCATTTACATGACATGCTGCCTTTTGCTTCCTGTGTTTTTTTGTGCACGCAGTTAGTGCTACCTAGCGTTGCCTGCTTTTAAATGACCTGCTGCCTAGTGCTACCCAGCGTTGTCTGCATTTATATGACATGATGCCTTTCGCTTCCTGTGTTTTTTGTGCAAGCAGTTAGTGTTATCTAGCGTTGCCCGCAGTTACATGTCATGCTTCCTTTTGCTTCCTGTGTTCTTTTGTGCACGCAGCTAGTGCTACCTAGCGTTGCCTGCATTTACATGACATGCCGCCTTTTGCTTCCTGTGTTTTTTTGTGCACGCAGATAGTGCTACCTAGCGTTGTCTGCATTTACATGACATGCTGCCATTTCCTTCCTCTGTTTTTTGTGCACGCAGTTTCTGCTACTTTGCGTTTCCTGCATATACAAGACATACTGCCTTTTGCTTCCTGTCTTTTTTTGTGAACGTAATTAGTGCTGCTTAGCGTTGCGTGCATATACATGACATGCTTCCTTTTGCTTCCTGTGTTTTTTTGCACGTAGTTAGTGCTACCTTGCGTTGCCTGCATTTAGATGACATGCTGCCTTTTGCTTCCTGTGTTTTTTTTGTGCACACAGTTAGCGGTACCTAGCGTTGAATGCCTTTAGATGACATGCTTCCTTTTCTTTCTTGTGTTTTTTGTGCACGCATTTAGTGCTACGTAGAGTTGCCCGCATATACATGACATGCTGCCTTTTGCTTCCTGCGTTTTTAGTGCACGCAATTAGTGCTACCTAGCGCAGTCTGCATTTGCATGACATGCTGCCTTTTGCTTCCTGTGTTTTTTGTCCAAGCAGTTTGTGCAACCTAGCGTTGTCTGCATTTACATGGCATGCTGCTTTTTGCTTCCTGTGTTTTTTGGTGCATGCAGTTACTGCTATTTATCGTTGCCTGCATATACATGACATGCTGCTATTGCTTCGTGAGTTTTTGTGGACTCATTTAGTGCTACCTAGCGTTTTCTGCATTTACATGACATGCTGCTTTTTTCTTCCTGTGTTTTTGTTTGGGCACGCAGTTAGTGCTACCTTGCGTTGCCTCCATTTAGATGACATGCTACCTTCTGCTTCTTCTGTTGTTTTTTTGTGCACGCAGTTAGTGGTACCTAGCGTTGCCTGCATTTAGGCGACATGCTTCCTTTTGTTTCCTGTGTTGTTTTTGTTCACGCAGTTAGCGCTGCTTAGTGTTGCCTGTATTTACATGACAGGCTGCCTTTTGCTTCCTGTGTTTCTTTGTGCACACAGTTAGTGCTGCTTACCGTTGCCTGCATATACATGACATGATTACATTTGCTTCCTGTGTTTTTTGTGTATGCAGTTAGTGCTACCTAGCATTGACTGCATTTAAATGATTTGCTGCCTTTTCCTTCCTGTGTTTGCTTGGTGCACGCAGTTAGTGCTACCTAGAGTTGCCTGCATTTACATGACATGCTGCCTTTTGCTTTCAGTGTTTTTCTTGTGCACGTAGTTAGTGCCACTTAGAGTTGCCTGCATATACATGACATCCCGCCTTTTGCATCCTTTGTTTTTTTTGTGCAAGAAGTTAGTGCTACCTAGCGTTGCCTGCATATACATGACATGCTGCCTTTTGCTTCCTGTGTTTTTTAGTGCACGCATTTAGTGCTACCTAGCGTTGCCTGCATTTACATGACATGCTGCCTTTTGTAACCTGTGTTCTTTTGTCCAAGCGGTTTGTGCAACTTTGCGTTGCCTGCATTTACATGGCATGCTGCCATTTGCTTCCTGTGTTTTTTTTTGTACACGCAGTTACTGCTACTAAGCGTTTCCTGAATATACAAGACATCCTACATTTTGCTTCCTGTGTTTTTTTGTGCACGCAGTTAGTGCTACTTAGCGTTGCCTGCATATACATCACATGCTGCCCTTTGCTTCCTGTGTTTTTCTTTTTGTGCACGCAGCTAGTGCTACTTATTGTTGCCAGCATATACATGGCATGCTGCCTTTTGCTTCCTGTGTTTTTTGTGCATGCAGTTAGTGCTACCTAGCATTGCCTGCATTTACATGATATGGTGCCTTCTGCTTCCTGTGGTTTTTGTTCAAGCAGTTTGTGCAACCTAGCGTTGCCTGCATGTACATAGCATGGTACCTTTTGCTTCCTGTGTTGTTTTTGTGCACGCAGTTACTGCTACTTAGCGTTGCCCGCATATACATGACATTCTGCCTTTTGCTTCCTAGCGTTTCCTGCGTATACATGACACGCTGCCTTTTGTTTCCTGTGTTTTTGTCCAAGCAGTTTGTGCAACCTAGCGTTGCCTTATGCTGCGTTTTACTTCCTGTATTTTTTTGTGCACGCAGTTAGTGCTACCTTGCGTTGCCTGCATTTAGATGACATGCTGCCTTTTGGTTCCCGTGTTTTTTTTGTGCACGCAGTTACTTCTACCTAGTGTTGCCTGCATTTACATGACATGCTGCCTTTTGCTTCCTGTGTTTTTTGTGCACGCAGTTAGTGCTACCTAGCGTTGCCTGCTTTTACATGACCTGCTGCCTAGTGCTACCCAGCGTTGTCTGCATTTAAATGACATGATGCCTTTCGCTTCCTGTGTTTTTTGTGCAAGCAGTTAGTGTTATCTAGCGTTGCCCGCAATTACATGTCATGCTTCCTTTTGCTTCCTGTGTTCTTTTGTGCACGCAGCTAGTGCTACCTAGCGTTGCCTGCATTTATATGACATGCCGCCTTTTGCTTCCTGTGTTTTTTGTGCACGCAGATAGTGCTACCTAGCGTTGCCTGCTTTTACATGAACTGCTGCCTTTTGCTTCCTGTGTTTTTTAGTGCACGCAGTTAGTGCTACCTAGCGTTGTCTGCATTTACATGACATGCTTCCTTTCGTACCCTGACTTTTTGTCCAAACAGTATGTGCAACCTAGCGTTGCCTGCATTTACATGGCATGCTGCCATTTCCTTCCTCTGTTTTTTGTGCACGCAGTTTCTGCTACTTTGCGTTTCCTGCATATACAAGACATACTGCCTTTTGCTTCCTGTCTTTTATTGTGAACGTAATTAGTGCTGCTTAGCGTTGCGTGCATATACATGACATGCTTCCTTTTGCTTCCTGTGTTTTTTTTGCACGTAGTTAGTGCTACCTTGCGTTGCCTGCATTTAGATGACATGCTGCCTTTTGCTTCCTGTGTTTTTTTTGTGCACACAGTTAGCGGTACCTAGCGTTGAATGCCTTTAGATGACATGCTTCCTTTTCTTTCTTGTGTTTTTTGTGCACGCATTTAGTGCTACGTAGAGTTGCCCGCATATACATGACATGCTGCCTTTTGCTTCCTGCGTTTTTAGTGCACGCAATTAGTGCTACCTAGCGCAGCCTGCATTTACATGACATGCTGCCTTTTGTATCCTGTGTTTTTTTTGTCCAAGCAGTTTATGCAACCTAGCGTTGCCTGCATTTACATGGCATGCTGCCATTAGCTTCCTGTGTTTATTTGCGAGCGCAGTTTGTGCTGCTTAGCGTTGCCTGCATGAACATGACATGCTCCTTTTCGCTTCTTGTGTTTTTTGTGCACACAGATAGTGGTACCTAGCGTTGTCTGGCTTTAGATGATATGCTTCCTTTTCCTTCCTGTGTTTTTTGTTCACGCAGTTAGCGCTACTTAGCGTTGCCTGCATATACATGTCATGTTGCCGTTTGATTCCTTTGTTTGTTTGTGCAAACAGTTAGTGCTACCTAGCGTTGCCAGCATATACATGACATGCTACCTTTTGCTTCCTTTTTGTGCACACAGTTAGCGCTACCTAGCGTTGCCTGCATTTAGATGGCATGCTGCCTTTTGCTTCCTTTGTTTTTTTTTTGTGGACATAGTTAGTGCTACCTAGCGTTGCCTACATATAAATGACATGCGGCCTTTTGTTTCCTGTGTTTTTTTGCACGCAGTTAGTGCTACCTAGTGTTGCCTGCATTTACACGTCATGCTGCTATTTGATTCCTGTTTTTTGTGCACGCACTTAGTGCTACCTTTCGTTACCTGAATTTACATGACACGCTGCCTTTAGATTCCTGTAGATTTTTCTGCACGCAGTTAGAGCTACTTAGCGTTGCCTGCTTATACATGACATGATGCCTGTTGCTTCCTGTGTTTTGTTTGTGCACGCAGTTAGTGCTACCTGTCGTTGCCTGGATTTACATGACACGTTGCCTTGAGATTCCTGTGATTTTTGTGCACGCGGTTAGTTCTACGTACCGTTGTCTGCATATATATCACATGCTGCCTTTTGCTTCCTGTCTTTTTTGTCCAAGCAGTTCGTGCAACCTAGCGTTGCCTGCATTTACATAGCATGGTACATTTTGCTTAATGTGTTTTTTTGTGCATGCAGTTACTGCTACTTAGCGTTGCATGCATATGCATGACCTGCTGCCTTTTGTTTCGTGAGTTTTTTGTGGACTCATTTAGTGCTACCTAGCGTTTCCTGCATTTACATGACATGCTGCTTTTTCTTCCTGTGTTTTTATTTGGGCACGCACTTAGTGCTACCTTGCGTTGCCTGCATTTAGATGACAGGCTGCCTTTTGCTTCCTGTGTTGTTTTTTGTGCACTCAGTTAGTTGTACCTAGCGTTGCCTGCATTTAGATGACATGCTTCCTTTTGCTTCCTGTGTTTTTTTGTACATGCAGTTAGTGCTACCTGTCGTTGCCTGGATTTACATGACACGCTGCCTTTAGATTCCTGCGGTTTTTCTGCACGCAGTTAGTGCTACTTAGCATTGCCTGCATATACATGACATGCTGCCTTTTGCTTCGTGAGTTTTTTGTGCAATCATTTAGTGCTACCTAGCGTTTCCTGCATTTACATGACATACTGCCTTTTGCTTCCTGTGCTGTTTTTTGTGCACGCAGTTAGTGGTACCTAGCGTTGCCTGCATTCAGATGACATGCTTACTTTTGCTTCTTGTGTTTTTGTCATGCAGTTAGTGCTACTTAGCATTGCCTGCATATACATCACATGCTGTCTTTCTTCCTGTTTTTTTTGTGCACGCAGTTAGGCTACTTATTGTTGCCAGCATATACATGGCATGCTGCCTTTTGCTTCCTGTGTTTCTTGTGCACATAGTTAGTGCTACCTAGCATTGCCCGCATTTAGACGACATGCTGCCTTTTGCTTCGTGTTTTTTGTGCACGCAGCTAGTGTTACCTAGCGTTGCCTGCATTTACAAGGCATGCTGTCTTTTGCTTCCTGTGTTTTTTTTGCATGCAGTTAGTGCTACCTGTCGCTGCCTGGATTTACATGACACGCTGCCTTTAGATTCCTGTGATTTTTGAGCACGCAGTTAGTTCTACTAAGTGTTGAATGCATATACATCTCATGCTGCCTTTTGCTTCGTGATTTTTTTTGTGCAATTATTTAGTGCTACCTAGCGTTTCTTGCATTTACATCACATGCTGCCTTTTGCTTCCTGTGTTGTTTTTTTGTGCACGCAGTTAGTGGTACCTAGCGTTGCCTGCATTTAGATGACATGCTTACTTTTGCTTCTTGTGTTTTTTTGTCATGCAGTTAGCGCTACTTATCGTTGGCACCATATGCAAGGCATGCTGCCTTTTGCTTCCTGTGTTTTTTTTGCAAGCAGTTAGTGTTACTTGGCATTGCCTGCATTTACTCGACATGCCGCCTTTTGCTTCCTGTGTTGTTTGTGCACGCAGTTCTACTTAGCGTTGCCTGCATATACATGACATGCTGCCTTTTGCTTCGTGTTTTTTTTTTTGAGCACGCCGCCTGTGAAACCTAGCGCTGCCTGCATTTATATGGCATGCTGTCTTTTGCTTCCTGCGTTATTTTGTGCACACAGTTAGTGGTACCTAGCGTTGCCTCCATTTACATGACATGCTGCCTTTTGCTTCCTGTCTTTTTTTGTCCAAGCAGTTCTTGTTACCTAGCATTGCCTGCATTTACATAGCATCGTACATTTTGTTCCTGTGTTTTTTTGTGCACGCAGTTACTGCTGCTTAGTGTTGCCTGCATATGCATGACATGCTGCCTTTTGCTTCGTGAGTTTTTTTGTGCAATCATTTAGTGCTACAAAACGTTTCCTGCATTTACATGACATGCAGACTTTTGCTTCCTGTGTTGTTTTTTGTGCACGCAGTTAGTGGTACCTAGCGTTGCGTGCATTTAGATGACATGCCTACTTTTGATTCTTGTGCTTTTTGTCATGCAGTTAGCGCTACTTATCGTTGCCTGCATATACATGACATGCTGCCTTTTGTTTCCTGTGTTTTTTTTGTGCACATAGTGCTACCTAGCGTTGCCTGCATTTAGACGGCATGCTGCGTTTTGCTTCCTGTTTTTTGCGCACGCAGTTAGTGCTACGTAGCGTTGCCTGCATATACATGACATGCTGCTTTTTGCTTCCTGTGTTTTTTTTGCACGCAGTTAGTGCTACCTAGCGTTGCCTGCATTTACATGGCATGCTGCCTTTTGCTTCTTGTGTTTTTTGTGCATGCAGTTAGTGCCACCCGTCGTTGCCTGCATTTACATGACACTCTGCCTTTAGATTCCTATGATTTTTGTGCACGCAGTTAGTGCTACTTAGCGTTGCCTGCATATACATCACATGCTGCCTTTTGCTTCCAGTGTTTTTTTTTGTGCACGCTGTTATTGCAACTTATCGTTTCCAGCATATACATTGCATGCCGCCTTTTGCTTCGTGTGTTTTTGTGCATGCAGTTAGTGCTACCTAGCGTTGCCTGCATTTACATGACATGCTGCCTTCTGCTTTCTGTGTTTTGTGCACGCAGTTAGTGCTACTTAGCGTTGCCTGCATCTACATGACATGCTGCCTTTGCTTCCTGTGTTTTTTGTGCACACAGTTCAACCTAGCGTTGCCTGCATTTACTTGACAGGCTGCCTTTTTCCTTCTGTGTTTTTTTGTGCACGCAGTTTGTGCTACTTAGCGTTGCCTGCTTATACATGACATGATGCCTGTTGCTTCCTGTGTTTTTTGTGCACGCAGTTAGTGCTACCTGTCGTTGCCTGGATTTACATGACACGTTGCCTTGAGATTCCTGTGACTTTTGTGCACGCGGTTAGTTCTACTTAGAGTTGCCTGCATATATATCACATGCTGCCTTTTGCTTCCTGTCTTTTATGTCCAAGCAGTTCGTGCAACCTAGCGTTGCCTGCATTTACATAGCATGGTACATTTTGCTTCCTGTGTTTTTTTGTGCATGCAGTTACTGCTAGTTAGCGTTGCATGCATATGCATGACGTGCTGCCTTTTGTTTCGTGAGTTTTTTGTGGACTCATTTAGTGCTACCTAGCGTTTCCTGCATTTACATGACATGCTGCTTTTTTCTTCCTGTTTTTTTATTTGGGCACGCACTTAGTGCTACCTTGCGTTGCCTGCATTTAGATGACAGGCTGCCTTTTGCTTCCTGTGTTGTTTTTTGTGCACGCAGTTAGTTGTACCTAGCGTTGCCTGCATTTAGATGACATGCTTCCTTTTGCTTCCTGTTTTTCTTTGGGCATGCAGTTAGTGCTACCTAGAGTTGCCTGCTTTTACATGACATGCAGCCTTCCTCCTGTGGTTTTTGTGCACGCAGTTAGTGCTACCCAGCGTTGCCTGCACGTACGTGACATGCTGCCTTTTGCTTCCTGTGTTTTTTTTTGTGCACGCAGTTAGTGCTACCTTGCGTTGCCTGCATTTACATAACATGCTGCCTTTTTCTTACTGTGTTTTTTTGCACGCAGTTAGTGCTACCTAGCGTTGCCTGCATTTACATGGCGTGCTGCCTTTTGCTTCCTGTGTTTTTCTGTGCACCCAGTTAGTGCTACCTAGCGTTGTATGGATTTACATGACATGCTGCCTTTGTCTTCCTGTGTATTTTGTGCACGCAGTTAGTGCTACCTAGCTTTGCCTGCATATACATGACATGCTGCCTTTTGCTTCTTGTGTATTTTGTGCACGGAGTTAGTGCTACCTTGCATTGCTTGCATTTACATGGCATGCTGCCTTTTGCTTCCTGTGTTTTTTTGTGCACGCAGTTACAGCTAGTTAGCGTTGCCTGCATATACATGACATGCTGCATTTTGCCTCCTGTTTTTTTGCACACAGTTTGCCCTACTTAGCGTTGCCTGCACATACATGACATGCTGCCTTTTGCTTCCTGTGTTTTTCTGGGCACGCAGTTAGCGCTACCTTGCGTTGCCTCCATTTAGATGACATGCTACCTTCTGCTTCTTCTGTTGTTTTTTTGTGCACGCAGTTAGTGGTACCTAGCGTTGCCTGCATTTAGGTGACATGCTTCTTTTTGTTTCCTGTGTTGTTTTTGTTCACGCAGTTAGCGCTGCTTAGTGTTGCCTGTATTTATATGACAGGCTGCCTTTTGCTTCCTGTGTTTCTTTGTGCACACAGTTAGTGCTACTTACCGTTGCCTGCATATACATGACATGATTACATTTGCTTCCTGTGTTTTTTGTGTATGCAGTTAGTGCTACCTAGCATTGACTGCATTTAAATGATTTGCTGCCTTTTCCTTCCTGTGTTTGCTTGGTGCACGCAGTTAGTGCTACCTAGAGTTGCCTGCATTTACATGACATGCTGCCTTTTGCTTTCAGTGTTTTTCTTGTGCACGTAGTTAGTGCCACTTAGAGTTGCCTGCATATACATGACATCCCGCCTTTTGCATCCTTTGTTTTTTTGTGCACGAAGTTAGTGCTACCTAGCGTTGCCTGCATATACATGACATGCTGCCTTTTGCTTCCTGTGTTTTTTAGTGCACGCATTTAGTGCTACCTAGCGTTGCCTGCATTTACATGACAATTGCCTTTTGTAACCTGTGTTCTTTTGTCCAAGCGGTTTGTGCAACTTTGCGTTGCCTGCATTTACATGGCATGCTGCCATTTGCTTCCTGTGTTTTTTTTTGTACACGCAGTTACTGCTACTAAGCGTTTCCTGAATATACAAGACATCCTACATTTTGCTTCCTGTGTTTTTTTGTGCACGCAGTTAGTGCTACTTAGCGTTGCCTGCATATACATCACATGCTGCCCTTTGCTTCCTGTGTTTTTCTTTTTGTGCACGCAGCTAGTGCTACTTATTGTTGCCAGCATATACATGGCATGCTGCCTTTTGCTTCCTGTGTTTTTTGTGCATGCAGTTAGTGCTACCTAGCATTGCCTGCATTTACATGATATGGTGCCTTCTGCTTCCTGTGGTTTTTGTTCAAGCAGTTTGTGCAACTTAGCGTTGCCTGCATGTACATAGCATGGTAACTTTTGCTTCCTGTGTTGTTTTTGTGCACGCAGTTACTGCTACTTAGCGTTGCCCGCATATACATGACATTCTGCCTTTTGCTTCCTAGCGTTTCCCGCATTTACATGACATGCTGCCTTTTGCTTCCAGTGTTGTTTTTTTGCACGCAGTTAGTGGTACCTAGCATTGCCTGCATTTAAAAAACATGCTTACTTTTGCTTCTTGTGTTTTTTTGTCATACAGTTAGCGCTACTTATCGTTGCCTGCGTATACATGACACGCTGCCTTTTGTTTCCTGTGTTTTTGTCCAAGCAGTTTGTGCAACCTAGCGTTGCCTTATGCTGCGTTTTGCTTCCTGTGTTTTTTTGTGCACGCAGTTAGTGCTACCTTGCGTTGCCTGCATTTAGATGACATGCTGCCTTTTGGTTCCCGTGTTTTTTTTGTGCACGCAGTTACTTCTACCTAGTGTTGCCTGCATTTACATGACATGCTGCCTTTTGCTTCCTGTGTTTTTTTGTGCACGCAGTTAGTGCTACCTAGCGTTGCCTGCTTTTAAATGACCTGCTGCTTAGTGCTACCCAGCGTTGTCTGCATTTACATGACATGATGCCTTTCGCTTCCTGTGTTTTTTGTGCAAGCAGTTAGTGTTATCTAGCGTTGCCCGCAGTTACATGTCATGCTTCCTTTTGCTTCCTGTGTTCTTTTGTGCACGCAGCTAGTGCTACCTAGCGTTGCCTGCATTTACATGACATGCCGCCTTTTGCTTCCTGTGTTTTTTTGTGCACGCAGATAGTGCTACCTAGCGTTGCCTGCTTTTACATGACCTGCTGCCTTTTGCTTCCTGTGTTTTTTAGTGCACGCAGTTAGTGCTACCTAGCGTTGTCTGCATTTACATGACATGCTGCCATTTCCTTCCTCTGTTTTTTGTGCACGCAGTTTCTGCTACTTTGCGTTTCCTGCATATACAAGACATACTGCCTTTTGCTTCCTGTCTTTTTTTGTGAACGTAATTAGTGCTGCTTAGCGTTGCGTGCATATACATGACATGCTTCCTTTTGCTTCCTGTGTTTTTTTGCACGTAGTTAGTGCTACCTTGCGTTGCCTGCATTTAGATGACATGCTGCCTTTTGCTTCTTGTGTTTTTTTTTGTGCACACAGTTAGCGGTACCTAGCGTTGAATGCCTTTAGATGACATGCTTCCTTTTCTTTCTTGTGTTTTTTGTGCACGCATTTAGTGCTACGTAGAGTTGCCCGCATATACATGACATGCTGCCTTTTGCTTCCTGCGTTTTTAGTGCACGCAATTAGTGCTACCTAGCGCAATCTGCATTTGCATGACATGCTGCCTTTTGCTTCCTGTGTTTTTTGTCCAAGCAGTTTGTGCAACCTAGCGTTGTCTGCATTTACATGGCATGCTGCTTTTTGCTTCCTGTGTTTTTTGGTGCATGCAGTTACTGCTATTTATCGTTGCCTGCATATACATGACATGCTGCTATTGCTTCGTGAGTTTTTGTGGACTCATTTAGTGCTACCTAGCGTTTTCTGCATTTACATGACATGCTGCTTTTTTCTTCCTGTGTTTTTGTTTGGGCACGCAGTTAGTGCTACCTTGCGTTGCCTCCATTTAGATGACATGCTACCTTCTGCTTCTTCTGTTGTTTTTTTGTGCACGCAGTTAGTGGTACCTAGCGTTGCCTGCATTTAGGTGACATGCTTCCTTTTGTTTCCTGTGTTGTTTTTGTTCACGCAGTTAGCGCTGCTTAGTGTTGCCTGTATTTACATGACAGGCTGCCTTTTGCTTCCTGTGTTTCTTTGTGCACACAGTTAGTGCTGCTTACCGTTGCCTGCATATACATGACATGATTACATTTGCTTCCTGTGTTTTTTGTGTATGCAGTTAGTGCTACCTAGCATTGACTGCATTTAAATGATTTGCTGCCTTTTCCTTCCTGTGTTTGCTTGGTGCACGCAGTTAGTGCTACATAGAGTTGCCTGCATTTACATGACATGCTGCCTTTTGCTTTCAGTGTTTTTCTTGTGCACGTAGTTAGTGCCACTTAGAGTTGCCTGCATATACATGACATCCCGCCTTTTGCATCCTTTGTTTTTTTTGTGCACGAAGTTAGTGCTACCTAGCGTTGCCTGCATATACATGACATGCTGCCTTTTGCTTCCTGTGTTTTTTAGTGCACGCATTTAGTGCTACCTAGCGTTGCCTGCATTTACATGACATGCTGCCTTTTGTAACCTGTGTTCTTTTGTCCAAGCGGTTTGTGCAACTTTGCGTTGCCTGCATTTACATGGCATGCTGCCATTTGCTTCCTGTGTTTTTTTTTGTACACGCAGTTACTGCTACTAAGCGTTTCCTGAATATACAAGACATCCTACATTTTGCTTCCTGTGTTTTTTTGTGCACGCAGTTAGTGCTACTTAGCGTTGCCTGCATATACATCACATGCTGCCCTTTGCTTCCTGTGTTTTTCTTTTTGTGCACGCAGCTAGTGCTACTTATTGTTGCCAGCATATACATGGCATGCTGCCTTTTGCTTCCTGTGTTTTTTGTGCATGCAGTTAGTGCTACCTAGCATTGCCTGCATTTACATGATATGGTGCCTTCTGCTTCCTGTGGTTTTTGTTCAAGCAGTTTGTGCAACCTAGCGTTGCCTGCATGTACATAGCATGGTACCTTTTGCTTCCTGTGTTGTTTTTGTGCACGCAGTTACTGCTACTTAGCGTTGCCCGCATATACATGACATTCTGCCTTTTGCTTCCTAGCGTTTCCTGCGTATACATGACACGCTGCCTTTTGTTTCCTGTGTTTTTGTCCAAGCAGTTTGTGCAACCTAGCGTTGCCTTATGCTGCGTTTTACTTCCTGTGTTTTTTTGTGCACGCAGTTAGTGCTACCTTGCGTTGCCTGCATTTAGATGACATGCTGCCTTTTGGTTCCCGTGTTTTTTTTGTGCACGCAGTTACTTCTACCTAGTGTTGCCTGCATTTACATGACATGCTGCCTTTTGCTTCCTGTGTTTTTTTGTGCACGCAGTTAGTGCTACCTAGCGTTGCCTGCTTTTACATGACCTGCTGCCTAGTGCTACCCAGCGTTGCCTGCATTTACATGACATGCCGCCTTTTGCTTCCTGTGTTTTTTGTGCACGCAGATAGTGCTACCTAGCGTTGCCTGCTGTTACATGACCTGCTGCCTTTTGCTTCCTGTGTTTTTTAGTGCACGAAGTTAGTGCTACCTAGCGTTGTCTGGATTTACATGACATGCTTCCTTTCGTACCCTGTGTTTTTGTCCAAACAGTATGTGCAACCTAGCGTTGCCTGCATTTACATGGCATGCTGCCATTTCCTTCCTCTGTTTTTTGTGCACGCAGTTTCTGCTACTTTGCGTTTCCTGCATATACAAGACATACTGCCTTTTGCTTCCTGTCTTTTATTGTGAACGTAATTAGTGCTGCTTAGCGTTGCGTGCATATACATGACATGCTTCCTTTTGCTTCCTGTGTTTTTTTTGCACATAGTTAGTGCTACCTTGCGTTGCCTGCATTTAGATGACATGCTGCCTTTTGCTTCCTGTGTTTTTTTTGTGCACACAGTTAGCGGTACCTAGCGTTGAATGCCTTTAGATGACATGCTTCCTTTTCTTTCTTGTGTTTTTTGTGCACGCATTTAGGGCTACGTAGAGTTGCCCGCATATACATGACATGCTGCCTTTTGCTTCCTGCGTTTTTAGTGCACGCAATTAGTGCTACCTAGCGCAGCCTGCATTTACATGACATGCTGCCTTTTGTATCCTGTGTTTTTTTTTGTCCAAGCAGTTTATGCAACCTAGCGTTGCCTGCATTTACATGGCATGCTGCCATTAGCTTCCTGTGTTTATTTGCGAGCGCAGTTTGTGCTGCTTAGCGTTGCCTGCATGAACATGACATGCTCCTTTTCGCTTCCTGTGTTTTTTGTGCACACAGATAGTGGTACCTAGCGTTGTCTGGCTTTAGATGATATGCTTCCTTTTCCTTCCTGTGTTTTTTGTTCACGCAGTTAGCGCTACTTAGCGTTGCCTGCATATACATGTCATGTTGCCGTTTGATTCCTTTGTTTGTTTGTGCAAACAGTTAGTGCTACCTAGCGTTGCCAGCATATACATGACATGCTACCTTTTGCTTCCTTTTTGTGCACACAGTTAGCGCTACCTAGCGTTGCCTGCATTTAGATGGCATGCTGCCTTTTGCTTCCTTTGTTTTTTTTTTGTGGACATAGTTAGTGCTACCTAGCGTTGCCTACATATAAATGACATGCGGCCTTTTGTTTCCTGTGTTTTTTTGCACGCAGTTAGTGCTACCTAGTGTTGCCTGCATTTACACGTCATGCTGCTATTTGATTCCTGTTTTTTGTGCACGCACTTAGTGCTACCTTTCGTTACCTGAATTTACATGACACGCTGCCTTTAGATTCCTGTAGATTTTTCTGCACGCAGTTAGAGCTACTTAGCGTTGCCTGCTTATACATGACATGATGCCTGTTGCTTCCTGTGTTTTGTTTGTGCACGCAGTTAGTGCTACCTGTCGTTGCCTGGATTTACATGACACGTTGCCTTGAGATTCCTGTGATTTTTGTGCACGCGGTTAGTTCTACGTACCGTTGTCTGCATATATATCACATGCTGCCTTTTGCTTCCTGTCTTTTTTGTCCAAGCAGTTCGTGCAACCTAGCGTTGCCTGCATTTACATAGCATGGTACATTTTGCTTAATGTGTTTTTTTGTGCATGCAGTTACTGCTACTTAGCGTTGCATGCATATGCATGACCTGCTGCCTTTTGTTTCGTGAGTTTTTTGTGGACTCATTTAGTGCTACCTAGCGTTTCCTGCATTTACATGACATGCTGCTTTTTTCTTCCTGTGTTTTTATTTGGGCACGCACTTAGTGCTACCTTGCGTTGCCTGCATTTAGATGACAGGCTGCCTTTTGCTTCCTGTGTTGTTTTTTGTGCACGCAGTTAGTTGTACCTAGCGTTGCCTGCATTTAGATGACATGCTTCCTTTTGCTTCCTGTGTTTTTTTGTACATGCAGTTAGTGCTACCTGTCGTTGCCTGGATTTACATGACACGCTGCCTTTAGATTCCTGCGGTTTTTGTGCACGCAGTTAGTGCTACTTAGCATTACCTGCATATACATGACATGCTGCCTTTTGCTTCGTGAGTTTTTTGTGCAATCATTTAGTGCTACCTAGCGTTTCCTGCATTTACATGACATACTGCCTTTTGCTTCCTGTGCTGTTTTTTGTGCACGCAGTTAGTGGTACCTAGCGTTGCCTGCATTCAGATGACATGCTTACTTTTGCTTCTTGTGTTTTTGTCATGCAGTTAGTGCTACTTAGCATTGCCTGCATATACATCACATGCTGCCTTTTGCTTCCTGTGTTTTTCTTTTTGTGCACGCAGCTATTGCTCCTTATCGTTGCCAGCATATACATGCCATGCTGCCTTTTGCTTCCTGTGTTTTTTGTGCATTCATTTATTGCTACCTAGCATTGCCTGCATTTACATGACATGGTGCCTTTTGCTTCCTGTGTTTTTTAGTGCACGCAGTTAGTGCTACCTAGCGTTGTCTGCATTTACATGACATGCTTCCTTTCGTACCCTGTGTTTTTGTCCAAACAGTATGTGCAACCTAGCGTTGCCTGCATTTACATGGCATGCTGCCATTTCCTTCCTCTGTTTTTTGTGCACGCAGTTTCTGCTACTTTGCGTTTCCTGCATATACAAGACATACTGCCTTTTGCTTCCTGTCTTTTATTGTGAACGTAATTAGTGCTGCTTAGCGTTTCGTGCATATACATGACATGCTTCCTTTTGCTTCCTGTGTTTTTTTTGCACATAGTTAGTGCTACCTTGCGTTGCCTGCATTTAGATGACATGCTGCCTTTTGCTTCCTGTGTTTTTTTTGTGCACACAGTTAGCGGTACCTAGCGTTGAATGCCTTTAGATGACAAGCTTCCTTTTCTTTCTTGTGTTTTTTGTGCACGCATTTAGGGCTACGTAGAGTTGCCCGCATATACATGACATGCTGCCTTTTGCTTCCTGCGTTTTTAGTGCACGCAATTAGTGCTACCTAGCGCAGCCTGCATTTACATGACATGCTGCCTTTTGTATCCTGTGTTTTTTTTGTCCAAGCAGTTTATGCAACCTAGCGTTGCCTGCATTTACATGGCATGCTGCCATTAGCTTCCTGTGTTTATTTGCGAGCGCAGTTTGTGCTGCTTAGCGTTGCCTGCATGAACATGACATGCTCCTTTTCGCTTCCTGTGTTTTTTGTGCACACAGATAGTGGTACCTAGCGTTGTCTGGCTTTAGATGATATGCTTCCTTTTCCTTCCTGTGTTTTTTGTTCACGCAGTTAGCGCTACTTAGCGTTGCCTGCATATACATGTCATGTTGCCGTTTGATTCCTTTGTTTGTTTGTGCAAACAGTTAGTGCTACCTAGCGTTGCCAGCATATACATGACATGCTACCTTTTGCTTCCTTTTTGTGCACACAGTTAGCGCTACCTAGCGTTGCCTGCATTTAGATGGCATGCTGCCTTTTGCTTCCTTTGTTTTTTTTTGTGGACATAGTTAGTGCTACCTAGCGTTGCCTACATATAAATGACATGCGGCCTTTTGTTTCCTGTGTTTTTTTGCACGCAGTTAGTGCTACCTAGTGTTGCCTGCATTTACACGTCATGCTGCTATTTGATTCCTGTTTTTTGTGCACGCACTTAGTGCTACCTTTCGTTACCTGAATTTACATGACACGCTGCCTTTAGATTCCTGTAGATTTTTCTGCACGCAGTTAGAGCTACTTAGCGTTGCCTGCTTATACATGACATGATGCCTGTTGCTTCCTGTGTTTTGTTTGTGCACGCAGTTAGTGCTACCTGTCGTTGCCTGGATTTACATGACACGTTGCCTTGAGATTCCTGTGATTTTTGTGCACGCGGTTAGTTCTACGTACCGTTGTCTGCATATATATCACATGCTGCCTTTTGCTTCCTGTCTTTTTTGTCCAAGCAGTTCGTGCAACCTAGCGTTGCCTGCATTTACATAGCATGGTACATTTTGCTTAATGTGTTTTTTTGTGCATGCAGTTACTGCTACTTAGCGTTGCATGCATATGCATGACCTGCTGCCTTTTGTTTCGTGAGTTTTTTGTGGACTCATTTAGTGCTACCTAGCGTTTCCTGCATTTACATGACATGCTGCTTTTTTCTTCCTGTGTTTTTATTTGGGCACGCACTTAGTGCTACCTTGCGTTGCCTGCATTTAGATGACAGGCTGCCTTTTGCTTCCTGTGTTGTTTTTTGTGCACGCAGTTAGTTGTACCTAGCGTTGCCTGCATTTAGATGACATGCTTCCTTTTGCTTCCTGTGTTTTTTTGTACATGCAGTTAGTGCTACCTGTCGTTGCCTGGATTTACATGACACGCTGCCTTTAGATTCCTGCGGTTTTTGTGCACGCAGTTAGTGCTACTTAGCATTGCCTGCATATACATGACATGCTGCCTTTTGCTTCGTGAGTTTTTTGTGCAATCATTTAGTGCTACCTAGCGTTTCCTGCATTTACATGACATACTGCCTTTTGCTTCCTGTGCTGTTTTTTGTGCACGCAGTTAGTGGTACCTAGCGTTGCCTGCATTCAGATGACATGCTTACTTTTGCTTCTTGTGTTTTTGTCATGCAGTTAGTGCTACTTAGCATTGCCTGCATATACATCACATGCTGTCTTTATTCCTGTTTTTTTTTGTGCACGCAGTTAGGCTACTTATTGTTGCCAGCATATACATGGCATGCTGCCTTTTGCTTCCTGTGTTTCTTGTGCACATAGTTAGTGCTACCTAGCATTGCCTGCATTTAGACGACATGCTGCCTTTTGCTTCGTGTTTTTTGTGCACGCAGCTAGTGTTACCTAGCGTTGCCTGCATTTACAAGGCATGCTGTCTTTTGCTTCCTGTGTTTTTTGTGCATGCTGTTAGTGCTACCTGTCGCTGCCTGGATTTACATGACACGCTGCCTTTAGATTCCTGTGATTTTTGTGCACGCAGTTAGTTCTACTAAGTGTTGAATGCATATACATCTCATGCTGCCTTTTGCTTCGTGATTTTTTTTTGTGCAATTATTTAGTGCTACCTAGCGTTTCTTGCATTTACATCACATGCTGCCTTTTGCTTCCTGTGTTCTTTTTTTGTGCACGCAGTTAGTGGTACCTAGCGTTGCCTACATTTAGATGACATGCTTACTTTTGCTTCTTGTGTTTTTTTGTCATGCAGTTAGCGCTACTTATCGTTGGCACCATATGCAAGGCATGCTGCCTTTTGCTTCCTGTGTTTTTTTGCAAGCAGTTAGTGTTACTTGGCATTGCCAGCATTTACTCGACATGCCGCCTTTTGCTTCCTGTGTTGTTTGTGCACGCAGTTCTACTTAGCGTTGCCCGCATATACATGACATGCTGTCTTTTGCTTCGTGTTTTTTTTTGAGCACGCCGCCTGTGAAACCTAGCGCTGCCTGCATTTATATGGCATGCTGTCTTTTGCTTCCTGCGTTATTTTGTGCACACAGTTAGTGGTACCTAGCGTTGCCTCCATTTACATGACATGCTGCCTTTTGCTTCCTGTCTTTTTTTGTCCAAGCAGTTCTTGTTACCTAGCATTGCCTGCATTTACATAGCATCGTACATTTTGCTTCCTGTGTTTTTTTGTGCACGCAGTTACTGCTACTTAGTGTTGCCTGCATATGCATGACATGCTGCCTTTTGCTTCGTGAGTTTTTTTGTGCAATCATTTAGTGCTACAAAACGTTTCCTGCATTTACATGACATGCAGACTTTTGCTTCCTGTGTTGTTTTTTGTGCACGCAGTTAGTGGTACCTAGCGTTGCGTGCATTTAGATGACATGCCTACTTTTGCTTCTTGTGCTTTTTGTCATGCAGTTAGCGCTACTTATCGTTGCCTGCATATACATGACATGCTGCCTTTTGTTTCCTGTGTTTTTTTTGTGCACATAGTGCTACCTAGCGTTGCCTGCATTTAGACGGCATGCTGCGTTTTGCTTCCTGTTTTTTGCGCACGCAGTTAGTGCTACGTAGCGTTGCCTGCATATACATGACATGCTGCTTTTTGCTTCCTGTGTTTTTTTTGCACGCAGTTAGTGCTACCTAGCGCTGCCTGCATTTACATGGCATGCTGCCTTTTGCTTCTTGTGTTTTTTGTGCATGCAGTTAGTGCCACCCGTCGTTGCCTGCATTTACATGACACTCTGCCTTTAGATTCCTATGATTTTTGTGCACGCAGTTAGTGCTACTTAGCGTTGCCTGCATATACATCACATGCTGCCTTTTGCTTCCAGTGTTTTTTTTTTGTGCACGCTGTTATTGCAACTTATCGTTTCCAGCATATACATTGCATGCCGCCTTTTGCTTCGTGTGTTTTTGTGCATGCAGTTAGTGCTACCTAGCGTTGCCTGCATTTACATGACATGCTGCCTTCTGCTTTCTGTGTTTTGTGCACGCAGTTAGTGCTACTTAGCGTTGCCTGCATCTACATGACATGCTGCCTTTGCTTCCTGTGTTTTTTGTGCACACAGTTCAACCTAGCGTTGCCTGCATTTACTTGACAGGCTGCCTTTTTCTTTTGTGTTTTTTTGTGCACGCAGTTTGTGCTACTTAGCGTTGCCTGCTTATACATGACATGATGCCTGTTGCTTCCTGTGTTTTTTTGTGCACGCAGTTAGTGCTACCTGTCGTTGCCTGGATTTACATGACACGTTGCCTTGAGATTCCTGTGACTTTTGTGCACGCGGTTAGTTCTACTTAGAGTTGCCTGCATATATATCACATGCTGCCTTTTGCTTCCTGTCTTTTATGTCCAAGCAGTTCGTGCAACCTAGCGTTGCCTGCATTTACATAGCATGGTACATTTTGCTTCCTGTGTTTTTTTGTGCATGCAGTTACTGCTAGTTAGCGTTGCATGCATATGCATGACGTGCTGCCTTTTGTTTCGTGAGTTTTTTGTGGACTCATTTAGTGCTACCTAGCGTTTCCTGCATTTACATGACATGCTGCTTTTTTCTTCCTGTTTTTTTATTTGGGCACGCACTTAGTGCTACCTTGCGTTGCCTGCATTTAGATGACAGGCTGCCTTTTGCTTCCTGTGTTGTTTTTTGTGCACGCAGTTAGTTGTACCTAGCATTGCCTGCATTTAGATGACATGCTTCCTTTTGCTTCCTGTTTTTCTTTGGGCATGCAGTTAGTGCTACCTAGAGTTGCCTGCTTTTACATGACATGCAGCCTTCTTCCTGTGTTTTTTGTGCACGCAGTTAGTGCTACCCAGCGTTGCCTGCACGTACGTGACATGCTGCCTTTTGCTTCCTGTGTTTTTTTTGTGCACGCAGTTAGTGCTACCTTGCGTTGCCTGCATTTACATAACATGCTGCCTTTTTCTTACTGTGTTTTTTTGCACGCAGTTAGTGCTACCTAGCGTTGCCTGCATTTACATGGCGTGCTGCCTTTTGCTTCCTGTGTTTTTCTGTGCACCCAGTTAGTGCTACCTAGCGTTGTATGGATTTACATGACATGCTGCCTTTGTCTTCCTGTGTATTTTGTGCACGCAGTTAGTGCTACCTAGCTTTGCCTGCATATACATGACATGCTGCCTTTTGCTTCTTGTGTATTTTGTGCACGGAGTTAGTGCTACCTTGCATTGCTTGCATTTACATGGCATGCTGCCTTTTGCTTCCTGTGTTTTTTTGTGCACGCAGTTACAGCTAGTTAGCGTTGCCTGCATATACATGACATGCTGCATTTTGCCTCCTGTTTTTTTGCACACAGTTTGCCCTACTTAGCGTTGCCTGCACATACATGACATGCTGCCTTTTGCTTCCTGTGTTTTTCTGGGCACGCAGTTAGCGCTACCTAGCGTTGCCTGCTTTTACATGACCTGCTGCCTTTTGTTTCCTGTGTTCTTTTTTGCACGCAGTTAGTGCTACTCAGCGTTGTCTGCATTTACATGACATGCCGCCTTTCGCTTCCTCTGTTTTTTGTGCAAGCAGGTAGTGCTACCTAGCGTTGCCCGCATTTACATTACATGCTTACTTTTGCTTCCTGTGTTTTTGAGCACGCAGGTACTGCCACTTAGTTGCCTGCATTTACATGACATGCTCCCTTTTGCTTCCTGTGTTTTTTAGTGCACGCAGTTAGTGCTACCTAGCGTTGCCTGCATTTACATGACATGCTGCCTTTTGTATCCTGTGTTTTTTTGTCCAAGCAGTTTGTGCAACCTAGCGTTGCCTGCATTTACATGGCATGCTGCTATTTGCTTCCTGTGTTTTTTTGTTCATGCAGTTACTACTACATAGCGTTTCCTTTATATACAAGACATCCTGCCTTTTGCTTCTTGTGTTTTTTGTGAACGCAGTTTGTGCTGCTTAGCGTTGCCTGCATGAACATGACATGCTCCCTTTCGCTTCCTGTGTTTTTTGGGCACACAGATAGTGTTACGCAGCGTTGTCTGGCTTTAGATGATATGCTTCCTTTTCCTTCCTGTGTCTTTTGTTCACGCAGTTAGCGCTACTTAGCGTTGCCTGCATATACATGTCATGCTGCCGTTTGCTTCCTTTGTTTTTTTGTGCACACATTCAGCGCTACCATTCGTTGCCTGTTTAGATGACATGCTGCCTTTTGCTTCCTTTGTTTTTTTTGTGCACGTAGTCAGTGCTACCTAGCATTGCCTACATATAAATGACATGCTGCCTTTTGTTTCCTGTGTTTTTTGCACGCAGTTAGTGATACCTAGTGTTGCCTGCATTTACATGTCATGCTGCCTTTTGCTTCCTGTGTTTTTTGTGCACGCAGTTAGTGCTACCTGTCGTTGCCTGGATTTACATAACATGCAGCCTTTAGATTCCTGTGATTTTTGTGCACGCAGTTAGGGCTACATAGCGTTGCCTACATATACATCACATGCTGCCCTTTGCTTCGTGTGTTTTTTTTGTGCACGCATTCAGTGCAACCTAGCTTTGCCTGCATTTATATGGCATGCTGCCTTTTGCTTCCTGTGTTTTTTGTGCACACAGTTAGTTCGACATAGCGTTGCCTGCATTTACATGACATTCTGCCTTTTGCTTCGTGTTTTTTTTGTCCAAGCAGTGCATGCAACCTAGCATTGCCTGCATTTACATTGCATGGTACATTTTGCTTCCTGTGTTTTTTTTGTGCACGAAGTTACTGCTACTTAGTGTTGCCTTCATATGCATGACATGCTGCCTTTTGCTTCGTGAGATTTTTTGTGCAATCATTTATTGCTACCTAGCGTTGCCTGCATTTACATGACATGCTGCCTTCTGCTTCCTGTGTTGTTTGTGCACGCAGTTAGTGCTACTCAGCGTTGCCTGCATATACATGACATGCTGCCTTTTGCTTCCTGCGTTATTGTGTCACGCAGTTAGTGGTACCTAGTGTTCCCTCCATTTGCATGACATGCTGCCTTTGCTTCCTGTGTTTTTTCTGCACACAGTTAGTTCAACCTAGCGTTGCCTGCATTTACTTGACAGGCTGCTTTTTTCCTTCTGTGTTTTTTTGTGCACGCAGTTTGTGCTACTTAGCGTTGCCTGCTTATACATGACATGATGCCTGTTGCTTCCTGTGTTTTTTTTTGCACGCAGTTAGTGCTACCTGTCGTTGCCTGGATTTACATGACACGTTGCCTTGAGATTCCTGTGATTTTTGTGCACGCGGTTAGTTCTACTTACCGTTGCCTGCATATATATCACATGCTGCCTATTGCTTCCTGTCTTTTTTGTCCAAGCAGTTCGTGCAACCTAGCGTTGCCTGCATTTACATAGCATGGTACATTTTGCTTCCTGTGTTTTTTTGTGCATGCAGTTACTGCTACTTAGCGTTGCATGCATATGCATGACGTGCTGCCTTTTCTTTCGTGAGTTTTTTGTGGACTCATTTAGTGCTACCTACCGTTTCCTGCATTTACATGACGTGCTGCTTTTTTCTTCCTGTGTTTTTATTTGGGCACGCACTTAGTGCTACCTTGCGTTGCCTGCATTTAGATGACAGGCTGCCTTTTGCTTCCTGTGTTGTTTTTTGTGCGCGCAGTTAGTGCTACTTAGCATTGCCTGCATATACATGAATTGCTGCCTTTTGCTTCGTGAGTTTTTTGTGCAATCATTTAGTGCTACCTAGCGTTTACTGCATTTACATGACATACTGCCTTTTGCTTCCTGTGTTGTTTTTTTGTGCCCGCAGTTAGTGCTACCTAGCGTTGCCTGCATATACATGACATGCTGCTTTTTGCTTCCTGTGTTTTTTTTGCACGCAGTTAGTGCTACCTAGCGTTGCCTGCATTTACATGGCATGCTGCCTTTTGCTTTCTGTGTTTTTGTGCATGCAGTTAGTGCTACCCGTCGTTGCCTGCATTTACATGACACACTGCCTTTAGATTCCTATGATTTTTGTGCACGCAGTTAGTGCTACTTAGCGTTGCCTGCATTTAGACGACATGCTGCCTTTTGCTTCCTGTTTTTTGTGCACGCAGTTAGTGCTACCTAGCGTTGCCTGCATTTATATGACATGCTGCCTTTTGCTTCCTGTGTTATTTTGTGCACGCAGTTTGTGCTATTTAGCGTTGCCTGCATATACATGACATGCTGCCTTTTGCTTCCTGTTTTTTTGTGCACGCAGTTAGTGCTACCTAGCGTTGCCTGCATATACATGACATGCTGCTTTTTGCTTCCTGTGTTTTTTTTTGCACGCAGTTAGTGCTACCTAGCGTTGCCTGCATTTACATGGCATGCTGCCTTTTGCTTCCTGTGTTTTTGTGCATGCACGTAGTGCTACCCGTCGTTGCCTGCATTTACATGACATACTGGCTTTAGATTCCTATGAATTTTGTGCACGCAGTTAGTGCTACTTAGCGTTGCCTGCATATACATCACATGCTGCCTTTTGCTTCCTGTGTTTTTTGTGCACATAGTTAGTGCTACCTAGCGTTGCCTGAATTTAGACGACATGCTGCCTTTTGCTTCGTGTTTTTTGTGCACGCAGTTAGTGCTACCTTGTGTTGCCTGCATTTAGATGACATGCTGCCTTTTGCTTCCTGTGTTTTTTTTGTTCACACAGTTAGCGGTACCTAGCGTTGAATGCCTTTAGATGACAAGCTTCCTTTTCTTTTTTGTGTTTTTTTGTGCACGCAGTTAGTGCTACGTAGAGTTGCCCGCATATACATGACATGCTGCCTTTTGTATCCTGTGTTTTTTTTATCCAAGCAGTTTATGCAACCTAGCGTTTCCTGCATTTACATGGCATGCTGCCATTTGCTTTCTGTGTTTTTTTGTGAACACAGTTTGTGCTGCTTAGCGTTGCCTGCATGAACATGACATGCTCCCTTTCGCTTCCTGTGTTTTTTGTGCACACAGATAGTGTTACCTAGCGTTGTATGGCTTTAGATTATATGCTTCCTTTTCCTTCCTGTGTTTTTTGTTCACGCAGTTAGCGCTACTTAGCATTGCCTGCATAGACATGTCATGTTGCCGTTTGATTCCTTTTCTTTTTGTGCAAACAGTTAGTGCTACCTAGCGTTGCCAGCATATACATGACATGCTACCTTTTGCTTCCTTTTTTGTGCACTCAGTTAGCGCTACCTAGCGTTGCCTGCACTTAGATGACATGCTGCCTTTTGCTTCCTTTTTTTTTGTGCACGTAGTTTGTGCTACCTAGCGTTGCCTACTTATAAATGACATGCTGCCTTTTGTTTCCTGTGTTTTTTTGCACGCAGTTAGTGCTACCTAGTGTTGCCTGCATTTACACGTCGTGCTGCCTTTTGATTCCTGTTTTTTGTGCACGCACTTAGTGCTACCTTTCGTTGCCTGGATTTACATGACACGTTGCCTTGAGATTCCTGTGATTTTTGTGCACGCGGTTAGTTCTACTTACCGTTGCCTGCATATATATCACATGCTGCCTATTGCTTCCTTCTTTTTTGTCCAAGCAGTTCGTGCAACCTAGCGTTGCCTGCATTTACATAGCATGGTACATTTTGCTTCCTGTGTTTTTTTGTGCATGCAGTTACTGCTACTTAGCGTTGCATGCATATGCATGACGTGCTGCCTTTTGTTTCGTGAGTTTTTTGTGGACTCATTTAGTGCTACCTAGCGTTTCCTGCATTTACATGACGTGCTGCTTTTTTCTTCCTGTGTTTTTATTTGGGCACGCACTTAGTGCTACCTTGCGTTGCCTGCATTTAGATGACAGGCTGCCTTTTGCTTCCTGTGTTGTTTTTTGTGCACGCAGTTAGTTGTACCTAGCGTTGCCTGCATTTAGATGACATGCTTCCTTTTGCTTCCTGTGTTTTCTTTGGGCAAGCTCTTAGTGGTACCTAGCGTTGCCTGCATTTACATGGCATGCTGCCTTTTTGCTTCCTGTGTTTTTTTGTACATGCAGTTAGTGCTACCTGTCGTTGCCTGGATTTACATGACACGCTGCCCTTAGATTCCTGCGATTTTTGTGCGCGCAGTTAGTGCTACTTAGCATTGCCTGCATATACATGACATGCTGCCTTTTGCTTCGTGAGTTTTTTGTGCAATCATTTAGTGCTACCTAGCGTTTCCTGCATTTACATGACATACTGCCTTTTGTTTCCTGTGTTGTTTTTTTGTGCACGCAGTTAGTGGTACCTAGCGTTGCCTGCATATACATGACATGCTGCTTTTTGCTTCCTGTGTTTTTTTTGCACGCAGTTAGTGCTACCTAGCGTTGCTTGCACTTAAATGGCATGCTGCCTTTTGCTTCCTGTGTTTTTGTGCGTGCCGTTAGTGCTACCCGTCGTTGCCTGCATTTACATGACATACTGGCTTTAGATTCCTATGAATTTTGTGCACGCAGCTAGTGCTACTTAGCGTTGCCTGCATATACATCACATGCTGCCTTTTGCTTCCAGTGTTTTTCTTTGCACGCAGTTATTGCTACTTATCGTTGCCAGCATATACATTGCATGCTGCCTTTTGCTTCGTGTGTTTTTTGTGCATGCAGTTAGTGCTACCTAGCGTTGCCTGCATTTACATGACATGCTGCCTTCTGCTTCCTGTGTTGTTTGTGCACGCAGTTAGTGCTACTTAGCGTTGCCTGCATTTATATGACATGCTGCCTTTTGCTTCCTGTGTTTTTTTGTGCACGCAGTTAGTGCTACCTGTCGTTGCCTGGATTTACATGACACGTTGCCTTTAGATTCCTGTGATTTTTGGGCACGCGGTTAGTTCTACTTAGCGTTGCCTGCATATATATCACATGCTGCCTTTAGCTTCCTGTCTTTTTTGTCCAAGCAGTTCGTGCAACCTAGCGTTGCCTGCATTTACGTAGCATGGTATATTTTGCTTCCTGTGTTTTTTTGTGCATGCAGTTACTGCTACTTAGCGTTGCCTTCATATGCATTACGTGCTGCCTTTTGTTTCGTGAGTTTTTTGTGGACTCATTTAGTGCTATCTAGCGTTTTCTGCATTTACATGACATGCTGCTTTTTTCTTCCTGTGTTTTTGTTTGGGCACGCACTTAGTGCTACCTTGCGTTGCCTGCATTTTGATGACAGGCTGCCTTTTGCTTCCTGTGCTGTTTTTTGTGCACGCAGTTAGTTGTACCTAACGTTGCCTGCATTTAGATGACATGCTTTCTTTTGCTTCCTGTGTTTTCTTTGGGCACGCACTTAGTGGTACCTAGCGTTGCCTGCATTTACATGGCATGCTGCCTTTTGCTTCCTGTGTTTTTTTGTACATGCAGTTAGTGCTACCTGTCGTTGCCTGGATTTACATGACACGCTGCCTTTAGATTCCTGTGATTTTTGTGCACGCAGTTAGTGCTACCTAGTGTTGCCTGCATTTACACGTCGTGCTGCCTTTTGATTCCTGTTTTTTGTGCACGCACTTAGTGCTACCTTTCGTTGCCTGGATTTACATGACACGTTGCCTTGAGATTCCTGTGATTTTTGTGCACGCGGTTAGTTCTACTTACCGTTGCCTGCATATATATCACATGCTGCCTATTGCTTCCTTCTTTTTTGTCAAAGCAGTTCGTGCAACCTAGCGTTGCCTGCATTTACATAGCATGGTACATTTTGCTTCCTGTGTTTTTTTGTGCATGCAGTTACTGCTACTTAGCGTTGCATGCATATGCATGACGTGCTGCCTTTTGTTTCGTGAGTTTTTTGTGGACTCATTTAGTGCTACCTAGCGTTTCCTGCATTTACATGACGTGCTGCTTTTTTCTTCCTGTGTTTTTATTTGGGCACGCACTTAGTGCTACCTTGCGTTGCCTGCATTTAGATGACAGGCTGCCTTTTGCTTCCTGTGTTGTTTTTTGTGCACGCAGTTAGTTGTACCTAGCGTTGCCTGCATTTAGATGACATGCTTCCATTTGCTTCCTGTGTTTTCTTTGGGCAAGCTCTTAGTGGTACCTAGCGTTGCCTGCATTTACATGGCATGCTGCCTTTTTGCTTCCTGTGTTTTTTTGTACATGCAGTTAGTGCTACCTGTCGTTGCCTGGATTTACATGACACGCTGCCCTTAGATTCCTGCGATTTTTGTGCGCGCAGTTAGTGCTACTTAGCATTGCCTGCATATACATGACATGCTGCCTTTTGCTTCGTGAGTTTTTGTGCAATCATTTAGTGCTACCTAGCGTTTCCTGCATTTACATGACATACTGCCTTTTGTTTCCTGTGTTGTTTTTTTGTGCACGCAGTTAGTGGTACCTAGCGTTGCCTGCATATACATGACATGCTGCTTTTTTCTTCCTGTGTTTTTTTGCACGCAGTTAGTGCTACCTAGCGTTGCTTGCACTTAAATGGCATGCTGCCTTTTGCTTCCTGTGTTTTTGTGCGTGCCGTTAGTGCTACCCGTCGTTGCCTGCATTTACATGACATACTGGCTTTAGATTCCTATGAATTTTGTGCACGCAGCTAGTGCTACTTAGCGTTGCCTGCATATACATCTCATGCTGCCTTTCGCTTCCAGTGTTTTTCTTTGCACGCAGTTATTGCTACTTATCGTTGCCAGCATATACATTGCATGCTGCCTTTTGCTTCGTGTGTTTTTTGTGCATGCAGTTAGTGCTACCTAGCGTTGCCTGCATTTACATGACATGCTGCCTTCTGCTTCCTGTGTTGTTTGTGCACGCAGTTAGTGCTACTTAGCGTTGCCTGCATTTATATGACATGCTGCCTTTTGCTTCCTGTGTTTTTTTGTGCACGCAGTTAGTGCTACCTGTCGTTGCCTGGATTTACATGACACGTTGCCTTTAGATTCCTGTGATTTTTGGGCACGCGGTTAGTTCTACTTAGCGTTGCCTGCATATATATCACATGCTGCCTTTAGCTTCCTGTCTTTTTTGTCCAAGCAGTTCGTGCAACCTAGCGTTGCCTGCATTTACGTAGCATGGTATATTTTGCTTCCTGTGTTTTTTTGTGCATGCAGTTACTGCTACTTAGCGTTGCCTGCATATGCATTACGTGCTGCCTTTTGTTTCGTGAGTTTTTTGTGGACTCATTTAGTGCTATCTAGCGTTTTCTGCATTTACATGACATGCTGCTTTTTTCTTCCTGTGTTTTTGTTTGGGCACGCACTTAGTGCTACCTTGCGTTGCCTGCATTTTGATGACAGGCTGCCTTTTGCTTCGTGTGCTGTTTTTTGTGCACGCAGTTAGTTGTACCTAACGTTGCCTGCATTTAGATGACATGCTTTCTTTTGCTTCCTGTGTTTTCTTTGGGCACGCACTTAGTGGTACCTAGCGTTGCCTGCATTTACATGGCATGCTGCCTTTGGTTCCTGTGTTTTTTTGTACATGCAGTTAGTGCTACCTGTCGTTGCCTGGATTTACATGACACGCTGCCTTTAGATTCCTGTGATTTTTGTGCACGCAGTTAGTGCTACATAGCATTGCCTGCATATGCATGACATGCTGCCTTTTGCTTCGTGAGTTTATTTGTGCAATCATTTAGTGCTACCTAGCGTTTCCTGCATTTACAATACATGCTGCCTTTTGCTTCCTGTGTGGTTTTTTGTGCACGCAGTTAGTGGTACCTAGCGTTGCCTGCATTTAGATGACATGCTTACTTTCGCTTCTTGTGTTTCTTGTCATGCAGTTAGTGCTACTTAGCATTGCCTGCATGTATATCACATGCTGCCTTTTGCTTCCTGTGTTTTTTGTGCACATTGTGCTACCTAGCGTTGCCTGAATTTAGACGACATGCTGCCTTTTGCTTCGTGTTTTTTGTGCACGCAGTTAGTGCTACCTAGCGTTGTCTGCATTTACATGGCATGCTGCCTTTTTGCTTCCTGTGTATTTTGTACATGCAGTTAGTGCTACCTGTCGTTGCCTGGATTTACATGACACGCTGCCTTTAGATTCCTGCGATTTTTGTGCGCGCAGTTAGTGCTACTTAGCATTGCCTGCATATACATGACATGCTGGCTTTTGCTTCGTGAGTTTTTGTGCAATCATTTAGTGCTACCTAGCGTTTCCTGCATTTACATGACATACTGCCTTTTGCTTCCTGTGTTGTTTTTTTGTGCACGCAGTTAGTGGTACCTAGCGTTGCCTGCATATACATGACATGCTGCTTTTTGCTTCCTGTGTTTTTTTTGCACGCAGTTAGTGCTACCTAGCGTTGCCTGCACTTACATGGCATGCTGCCTTTTGCTTCCTGTGTTTTTTTGCATGCCGTTAGTGCTACCCGTCGTTGCCTGCATTTACATGACATACTGGCTTTAGATTCCAATGAATTTTGTGCACGCAGCTAGTGCTACTTAGCGTTGCCTGCATATACATCACATGCTGCCTTTTGCTTCCAGTGTTTTTTTTTTGTGCACGTAGTTATTGCTACTTATCGTTGCTAGCATATACATTGCATGCTGCCTTTTGCTCCGTGCGTTTTTTGTGCATGCAGTTAGTGCTACCTAGCGTTGCCTGCATTTACTTGACATGCTGCCTTCTGCTTCCTGTGTTGTTTGTGCACGCAGTTAGTGCTACTTAGCGTTGCCTGCATTT
Source organism: Amblyomma americanum (assembly GCF_052857255.1). Lineage (NCBI taxonomy): Eukaryota > Metazoa > Arthropoda > Arachnida > Ixodida > Ixodidae > Amblyomma > Amblyomma americanum. The sequence continues at coordinate 497,738,477 of NC_135497.1, forward strand.
ATATGACATGCTGCCTTTTGCTTCCTGTGTTTTTTTTTGTGCACGCAGTTAGTGCTACCTGTCGTTGCCTGGATTTACATGACACGTTGTCTTTAGATTCCTGTGATATTTGTGCAGACGGTTAGTTCTACTTAGCGTTGCCTGCATATATATCACATGCTGCCTTTTGCTTCCTGTCTTTTTTGTCCAAGCAGTTCGTGCAACCTAGCGTTGCTTGCATTTACGTAGCATGGTACATTTTGCTTCCTGTGTTTTTTGTGCATGCAGTTACTGCTACTTAGCGTTGCCTGCATATGCAATATGTGCTGCCTTTTGTTTCGTGAGTTTTTTGTGGACTCATTTAGTGCTATCTAGCGTTTCCTGCATTTACATGACATGCTGCTTTTTTCTTCCTGTGTTTTTGTTTGGGCACGCACTTAGTGCTACCTTGCGTTGCCTGCATTCAGATGACAGCCTGCCTTTTGCTTCCTGTGCTGTTTTTTGTGCACGCAGGTAGTTGTACCTAGCGTTGCCTGCATTTAGATGACATGCTTTCTTTTGCTTCCTGTGTTTTCTTTGGGCACGCACTTAGTGGTGCCTAGCGTTGCCTGCATTTACATGGCATGCTGCCTCTTGCTTCGTGAGTTTTTTTGTGCAATCATTTAGTGCTACCTACCGTTTCCTGCATTTACAATACATGCTGCCTTTTGCTTCCTGTGTGGTTTTTTGTGCCCGCAGTTAGTGCTACCTAGAGTTGCCTGCATATACATGACATGCTGCTTTTTGCTTCCTGTGTTTTTTTTGCACGCAGTTAGTGCTACCTAGCGTTGCCTGCATTTACATGGCATGCTGCCTTTTGCTTTCTGTGTTTTTGTGCATGCAGTTAGTGCTACCCGTCGTTGCCTGCATTTACATGACACACTGCCTTTAGATTCCTATGATTTTTGTGCACGCAGTTAGTGCTACTTAGCGTTGCCTGCATTTAGACGACATGCTGCCTTTTGCTTCCTGTTTTTTGTGCACGCAGTTAGTGCTACCTAGCGTTGCCTGCATTTATATGACATGCTGCCTTTTGCTTCCCGTGTTATTTTGTGCACGCAGTTTGTGCTATTTAGCGTTGCCTGCATATACATGACATGCTGCCTTTTGCTTCCTGTTTTTTTGTGCACGCAGTTAGTGCTACCTAGCGTTGCCTGCATATACATGACATGCTGCTTTTTGCTTCCTGTGTTTTTTTTTGCACGCAGTTAGTGCTACCTAGCGTTGCCTGCATTTACATGGCATGCTGCCTTTTGCTTCCTGTGTTTTTGTGCATGCACGTAGTGCTACCCGTCGTTGCCTGCATTTACATGACATACTGGCTTTAGATTCCTATGAATTTTGTGCACGCAGTTAGTGCTACTTAGCGTTGCCTGCATATACATCACATGCTGCCTTTTGCTTCCTGTGTTTTTTGTGCACATAGTTAGTGCTACCTAGCGTTGCCTGAATTTAGACGACATGCTGCCTTTTGCTTCGTGTTTTTTGTGCACGCAGTTAGTGCTACCTTGTGTTGCCTGCATTTAGATGACATGCGCCTTTTGCTTCCTGTGTTTTTTTGTTCACACAGTTAGCGGTACCTAGCGTTGAATGCCTTTAGATGACAAGCTTCCTTTTCTTTTTTGTGTTTTTTTGTGCACGCAGTTAGTGCTACGTAGAGTTGCCCGCATATACATGACATGCTGCCTTTTGCTTCCTGCGTTTTTAGTGCACGCATTTAGTGCTACCTAGCGCTGCCTGCATTTACATGACATGCTGCCTTTTGTATCCTGTGTTTTTTTTATCCAAGCAGTTTATGCAACCTAGCGTTTCCTGCATTTACATGGCATGCTGCCATTTGCTTCCTGTGTTTTTTTGTGAACACAGTTTGTGCTGCTTAGCGTTGCATGCATGAACATGACATGCTCCCTTTCGCTTCCTGTGTTTTTTGTGCACACAGATAGTGTTACCTAGCGTTGTATGGCTTTAGATTATATGCTTCCTTTTCCTTCCTGTGTTTTTTGTTCACGCAGTTAGCGCTACTTAGCATTGCCTGCATAGACATGTCATGTTGCCGTTTGATTCCTTTTCTTTTTGTGCAAACAATTAGTGCTACCTAGCGTTGCCAGCATATACATGACATGCTACCTTTTGCTTCCTTTTTTGTGCACTCAGTTAGCGCTACCTAGCGTTGCCTGCACTTAGATGACATGCTGCCTTTTGCTTCCTTTGTTTTTTTTGTGCACGTAGTTTGTGCTACCTAGCGTTGCCTACTTATAAATGACATGCTGCCTTTTGTTTCCTGTGTTTTTTTGCACGCAGTTAGTGCTACCTAGTGTTGCCTGCATTTACACGTCGTGCTGCCTTTTGATTCCTGTTTTTTGTGCACGCACTTAGTGCTACCTTTCGTTGCCTGGATTTACATGACACGTTGCCTTGAGATTCCTGTGATTTTTGTGCACGCGGTTAGTTCTACTTACCGTTGCCTGCATATATATCACATGCTGCCTTTTGCTTCCAGTGTTTTTCTTTGCACGCAGTTATTGCTACTTATCGTTGCCAGCATATACATTGCATGCTGCCTTTTGCTTCGTGTGTTTTTTGTGCATGCAGTTAGTGCTACCTAGCGTTGCCTGCATTTACATGACATGCTGCCTTTTGCTTCCTGTTTTTTTTGTGCACGCAGTTAGTGCTACCTGTCGTTGCCTGGATTTACATGACACGTTGCCTTTAGATTCCTGTGATTTTTGGGCACACGGTTAGTTCTACTTAGCGTTGCCTGCATATATATCACATGCTGCCTTTAGCTTCCTGTCTTTTTTGTCCAAGCAGTTCGTGCAACCTAGCGTTGCCTGCATTTACGTAGCATGGTATATTTTGCTTCCTGTGTTTTTTTGTGCATGCAGTTACTGCTACTTAGCTTTGCCTGCATATGCATTACGTGCTGCCTTTTGTTTCGTGAGTTTTTTGTGGACTCATTTAGTGCTATCTAGCGTTTTCTGCATTTACATGACATGCTGCTTTTTTCTTCCTGTGTTTTTGTTTGGGCACGCACTTAGTGCTACCTTGCGTTGCCTGCATTTTGATGACAGGCTGCCTTTTGCTTCCTGTGCTGTTTTTTGTGCACGCAGTTAGTTGTACTTAACGTTGCCTGCATTTAGATGACATGCTTTCTTTTGCTTCCTGTGTTTTCTTTGGGCACGCACTTAGTGGTACCTAGCGTTGCCTGCATTTACATGGCATGCTGCCTTTTGCTTCCTGTGTTTTTTGTACATGCAGTTAGTGCTACCTGTCGTTGCCTGGATTTACATGACACGCTGCCTTTAGATTCCTGTGATTTTTGTGCACGCAGTTAGTGCTACATAGCATTGCCTCCATATGCATGACATGCTGCCTTTTGCTTCGTGAGTTTATTTGTGCAATCATTTAGTGCTACCTAGCGTTTCCTGCATTTACAATACATGCTGCCTTTTGCTTCCTGTGTGGTTTTTTGTGCACGCAGTTAGTGGTACCTAGCGTTGCCTGCATTTAGATGACATGCTTACTTTCGCTTCTTGTGTTTCTTGTCATGCAGTTAGTGCTACTTAAGATTGCCTGCATATATATCACATGCTGCCTTTTGCTTCCTGTGTTTTTGTGCACATTGTGCTACCTAGCGTTGCCTGAATTTAGACGACATGCTGCCTTTTGCTTCGTGTTTTTTGTGCACGCAGTTAGTGCTACCTAGCGTTGTCTGCATTTACATGGCATGCTGCCTTTTTGCTTCCTGTGTATTTTGTACATGCAGTTAGTGCTACCTGTCGTTGCCTGGATTTACATGACACGCTGCCTTTAGATTCCTGCGATTTTTGTGCGCGCAGTTAGTGCTACTTAGCATTGCCTGCATATACATGACATGCTGGCTTTTGCTTCGTGAGTTTTTGTGCAATCATTTAGTGCTACCTAGCGTTTCCTGCATTTACATGACATACTGCCTTTTGCTTCCTGTGTTGTTTTTTTGTGCACGCAGTTAGTGGTACCTAGCGTTGCCTGCATATACATGACATGCTGCTTTTTGCTTCCTGTGTTTTTTTTGCACGCAGTTAGTGCTACCTAGCGTTGCCTGCACTTACATGGCATGCTGCCTTTTGCTTCCTGTGTTTTTGTGCATGCCGTTAGTGCTACTCGTCGTTGCCTGCATTTACATGACATACTAGCTTTAGATTCCTATGAATTTTGTGCACGCAGCTAGTGCTACTTAGCGTTGCCTGCATACACATCACATGCTGCCTTTTGCTTCCAGTGTTTTTTTTGTGCACGTAGTTATTGCTACTTATCGTTGCTAGCATATACATTGCATGCTGCCTTTTGCTCCGTGCGTTTTTTGTGCATCCAGTTAGTGCTACCTAGCGTTTCCTGCATTTACTTGACATGCTGCCTTCTGCTTCCTGTGATGTTTGTGCACGCAGTTAGTGCTACTTAGCGTTGCCTGCATTTATATGACATGCTGCCTTTTGCTTCCTGTGTTTTTTTTGTGCACGCAGTTAGTGCTACCTGTCGTTGCCTGGATTTACATGACACGTTGCCTTTAGATTTCTGTGATTTTTGTGCACACGGTTAGTTCTACTTAGCGTTGCCTGCATATATATCACATGCTGCCTTTTGCTTCCTGTCTTTTTTGTCCAAGCATTTCGTGCAACCTAGCGTTGCTTGCATTTACGTAGCATGGTACATTTTGCTTCCTGTGTTTTTTGTGCATGCAGATACTGCTACTTAGCGTTGCCTGCATATGCATTACGTGCTGCCTTTTGTTTCGTGAGTTTTTTGTGGACTCATTTAGTGCTATCTAGCGTTTCCTGCATTTACATGACATGCTGCTTTTTTCTTCCTGTGTTTTTCTTTGGGCACGCACTTAGTGGTACCTTGCGTCGCCTGCATTCAGATGACAGCCTGCCTTTTGCTTCCTGTGCTGTTTTTTGTGCACGCAGTTAGTTGTACCTAGCGTTGCCTGCATTTAGATGACATGCTTTCTTTTGCTTCCTGTGTTTTCTTTGGGCACGCACTTAGTGGTGCCTAGCGTTGCCTGCATTTACATGGCATGCTGCCTTTTGCTTCCTGTGTGTTTTTGTACATGCAGTTAGTGCTACCTGTCGTTGCCTGGATTTACATGACACGCTGCCTTTAGATTACTGTGATTTTTGTGCACGCAGTTAGTGCTACTTAGCATTGCCTACATATGCATGACATGCTGCCTTTTGCTTCGTGAGTTTTTTTGTGCAATCATTTAGTGCTACCTACCGTTTCCTGCATTTACAATACATGCTGCCTTTTGCTTCCTGTGTGGTTTTTTGTGCACGCAGTTAGTGGTACCTAGCGTTGCCTGCATTTAGATGACATGCTTACTCTCGCTTCTTGTGTTTCTTGTCATGCAGTTAGTGCTACTTAGCATTGCCTGCATATACATCACATGCTGCCTTTTGCTTCCTGTGTTTTTTGTGCACATAGTTAGTGCTACCTAGCGTTGCCTGAATTTAGACGACATGCTGCCTTTTGCTTCGTGTTTTTTGTGCACGCAGTTAGTGCTACCTAGCGTTGCCTGCATTTACATGGCATGCAGACTTTTGCTTCCTGTGTTGTTTTTTTGGGCACGCAGTTAGTGGTACCTAGCGTTGCGTGCATTTAGATGACATGCTTACATTTGCTTCTTGTGCTTTTTTGTCATGCAGTTAGCGCTACTTATCGCTGCCTGCATATACATGACATGCTGCCTTTTGTTTCCTGTGTTTTTTTGTGCACATAGTTAGTGCTACCTAGCGTTGCCTGCATTTAGACGACATGCTGCCTTTTGCTTCCTGTTTTTGTGCCCGCAGTTAGTGCTACCTAGCGTTGCCTGCATATACATGACATGCTGCTTTTTGCTTCCTGTGTTTTTTTGCACGCAGTTAGTGCTACCTAGGGTTGTCTGCATTTACATGGCATGCTGCCTTTTGCTTCCTGTGTTTTTTTTTGCATGCACTTAGTGCTACCCGTCGTTGCCTGCATTTACATGACATACTGGCTTTAGGTTCCTATGAATTTTGTGCACGCAGTTAGTGCTACTTAGCGTTGCCTGCATATACATCACATGCTGCCTTTTGCTTCCAGTGTTTTTTTTTGTGCACGCAGTTAGTGCTACCTAGCGTTGCCTGCATATACATGACATGCTGCTTTTTGCTTCCTGTGTTCTTTTGCACGCAGTTAGTGCTACCTAGCATTGCCTGCATTTACATGGCATGCTGCCTTTTGCTTCCTGTGTTTTTGTGCGTGCAGTTAGTGCTACCCGTCGTTGCCTGCATTTACATGACATACTGGCTTAAGTTTCCTATGAATTTTGTGCACGCAGTTAGTGCTACTTAGCGTTGCCTGCATATACATCACATGCTGCCTTTTGCTTCCAGTGTTTTTTTGCACGCAGTTATTGCTACTTATCGTTGCCAGCATATACATTGCATGCTGCCTTTTGCTTCGTGTGTTTTTTGTGCATGCAGTTAGTGCTACCTAGCGTTGCCTGCATTTACATGACATGCTGCCTTCTGCTTCCTGTGTTGTTTGTGCACGCAGTTAGTGCTACTTAGCGTTGAATGCATTTATATGACATGCTGCCTTTTGCTTCCTGTGTTTTTTTTTGTGCACGCAGTTAGTGCTACCTGTCGTTGCCTGGATTTACATGACACGTTGCCTTTAGATTCCTGTGATTTTTGGGCACGCGGTTAGTTCTACTTAGCGTTGCCTGCATATATATCACATGCTGCCTTTAGCTTCCTGTCTTTTTTGTCCAAGCAGTTCGTGCAACCTAGCGTTGCCTGCATTTACGTAGCATGGTATATTTTGCTTCCTGTGTTTTTTTGTGCATGCAGTTACTGCTACTTAGCGTTGCCTGCATATGCATTACGTGCTGCCTTTTGTTTCGTGAGTTTTTTGTGGACTCATTTAGTGCTATCTAGCGTTTTCTGCATTTACATGACATGCTGCTTTTTTCTTCCTGTGTTTTTGTTTGGGCACGCACTTAGTGCTACCTTGCGTTGCCTGCATTTTGATGACAGGCTGCCTTTTGCTTCCTGTGCTGTTTTTTGTGCACGCAGTTAGTTGTACCTAACGTTGCCTGCATTTAGATGACATGCTTTCTTTTGCTTCCTGTGTTTTCTTTGGGCACGCACTTAGTGGTACCTAGCGTTGCCTGCATTTACATGGCATGCTGCCTTTTGCTTCCTGTGTTTTTTTGTACATGCAGTTAGTGCTACCTGTCGTTGCCTGGATTTACATGACACGCTGCCTTTAGATTCCTGTGATTTTTGTGCACGCAGTTAGTGCTACATAGCATTGCCTGCATATGCATGACATGCTGCCTTTTGCTTCGTGAGTTTATTTGTGCAATCATTTAGTGCTACCTAGCGTTTCCTGCATTTACAATACATGCTGCCTTTTGCTTCCTGTGTGGTTTTTTGTGCACGCAGTTAGTGGTACCTAGCGTTGCCTGCATTTAGATGACATGCTTTCTTTTGCTTCCTGTGTTTTCTTTGGGCACGCACTTAGTGGTGTCTAGCGTTGCCTGCATTTACATGGCATGCTGCCTTTTGCTTCCTGTGTGTTTTTGTACATGCAGTTAGTGCTACCTGTCGTTGCCTGGATTTACATGACACGCTGCCTTTAGATTACTGTGATTTTTGTGCACGCAGTTAGTGCTACTTAGCATTGCCTGCATATGCATGACATGCTGCCTTTTGCTTCGTGAGTTTTTTTGTGCAATCATTTAGTGCTACCTACCGTTTCCTGCATTTACAATACATGCTGCCTTTTGCTTCCTGTGTGGTTTTTTGTGCACGCAGTTAGTGGTACCTAGCGTTGCCTGCATTTAGATGACATGCTTACTTTCGCTTCTTGTGTTTCTTGTCATGCAGTTAGTGCTACTTAGCATTGCCTGCATATACATCACATGCTGCCTTTTGCTTCCTGTGTTTTTTGTGCACATAGTGCTACCTAGCGTTGCCTGAATTTAGACGACATGCTGCCTTTTGCTTCGTGTTTTTTGTGCACGCAGTTAGTGCTACCTAGCGTTGCCTGCATTTACATGGCATGCAGACTTTTGCTTCCTGTGTTGTTTTTTGGGCACGCAGTTAGTGGTACCTAGCGTTGCGTGCATTTAGATGACATGCTTACATTTGCTTCTTGTGCTTTTTTGTCATGCAGTTAGCGCTACTTATCGCTGCCTGCATATACATGACATGCTGCCTTTTGTTTCCTGTGTTTTTTTGTGCACATAGTTAGTGCTACCTAGCGTTGCCTGCATTTAGACGACATGCTGCCTTTTGCTTCCTGTTTTTTGTGCCCGCAGTTAGTGCTACCTAGCGTTGCCTGTATATACATGACATGCTGCTTTTTGCTTCCTGTGTTTTTTTTTGCACGCAGTTAGTGCTACCTAGCGTTGCCTGCATTTACATGGCATGCTGCCTTTTGCTTTCTGTGTTTTTTTGTGCATGCAGTTAGTGCTACCCGTCGTTGCCTGCATTTACATGACACACTGCCTTTAGATTCCTATGATTTTTGTGCACGCAGTTAGTGCTACTTAGCGTTGCCTGCATTTAGACGACATGCTGCCTTTTGCTTCCTGTTTTTTGTGCACGCAGTTAGTGCTACCTAGCGTTGCCTGCATTTATATGACATGCTGCATTTTGCTTCCTGTGTTATTTTGTGCACGCAGTTTGTGCTATTTAGCGTTGCCTGCATATACATGACATGCTGCCTTTTGCTTCCTGTTTTTTTTGTGCACGCAGTTAGTGCTACCTAGCGTTGCCTGCATATACATGACATGCTGCTTTTTGCTTCCTGTGTTTTTTTTGCACGCAGTTAGTGCTACCTGTCGTTGCCTGGATTTACATGACACGTTGCCTTTAGATTCCTGTGATTTTTGTGCACGCGGTTAGTTCTACTTAGCGTTGCCTGCATATATATCACATGCTGCCTTTTGCTTCCTGTCTTTTTTGTCCAAGCAGTTCGTGCAACCTAGCGTTGCCTGCATTTACGTAGCATGGTACATTTTGCTTCCTGTGTTTTTTTGTGCATGCAGTTGCTGCTACTTAGCGTTGCCTGCATATGCATTACGTGCTGCCTTTTGTTTCGTGAGTTTTTTGTGGACTCATTTAGAGCTATCTAGCGTTGCCTGCATTTACATGGCATGCTGCCTTTTGCTTCCTGTGTTTTTGTGCGTGCAGTTATTGCTACCCATCGTTGCCTGCATTTACATGACATACTGGCTTTAGATTCCTATGAATTTTGTGCACGCAGTTAGTGCTACTTAGCGTTGCCTGCATATACATCACATGCTGCCTTTTGCTTCCAGTGTTTTTTTTTTGCACGCAGTTATTGCTACTTATCGTTGCCAGCATATACATTGCATGCTGCCTTTTGCTTCGTGTGTTTTTTGTGCATGCAGTTAGTGCTACCTAGCGTTGCCTGCATTTACATGACATGCTGCCTTCTGCTTCCTGTGTTGTTTGTGCACGCAGTTAGTGCTACTTAGCGTTGCCTGCATTTATATGACATGCTGCCTTTTGCTTCCTGTGTTTTTTTTGTGCACGCAGTTAGTGCTACCTGTCGTTGCCTGGATTTACATGACACGTTGCCTTTAGATTCCTGTGATTTTTGTGCACGCGGTTAGTTCTACTTAGCGTTGCCTGCATATATATCACATGCTGCCTTTTGCTTCCTGTCTTTTTTGTCCAAGCAGTTCGTGCAACCTAGCGTTGCCTGCATTTACGTAGCATGGTATATTTTGCTTCCTGTGTTTTTTTGTGCATGCAGTTACTGCTACTTAGCGTTGCCTGCATATGCATTACTTGCTGCCTTTTGTTTCGTGAGTTTTTTGTGGACTCATTTAGTGCTATCTAGCGTTTTCTGCATTTACATGACATGCTGCTTTTTTCTTCCTGTGTTTTTGTTTGGGCACGCACTTAATGCTACCTTGCGTTGCCTGCATTTTGATGACAGGCTGCCTTTTGCTTCCTGTGCTGTTTTTTGTGCACGCAGTTAGTTGTACCTAACGTTGCCTGGATATAGATGACATGCTTTCTTTTGCTTCCTGTGTTTTCTTTGGGCACGCACTTAGTGGTACCTAGCGTTGCCTGCATTTACATGGCATGCTGCCTTTTGCTTCCTGTGTTTTTTTGTACATGCAGTTAGTGCTACCTGTCGTTGCCTGGATTTACATGACACGCTGCCTTTAGATTCCTGTGATTTTTGTGCACGCAGTTACTGCTACTTAGCATTGCCTGCATATGCATGACATGCTGCCTTTTGCTTCGTGAGTTTATTTGTGCAATCATTTAGTGCTACCTAGCGTTTCCTGCATTTACAATACATGCTGCCTTTTGCTTCCTGTGTGGTTTTTTGTGCACGCAGTTAGTGGTACCTAGCGTTGCCTGCATTTAGATGACATGCTTACTTTCGCTTCTTGTGTTTCTTGTCATGCAGTTAGTGCTACTTAGCATTGCCTGCATTTAGACGACATGCTGCCTTTTGCTTCCTGTTTTTTGTGCACGCAGTTAGTGCTACCTAGCGTTGCCTGCATTTATATGACATGCTGCCTTTTGCTTCCTGTGTTATTTTGTGCACGCAGTTTGTGCTATTTAGCGTTGCCTGCATATACATGACATGCTGCCTTTTGCTTCCTGTTTTTTTTGTGCACGCAGTTAGTGCTACCTAGCATTGCCTGCATATACATGACATGCTGCTTTTTGCTTCCTGTGTTTTTTTTGCACGCAGTTAGTGCTACCTGTCGTTGCCTGGATTTACATGACACGTTGCCTTTAGATTCCTGTGATTTTTGTGCACGCGGTTAGTTCTACTTAGCGTTGCCTGCATATATACCACATGCTGCCTTTTGCTTCCTGTCTTTTTTGTCCAAGCAGTTCGTGCAACCTAGCGTTGCCTGCATTTACGTAGCATGGTACATTTTGCTTCCTGTGTTTTTTTGTGCATGCAGTTACTGCTACTTAGCGTTGCCTGCATATGCATTACGTGCTGCCTTTTGTTTCGTGAGTTTTTTGTGGACTCATTTAGTGCTATCTAGCGTTGCCTGCATTTACATGGCATGCTGCCTTTGCTTCCTGTGTTTTTGTGCGTGCAGTTATTGCTACCCATCGTTGCCTGCATTTACATGACATACTGGCTTTAGATTCCTATGAATTTTGTGCACGCAGTTAGTGCTACTTAGCGTTGCCTGCATATACATCACATGCTGCCTTTTGCTTCCAGTGTTTTTTTTTGCACGCAGTTATTGCTACTTATCGTTGCCAGCATATACATTGCATGCTGCCTTTTGCTTCGTGTGTTTTTTGTGCATGCAGTTAGTGCTACCTAGCGTTGCCTGCATTTACATGACATGCTGCCTTCTGCTTCCTGTGTTGTTTGTGCACGCAGTTAGTGCTACTTAGCGTTGCCTGCATTTATATGACATGCTGCCTTTTGCTTCCTGTGTTTTTTTTGTGCACGCAGTTAGTGCTACCTGTCGTTGCCTGGATTTACATGACACGTTGCCTTTAGATTCCTGTGATTTTTGTGCACGCGGTTAGTTCTACTTAGCGTTGCCTGCATATATATCACATGCTGCCTTTTGCTTCCTGTCTTTTTTGTCCAAGCAGTTCGTGCAACCTAGCGTTGCCTGCATTTACGTAGCATGGTACATTTTGCTTCCTGTGTTTTTTTGTGCATGCAGTTACTGCTACTTAGCGTTGCCTGCATATGCATTATGTGCTGCCTTTTGTTTCGTGAGTTTTTTGTGGACTCATTTAGTGCTATCTAGCGTTTTCTGCATTTACATGACATGCTGCTTTTTTCTTCCTGTGTTTTTGTTTGGGCACGCACTTAGTGCTACCTTGCGTTGCCTGCATTTTGATGACAGGCTGCCTTTTGCTTCCTGCGCTGTTTTTTGTGCGCGCAGTTAGTTGTACCTAACGTTGCCTGCATTTAGATGACATGCTTTCTTTTGCTTCCTGTGTTTTCTTTGGGCACGCACTTAGTGGTACCTAGCGTTGCCTGCATTTACATGGCATGCTGCCTTTTGCTTCCTGTGTTTTTTTGTACATGCAGTTAGTGCTACCTGTCGTTGCCTGGATTTACATGACACGCTGCCTTTAGATTCCTGTGATTTTTGTGCACGCAATTAGTGCTACTTAGCATTGCCTGCATATGCATGACATGCTGCCTTTTGCTTCGTGAGTTTATTTGTGCAATCATTTAGTGCTACCTAGCGTTTCCTGCATTTACAATACATGCTGCCTTTTGCTTCCTGTGTGGTTTTTTGTGCACGCAGTTAGTGGTACCTAGCGTTGCCTGCATTTAGATGACATGCTTACTTTCGCTTCTTGTGTTTCTTGTCATGCAGTTAGTGCTACTTAGCATTGCCTGCATATACATCACATGCTGCCTTTTGCTTCCTGTGTTTTTTGTGCACATAGTGCTACCTAGCGTTGCCTGAATTTCGAGGACATGCTGCCTTTTGCTTCGTGTTTTTGTGCACGCAGTTAGTGCTACCTAGCGTTGCCTGCATTTACATGGCATGCTGCCTTTTTGCTTCCTGTGTTTTTTTGTACATGCAGTTAGTGCTACCTGTCGTTGCCTGGATTTACATGACACGCTGCCTTTAGATTCCTGCGATTTTTGTGCGCGCAGTTAGTGCTAATTAGCATTGCCTGCATATACATGACATGCTGCCTTTTGCTTCGTGAGTTTTTTGTGCAATCATTAGTGCTACCTAGCGTTTCCTGCATTTACATGACATACTGCCTTTTGCTTCCTGTGTTGTTTTTTTGTGCACGCAGTTAGTGGTACCTAGCGTTGCCTGCATATACATGACATGCTGCTTTTTGCTTCCTGTGTTTTTTTTGCACGCAGTTAGTGCTACCTAGCGTTGCCTGCACTTACATGGCATGCTGCCTTTTGCTTCCTGTGTTTTTGTGCATGCCGTTAGTGCTACCCGTCGTTGCCTGCATTTACATGACATACTGGCTTTAGATTCCTATGAATTTTGTGCACGCAGCTAGTGCTACTTAGCGTTGCCTGCATATACATCACATGCTGCCTTTTGCTTCCTGTGTTTTTTTTTGTGCACGTAGTTATTGCTACTTATCGTTGCTAGCATATACATTGCATGCTGCCTTTTGCTCCGTGCGTTTTTTGTGCATGCAGTTAGTGCTACCTAGCGTTGCCTGCATTTACTTGACATGCTGCCTTCTGCTTCCTGTGTTGTTTGTGCACGCAGTTAGTGCTACTTAGCGTTGCCTGCATTTATATGACATGCTGCCTTTTGCTTCCTGTGTTTTTTTTTGTGCACGCAGTTAGTGCTACCTGTCGTTGCCTGGATTTACATGACACGTTGCCTTTAGATTCCTGTGATTTTTGTGCACACGGTTAGTTCTACTTAGCGTTGCCTGCATATATATCACATGCTGCCTTTTGCTTCCTGTCTTTTTTGTCCAAGCAGTTCGTGCAACCTAGCGTTGCTTGCATTTACGTAGCATGGTACATTTTGCTTCCTGTGTTTTTTTGTGCATGCAGTTACTGCTACTTAGCGTTGCCTGCATATGCAATACGTGCTGCCTTTTGTTTCGTGAGTTTTTTGTGGACTCATTTAGTGCTATCTAGCGTTTCCTGCATTTACATGACATGCTGCTTTTTTCTTCCTGTGTTTTTGTTTGGGCACGCACTTAGTGCTACCTTGCGTTGCCTGCATTCAGATGACAGCCTGCCTTTTGCTTCCTGTGCTGTTTTTTGTGCACGCAGTTAGTTGTACCTAGCGTTGCCTGCATTTAGATGACATGCTTTCTTTTGCTTCCTGTGTTTTCTTTGGGCACGCACTTAGTGGTGCCTAGCGTTGCCTGCATTTACATGGCATGCTGCCTTTTGCTTCCTGTGTGTTTTTGTACATGCAGTTAGTGCTACCTGTCGTTGCCTGGATTTACACGACACGCTGCCTTTAGATTATTGTGATTTTTGTGCACGCAGTTAGTGCTACTTAGCATTGCCTGCATATGCATGACATGCTGCCTTTTGCTTCGTGAGTTTTTTTGTGCAATCATTTAGTGCTACCTACCGTTTCCTGCATTTACAATACATGCTGCCTTTTGCTTCCTGTATGGTTTTTTGTGCACGCAGTTAGTGGTACCTAGCGTTGCCTGCATTTAGATGACATGCTTACTCTCGCTTCTTGTGTTTCTTGTCATGCAGTTAGTGCTACTTAGCATTTCCTGCATATACATCACATGCTGCCTTTTGCTTCCTGTGTTTTTTGTGCACATAGTTAGTGCTACCTAGCGTTGCCTGAATTTAGACGACATGCTACCTTTTGCTTCGTTTTTTTTTGTGCACGCAGTTAGTGCTACCTAGCGTTGCCTGCATTTACATGGCATGCAGACTTTTGCTTCCTGTGTTGATTTTTAGGGCACGCAGTTAGTGGTACCTAGCGTTGCGTTCATTTAGATGACATGCTTACATTTGCTTCTTGTGCTTTTTTGTCATGCAGTTAGCGCTACTTATCGCTGCCTGCATATACATGACATGCTGCCTTTTGTTTCCTGTGTTTTTTTGTGCACAAAGTTAGTGCTACCTAGCGTTGCCTGCATTTAGACGACATGCTGCCTTTTGCTTCCTGTTTTTTGTGCCCGCAGTTAGTGCTACCTAGAGTTGCCTGCATATACATGACATGCTGCTTTTTGCTTCCTGTGTTTTTTTTGCACGCAGTTAGTGCTACCTAGCGTTGCCTGCATTTACATGGCATGCTGCCTTTTGCTTTCTGTGTTTTTTGTGCATGCAGTTAGTGCTACCCGTCGTTGCCTGCATTTACATGACACACTGCCTTTAGATTCTTATGATTTTTGTGCACGCAGTTAGTGCTACTTAGCGTTGCCTGCATTTAGACGACATGCTGCCTTTTGCTTCCTGTTTTTTGTGCACGCAGTTAGTGCTACCTAGCGTTGCCTGCATTTACATGACATGCTGCCTTCTGCTTCCTGTGTTGTTTGCGCACGCAGTTAGTGCTACTTAGCGTTGCCTGCATTTATATGACATGCTGCCTTTTGCTTCCTGTGTTTTTTTGTGCACGCAGTTAGTGCTCCTGTCGTTGCCTGGATTTACATGACACGTTGCCTTTAGATTCCTGTGATTTTTGTGCACGCGGCTAGTTCTACTTAGCGTTGCCTGCATATATATCACATGCTGCCTTTTGCTTCCTGTCTTTTTTGTCCAAGCAGTTCGTGCAACCTAGCGTTGCCTGCATTTACGTAGCATGGTACATTTTGCTTCCTGTGTTTTTTGTGCATGCAGTTACTGCTACTTAGCGTTGCCTGCATATGCATTACATGCTGCCTTTTGTTTCGTGAGTTTTTTGTGGACTCATTTAGTGCTATCTAGCGTTTTCTGCATTTACATGACATGCTGCTTTTTTCTTCCTGTGTTTTTGTTTGGGCACGCACTTAGTGCTACCTTGCGTTGCCTGCATTTTGATGACAGGCTGCATTTTGCTTCCTGTGCTGTTTTTTGTGCACGCAGTTAGTTGTACCTAACGTTGCCTGCATTTAGATGACATGCTTTCTTTTGCTTCCTGTGTTTTCTTTGGGCACGCACTTAGTGGTACCTAGCGTTGCCTGCATTTACATGGCATGCTGCCTTTTGCTTCCTGTGTTTTTTTGTACATGCAGTTAGTGCTACCTGTCGTTGCCTGGATTTACATGACACGCTGCCTTTAGATTCCTGTGATTTTTGTGCACGCAGTTAGTGCTACTTAGCATTGCCTGCATATGCATGACATGCTGCCTTTTGCTTCGTGAGTTTATTTGTGCAATCATTTAGTGCTACCTAGCGTTTCCTGCATTTACAATACATGCTGCCTTTTGATTCCTGCGTGGTTTTTTGTGCACGCAGTTAGTGGTACCTAGCGTTGCCTGCATTTAGATGACATGCTTACTTTCGCTTCTTGTGTTTCTTGTCATGCAGTTAGTGCTACTTAGCATTGCCTGCATATACATCACATGCTGCCTTTTGCTTCCTGTGTTTTTTGTGCACATAGTGCTACCTAGCGTTGCCTGAATTTAGACGACATGCTGCCTTTTGCTTCGTGTTTTTTGTGCACGCAGTTAGTGCTACCTAGCGTTGCCTGCATTTGCATGGCATGCTGCCTTTTTGCTTCCTGTGTTTTTTTGTACATGCAGTTAGTGCTACCTGTCGTTGCCTGAATTTACATGACACGCTGCCTTTAGATTCCTGCGATTTTTGTGCGCGCAGTTAGTGCTACTTAGCATTGCCTGCCTATACATGACATGCTGCCTTTTGCTTCGTGAGTTTTTTGTGCAATCATTTAGTGCTACCTAGCGTTTCCTGCATTTACATGACATTCTGCCTTTTGCTTCCTGTGTTGTTTTTTTGTGCACGCAGTTAGTGGTACCTAGCGTTGCCTGCATATACATGACATGCTGCTTTTTGCTTCCTGTGTTTTTTTTGCACGCAGTTAGTGCTACCTAGCGTTGCCTGCACTTACATGGCATGCTGCCTTTTGCTTCCTGTGTTTTTTTGCATGCCGTTAGTGCTACCCGTCGTTGCCTGCATTTACATGACATACTGGCTTTAGATTCCTATGAATTTTGTGCACGCAGCTAGTGCTACTTAGCGTTGCCTGCATATACATCACATGCTGCCTTTTGCTTCCAGTGTTTTTTTTTTGTGCACGTAGTTATTGCTACTTATCGTTGCTAGCATATACATTGCATGCTGCCTTTTGCTCTGTGCGTTTTTTGTGCATGCAGTTAGTGCTTCCTAGCGTTGCCTGCATTTACTTGACATGCTGCCTTCTGCTTCCTGTGTTGTTCGTGCACGCAGTTAGTGCTACTTAGCGTTGCCTGCATTTATATGACATGCGGCTTTCTGCTTCCTGTGTTTTTTTTGTGCACGCAGTTAGTGCTACCTGTCGTTGCCTGGATTTACATGACACGTTGCCTTTAGATTCCTGTGATTTTTGTGCACACGGTTAGTTCTACTTAGCGTTGCCTGCATATATATCACATGCTGCCTTTTGCTTCCTGTCTTTTTTGTCCAAGCAGTTCGTGCAACCTAGCGTTGCTTGCATTTACGTAGCATGGTACATTTTGCTTCCTGTGTTTTTTGTGCATGCAGTTACTGCTACTTAGCGTTGCCTGCATATGCAATACGTGCTGCCTTTTGTTTCGTGAGTTTTTTGTGGACTCATTTAGTGCTATCTAGCGTTTCCTGCATTTACATGACATGCTGCTTTTTTCTTCCTGTGTTTTTGTTTGGGCACGCACTTAGTGCTACCTTGCGTTGCCTGCATTCAGATGACAGCCTGCCTTTTGCTTCCTGTGCTGTTTTTTGTGCACGCAGTTAGTTGTACCTAGCGTTGCCTGCATTTAGATGACATGCTTTCTTTTGCTTCCTGTGTTTTCTTTGGGCACGCACTTAGTGGTGCCTAGCGTTGCCTGCATTTACATGGCATGCTGCCTTTTGCTTCGTGAGTTTTTTTGTGCAATCATTTAGTGCTACCTACCGTTTCCTGCATTTACAATACATGCTGCCTTTTGCTTCCTGTGTGGTTTTTTGTGCACGCAGTTAGTGGTACCTAGCGTTGCCTGCATTTAGATGACATGCTTACTCTCGCTTCTTGTGTTTCTTGTCATGCAGTTAGTGCTACTTAGCATTTCCTGCATATACATCACATGCTGCCTTTTGCTTCGTGTTTTTTGTGCACGCAGTTAGTGCTACCTAGCGTTGCCTGCATTTACATGGCATGCAGACTTTTGCTTCCTGTGTTGTTTTTTTGGGCACGCAGTTAGTGGTACCTAGCGTTGCGTGCATTTATATGACATGCTTACATTTGCTTCTTGTGCTTTTTTTCATGCAGTTAGCGCTACTTATCGCTGCCTGCATATACATGACATGCTGCCTTTTGTTTCCTGTGTTTTTTTGTGCACATAGTTAGTGCTACCTAGCGTTGCCTGCATTTAGACGACATGCTGCCTTTTGCTTCCTGTTTTTTGTGCCCGCAGTTAGTGCTACCTAGAGTTGCCTGCATATATATGACATGCTGCTTTTTGCTTCCTGTGTTTTTTTTGCACGCAGTTAGTGCTACCTAGCGTTGCCTGCATTTACATGGCATGCTGCCTTTTGCTTTCTGTGTTTTTTGTGCATGCAGTTAGTGCTACCCGTCGTTGCCTGCATTTACATGACACACTGCCTTTAGATTCCTATGATTTTTGTGCACGCAGTTAGTGCTACTTAGCGTTGCCTGCATTTAGACGACATGCTGCCTTTTGCTTCCTGTTTTTTGTGCACGCAGTTAGTGCTACCTAGCGTTGCCTGCATTTATATGGCATGCTGCCTTTTGCTTCCTGTGTTATTTTGTGCACGCAGTTTGTGCTATTTAGCGCTGCCTGCATATACAAGACATGCTGCCTTTTGCTTCCTGTTTTTTTGTGCAAGCAGTAAGTGCTACCTAGCGTTGCCTGCATATACATGACATGCTGCTTTTTGCTTCCTGTGTTTTTTTTGCACGCAGTTAGTGCTACCTAGCGTTGCCTGCATTTGCATGGCATGCTGCCTTTTGCTTCCTGTGTTTTTGTGCATGCACTTAGTGCTACCCGTCGTTGCCTGCATTTACATGACATACTGGCTTTAGATTCCTATGAATTTTGTGCACGCAGTTAGTGCTACTTAGCGCTGCCTGCATATACATCACATGCTGCCTTTTGCTTCAAGTGTTTTTTTTTTGTGCACGCAGTTAGTGCTACCTAGCGTTGCCTGCATATACATGACATGCTGCTTTTTGCTTCCTGTGTTTTTTTGCACGCAGTTAGTGCTACCTAGCGTTGCCTGCATTTACATGGCATGCTGCCTTTTGCTTCCTGTGTTTTTGTGCGTGCAGTTAGTGCTACCCGTCGTTGCCTGCATATACATGACATACTGGCTTTAGATTCCTATGAATTTTGTGCACGCAGTTAGTGCTACTTAGCGTTGCCTGCATAAACATCACATGCTGCATTTTGCTTTCAGTGTTTTTTTTGCACGCAGTTATTGCTACTTATCGTTGCCAGCATATACATTGCATGCTGCCTTTTGCTTCGTGTGTTTTTTGTGCATGCAGTTAGTGCTACCTAGCGTTGCCTGCATTTACATGACATGCTGCCTTCTGCTTCCTGTGTTGTTTGTGCACGCAGTTAGTGCTACTTAGCGTTGCCTGCATTTATATGACATGCTGCCTTTTGCTTCCTGTGTTTTTTTTGTGCACGCAGTTAGTGCTACCTGTCGTTGCCTGGATTTACATGACACGTTGCCTTTAGATTCCTGTGATTTTTGTACACACGGTTAGTTCTACTTAGCGTTGCCTGCATATATATCACATGCTGCCTTTTGCTTCCTGTCTTTTTTGTCCAAGCAGTTGGTGCAACCTAGCGTTGCCTGCATTTATGTAGCATGGTAAATTTTGCTTCCTGTGTTTTTTTGTGCATGCAGTTAGTGCTACTTAGCGTTGCCTGCATTTATATGACATGCTTCCTTTTGCTTCCTGTGTTTTTTTTGCACGCAGTTAGTGCTACCTGTCGTTGCCTGCATTTAAATGAGATGCTTTCTTTTGCTTCCTGTGTTTTCTTTGGGCACGCACTTAGTGGTACCTAGCGTTGCCTGCATTTACATGGCATGCTGCCTTTTGCTTCCTTTGTTTTTTTGTACATGCAGTTAGTGCTACCTGTCGTTGCCTGGATTTAGACGACATGCTGCCTTTTGCTTCCTGTTTTTTGTGCCCGCAGTTAGTGCTACCTAGCGTTGCCTGCATATGCATGACTTGCTGCTTTTTGCTTCCTGTGTTTTTTTTGCACGCAGTTAGTGCTACCTAGCGCTGCCTGCATTTATATGACATGCTGCCTTTTGCTTCCTGTGTTATTTAGTGCACGCAGTTAGTGGTACCTAGTGTTGTCTCCATTAGCATGACATGCTGCCTTTGCTTCCTGTGTTTTTTGTGCACACAGTTAGTTCTACCTAGCGTTGCCTGCATTTACTTGACAGACTGCCTTTTGCCTCCTGTGTTTTTTTTGTGCACGCAGTTTGTGCTACTTAGCGTTGCCTGCTTATACATGACATAATGCTTTTTGCTTCCTGTGTTTTTGTGCACGCAGTTAGTTCGACATAGCGTTGCCTGCATTTACATGACATGCTGCCATTTGCTTCCTGTGTTAATTTGTGCACGCAGTTAGTGCTATTTAGCGTTGCCTGCATATAAATGACATGCTGCCTTTTGCTTCCTGTTTTTTTTTGTGCACGCAGTTACTGCTGCCTAGCGCTGCCTGCATTTATATGACATGCTGCCTTTTGCTTCCTGTGTTATTTAGTGCACGCAGTTAGTGGTACCTAGTGTTGTCTCCATTAGCATGACATGCTGCCTTTGCTTCCTGTGTTTTTTGTGCACACAGGTAGTTCTACCTAGCGTTGCCTGCATTTACATGACATGCTGCCATTTGCTTCCTGTCTTTTTTTGTCCAAGCAGTTCGTGCAACCTAGCATTGCCTGCATTTACATAGCATGGTACATTTTGCTTGCTGTGTTTTTTGTGCATGCAGTTACTGCTACTTAGCGTTGCCTGCATATGCATGACGTGCTGCCTTTTGTTTCGTGATTTTTTTGTGGATTCATTTAGTGCTACCTAGCGTTTCCTGCATTTACATGACATGCTGCTTTTTTCTTCCTGTGTTTTTGTTTGGGCACGCACTTAGTGCTACCTTGCGTTGCCTGCATTTTGATGACAGGCTGCATTTTGCTTCCTGTGCTGTTTTTTGTGCACGCAGTTAGTTGTACCTAACGTTGCCTGCATTTAGATGACATGCTTTCTTTTGCTTCCTGTGTTTTCTTTGGGCACGCACTTAGTGGTACCTAGCGTTGCCTGCATTTACATGGCATGCTGCCTTTTGCTTCCTGTGTTTTTTTGTACATGCAGTTAGTGCTACCTGTCGTTGCCTGGATTTACATGACACGCTGCCTTTAGATTCCTGTGATTTTTGTGCACGCAGTTAGTGCTACTTAGCATTGCCTGCATATGCATGACATGCTGCCTTTTGCTTCGTGAGTTTATTTGTGCAATCATTTAGTGCTACCTAGCGTTTCCTGCATTTACAATACATGCTGCCTTTTGCTTCCTGTGTGGTTTTTTGTGCACGCAGTTAGTGGTACCTAGCGTTGCCTGCATTTAGATGACATGCTTACTTTCGCTTCTTGTGTTTATGGTCATGCAGTTAGTGCTACTTAGCATTGCCTGCATATACATCACATGCTGCCTTTTGCTTCCTGTGTTTTTGTGCACATAGTGCTACCTAGCGTTGCATGAATTTAGACGACATGCTGCCTTTTGCTTCGTGTTTTTTGTGCACGCAGTTAGTGCTACCTAGCGTTGCCTGATTTTACATGGCATGCAGACTTTTGCTTCCTGTGTTGTTTTTCTGTGCACGCTGTTAGTGGTACCTAGCGTTGCGTGCATTTAGATGACATGCTTACTTTTGCTTCTTGTGCTTTTTGTCATGCAGTTAGCGCTACTTATCGCTGCCTGCATATACATGACATGCTGCCTTTTGTTTCCTGTGTTTTTTTGTGCACATAGTTAGTGCTACCTAGCGTTGCCTGCATTTAGACGACATGCTGCCTTTTGCTTCCTGTTTTTTGTGCCCGCAGTTAGTGCTACCTAGCGTTGCCTGCATGTGCATGACTTGCTGCTTTTTGCTTCCTGTGTTTTTTTTTGCACGCAGTTAGTGCTACCTAGCGTTGCCTGCATTTACATGGCATGCTGCCTTTTGCTTTCTGTGTTTTTTGTGCATGCAGTTAGTGCTACCAGTCGTTGCCTGCATTTACATGACACTCTGCCTTTAGATTCCTATGATTTTTGTGCACGCAGTTAGTGCTACTTAGCGTTGCCTGCATATACATTACCTGCTGCCTTTTGCTTCCAGTGTTTTTTTTTTTTGCACGCAGTTATTGCTACTTATCGTTGCCAGCATATACATTGCATGCTGCCTTTTACTTCGTGTGTTTTTGTGCATGCAGTTAGTGCTACCTAGCGTTGCCTGCATTTACATGACATGCTGCCTTCTGCTTCCTGTGTTGTTTGTGCACGCAGTTAGTGCTACTTAGCGTTGCCTGCATATACATGACATGCTGCCTTTTGCTTCCTGTGATTTTTTTGTGCACGCAGTTAGTGCTACCTAGCGTTGCCTGCATTTATATGCCATGCTGCCTTTTGCTTCCTGTGTTAATTTGTGCACGCAGTTAGTGCTATTTAGCGTTGCCTGCATATAAATGACATGCTGCCTTTTGCTTCCTGTTTTTTTTTGTGCACGCAGTTACTGCTGCCTAGCGCTGCCTGCATTTATATGACATGCTGCCTTTTGCTTCCTGTGTTATTTAGTGCACGCAGTTAGTGGTACCTAGTGTTGTCTCCATTAGCATGACATGCTGCCTTTGCTTCCTGTGTTTTTTGTGCACACAGTTAGTTCTACCTAGCGTTGAACGCATTTACTTGACAGGCTGCCTTTTGCCTCCTGTGTTTTTTTGTGCACGCAGTTTGTGTTACATAGCGTTGCCTGCTTATACATGACATGCTGCCTTTGCTTCCTGTGTTTTTTGTGCACACAGTTAGTTCTACCTAGCGTTGCCTGCATTTACTTCACAGGCTGCCTTTTGCCTCCTGAGTTTTTTTTTGTGCACGCAGTTTGTGCTACTTAGCGTTGCCTGCTTATACATGACATGATGCCTTTTGCTTCCTGTGTTTTTTGTGCATGCAGTTAGTGCTACCTGTCGTTGCCTGGATTTACATGACACGTTGCCTTTAGATTCCTGTAATTTTTGTGCATGCAGTTACTGCTACTTAGCGTTGCCTGCATATGCATGACGCACTGCCTTTTGTTTCGTGAGTTTTTTTGGACTCATTTAGTGCTACCTAGTGTTTCCTGCATTTACATGACATGCTGCTTTTTTCTTCCTGTGTTTTTATTTGGTCACGCATTTAATGCTACCTTGCGTTGCCTGCATTTATATGACAGGCTGCCTTTTCTTCCTGTGTTGTTTTTTAGTGCACGCAGTTAGTTGTACCTAGCGTTGCCTGCATTTAGATGACATGCTTCCTTTTGCTTCCTGTATTTTTTTGTCCAAGCAGTTACTGCTACTTAGTGTTGCCTAAATATGCATGACATGCTGCCTTTTGCTTCGGGAGTTTTTTGTGCAATCATTTAGTGCTGCCTAGCGTTTCCTGCATTTACATGACATGCAGACTTTTGCTTCCTGTGTTGTTTATTTGTGCACGCATTTAGTGGTACCTAGCGTTGCGTGCATTTAGATGACATGCTTACTTTTGCTTCTTGTGCTTTTTGTCATGCAGTTAGCGCTACTTATCGTTGCCTGCATATATATGACATGCTGCCTTTTGTTTCCTGTGTTTTTTTGTGCACGCAGTTAGTGCTACCTAGCGTTGTCTGCATATACATGACATGCTGCTTTTTGCTCCCTGTGTTTTTTTGCGCGCAGTTAGTGCTACCTAGCGTAGCCTGCATTTACATAGCTTGCTGCCTTTTGCTTCCTGTATTTTTTGTGCATGCAGTTAGTGCTACCCGTCGTTGCCCGCATTTACATGACACACTGCCTTTAGATTCCTATGATTTTTTGCACGCAGTTAGTGCTACTTAGCGTTGCCTGCATATACATCACATGCTGCCTTTTGCTTCCAGTGTTTTTTTTGTGCACGCAGTTATTGCTCCTTATCGTTGCCAGCATATAAATTGTATGCTGCCTTTTGCTTCGTGTTTTTGTGCATGCAGTTAGTGCTACCTAGCGTTGCCTGCATTTAGATGACATGCTGCCTTCTGCTTCCTGTGTTGTTTGTGCACGCAGTTAGTGCTACTTAGCGTTGCGTGCTTATACATGACATGATGCCTTTTGCTTCCTGTGTTTTTTGTGCACACAGTTAGTTCTACCTAGCGTTGCCTGCATTTACTTCACAGGCTGCCTTTTGCCTCCTGAGTTTTTTTTTGTGCACGCAGTTTGTGCTACTTAGCGTTGCCTGCTTATACATGACATAATGCTTTTTGCTTCCTGTGTTTTTGTGCACGCAGTTAGTTCGACATAGCGTTGCCTGCATTTACATGACATGCTGCCATTTGCTTCCTGTCTTTTTTTGTCCAAGCAGTTCGTGCAACCTAGCATTGCCTGCATTTACATAGCATGGTACATTTTGCTTGCTGTGTTTTTTGTGCATGCAGTTACTGCTACTTAGCGTTGCCTGCATATGCATGACGTGCTGCCTTTTGTTTCGTGATTTTTTTGTGGATTCATTTAGTGCTACCTAGCGTTTCCTGCATTTACATGACATGCTGCTTTTTTCTTCCTGTGTTTTTATTTGGTCACGCACTTAGTGCTACCTTGCGTTGCCAGCATTTAGATGACAGGCTGCCTTTTGCTTCCTGTGTTGTTTTTTTGTGCACGCAGTTAGTTTTACCTAGCGTTGCCTGCATTTAGATGACATGCTTCGTTTTGCTTCCTGTGTTTTCTTTGGGCACGCACTTAGTGGTACCTAGCGTTGCCTGCATTTACATGGCGTGCTGCCTTTTGCTTCCTGTGTTTTTTTGTACATGCAGTTAGTGCTACCTGTCGTTGCCTGGATTTACATGACACGCTGCCTTTAGATTCCTGTGATTTTTGGCACGCAGTTAGTGCTACTTAGCATTGCCAGCATATACATGACATGCTGCCTTTTGCTTCGTGAGTTTTTTTGAGCAATCATTTAGTGCTACCTAGCGTTTCCTGCATTTACATGACATGCTGCCTTTAGCTTCCTGTGTTGTTTTTTGTGCACGCAGTAAGTGGTACCTAGCGTTGCCTGCATTTAGATGACATGCTTACTTTTGCTTGTTGTTTTATTTGTCATGCAGTTTGCGCTACTTAGCATTGCCTTCATATACATCACATGCTGCCTTTTGCTTCCTGTGTTTTTTGTGCATGCAGTTAGTGCTACCCGTCGTTGCCTGCATTTACATGACACACTGCCTTTAGATTCCTATGATTTTTTGCACGCAGTTATTGCTACTTATCGTTGCCAGCATATACATTGCATGCTGCCTTTTTCTTCGTGTGTTTTTTGTGCATGCAGTTAGTGCTACCTAGCGTTGCCTGCATTTACATGACATGCAGCCTTCTGCTTCCTGTGTTGTTTGTGCACGCAGTTAGTGCTACTTAGCGTTGCCTGCATATACGTGACATGCTGCATTTTGCTTCCTGTGTTTTTTTGTGCACACAGTTAGTGCTACCTAGCGTTGCCTGCATTTATATGTCATGCTGCCTTTTGCTTCCTGTGTTATTTTGCGCGCGCACTTAGTGGTACCTAGCGCTGCCTCCATTTGCATGACATGCTGCCTTTGCTTCCTGTGTTTTTTGTGCACACAGTTAGTTCTACCTAGCGTTGAACGCATTTACTTCACAGGCTGCCTTTTGCCTCCTGAGTTTTTTTTGTGCACGCAGTTTGTGCTACTTAGCGTTGCCTGCTTATACATGACATGATGCCTTTTGCTTCCTGTGTTTTTTGTGCATGCAGTTAGTGCTACCTGTCGTTGCCTGGATTTACATGACACGTTGCCTTTAGATTCCTGTAATTTTTGTGCATGCAGTTACTGCTACTTAGCGTTGCCTGCATATGCATGACGCACTGCCTTTTGTTTCGTGAGTTTTTTTGGACTCATTTAGTGCTACCTAGTGTTTCCTGCATTTACATGACATGCTGCTTTTTTCTTCCTGTGTTTTTATTTGGTCACGCATTTATTGCTACCTTGCGTTGCCTGCATTTAGATGACAGGCTGCCTTTTCTTCCTGTGTTGTTTTTTTGTGCACGCAGTTAGTTGTACCTAGCGTTGCCTGCATTTAGATGACATGCTTCCTTTTGCTTCCTGTATTTTCTTTGGGCACGCACTTAGTGGTACCTAGCGTTGCCTGCATTTACATGACATGCTGCCTTTTGCTTCCTGTCTTTTTTTGTCCAAGCAGTTACTGCTACTTAGTGTTGCCTACATATGCATGACATGCTGCCTTTTGCTTCGGGAGTTTTTTGTGCGACCATTTAGTGCTGCCTAGCGTTTCCTGCATTTACATGACATGCAGACTTTTGCTTCCTGTGTTGTTTATTTGTGCACGCATTTAGTGGTACCTAGCGTTGCGTGCATTTAGATGACATGCTTACTTTTGCTTCTTGTGCTTTTTGTCATGCAGTTAGCGCTACTTATCGTTGCCTGCATATATATGACATGCTGCCTTTTGTTTCCTGTGTTTTTTGTGCACGCAGTTAGTGCTACCTAGCGTTGTCTGCATATACATGACATGCTGCTTTTTGCTCCCTGTGTTTTTTTGCGCGCAGTTAGTGCTACCTAGCGTAGCCTGCATTTACATAGCTTGCTGCCTTTTGCTTCCTGTATTTTTTGTGCATGCAGTTAGTGCTACCCGTCGTTGCCCGCATTTACATGACACACTGCCTTTAGATTCCTATGATTTTTGCACGCAGTTAGTGCTACTTAGCGTTGCCTGCATATACATCACATGCTGCCTTTTGCTTCCAGTGTTTTTTTTGTGCACGCAGTTATTGCTCCTTATCGTTGCCAGCATATAAATTGTATGCTGCCTTTTGCTTCGTGTTTTTGTGCATGCAGTTAGTGCTACCTAGCGTTGCCTGCATTTAGATGACATGCTGCCTTCTGCTTCCTGTGTTGTTTGTGCACGCAGTTAGTGCTACTTAGCGTTGCGTGCTTATACATGACATGATGCCTTTTGCTTCCTGTGTTTTTTTGTGCACGCAGTTAGTGCTACCTGTCGTTGCCTGGATTTACATGACACGTTGCCTTTAGATTCCTGTGATTTTTTGCACGCGGTTAGTTCTACTTAGCGTTGCCTGCATATATATTACATACTGCCTTTTGCTTCCTGTCTTTTTTGTCCAAGCAGTTCGTGCAACCTAGCGTTGCCTGCATTTACATAGCATGGTACAATTTGCTTCCTGAGTTTTTTGTGCATGCAGTTACCGCTCCTTAGCGTTGCCTGCATATGCATGACGTGCTGCCTTTTGTTTCCCGAGTTTTTTGTGGACTCATTTAGTGCTACCTAGCGTCTCCTGCATTTACATGACATGCTGCTTTTTTCTTCCTGTGTTTTTGTTTGGGCACGCACTTCGTGCTACCTTGCGTTACCTGCATTTAGATGACAGGCTGCCTTTTGCTTCCTGCGTTGTTTTTTGTGCACGCAGTTTGTTGTACCTAGCGTTGCCTGCATTTAGATCACATGCTTCCTTTTGCTTCGTGTGTTTTTTGTGCATGCAGTTAGTGCTACCTAGCGTTGCCTGCATTTATATGACATGCTGCCTTTTGCTACCTGTGTTTTTTGTGCACACAGTTAGTTCTACCTAGCGTTGCCTGCATTTACTTCACAGGCTGCCTTTTGCCTCCTGTGTTTTTGTGCATGCACTTAGTGCTACCCGTCGTTGCCTGCATTTACATGACATACTGGCTTTAGATTCCTATGAATTTTGTGCACGCAGTTAGTGCTACTTAGCGCTGCCTGCATATACAAGACATGCTGCCTTTTGCTTCCTGTTTTTTTGTGCAAGCAGTAAGTGCTACCTAGCGTTGCCTGCATATACATGACATGCTGCTTTTTGCTTCCTGTGTTTTTTTTGCACGCAGTTAGTGCTACCTAGCGTTGCCTGCATTTGCATGGCATGCTGCCTTTTGCTTCCTGTGTTTTTGTGCATGCACTTAGTGCTACCCGTCGTTGCCTGCATTTACATGACATACTGGCTTTAGATTCCTATGAATTTTGTGCACGCAGTTAGTGCTACTTAGCGCTGCCTGCATATACATCACATGCTGCCTTTTGCTTCAAGTGTTTTTTTTTTGTGCACGCAGTTAGTGCTACCTAGCGTTGCCTGCATATACATGACATGCTGCTTTTTGCTTCCTGTGTTTTTTTGCACGCAGTTAGTGCTACCTAGCGTTGCCTGCATTTACATGGCATGCTGCCTTTTGCTTCCTGTGTTTTTGTGCGTGCAGTTAGTGCTACCCGTCGTTGCCTGCATATACATGACATACTGGCTTTAGATTCCTATGAATTTTGTGCACGCAGTTAGTGCTACTTAGCGTTGCCTGCATAAACATCACATGCTGCCTTTTGCTTTCAGTGTTTTTTTTGCACGCAGTTATTGCTACTTATCGTTGCCAGCATATACATTGCATGCTGCCTTTTGCTTCGTGTGTTTTTTGTGCATGCAGTTAGTGCTACCTAGCGTTGCCTGCATTTACATGACATGCTGCCTTCTGCTTCCTGGGTTGTTTGTGCACGCAGTTAGTGCTACCTAGCGTTGCCTGCATTTATATGACATGCTGCCTTTTGCTTCCTGTGTTTTTTTTGTGCACGCAGTTAGTGCTACCTGTCGTTGCCTGGATTTACATGACACGTTGCCTTTAGATTCCTGTGATTTTTGTACACACGGTTAGTTCTACTTAGCGTTGCCTGCATATATATCACATGCTGCCTTTTGCTTCCTGTATTTTTTGTCCAAGCAGTTGGTGCAACCTAGCGTTGCCTGCATTTATGTAGCATGGTAAATTTTGCTTCCTGTGTTTTTTTGTGCATGCAGTTAGTGCTACTTAGCGTTGCCTGCATTTATATGACATGCTTCCTTTTGCTTCCTGTGTTTTTTTTTTGCACGCAGTTAGTGCTACCTGTCGTTGCCTGCATTTA
Organism: Amblyomma americanum; assembly: GCF_052857255.1. NCBI lineage: Eukaryota > Metazoa > Arthropoda > Arachnida > Ixodida > Ixodidae > Amblyomma > Amblyomma americanum. Next base: position 497,767,289 of record NC_135497.1, read on the forward strand.
AATGAGATGCTTTCTTTTGCTTCCTGTGTTTTCTTTGGGCACGCACTTAGTGGTACCTAGCGTTGCCTGCATTTACATGGCATGCTGCCTTTTGCTTCCTGTGTTTTTTTGTACATGCAGTTAGTGCTACCTGTCGTTGCCTGGATTTAGACGACATGCTGCCTTTTGCTTCCTGTTTTTTGTGCCCGCAGTTAGTGCTACCTAGCGTTGCCTGCATATGCATGACTTGCTGCTTTTTGCTTCCTGTGTTTTTTTTTGCACGCAGTTAGTGCTACCTAGCGCTGCCTGCATTTATATGACATGCTGCCTTTTGCTTCCTGTGTTATTTAGTGCACGCAGTTAGTGGTACCTAGTGTTGTCTCCATTAGCATGACATGCTGCCTTTGCTTCCTGTGTTTTTTGTGCACACAGTTAGTTCTACCTAGCGTTGCCTACATTTACTTGACAGACTGCCTTTTGCCTCCTGTGTTTTTTTTGTGCACGCAGTTTGTGCTACTTAGCGTTGCCTGCTTATACATGACATAATGCTTTTTGCTTCCTGTGTTTTTGTGCACGCAGTTAGTTCGACATAGCGTTGCCTGCATTTACATGACATGCTGCCATTTGCTTCCTGTGTTAATTTGTGCACGCAGTTAGTGCTATTTAGCGTTGCCTGCATATAAATGACATGCTGCCTTTTGCTTCCTGTTTTTTTTTGTGCACGCAGTTACTGCTGCCTAGCGCTGCCTGCATTTATATGACATGCTGCCTTTTGCTTCCTGTGTTATTTAGTGCACGCAGTTAGTGGTACCTAGTGTTGTCTCCATTAGCATGACATGCTGCCTTTGCTTCCTGTGTTTTTTGTGCACACAGGTAGTTCTACCTAGCGTTGCCTGCATTTACTTGACAGGCTGCCTTTTGCCTCCTGTGTTTTTTTTGTGCACGCAGTTTGTGCTACTTAGCGTTGCCTGCTTATACATGACATAATGCTTTTTTCTTCCTGTGTTTTTGTGCACGCAGTTAGTTCGACATAGCGTTGCCTGCATTTACATGACATGCTGCCATTTGCTTCCTGTCTTTTTTTGTCCAAGCAGTTCGTGCAACCTAGCATTGCCTGCATTTACATAGCATGGTACATTTTGCTTGCTGTGTTTTTTGTGCATGCAGTTACTGCTACTTAGCGCTGCCTGCATATGCATGACGTGCTGCCTTTTGTTTCGTGATTTTTTTGTGGATTCATTTAGTGCTACCTAGCGTTTCCTGCATTTACATGACATGCTGCTTTTTTCTTCCTGTGTTTTTGTTTGGGCACGCACTTAGTGCTACCTTGCGTTGCCTGCATTTTGATGACAGGCTGCATTTTGCTTCCTGTGCTGTTTTTTGTGCACGCAGTTAGTTGTACCTAACGTTGCCTGCATTTAGATGACATGCTTTCTTTTGCTTCCTGTGTTTTCTTTGGGCACGCACTTAGTGGTACCTAGCGTTGCCTGCATTTACATGGCATGCTGCCTTTTGCTTCCTGTGTTTTTTTGTACATGCAGTTAGTGCTACCTGTCGTTGCCTGGATTTACATGACACGCTGCCTTTAGATTCCTGTGATTTTTGTGCACGCAGTTAGTGCTACTTAGCATTGCCTGCATATGCATGACATGCTGCCTTTTGCTTCGTGAGTTTATTTGTGCAATCATTTAGTGCTACCTAGCGTTTCCTGCATTTACAATACATGCTGCTTTTTGCTTCCTGTGTGGTTTTTTGTGCACGCAGTTAGTGGTACCTAGCGTTGCCTGCATTTAGATGACATGCTTACTTTCGCTTCTTGTGTTTATGGTCATGCAGTTAGTGCTACTTAGCATTGCCTGCATATACATCACATGCTGCCTTTTGCTTCCTGTGTTTTTGTGCACATAGTGCTACCTAGCGTTGCATGAATTTAGACGACATGCTGCCTTTTGCTTCGTGTTTTTTGTGCACGCAGTTAGTGCTACCTAGCGTTGCCTGATTTTACATGGCATGCAGACTTTTGCTTCCTGTGTTGTTTTTCTGTGCACGCTGTTAGTGGTACCTAGCGTTGCGTGCATTTAGATGACATGCTTACTTTTGCTTCTTGTGCTTTTTGTCATGCAGTTAGCGCTACTTATCGCTGCCTGCATATACATGACATGCTGCCTTTTGTTTCCTGTGTTTTTTTGTGCACATAGTTAGTGCTACCTAGCGTTGCCTGCATTTAGACGACATGCTGCCTTTTGCTTCCTGTTTTTTGTGCCCGCAGTTAGTGCTACCTAGCGTTGCCTGCATGTGCATGACTTGCTGCTTTTTGCTTCCTGTGTTTTTTTTTGCACGCAGTTAGTGCTACCTAGCGTTGCCTGCATTTACATGGCATGCTGCCTTTTGCTTTCTGTGTTTTTTGTGCATGCAGTTAGTGCTACCAGTCGTTGCCTGCATTTACATGACACTCTGCCTTTAGATTCCTATGATTTTTGTGCACGCAGTTAGTGCTACTTAGCGTTGCCTGCATATACATTACCTGCTGCCTTTTGCTTCCAGTGTTTTTTTTTGTGCACGCAGTTATTGCTACTTATCGTTGCCAGCATATACATTGCATGCTGCCTTTTACTTCGTGTGTTTTTGTGCATGCAGTTAGTGCTACCTAGCGTTGCCTGCATTTACATGACATGCTGCCTTCTGCTTCCTGTGTTGTTTGTGCACGCAGTTAGTGCTACTTAGCGTTGCCTGCATATACATGACATGCTGCCTTTTGCTTCCTGTGATTTTTTTTGTGCACGCAGTTAGTGCTACCTAGCGTTGCCTGCATTTATATGCCATGCTGCCTTTTGCTTCCTGTGTTAATTTGTGCACGCAGTTAGTGCTATTTAGCGTTGCCTGCATATAAATGACATGCTGCCTTTTGCTTCCTGTTTTTTTTTGTGCACGCAGTTACTGCTGCCTAGCGCTGCCTGCATTTATATGACATGCTGCCTTTTGCTTCCTGTGTTATTTAGTGCACGCAGTTAGTGGTACCTAGTGTTGTCTCCATTAGCATGACATGCTGCCTTTGCTTCCTGTGTTTTTTGTGCACACAGTTAGTTCTACCTAGCGTTGAACGCATTTACTTGACAGGCTGCCTTTTGCCTCCTGTGTTTTTTTGTGCACGCAGTTTGTGTTACATAGCGTTGCCTGCTTATACATGACATGCTGCCTTTGCTTCCTGTGTTTTTTGTGCACACAGTTAGTTCTACCTAGCGTTGCCTGCATTTACTTCACAGGCTGCCTTTTGCCTCCTGAGTTTTTTTTTGTGCACGCAGTTTGTGCTACTTAGCGTTGCCTGCTTATACATGACATGATGCCTTTTGCTTCCTGTGTTTTTTGTGCATGCAGTTAGTGCTACCTGTCGTTGCCTGGATTTACATGACACGTTGCCTTTAGATTCCTGTAATTTTTGTGCATGCAGTTACTGCTACTTAGCGTTGCCTGCATATGCATGACGCACTGCCTTTTGTTTCGTGAGTTTTTTTGGACTCATTTAGTGCTACCTAGTGTTTCCTGCATTTACATGACATGCTGCTTTTTTCTTCCTGTGTTTTTATTTGGTCACGCATTTATTGCTACCTTGCGTTGCCTGCATTTAGATGACAGGCTGCCTTTTCTTCCTGTGTTGTTTTTTTGTGCACGCAGTTAGTTGTACCTAGCGTTGCCTGCATTTAGATGACATGCTTCCTTTTGCTTCCTGTATTTTTTTGTCCAAGCAGTTACTGCTACTTAGTGTTGCCTACATATGCATGACATGCTGCCTTTTGCTTCCTGTGTTGTTTATTTGTGCACGCATTTAGTGGTACCTAGCGTTGCGTGCATTTAGATGACATGCTTACTTATGCTTCTTGTGCTTTTTGTCATGCAGTTAGCGCTACTTATCGTTGCCTGCATATATATGACATGCTGCCTTTTGTTTCCTGTGTTTTTTTGTGCACGCAGTTAGTGCTACCTAGCGTTGTCTGCATATACATGACATGCTGCTTTTTGCTCCCTGTGTTTTTTTGCGCGCAGTTAGTGCTACCTAGCGTAGCCTGCATTTACATGGCATGCTGCCTTTTGCTTCCTGTATTTTTTGTGCATGCAGTTAGTGCTACCCGTCGTTGCCCGCATTTACATGACACACTGCCTTTAGATTCCTATGATTTTTTGCACGCAGTTAGTGCTACTTAGCGTTGCCTGCATATACATCACATGCTGCCTTTTGCTTCCAGTGTTATTTTTGTGCACGCAGTTATTGCTACTTATCGTTGCCAGCATATACATTGCATGCTGCCTTTTACTTCGTGTGTTTTTGTGCATGCAGTTAGTGCTACCTAGCGTTGCCTGCATTTACATGACATGCTGCCTAATGCTTCCTGTGTTGTTTGTGCACGCAGTTAGTGCTACTTAGCGTTGCCTGCATATACATGACATGCTGCCTTTTGCTTCCTGTGATTTTTTTTGTGCACGCAGTTAGTGCTACCTAGCGTAGCCTGCATTTATATGCCATGCTGCCTTTTGCTTCCTGTGTTAATTTGTGCACGCAGTTAGTGCTATTCAGCGTTGCCTGCATATAAATGACATGCTGCCTTTTGCTTCCTGTTTTTTTTTTGTGCACGCAGTTACTGCTGCCTAGCGCTGCCTGCATTTATATGACATGCTGCCTTTTGCTTCCTGTGTTATTTAGTGCACGCAGTTAGTGGTACCTAGTGTTGTCTCCATTAGCATGACATGCTGCCTTTGCTTCCTGTGATTTTTGTGCACACGGTTAGTTCTACTTAGCGTTGCCTGCATATATATCACATGCTGCCTTTTGCTTCCTGTCTTTTTTGTCCAAGCAGTTCGTGCAACCTAGCGTTGCTTGCATTTACGTAGCATGGTACATTTTGCTTCCTGTGTTTTTTGTGCATGCAGTTACTGCTACTTAGCGTTGCCTGCATATGCAATACGTGCTGCCTTTTGTTTCGTGAGTTTTTTGTGGACTCATTTAGTGCTATCTAGCGTTTCCTGCATTTACATGACATGCTGCTTTTTTCTTCCTGTGTTTTTGTTTGGGCACGCACTTAGTGCTACCTTGCGTTGCCTGCATTCAGATGACAGCCTGCCTTTTGCTTCCTGTGCTGTTTTTTGTGCACGCAGTTAGTTGTACCTAGCGTTGCCTGCATTTAGATGACATGCTTTCTTTTGCTTCCTGTGTTTTCTTTGGGCACGCACTTAGTGGTGCCTAGCGTTGCCTGCATTTACATGGCATGCTGCCTTTTGCTTCGTGAGTTTTTTTGTGCAATCATTTAGTGCTACCTACCGTTTCCTGCATTTACAATACATGCTGCCTTTTGCTTCCTGTGTGGTTTTTTGTGCACGCAGTTAGTGGTACCTAGCGTTGCCTGCATTTAGATGACATGCTTACTCTCGCTTCTTGTGTTTCTTGTCATGCAGTTAGTGCTACTTAGCATTTCCTGCATATACATCACATGCTGCCTTTTGCTTCGTGTTTTTTGTGCACGCAGTTAGTGCTACCTAGCGTTGCCTGCATTTACATGGCATGCAGACTTTTGCTTCCTGTGTTGTTTTTTTGGGCACGCAGTTAGTGGTACCTAGCGTTGCGTGCATTTATATGACATGCTTACATTTGCTTCTTGTGCTTTTTTTCATGCAGTTAGCGCTACTTATCGCTGCCTGCATATACATGACATGCTGCCTTTTGTTTCCTGTGTTTTTTTGTGCACATAGTTAGTGCTACCTAGCGTTGCCTGCATTTAGACGACATGCTGCCTTTTGCTTCCTGTTTTTTGTGCCCGCAGTTAGTGCTACCTAGAGTTGCCTGCATATATATGACATGCTGCTTTTTGCTTCCTGTGTTTTTTTTGCACGCAGTTAGTGCTACCTAGCGTTGCCTGCATTTACATGGCATGCTGCCTTTTGCTTTCTGTGTTTTTTGTGCATGCAGTTAGTGCTACCCGTCGTTGCCTGCATTTACATGACACACTGCCTTTAGATTCCTATGATTTTTGTGCACGCAGTTAGTGCTACTTAGCGTTGCCTGCATTTAGACGACATGCTGCCTTTTGCTTCCTGTTTTTTGTGCACGCAGTTAGTGCTACCTAGCGTTGCCTGCATTTATATGGCATGCTGCCTTTTGCTTCCTGTGTTATTTTGTGCACGCAGTTTGTGCTATTTAGCGCTGCCTGCATATACAAGACATGCTGCCTTTTGCTTCCTGTTTTTTTGTGCAAGCAGTAAGTGCTACCTAGCGTTGCCTGCATATACATGACATGCTGCTTTTTGCTTCCTGTGTTTTTTTTGCACGCAGTTAGTGCTACCTAGCGTTGCCTGCATTTGCATGGCATGCTGCCTTTTGCTTCCTGTGTTTTTGTGCATGCACTTAGTGCTACCCGTCGTTGCCTGCATTTACATGACATACTGGCTTTAGATTCCTATGAATTTTGTGCACGCAGTTAGTGCTACTTAGCGCTGCCTGCATATACATCACATGCTGCCTTTTGCTTCAAGTGTTTTTTTTTTGTGCACGCAGTTAGTGCTACCTAGCGTTGCCTGCATATACATGACATGCTGCTTTTTGCTTCCTGTGTTTTTTTGCACGCAGTTAGTGCTACCTAGCGTTGCCTGCATTTGCATGGCATGCTGCCTTTTGCTTCCTGTGTTTTTGTGCGTGCAGTTAGTGCTACCCGTCGTTGCCTGCATATACATGACATACTGGCTTTAGATTCCTATGAATTTTGTGCACGCAGTTAGTGCTACTTAGCGTTGCCTGCATAAACATCACATGCTGCCTTTTGCTTTCAGTGTTTTTTTTGCACGCAGTTATTGCTACTTATCGTTGCCAGCATATACATTGCATGCTGCCTTTTGCTTCGTGTGTTTTTTGTGCATGCAGTTAGTGCTACCTAGCGTTGCCTGCATTTACATGACATGCTGCCTTCTGCTTCCTGTGTTGTTTGTGCACGCAGTTAGTGCTACTTAGCGTTGCCTGCATTTATATGACATGCTGCCTTTTGCTTCCTGTGTTTTTTTTGTGCACGCAGTTAGTGCTACCTGTCGTTGCCTGGATTTACATGACACGTTGCCTTTAGATTCCTGTGATTTTTGTACACACGGTTAGTTCTACTTAGCGTTGCCTGCATATATATCACATGCTGCCTTTTGCTTCCTGTCTTTTTTGTCCAAGCAGTTGGTGCAACCTAGCGTTGCCTGCATTTATGTAGCATGGTAAATTTTGCTTCCTGTGTTTTTTTGTGCATGCAGTTAGTGCTACTTAGCGTTGCCTGCATTTATATGACATGCTTCCTTTTGCTTCCTGTGTTTTTTTTTGCACGCAGTTAGTGCTACCTGTCGTTGCCTGCATTTAAATGAGATGCTTTCTTTTGCTTCCTGTGTTTTCTTTGGGCACGCACTTAGTGGTACCTAGCGTTGCCTGCATTTACATGGCATGCTGCCTTTTGCTTCCTTTGTTTTTTTGTACATGCAGTTAGTGCTACCTGTCGTTGCCTGGATTTAGACGACATGCTGCCTTTTGCTTCCTGTTTTTTGTGCCCGCAGTTAGTGCTACCTAGCGTTGCCTGCATATGCATGACTTGCTGCTTTTTGCTTCCTGTGTTTTTTTTGCACGCAGTTAGTGCTACCTAGCGCTGCCTGCATTTATATGACATGCTGCCTTTTGCTTCCTGTGTTATTTAGTGCACGCAGTTAGTGGTACCTAGTGTTGTCTCCATTAGCATGACATGCTGCCTTTGCTTCCTGTGTTTTTTGTGCACACAGTTAGTTCTACCTAGCGTTGCCTGCATTTACTTGACAGACTGCCTTTTGCCTCCTGTGTTTTTTTTGTGCACGCAGTTTGTGCTACTTAGCGTTGCCTGCTTATACATGACATAATGCTTTTTGCTTCCTGTGTTTTTGTGCACGCAGTTAGTTCGACATAGCGTTGCCTGCATTTACATGACATGCTGCCATTTGCTTCCTGTGTTAATTTGTGCACGCAGTTAGTGCTATTTAGCGTTGCCTGCATATAAATGACATGCTGCCTTTTGCTTCCTGTTTTTTTTTGTGCACGCAGTTACTGCTGCCTAGCGCTGCCTGCATTTATATGACATGCTGCCTTTTGCTTCCTGTGTTATTTAGTGCACGCAGTTAGTGGTACCTAGTGTTGTCTCCATTAGCATGACATGCTGCCTTTGCTTCCTGTGTTTTTTGTGCACACAGGTAGTTCTACCTAGCGTTGCCTGCATTTACTTGACAGGCTGCCTTTTGCCTCCTGTGTTTTTTTTGTGCACGCAGTTTGTGCTACTTAGCGTTGCCTGCTTATACATGACATAATGCTTTTTGCTTCCTGTGTTTTTGTGCACGCAGTTAGTTCGACATAGCGTTGCCTGCATTTACATGACATGCTGCCATTTGCTTCCTGTCTTTTTTTGTCCAAGCAGTTCGTGCAACCTAGCATTGCCTGCATTTACATAGCATGGTACATTTTGCTTGCTGTGTTTTTTGTGCATGCAGTTAATGCTACTTAGCGTTGCCTGCATATGCATGACGTGCTGCCTTTTGTTTCGTGATTTTTTTGTGGATTCATTTAGTGCTACCTAGCGTTTCCTGCATTTACATGACATGCTGCTTTTTTCTTCCTGTGTTTTTGTTTGGGCACGCACTTAGTGCTACCTTGCGTTGCCTGCATTTTGATGACAGGCTGCATTTTGCTTCCTGTGCTGTTTTTTGTGCACGCAGTTAGTTGTACCTAACGTTGCCTGCATTTAGATGACATGCTTTCTTTTGCTTCCTGTGTTTTCTTTGGGCACGCACTTAGTGGTACCTAGCGTTGCCTGCATTTACATGGCATGCTGCCTTTTGCTTCCTGTGTTTTTTTGTACATGCAGTTAGTGCTACCTGTCGTTGCCTGGATTTACATGACACGCTGCCTTTAGATTCCTGTGATTTTTGTGCACGCAGTTAGTGCTACTTAGCATTGCCTGCATATGCATGACATGCTGCCTTTTGCTTCGTGAGTTTATTTGTGCAATCATTTAGTGCTACCTAGCGTTTCCTGCATTTACAATACATGCTGCCTTTTGCTTCCTGTGTGGTTTTTTGTGCACGCAGTTAGTGGTACCTAGCGTTGCCTGCATTTAGATGACATGCTTACTTTCGCTTCTTGTGTTTATGGTCATGCAGTTAGTGCTACTTAGCATTGCCTGCATATACATCACATGCTGCCTTTTGCTTCCTGTGTTTTTGTGCACATAGTGCTACCTAGCGTTGCATGAATTTAGACGACATGCTGCCTTTTGCTTCGTGTTTTTTGTGCACGCAGTTAGTGCTACCTAGCGTTGCCTGATTTTACATGGCATGCAGACTTTTGCTTCCTGTGTTGTTTTTCTGTGCACGCTGTTAGTGGTACCTAGCGTTGCGTGCATTTAGATGACATGCTTACTTTTGCTTCTTGTGCTTTTTGTCATGCAGTTAGCGCTACTTATCGCTGCCTGCATATACATGACATGCTGCCTTTTGTTTCCTGTGTTTTTTTGTGCACATAGTTAGTGCTACCTAGCGTTGCCTGCATTTAGACGACATGCTGCCTTTTGCTTCCTGTTTTTTGTGCCCGCAGTTAGTGCTACCTAGCGTTGCCTGCATGTGCATGACTTGCTGCTTTTTGCTTCCTGTGTTTTTTTTTGCACGCAGTTAGTGCTACCTAGCGTTGCCTGCATGTGCATGACTTGCTGCTTTTTGCTTCCTGTGTTTTTTTTTGCACGCAGTTAGTGCTACCTAGCGTTGCCTGCATTTACATGGCATGCTGCCTTTTGCTTTCTGTGTTTTTTGTGCATGCAGTTAGTGCTACCAGTCGTTGCCTGCATTTACATGACACTCTGCCTTTAGATTCCTATGTTTTTTGTGCACGCAGTTAGTGCTACTTAGCGTTGCCTGCATATACATTACCTGCTGCCTTTTGCTTCCAGTGTTTTTTTTGTGCACGCAGTTATTGCTACTTATCGTTGCCAGCATATACATTGCATGCTGCCTTTTACTTCGTGTGTTTTTGTGCATGCAGTTAGTGCTACCTAGCGTTGCCTGCATTTACATGACATGCTGCCTTCTGCTTCCTGTGTTGTTTGTGCACGCAGTTAGTGCTACTTAGCGTTGCCTGCATATACATGACATGCTGCCTTTTGCTTCCTGTGATTTTTTTTGTGCACGCAGTTAGTGCTACCTAGCGTTGCCTGCATTTATATGCCATGCTGCCTTTTGCTTCCTGTGTTAATTTGTGCACGCAGTTAGTGCTATTTAGCGTTGCCTGCATATAAATGACATGCTGCCTTTTGCTTCCTGTTTTTTTTTGTGCACGCAGTTACTGCTGCCTAGCGCTGCCTGCATTTATATGACATGCTGCCTTTTGCTTCCTGTGTTATTTAGTGCACGCAGTTAGTGGTACCTAGTGTTGTCTCCATTAGCATGACATGCTGCCTTTGCTTCCTGTGTTTTTTGTGCACACAGTTAGTTCTACCTAGCGTTGAACGCATTTACTTGACAGGCTGCCTTTTGCCTCCTGTGTTTTTTTGTGCACGCAGTTTGTGTTACATAGCGTTGCCTGCTTATACATGACATGCTGCCTTTGCTTCCTGTGTTTTTTGTGCACACAGTTAGTTCTACCTAGCGTTGCCTGCATTTACTTCACAGGCTGCCTTTTGCCTCCTGAGTTTTTTTTTGTGCACGCAGTTTGTGCTACTTAGCGTTGCCTGCTTATACATGACATGATGCCTTTTGCTTCCTGTGTTTTTTGTGCATGCAGTTAGTGCTACCTGTCGTTGCCTGGATTTACATGACACGTTGCCTTTAGATTCCTGTAATTTTTGTGCATGCAGTTACTGCTACTTAGCGTTGCCTGCATATGCATGACGCACTGCCTTTTGTTTCGTGAGTTTTTTTGGACTCATTTAGTGCTACCTAGTGTTTCCTGCATTTACATGACATGCTGCTTTTTTCTTCCTGTGTTTTTATTTGGTCACGCATTTAATGCTACCTTGCGTTGCCTGCATTTATATGACAGGCTGCCTTTTCTTCCTGTGTTGTTTTTTTGTGCACGCAGTTAGTTGTACCTAGCGTTGCCTGCATTTAGATGACATGCTTCCTTTTGCTTCCTGTATTTTTTTGTCCAAGCAGTTACTGCTACTTAGTGTTGCCTACATATGCATGACATGCTGCCTTTTGCTTCGGGAGTTTTTTGTGCAATCATTTAGTGCTGCCTAGCGTTTCCTGCATTTACATGACATGCAGACTTTTGCTTCCTGTGTTGTTTATTTGTGCACGCATTTAGTGGTACCTAGCGTTGCGTGCATTTAGATGACATGCTTACTTTTGCTTCTTGTGCTTTTTGTCATGCAGTTAGCGCTACTTATCGTTGCCTGCATATATATGACATGCTGCCTTTTGTTTCCTGTGTTTTTTTGTGCACGCAGTTAGTGCTACCTAGCGTTGTCTGCATATACATGACATGCTGCTTTTTGCTCCCTGTGTTTTTTTGCGCGCAGTTAGTGCTACCTAGCGTAGCCTGCATTTACATGGCATGCTGCCTTTTGCTTCCTGTATTTTTTGTGCATGCAGTTAGTGCTACCCGTCGTTGCCCGCATTTACATGACACACTGCCTTTAGATTCCTATGATTTTTTGCACGCAGTTAGTGCTACTTAGCGTTGCCTGCATATACATCACATGCTGCCTTTTGCTTCCAGTGTTATTTTTTGTGCACGCAGTTATTGCTACTTATCGTTGCCAGCATATACATTGCATGCTGCCTTTTACTTCGTGTGTTTTTGTGCATGCAGTTAGTGCTACCTAGCGTTGCCTGCATTTACATGACATGCTGCCTAATGCTTCCTGTGTTGTTTGTGCACGCAGTTAGTGCTACTTAGCGTTGCCTGCATATACATGACATGCTGCCTTTTGCTTCCTGTGATTTTTTTTGTGCACGCAGTTAGTGCTACCTAGCGTAGCCTGCATTTATATGCCATGCTGCCTTTTGCTTCCTGTGTTAATTTGTGCACGCAGTTAGTGCTATTCAGCGTTGCCTGCATATAAATGACATGCTGCCTTTTGCTTCCTGTTTTTTTTTTGTGCACGCAGTTACTGCTGCCTAGCGCTGCCTGCATTTATATGACATGCTGCCTTTTGCTTCCTGTGTTATTTAGTGCACGCAGTTAGTGGTACCTAGTGTTGTCTCCATTAGCATGACATGCTGCCTTTGCTTCCTGTGTTTTTTGTGCACACAGTTAGTTCTACCTAGCGTTGCCTGCATTTACTTGACAGGCTGCCTTTTGCCTCTTGTGTTTTTTTTGTGCACGCAGTTTGTGCTACTTAGCGTTGCCTGCTTATACATGACATAATGCTTTTTGCTTCCTGTGTTTTTGTGCACGCAGTTAGTTCGACATAGCGTTGCCTGCATTTACATGACATGCTGCCATTTGCTTCCTGTCTTTTTTTGTCCAAGCAGTTCGTGCAACCTAGCATTGCCTGCATTTACATAGCATGGTACATTTTGCTTGCTGTGTTTTTTGTGCATGCAGTTACTGCTACTTAGCGTTGCCTGCATATGCATGACGTGCTGCCTTTTGTTTCGTGATTTTTTTGTGGATTCATTTAGTGCTACCTAGCGTTTCCTGCATTTACATGACATGCTGCTTTTTTCTTCCTGTGTTTTTATTTGGTCACGCACTTAGTGCTACCTTGCGTTGCCAGCATTTAGATGACAGGCTGCCTTTTGCTTCCTGTGTTGTTTTTTTGTGCACGCAGTTAGTTTTACCCAGCGTTGCCTGCATTTAGATGACATGCTTCGTTTTGCTTCCTGTGTTTTCTTTGGGCACGCACTTAGTGGTACCTAGCGTTGCCTGCATTTACATGGCGTGCTGCCTTTTGCTTCCTGTGTTTTTTTGTACATGCAGTTAGTGCTACCTGTCGTTGCCTGGATTTACATGACACGCTGCCTTTAGATTCCTGTGATTTTTGGCACGCAGTTAGTGCTACTTAGCATTGCCAGCATATACATGACATGCTGCCTTTTGCTTCGTGAGTTTTTTTGAGCAATCATTTAGTGCTACCTAGCGTTTCCTGCATTTACATGACATGCTGCCTTTAGCTTCCTGTGTTGTTTTTTGTGCACGCAGTAAGTGGTACCTAGCGTTGCCTGCATTTAGATGACATGCTTACTTTTGCTTGTTGTTTTATTTGTCATGCAGTTAGCGCTACTTAGCATTGCCTTCATATACATCACATGGTGCCTTTTGCTTCCTGTGTTTTTTGTGCATGCAGTTAGTGCTACCCGTCGTTGCCTGCATTTACATGACACACTGCCTTTAGATTCCTATGATTTTTTGCACGCAGTTATTGCTACTTATCGTTGCCAGCATATACATTGCATGCTGCCTTTTTCTTCGTGTGTTTTTTGTGCATGCAGTTAGTGCTACCTAGCGTTGCCTGCATTTACATGACATGCTGCCTTCTGCTTCCTGTGTTGTTTGTGCACGCAGTTAGTGCTACTTAGCGTTGCCTGCATATACGTGACATGCTGCATTTTGCTTCCTGTGTTTTTTTGTGCACACAGTTAGTGCTACCTAGCGTTGCCTGCATTTATATGTCATGCTGCCTTTTGCTTCCTGTGTTATTTTGCGCGCGCACTTAGTGGTACCTAGCGCTGCCTCCATTTGCATGACATGCTGCCTTTGCTTCCTGTGTTTTTTGTGCACACAGTTAGTTCTACCTAGCGTTGAACGCATTTACTTCACAGGCTGCCTTTTGCCTCCTGAGTTTTTTTTGTGCACGCAGTTTGTGCTACTTAGCGTTGCCTGCTTATACATGACATGATGCCTTTTGCTTCCTGTGTTTTTTGTGCATGCAGTTAGTGCTACCTGTCGTTGCCTGGATTTACATGACACGTTGCCTTTAGATTCCTGTAATTTTTGTGCATGCAGTTACTGCTACTTAGCGTTGCCTGCATATGCATGACGCACTGCCTTTTGTTTCGTGAGTTTTTTTGGACTCATTTAGTGCTACCTAGTGTTTCCTGCATTTACATGACATGCTGCTTTTTTCTTCCTGTGTTTTTATTTGGTCACGCATTTAATGCTACCTTGCGTTGCCTGCATTTAGATGACAGGCTGCCTTTTCTTCCTGTGTTGTTTTTTTGTGCACGCAGTTAGTTGTACCTAGCGTTGCCTGCATTTAGATGACATGCTTCCTTTTGCTTCCTGTATTTTCTTTGGGCACGCACTTAGTGGTACCTAGCGTTGCCTGCATTTACATGACATGCTGCCTTTTGCTTCCTGTCTTTTTTTGTCCAAGCAGTTACTGCTACTTAGTGTTGCCTACATATGCATGACATGCTGCCTTTTGCTTCGGGAGTTTTTTGTGCGACCATTTAGTGCTGCCTAGCGTTTCCTGCATTTACATGACATGCAGACTTTTGCTTCCTGTGTTGTTTATTTGTGCACGCATTTAGTGGTACCTAGCGTTGCGTGCATTTAGATGACATGCTTACTTTTGCTTCTTGTGCTTTTTGTCATGCAGTTAGCGCTACTTATCGTTGCCTGCATATATATGACATGCTGCCTTTTGTTTCCTGTGTTTTTTTGTGCACGCAGTTAGTGCTACCTAGCGTTGTCTGCATATACATGACATGCTGCTTTTTGCTCCCTGTGTTTTTTTGCGCGCAGTTAGTGCTACCTAGCGTAGCCTGCATTTACATAGCATGCTGCCTTTTGCTTCCTGTATTTTTTGTGCATGCAGTTAGTGCTACCCGTCGTTGCCCGCATTTACATGACACACTGAATTTAGATTCCTATGATTTTTTGCACGCAGTTAGTGCTACTTAGCGTTGCCTGCATATACATCACATGCTGCCTTTTGCTTCCAGTGTTTTTTTTGTGCACGCAGTTATTGCTCCTTATCGTTGCCAGCATATAAATTGTATGCTGCCTTTTGCTTCGTGTTTTTGTGCATGCAGTTAGTGCTACCTAGCGTTGCCTGCATTTAGATGACATGCTGCCTTCTGCTTCCTGTGTTGTTTGTGCACGCAGTTAGTGCTACTTAGCGTTGCGTGCTTATACATGACATGATGCCTTTTGCTTCCTGTGTTTTTTTGTGCACGCAGTTAGTGCTACCTGTCGTTGCCTGGATTTACATGACACGTTGCCTTTAGATTCCTGTGATTTTTTGCACGCGGTTAGTTCTACTTAGCGTTGCCTGCATATATATTACATACTGCCTTTTGCTTCCTGTCTTTTTTGTCCAAGCAGTTCGTGCAACCTAGCGTTGCCTGCATTTACATAGCATGGTACAATTTGCTTCCTGAGTTTTTTGTGCATGCAGTTACCGCTCCTTAGCGTTGCCTGCATATGCATGACGTGCTGCCTTTTGTTTCCCGAGTTTTTTGTGGACTCATTTAGTGCTACCTAGCGTCTCCTGCATTTACATGACATGCTGCTTTTTTCTTCCTGTGTTTTTGTTTGGGCACGCACTTCGTGCTACCTTGCGTTACCTGCATTTAGATGACAGGCTGCCTTTTGCTTCCTGCGTTGTTTTTTGTGCACGCAGTTTGTTGTACCTAGCGTTGCCTGCATTTAGATCACATGCTTCCTTTTGCTTCGTGTGTTTTTTGTGCATGCAGTTAGTGCTACCTAGCGTTGCCTGCATTTATATGACATGCTGCCTTTTGCTACCTGTGTTTTTTGTGCACACAGTTAGTTCTACCTAGCGTTGCCTGCATTTACTTGACAGGCTGCCTTTTGCCTCCTGTGTTTTTGTGCATGCACTTAGTGCTACCCGTCGTTGCCTGCATTTACATGACATACTGGCTTTAGATTCCTATGAATTTTGTGCACGCAGTTAGTGCTACTTAGCGCTGCCTGCATATACAAGACATGCTGCCTTTTGCTTCCTGTTTTTTTTTGCAAGCAGTAAGTGCTACCTAGCGTTGCCTGCATATACATGACATGCTGCTTTTTGCTTCCTGTGTTTTTTTTGCACGCAGTTAGTGCTACCTAGCGTTGCCTGCATTTGCATGGCATGCTGCCTTTTGCTTCCTGTGTTTTTGTGCATGCACTTAGTGCTACCCGTCGTTGCCTGCATTTACATGACATACTGGCTTTAGATTCCTATGAATTTTGTGCACGCAGTTAGTGCTACTTAGCGCTGCCTGCATATACATCACATGCTGCCTTTTGCTTCAAGTGTTTTTTTTTTGTGCACGCAGTTAGTGCTACCTAGCGTTGCCTGCATATACATGACATGCTGCTTTTTGCTTCCTGTGTTTTTTTGCACGCAGTTAGTGCTACCTAGCGTTGCCTGCATTTACATGGCATGCTGCCTTTTGCTTCCTGTGTTTTTGTGCGTGCAGTTAGTGCTACCCGTCGTTGCCTGCATATACATGACATACTGGCTTTAGATTCCTATGAATTTTGTGCACGCAGTTAGTGCTACTTAGCGTTGCCTGCATAAACATCACATGCTGCCTTTTGCTTTCAGTGTTTTTTTGCACGCAGTTATTGCTACTTATCGTTGCCAGCATATACATTGCATGCTGCCTTTTGCTTCGTGTGTTTTTTGTGCATGCAGTTAGTGCTACCTAGCGTTGCCTGCATTTACATGACATGCTGCCTTCTGCTTCCTGTGTTGTTTGTGCACGCAGTTAGTGCTACCTAGCGTTGCCTGCATTTATATGACATGCTGCCTTTTGCTTCCTGTGTTTTTTTTGTGCACGCAGTTAGTGCTACCTGTCGTTGCCTGGATTTACATGACACGTTGCCTTTAGATTCCTGTGATTTTTGTACACACGGTTAGTTCTACTTAGCGTTGCCTGCATATATATCACATGCTGCCTTTTGCTTCCTGTCTTTTTTGTCCAAGCAGTTGGTGCAACCTAGCGTTGCCTGCATTTATGTAGCATGGTAAATTTTGCTTCCTGTGTTTTTTGTGCATGCAGTTAGTGCTACTTAGCGTTGCCTGCATTTATATGACATGCTTCCTTTTGCTTCCTGTGTTTTTTTTTTGCACGCAGTTAGTGCTACCTGTCGTTGCCTGCATTTAAATGAGATGCTTTCTTTTGCTTCCTGTGTTTTCTTTGGGCACGCACTTAGTGGTACCTAGCGTTGCCTGCATTTACATGGCATGCTGCCTTTTGCTTCCTGTGTTTTTTTGTACATGCAGTTAGTGCTACCTGTCGTTGCCTGGATTTAGACGACATGCTGCCTTTTGCTTCCTGTTTTTTGTGCCCGCAGTTAGTGCTACCTAGCGTTGCCTGCATATGCATGACTTGCTGCTTTTTGCTTCCTGTGTTTTTTTTTGCACGCAGTTAGTGCTACCTAGCGCTGCCTGCATTTATATGACATGCTGCCTTTTGCTTCCTGTGTTATTTAGTGCACGCAGTTAGTGGTACCTAGTGTTGTCTCCATTAGCATGACATGCTGCCTTTGCTTCCTGTGTTTTTTGTGCACACAGTTAGTTCTACCTAGCGTTGCCTGCATTTACTTGACAGACTGCCTTTTGCCTCCTGTGTTTTTTTTGTGCACGCAGTTTGTGCTACTTAGCGTTGCCTGCTTATACATGACATAATGCTTTTTGCTTCCTGTGTTTTTGTGCACGCAGTTAGTTCGACATAGCGTTGCCTGCATTTACATGACATGCTGCCATTTGCTTCCTGTGTTAATTTGTGCACGCAGTTAGTGCTATTTAGCGTTGCCTGCATATAAATGACATGCTGCCTTTTGCTTCCTGTTTTTTTTGTGCACGCAGTTACTGCTGCCTAGCGCTGCCTGCATTTATATGACATGCTGCCTTTTGCTTCCTGTGTTATTTAGTGCACGCAGTTAGTGGTACCTAGTGTTGTCTCCATTAGCATGACATGCTGCCTTTGCTTCCTGTGTTTTTTGTGCACACAGGTAGTTCTACCTAGCGTTGCCTGCATTTACTTGACAGGCTGCCTTTTGCCTCCTGTGTTTTTTTTGTGCACGCAGTTTGTGCTACTTAGCGTTGCCTGCTTATACATGACATAATGCTTTTTGCTTCCTGTGTTTTTGTGCACGCAGTTAGTTCGACATAGCGTTGCCTGCATATACATGACATGCTGCCATTTGCTTCCTGTCTTTTTTTGTCCAAGCAGTTCGTGCAACCTAGCATTGCCTGCATTTACATAGCATGGTACATTTTGCTTGCTGTGTTTTTTGTGCATGCAGTTACTGCTACTTAGCGTTGCCTGCATATGCATGACGTGCTGCCTTTTGTTTCGTGATTTTTTTGTGGATTCATTTAGTGCTACCTAGCGTTTCCTGCATTTACATGACATGCTGCTTTTTTCTTCCTGTGTTTTTGTTTGGGCACGCACTTAGTGCTACCTTGCGTTGCCTGCATTTTGATGACAGGCTGCATTTTGCTTCCTGTGCTGTTTTTTGTGCACGCAGTTAGTTGTACCTAACGTTGCCTGCATTTAGATGACATGCTTTCTTTTGCTTCCTGTGTTTTCTTTGGGCACGCACTTAGTGGTACCTAGCGTTGCCTGCATTTACATGGCATGCTGCCTTTTGCTTCCTGTGTTTTTTTTACATGCAGTTAGTGCTACCTGTCGTTGCCTGGATTTACATGACACGCTGCCTTTAGATTCCTGTGATTTTTGTGCACGCAGTTAGTGCTACTTAGCATTGCCTGCATATGCATGACATGCTGCCTTTTGCTTCGTGAGTTTATTTGTGCAATCATTTAGTGCTACCTAGCGTTTCCTGCATTTACAATACATGCTGCTTTTTGCTTCCTGTGTGGTTTTTTGTGCACGCAGTTAGTGGTACCTAGCGTTGCCTGCATTTAGATGACATGCTTACTTTCGCTTCTTGTGTTTATGGTCATGCAGTTAGTGCTACTTAGCATTGCCTGCATATACATCACATGCTGCCTTTTGCTTCCTGTGTTTTTGTGCACATAGTGCTACCTAGCGTTGCATGAATTTAGACGACATGCTGCCTTTTGCTTCGTGTTTTTTGTGCACGCAGTTAGTGCTACCTAGCGTTGCCTGATTTTACATGGCATGCAGACTTTTGCTTCCTGTGTTGTTTTTCTGTGCACGCTGTTAGTGGTACCTAGCGTTGCGTGCATTTAGATGACATGCTTACTTTTGCTTCTTGTGCTTTTTGTCATGCAGTTAGCGCTACTTATCGCTGCCTGCATATACATGACATGCTGCCTTTTGTTTCCTGTGTTTTTTGTGCACATAGTTAGTGCTACCTAGCGTTGCCTGCATTTAGACGACATGCTGCCTTTTGCTTCCTGTTTTTTGTGCCCGCAGTTAGTGCTACCTAGCGTTGCCTGCATGTGCATGACTTGCTGCTTTTTGCTTCCTGTGTTTTTTTTTGCACGCAGTTAGTGCTACCTAGCGTTGCCTGCATTTACATGGCATGCTGCCTTTTGCTTTCTGTGTTTTTTGTGCATGCAGTTAGTGCTACCAGTCGTTGCCTGCATTTACATGACACTCTGCCTTTAGATTCCTATGATTTTTGTGCACGCAGTTAGTGCTACTTAGCGTTGCCTGCATATACATTACCTGCTGCCTTTTGCTTCCAGTGTTTTTTTTTGTGCACGCAGTTATTGCTACTTATCGTTGCCAGCATATACATTGCATGCTGCCTTTTACTTCGTGTGTTTTTGTGCATGCAGTTAGTGCTACCTAGCGTTGCCTGCATTTACATGACATGCTGCCTTCTGCTTCCTGTGTTGTTTGTGCACGCAGTTAGTGCTACTTAGCGTTGCCTGCATATACATGACATGCTGCCTTTTGCTTCCTGTGATTTTTTTTGTGCACGCAGTTAGTGCTACCTAGCGTTGCCTGCATTTATATGCCATGCTGCCTTTTGCTTCCTGTGTTAATTTGTGCACGCAGTTAGTGCTATTTAGCGTTGCCTGCATATAAATGACATGCTGCCTTTTGCTTCCTGTTTTTTTTTGTGCACGCAGTTACTGCTGCCTAGCGCTGCCTGCATTTATATGACATGCTGCCTTTTGCTTCCTGTGTTATTTAGTGCACGCAGTTAGTGGTACCTAGTGTTGTCTCCATTAGCATGACATGCTGCCTTTGCTTCCTGTGTTTTTTGTGCACACAGTTAGTTCTACCTAGCGTTGAACGCATTTACTTGACAGGCTGCCTTTTGCCTCCTGTGTTTTTTTGTGCACGCAGTTTGTGTTACATAGCGTTGCCTGCTTATACATGACATGCTGCCTTTGCTTCCTGTGTTTTTTGTGCACACAGTTAGTTCTACCTAGCGTTGCCTGCATTTACTTCACAGGCTGCCTTTTGCCTCCTGAGTTTTTTTTTGTGCACGCAGTTTGTGCTACTTAGCGTTGCCTGCTTATACATGACATGATGCCTTTTGCTTCCTGTGTTTTTTGTGCATGCAGTTAGTGCTACCTGTCGTTGCCTGGATTTACATGACACGTTGCCTTTAGATTCCTGTAATTTTTGTGCATGCAGTTACTGCTACTTAGCGTTGCCTGCATATGCATGACGCACTGCCTTTTGTTTCGTGAGTTTTTTTGGACTCATTTAGTGCTACCTAGTGTTTCCTGCATTTACATGACATGCTGCTTTTTTCTTCCTGTGTTTTTATTTGGTCACGCATTTATTGCTACCTTGCGTTGCCTGCATTTAGATGACAGGCTGCCTTTTCTTCCTGTGTTGTTTTTTTGTGCACGCAGTTAGTTGTACCTAGCGTTGCCTGCATTTAGATGACATGCTTCCTTTTGCTTCCTGTATTTTTTTGTCCAAGCAGTTACTGCTACTTAGTGTTGCCTACATATGCATGACATGCTGCCTTTTGCTTCCTGTGTTGTTTATTTGTGCACGCATTTAGTGGTACCTAGCGTTGCGTGCATTTAGATGACATGCTTACTTTTGCTTCTTGTGCTTTTTGTCATGCAGTTAGCGCTACTTATCGTTGCCTGCATATATATGACATGCTGCCTTTTGTTTCCTGTGTTTTTTTGTGCACGCAGTTAGTGCTACCTAGCGTTGTCTGCATATACATGACATGCTGCTTTTTGCTCCCTGTGTTTTTTTGCGCGCAGTTAGTGCTACCTAGCGTAGCCTGCATTTACATGGCATGCTGCCTTTTGCTTCCTGTATTTTTTGTGCATGCAGTTAGTGCTACCCGTCGTTGCCCGCATTTACATGACACACTGCCTTTAGATTCCTATGATTTTTTGCACGCAGTTAGTGCTACTTAGCGTTGCCTGCATATACATCACATGCTGCCTTTTGCTTCCAGTGTTATTTTTGTGCACGCAGTTATTGCTACTTATCGTTGCCAGCATATACATTGCATGCTGCCTTTTACTTCGTGTGTTTTTGTGCATGCAGTTAGTGCTACCTAGCGTTGCCTGCATTTACATGACATGCTGCCTAATGCTTCCTGTGTTGTTTGTGCACGCAGTTAGTGCTACTTAGCGTTGCCTGCATATACATGACATGCTGCCTTTTGCTTCCTGTGATTTTTTTTGTGCACGCAGTTAGTGCTACCTAGCGTAGCCTGCATTTATATGCCATGCTGCCTTTTGCTTCCTGTGTTAATTTGTGCACGCAGTTAGTGCTATTCAGCGTTGCCTGCATATAAATGACATGCTGCCTTTTGCTTCCTGTTTTTTTTTTGTGCACGCAGTTACTGCTGCCTAGCGCTGCCTGCATTTATATGACATGCTGCCTTTTGCTTCCTGTGTTATTTAGTGCACGCAGTTAGTGGTACCTAGTGTTGTCTCCATTAGCATGACATGCTGCCTTTGCTTCCTGTGTTTTTTGTGCACACAGTTAGTTCTACCTAGCCTTGCCTGCATTTACTTGACAGGCTGCCTTTTGCCTCTTGTGTTTTTTTTGTGCACGCAGTTTGTGCTACTTAGCGTTGCCTGCTTATACATGACATAATGCTTTTTGCTTCCTGTGTTTTTGTGCACGCAGTTAGTTCGACATAGCGTTGCCTGCATTTACATGACATGCTGCCATTTGCTTCCTGTCTTTTTTTGTCCAAGCAGTTCGTGCAACCTAGCATTGCCTGCATTTACATAGCATGGTACATTTTGCTTGCTGTGTTTTTTGTGCATGCAGTTACTGCTACTTAGCGTTGCCTGCATATGCATGACGTGCTGCCTTTTGTTTCGTGATTTTTTTGTGGATTCATTTAGTGCTACCTAGCGTTTCCTGCATTTACATGACATGCTGCTTTTTTCTTCCTGTGTTTTTATTTGGTCACGCACTTAGTGCTACCTTGCGTTGCCAGCATTTAGATGACAGGCTGCCTTTTGCTTCCTGTGTTGTTTTTTTGTGCACGCAGTTAGTTTTACCTAGCGTTGCCTGCATTTAGATGACATGCTTCGTTTTGCTTCCTGTGTTTTCTTTGGGCACGCACTTAGTGGTACCTAGCGTTGCCTGCATTTACATGGCGTGCTGCCTTTTGCTTCCTGTGTTTTTTTGTACAGGCAGTTAGTGCTACCTGTCGTTGCCTGGATTTACATGACACGCTGCCTTTAGATTCCTGTGATTTTTGGCACGCAGTTAGTGCTACTTAGCATTGCCAGCATATACATGACATGCTGCCTTTTGCTTCGTGAGTTTTTTTGAGCAATCATTTAGTGCTACCTAGCGTTTCCTGCATTTACATGACATGCTGCCTTTAGCTTCCTGTGTTGTTTTTTGTGCACGCAGTAAGTGGTACCTAGCGTTGCCTGCATTTAGATGACATGCTTACTTTTGCTTGTTGTTTTATTTGTCATGCAGTTAGCGCTACTTAGCATTGCCTTCATATACATCACATGCTGCCTTTTGCTTCCTGTGTTTTTTGTGCATGCAGTTAGTGCTACCCGTCGTTGCCTGCATTTACATGACACACTGCCTTTAGATTCCTATGATTTTTTGCACGCAGTTATTGCTACTTATCGTTGCCAGCATATACATTGCATGCTGCCTTTTTCTTCGTGTGTTTTTTGTGCATGCAGTTAGTGCTACCTAGCGTTGCCTGCATTTACATGACATGCTGCCTTCTGCTTCCTGTGTTGTTTGTGCACGCAGTTAGTGCTACTTAGCGTTGCCTGCATATACGTGACATGCTGCATTTTGCTTCCTGTGTTTTTTTGTGCACACAGTTAGTGCTACCTAGCGTTGCCTGCATTTATATGTCATGCTGCCTTTTGCTTCCTGTGTTATTTTGCGCGCGCACTTAGTGGTACCTAGCGCTGCCTCCATTTGCATGACATGCTGCCTTTGCTTCCTGTGTTTTTTGTGCACACAGTTAGTTCTACCTAGTGTTGAACGCATTTACTTCACAGGCTGCCTTTTGCCTCCTGAGTTTTTTTTGTGCACGCAGTTTGTGCTACTTAGCGTTGCCTGCTTATACATGACATGATGCCTTTTGCTTCCTGTGTTTTTTGTGCATGCAGTTAGTGCTACCTGTCGTTGCCTGGATTTACATGACACGTTGCCTTTAGATTCCTGTAATTTTTGTGCATGCAGTTACTGATACTTAGCGTTGCCTGCATATGCATGACGCACTGCCTTTTGTTTCGTGAGTTTTTTTGGACTCATTTAGTGCTACCTAGTGTTTCCTGCATTTACATGACATGCTGCTTTTTTCTTCCTGTGTTTTTATTTGGTCACGCATTTAATGCTACCTTGCGTTGCCTGCATTTAGATGACAGGCTGCCTTTTCTTCCTGTGTTGTTTTTTTGTGCACGCAGTTAGTTGTACCTAGCGTTGCCTGCATTTAGATGACATGCTTCCTTTTGCTTCCTGTATTTTCTTTGGGCACGCACTTAGTGGTACCTAGCGTTGCCTGCATTTACATGACATGCTGCCTTTTGCTTCCTGTCTTTTTTTGTCCAAGCAGTTACTGCTACTTAGTGTTGCCTACATATGCATGACATGCTGCCTTTTGCTTCGGGAGTTTTTTGTGCGACCATTTAGTGCTGCCTAGCGTTTCCTGCATTTACATGACATGCAGACTTTTGCTTCCTGTGTTGTTTATTTGTGCACGCATTTAGTGGTACCTAGCGTTGCGTGCATTTAGATGACATGCTTACTTTTGCTTCTTGTGCTTTTTGTCATGCAGTTAGCGCTACTTATCGTTGCCTGCATATATATGACATGCTGCCTTTTGTTTCCTGTGTTTTTTTGTGCACGCAGTTAGTGCTACCTAGCGTTGTCTGCATATACATGACATGCTGCTTTTTGCTCCCTGTGTTTTTTTGCGCGCAGTTAGTGCTACCTAGCGTAGCCTGCATTTACATAGCATGCTGCCTTTTGCTTCCTGTATTTTTTGTGCATGCAGTTAGTGCTACCCGTCGTTGCCCGCATTTACATGACACACTGCCTTTAGATTCCTATGATTTTTTGCACGCAGTTAGTGCTACTTAGCGTTGCCTGCATATACATCACATGCTGCCTTTTGCTTCCAGTGTTTTTTTTGTGCACGCAGTTATTGCTCCTTATCGTTGCCAGCATATACATTGTATGCTGCCTTTTGCTTCGTGTTTTTGTGCATGCAGTTAGTGCTACCTAGCGTTGCCTGCATTTAGATGACATGCTGCCTTCTGCTTCCTGTGTTGTTTGTGCACGCAGTTAGTGCTAATTAGCGTTGCGTGCTTATACATGACATGATGCCTTTTGCTTCCTGTGTTTTTTTGTGCACGCAGTTAGTGCTACCTGTCGTTGCCTGGATTTACATGACACGTTGCCTTTAGATTCCTGTGATTTTTTGCACGCGGTTAGTTCTACTTAGCGTTGCCTGCATATATATTACATACTGCCTTTTGCTTCCTGTCTTTTTTGTCCAAGCAGTTCGTGCAACCTAGCGTTGCCTGCATTTACATAGCATGGTACAATTTGCTTCCTGAGTTTTTTGTGCATGCAGTTACCGCTCCTTAGCGTTGCCTGCATATGCATGACGTGCTGCCTTTTGTTTCCCGAGTTTTTTGTGGACTCATTTAGTGCTACCTAGCGTCTCCTGCATTTACATGACATGCTGCTTTTTTCTTCCTGTGTTTTTGTTTGGGCACGCACTTCGTGCTACCTTGCGTTACCTGCATTTAGATGACAGGCTGCCTTTTGCTTCCTGCGTTGTTTTTTGTGCACGCAGTTTGTTGTACCTAGCGTTGCCTGCATTTAGATCACATGCTTCCTTTTGCTTCGTGTGTTTTTTGTGCATGCAGTTTGTGCTACCTAGCGTTGCCTGCATTTATATGACATGCTGCCTTTTGCTACCTGTGTTTTTTGTGCACACAGTTAGTTCTACCTAGCGTTGCCTGCATTTACTTGACAGGCTGCCTTTTGCCTCCTGTGTTTTTTTGTGCACGCAGTTTGTGCTACTTAGCGTTGCGTGCTTATACATGACATGATGCCTTTTGCTTCCTGTGTTTTTTGTGAACGCAGTTAGCGCTACTTGTCGTTGCCTGGATTTACATGACACGTTGCCTTTAGATTCCTGTGATTTTTGTGCATGCGGTTAGTTCTACTTAGCGTTACCTGCATATATATCACATGCTGCCTTTTGCTTCCTGTCTTTTTTGTCCAAGCAGTTCGTGCAACCTAGCGTTGCCTGCATTTACGTAGCATGGTACATTTTGCTTCCTGACTTTTTTGTGCATGCAGTTACCGCTCCTTAGCGTTGCCTGCATATGCATGACGTGCTGCCTTTTGTTTCGTGAGTTTTTTGTGGACTCATTTAGTGCTACCTAGCGTTTCCTGCATTTACATGACATGCTGCTTTTTCTTCCTGTGTTTTTGTTTGGGCACGCATTTGGTGCTACCTTGCGTTACCTGCATTTATATGACAGGCTGCCTTTTGCTTCCTGTGTTGTTTTTTGTGCACGCAGTTAGTTGTACGTAGCGTTGCCTGCATTTAGATGACATGATTCCTTTTGCTTCCTGTGTTTTCTTTGGGCACGCACTTAGTGGTACCTAGCGTTGTCTGTATTTACATCGCATGCTGCCTTTTGCTTCCTGTGTTTTTTTGTACGTGCAGTTAGTGCTACTTGTCGTTGCCTGGATTTACAACACGCTGCCTCTAGATTCCTGTGATTTTTGTGCACGCAGTTAGTGCTACTTAGCATTGCCTGCATATACATGACATTCTGCCTTTTGCTTCGTGAGTTTTTTTGTGCAATCATTTAGTGCTACTTAGCGTTTCCTCCATTTACATGACATGCTGCCTTTTGCTTCCTGTATTGTTTTTTGTGTACGCAGTTAGTGGCACCTAGCGTTGCCTGCATTTAGATGACATGTTTACTTTTGCTTCTTGTGTTTTTTGTTATGCAGTTAGTGCTACTTAGCATCGCCTGCATATACATCACATACTGCCTTTTGCTTCCTGTTTTTTGTGCACGCAGTTAGTGCTACTTATTGTTGCCAGCATATACATGGCATGCTGCCTTTTGCTTCCTGTGTTTTTTGTGCACATAGTTAGTGCTACCTAGCGTTGCCTGCATTTAGTCGACATGCTGCCTTTTCCTTCGTGTTTATTGTGCACGCAGTTAGTGCTACCTAGCCTTGCCTTCATTTACATGGCATGCTGCCTTTTGCTTCCTGTCTTTTTTTGTCCAAGCAGTTCGTGCAACCTAGCATTGCCTGCATTTACATAGCATGGTACATTTTGCTTCTTGTGTTTTTTGTTCACGCAGTTACTGCTACTTAGTGTTTCCTGCATATGCATGACATGCTGCCTTTTGCTTCGTGAGTTTTTTTGTGCAATCATTTAGTCCTACCTAGCGTTTCCTGCATTTATATGACATGCTGCCTTTTGCTTCCTGTGTTATTTTGTACACGCAGTTAGTGGTACCTAGCGTTGCCTCCATTTGCATGACATGCTGCCTTTGCTTCCTGTGTTTTTTGTGCACACAGTTAGTGCTACCTAGCGTTGCCTGCATTTAGATGACATGCTTCCTTTTGCTTCCTGTGTTTTCTTTGGGCACGCTCTTAGTGGTACCTAGCGTTGCCTGCATTAACATGGCATGCTGCCTTTTGCTTCCTGTGTTTTTTATACATGCAGTTAGTGCTACCCGTCGTTGCCTGCATTTACATGACACACTGCCTTTAGGTTCCTATGATTTTTGTGCACGCAGTTAGTGCTACTTAGCGTTGCCTGCATATACATCACATGCTGCCTTTTGCTTCCAGTGTTTTTTTTGTGCACGCAGGTATTGCTCCTTATCGTTGCCAGCATATACATTGTATGCTGCCTTTTGCTTCGTGTGTTTTTTGTGCATGCAGTTAGTGCTACCTAGCGTTGCCTGCATTTATATGACATGCTGCCTTTTGCTTCCTGTGTTTTTTGTGCACACAGTTAGTTATACCTAGCGTTGCCTGCATTTACTTGACAGGCTGCCTTTTGCCTCCTGTGTTTTTTTTTGTGCACGCAGTTTGTGCTACTTAGCGTTGCGTGCTTATACATGACATGATGCCTTTTGCTTCCTGTGTTTTTTGTGCACGCAGTTAGTGCTACCTGTCGTTGCCTTGATTTACATGACACGTTGCCTTTAGATTCCTGTGATTTTTGTGCATGCGGTTAGTTCTACTTAGCGTTACCTGCATATATATCACATGCTGCCTTTTGCTTCCTGTCTTTTTTGTGCATGCAGTTACCGCTCCTTAGCGTTGCCTGCATATGCACGACGTGCTGCCTTTTGTTTTGTGAGTTTTTTGTGGACTCATTTAGTGCTACCTAGCTTTTCCTGCATTTACATGACATGCTGCTTTTAATTCCTGTGTTTTTGTTTGGGCACGCATTTAGTGCTACCTTGCGTTGCCTGCATTTACATGACATGCTGCCTTCTGCTTCCTGTGTTGTTTGTGCACGCAGTTAGTGCTACTTAGCGTTGCCTGCATATACATGACATGCTGCCTTTTGCTTCCTGTGATTTTTTTTGTGCACGCAGTTAGTGCTACCTAGCGTTGCCTGCATTTATATGCCATGCTGCCTTTTGCTTCCTGTGTTAATTTGTGCACGCAGTTAGTGCTATTTAGCGTTGCCTGCATATAAATGACATGCTGCCTTTTGCTTCCTGTTTTTTTTTTGTGCACGCAGTTACTGCTGCCTAGCGCTGCCTGCATTTATATGACATGCTGCCTTTTGCTTCCTGTGTTATTTAGTGCACGCAGTTAGTGGTACCTAGTGTTGTCTCCATTAGCATGACATGCTGCCTTTGCTTCCTGTGTTTTTTGTGCACACAGTTAGTTCTACCTAGCGTTGAACGCATTTACTTGACAGGCTGCCTTTTGCCTCCTGTGTTTTTTTGTGCACGCAGTTTGTGTTACATAGCGTTGCCTGCTTATACATGACATGCTGCCTTTGCTTCCTGTGTTTTTTGTGCACACAGTTAGTTCTACCTAGCGTTGCCTGCATTTACTTCACAGGCTGCCTTTTGCCTCCTGAGTTTTTTTTGTGCACGCAGTTTGTGCTACTTAGCGTTGCCTGCTTATACATGACATGATGCCTTTTGCTTCCTGTGTTTTTTGTGCATGCAGTTAGTGCTACCTGTCGTTGCCTGGATTTACATGACACGTTGCCTTTAGATTCCTGTATTTTTGTGCATGCAGTTACTGCTATTTAGCGTTGCCTGCATATGCATGACGCACTGCTTTTTGTTTCGTGAGTTTTTTTGGACTCATTTAGTGCTACCTAGTGTTTCCTGCATTTACATGACATGGTGCTTTTTTCTTCCTGTGTTTTTATTTGGTCACGCATTTAATGCTACCTTGCGTTGCCTGCATTTAGATGACAGGCTGCCTTTTCTTCCTGTGTTGTTTTTTTGTGCACGCAGTTAGTTGTACCTAGCGTTGCCTGCATTTAAATGACATGCTTCCTTTTGCTTCCTGTATTTTCTTTGGGCACGCACTTAGTGGTACCTAGCGTTGCCTGCATTTATATGACATGCTGCCTTTTGCTTCCTGTCTTTTTTTGTCCAAGCAGTTACTGCTACTTAGTGTTGCCTACATATGCATGACATGCTGCCTTTTGCTTCGGGAGTTTTTTGTGCAATCATTTAGTGCTGCCTAGCGTTTCCTGCATTTACATGACATGCAGACTTTTGCTTCCTGTGTTGTTTATTTGTGCACGCATTTAGTGGTACCTAGCGTTGCGTGCATTTAGATGACATGCTTACTTTTGCTTCTTGTGCTTTTTGTCATGCAGTTAGCGCTACTTATCGTTGCCTGCATATATATGACATGCTGCCTTTTGTTTCCTGTGTTTTTTTGTGCACGCAGTTAGTGCTACCTAGCGTTGTCTGCATATACATGACATGCTGCTTTTTGCTCCCTGTGTTTTTTTGCGCGCAGTTAGTGCTACCTAGCGTAGCCTGCATTTACATAGCATGCTGCCTTTTGCTTCCTGTATTTTTTGTGCATGCAGTTAGTGCTACCCGTCGTTGCCCGCATTTACATAAAAAACACTGCCTTTAGATTCCTATGACTTTTTGCACGCAGTTAGTGCTACTTAGCGTTGCCTGCATATACATCACATGCTGCCTTTTGCTTCCAGTGTTTTTTTTGTGCACGCAGTTATTGCTCCTTATCGTTGCCAGCATATACATTGTATGCTGCCTTTTGCTTCGTGTTTTTGTGCATGCAGTTAGTGCTACCTAGCGTTGCCTGCATTTAGATGACATGCTGCCTTCTGCTTCCTGTGTTGTTTGTGCACGCAGTTTGTGCTACTTAGCGTTGCGTGCTTATACATGACATGATGCCTTTTGCTTCCTGTGTTTTTTGTGCACGCAGTTAGTGCTACCTGTCGTTGCCTTGATTTACATGACACGTTGCCTTTAGATTCCTGTGATTTTTGTGCATGCGGTTAGTTCTACTTAGCGTTACCTGCATATATATCACATGCTGCCTTTTGCTTCCTGTCTTTTTTGTGCATGCAGTTACCGCTCCTTAGCGTTGCCTGCATATGCACGACGTGCTGCCTTTTGTTTTGTGAGTTTTTTGTGGACTCATTTAGTGCTACCTAGCGTTTCCTGCATTTACATGACATGCTGCTTTTAATTCCTGTGTTTTTGTTTGGGCACGCATTTAGTGCTACCTTGCGTTGGCCTGCATTTATATGACAGGCTGCCTTTTGCTTCCTGTGTTGTTTTTTGTGCACGCAGTTAGTTGTACTTAGCGTTGCCTGCATTTAGATGACATGATTCCTTTTGCTTCCTGTGTTTTCTTTGGGCACGCACTTAGTTGTACCTAGCGTTGCCTGCATTTACATGGCATGCTGCCTTTTGCTTCGTGTGTTTTTTTATACATGCAGTTAGGGCTACTTGTCGTTGCCTGGATTTACATGACACACTGCCTTTAGACATGCTGCCTTTTGCTTCCTGTGTTGTTTTTGTGCACGCAGTTAATGGTACCTAGCGATGCCTGCATATACATGTCATGCTGCCTTTTGCTTCCTGTGTTTTTTTTTGTGCACGCAGTTATTGCTCCTTATCGCTGCCAGCATATACATTGTATGCTGCCTTTTGCTTCGTGTGTTTTTTCTGCATGCAGTTAGTGCTACCTAGCGTTGCCTGCATTTATATGACATGCTGCCTTTTGCTTCCTGTGTTTCTTGTGCACACAGTTAGTTCTACCTAGCGTTGCCTGCATTTACTTGACAGGCTGCCTTTTGCCTCCTGTGTTTTTTTTTGTGCACGCAGTTATTGCTCCTTATCGCTGCCAGCATATACATTGTATGCTGCCTTTTGCTTCGTGTGTTTTTTCTGCATGCAGTTAGTGCTACCTAGCGTTGCCTGCATTTATATGACATGATGCCTTTTGCTTCCTGTGTTTTTTGTGCACGCAGTTAGTGCTGCCGGTCGTTGCCTGGATTTACATGACACGTTGCCTTTAGATTCCTGTGATTTTTGTGCATGCGGTTAGTTCTACTTAGCGTTACCTGCATATATATCACATGCTGCCTTTTGCTTCCTGTCTTTTTTGTCCAAGCAGTTCGTGCAACCTAGCGTTGCCTGCATTTACGTAGCATTGTACATTTTGCTTCCTGACTTTTTTGTGCATGCAGTTACCGCTCCTTAGCGTTGCCTGCATATGCATGACATGCTGCCTTTTGCTTCGTGAGTTTTTTTGTGCAATCATTTAGTCCTACCTAGCGTTTCCTGCATTTATATGACATGCTGCCTTTTGCTTCCTGTGTTATTTTGTACACGCAGTTAGTGGTACCTAGCGTTGCCTCCATTTGCATGACATGCTGCCTTTGCTTCCTATGTTTTTTGTGCACACAGTTAGTGCTACCTAGTGTTTCCTGCATTTACATGACGTGCTGCCTTTTGCTTCCTGTGTTGTTTTTGTGCACGCAGTTAGTGTTACCTAGCGTTGCCTGCATTTAGATGACATGCTTACTTTTGCATCTTGTGTTTTTTGTCATGCAGTTAGTGCTACTAAGCATTGCCTGCATATACATCACATGCAGCCTTTTGCTTCCTGTTTTTTTTCGTGCACGCAGTTAGTGCTACTAAGTGTTGCCTGCATATACATCACATGCTGCCTTTTGCTTCCTGTGTTTTTTTGCACGCAGTTAGTGCTACCTAGCGTTGCTTGCATTTACATGGCATGCTGGCTTTTGCTTCCTGTGTTTTTTGTGCATGCAGTTAGTGCTACCCGTCGCTGCCCGCATTTACATGACACACTGCCTTTAGATTCCTATGTATTTTGTGCACGCAGTTAGTGCTACTTAGCGTTGCCTGCATATAGATCACATGCTGCGTTTTGCTTCCAGTGTTTTTTTGTGCACGCAGTTATTGCTCCTTATCGTTGCCAGCATATACATTGTATGCTGCCTTTTGCTTCGTGTGTTTTTTGTGCATGCAGTTAGTGCTACCTAGCGTTGCCTGCATTTACATGACATGCTGCCTTCTGCTTCCTGTGTTTTTTTGGTGCATGCAGTTAGTGCTACCTTGCGTTGCCTGCATTTATATGACATGCTGCCCTTTGCTTCCTGTGTTATTTTGTGCACGCAGTTAGTGGTACCTAGCGTTGCCTCCATTTGCATAACATGCTGTTTTTGCTTCCAGTGTTTTTTGTGGAAACAGTTAGTTCTGCCTAGCGTTGCCTGCATTTAATTGACATGCTGCCTTTTGCCTCATGTGTTTTTTTTGTGCACGCAGTTTGTGCTACTTAGCATTGCGTGCATATACATGACATGATGCCTTTTGCTTCCTGTGTTTTTTGTGCACGCAGTTAGTGCTACTTGTCGTTGCCTGGATTTACATGACACGTTGCCTTTAGAGTCCTGTGATTTTTTGCACGCGATTAGTTCTACTTAGCGTTGCCTGCATATATATCACATACTGCCTTTTGCATCCTGTCTTTTTTGTCCAAGCAGTTCGTGCAACCTAGCGTTGCCTGCATTTACATAGCATGGTACATTTTGCTTCCTGAGTTTTTTGTGCATGCAGTTACCGCTCCTTAGCGTTGCCTGCATATGCATGACGTGCTGGCTTTTGTTTCCTGAGTTTTTTGTGGACTCATTTAGTGCTACCTAGCGTCTCCTGCATTTACATGACATGCTGCTTTTTTCTTCCTGTGTTTTTGTTTGGGCACGCACTTAGTGCTACCTTGCGTTGGCTGCATTTAGATGACAGGCTGCCTTTTGCTTCCTGCGTTGTTTTTTGTGCACGCAGTTTGTTGTACCTAGCGCTGCCTGCATTTAGATGACATGCTTCCTTTTGCTTCCTGAGTTTTCTTTGGGCACACACTTAGTGGTACCTAGCGTTGCCTGCATTTACATGGCATGCTGCCTTTTGCTTCCTGTGTTTTTTTGCATGCAGTTGGTGCTACCCGTCGTTGCCTGCATTTACATGACACACTGCCTTTAGGTTCCTATGATTTTTGTGCACGCAGTTAGTGCTACTTAGCGTTCCTGCATATACATCACATGCTGCCTTTTTCTTCCAGTGTTTTTTTTGTGCACGCAGTTATTGCTCCTTGCCGTTGCCAGCATGTACATTGTATGCTGCCTTTTGCTTCGTGTGTTTTTTGTGCATGCAGTTAGTGCTACCTAGCGTTGCCTGCATTTACATGGCATGCTGCCTTTTGCTTTCTGTGTTTTTTGTGCATGCAGTTAGTGCTACCTGTCGTTGCCTGGATTTACATGACACGCTGCCTTTACATTCCTGTGATTTTTGTGCACGCAGTTAGTGCTACTTAGTGTTGCCTGCATATACATCACATGCTGCCTTTTGCTTCCTGTGTTGTTTTTTTGTGCACGCAGTTAGCGGTACCTAGCGTTACCTGCATTTAGATGACATGCTTATTTTTGCTTCTTGTGTTTTTTTGTCATGCAGTTAGTGCTACTTATCGTTGCCAGCCTATGCAAGGCATGCTGCCTTTTGCTTCCTGTGTTTTTTGTGCAAGCAGTTAGTGCTACCTAGCGTTGCCAGCATATACATGGCATGCTGCCTTTTGCTTCCTGTGTTATTTTGCACGCAGTTAGTGCTACCTAGCGTTGCCTGCATTTCCATGGCATGCAGCCTTTTGCTTCCTGTGTTTTTTGTGCATGCAGTTAGTGCTACCTGTCGTTGCCCGCATTTACATGACACACTGCCTCTAGATTCCTATGATTTTTGTGCACGCAGTTAGTGCTACTTAGCGTTGCCTGCATATACATCACATGCTGCCTTTTGCTTCGTGTTTTTTTTTGCATGCAGTTAGTGCTACCTGTCGTTGCCTGGATTTACATGACACGTTGCCTTATATTTCCTGTGATTTTTGTGCATGCGGTTAGTTCTACTTAGCGTTACCTGCATATATATCACATGCTGCCTTTTGCTTCCTGTCTTTTTTTCCAAGCAGTTCGTGCAACCTAGCGTTGCCTTCATTCACGTAGCATGGTACATTTAGCTTCCTCAGTTTTTTGTGCATGCAGTTACCGCTCCTTAGCGTTGCCTGCATATGCATGACGTGCTGCCTTTTGTTTCCTGAGTTTTTTGTGGACTCATTTAGTGCTACATAGCGTTTCCTGCATTTACATGACATGCTGCTTTTTTCTTCCTGTGTTTTTATTTGGTCACGCACTTAGTGCTACCTTGCGTTGGCTGCATTTAAATGAAAGGCTGCCCTTTGCTTCCTCTGTTGTTTTTGTGCACGCAGTTTGTTGTACCTAGCGTTGCCTGCATTTACATGACATGCTTCCTTTTGCTTCCTGTGTTTTCTTTGGGCACGCACTTAGTGGTACCTAGCGTTGCCTGCATTTACATGGCATGCTGCCTGTTGCTTCCTGTGTTTTTTGTACGTGCAGTTAGTGCTACCTGTCGTTGCCTGGATTTACATGACACGCTGCCTTTAGATTCCTGTGATTTTTGTGCACGCAGTTAGTGCTACTTAGCATTGCGTGCATACACATGACATGCTGCCTTTTGCTTCGTGAGTTTTTTTTGTGCAATCATTTAGTGCTACCTAGCGTATCCTGCATTTACATGACATGCTGCCTTTTGCTTCCTGTGTTGTTTTTTGTGCACGCAGTTAGTGGTGCCTAGCGTTGCCTGCATTTAAATGACATGCTTACTTTTGCTTCTTGTGTTTTTGTCATGCAGTTAGTGCTACTTAGCATTGCCTGCATATACATCACATACTGCCTTTTGCTTCCTGTTTTTTGTGCACGCAGTTAGTGCTACTTATTGTTGCCAGCATATATAAGGCGTGCTCCCTTTTGCTTAATGTGTTTTTTGTGCACATAGTGCAACCTAGCGTTGCCTGCATTTAGACGACATGCTACCTTTTGCTTCGTGTTTTTTGTGCACGCAGTTAGAGCTACCTAGCGTTGCCTGTATTTACATGACATGCAGCCTTTAGATTCCTGTGATTTTTGTGCACGCAGTTAGTGCTACTAAG
Source organism: Amblyomma americanum (assembly GCF_052857255.1). NCBI lineage: Eukaryota > Metazoa > Arthropoda > Arachnida > Ixodida > Ixodidae > Amblyomma > Amblyomma americanum. The sequence goes on from NC_135497.1 coordinate 497,802,155, forward strand.
TGTTGCCTGCATATACATCACATGCTGCCTTTTCCTTCGTGAGTTTTTTTTTGTGCAATCATTTAGTGCTACCTAGCGTTTTCTGCATTTACATGACATGCTGCCTTTTGCTTCCAGTGTTGTTTTTTTGTGCACGCAGTTAGTGGTACCTAGCGTTGCCATCATTTAGATGACATGCTTACTTTTGCTTCTTGTGTTTTTTTGTCATGCAGTTAGCGCTACTTATCGTTGCCAGCATATACAAGGCATGCTGCCATTTGCTTCCTGTGCTTTTTGTGCAAGCAGTTAGTGCTACCTAGCGTTGCCAGCATATACATGGCATGCTGCCTTTTGCTTCCTGTTTTTTTGCACGCAGTTAGGGCTACCTAGCGTTGCCTGGATTTACATGGCGTGCTGCCTTTTGCTTCCTGTGTTTTTTGGGCACGCAGTTAGTGCTACCCGTCGTTGCCTGGATTTATATGACACACTGCCTTTAGATTCCTATGATTTTTGTGCACGCAGTTAGTGCTACTTAGCGTTGCCTGCATATACATCACATGCTGCCTTTTGCTTCCAGTGTTTTTTTTGTGCAGGCAGTTATTGCTACTTATCGTTGCCAGCATATACATTGCATGCTACCTTTTGCTTCGTGTGTTTTTGTGCACGCAGTTACTGCTACTTAGTGTTGCCTGCATATGCATGACATGCTGCCTTTTGATTCGTGAGTTTTTTTTGTGCATTCATTTAGTGCTACCGAGCGTTTCCTGCATTTACATGACATGCTGACTTTTGCTCCTGTGTAGTTTTTTTGTGCACGCAGTTGGTGGTACCTAGCGTTGCCTGCATTTAGATGACATGCTTTCTTTTGCTTCTTGTGCTTTTTTGTCATGCAGTTAGCGCTACTTATCTTTGCTGCATATACATGACATGCTGCCTTTTGTTTCCTGTTTTTTATGCACGCAGTTAGTGCTACCTAGCGATGCCTGCATATACATGACATGCTGCCTTTTGCTTCCTGTGTTTTTTTTTTGCACGTAATTAGTGCAACCTAGCGTTGAATGCATATACATCACATGCTGCCTTTTGCATCCAGTGTTTTTTTTTTGTGCAGGCAGTTATTGCTACTTATCGTTGCCAGCATATACATTGCATGCTGCCTTTTGCTTCGTGTGTTTTTTGTGAATGCAGTTAGTGCTACCTAGCGTTGCCTGCATTTACACGACATGCAGCCTTTTGCTTCCTGTGTTGTTTGCGCACGCTGTTAGTGCTACTTAGCGTTGCCTGCATATACATGACATGCTGCCTTTTGCTTCCTGTGTTTTTTTTGTGCACGCAGTTAGTGCTACCTAGCGTTGCTTGCATTTATATCACATGCTGCCTTTTGCTTCCTGAGTTATTTTGTGCACACAGTTAGTGGTACCTAGCGTTGCCTCCATTTACATGAAGTGCTGCCTTTGCTTCCTATGTTTTTTGTGCACGCAGTTAGTTGTACCTAGCGTTGCCTGCATTTAGATGACATGCTTACTTTTGCTTCTTTTGTTTTTGTCATGCAGTTAGTGCTACTCAGCATTGCCTGCATATACATCACATGCGGCCTTTTGCTTCCTGTGTTTCTTGTGCACATAGTTAGTGCTACCTAGCGTCCCCTGCATTTAGACGACATGCTGCCTTTTGCTTCGTGTTTTTTGTGCACGCATATAGTGTTACCTAGCGTTGCCTGCATTTACAAGGCATGCTGTCTTTTGCTTCCTGTGTTTTTTGTGCATACAGTTAGTGCTACCTGTCGATGCCTGGATTTACTTGACATGCTGCCTTTTGCTTCGTGTTTTTTTGTGCACGCAGTCAGTGCTACCTAGCGTTGCCTGCATTTAGACGACATGCTGCCTTTTTTTTCCTGTGTTTTTTGTGCATGCAGTTAGTGCTACCTAGCATTGCCTGCATATACTTGACATGCCGCCTTTTGCTTCCTCTGTTGTTTGTGCACGCAGTTAGTGCTACTAAGTGTTGCCTGCATATACATCACATGCTTCCTTTTGCTTCGTGAGTTTTATTTTGTGCAATCATTTAGTGCTACCTACCGTTTCCTGCATTTACATGACATGCTGCCTTTTGCTTCCAGTGTTCACTTTTTGTTCACGCAGTTAGTGGTACCTAGCGTTGCCTGCATTTAGATGACATGCTTACTTTTGCTTCTTGTGTTTCTTCTGCAAGCAGTTAATGCTACCTAGCGTTGCCAGCATATACATGGCATGCTGCCTTTTGCTTCCTGTGTTTTTTGTGCATGCAGTTAGTTCTACTTAGCGTTGCCTGCATATACATGACATGCTGCCTTTTGCTTCGTGTTTTTTTTCAGCACGCAGTCAGTGCAACCTAGCGTTGCCTGCATTTATATGGCATGCTACCTTTTGCTTCCTGTGTTATTTTCTGCACACAGTTAATGGTGCCTAGCGTTGCCTCCATTTACCGGACGTGCTGCCTTTGCTTCCTGTGTTTTTTGTGCACGCAGTTAGTTCGACATAGCGTTGCCTGCATTTACATGACATGCTGCCTTTTGCTTCCTGTCTTTTTTTTGTCCAAGCAGTTCGTGCAACCTAGCATTGCCTGCATTTACAGAGCATGGTACAGTTTGCTTCCTGTGTTTTTTTGTGCACGCAGTTACTGCTACTTAGTGTTGCCTGCAATTAGATGACATGCTTACTTTTGCTTCTTGTGTTTTTTTGTCCTGCAGTTAGCGCTACTTATCGTTGCCTGCATATACATGACATGCTGCCTTTTGTTTCCTGTTTTTTTTTTGCGCATAGTTAGTGCTACCTAACGTTGTCTGCATTTAGACGACATGCTGCCTTTTGCTTCCTGTTTTTTGTGCACGCAGTTAGTGCTACCTAGCGTTGCCTGGATTTACATGGCATGCTGCCTTTTGCTTCCTGTGTTTTTTGTGCAAGCAGTTAGTGCTACTTAGCGTTGCCTGCATATACATCACGTGCACCCTTTTGCTTCCAGTGTTTTTTTTTGTGCACGCAGTTATTGCTACTTATCGTTGCCACCATATACATTGCATGCTGCCTTTTGCTTCGTGTGTTTTTTGTGCATGCAGTTAGTGCTACCTAGCGTTGCCTGCATTTACACGACATCCTGCCTTTTGCTTCCTGTGTTGTTTGTGCACGCTGTTAGTGCTACTTAGCGTTGCCTGCATATACATGACATGCTGCCTTTTGCTTCCTGTGTTTTTTTTGTGCACGCAGTTAGTGCTGCCTAGCGTTGCTTGCATTTACATGACATGCTGCCTTTTGCTTCCTGTGTTATTTTGTGCACGCAGTTAGTGGTACCTAGCGTTGCCTGTTTACTTGACAGGCTGCCTTTTGCCTCCTGTGTTTTTTTTTGTGCACGCAGTTTGTGCTACTTAGCGTTGCCTGCTTATACACGACATGATGCCTTTTGCTTCCTTTGTTTTTATTGTGAACGCAGTTAGTACTGCTTAGCGTTGCCTGCATATACATGGCATGCTCCCTTTTGGTTCCTGTGTTTTTTGTGCACGCAGTTAGTGCTACCTTGCGTTGCCTGCATTTAGATGACATGCTGCGTTTTGCTTCCTGGGTAGTTTTTTTTTGTGCACGCCGTTAGTGGTACCTAGCGCTGCCTGCATTTAGATGCCATGCTCCCTTTTGCTTCCTGAGTTTTTTTTGTTCACACAGTTAGTGTTACTTAGCCTTGCCTGCATATGCATGCCATGCTGCCGTTTGCTTGTTGTGTTTTTGTTATGTGCACACAGTTAGCGCTACCTAGCGTTGCCTGCATTTAAATGACATGCTGCCTTTTGCTTAATGTTTTTGTGCACGCAGTTAGTGCTACCTAGCGTTGCCTGCATATACATGACATCTGCTTCCTGTGTTTCTTGTGCACGCAGTTAGTGCTACCTGTCGTTGCCTGGATTTACATGACACGCTGCCTTTAGATTCCTGTGATTTTTGCACGCAGTTAGAGATACTTAGCGTTGCCTGCATATACATCACATGTTGCCTTTTGCTTCCTGTTTTTTTTTGTGCACCCAGTTAGTTTTACCTAGCGTTGCCTGCATTTATATGACACGCTGCCTTTTGCTTCCTGTGTTTTTTTGTCCAAGCAGTTTGTTCAACCTAACGTTGCCTGCATTTACATAGCATGGTATCTTTTACTTTCTGTTTTTTTTTGCACGCAGTTACTGCTACTTAGCATTGAGTGCATATACATGACATGCTGCCTTTTGGTTCGTGAATTTTTTGTGCAATCATTTTGTGCTATCTAGGGTTTCCTGCATTTACATGACATGCAGCCTTTTGCTTCCTGTGTTGTTTTTTGTGCACGCAGTTAGTGGTACCTAGCGTTGCCTGCATTTAGATGACAAGCTTACTTTTGCTTCTTGTGTTTTTTTGTCATGCAGTTAGCGCTACGTATCGTTGCCTGCATATACATGACATGGTGCATTTTGCTTCCTGTGCTTTTTTTGTGCACGCAGTTAGTGCTACTTATCGTTGCCAGCATATACAAGGCATGCTGCCTTTTGCTTACTGTGTTTTTTGTGCATGCAGTTAGTGATACCTAGCGTTACCTGCATTTACATGACATGCTGCCTTTTGCTTCCTGTGGTTTTTTGAGCATGCAGTTAGTGCTATCTAGCGTTGCCTGCATTTACATGACATGCTGCCTTTTGCTTCCTGTGTTGTTTGTGCACGCAGTTAGCGCTACTTAGCGTTGCCTGCATATACATGACATGCTGTCTTTTGCTTCCTGTGTTTTTTTGTGCACAGCTGTTAGTGGTACCTAGCGTTGCCCCCATTTATAAGACATGCTGCATTTTGCTTCCTGTGTTATTTTGTGCACGCAGTTAGTGGTACCTAGCGTTACATTCATTTAGATGACATGCTTACTTTTCCTTCTTGTGTTTTTTTTGTCATGCAGTTATTGCTACTTATCGTTCCCTGCATATACATCTCATGCTGCCTTTTGTTTGGGAGTTTTTTGTGCACTCATTTAGTGCTACATAGCGTTTCCTGCATTTACATGACATGCTTCCTTTTGCTTGCTGTGTTTTCTTTGGGCACGCACTTAGTGCTATCTTGCGTTTCCTGCTTTTACATGACGTGCTGCTTTTTTCTTGCTTTGTTTTTGTTTGGGGATGCACTGAGTGCTGCCTTGCGTTGCCTGCATTTACATGACATGCCGCCTTTTTCTTCCTGTGTTTTTTTTTGGTTCCCCCAGTTAGCGCTGTTTAGCGTTGCCTGCATTTACCTGACAGGCTTCCTTTTGCTTCCTGTGTTGTTTTCTGCACGCAGTTAGTGGTACCTAGCGTTGCCTGCATTTACATGACATGCTGCCTTTTGCTTTCTGTGTTTTTTGTCCAAGCAGTTTGTGCAACCTAGCGTTGCCTGCATTTAAATAGCATGTTACCTTTAGCTTCCTGTGTTTTTTTTTGTGCAGGCAGTTACTGCTACTTGGGACAGAAACTTGCTTTACACCCGATATTGGGGACAACGAGCTGTCGCTCTCTAGAAATTTTACTATATTTAGAAATGATAGGGTGGGCGCACGGGGAGGCGGTGTTGTAGTTGCCGTGCAATCTAATCTATGTGCTCGCGTTGTTGACACACAGTCAAATATTGAAATTTTGTGGATTTCACTTCAGGTCTGTCCCTCTGTGACTTGCGCAGTTGGAGTCTGTTACCGTCCGCCTGATGCTACTTCTGAATTCATCGAGAGTCTTAATCATTCCCTAACTTTAATCCAAGACAAGTATCCAACTTCACCTATAATACTTGCTGGCGATTTTAACTACCCCACCATAAATTGGCAGAGGTGTACGCCCCTAGGTTGCGCAAAGAAGAGCGAATGCAAGGAATTTCTCGATGTTCTTTGTTCATTTGATCTCCATCAAATAGTTTGCAAACCAACACGTGGAAAAGCTATCCTAGATCTAGTCCTCACAACCAATCCGGAAAATATGCTCGTTCACGTCCTTGAATGTATTAGCGACCACAACGTAGTACACTGTGAATACCAATTACAAAGTAGTAAACCAGAAAAGGCAACGAAATCAATTTACGATTACTCCCGTGCAAATATCGACGCGATTCTTACAGAGCTGTCATATTTTTCTGTGTGGTTCTTGGAAACCATGGCTTATCGCAATACAAATGATAACTGGCTCGCTATCCGAAGGAAGCTTATTGAACTGAAACAAAAGCACGTTCCCAAAATTAGAATAACGTCATCAACACAGAGCACATGGTTCACGTCCCAAGTGACGAGAGCAATAAATAAAAAGAAACGCCTTTACTCTAAAGCTAAGTTGTCCCACTCAGATGGTGATTGGCAGCGATACCAAGAACAATCAAATAAATGTAAAGCTGAAATTGAAGCATCTAAAGACAAGTTTTTTAACGGTGACATCGTCAGCATGCTAATGAACGATCCGAAAAAGTTTTGGAAAGTAATTAACCCTAAACACTCTTCTCAATCCACTATACCAATCGTTAATAACGGTGTGCTACTCTCACCATCTGAAGCTGCGACTGAATTAAACTCGTTTTTCAGCTCTGTATTCACAAACGAAAATCCAATTCCACCTGACCTTACGTTTCCTTCAATTGACTCATCTATGAATGATCTCATAATTACACCAGAGGGAATAGAATCGGCCATCGATCGACTTTCTAATAACTCAGCGCCAGGTCCAGACGGCATCTGCACAAAGATGCTTAAAATGATTAAACCTATATTATCTCCCGTATTAGCCACCCTTTTCCAGCAATCAATAGATACAGGAATCGTACCAGATGACTGGAAGGTCGGTCGTATCACTCCCATTTAAAAATCAGGTGACCGTTCAGTGCCCTCAAACTATAGACCTATATCCTTAACTAGTATTCCATGTAAATTACTTGAGCATATCTTATCTTCCGCAGTTATGAAATATTTATCTGAACATAACTTCTTTTCTAACAATCAACATGGATTTCAGAAAGGGCGCTCTTGTGAAACACAGCTTTTTGAACTTATAACTGATCTTCACCAAGCTGTTTACGATTCCAAAATTGTTAATTGGATCTCAAGTTTTTTAACCGATCGCTACCAATTTGTTTCCGTAAATGATCCCTTTTCCGCTTTAGCACAAGTTAAATCTGGCGTTCCCCAGGGATCCGTACTTGGCCCAATCTTATTCTTAATTTACATTAATGACATCAGGAACAACCTGACCTCAACAGTTCGATTGTTTGCAGATGACTGCGTGCTTTACAGACAAATTATTACCTCTGAAGACGCTAATATTTTACAGGCCGACCTAAACAAAATTTCACTTTGGTGCGAGCAGTGGCAAATGGAAATTAATGTTTCTAAAACAAAAACTATGACATTTACCAGAGCCAGTAACGTTCACTTAAGTTCATATTTTATGAACAGCATATGCATAGAGAATGTGTATACATTAAAATATCTGGGAGTCCATTTAACTTCTAACCTTACATGGAATGATCACATTGATGAAATAATTTCGAAAGCAAATAAAACACTTGGTTTCATTAGGCGAAATTTATATTTAGCAAATCAGTCAACTAAATTATTAGCTTACACAGCTCTAGTTCGCTCAAAGATTGAATACGCTTCCATAATATGGAATCCAAATCAGACTTACCTAATAAACAAGCTGGAATCTTTACAAAATAAAGCAGCACGCTTCATCACTAAAACATACTCTAGAACATCCAGCATCACGGCTATCAAAAAGTCCCTCCAATTACCGTCTCTAGAAACACGACGACTGTTAGCACTACTTTCCCACTTCCACAGATTGTATCATGCCCCGTCATCCTTTACAGCATCCCATATCAAACCCCCACAAAAAATTTTCCCCCGCCTCGACCATCCCTTCAAAGTGCGTCCCATGTTTGCGCGTACGAATCTCCTGCGACAATCACCGCTCTTTCTAGCTATTCATCACTGGAATAAGCTGCCAAAAGAAATTGCTTCTATACGTGATCATGACTCATTTGTAAGTAATTTGAAACGCAGTTTTACGCATGTTGGGTAAAAGCAGAATTTTATGCCTTTGACGCATTGTAAGTGCATCTACATGCTTTGTACGGAGTGTTGTTGTTCTTTTTTTTGTATGCATGTATGCAATTCTCTCTCCTTTTTTTCTTCTTATATTTTCTTGTTGTATTCGGTGATCCTTACCGCGATGTTCTATATTGCCTTGCCCCCCCCCCTAATTGTGTTTGAAATATCCTGTTGTTAACCCCCCCCCCCTATGTAATGCCCATAAGGGCCTTTAGGGTATCTGAATAAAAAAAAAACAAGCTGCCTTTTGCATCGTGAGTTTTTTTGCGCAATCATTTAGTGCCACCTAGCGTTTCCTGCATTTACATGACATGCTGCCTTTTAATTCCTGTGCTTTTTTGTGCCCACAGTTAGTGCTACTTAGCCTTGCCGGCATATACAAGACATGCTGCGTTTTGTTTCCTGCGCTTTTTTTTGTGCACATAGTTAGTGATACCTAGTTTTGCCTGCATTTAGACGACATGCTGCCTTTTGCTGCCTGTTTTTTTGCACGCAGTTAGTTCTACCTAGCGTTGCCTGCGTATATATGACATGCTTACTTTTGCTTCTTGTGTTTTTTTGTCATCCAGTTAGCGCTACTTATCGTTGCCAGCATGTACATGGCATGCTGCCTTTTGCTTCCTGTGTTTTTTGTGCATGCAGTTAGTGCTACCTAGCGTTGCCTGCAATTATATGACATGCTGACTTTTGCTTCCTTTGGGTTTTGTGCAGGCAGTTAGTGCTACCTAGCGCTGCCTGCATTTATATGACATGCTGCCTTTTGCTTCCTGTGTTGTTTGTGCACGCAGTTAGTGCTACTTAGCATAGCCTGCAAATACATGACATGCTGCCTTTTGCTTCCTGTGTTTTTTTTGTGCACGCAGTTAGTGCTACCTAGCGTTGCCTGCATTTATATGACATGCTGCCTTTTGCTTCCTGTGTTATTTTGTGCACACATTTAGTGGTACCTAGCGTTGCCTCCGGTTACATGACGTGCTGCCTTTGCTTCCTGTGTTTTTTTTGTGCACGCAGTTAGTCCGACATAGCGTTGCCTGCATTTACATCACATGCTGCCTTTTGCTTCCTGTGTTTTTTTTTGTCCAAGCAGTTCGTGCAACCTATCGTTGCCTGCATTTACATAGCATGGTACATTTTGCTTCCTGTGTTATTTGTACATGCAGTTACTGCTACTTAGCGTTGCCTGCATATGCATGACGTGCTGCCATTTGTTTCGTGAGTTTTTTGTGGACTCATTTAGTGCTACCTAGCGTTTCCTGCATTTACATGAAATGCTGCTTTTTTCTTTCTGTGTTTTAGTTTGGGCACGCACTTTGTGCTACCTTGCGTTGCCTGCATTTAGATGACAGGCTGCCTTTTGCTTCCTGTGTTGTTTTTTGTGCACGCAGTTAGTCGTACCTTGCGTTGCCGCCATTTAGAAGACATGCTTCCTTTCGCTTGCTGTGTTTTCTTTGGGCACGCACTTAGTGATACCTAGCGTTGCCTCCATCTGCATGACATGCTGCCTTTGCTTCCTGTGTTTTTCTTGCACGCAGTTAGTTCTACCTAGCGTTGCCTGCATTTACATGACATGCTGCCTTTTGCTTTCTGTGTGTTTTTGCCCAAGCAGTTTGTGCAACCCTGCGTTGCCTGCATTTACATAGCATGGTACCTTTTGCTTCCTGTGTTTTTTTTGTGCAGGCGTTACTGCTACTTTGCATTGCCTGCATATACATAACATGCTGCCTTTTACTTCGTGAGTTTTTTTGTTCAATCATTTAGTGCTACCTAGCCTTTCCTGCATTTGCATAACATGCTGCCTTTTGCTTCCTGTGTTGTTTTTTTGTGCACGCAGTTAGTGGTACCTAGCCTTGCCTGCAGTTACTGCACTTAGCGTTGCCTGCTTATACAAGACATGCTGCCTTTTGCTTCCCGTGTTTTTTTGTGCACGCTGTTAGTGCTGCTTAGCGTTGCCTGCATATACATGACATGCTCGCTTTTTGTTCCTGTGTTTTTTGTGCACGCAGTTAGTGCTACCTTGCGTTGCCTGCATTTAGATGACATGCTGTCTTTTGCTTCCTGGGTCGTTTTTTTTGTGCACGCAGTTAGTGGTACCTAGCGTTGCCTGCATTTAGATGACATGCTTCCATTTGCTTCCTGTGTTTTTTTTTCACGCAGTTAGCGCTACTTAGCCTTGCCTGCATATGCATGCCATGCTGCCGTTTGCTTGTTGTGTTTTTGTTTTGTGCACACAGCGCTACCTAGCGTTGCCTGCATTTAAATGACATGCTGCCTTTTGCTTTCTGTGTTTTTCTTGTGCACGCAGTTAGTGCTACTTAGCGTGGCCTGCATATACATGACATGCCTCCCTTTTGCTTCCTTTGTTTTTTTGCACGCAGCTAATGCTACCAAGTGTTGCCTACATTTACATGACATGCTGCCTTTTGCTTAACGTTTTTTGTGCACGCAGTTAGTGCTACCTAGCGTTGCCTGCATATACATGACATCTGCTTCCCGTGTTTTTTGTGCACGCAGTTAGTGCTACCTAGCGTTGCCTGCATTTACATAGCATGCTGCATTTTGCTTCCTATGTTTTTTGTGCATGCAGTTAGTGCTACCTGTTGTTGCCTGGATTTACATGGCACGCTGCCTTTAGATTCCTGTGATTTTTTGCATGCAGTTAGTGCTACTTAGCCTTGCCTGCATATACATCACATGCTGCCTTTTGCTTCCTGTGCTTTTTTTCACGCAGTTAGTTCTACCTAGCGTTGCCTGCATTTACATGACACGCTGCATTTTGCTTCCTGTGTTTTTTGTCCAAGCAGATTGTGCAACCTAGCGCTGCCTGCATTTACATAGCATGGTACCTTTTGCTTCCTGTTTTTTTGCACGCAGTTACTGCTACTTAGCATTGCCTGCATATACATGACATGCTGCCTTTTGCTTCGTGAGTTTTTTTGTGCAATCATCTAGTGCTACCTAGCGTTTCCTGCATTTACATGACATGCTGCCTTTTGCTTCCTGTGTTTTTTTTTTGTGCACGCAGTTAGTGGTACCTAGCGTTGCCTGTAATTATATGACAAGCCTACTTTTGCTTCTCTTGTTTTTTTGTCACGCAGTTAGCGCTACTTATCGTTGCCTGCATATACATGACATGCTGCCTTTTGCTTCCTGAGCTTTTTTTGTGCACGCAGTTAGTCCTACTTAGCGTCGCCTACATATACTTCACATGCTGCGTTTTGTTTCCTGTGTTTTTTTTTGTGCACATAGTGCTACCTAGCTTTGCCTGCATTTAGACGACATGCTGCCTTTTGCTGCCTGTTTTTCGTGCATGCAGTTAGTGCTACCTAGCCTTGCCTGCATAAACATGACATGCTACCTTTTGTTTCCTGTGTTTTTAGTGCACGAAGTTAGTGCTACCTAGCGTTGCCTGCATTTACATGGCATGCTGTCTTTTGCTTCCTGTGTTTTTTGTACATGCAGTTAGTGCTACCTGTCGTTGCCTGGATTTACATGACACGCTGCTTTTAGATTCCTGCGATTTTTGTGCACGCAGTTACTGCTACTTAGCGTTGCCTGCATATACATCACATGCTGCCTTTTGCTACCTGTGTTTTTTTGTGCACGCAGTTGCTGCTACTTAGCACTGCCTGCATATACATGACATGCTGCCTTTTGCTTCGTGAGATTTTTTGTGCAAACATTTAGTGCTACCTAGCGTTTCCTGCATTTACATGACATGCTGCCTTTTGCTTCCTATGTTGTTTTTTGTGCACGCAGTTAGCGGTACCTAGCGTTGCCTGCATTTAAATGACATGCTTACTTTTGCTTCTTGTGTTTTTTGTCATGAAGTTAGTGCTACTTATCATTGCCTGCATATACATCACATACTGCCTTTTGCTTCCTGTTTTTTTTTGTGCATGCAGTTAGTGCTACTTATTGTTGCCAGCCTATACATGGCAAGCTGCCTTTGCTTCCTGTGTTTTTTGTGCTCATAGTGCTACCTAGCGTTGCCTGCATTTAGACGACATGCTGCCTTTTGCTTCGTGTCTTTTGTGCGCGCAGTTAGTGCTACCTAGCGTTGCCTGCATATACAAGACATGCTGCCTTATGCTTCCTGTGTTTTCTTTTGCACGCAGTAAGTGCTACCTAGCGTTGCCTGCATTTACACGGCATGCTGCCTTTTGCTTCCTGTGTTTTTTTGTGCATGCAGTTAGTGCTACCTGTCGTTGCCAGGATTTACATGACACGCTGCCTTTAGATTCCTGTGATTTTTGTGCACGCGGTTAGTTCTACTTAGTGTTGCCTGCATATACATCACATGCTGCCTTTTGCTTCGTGAGTTTTTTTTTTGCGCAATCATTTAGTGCTACCTAGCGTTTCGGGCATTTACATCACATGCTGTCTTTTGCTTCCTGTGTTTTTTGTGCATGCAGTTAGAACTATCTAGCATTGCCTGAATTTAATTGACATGCCGCCTTTTGCTTCCTTTGTTTTTTTTGTGCACGTAGTTAGAGCTACCTAGCGTTTCCTGCATATACATCACATGCTGCATTTTGCTTCGTGAGTTTTTTTTGTGCAATCATTTAGTGCTACCTAGCGTTTCCGGCATTTACATGACATGCTGCCTTTTGCTTCCTGTGTTTTTTTTTTTGTGCACGCAGTTAGTTGTACCTAGCGTTAGCTGCATTTAGATGACATGATTACTTTTGCTTCTTGTGTTTTTTGTCAAGCAGTTAGCGCTACTTATCGTTGCCAGCATATGCAAGGCATGCTGCCTTTTGCTTCCTGTGTTTTTTGTGCATGCCGTTAGTGCTACCTAGCGTTGCCAGCATATACATGGCATGCTGCGTTTTGCTTCCTGTGTTTTTGTGCATGCAGTTAGGGCTACCTAGCATTGCCTGCATTTAATTGACATTCCGCCTTTTGCTTCCTTTGTTTTTTTGTGCACGTAGTTAGAGCTACCTAGCGTTGCCTGCATATGAATGACATGCTGCCTTTTGTTTCCTGTGTTTTTTGCACGCAGTCAGTGCAACCTAGCGTTGCCTGCATTTATATGGCATGCTGCCTTTTGCTTCCTGTGTTATTTTGTGCACACAGTTAGTGGTACCTAGCGTTGCCTCCATTTACATGACGTGCTGCTTCTGCTTCCTCTGTTTTTGTGCACGCAGTTAGTTCGACATAGCGTTGCCTGCATTTACATGACATGCTGCCTTTTGCTTCCTGTCTTTTTTTGTCCAAGCAGTTCGTGCAACCTAGCATTGCCTGCATTTACATAGCATGGTACATTTTGCTTCCTGTGTTTTTTTGTGCACGCAGTTACTGCTACTTAGTGTTGCCTGCATATGCATGACATGCTGCCCTTGGCTTCGTGAGTTTTTTTGTGCAATCGTTTAGTGCTACCTAGCGTTTCCAGCATTTACATGAAATGCTGACTTTTGCTTCCTGTGTTGTTTTTTGTGCACGCAGTTAGTGGTACCTAGCGTTGCCTGCATTTAGATGACATGCTTCCTTTTGCTTCTTGTGCCTTTCTGTCATGCAGTTAGCACTACTTATCGTTGCCTGCATATACATGACATGCTGCCTTTTGTTTCCTGTGTTTTTTTTTGTGCACACAGTTAGTGCTACCTAGCGTTGCCTGCATTTAGACGACATGCTGCCTTTTGCTTCCCGTTTTTTGTGCACGCAGTTAGTGCTACCTAGCGTTGCCTGCATATACATGACATGCGGCCTTTTGCTTCCTGTGTTTTTTTTTGCACGCAGTTAGTGCTACTTAGCGCTGCCTGCGTATACATCACATGCTGCCTTTGGCTTCCAGTGTTTTTTTTGTGCACGCAGTTATTGCTACTAGAGTAAAATCGCAGTACACTGTACTGATGGGCGACTTCAATGCGAAGGTGGGCAAGAAGCAGGCTGACGACCACGCGGTAGGTGACTATGGGATAGGCTCTAGAAATAGCAGGGGAGAGTTATTAGTCGAATTCGCGGATAGAAATAATTTACGGATCATGAATACCTTCTTCCGCAAACGAGAAAACAGGAAGTGGACCTGGAAGAGCCCCAATGGTGAGATTAAAAATGAAATCGACTTCATACTATGCGCTAAACCTGGCATCATTCAGGATGTGGCCGTCCTCGGAAGGGTGCGTTGCAGCGACCATAGTATGGTAAGGTCTAGAATTAGCTTAGACTTGAAGAGGGAACGGAAGAAGCTAGCGAAGAAGAAGACCATTAACGAGTTAGCCGTAAGAGGGAAAGCACAGGAGTTTAGGATAGCGCTGCAAAACAGATATTCGGCTTTAACTGAGGAAGATGATCTTGACGTTCATTCAATGCACGATAACCTGGCATCAATAATTACGGAGTGCGCAGTAGAAGTAGGCGGTAGGACAGTTCGAAAAGATACCGGGAAGCTATCTCAGGTGACGAAAGATCTGATTAAGAAGCGCCAAAACATGAAGGCATCTAACACTACCGATAGAATAGAGCTAACGGAGCTATCAAAGTTAATAAATAAGCGCAAGGTAGCCGACATAAGGAAGTTTAATATGGAGAGAATCGAGCATGCTATAAAGAACGGAGGTAGCCTAAAAACAGTGAAGAGGAAACTAGGCATAGGTAAAAACCAGATGTATGCATTAAGAGACAAGCAGGGCAATGTCATTAGCAATATGGATAAGATAGTAAACGTAGCCGAAGAGTTCTACACAGACCTGTACAGTAGCCAATGTAATCAGAGCGCTAATGAGAAAGACAGCAGTGCACAGCAATGCGTCATCCCGCCAGTAACGAAAGATGAAGTAAAGAAAGCCTTAGAAGCAATGAAAAGGGGAAAAGCAGCTGGGGAGGATCAGGTAACAGCAGATCTGTTGAAGGATGGAGGGGACATCGTGCTAGAAAAACTAGCCACCCTGTATACGCAATGCCTTATGACCTCGACTGTACCTGAAGCTTGGAAGAATGCAAACATTATCTTAATTCATAAGAAGGGAGACGCCAAGGACTTGAAAAATTACAGGCCGATCAGCTTACTATCCGTTGCCTACAAAGTATTTACTAAGGTAATCGCTAATAGAGTCAGGGCAACGTTAGACTTTAATCAACCAAATGATCAGGCAGGCTTTCGTAAAGGATATTCCACAATAGATCATATTCACACTATCAATCAGGTGATAGAGAAATGCGCAGAATATAACCAACCTCTCTATATAGCTTTCATTGATTACGAGAAAGCATTCGACTCAGTGGAAACCTCAGCAGTCATACAGGCATTGCGTAATCAGGGGGTAGAAGAGCCTTATGTCAAAATACTGGAAGATATATATAGCAACTGCACAGCTACTATAGTCCTCCATAAAGTCAGCAATAAAATTCCAATAAGGAAGGGCGTCAGGCAAGGAGACACGATCTCGCCAATGCTGTTCACCGCATGTTTGCAGGAGGTTTTTCGAGGCCTGAATTGGGAACAGTTGGGAATAAGAATAAATGGAGAATACCTAAATAATCTGCGATTTGCTGATGACATTGCCTTGCTGAGTCACTCAGGAGGTGAACTGCAAATCATGATCAACGAGTTAGACAGGCAGAGCAGATCGATGGGTCTAAAAATTAACATGCAGAAAACCAAGGTAATGTTCAACAGCCTAGCAAGGGAACAACAGTTCACAATTGGCAGCGAGAGCCTAGAAATTGTGCCGGAATACGTCTACTTAGGGCAGGTAGTGACAGCTGATCCGGATTATGAGAGGGAGATAACTAGAAGGATAAGAATGGGGTGGAGCGCATATGGCAAATTCTCGCAGATCATGAGTGGCAGTTTACCAATTTCCCTCAAGAGGAAAGTGTACAACAGCATAATCTTACCGGCACTCACCTACGGGGCAGAAACGTGGAGGCTAACGAAAAGAGTTCAGCTTAAGTTAAGGACAACGCAGCGAGCCATGGAAAGAAAAATGATAGGTGTAACGTTAAGAGATCGAAAGCGGGCAGAGTGGGTGAGGGAACAAACACGGGTTAATGACATCCTGGTCGAAATCAAGAGAAAGAAATGGGCTTGGGCAGGGCATGTAATGCGAAGGCAAGATAACCGCTGGTCTTTAAGGGTAACTGAGTGGGTTCCAAGAGAAAGTAAGCGTAGCAGGGGGCGGCAGAAGGTTAGGTGGGCGGATGAGATTAAGAAGTTTGCAGGCAAAGGGTGGATGCAGCTGGCAAAGGATAGGGTTAATTGGAGAGACATGGGAGAGGCCTTTGCCCTGCAGTGGGTGTAGTAAGGCTGATGATGATGATGATGATGATGATGCATTTACATGACATGCTGCCTTTTGCTTCCTCTGTTGTTTGTGCACGCAGTTAGTGCTACTTAGCGTTGCCTGCATATACATGGCATGCTGCCTTTTGCTTTCCTGTGTATTTTGTGCACGCAGTTAGTGCTACCTAGCGTTGCCTGCATTTATTTGACATGCTGCCTTTTGCTTCCTGTGTTAATTTGTGCACGCAGTTAATGCTACTTAGCGTTGCCTGCGTATATATGACATGCTGCCTTTTGTTTCCTTTGTCTTTTTTATGCACGCAGTTAGTGCTACCTACCATTGTCTCCATATAGATGACATGTTGCCTCTTGCTTCCTGTGTGCTTTTCTGCACGCAGTTTGTGCTACCTAGCGTTGCCTGCTTATACATGACATGATGCCTTTTGCTTCCTGTCTTTTTTTTGCACGCAGTTAGTGCTACCTGTCGTTGCCTGGATGTACATGACACGTTGTATTTAAATTCCTGTGATTTTTGTGCACGCGGTTAGTGCTACTTAGCGTTGCCTGCATATATATCACATGATGCCTTTTGCTTCCTCTGTTTTTTTTTTTGTGCACGCAGTTAGTGCTACTTATCGTTGCCAG
The DNA here is from genome assembly GCF_052857255.1 of Amblyomma americanum. NCBI lineage: Eukaryota > Metazoa > Arthropoda > Arachnida > Ixodida > Ixodidae > Amblyomma > Amblyomma americanum. The sequence goes on from NC_135497.1 coordinate 497,819,094, forward strand.
CATATACATGGCATGCTGCCTTTTGCTTACTGTGTTTTTTGTGCATGCAATTAGCGCTACTTAGCCTTGCCTGCATATGCATGTCATGCTGCCGTTTGCTTGTTGTGTTTTTGTTTTGTGCACACAGTTAGCGCTACCTAGCGTTGCCTGCATTTAAATGACATGCTGCCTTTTGCTTTCTGTGTTTTTCTTGTGCACGCAGTTTGTGCTACTTAGCGTGGCCTGCATATACATGACATGCCTCCCTTTTGCTTCCTTTGTTTTTTTGCACGCAGTTAGTGCTACCAAGTGTTGCCTACATTTACATGACATGCTGCCTTTTGCTTAATGTTTTTTTGTGCAGCAAGTTAGTGCTACCTAGCGTTGCCTGCATATACACGGCACGCTGCCTTTAGATTCCTGTGATTTTTTGCATGCAGTTAGTTCTACCTAGCGTTGCCTTCATTTACATGACACGCTCCATTTTGCTTCCTGTGTTTTTTGTCCAAGCAGATTGTGCAACCTAGCGCTGCCTGCATTTACATAGCATGGTACCTTTTGCTTCCTGTTTTTTTGCTCGCAGTTACTGCTACTTAGCATTGCCTGCATATACATGACATGCTGCCTTTTGCTTCGTGAGTTTTTTTGTGCAATCATTTAGTGCTACCTAGCGTTTCCTGCATTTACATGGCATGCTGCCTTTTGCTTCCCGTGTTTTTTTTTTTGTGCACGCAGTTAGTGGTACCTAGCGTTGCCTGCATTTATATGACAAGCCTACTTTTGCTTCTCTTGTTTTTTTGTCATGCAGTTAGCGCTATTTATCGTTGCCAGCATATACATGACATGCTGCCTTTTGCTTCCTGAGCTTTTTTTGTGCACGCAGTTAGTCCTACTTAGTGTTGCCTGCATATACATGACATGCTGCGTTTTGTTTCCTTTGTTTTTTTTGTGCACATAGTGCTACCTAGCTTTGCCTGCATTTAGACGACATGCTACCTTTTACTGCCTGTTTTTCGTGCACGCAGTTAGTGCTACCTAGCCTTGCCTGCATAAACATGACATGCTGCCTTTTGCTTCCTGTGTTTTTAGTGCACACAGTTAGTGCTACCTAGCGTTGCCTGCATTTACATGGCATGCTGTCTTTTGCTTCCTGTGTTTTTTGTACATGCAGTTAGTGCTACCTGTTGTTGCAAATGGGTTGCATGCCCCAAGGGTAGCGTTGGCCTGGCGGCCTGGGGCACAGATGGAAACAATCGAAGGTCCCGGCAAAGGATGAGTCGACTGGCAACAGAACAACTTGTTTATTCTGGCATCGCAAAAGAGCAGCCGGTCAGGGCGACCACGTTACTCGAAGGAAGAAATCGGAGTCTCTCTTTGGCGTCCGGGGCAGCGGCTTTTATACCCTCGGAGTCGAGGGCAAGAAGGAACGGCTTGGGATGAGTCGCTCGAGACGGCGACGCACGGACATGTTGAGACGTGAAGTGACGCGTCCGCCGGGCCGGCGCCGGTCTGACCTCCTTGCCTCCCAGTTGGGGAGCTCCTCTCCCCGGCTGCCGCGCTTTGACAAGCGTGGGCACTAACATGCACACACACACACACACACACGCACACACGACAACACGTGGCATTGAAACCTGCCTGGACGCGCTTGGCGGGAGGCGTTACGGCAGCACTGAACGGGCCCAAAATGACCGCCACTTTGAACGAAGCCCCGGCGTCCGTTGTATCCGCGCCGACTATACCGCGCGTCGTAGCCGAAACGTAACAGACCGCCCCGCCGGGAGAAGGAGATCCCTATGGTCAGGGGACTGCAACCGCTGTCCAGAGGGATATCGCTCGATGATGCTCGTAATCGAAATCGGTCGTCCCTCGGCGTTGCATGAGCGCAGCGCACAGAGAAGGCCTCGTTCTCAGGTTCAGGTTCACACAGGGCACTGCAAAGTGAGTTCGTGAGAGTTGCCATATTTGTGCTCGTTCCCAGCAAGCGTTAGAACTACGCCGAAACGCAACCGCTCAGTCAGCAAGCACGAGACAACCCTCACTAAGCTCTGCCAGGCTCTTTCCCCTTTTATGCTACTGCCTAGTTCCTTACAGTAGTCAAGCAGCACTCAGAACGCGTCCACAAATTGGAAAATTGCACTAGAAAGCACATAATCACTTTGAAACACTAAACAAAAGCAATATGTTAAAAATCCTGCCTCAGGAAGAAAACATCAGTAACAAACAACTTTGAGGCGGATTCCTACTTTAGGGGCTTCGACTTAAGCCATCGGCGTTACCGTTGAGACTCCCCTTTTTGTAACGCACCTCAAAGGAATATTGTTGCAAAGCGAGGCTCCAGCGCAGGAGGCGGCCATTTTTGGGAGAGATGGTCTGCAGCCATTGGAGAGGGCAGTGATCCGTCTCAATGATAATACTCGAGCCGGCTAGGTAGCATGACAATTTCTGAACGGCCCACACGAGACACGCACACTCTTTCTCGGTGGCGCTGTACGCCTGCTCACGACAGGTCAGCTTACGACTAGCATAAAGGACGGGGTGTTCCACTTCTCCATTTTCCCGTTGGCACAGTACAACGCCCATGCCTCGCTCACTAGCATCGCACTGAACAACGAACCCTTTTGTGTAGTCTGGCGATCGTAGCACAGGCTGACTTGTTAGGGCGCTCTTTAGGGCGCTAAAAGCTCTTTCCTTTGTCTCCCTCCAGACGACTGTTTGGGGCTCTGTTTTTCTTAGAGAATCCGTCAGGGGAGCCGCGATATCGGAGTACCTGGGGATGTACCTCTGATAGTAGCCGGCGACACCTAAGAACGACCGAATATCGGTCTTCGTGCGCAGTTGCGGGAAGTCTCGCACAGCGGCCACCTTTATTTCAGAGGGGCGGCGACGTCCCTGTCCAATCACGTGACCGAGGTAGACAACCTCAGCCTGTGCTAATTGGCACTTGGGAGCCTTGACTGTCAAGCCCGCTTCGCGCAGGCGGGTTAGCACTGCCCGCAAGTGTGCCATACGCTCAGACCAGGATGCGGAGAATATCGCTACGTCGTCTAAATACGGTAAAGCGAATTCTTCCTGTCCCCGCAACACTTTGTCCATGAGGCTTGAAAAGCAGTATGGCGCGTTCTTCAAACCAAAACTCAAAACTTTAGGTCGGAATGTTCCCATTGGTGAAATGAACGCCGCATACCTACTCGCCTCTTCTGTAAGTGGAACCTGCCAATAACCCCTGACAAGATCTAGGGTGGAAATAAACTGAGCGCTACTAACTTTCTCAAGGCGCTCCTCGATGTTAGGGATCGGATAAATTTGATCTTAGTGATGGAATTAAGCCTGCGGTAGTCGACGCAAGGACGAGGTTCCTTGCCCGGCACCTCAACTTAAATCAAAGGGGAGGTATAATCACTCTCACCCGCCTCAATAACACCGAGCTGTAGCATTTTCTTTACCTCAGCCTCCATAATATCGCGCTGGCGGGGTGACACCCGGTACGCCTTGGATCGTACTGGCTCTGGGGAGGTAAGTTCTATATCATGAGTAAGGACGGAAGTCCTACCAGGCCTCTCAGAGAACTGACCTTGAAACTCTTGTAAGAGTTGGTGTAGTTCGGTTTTCTGCTCAGGCGACAGCGGTTCTTTAATGACTAAGTCACTAATGACCTGATCAGTGTCTTCCCTGTTCGTCACTGAGCTTAGTCCCGGAAGCTCGACCGGAAGCTCTTCTAACTTTCCCGTGTCGTGCTTTTCCTCTCCAGTACCTGGTGCCTTCAACGCTACAGGCTCAATTTTATCCAGTTCTGACGTGCTCGGAATATCAGCTTGCTGCGCCTCCGACCCTTTTTCATTGTTCGACAACGTCGGCCCCGCAACTACCGCCTTTGCAGCGAGCTCCCGAACTCTCGATCTGGTTAAGGCCTGAACGCTAGCCTCACCAAACAAAAGCCCCTTCTCGCGCAGGAGGTGATCGGACCTGTTCGAAAATAGGTACGGGTACTGGGGGGGGCAGCATAGAAGACACTACGGCCTCCGTCTCAAGTGCTCCAAAAGGTCCTTCAATAAGCACTTTTGCTACGGGCAGACACACGCTATGAGCTTCCACGGCTTGCTTGATCCATGCGCACTCGCCCGTGAACATATCGGGTTCTACGTAAGAGGGGTGAACTACATCCATTGTAGCTGCGGAATCACAAAGCACTCGGCACTCTTTCCCTTTCACGAGGAAGTCTCGCATGTAAGGCTCGAGAAGCTTCATGTTCTCGTCAGTGCTACATAATGACAAACACACGACTTTTCTTTTTGTTTCTGGACACTGCGCCGAAAAGTGACCCGGCTTCTGGCACGTATAACACACGCGCGCTTGCCTCGTCTCGAACCGCTTTCTGCGTTCGGCTTTGGCTGCCGCCGTCTCCTTACGTTTGGTAGGACTGCTTTCACTCGCATCCGCACTACGTGTGTCCCCCCTTGCTCTCATGGGTGTGAACTTCGGCCTCTCAGACTTGGAGCCAAACTCACCCTTTTGACCGTCCTTAGCTCCGCGAGCCCGACGCGTCACAAACTCCTCGGCTAGCTCGGCGGCTTTAGCCACTGTACTAACGTCTGGCCTATCCAAGACCCAGTGCCGCACGATCTCAGGTAACCGACTATAAAACTGTTCTAGCCCGAAACACTGCAAAATTTTCTCGTGGTCACCAAACGCTTTCTCTTCTTTGAGCAACTCCTGCATGTTTGACATAAGCCTGTAGGCAAACTCTGTATATGACTCACTTCTGCCTTTTTCATTTTCCCGAAACTTCCGACGGAACGCCTCCGCTGGCAGCCTGTACTTTTTTAGCAGACTCGATTTCACTTGGTCGAAATCCTCTGCCTCCTCTCTATTCAAGCGAGCGACAACGTCGGCCGCCTCGCCGGGTAACAAAGTGAGCAAGCGCTGTGGCCACGTTTCCCGAGAGAACCCCTGCTTCTCGCACGTTCGCTCAAAGTTAACCAGGAACAAACCAATGTCCTCTCCAAGATTAAACGGCCGCATCAGGTCAGTCATTTTGAACGATACCCGCTCTCCTGCACCGTGTGCCTGACTTCCATTACGAGCGCGTTCCATCTCTACCTCGAGACGCTTCATTTCCAAAGCGTGTTGACGGTCGCGCTCTTTCTCTTCTTGCTCTTTACGCTCGCGCTCCTCTTCTTGCTCTTTACGTTCGCGCTCGTCTTTCTGCCCCCTCTCCTCAATGGTCTCAAGGCATCCCACCGCTGCCACCAGTTGTTTCAAATGGGTTCCAAGCCCCAAGCGTAGCGTTGGCCTGGCGGCCTGGGGCACAGCTGGAAACATCCGAAGGTCCCGGCAAAGGATGAGTCGACTGGCAACAGAACAACTTGTTTATTCTGGCATCGCAAAAGAGCAGCCGGTCAGGGCGACCACGTTACTCGAAGGAAGAAATCGGAGTCTCTCTTTGGCGTCCGGGGCAGCGGCTTTTATACCCTCGGAGTCGAGGGCAAGAAGGAACGGCTTGGGATGAGTCGCACGAGACGGCGACGCACGGACATGCTGAGACGTGGAGTGACGCGTCCGCCGGGCCGGCGCCGGTCAGACCTCCTCGCCTCCCAGTTGGGGAGCTCCTCTCCCCGGCTGCCGCGCTTTGACAAGCGTGGGCACTAACATGCACACACACACACACGCACACACGACGACACGTGGCATTGAAACCTGCCTCGACGCGCTTGGCGGGAGGCGTAACGGCAGCACTGAACGGGCCCAAAATGACCGCCACTTTGAACGAAGCCCCGGCGTCCGTTGCATCCGCGCCGGCTATAGCGCGCGTCGTAGGCGAAATGTAACACTGTCGTTGCCTCGATTTACATGACACGCTGCCTTTAGATTCCTGTGATTTTTGTGCACGCAGTTATTGCTACTTAGCGTTGCCTGCATATACATCACATGCTGCCTTTTGCTTCCTGTGTTTTTTTGTGCACGCAGTTGCTGCTACTTAGCACTGCCTGCATATACATGACATGCTGCCTTTTGCTTCGTGAGATTTTTTGTGCAATCATTTAGTGCTACCTAGCGTTTCCTGCATTTACATGACATGCTGCCTTTTGCTTCCTATGTTGTTTTTGTGCACGCAGTTAGTGGTACCTAGCGTTGCCTGCATTTACACGGCATGCTGCCTTTTGCTTCCTGTGTTTTTTTGTGCATGCAGTTAGTGCTACCTGTCGCTGCCAGGATTTACATGACACGCTGCCTTTAGATTCCTGTGATTTTTGTGCACGCAGTTAGTTCTACTAAGTGTTGCCTGCATATACATCACATTCTGCCGTTTGCTTCGTGAGTTTTTTTTTGCGCAATCATTTAGTGCTGCCTAGCGTTTCCGGCATTTAAATGACATGCTGTCTTTTGCTTCCTGTGTTTTTTTTTGTGCACGCAGTTAGTTGTACCTAGCGTTGCCTGCATTTAGATGGCATGCTTACTTTTGCTTTTTGTGTTTTTTTGTCATGCAGTTAGCGCTATTTATCGTTGCCAGCATATGCAAGGCATGCTGCCTTTTGCTTTCTGTGTTTTTTGTGCATGCAGTTAGTGCTACCTAGCGTTGCCAGCATATACATGGCATGCTGCCTTTTGCTTCCTGTGTTTTTTGTGCATGCAGTTAGAACTATCTAGCATTGCCTGAATTTAATTGACATGCCGCCTTTTGCTTCCTTTGTTTTTTTGTGCACGTAGTTAGAGCTACCTAGCGTTTCCTGCATATACATCACGTGCTGCCTTTTGCTTCGTGAGTTTTTTTTGTGCAATCATTTAGTGCTACCTAGCGTTTCCGGCATTTACATGACATGCTGCCTTTTGCTTCCTGTGTTTTTTTTTGTGCACGCAGTTAGTTGTACCTAGCGTTGCCTGCATTTAGATGACATGCTTACTTTTGCTTCTTGTGTTTTTTTGTCAAGCAGTTAGCGCTACTTATCGTTGCCAGCATATGCAAGGCATGCTGCCTTTTGCTTCCTGTGTTTTTTGTGCATGCCGTTAGTGCTACCTAGCGTTGCCAGCATATACATGGCATGCTGCGTTTTGCTTCCTGTGTTTTTGTGCATGCAGTTAGGGCAACCTAGCATTGCCTGCATTTACATAGCATGGTACATTTTGCTTCCTGTGTTTTTTTGTGCACGCAGTTACGGCTACTTAGTGTTGCCTGCATATGCATGACATGCTGCCCTTTGCTTCGTGAGTTTTTTTGTGCAGTCGTTTCGTGCTACCTAGCGTTTCCAGCATTTACATGAAATGCTGACTTTTGCTTCCTGTGTTGTTTTTTGTGCATGCAGTTAGTGGTACCTAGCGTTGCCTGCATTTAGATGACATGCTTCCTTTTGCTTCTTGTGCCTTTCTGTCATGCAGTTAGCACTACTTATCGTTGCCTGCATATACATGACATGCTGCCTTTTGTTTCCTGTGTTTTTTTTTTGTGCACACAGTTAGTGCTACCTAGCGTTGCCTGCATTTAGACGACATGCTGCCTTTTGCTTCCTGTTTTTTGTGCACGCAGTTAGTGCTACCTAGCGTTGCCTGCATATACATGACATGCGGCCTTTTGCTTCCTGTGTTTTCTTTTGCACGCAGTTAGTGCTACTTAGCGTTGCCTGCGTATACATCACATGCTGCCTTTGGCTTCCAGTGTTTTTTTGTGCACGCAGTTATTGGTACTTATCGTTGCCTGCATTTACATGACATGCTGCCTTTTGCTTCCTCTGTTGTTTGTGCACGCAGTTAGTGCTACTTAGCGTTGCCTGCATATACATGGCATGCTGCCTTTTGCTTTCCTGTGTATTTTGTGCACGCAGTTAGTGCTACCTAGCGTTGCCTGCATTTATTTGACACGCTGCCTTTTGCTTCCTGTGTTAATTTGTGCACGCAGTTAATGCTACTTAGCGTTGCCTGCGTATATATGACATGCTGCCTTTTGTTTCCTTTGTCTTTTTTATGCACGCAGTTAGTGCTACCTACCATTGTCTCCATATAGATGACATGTTGCCTCTTGCTTTTTGTGTTCTTTTCTGCACGCAGTTTGTGCTACCTAGCGTTGCCTGCTTATACATGACATGATGCCTTTTGCTTCCTGTCTTTTTTGTGCACGCAGTTAGTGCTACCTGTCGTTGCCTGGATTTACATGACACGTTGCCTTTAGATTCCTGTGATTTTTGTGCACGCGGTTAGTGCTACTTAGCGTTGCCTGCATATATATCACATGATGCCTTTTGCTTCCTCTGTTTTTTTTGTGCACGCAGTTAGTGCTACTTATCTTTGCCGCATATACATGGCATGCTGCCTTTTGCTTACTGTGTTTTTTGTGCATGCAGTTAGCGCTGCTTAGCCTTGCCTGCATATGCATGTCATGCTGCCGTTTGCTCATTGTGTTTTTGTTTTGTGCACACAGTTAGCGCTACCTAGCGTTGCCTGCATTTAAATGACATGCTGCCTTTTGCTTTCTGTGTTTTTCTTGTGCACGCAGTTTGTGCTACTTAGCGTGGCCTGCATATACATGACATGCCTCCCTTTTGCTTCCTTTGTTTTTTTGCTCGCAGTTAGTGCTACCAAGTGTTGCCTACATTTACATGACATGCTGCCTTTTGCTTAATGTGTTTTGTGCACGCAGTTAGTGCTACCTAGCGTTGCCTGCATATACATGACATCTGCTTCCTATGTTTTTTGTGCACGCAGTTAGTGCTACCTGTTGTTGCCTGGATTTACATGGCACGCTGCCTTTAGATTCCTGTGATTTTTTGCATGCAGTTAGTGCTACTTAGCCTTGCCTGCATATACATCACATGCTGCCTTTTGCTTCCTGTGCTTTTTTTGCACGTAGTTAGTTCTACCTAGCGTTGCCTGCATTTACATGACACGCTGCATTTTGCTTCCTGTGTTTTTTGTCCAAGCAGATTGTGCAACCTAGCGCTGCCTGCATTTACATAGCATGGTACCTTTTGCTTCCTGTTTTTTTCTCGCAGTTACTGCTACTTAGCATTGCCTGCATATACATGACATGCTGCTTTTTGCTTCGTGAGTTTTTCTGTGCAATCATTTAGTGCTACCTAGCGTTTCCTGCATTTACATGACAAGCCTACTTTTGCTTCTCTTGTTTTTTTGTCATGCAGTTAGCGCTACTTATCGTTGCCTGCATATACATGACATGCTGCCTTTTGCTTCCTGAGCTTTTTTTGTGCACGCAGTTAGTCCTACTTAGCGTTGCCTGCATATACATGACATGCTGCGTTTTGTTTCCTGTGTTTTTTTGTGCACATAGTGCTACCTAGCATTGCCTGCATTTAGACGACATGCTGCCTTTTGCTGCCTGTTTTTCGTGCACGCAGTTAGTGCTACCTAGTCTTGCCTGCTTAAACATGACATGCTGCCTTTTGCTTCCTGTGTTTTTAGTGCACGCAGTTAGTGCTACCTAGCGTTGCCTGCATTTACATGGCATGCTGTCTTTTGCTTCCTTTGTTTTTTGTACATGCAGTTAGTGCTACCTGTTGTTGCAAATGGGTTGCAAGCCCCAAGGGTAGCGTTGGCCTGGCGGCCTGGGGCACAGCTGGAAACATCCGAAGGTCCCGCAAAATATGAGTCGACTGGCAACAGAACAACTTGTTTATTCTGGCATCGCAAAAGAGCAGCCGGTCAGGGCGACCACGTTACTCGAAGGAAGAAATCGGAGTCTCTCTTTGGCGCCCGGGGCAGCGGCTTTTATACCCTCGGAGTCGAGGGCAAGAAGGAACGGCTTGGGATGAGTCGCTCGAGACGGCGACGCACGGACATGTTGAGACGTGAAGTGACGCGTCTGCCGGGCCGGCGCTGGTCTGACCTCCTCGCCTCCCAGTTGGAGAGCTCCTCTCCCCGGCTGCCGCGCTTTGACAAGCGTGGGCACTAACATGCACACACACACACACGCACACACGACGACACGTGGCATTGAAACCTGCCTGGACGCGCTTGGCGGGAGGCGTTACGGCAGCACTGAACGGGCCCAGAATGACCGCCACTTTGAACGAAGCCCCGGCGTCCGTTGCATCCGCGCCGGCTATACCGCGCGTCGTAGCCGAAACGTAACAGACCGCCCCGCCGGGAGAAGGAGATATCTATGGTCAGGGGACTGCATCCGCTGTCCAGAGGGATGTCGCTCGATGATGCTCGTAATCGAAATCGGTCGTCCCTCGGCGTTGCATGAGCGCAGCGCACAGAGAAGGCCTCGTTCTCAGGTTCAGGTTCACACAGGGCACTGCAAAGTGAGTTCGTGAGAGTTGCCATATTTGTGCTCGTTCCCAGCAAGCGTTAGAACTACGCCGAAACGCAACCGCTCAGTCAGCAAGCACAAGACAACCCTCACTAAGCTCTGCCAGGCTCTTTCCCCTTTTATACTACTGCCTAGTTCCTTACAGTAGTCAAGCAGCACTCAGAACGCGTCCACAAATTGGAAAATTGCACTAGAAAGCACATAATCACTTTGAAACACTAAACAAAAGCAATATGTTAAAAATCCTGCCTCAGGAAGAAAACATCAGTAACAAACAACTTTGAGGCGGATTCCTACGTTAGGGGCTTCGACTTAAGCCATCGGCGTTACCGTTGAGACTCCCCTTTTTGTAACGCACCTCAAAGGAATATTGTTGCAAAGCGAGGCTCTAGCGCAGGAGGCGGCCATTTTTGGGAGAGATGGTCGGCAGCCATTGGAGAGGGCAGTGATCCGTCTCAATGATAAACCTCGAGCCGGCTAGGTAGCATGACAATTTCTGAACGGCCCACACGAGACACGCACACTCTTTCTCGATGGCGCTGTACGCCTGCTCACGACAGGTCAGCTTACGACTAGCATAAAGGACGGGGTGTTCCACTTCTCCATTTTCCCGTTGGCACAGTACAACGCCCATGCCTCGCTCACTAGCATCGCACTGAACAACGAACCCTTTTGTGTAGACTGGCGATCGTAGCACAGGCTGACTTGTTAGGGCGCTCTTTAGGGCGCTGAAAGCTCTTTCCTTTGTCTCGCTCCAGACGACTGTTTGGGGCTCTGTTTTTCTTAGAGCATCCGTCAGGGGAGCCGCGATATCGGAGTACCTGGGGATGTACCTCTGATAGTAGCCGGCGACACCTAAGAACGACCGAATATCGGTCTTCGTGCGCGGTTGCGGGAAGTCTCGCACAGCGGCCACCTTTATTTCAGAGGGGCGGCGACGACCCTGTCCAATCACGTGACCGAGGTAGACAACCTCAGCCTGTGCTAATTGGCACTTGGGAGCCTTGACTGTCAAGCCCGCTTCGCGCAGGCGGGTTAGCACTGCCCGCAAGTGTGCCATATGCTCAGACCAGGATGCGGAGAATATCGCTACGTCGTCTAAATACGGTAAAGCGAATTCTTCCTGTCCCCGCAACACTTTGTCCATGAGGCTTGAAAAGCAGTATGGCGCGTTCTTCAAACCAAAACTCAAAACTTTAGGACGGAATGTTCCCATTGGTGAAATGAACGCCGCATACCTACTCGCCTCTTCTGTAAGTGGAACCTGCCAATAACCCCTGACAAGATCTAGGGTGGAAATAAACTGAGCGCTACTAACTTTCTCAAGGCGCTCCTCGATGTTAGGGATCGGATAAATTTGATCCTTAGTGATGGAATTAAGCCTGCGGTAGTCGACGCAAGGACGAGGTTCCTTGCCCGGCACCTCAACTTAAATCAAAGGGGAGGTATAATCACTCTCACCCGCCTCAATAACACCGAGCTGTAGCATTTTCTTTACCTCAGCCTCCATAATATCGCACTGGCGGGATGACACCCGGTACGCCTTGGATCGTACTGGCTCTGGGGAGGTAAGTTCTATATCATGAGTAAGGACGGAAGTCCTACCAGGCCTCTCAGAGAACTGACCTTGAAACTCTTGTAAGAGTTGGTGTAGTTCGGTTTTCTGCTCAGGCGACAGCGGTTCTTTAATGATTAAGTCACTAATGACCTGATCAGTGTCTTCCCTGTTCGTCACTGAGCTTAGTCCCGGAAGCTCGACGGGAAGCTCTTCTAACTTTCCCGTGTCGGGCTTTTCCTCTCCAGTACCTGGTGCCTTCAACGCTACAGGCTCAATTGTATCCAGTTCTGACGTGCTCGGAATATCAGCTTGCTGCGCCTCCGACCCTTTTTCATTGTTCGACAACGTCGGCCCCGCAACTACCGCCTTTGCAGCGAGCTCCCGAACTCTCGATCTGGTTAAGGCCTGAACGCTAGCCTCACCAAACAAAAGCCCCTTCTCACGCAGGAGGTGATCGGACCTGTTCGAAAATAGGTACGGGTACTGGGGGGGCAGCATAGATGACACTACGGCCTCCGTCTCAAGTGCTCCGAAAGGTCCTTCAATAAGCACTTTTGCTACGGGCAGACACACGCTATGAGCTTCCACGGCTTGCTTGATCCATGCGCACTCGCCCGTGAACATATCGGGTTTTACGTAAGATGGGTGAACTACATCCATTGCAGCTGCGGAATCACGAAGCACTCGGCACTCTTTCCCGTTCACGAGGAAGTCTCGCATGTAAGGCTCGAGAAGCTTCATGTTCTCGTCAGTGCTACATAATGACAAACACAGGACTTTTCTTTTTGTTTCTGGACCCTGCGCCGAAAAGTGACCCGGCTTCTGGCACGTATAACACACGCGCGCTTGCCTCGTCTCGAACCGCTTTCTGCGTTCGGCTTCCGCTGCCGCCGTCTCCTTACGTTTGGTAGGACTGCTTTCACTCGCATCCGCACTACGTGTGTCCCCCCTTGCTCTCATGGGTGTGAACTTCGGCCTCTCAGACTTGGAGCCAAATTCACCCTTTTGACCGTCCTTAGCTCCGCGAGCCCGACGCGTCACAAACTCCTCGGCTAGCTCGGCGGCTTTAGCCACTGTACTAACGTCTGGCCTATCCAAGACCCAGTGCCGCACGTTCTCAGGTAACCGACTATAAAACTGTTCTAGCCCGAAACACTGCAAAATTTTCTCGTGGTCACCAAACGCTTTCTCTTCTTTGAGCCACTCCTGCATGTTTGACATAAGCCTGTAGGCAAACTCTGTATATGACTCACTTCTGCCTTTTTCATTTTCCCGAAACTTCCGACGGAACGCCTCCGCTGACAGCCTGTACTTTTTTAGCAGACTCGATTTCACTTGGTCGAAATCCTCTGCCTCCTCTCTCTTCAAGCGAGCGACTACGTCGGCCGCCTCGCCGGGTAACAAAGTGAGCAAGCGCTGTGGCCACGTTTCCCGAGAGAACCCCTGCTTCTCGCACGTTCGCTCAAAGTTAACCAGGAACAAACCAATGTCCTCTCCAAGCTTAAACGGCCGCATCAGGTCAGTCATTTTGAACGATACCCGCTCTCCTGCACCGTGTGCCTGACTTCCATTACGAGCACGTTCCATCTCTACCTCGAGACGCTTCATTTCCAAAGCGTGTTGACGGTCGCGCTCTTTCTCTTCTTGCTCTTTACGTTCGCGCTCCTCTTTTTGCTCTTTACGTTCGCGCTCGTCTTTCTGCTCCCTCTCCTCAATGGTCTCAAGGCATCCCACCGCTGCCACCAGTTGTTTCAAATGGGTTCCAAGCCCCAAGCGTAGCGTTGGCCTGGCGGCCTGGGGCACAGCTGGAAACATCCGAAGGTCCCGGCAAAGGATGAGTCGACTGGCAACAGAACAACTTGTTTATTCTGGCATCGCAAAAGAGCAGCCGGTCAGGGCGACCACGTTACTCGAAGGAAGAAATCGGAGTCTCTCTTTGGCGTCCGGGGCAGCGGCTTTTATGGACCTCCTTCACCCCGCGACGTCACGAAGATGCGGTGGCGCTGATGTTAGCAGCGACTTTCGCATGGTAGGCAAAACAGGTTCCGCTTGCCCGTGCCTACCGCAGCTGCCGCAGCTACCGGCGGCTGCTTCAAGCCTGTGCACTGCAGAAGCAGCATATATTGACCAGCTGCGTCACTGCTGGATCCGCGTAGTAGCATAAAAAATATTAAATTAGCCTCGATAGGTTTCTCGCGCATAAATGCCGCATTCGGAAACTGGCTAACAGGCATTGGGCCACGGTAGTAAAGCGCGAAGTCTGGGAGTCGATAGGCACAGCCACTCAATGCACTTAATAGCATGCAAGTTACTGCGTTCATTCACCTGAACTTCAGGATAGTAGGCTGATAATTGCTCAAGGAAAAAAAAGGCATATGTAGCCGCACACGTACTTATCACCTTGAGCCGGAGTGCACGGGGCGCCGACAGGTTCACTCGCCCCCAAGGAATGCGTTTTTTTGTTAATAGCACACCATGTTTTAATGGCGCGTTTTGTGACATTTAATATTTACTTGAAACTGTTTCTTGATATGACGACGTCATTATTTCATTCGAGTAGAAAGAAGTCTGGTAAGTTGTGTCAACCTTGCGCGGTCGCGTTGGTGTGCTTAAAATAGCGTACCTTAAGTGTGCTAAACGCCATATGCTTTTTGATTGCTCCATGCATGTGTCATGTTTCATGAGGTAATACATGATCGCGAAGCTTGTTTGGAAAGAAGCAGCCGCAGGCGTGCTACTAACAGACACGTGGCGAGATTGAGAGGGGACGCGGCATGAAAAGTGTTTTCGTTATTCATGCATGCGATATGTAACTAAACTTGGTGCAAATATGAAATTCCTACGCTAGTTTCAGTCATTCCTTTTATTTATAGCTATACCTGGCGCAGTTCTGGGTATTTATAATTAACACCGTCGTCAAGTCCCCCCAAGCTAGGTCTCAAATAATTGAGTAGATAGTGCGCAGTTTTTTTTTTATGCCAGCATGTGCATAAAGCCCTGTTTTGTATGATGGCGCGATTAGTTGTTTTTCTATATGATCAGTACTTATGCATGGATAGTTACATGAAAACGTTTCTTACAAAAAATAACTAACACAATACGGCACGTGTATGGAAAAAATCGAGAGATTTATTACGCTCCTCAACGTCTCAGGAATAGTTTGCGAGAAATGGAATCATTTGATTTTCATGCGAATTACGAAGGTGAATGATCCAGTCGCAGAAAATGTGAGAGGTCAGAAAACGAACCTTAAAGTTTATTCCCTCGTTTATGGCATCTTCGCTTTCGCTTTGGTCAAAGAAATGCGGCACTGAAATCAAAGAAATTACCTCACAATTTTTGACGACCACACTTCTAAAAAGCGTAATTTATAAATTTGTACTCAATATTTTGCTATAATTTTTCGTCACGAAACTAGACTTCAGGGCTAGGAAAGGAAATAATTCTAGAAATCAAAAATTTTCACCAAATCGACCAGCTTAACAAGAGGACAAGTCGGCCTGGCTGGTGCGTGGTCATGCGGCTAAAAACAGCGCTAAGCGAGAAAGAGGAGATCGGGGACACAACGCTGTCCCCACTTTTCGCGCAGCGCGACACGTACGTATGTCAGCAGACGATGAGCGCATGTCTGCTCCGGCGAAACAACGCCAGCACTTCCCCTCACTACTGTCCCGAAGTAAAATCATTCCGGCTAGTGCAGAGTGTCAAAACTTGTTTTATTCAATGCCTAGCGCGTAAATAAACGGCAGGAACGCTTTCTACATGTTTACTACTAACCATATATACAATACACAGTGGCAAACTATTTCTCTTTATAGGCCGCACGTGGACAACGCGAGCTCGTGTACTTTGACAAATTACTAAGTTGGAAGCATCGACCATTGCTGTGATTCGCAGAAACTGGAAACGCGCCTACAAGCCTTGAAAACCCGCGCACAACACCTATCCGCGACGCCACTCCCCGACCTTTTGCCTACCACGAGCTCGCTAGCGACTGCAGCGCCACCTCGTTTGTTTACAAACATGCAGGAGGTCCATACCCTCGGAGTCGAGGGCAAGAAGGAACGGCTTGGGATGAGTCGCACGAGACGGCGACGCACGGACATGCTGAGACGTGAAGTGACGCGTCCGCCGGGCCGGCGCCGGTCAGACCTCCTCGCCTCCCAGTTGGGGAGCTCCTCTCCCCGGCTGCCGCGCTTTGACAAGCGTGTGCACTAACATGCACACACACACACACGCACACACGACGACACGTGGCATTGAAACCTGCCTTGACGCGCTTGGCGGGAGGCGTTACGGCAGCTCTGAACGGGCCCAAAATGACCGCCACTTTGAACGAAGCCCCGGCGTCCGTTGCATCCGCGCCGGCTATACCGCGCTTCGTAGGCGAAACGTAACACTGTCGTTGCCTCGATTTACATGACACGCTGCCTTTAGATTCCTGTGATTTTTGTGCACGCAGTTACTGCTACTTAGCGTTGCCTGCATATACATCACATGCTGCCTTTTGCTTCCTGTGTTTTTTTGTGCTCGCAGTTGCTGCTACTTAGCACTGCCTGTATATACATGACATGCTGCCTTTTGCTTCGTGAGATTTTTTGTGCAATCATTTAGTGCTACCTAGCGTTTCCTGCATTTACATGACATGCTGCCTTTTGCTTCCTATGTTGTTTTTTGTGCACGCAGTTAGTGGTACCTAGCGTTGCCTGCATTTAAATGACATGCTTACTTTTGCTTCTTGTGTTTTTTGTCATGAAGTTAGTGCTACTTATCATTGCTTGCATATACATCACATACTGCCTTTTGCTTACTTTTTTTTTGTGCATGCAGTTAGTGCTACTTATTGTTGCCAGCCTATACATGGCAAGCTGCCTTTTGCTTCGTGTGTTTTTTGTGCACATAGTGCTACCTAGCGTTGCCTGCATTTAGACGACATGCTGCCTTTTGCTTCGTATTTTTTTTGCGCGCAGTTAGTGCTACCTAGCGTTGCCTGCATATACATGACATGCTGCCTTATGCTTCCTGTGTTTTTTTTGCACGCAGTAAGTGCTACCTAGCGTTGCCTGCATTTACACGGCATGCTGCCTTTTGCTTCCTGTGTTTTTTTGTGCATGCAGTTAGTGCTACCTGTCGTTGCCAGGATTTACATGACACGCTGCCTTTAGATTCCTGTGATTTTTGTGCACGCAGTTAGTTCTACTAAGTGTTGCCTGCATATACATCACATTCTGCCTTTTGCTTCGTGAGTTTTTTTTTTGCGCAATCATTTAGTGCTGCCTAGCGTTTCCGGCATTTACATGACATGCTGTCTTTTGCTTCCTGTGTTTTTTTTTGTGCACGCAGTTAGTTGTACCTAGCGTTGCCTGCATTTAGATGGCATGCTTACTTTTGCTTTTTGTGTTTTTTTGTCATGCAGTTAGCGCTATTTATCGTTGCCAGCATATGCAAGGCATGCTGCCTTTTGCTTTCTGTGTTTTTTGTGCATGCAGTTAGTGCTACCTAGCGTTGCCAGCATATACATGGCATGCTGCCTTTTGCTTCCTGTGTTTTTTGTGCATGCAGTTAGAACTATCTAGCATTGCCTGAATTTAATTGACATGCCGCCTTTTGCTTCCTTTGTTTTTTTGTGCACGTAGTTAAAGCTACCTAGCGTTTCCTGCATATACATCACATGCTACCTTTTGCTTCGTGAGTTTTTTTTGTGCAATCATTTAGTGCTACCTAGCGTTTCCGACATTTACATGACATGCTGCCTTTTGCTTCCTGTGTTTTTTTTTGTGCACGCAGTTAGTTGTACCTAGCGTTGCCTGCATTTAGATGACATGCTTACTTTTGCTTCTTGTGTTTTTTTGTCAAGCAGTTAGCGCTACTTATCGTTGCCAGCATATGCAAGGCATGCTGCCTTTTGCTTCCTGTGTTTTTTGTGCATGCCGTTAGCGCTACCTAGCGTTGCCTGCATATCAATGACATGCTGCCTTTTGTTTCCTGTGTTTTTTGCACGCAGTCAGTGCAACCTAGCGTTGCCTGCATTTATATGGCATGCTGCCTTTTGCTTCCTGTGTTATTTTGTGCACACAGTTAGTGGTACCTAGCGTTGCCTCCATTTACATGACGTGCTGCCTCTGCTTCCTCTGTTTTTGTGCACGCAGTTAGTTCGACATAGCGTTGCCTGCATTTACATGACATGCTGCCTTTTGCTTCCTGTCTTTTTTTGTCCAAGCAGTTCGTGCAACCTAGCATTGCCTGCATTTACATAGCATGGTATATTTTGCTTCCTGTGTTTTTTTGTGCACGCAGTTACGGCTACTTATTGTTGCCTGCATATGCATGACATGCTGCCCTTTGCTTTGTGAGTTTTTTTGTGCAATCGTTTCGTGCTACCTAGCGTTTCCAGCATTTACATGAAATGCTGACTTTTGCTTCCTGTGTTGTTTTTTGTGCATGCAGTTAGTGGTACCTAGCGTTGCCTGCATTTAGATGACATGCTTCCTTTTGCTTCTTGTGCCTTTCTGTCATGCAGTTAGCACTACTTATCGTTGCCTGCATATACATGACATGCCGCCTTTTGTTTCCTGTGTTTTTTTTTGTGCACACAGTTAGTGCTACCTAGCGTTGCCTGCATTTAGACGACATGCTGCCTTTTGCTTCCGGTTTTTTGTGCACGCAGTTCGTGCTACCTAGCGTTGCCTGCATATACATGACATGCGGCCTTTAGCTTCCTGTGTTCTTTTTTGCACGCAGTTAGTGCTACTTAGCGTTGCCTGCGTATACATCACATGCTGCCTTTGGCTTCCAGTGTTTTTTTTGTGCACGCAGTTATTGCTACTTATCGTTGCCTGCATTTACATGACATGCTGCCTTTTGCTTCCTCTGTTGTTTGTGCACGCAGTTAGTGCTACTTAGCGTTGCCTGCATATACATGGCATGCTGCCTTTTGCTTTCCTGTGTATTTTGTGCACGCAGTTAGTGCTACCTAGCGCTGCCTGCGTATATATGACATGCTGCCTTTTGTTTCCTTTGTCTTTTTTATGCACGCAGTTAGTGCTACCTACCATTGTCTCCATATAGATGACATGTTGCCTCTTGCTTCCTGTGTTCTTTTCTGCACGCAGTTTGTGCTACCTAGCGTTGCCTGCTTATACATGACATGATACCTTTTGCTTCCTGTCTCTTTTTGTGCACGCAGTTAGTGCTACCTGTCGTTGCCTGGATTTACATGACACGTTGCCTTTAGATTCCTGTGATTTTTGTGCACGCAGTTAGTGCTACCTAGCGTTGCCTGCATATACATGACATGCGGCCTTTTGCTTCCTGTGTTTTCTTTTGCACGCAGTTAGTGCTGCTTAGCGTTGCCTGCGTATACATCACATGCTGCCTTTGGCTTCCAGTGTTTTTTGTGCACGCAGTTATTGGTACTTATCGTTGCCTGCATTTACATGACATGCTGCCTTTTGCTTCCTCTGTTGTTTGTGCACGCAGTTAGTGCTACTTAGCGTTGCCTGCATATACATGGCATGCTGCCTTTTGCTTTCCTGTGTATTTTGTGCACGCAGTTAGTGCTACCTAGCGTTGCCTGCATTTATTTGACATGCTGCCTTTTGCTTCCTGTGTTAATTTGTGCACGCAGTTAATGCTACTTAGCGTTGCCTGCGTATATATGACATGCTGCCTTTTGTTTCCTTTGTCTTTTTTATGCACGCAGTTAGTGCTACCTACCATTGTCTCCATATAGATGACATGTTGCCTCTTGCTTTTTGTGTTCTTTTCGGCACGCAGTTTGTGCTACCTAGCGTTGCCTGCTTATACATGACATGATGCCTTTTGCTTCCTGTCTTTTTTGTGCACGCAGTTAGTGCTACCTGTCGTTGCCTGGATTTGCATGACACGTTGCCTTTAGATTCCTGTGATTTTTGTGCACGCGGTTAGTGCTACTTAGCGTTGCCTGCATATATATCACATGATGCCTTTTGCTTCCTCTGTTTTTTTTGTGCACGCAGTTAGTGCTACTTATCTTTGCCGCATATACATGGCATGCTGCCTTTTGCTTACTGTGTTTTTTGTGCATGCAGTTAGCGCTGCTTAGCCTTGCCTGCATATGCATGTCATGCTGCCGTTTGCTTATTGTGTTTTTGTTTTGTGCACACAGTTAGCGCTACCTAGCGTTGCCTGCATTTAAATGACATGCTGCCTTTTGCTTTCTGTGTTTTTCTTGTGCACGCAGTTTGTGCTACTTAGCGTGGCCTGCATATACATGACATGCCTCCCTTTTGCTTCCTTTGTCTTTTTGCTCGCAGTTAGTGCTACCAAGTGTTGCCTACATTTACATGACATGCTGCCTTTTGCTTAATGTTTTTTGTGCACGCAGTTAGTGCTACCTAGCGTTGCCTGCATATACATGACATCTGCTTCCTATGTTTTTTGTGCACGCAGTTAGTGCTACCTGTTGTTGCCTGGATTTACATGGCACGCTGCCTTTAGATTCCTGTGATTTTTTGCATGCAGTTAGTGCTACTTAGCCTTGCCTGCATATACATCACATGCTGCCTTTTGCTTCCTGTGCTTTTTTTGCACGCAGTTAGTTCTACCTAGCGTTGCCTGCATTTACATGACACGCTGCATTTTGCTTCCTGTGTTTTTTGTCCAAGCAGATTGTGCAACCTAGCGCTGCCTGCATTTACATAGCATGGTACCTTTTGCTTCCTGTTTTTTTGCTCGCAGTTACTGCTACTTAGCATTGCCTGCATATACATGACATGCTGCTTTTTGCTTCGTGAGTTTTTCTGTGCAATCATTTAGTGCTACCTAGCGTTTCCTGCATTTACATGACAAGCCTACTTTTGCTTCTCTTGTTTTTTTGTCATGCAGTTAGCGCTACTTATCGTTGCCTGCATATACATGACATGCTGCCTTTTGCTTCCTGAGCTTTTTTTGTGCACGCAGTTAGTCCTACTTAGCGTTGCCTGCATATACATGACATGCTGCGTTTTGTTTCCTGTGTTTTTTTGTGCACATAGTGCTACCTAGCATTGCCTGCATTTAGACGACATGCTGCCTTTTGCTGCCTGTTTTTCGTGCACGCAGTTAGTGCTACCTAGCCTTGCCTGCTTAAACATGACATGCTGCCTTTTGCTTCCTGTGTTTTTAGTGCACGCAGTTAGTGCTACCTAGCGTTGCCTGCATTTACATGGCATGCTGTCTTTTGCTTCCTGTGATTTTTGTACATGCAGTTAGTGCTACCTGTTGTTGCAAATGGGTTGCAAGCCCCAAGGGTAGCGTTGGCCTGGCGGCCTGGGGCACAGCTGGAAACATCCGAAGGTCCCGCAAAATATGAGTCGACTGGCAACAGAACAACTTGTTTATTCTGGCATCGCAAAAGAGCAGCCGGTCAGGGCGACCACGTTACTCGAAGGAAGAAATCGGAGTCTCTCTTTGGCGCCCGGGGCAGCGGCTTTTATACCCTCGGAGTCGAGGGCAAGAAGGAACGGCTTGGGATGAGTCGCTCGAGACGGCGACGCACGGACATGTTGAGACGTGAAGTGACGCGTCCGCCGGGCCGGCGCTGGTCTGACCTCCTCGCCTCCCAGTTGGAGAGCTCCTCTCCCCGGCTGCCGCGCTTTGACAAGCGTGGGCACTAACATGCACACACACACACACGCACACACGACGACACGTGGCATTGAAACCTGCCTGGACGCGCTTGGCGGGAGGCGTTACGGCAGCACTGAACGGGCCCAGAATGACCGCCACTTTGAACGAAGCCCCGGCGTCCGTTGCATCCGCGCCGGCTATACCGCGCGTCGTAGCCGAAACGTAACAGACCGCCCCGCCGGGAGAATTAGATATCTATGGTCAGGGGACTGCATCCGCTGTCCAGAGGGATGTCGCTCGATGATGCTCGTAATCGAAATCGGTCGTCCCTCGGCGTTGCATGAGCGCAGCGCACAGAGAAGGCCTCGTTCTCAGGTTCAGGTTCACACAGGGCACTGCAAAGTGAGTTCGTGAGAGTTGCCATATTTGTGCTCGTTCCCAGCAAGCGTTAGAACTACGCCGAAACGCAACCGCTCAGTCAGCAAGCACGAGACAACCCTCACTAAGCTCTGCCAGGCTCTTTCCCCTTTTATACTACTGCCTAGTTCCTTACAGTAGTCAAGCAGCACTCAGAACGCGTCCACAAATTGGAAAATTGCACTAGAAAGCACATAATCACTTTGAAACACTAAACAAAAGCAATATGTTAAAAATCCTGCCTCAGGAAGAAAACATCAGTAACAAACAACTTTGAGGCGGATTCCTACGATAGGGGCTTCGACTTAAGCCATCGGCGTTACCGTTGAGACTCCCCTTTTTGTAACGCACCTCAAAGGAATATTGTTGCAAAGCGAGGCTCTAGCGCAGGAGGCGGCCATTTTTGGGAGAGATGGTCGGCAGCCATTGGAGAGGGCAGTGATCCGTCTCAATGATAAACCTCGAGCCGGCTAGGTAGCATGACAATTTCTGAACGGCCCACACGAGACACGCACACTCTTTCTCGATGGCGCTGTACGCCTGCTCACGACAGGTCAGCTTACGACTAGCATAAAGGACGGGGTGTTCCACTTCTCCATTTTCCCGTTGGCACAGTACAACGCCCATGCCTCGCTCACTAGCATCGCACTGAACAACGAACCCTTTTGTGTAGACTGGCGATCGTAGCACAGGCTGACTTGTTAGGGCGCTCTTTAGGGCGCTGAAAGCTCTTTCCTTTGTCTCGCTCCAGACGACTGTTTGGGGCTCTGTTTTTCTTAGAGCATCCGTCAGGGGAGCCGCGATATCGGAGTACCTGGGGATGTACCTCTGATAGTAGCCGGCGACACCTAAGAACGACCGAATATCGGTCTTCGTGCGCGGTTGCGGGAAGTCTCGCACAGCGGCCACCTTTATTTCAGAGGGGCGGCGACGACCCTGTCCAATCACGTGACCGAGGTAGACAACCTCAGCCTGTGCTAATTGGCACTTGGGAGCCTTGACTGTCAAGCCCGCTTCGCGCAGGCGGGTTAGCACTGCCCGCAAGTGTGCCATATGCTCAGACCAGGATGCGGAGAATATCGCTACGTCGTCTAAATACGGTAAAGCGAATTCTTCCTGTCCCCGCAACACTTTGTCCATGAGGCTTGAAAAGCAGTATGGCGCGTTCTTCAAACCAAAACTCAAAACTTTAGGACGGAATGTTCCCATTGGTGAAATGAACGCCGCATACCTACTCGCCTCTTCTGTAAGTGGAACCTGCCAATAACCCCTGACAAGATCTAGGGTGGAAATAAACTGAGCGCTACTAACTTTCTCAAGGCGCTCCTCGATGTTAGGGATCGGATAAATTTGATCCTTAGTGATGGAATTAAGCCTGCGGTAGTCGACGCAAGGACGAGGTTCCTTGCCCGGCACCTCAACTTAAATCAAAGGGGAGGTATAATCACTCTCACCCGCCTCAATAACACCGAGCTGTAGCATTTTCTTTACCTCAGCCTCCATAATATCGCACTGGCGGGGTGACACCCGGTACGCCTTGGATCGTACTGGCTCTGGGGAGGTAAGTTCTATATCATGAGTAAGGACGGAAGTCCTACCAGGCCTCTCAGAGAACTGACCTTGAAACTCTTGTAAGAGTTGGTGTAGTTCGGTTTTCTGCTCAGGCGACAGCGGTTCTTTAATGATTAAGTCACTAATGACCTGATCAGTGTCTTCCCTGTTCGTCACTGAGCTTAGTCCCGGAAGCTCGACGGGAAGCTCTTCTAACTTTCCCGTGTCGGGCTTTTCCTCTCCAGTACCTGGTGCCTTCAACGCTACAGGCTCAATTGTATCCAGTTCTGACGTGCTCGGAATATCAGCTTGCTGCGCCTCCGACCCTTTTTCATTGTTCGACAACGTCGGCCCCGCAACTACCGCCTTTGCAGCGAGCTCCCGAACTCTCGATCTGGTTAAGGCCTGAACGCTAGCCTCACCAAACAAAAGCCCCTTCTCGCGCAGGAGGTGATCGGACCTGTTCGAAAATAGGTACGGGTACTGGGGGGGCAGCATAGATGACACTACGGCCTCCGTCTCAAGTGCTCCGAAAGGTCCTTCAATAAGCACTTTTGCTACGGGCAGACACACGCTATGAGCTTCCACGGCTTGCTTGATCCATGCGCACTCGCCCGTGAACATATCGGGTTTTACGTAAGATGGGTGAACTACATCCATTGCAGCTGCGGAATCACGAAGCACTCGGCACTCTTTCCCGTTCACGAGGAAGTCTCGCATGTAAGGCTCGAGAAGCTTCATGTTCTCGTCAGTGCTACATAATGACAAACACAGGACTTTTCTTTTTGTTTCTGGACACTGCGCCGAAAAGTGACCCGGCTTCTGGCACGTATAACACACGCGCGCTTGCCTCGTCTCGAACCGCTTTCTGCGTTCGGCTTCCGCTGCCGCCGTCTCCTTACGTTTGGTAGGACTGCTTTCACTCGCATCCGCACTACGTGTGTCCCCCCTTGCTCTCATGGGTGTGAACTTCGGCCTCTCAGACTTGGAGCCAAATTCACCCTTTTGACCGTCCTTAGCTCCGCGAGCCCGACGCGTCACAAACTCCTCGGCTAGCTCGGCGGCTTTAGCCACTGTACTAACGTCTGGCCTATCCAAGACCCAGTGCCGCACGTTCTCAGGTAACCGACTATAAAACTGTTCTAGCCCGAAACACTGCAAAATTTTCTCGTGGTCACCAAACGCTTTCTCTTCTTTGAGCCACTCCTGCATGTTTGACCATAAGCCTGTAGGCAAACTCTGTATATGACTCACTTCTGCCTTTTTCATTTTCCCGAAACTTCCGACGGAACGCCTCCGCTGACAGCCTGTACTTTTTTAGCAGACTCGATTTCACTTGGTCGAAATCCTCTGCCTCCTCTCTCTTCAAGCGAGCGACTACGTCGGCCGCCTCGCCGGGTAACAAAGTGAGCAAGCGCTGTGGCCACGTTTCCCGAGAGAACCCCTGCTTCTCGCACGTTCGCTCAAAGTTAACCAGGAACAAACCAATGTCCTCTCCAAGCTTAAACGGCCGCATCAGGTCAGTCATTTTGAACGATACCCGCTCTCCTGCACCGTGTGCCTGACTTCCATTACGAGCACGTTCCATCTCTACCTCGAGACGCTTCATTTCCAAAGCGTGTTGACGGTCGCGCTCTTTCTCTTCTTGCTCTTTACGTTCGCGCTCCTCTTTTTGCTCTTTACGTTCGCGCTCGTCTTTCTGCTCCCTCTCCTCAATGGTCTCAAGGCATCCCACCGCTGCCACCAGTTGTTTCAAATGGGTTCCAAGCCCCAAGCGTAGCGTTGGCCTGGCGGCCTGGGGCACAGCTGGAAACATCCGAAGGTCCCGGCAAAGGATGAGTCGACTGGCAACAGAACAACTTGTTTATTCTGGCATCGCAAAAGAGCAGCCGGTCAGGGCGACCACGTTACTCGAAGGAAGAAATCGGAGTCTCTCTTTGGCGTCCGGGGCAGCGGCTTTTATGGACCTCCTTCACCCCGCGACGTCACGAAGATGCGGTGGCGCTGATGTTAGCAGCGACTTTCGCATGGTAGGCAAAACAGGTTCCGCTTGCCCGTGCCTACCGCAGCTGCCGCAGCTACCGGCGGCTGCTTCAAGCCTGTGCACTGCAGAAGCAGCATATATTGACCAGCTGCGTCACTGCTGGATCCGCGTAGTAGCATAAAAAATATTAAATTAGCCTCGATAGGTTTCTCGCGCATAAATGCCGCATTCGGAAACTGGCTAACAGGCATTGGGCCACGGTAGTAAAGCGCGAAGTCTGGGAGTCGATAGGCACAGCCACTCAATGCACTTAATAGCATGCAAGTTACTGCGTTCATTCACCTGAACTTCAGGATAGTAGGCTGATAATTGCTCAAGGAAAAAAAAGGCATATGTAGCCGCACACGTACTTATCACCTTGAGCCGGAGTGCACGGGGCGCCGACAGGTTCACTCGCCCCCAAGGAATGCGTTTTTTTGTTAATAGCACACCATGTTTTAATGGCGCGTTTTGTGACATTTAATATTTACTTGAAACTGTTTCTTGATATGACGACGTCATTATTTCATTCGAGTAGAAAGAAGTCTGGTAAGTTGTGTCAACCTTGCGCGGTCGCGTTGGTGTGCTTAAAATAGCGTACCTTAAGTGTGCTAAACGCCATATGCTTTTTGATTGCTCCATGCATGTGTCATGTTTCATGAGGTAATACATGATCGCGAAGCTTGTTTGGAAAGAAGCAGCCGCAGGCGTGCTACTAACAGACACGTGGCGAGATTGAGAGGGGACGCGGCATGAAAAGTGTTTTCGTTATTCATGCATGCGATATGTAACTAAACTTGGTGCAAATATGAAATTCCTACGCTAGTTTCAGTCATTCCTTTTATTTATAGCTATACCTGGCGCAGTTCTGGGTATTTATAATTAACACCGTCGTCAAGTCCCCCCAAGCTAGGTCTCAAATAATTGAGTAGATAGTGCGCAGTTTTTTTTTTATGCCAGCATGTGCATAAAGCCCTGTTTTGTATGATGGCGCGATTAGTTGTTTTTCTATATGATCAGTACTTATGCATGGATAGTTACATGAAAACGTTTCTTACAAAAAATAACTAACACAATACTGCACGTGTATGGAAAAAATCGAGAGATTTATTACGCTCCTCAACGTCTCAGGAATAGTTTGCGAGAAATGGAATCATTTGATTTTCATGCGAATTACGAAGGTGAATGATCCAGTCGCAGAAAATGTGAGAGGTCAGAAAACGAACCTTAAAGTTTATTCCCTCGTTTATGGCATCTTCGCTTTCGCTTTGGTCAAAGAAATGCAGCACTGAAATCAAAGAAATTACCTCACAATTTTTGACGACCACACTTCTAAAAAGCGTAATTTATAAATTTGTACTCAATATTTTGCTATAATTTTTCGTCACGAAACTAGACTTCAGGGCTAGGAAAGGAAATAATTCTAGAAATCAAAAATTTTCACCAAATCGACCAGCTTAACAAGAGGACAAGTCGGCCTGGCTGGTGCGTGGTCATGCGGCTAAAAACAGCGCTAAGCGAGAAAGAGGAGATCGGGGACACAACGCTGTCCCCACTTTTCGCGCAGCGCGACACGTACGTATGTCAGCAGACGATGAGCGCATGTCTGCTCCGGCGAAACAACGCCAGCACTTCCCCTCACTACTGTCCCGAAGTAAAATCATTCCGGCTAGTGCAGAGTGTCAAAACTTGTTTTATTCAATGCCTAGCGCGTAAATAAACGGCAGGAACTCTTTCTACATGTTTACTACTAACCATATATACAATACACAGTGGCAAACTATTTCTCTTTATAGGCCGCACGTGGACAACGCGAGCTCGTGTACTTTGACAAATTACTAAGTTGGAAGCATCGACCATTGCTGTGATTCGCAGAAACTGGAAACGCGCCTACAAGCCTTGAAAACCCGCGCACAACACCTATCCGCGACGCCACTCCCCGACCTTTTGCCTACCACGAGCTCGCTAGCGACTGCAGCGCCACCTCGTTTGTTTACAAACATGCAGGAGGTCCATACCCTCGGAGTCGAGGGCAAGAAGGAACGGCTTGGGATGAGTCGCACGAGACGGCGACGCACGGACATGCTGAGACGTGAAGTGACGCGTCCGCCGGGCCGGCGCCGGTCAGACCTCCTCGCCTCCCAGTTGGGGAGCTCCTCTCCCCGGCTGCCGCGCTTTGACAAGCGTGTGCACTAACATGCACACACACACACACGCACACACGACGACACGTGGCATTGAAACCTGCCTTGACGCGCTTGGCGGGAGGCGTTACGGCAGCTCTGAACGGGCCCAAAATGACCGCCACTTTGAACGAAGCCCCGGCGTCCGTTGCATCCGCGCCGGCTATACCGCGCTTCGTAGGCGAAACGTAACACTGTCGTTGCCTCGATTTACATGACACGCTGCCTTTAGATTCCTGTGATTTTTGTGCACGCAGTTACTGCTACTTAGCGTTGCCTGCATATACATCACATGCTGCCTTTTGCTTCCTGTGTTTTTTTGTGCTCGCAGTTGCTGCTACTTAGCACTGCCTGTATATACATGACATGCTGCCTTTTGCTTCGTGAGATTTTTTGTGCAATCATTTAGTGCTACCTAGCGTTTCCTGCATTTACATGACATGCTGCCTTTTGCTTCCTATGTTGTTTTTTGTGCACGCAGTTAGTGGTACCTAGCGTTGCCTGCATTTAAATGACATGCTTACTTTTGCTTCTTGTGTTTTTTGTCATGAAGTTAGTGCTACTTATCATTGCTTGCATATACATCACATACTGCCTTTTGCTTACTTTTTTTTGTGCATGCAGTTAGTGCTACTTATTGTTGCCAGCCTATACATGGCAAGCTGCCTTTTTCTTCGTGTGTTTTTTGTGCACATAGTGCTACCTAGCGTTGCCTGCATTTAGACGACATGCTGCCTTTTGCTTCGTATTTTTTTTGCGCGCAGTTAGTGCTACCTAGCGTTGCCTGCATATACATGACATGCTGCCTTATGCTTCCTGTGTTTTTTTTTTGCACGCAGTAAGTGCTACCTAGCGTTGCCTGCATTTACACGGCATGCTGCCTTTTGCTTCCTGTGTTTTTTTGTGCATGCAGTTAGTGCTACCTGTCGTTGCCAGGATTTACATGACACGCCGCCTTTTGCTTCCTTTGTTTTTTTGTGCACGTAGTTAGAGCTACCTAGCGTTTCCTGCATATACATCACATGCTACCTTTTGCTTCGTGAGTTTTTTTTGTGCAATCATTTAGTGCTACCTAGCGTTTCCGACATTTACATGACATGCTGCCTTTTGCTTCCTGTGTTTTTTTTGTGCACGCAGTTAGTTGTACCTAGCGTTGCCTGCATTTAGATGACATGCTTACTTTTGCTTCTTGTGTTTTTTTGTCAAGCAGTTAGCGCTACTTATCGTTGCCAGCATATGCAAGGCATGCTGCCTTTTGCTTCCTGTGTTTTTTGTGCATGCCGTTAGTGCTACCTAGCGTTGCCTGCATATCAATGACATGCTGCCTTTTGTTTCCTGTGTTTTTTGCACGCAGTCAGTGCAACCTAGCGTTGCCTGCATTTATATGGCATGCTGCCTTTTGCTTCCTGTGTTATTTTGTGCACACAGTTAGTGGTACCTAGCGTTGCCTCCATTTACATGACGTGCTGCCTCTGCTTCCTCTGTTTTTGTGCACGCAGTTAGTTCGACATAGCGTTGCCTGCATTTACATGACATGCTGCCTTTTGCTTCCTGTCTTTTTTTGTCCAAGCAGTTCGTGCAACCTAGCATTGCCTGCATTTACATAGCATGGTATATTTTGCTTCCTGTGTTTTTTTGTGCACGCAGTTACGGCTACTTAGTGTTGCCTGCATATGCATGACATGCTGCCCTTTGCTTCGTGAGTTTTTTTGTGCAATCGTTTCGTGCTACCTAGCGTTTCCAGCATTTACATGAAATGCTGACTTTTGCTTCCTGTGTTGTTTTTTGTGCATGCAGTTAGTGGTACCTAGCGTTGCCTGCATTTAGATGACATGCTTCCTTTTGCTTCTTGTGCCTTTCTGTCATGCAGTTAGCACTACTTATCGTTGCCTGCATATACATGACATGCCGCCTTTTGTTTCCTGTGTTTTTTTTTGTGCACACAGTTAGTGCTACCTAGCGTTGCCTGCATTTAGACGACATGCTGCCTTTTGCTTCCGGTTTTTTGTGCACGCAGTTAGTGCTACCTAGCGTTGCCTGCATATACATGACATGCGGCCTTTAGCTTCCTGTGTTCTTTTTTGCACGCAGTTAGTGCTACTTAGCGTTGCCTGCGTATACATCACATGCTGCCTTTGGCTTCCAGTGTTTTTTTTGTGCACGCAGTTATTGCTACTTATCGTTGCCTGCATTTACATGACATGCTGCCTTTTGCTTCCTCTTTTGTTTGTGCACGCAGTTAGTGCTACTTAGCGTTGCCTGCATATACATGGCATGCTGCCTTTTGCTTTCCTGTGTATTTTGTGCACGCAGTTAGTGCTACCTAGCGCTGCCTGCGTATATATGACATGCTGCCTTTTGTTTCCTTTGTCTTTTTTATGCACGCAGTTAGTGCTACCTACCATTGTCTCCATATAGATGACATGTTGCCTCTTGCTTCCTGTGTTCTTTTCTGCACGCAGTTTGTGCTACCTAGCGTTGCCTGCTTATACATGACATGATACCTTTTGCTTCCTGTCTCTTTTTTGTGCACGCAGTTAGTGCTACCTGTCGTTGCCTGGATTTACATGACACGTTGCCTTTAGATTCCTGTGATTTTTGTGCACGCGGTTAGTGCTACTTAGCCTTGCCTGCATATGCATGTCATGCTGCCGTTTGCTTGTTGTGTTTTTGTTTTGTGCACACAGTTAGCGCTACCTAGCGTTGCCTGCATTTAAATGACATGCTGCCTTTTGCTTTCTGTGTTTTTCTTGTGCACGCAGTTTGTGCTACTTAGCGTGGCCTGCATATACATGACATGCCTCCCTTTTGCTTCCTTTGTTTTTTTGCTCGCAGTTAGTGCTACCAAGTGTTGCCTACATTTACATGACATGCTGCCTTTTGCTTAATGTTTTTTGTGCACGCAGTTAGTGCTACCTAGCGTTGCCTGCATATACATGACATCTGCTTCCTATGTTTTTTGTGCACGCAGTTAGTGCTACCTGTTGTTGCCTGGATTTACATGGCACGCTGCCTTTAGATTCCTGTGATTTTTTGCATGCAGTTAGTGCTACTTAGCCTTGCCTGCATATACATCACATGCTGCCTTTTGTTTCCTGTGCTTTTTTTGCACGCAGTTAGTTCTACCTAGCGTTGCCTGCATTTGCATGACACGCTGCATTTTGCTTCCTGTGTTTTTTGTCCAAGCAGATTGTGCAACCTAGCGCTGCCTGCATTTACATAGCATGGTACCTTTTGCTTCCTGTTTTTTTGCTCGCAGTTACTGCTACTTAGCATTGCCTGCATATACATGACATGCTGCCTTTTGCTTCGTGAGTTTTTTTGTGCAATCATTTAGTGCTACCTAGCGTTTCCTGCATTTACATGACAAGCCTACTTTTGCTTCTCTTGTTTTTTTGTCATGCAGTTAGCGCTATTTATCGTTGCCTGCATATACATGACATGCTGCCTTTTGCTTCCTGAGCTTTTTTTGTGCACGCAGTTAGTCCTACTTAGCGTTGCCTGCATATACATGACATGCTGCGTTTTGTTTCCTGTGTTTTTTTGTGCACATAGTGCTACCTAGCATTGCCTGCATTTAGACGACATGCTGCCTTTTGCTGGCTGTTTTTCGTGCACGCAGTTAGTGCTACCTAGCCTTGCCTGCTTAAACATGACATGCTGCCTTTTGCTTCCTGTGTTTTTAGTGCACGCAGTTAGTGCTACCTGTTGTTGCAAATGGGTTGCAAGCCCCAAGGGTAGCGTTGGCCTGGCGGCCTGGGGCACAGCTGGAAACATCCGAAGGTCCCGCAAAGGATGAGTCGACTGGCAACAGAACAACTTGTTTATTCTGGCATCGCAAAAGAGCAGCCGGTCAGGGCGACCACGTTACTCGAAGGAAGAAATCGGAGTCTCTCTTTGGCGTCCGGGGCAGCGGCTTTTATACCCTCGGAGTCGAGGGCAAGAAGGAACGGCTTGGGATGAGTCGCTCGAGACGGCGACGCACGGACATGTTGAGACGTGAAGTGACGCGTCCGCCGGGCCGGCGCCGGTCTGACCTCCTCGCCTCCCAGTTGGGGAGCTCCTCTCCCCCGGCTGCCGCGCTTTGACAAGCGTGGTCACTAACATGCACACACACACACACACGCACACACGACGACACGTGGCATTGAAACCTGCCTGGACGCGCTTGGCGGGAGGCGTTACGGCAGCACTGAACGGGCCCAAAATGACCGCCACTTTGAACGAAGCCCCGGCGTCTGTTGCATCCGCGCCGGCTATACCGCGCGTCGTAGCCGAAACGTAAAAGACCGCCCCGCCGGGAGAAGGAGATCCCTATGGTCAGGGGACTGCATCCGCTGTCCAGAGGGATGTCGCTCGATGATGCTCGTAATCGAAATCGGTCGTCCCACGGCGTTGCATGAGCGCAGCGCACAGAGAAGGCCTCGTTCTCAGGTTCAGGTTCACACTGGGCACTGCAAAGTGAGTTCGTGAGAGTTGCCATATTTGTGCTCGTTCCCAGCAAGCGTTAGAACTACGCCGAAACGCAACCGCTCAGTCAGCAAGCAAGAGACAACCCTCACTAAGCTCTGCCAGGCTCTTTCCCCTTTTATACTACTGCCTAGTTCCTTACAGTAGTCAAGCAGCACTCAGAACGCGTCCACAAATTGGAAAATTGCACTAGAAAGCACATAATCACTTTGAAACACTAAACAAAAGCAATATGTTAAAATTCCTGCCTCAGGAAGAAAAGATCAGTAACAAACAACTTTGAGGCGGATTCCTACGTTAGGGGCTTCGACTTAAGCCATCGGCGTTACCGTTGAGACTCCCCTTTTTGTAACGCACCTCAAAGGAATATAGTTGCAAAGCAGGCTCCAGCGCAGGAGGCGGGCATTTTTGGGAGAGATGGTCTGCAGCCATTGGAGAGGGCAGTGATCCGTCTCAATGATAAACCTCGAGCCGGCTAGGTAGCATGACAATTTCTGAACGGCCCACACGAGACACGCACACTATTTCTCGATGGCGCAGTACGCCTGCTCACGACAGGTCAGCTTACGACTAGCATAAAGGACGGGGTGTTCCACTTCTCCATTTTCCCGTTGGCACAGTACAACGCCCATGCCTCGCTCACTAGCATCGCACTGAACAACGAACCCTTTTGTGTAGACTGGCGATCGTAGCACAGGCTGACTTGTTAGGGCGCTCTTTAGGGCGCTAAAAGCTCTTTCCTTTGTCTCGCTCCAGACGACTGTTTGGGGATCTGTTTTTCTTAGAGCATCCGTCAGGGGAGCCGCGATATCGGAGTACCTGGGGATGTACCTCTGATAGTAGCCGGCGACACCTAAGAACGACCGAATATCGGTCTTCGTGCGCGGTTGCTGGAAGTCTCGCACAGCGGCCACCTTTATTTCAGAGGTGCGGCGACGACCCTGTCCAATCACGTGACCGAGGTAGACAACCTCAGCCTGTGCTAATTGGCACTTGGGAGCCTTGACTGTCAAGCCCGCTTCGCGCAGGCGGGTTAGCACTGCCCGCAAGTGTGCCATACGCTCAGACCAGGATGCGGAGCATATCGCTACGTCGTCTAAATACGGTAAAGCGAATTCTTCCTGTCCCCGCAACACTTTGTCCATGAGGCTTTAAAAGCAGTATGGCGCGTTCTTCAAACCAAAACTCAAAACTTTAGGACGGAATGTTCCCATTGGTGAAATGAACGCCGCATACCTACTCGTCTCTTCTGTAAGTGGAACCTGCCAATAACCCCTGACAAGATCTAGGGTGGAAATAAACTGAGCGCTACTAATTTTCTCAAGGCGCTCCTCGATGTTAGGGATCGGATAAATTTGATCCTTAGTGATGGAATTAAGCCTGCGGTAGTCGACGCAAGGACGAGGTTCCTTGCCCGGCACCTCAACTTAAATCAAAGGGGAGGTATAATCACTCTCACCCGCCTCAATAACACCGAGCTGTAGCATTTTCTTTACCTCAGCCTCCATAATATCGCGCTGGCGGGGTGACACCCGGTACGCCTTGGATCGTACTGGCTCTGGGGAGGTAAGTTCTATATCATGAGTAAGGACGGAAGTCCTACCAGGCCTCTCAGAGAACTGACCTTGAAACTCTTGTAAGAGTTGGTGTAGTTCGGTTTTCTGCTCAGGCGACAGCGGTTCTTTAATGATTAAGTCACTAATGTCCTGATCAGTGTCTTCCCTGTTCGTCACTGAGCTTAGTCCCGGAAGCTCGACGGGAAGCTCTTCTAACTTTCCCGTGTCGGGCTTTTCCTCTCCAGTACCTGGTGCCTTCAACACTACAGGCTCAATTTTATCCAGTTCTGACGTGCTCGGAATATCAGCTTGCTGCGCCTCCGACCCTTTTTCATTGTTCGACAACGTCAGCCCCGCAACTACCGCCTTTGCAGCGAGCTCCCGAACTCTCGATCTGGTTAAGGCCTGAACGCTAGCCTCACCAAACAAAAGCCCCTTCTCGCGCAGGAGGTGATCGGACCTGTTCGAAAATAGGTACGGGTACTGGGGGGGCAGCATAGATGACACTACGGCCTCCGTCTCAAGTGCTCCGAAAGGTCCTTCAATAGGCACTTTTGCTACGGGCAGACACACGCTATGAGCTTCCACGGCTTGCTTGATCCATGCGCACTCGCCCGTGAACATATCGGGTTCTACGTAAGATGGGTGAACTACATCCATTGCAGCTGCGGAATCACGAAGCACTCGGCACTCTTTCCCGTTCACGAGGAAGTCTCGCATGTAAGGCTCGAGAAGCTTCATGTTCTCGTCAGTGCTACATAATGACAAACACACGACTTTTCTTTTTGTTTCTGGACACTGCGCCGAAAAATGACCCGGCTTCTGGCACGTATAACACACGCGCGCTTGCCTCGTCTCGAACCGCTTTCTGCGTTCGGCTTCCGCTGCCGCCGTCTCCTTACGTTTGGTAGGACTGCTTTCACTCGCATCCGCACTACGTGTGTCCCCCCTTGCTCTCATGGGTGTGAACTTCGGCCTCTCAGACTTGGAGCCAAATTCACCCTTTTGACCGTCCTTAGCTCCGCGAGCCCGACGCGTCACAAACTCCTCGGCTAGCTCGGCGGCTTTAGCCACTGTACTAACGTCTGGCCTATCCAAGACCCAGTGCCGCACGTTCTCAGGTAACCGACTATAAAACTGTTCTAGCCCGAAACACTGCAAAATTTTCTCGTGGTCACCATACGCTTTCTCTTCTTTGAGCCACTCCTGCATGTTTGACATAAGCCTGTAGGCAAACTCTGTATATGACTCACTTCTGCCTTTTTCATTTTCCCGAAACATCCGACGGAACGCCTCCGCTGACAGCCTGTACTTTTTTAGCAGACTCGATTTCACTTGGTCGAAATCCTCTGCCTCCTCTCTCTTCAAGCGAGCGACTACGTCGGCCGCCTCGCCGGGTAACAAAGTGAGCAAGCGCTGTGGCCACGTTTCCCGAGAGAACCCCTGCTTCTCGCACGTTCGCTCAAAGTTAACCAGAAACAAACCAATGTCCTCTCCAAGCTTAAACGGCCGCATCAGGTCAGTCATTTTGAACGATACCCGCTCTCCTGCACCGTGTGCCTGACTTCCATTACGAGCGCGTTCCATCTCTACCTCGAGACGCTTCATTTCCAAAGCGTGTTGACGGTCGCGCTCTTTCTCTTCTTGCTCTTTACGTTCGCGCTCCTCTTTTTGCTCTTTACGTTCGCGCTCGTCTTTCTGCTCCCTCTCCTCAATGGTCTCAAGGCATCCCACCGCTGCCACCAGTTGTTTCAAATGGGTTCCAAGCCCCAAGCGTAGCGTTGGCCTGGCGGCCTGGGGCACAGCTGGAAACATCCGAAGGTCCCGGCAAAGGATGAGTCGACTGGCAACAGAACAACTTGTTTATTCTGGCATCGCAAAAGAGCAGCCGGTCAGGGCGACCACGTTACTCGAAGGAAGAAATCGGAGTCTCTCTTTGGCGTCCGGGGCAGCGGCTTTTATACCCTCGGAGTCGAGGGCAAGAAGGAACGGCTTGGGATGAGTCGTACGAGACGGCGACGCACGGACATGCTGAGACGTGAAGTGACGCGTCCGCCGGGCCGGCGCCGGTCAGACCTCCTCGCCTCCCAGTTGGGGAGCTCCTCTCCCCGGCTGCCGCGCTTTGACAAGCGTGGGCACTAACATGCACACACACACACACACGACGACACGTGGCATTGAAACCTGCCTTGACGCGCTTGGCGGGAGGCGTTACGGCAGCTCTGAACGGGCCCAAAATGACTGCCACTTTGAACGAAGCCCCGGCGTCCGTTGCATCCGCGCCGGCTATACCGCGCTTCGTAGGCGAAACGTAACACTGTCGTTGCCTCGATTTACATGACACGCTGCCTTTAGATTCCTGTGATTTTTGTGCACGCAGTTACTGCTACTTAGCGTTGCCTGCATATACATCACATGCTGCCTTTTGCTTCCTGTGTTTTTTTTGTGCTCGCAGTTGCTGCTACTTAGCACTGCCTGCATATACATGACATGCTGCCTTTTGCTTCGTGAGATTTTTTGTGCAATCATTTAGTGCTACCTAGCGTTTCCTGCATTTACATGACATGCTGCCTTTTGCTTCCTATGTTGTTTTTTGTGCACGCAGTTAGTGGTACCTAGCGTTGCCTGCATTTAAATGACATGCTTACTTTTGCTTCTTGTGTTTTTTGTCATGAAGTTAGTGCTACTTATCATTGCTTGCATATACATCACATACTGCCTTTTGCTTACTTTTTTTTGTGCATGCGGTTAGTGCTACTTATTGTTGCCAGCCTATACATGGCAAGCTGCCTTTTGCTTCGTGTGTTTTTTGTGCACATAGTGCTACCTAGCGTTGCCTGCATTTAGACGACATGCTGCCTTTTGCTTCGTGATTTTGTGCGCGCAGTTAGTGCTACCTAGCGTTGCCTGCATATACATGACATGCTGCCTTATGCTTCCTGTGTTTTTTTTTGCACGCAGTAAGTGCTACCTAGCGTTGCCTGCATTTACACGGCATGCTGCCTTTTGCTTCCTGTGTTTTTTTGTGCATGCAGTTAGTGATACCTGTCGTTGCCAGGATTTACATGACACGCTGCCTTTAGATTCCTGTGATTTTTGTGCACGCAGTTAGTTCTACTAAGTGTTGCCTGCATATACATCACATGCTGCCTTTTGCTTCGTGAGTTTTTTTTTTTTTTGCGCAATCATTTAGTGCTACCTAGCCTTTCCGGCATTTACATGACATGCTGTCTTTTGCTTCCTGTGTTTTTTTTGTGCACGCAGTTAGTTGTACCTAGCGTTGCCTGCATTTAGATGGCATGCTTACTTTTGCTTCTTGTGTTTTTTTGTCATGCAGCTAGCGCTACTTATCGTTGCCAGCATATGCAAGGCATGCTGCCTTTTGCTTTCTGTGTTTTTTGTGCATGCAGTTAGTGCTACCTAGCGTTGCCAGCATATACATTGCATGCTGCCTTTTGCTTCCTGTGTTTTTTGTGCATGCAGTTAGAACTATCTAGCATTGCCTGAATTTAATTGACATGCCGCCTTTTGCTTCCTTTGTTTTTTTTGTGCACGTAGTTAGAGCTACCTAGCGTTTCCTGCATATACATCACATGCTGCCTTTTGCTTCGTGTGTTTTTTAGTGCACGCAGTTAGTGGTACCTAGCGTTGCCTGCATTTATATGACAAGCCTACTTTTGCTTCTCTTGTTTTTTTGTCATGCAGTTAGCGCTATTTATCGTTGCCTGCATATACATGACATGCTGCCTTTTGCTTCCTGAGCTTTTTTTGTGCACGCAGTTAGTCCTACTTAGCGTTGCCTGCATATACATGACATGCTGCGTATTGTTTCCTGTGTTTTTTTTTGTGCACATAGTGCTACCTAGCTTTGCCTGCATTTAGACGACATGCTGCCTTTTGCTGCCTGTTTTTTGTGCACGCAGTTAGTGCTACCTAGCCTTGCCTGCATAAACATGACATGCTGCCTTTTGCTTCCTGTGTTTTTAGTGCACGCAGTTAGTGCTACCTAGCGTTGCCTGCATTTACATGGCATGCTGTCTTTTGCTTCCTGTGTTTTTTGTACATGCAGTTAGTGCTACCTGTTGTTGCAAATGGGTTGCAAGCCCCAAGGGTAGCGTTGGCCTGGCGGCCTGGGGCACAGCTGGAAACATCCGAAGGTCCCGGCAAAGGATGAGTCGACTGGCAACAGAACAACTTGTTTATTCTGGCATCGCAAAAGAGCAGCCGGTCAGGGCGACCACGTTACTCGAAGGAAGAAATCGGAGTCTCTCTTTGGCGTCCGGGGCAGCGGCTTTTATACCCTCGGAGTCGAGGGCAAGAAGGAACGGCTTGGGATGAGTCGCTCGAGACGGCGACGCACGGACATGTTGAGAAGTGAAGTGACGCGTCCGCCGGGCCGGCGCTGGTCTGACCTTCTCGCCTCCCTGTTGGGGAGCTCCTCTCCCCGGCTGCCGCGCTTTGACAAGCGTGGGCACTAACATGCACACACACACACACGCACACACGACGACACATGGCATTGAAACCTGCCTGGACGCGCTTGGCGGGAGGCGTTACGGCAGCACTGAACGGGCCCAAAATGACCGCCACTTTGAACGAAGCCCCGGCGTCCGTTGCATCCGCGCCGGCTATACCGCGCGTCGTAGCCGAAACGTAACAGACCGCCCCGCCGGGAGAAGGAGATCCCTATGGTCAGGGGACTGCATCCGCTGTCCAGAGGGATGTCGCTCGATGATGCTCGTAATCGAAATCGGTCGTCCCTCGGCGTTGCATGAGCGCAGCGCACAGAGAAGGCCTCGTTCTCAGGTTCAGGTTCACACAGGGCACTGCAAAGTGAGTTCGTGAGAGTTGCCATATTTGTGCTCGTTCCCAGCAAGCGTTAGAACTACGCCGAAACGCAACCGCTCAGTCAGCAAGCACGAGACAACCCTCACTAAGCTCTGCCAGGCTCTTTCCCCTTTTATACTACTGCCTAGTTCCTTACAGTAGTCAAGCAGCACTCAGAACGCGTCCACAAATTGGAAAATTGCACTAGAAAGCACATAATCACTTTGAAACAATAAACAAAAGCAATATGTTAAAAATCCTGCCTCAGGATGAAAACATCAGTAACAAACAACTTTGAGGCGGATTCCTACGTTAGGGGCTTCGACTTAAGCCATCGGCGTTACCGTTGAGACTCCCCTTTTTGTAACGCACCTCAAAGGAATATTGTTGCAAAGCGAGGCTCCAGCGCAGGAGGCGGCCATTTTTGGGAGAGATGGTCTGCAGCCATTGGAGAGGGCAGTGATCCGTCTCAATGATAAACCTCGAGCCGGCTAGGTAGCATGACAATTTCTGAACGGCCCACACGAGACACGCACACTCTTTCTCGATGGCGCTGTACGCCTGCTCACGACAGGTTAGCTTACGACTAGCATAAAGGACGGGGTGTTCCACTTCTCCATTTTCCCGTTGGCACAGCACAACGCCCATGCCTCGCTCACTAGCATCGCACTGAACAACGAACCCTTTTGTGTAGACTGGCGATCGTAGCA
Organism: Amblyomma americanum; assembly: GCF_052857255.1. Classification (NCBI taxonomy): domain Eukaryota; kingdom Metazoa; phylum Arthropoda; class Arachnida; order Ixodida; family Ixodidae; genus Amblyomma; species Amblyomma americanum. Next base: position 497,858,217 of record NC_135497.1, read on the forward strand.
CAGGCTGGCTTGTTAGGGCGCTCTTTAGGGCGCTAAAAGCTCTTTCCTTTCTCTCGCTCCAGACGACTGTTTGGGGCTCTGTTTTTCTTAGAGCATCCGTCAGGGGAGCCGTGATATCGGAGTACCTGGGGATGTACCTCTGATAGTAGCCGGCGACACCTAAGAACGACCGAATATCGGTCTTCGTGCGCGGTTGCGGGAAGTCTCGCACAGCGGCCACCTTTATTTCAGAGGGGCGGCGACGACCCTGTCCAATCACGTGACCGAGGTAGACAACCTCAGCCTGTGCTAATTGGCACTTGGGAGCCTTGACTGTCAAGCCCGCTTCGCGCAGGCGGGTTAGCACTGCCCGCAAGTGTGCCATATGCTCAGACCAGGATGCGGAGAATATCGCTACGTCGTCTAAATACGGTAAAGCGTATTCTTCCTGTCCCCGCTACAATTTGTCCATGAGGCTTGAAAAGCAGTATGGCGCGTTCTTCAAACCAAAACTCAAAATTTTAGGACGGAATGTTCCCATTGGTGAAATGAACGCCGCATACCTACTCGCCTCTTCTGTAAGTGGAACCTGCCAATAACCCCTGACAAGATCTAGGGTGGAAATAAACTGAGCGCTACTAACTTTCTCAAGGCGCTCCTCGATGTTAGGGATCGGATAAATTTGATCCTTAGTGATGGAATTAAGCCTGCGGTAGTCGACGCAAGGACGAGGTTCCTTGCCCGGCACCTCAACTTAAATCAAAGGGGAGGTATAATCACTCTCAACCGCCTCAATAACACCGAGCTGTAGCATTTTCTTTACCTCAGCCTCCATAATATCGCGCTGGAGGGTGACACCCGGTACGCCTTGGATCGTACTGGCTCTGGGGAGGTAAGTTCTATATCATGAGTAAGGACGGAAGTCCTACCAGGCCTCTCAGAGAACTGACCTTGAAACTCTTGTAAGAGTTGGTGTAGTTCGGTTTTCTGCTCAGGCGACAGCGGTTCTTTAATGATTAAGTCACTAATGACCTGATCAGTGTCTTCCCTGTTCGTCACTGAGCTTAGTCCCGGAAGCTCGACCGGAAGCTCTTCTAACTTTCCCGTGTCGGGCTTTTCCTCTCCAGTACCTGGTGCCTTCAACGCTACAGGCTCAATTTTATCCAGTTCTGACGTGCTCGGAATATCAGCTTGCTGCGCCTCCGACCCTTTTTCATTGATCGACAACGTCGGCCCCGCAACTACCGCCTTTGCAGCGAGCTCCCGAACTCTCGATCTGGTTAATGCCTGAACGCTAGCCTCACCAAACAAAAGCCCCTTCTCGCGCAGGAGGTGATCGGACCTGTTCGAAAATAGGTACGGGTACTGGGGGGGCAGCATAGATGACACTACGGCCTCCGTCTCAAGTGCTCCGAAAGGTCCTTCAATAAGCACTTTTGCTACGGGCAGACACACGCTATGAGCTTCCACGGCTAGCTTGATCCATGCGCACTCGCCCGTGAACATATCGGGTTCTACGTAAGATGGGTGAACTACATCCATTGCAGCTGCGGAATCACGAAGCACTCGGCACTCTTTCCCGTTCACGAGGAAGTCTCGCATGAAAGGCTCGAGAAGCTTCATGTTCTCGTCAGTGCTACATAATGACAAACACAGGACTTTTCTTTTTCGTTCTGGACACTGCGCCGAAAAGTGACCCGGCTTCTGGCACGTATAACACACGCGCGCTTGCCTCGTCTCGAACCGCTTTCTGCGTTCGGCTTTGGCTGCCGCCGTCTCGTTACGTTTGGTAGGACTGCTTTCACTCGCATCCGCACTACGTGTGTCCCCCCTTGCTCTCATGGGTGTGAACTTCGGCCTCTCAGACTTGGAGCCAAATTCACCCTTTTGACCGTCCTTAGCTCCGCGAGCCCGACGCGTCACAAACTCCTCGGCTAGCTCGGCGGCTTTAGCCACTGTACTAACGTCTGGCCTATCCAAGAACCAGTACCGCACGTTCTCAGGTAACCGACTATAAAACTGTTCTAGCCCGAAAGACTGCAAAATTTTCTCGTGGTCACCAAACGCTTTCTCTTCTTTGAGCCACTCCTGCATGTTTGACATAAGCTTGTAGGCAAACTCTGTATATGACTCACTTCTGCCTTTTTCATTTTCCCGAAACTTCCGACGGAACGCCTCCGCTGACAGCCTGTACTTTTTTAGCAGACTCGATTTCACTTGGTCGAAATCCTCTGCCTCCTCTCTCTTCAAGCGAGCGACTACGTCGGCCGCCTCGCCGGGTAACAAAGTGAGCAAGCGCTGTGGCCACGTTTCCCGAGAGAACCCCTGCTTCTCGCACGTTCGCTCAAAGTTAACCAGGAACAAACCAATGTCCTCTCCAAGCTTAAACGGCCGCATCAGGTCAGTCATTTTGAACGATACCCGCTCTCCTGCACCGTGTGCCTGACTTCCATTACGAGCGCGTTCCATCTCTACCTCGAGACGCTTCATTTCCAAAGCGTGTTGACGGTCGCGCTCTTTCTCTTCTTGCTCTTTACGTTCGCGCTCCTCTTTTTGCTATTTACGTTCGCGCTCGTCTTTCTGCTCCCTCTCCTCAATGGTCTCAAGGCATCCTACCGCTGCCACCAGTTGTTTCAAATGGGTTCCAAGCCCCAAGCGTAGCATTGGCCTGGCGGCCTGGGGCACAGCTGGAAACATCCGAAGGTCCCGTCAAAGGATGAGTCGACTGGCAACAGAACAACTTGTATATTCTGGCATCGCAAAAGAGCAGCCGGTCAGGGCGACCACGTTACTCGAAGGAAGAAATCGGAGTCTCTCTTTGGCGTCCGGGGCACCGGCTTTTATACCCTCGGAGCCGAGGGCAAGAAGGAACGGCTTGGGATGAGTCGCACGAGACGGCGACGCACGGACATGCTGAGACGTGAAGTGACGCGTCCGCCGGGCCGGCGCCGGTCAGACCTCCTCGCCTCCCAGTTGGGGAGCTCCTCTCCCCGGCTGCCGCGCTTTGACAAGCGTGGGCACTAACATGCACACACACACACACGCACACACGACGACACGTGGCATTGAAATCTGCCTGGACGCGCTTGGCGGGAGGCGTTACGGCAGCACTGAACGGGCCCAAAATGACCGCCACTTTGAACGAAGCCCCGGCGTCCGTTGCATCCGCGCCGGCTATACCGCGCGTCGTAGGCGAAACGTAGCACTGTCGTTGCCTCGATTTACATGACACGCTGCCTTTAGATTCCTGTGATTTTTGTGCACGCAGTTACTGCTACTTAGCGTTGCCTGCATATACATCACATGCTGCCTTTTGCTTCCTGTGTTTTTTTGTGCACGCAGTTGCTGCTACTTAGCACTGCCTGCATATACATGACATGCTGCCTTTTGCTTCGTGAGATTTTTTGTGCAATCATTTAGTGCTACCTAGCGTTTCCTGCATTTACATGACATGCTGCCTTTTGCTTCCTATGTTGTTTTTTGTGCACGCAGTTAGTGGTACCTAGCGTTGCCTGCATTTAAATGACATGCTTACTTTTGCTTCTTGTGTTTTTTGTTGTGAAGTTAGTGCTACTTATCATTGCCTGCATATACAACACATGCTGCCTTTTGCTTCCTGTTTTTTTTGTGCATGCAGTTAGTGCTACTTATTGTTGCCAGCCTATACATGGCAAGCTGCCTTTTGCTTCCTGTGTTTTTTGTGCACATAGTGCTACCTAGCGTTGCCTGCATTTAGACGACATGCTGCCTTTTGCTTCGTGATTTTTGTGCGCGCAGTTAGTGCTACCTAGCGTTGCCTGCATATACATGACATGCTGCCTTATGCTTCCTGTGTTTTTTTTGCACGCAGTAAGTGCTACCTAGCGTTGCCTGAATTTACACGGCATGCTGCCTTTTCCTTCCTGTGTTTTTTTGTGCATGCAGTTAGTGCCACCTGTCGTTGCCAGGATTTACATGACACGCTGCCTTCAGATTCCTGTGATTTTTGTGCACGCAGTTAGTTCTACTAAGTGTTGCCTGCATATACATCACATGCTGCCTTTTGCTTCGTGAGTTTTTTTTTGCGCAATCATTTAGTGCTACCTAGCGTTTCCGGCATTTACATGACATGCTGTCTTTTGCTTCCTGTGTTTTTTTTTGTGCACGCAGTTAGTTGTACCTAGCGTTTCCTGCATTTAGAGGGCATGCTTACTTTTGCTTCTTGTGTTTTTTTGTCATGTAGTTAGCGCTATTTATCGTTGCCAGCATATGCAAGGCATGCTGCCTTTTGCTTTTAGTGTTTTTTGTTCATGCAGTTAGTGCTACCTAGCGTTGCCAGCATATACATGGGATGCTGCCTTTTGCTTCCTGTGTTTTTTGTGCATGCAGTTAGAACTATCTAGCATTGCCTGAATTTAATTGACATGCCGCCTTTTGCTTCCTTTGTTTTTTTTTGTGCACGTAGTTAGAGCTACCTAGCGTTTCCTGCATATACATCACATGCTGCCTTTAGCTTCGTGAGTTTTTTGTGCAATCATTTAGTGCTACCTAGCGTTTCCTGCATTTACATGACATGCTGCCTTTTGCTTCCTGTGTTTTTTTTGTGCACGCAGTTAGTGGTACCTAGCGTTGCCTGCATTTATAAGACTAGCCTACTTTTCCTTCTCTTGTTTTTTGTCATGCAGTTCGCGCTATTTATCGTTGCCTGCATACACATGACATGCTACCTTTTGCTTCCTGAGCTTTTTTTGTGCACGCAGTTAGTCCTACTTAGCGTTGCCTGCATATACATGACATGCTGCGTTTTGTTTCCTGTGTTTTTTTTTGTGCACATAGTGCTACCTATCTTTGCCTGCATTTAGACGACATGCTGCCTTTTGCTGCCTGTTTTTCGTGCACGCTGTTAGTGCTACCTAGCCTTGCCTGCATAAACATGACATGCTGCCTTTTGCTTCCTGTGTTTTTAGTGCACGCAGTTAGTGCTACCTAGCGTTGCCTGCATTTACATGGCATGCTGTCTTTTGCTTCCTGTGTTTTTGTACATGCAGTTAGTGCTACCTGTTGTTGCAAATGGGTTGCAAGCCCCAAGGGTAGCGTTGGCCTGGCGGCCTGGGGCACAGCTGGAAACATCCGAAGGTACCGGCAAAGGATGAGTCGACTGGCAACAGAACAACTTGTTTATTCTGGCATCGCAAAAGAGCAGCCGGTCAGGGCGACCACGTTACTCGAAGGAAGAAATCGGAGTCTCTCTTTGGCGTCCGGGGCAGCGGCTTTTATACCCTCGGAGTCGAGGGCAAGAAGGAACGGCTTGGGATGAGTCGCTCGAGACGGCGACGCACGGACATGTTGAGACGTGAAGTGACGCGTCCGCCGGGCCGGCGCCGGTCTGACCTCCTCGCCTCCCAGTTGGGGAGCTCCTCTCCCCGGCTGCCGCGCTTTGACAAGCGTGGTCACTAACATGCACACACACACACACACACGCACACACGACGACACGTGGCATTGAAACCTGCCTGGACGCACTTGGCGGGAGGCGTTACGGCAGCACTGAACGGGCCCAAAATGACCGCCACTTTGAACGAAGCCCCGGCGTCCGTTGCATCCGCGCCGGCTATACCGCGCGTCGTAGCCGAAACGTAACAGACCGCCCCGCCGGGAGAAGGAGATCCTTATGGTCAGGGGACTGCATCCGCTGTCCAGAGGGATGTCGCTCGATGATGCTCGTAATCGAAATCGGTCGTCCCTCGGCGTTGCATGAGCGCAGCGCACAGAGAAGGCCTCGTTCTCAGGTTCAGGTTCACACAGGGCACTGCAAAGTGAGTTTGTGAGAGTTGCCATATTTGTGCTCGTTCCCAGCAAGCGTTTGAACTACGCCGAAACGCAACCGCTCAGTCAGCAAGCACGAGACAACCCTCACTAAGCTCTGCCAGGCTCTTTCCCCTTTTATACTACTGCCTAGTTCCTTACAGTAGTCAAGCAGCACTCAGAACGCGTCCACAAATTGGAAAATTGCACTAGAAAGCACATAATCACTTTGAAACACTAAACAAAAGCAATATGTTAAAAATCCTGCCTCAGGAAGAAAACATCAGTAACAAACAACTTTGAGGCGGATTCCTACGTTAAGGGCTTCGACTTAAGCCATCGGCGTTACCGTTGAGACTCCCCTTTTTGTAACGCACCTCAAAGGAATATTGTTGCAAAGCGAGGCTCCAGCGCAGGAGGCGGCCATTTTTGGGAGAGATGGTCTGAAGCCATTGGAGAGGGCAGTGATCCGTCTCAATGATAATCCTCGAGCCGGCTAGGTAGCATGACAATTTCTGAACGGCCCACACGAGACACGCACACTCTTTCTCGGTGGCGCTGTACGCCTGCTCACGACAGGTCAGCTTACGACTAGCATAAAGGACGGGGTGTTCCACTTCTCCATTTTCCCGTTGGCACAGCACAACGCCCATGCCTCGCTCACTAGCATCGCACTGAACAACGAACCCTTTTGTGTAGACTGGCGATCGTAGCACAGGCTGGCTTGTTAGGGCGCTCTTTAGGGCGCTAAAAGCTCTTTCCTTTCTCTCGCTCCAGACGACTGTTTGGGGCTCTGTTTTTCTTAGAGCATCCGTCAGGGGAGCCGCGATATCGGAGTACCTGGGGATGTACCTCTGATAGTAGCCGGCGACACCTAAGAACGACCGAATATCGGTCTTCGTGCTCGGTTGCGGGAAGTCTCGCACAGCGGCCACCTTTATTTCAGAGGGGCGGCGACGACCCTGTCCAATCACGTGACCGAGGTAGACAACCTCAGCCTGTGCTAATTGGCACTTGGGAGCCTTGACTGTCAAGCCCGCTTCGCGCAGGCGGGTTAGCACTGCCCGCAAGTGTGCCATATGCTCAGACCAGGATGCGGAGAATATCGCTACGTCATCTAAATACGGTAAAGCGAATTCTTCCTGTCCCCGCAACACTTTGTCCATGAGGCTTGAAAAGCAGTATGGCGCGTTCTTCAAACCAAAACTCAAAACTTTAGGACGGAATGTTCCCATTGGTGAAATGAACGCCGCATACCTACTCGCCTCTTCTGTAAGTGGAACCTGCCAATAACCCCTGACAAGATCTAGGGTGGAAATAAACTGAGCGCTACTAACTTTCTCAAGGCGCTCCTCGATGTTAGGGATCGGATAAATTTGATCCTTAGTGATGGAATTAAGCCTGCGGTAGTCGACGCAAGGACGAGGTTCCTTGCCCGGCACCTCAACTTAAATCAAAGGGGAGGTATAATCACTCTCAACCGCCTCAATAACACCGAGCTGTAGCATTTTCTTTACCTCAGCCTCCATAATATCGCGCTGGAGGGTGACACCCGGTACGCCTTGGATCGTACTGGCTCTGGGGAGGTAAGTTCTATATCATGAGTAAGGACGGAAGTCCTACCAGGCCTCTCAGAGAACTGACCTTGAAACTCTTGTAAGAGTTGGTGTAGTTCGGTTTTCTGCTCAGGCGACAGCGGTTCTTTAATGATTAAGTCACTAATGACCTGATCAGTGTCTTCCCTGTTCGTCACTGAGCTTAGTCCCGGAAGCTCGACCGGAAGCTCTTCTAACTTTCCCGTGTCGGGCTTTTCCTCTCCAGTACCTGGTGCCTTCAACGCTACAGGCTCAATTTTATCCAGTTCTGACGTGCTCGGAATATCAGCTTGCTGCGCCTCCGACCCTTTTTCATTGATCGACAACGTCGGCCCCGCAACTACCGCCTTTGCAGCGAGCTCCCGAACTCTCGATCTGGTTAATGCCTGAACGCTAGCCTCACCAAACAAAAGCCCCTTCTCGCGCAGGAGGTGATCGGACCTGTTCGAAAATAGGTACGGGTACTGGGGGGGCAGCATAGATGACACTACGGCCTCCGTCTCAAGTGCTCCGAAAGGTCCTTCAATAAGCACTTTTGCTACGGGCAGACACACGCTATGAGCTTCCACGGCTAGCTTGATCCATGCGCACTCGCCCGTGAACATATCGGGTTCTACGTAAGATGGGTGAACTACATCCATTGCAGCTGCGGAATCACGAAGCACTCGGCACTCTTTCCCGTTCACGAGGAAGTCTCGCATGAAAGGCTCGAGAAGCTTCATGTTCTCGTCAGTGCTACATAATGACAAACACAGGACTTTTCTTTTTGGTTCTGGACACTGCGCCGAAAAGTGACCCGGCTTCTGGCACGTATAACACACGCGCGCTTGCCTCGTCTCGAACCGCTTTCTGCGTTCGGCTTTGGCTGCCGCCGTCTCGTTACGTTTGGTAGGACTGCTTTCACTCGCATCCGCACTACGTGTGTCCCCCCTTGCTCTCATGGGTGTGAACTTCGGCCTCTCAGACTTGGAGCCAAATTCACCCTTTTGACCGTCCTTAGCTCCGCGAGCCCGACGCGTCACAAACTCCTCGGCTAGCTCGGCGGCTTTAGCCACTGTACTAACGTCTGGCCTATCCAAGAACCAGTACCGCACGTTCTCAGGTAACCGACTATAAAACTGTTCTAGCCCGAAACACTGCAAAATTTTCTCGTGGTCACCAAACGCTTTCTCTTCTTTGAGCCACTCCTGCATGTTTGACATAAGCTTGTAGGCAAACTCTGTATATGACTCACTTCTGCCTTTTTCATTTTCCCGAAACTTCCGACGGAACGCCTCCGCTGACAGCCTGTACTTTTTTAGCAGACTCGATTTCACTTGGTCGAAATCCTCTGCCTCCTCTCTCTTCAAGCGAGCGACTACGTCGGCCGCCTCGCCGGGTAACAAAGTGAGCAAGCGCTGTGGCCACGTTTCCCGAGAGAACCCCTGCTTCTCGCACGTTCGCTCAAAGTTAACCAGGAACAAACCAATGTCCTCTCCAAGCTTAAACGGCCGCATCAGGTCAGTCATTTTGAACGATACCCGCTCTCCTGCACCGTGTGCCTGACTTCCATTACGAGCGCGTTCCATCTCTACCTCGAGACGCTTCATTTCCAAAGCGTGTTGACGGTCGCGCTCTTTCTCTTCTTGCTCTTTACGTTCGCGCTCCTCTTTTTGCTATTTACGTTCGCGCTCGTCTTTCTGCTCCCTCTCCTCAATGGTCTCAAGGCATCCTACCGCTGCCACCAGTTGTTTCAAATGGGTTCCAAGCCCCAAGCGTAGCATTGGCCTGGCGGCCTGGGGCACAGCTGGAAACATCCGAAGGTCCCGTCAAAGGATGAGTCGACTGGCAACAGAACAACTTGTATATTCTGGCATCGCAAAAGAGCAGCCGGTCAGGGCGACCACGTTACTCGAAGGAAGAAATCGGAGTCTCTCTTTGGCGTCCAGGGCACCGGCTTTTATACCCTCGGAGCCGAGGGCAAGAAGGAACGGCTTGGGATGAGTCGCACGAGACGGCGACGCACGGACATGCTGAGACGTGAAGTGACGCGTCCGCCGGGCCGGCGCCTGTCAGACCTCCTCGCCTCCCAGTTGGGGAGCTCCTCTCCCCGGCTGCCGCGCTTTGACAAGCGTGGGCACTAACATGCACACACACACACACGCACACACGACGACACGTGGCATTGAAATCTGCCTGGACGCGCTTGGCGGGAGGCGTTACGGCAGCACTGAACGGGCCCAAAATGACCGCCACTTTGAACGAAGCCCCGGCGTCCGTTGCATCCGCGCCGGCTATACCGCGCGTCGTAGGCGAAACGTAGCACTGTCGTTGCCTCGATTTACATGACACGCTGCCTTTAGATTCCTGTGATTTTTGTGCACGCAGTTACTGCTACTTAGCGTTGCCTGCATATACATCACATGCTGCCTTTTGCTTCCTGTGTTTTTTTGTGCACGCAGTTGCTGCTACTTAGCACTGCCTGCATATACATGACATGCTGCCTTTTGCTTCGTGAGATTTTTTGTGCAATCATTTAGTGCTACCTAGCGTTTCCTGCATTTACATGACATGCTGCCTTTTGCTTCCTATGTTGTTTTTTGTGCACGCAGTTAGTGGTACCTAGCGTTGCCTGCATTTAAATGACATGCTTACTTTTGCTTCTTGTGTTTTTTGTTGTGAAGTTAGTGCTACTTATCATTGCCTGCATATACAACACATGCTGCCTTTTGCTTCCTGTTTTTTTTGTGCATGCAGTTAGTGCTACTTATTGTTGCCAGCCTATACATGGCAAGCTGCCTTTTGCTTCCTGTGTTTTTTGTGCACATAGTGCTACCTAGCGTTGCCTGCATTTAGACGACATGCTGCCTTTTGCTTCGTGATTTTTGTGCGCGCAGTTAGTGCTACCTAGCGTTGCCTGCATATACATGACATGCTGCCTTATGCTTCCTGTGTTTTTTTTGCACGCAGTAAGTGCTACCTAGCGTTGCCTGAATTTACACGGCATGCTGCCTTTTCCTTCCTGTGTTTTTTTGTGCATGCAGTTAGTGCCACCTGTCGTTGCCAGGATTTACATGACACGCTGCCTTCAGATTCCTGTGATTTTTGTGCACGCAGTTAGTTCTACTAAGTGTTGCCTGCATATACATCACATGCTGCCTTTTGCTTCGTGAGTTTTTTTTTTGCGCAATCATTTAGTGCTACCTAGCGTTTCCGGCATTTACATGACATGCTGTCTTTTGCTTCCTGTGTTTTTTTTGTGCACGCAGTTAGTTGTACCTAGCGTTTCCTGCATTTAGAGGGCATGCTTACTTTTGCTTCTTGTGTTTTTTTGTCATGTAGTTAGCGCTATTTATCGTTGCCAGCATATGCAAGGCATGCTGCCTTTTGCTTTTAGTGTTTTTTGTTCATGCAGTTAGTGCTACCTAGCGTTGCCAGCATATACATGGGATGCTGCCTTTTGCTTCCTGTGTTTTTTGTGCATGCAGTTAGAACTATCTAGCATTGCCTGAATTTAATTGACATGCCGCCTTTTGCTTCCTTTGTTTTTTTTTGTGCACGTAGTTAGAGCTACCTAGCGTTTCCTGCATATACATCACATGCTGCCTTTAGCTTCGTGAGTTTTTTGTGCAATCATTTAGTGCTACCTAGCGTTTCCTGCATTTACATGACATGCTGCCTTTTGCTTCCTGTGTTTTTTTTTGTGCACGCAGTTAGTGGTACCTAGCGTTGCCTGCATTTATAAGACTAGCCTACTTTTCCTTCTCTTGTTTTTTGTCATGCAGTTCGCGCTATTTATCGTTGCCTGCATACACATGACATGCTACCTTTTGCTTCCTGAGCTTTTTTTGTGCACGCAGTTAGTCCTACTTAGCGTTGCCTGCATATACATGACATGCTGCGTTTTGTTTCCTGTGTTTTTTTTTGTGCACATAGTGCTACCTATCTTTGCCTGCATTTAGACGACATGCTGCCTTTTGCTGCCTGTTTTTCGTGCACGCTGTTAGTGCTACCTAGCCTTGCCTGCATAAACATGACATGCTGCCTTTTGCTTCCTGTGTTTTTAGTGCACGCAGTTAGTGCTACCTAGCGTTGCCTGCATTTACATGGCATGCTGTCTTTTGCTTCCTGTGTTTTTGTACATGCAGTTAGTGCTACCTGTTGTTGCAAATGGGTTGCAAGCCCCAAGGGTAGCGTTGGCCTGGCGGCCTGGGGCACAGCTGGAAACATCCGAAGGTACCGGCAAAGGATGAGTCGACTGGCAACAGAACAACTTGTTTATTCTGGCATCGCAAAAGAGCAGCCGGTCAGGGCGACCACGTTACTCGAAGGAAGAAATCGGAGTCTCTCTTTGGCGTCCGGGGCAGCGGCTTTTATACCCTCGGAGTCGAGGGCAAGAAGGAACGGCTTGGGATGAGTCGCTCGAGACGGCGACGCACGGACATGTTGAGACGTGAAGTGACGCGTCCGCCGGGCCGGCGCCGGTCTGACCTCCTCGCCTCCCAGTTGGGGAGCTCCTCTCCCCGGCTGCCGCGCTTTGACAAGCGTGGTCACTAACATGCACACACACACACACACGCACACACGACGACACGTGGCATTGAAACCTGCCTGGACGCACTTGGCGGGAGGCGTTACGGCAGCACTGAACGGGCCCAAAATGACCGCCACTTTGAACGAAGCCCCGGCGTCCGTTGCATCCGCGCCGGCTATACCGCGCGTCGTAGCCGAAACGTAACAGACCGCCCCGCCGGGAGAAGGAGATCCTTATGGTCAGGGGACTGCATCCGCTGTCCAGAGGGATGTCGCTCGATGATGCTCGTAATCGAAATCGGTCGTCCCTCGGCGTTGCATGAGCGCAGCGTACAGAGAAGGCCTCGTTCTCAGGTTCAGGTTCACACAGGGCACTGCAAAGTGAGTTTGTGAGAGTTGCCATATTTGTGCTCGTTCCCAGCAAGCGTTTGAACTACGCCGAAACGCAACCGCTCAGTCAGCAAGCACGAGACAACCCTCACTAAGCTCTGCCAGGCTCTTTCCCCTTTTATACTACTGCCTAGTTCCTTACAGTAGTCAAGCAGCACTCAGAACGCGTCCACAAATTGGAAAATTGCACTAGAAAGCACATAATCACTTTGAAACACTAAACAAAAGCAATATGTTAAAAATCCTGCCTCAGGAAGAAAACATCAGTAACAAACAACTTTGAGGCGGATTCCTACGTTAAGGGCTTCGACTTAAGCCATCGGCGTTACCGTTGAGACTCCCCTTTTTGTAACGCACCTCAAAGGAATATTGTTGCAAAGCGAGGCTCCAGCGCAGGAGGCGGCCATTTTTGGGAGAGATGGTCTGAAGCCATTGGAGAGGGCAGTGATCCGTCTCAATGATAATCCTCGAGCCGGCTAGGTAGCATGACAATTTCTGAACGGCCCACACGAGACACGCACACTCTTTCTCGGTGGCGCTGTACGCCTGCTCACGACAGGTCAGCTTACGACTAGCATAAAGGACGGGGTGTTCCACTTCTCCATTTTCCCGTGTGCACAGCACAACGCCCATGCCTCGCTCACTAGCATCGCACTGAACAACGAACCCTTTTGTGTAGTCTGCCGATCGTAGCACAGGCTGGCTTGTTAGGGCGCTCTTTAGGGCGCTAAAAGCTCTTTCCTTTGTCTCGCTCCAGACGACTGTTTGGGGCTCTGTTTTTCTTAGAGCATCCGTCAGGGGAGCCGCGATATCGGAGTACCTGGGGATGTACCTCTGATAGTAGCCGGCGACACCTAAGAACGACCGAATATCGGTCTTCGTGCGCAGTTGCGGGAAGTCTCGCACAGCGGCCACCTTTATTTCAGAGGGGCGGCGACGACCCTGTCCAATCACGTGACCGAGGTAGACAACCTCAGCCTGTGCTAATTGGCACTTGGGAGCCTTTACTGTCAAGCCCGCTTCGCGCAGGCGGGTTAGCACTGCCCGCAAGTGTGCCATATGCTCAGACCAGGATGCGGAGAATATCGCTACGTCATCTAAATACGGTAAAGCGAATTCTTCCTGTCCCCGCAACACTTTGTCCATGAGGCTTGAAAAGCAGTATGGCGCGTTCTTCAAACCAAAACTCAAAACTTTAGGACGGAATGTTCCCATTGGTGAAATGAACGCCGCATACCTACTCGCCTCTTCTGTAAGTGGAACCTGCCAATAACCCCTGACAAGATCTAGGGTGGAAATAAACTGAGCGCTACTAACTTTCTCAAGGCGCTCCTCGATGTCAGGGATCGGATAAATTTGATCCTTAGTGATGGAATTAAGCCTGCGGTAGTCGACGCAAGGACGAGGTTCCTTGCCCGGCACCTCAACTTAAATCAAAGGGGAGGTATAATCACTCTCACCCGCCTCAATAACACCGAGCTGTAGCATTTTCTTTACCTCAGCCTCCATAATATCGCGCTGGCGGGGTGACACCCGGTACGCCTTGGATCGTACTGGCTCTGTGGAGGTAAGTTCTATATCATGAGTAAGGACGGAAGTCCTACCAGGCCTCTCGGAGAACTGACCTTGAAACTCTTGTAAGAGTTGGTGTAGTTCGGTTTTCTGCTCAGGCGACAGCGGTTCTTTAATTATTAATTCACTAATGACCTGATCAGTGTCTTCCCTGTTCGTCACTGAGCTTAGTCCCGGAAGCTCGACCGGAAGCTCTTCTAACTTTCCCGTGTCGGGCTTTTCCTCTCCAGTACCTGGTGCCTTCAACGCTACAGGCTCAATTTTATCCAGTTCTGACGTGCTCGGAATATCAGCTTGCTGCGCCTCCGACCCTTTTTCATTGTTCGACAACGTCGGCCCCGCAACTACCGCCTTTGCAGCGAGCTCGCGAACTCTCGATCTGGTTAAGGCCTGAACGCTAGCCTCACCAAACAAAAGCCCCTTCTCGCGCAGGAGGTGATCGGACCTGTTCGAAAATAGGTACGGGTACTGGGGGGGGCAGCATAGATGACACTACGGCCTCCGTCTCAAGTGCTCCAAAAGGTCCTTCAATAAGCACTTTTGCTACGGGCAGACACACGCTATGAGCTTCCACGGCTTGCTTGATCCATGCGCACTCGCCCGTGAACATATCGGGTTCTACGTAAGAGGGGTGAACTACATCCATTGTAGCTGCGGAATCACGAAGCACTCGGCACTCTTTCCCGTTCACGAGGAAGTCTTGCATGTAAGGCTCGAGAAGCTTCATGTTCTCGTCAGTGCTACATAATGACAAACACACGACTTTTCTTTTTGTTTCTGGACACTGCGCCGAAAAGTGACCCGGCTTCTGGCACGTATAACACACGCGCGCTTGCCTCGTCTCGAACCGCTTTCTGCGTTCGGCTTCGGCTGCCGCCGTCTCCTTACGTTTGGTAGGTCTGCTTTCAGTCGCATCAGCACTACGTGTGTCCCCCCTTGCTCTCATGGGTGTGAAATTCGGCCTCTCAGACTTGGAGCCAAATTCACCCTTTTGACCGTCCTTAGCTCCGCGAGCCCGACGCGTCACAAACTCCTCGGCTAGCTCGGCGGCTTTAGCCACTGTACTAACGTCTGGCCTATCCAAGACCCAGTGCCGCACGATCTCAGGTAACCGACTATAAAACTGTTCTAGCCCGAAACACTGCAAAATTTTCTCGTGGTCACCAAACGCTTTCTCTTCTTTGAGCCACTCCTGCATGTTTGACATAAGCCTGTAGGCAAACTCTGTATATGACTCACTTCTGCCTTTTTCATTTTCCCGAAACTTCCGACGGAACGCCTCCGCTGACAGCCTATACTTTTTTAGCAGACTCGATTTCACTTGGTCGAAATCCTCTGCCTCCTCTCTATTCAAGCGAGCGACTACGTCGGCCGCCTCGCCGGGTAACAAAGTGAGAAAGCGCTGTGGCCACGTTTCCCGAGAGAACCCCTGCTTCTCGCACGTTCGCTCAAAGTTAACCAGGAACAAACCAATGTCCTCTCCAAGCTTAAACGGCCGCATCAGGTCAGTCATTTTGAACGATACCCGCTCTCCTGCACCGTGTGCCTGACTTCCATTACGAGCGCGTTCCATCTCTACCTCGAGACGCTTCATTTCCAAAGCGTGTTGACGGTCGCGCTCTTTCTCTTCTTGCTCTTTACGCTCGCGCTCCTCTTTTTGCTCTTTACGTTCGCGCTCGTCTTTCTGCTCCCTCTCCTCAATGGTCTCAAGGCATCCTACCGCTGCCACCAGTTGTTTCAAATGGGTTCCAAGCCCCAAGCGTAGCATTGGCCTGGCGGCCTGGGGCACAGCTGGAAACATCCGAAGGTCCCGGCAAAGGATGAGTCGACTGGCAACAGAACAACTTGTATATTCTGGCATCGCAAAAGAGCAGCCGGTCAGGGCGACCACGTTACTCGAAGGAAGAAATCGGAGTCTCTCTTTGGCGTCCGGGGAAACGGCTTTTATACCCTCGGAGTCGAGGGCAAGAAGGAACGGCTTGGGATGAGTCGCACGAGACGGCGACGCACGGACATGCTGAGCCGTGATGAGACGCGTCCGCCGGGCCGGCGCCGGTCAGACCTCCTCGCCTCCCAGTTGGGGAGCTCCTCTCCCCGGCTGCCGCGCTTTGACAAGCGTGGGCACTAACATGCACACACACACACACGCACACACGACGACACGTGGCATTGAAACCTGCCTGGACGCGCTTGGCGGGAGGCGTTACGGCAGCACTGAACGGGCCCAAAATGACCGCCACTTTGAACGAAGCCCCGGCGTCCGTTGCATCCGCGCCGGCTATAGCGCGCGTCGTAGGCGAAATGTAACACTGTCGTTGCCTCGATTTACATGACACGCTGCCTTTAGATTCCTGTGATTTTTGTGCACGCAGTTACTGCTACTTAGCGTTGCCTGCATATACATCACATGCTGCCTTTTGCTTCCTGTCTTTTTTTGTGCACGCAGTTGCTGCTACTTAGCACTGCCTGCATATACATGACATGCTGCCTTTTGCTTCGTGAGATTTTTTGTGCAATCATTCAGTGCTACCTAGCGTTTCCTGCATTTACATGACATGCTGCCTTTTGCTTCCTACGTTGTTTTTGTGCACGCAGTTAGTGGTACCTAGCGTTGCCTGCATTTACACGGCATGCTGCCTTTTGCTTCCTGTGTTTTTTGTGCATGCAGTTAGTGCTACCTGTCGTTGCCAGGATTTACATGACACGCTGCCTTTAGATTCCTGTGATTTTTGTGCACGCAGTTAGTTCTACTAAGTGTTGCCTGCATATACATCACATTCTGCCTTTTGCTTCGTGAGTTTTTTTTTGCGCAATCATTTAGTGCTGCCTAGCGTTTCCGGCATTTACATGACATGCTGTCTTTTGCTTCCTGTGTTTTTTTTTTGTGCACGCAGTTAGTTGTACCTAGCGTTGCCTGCATTTAGATGGCATGCTTACTTTTGCTTTTTGTGTTTTTTTGTCATGCAGTTAGCGCTATTTATCGTTGCCAGCATATGCAAGGCATGCTGCCTTTTGCTTTCTGTGTTTTTTGTGCATGCAGTTAGTGCTACCTAGCGTTGCCAGCATATACATGGCATGCTGCCTTTCGCTTCCTGTGTTTTTTGTGCATGCAGTTAGAACTATCTAGCATTGCCTGAATTTATTTGACATGCCGCCTTTTGCTTCCTTTGTTTTTTTGTGCACGTAGTTAGAGCTACCTAGCGTTTCCTGCATATACATCACATGCTGCCTTTTGCTTCGTGAGTTTTTTTTGTGCAATCATTTAGTGCTACCTAGCGTTTCCGGCATTTACATGACATGCTGCCTTTTGCTTCCTATGTTTTTTTTGTGCACGCAGTTAGTTGTACCTAGCGTTGCCTGCATTTAGATGACATGCTTACTTTTGCTTCTTGTGTTTTTTTGTCAAGCAGTTAGCGCTACTTATCGTTGCCAGCATATGCAAGGCATGCTGCCTTTTGCTTCCTGTGTTTTTTGTGCATGCCGTTAGTGCTGCCTAGCGTTGCCAGCATATACATGGCATGCTGCGTTATGCTTCCTTTGTTTTTGTGCATGCAGTTAGGGCTACCTAGCATTGCCTGCATTTAATTGACATGCCGCCTTTTGCTTCCTTTGTTTTTTGTGCACGTAGTTAGAGCTACCTAGCGTTGCCTGCATATCAATGACATGCTGCCTTTTGTTTCCTGTGTTTTTTGCAGGCAGTCAGTGCAACCTAGCGTTGCCTGCATTTATATGGCATGCTGCCTTTTGCTTCCTGTGTTATTTTGTGCACACAGTTTGTGGTACCTAGCGTTGCCTCCATTTACATGACGTGCTGCTTCTGCTTCCTCTGTTTTTGTGCACGCAGTTAGTTCGACATAGCGTTGCCTGCATTTACATGACATGCTGCTTTTTGCTTCCTGTCTTTTTTGTCCAAGCAGTTCGTGCAACCTAGCATTGCCTGCATTTACATAGCATGGTACATTTTGCTTCCTGTGTTTTTTGTGCACGCAGTTACGGCTACTTAGTGTTGCCTGCATATGCATGACATGCTGCCCTTTGCTTCGTGAGTTTTTTTGTGCAATCGTTTAGTGCTACCTAGCGTTTCCAGCATTTACATGAAATGCTGACTTTTGCTTCCTGTGTTGTTTCTTGTGCATGCAGTTAGTGGTACCTAGCGTTGCCTGCATTTAGATGACATGCTTCCTTTTGCTTCTTGTGCCTTTCTGTCATGCAGTTAGCACTACTTATCGTTGCCTGCATATACATGACATGCTGCCTTTTGTTTCCTGTGTTTTTTTTTGTGCACACAGTTAGTGCTACCTAGCGTTGCCTGCATTTAGACGACATGCTGCCTTTTGCTTCCTGTTTTTTGTGCACGCAGTTAGTGCTACCTAGCGTTGCCTGCATATACATGACATGCGGCCTTTTGCTTCCTGTGTTTTTTTTTGCACGCAGTTAGTGCTACTTAGCGTTGCCTGCGTATACATCACATGCTGCCTTTGGCTTCCAGTGTTTTTTTTGTGCACGCAGTTATTGCTACTTATCGTTGCCTGCATTTACATGACATGCTGCCTTTTGCTTCCTCTGTTGTTTGTGCACGCAGTTAGTGCTACTTAGCGTTGCCTGCATATACATGGCATGCTGCCTTTTGCTTTCCTGTGTATTTTGTGCACGCAGTTAGTGCTACCTAGCGTTGCCTGCATTTATTTGACATGCTGCCTTTTGCTTCCTGTGTTAATTTGTGCACGCAGTTAATGCTACTTAGCGTTGCCTGCGTATATATGACATGCTGCCTTTTGTTTCCTTTGTCTTTTTTATGCACGCAGTTAGTGCTACCTACCATTGTCTCCATATAGATTACATGTTGCCTCTTGCTTCCTGTGTTCTTTTCTGCACGCAGTTTGTGCTACCTAGCGTTGCCTGCTTATACATGACATGATGCCTTTTGCTTCCTGTTTTTTGTGCATGCAGTTAGTGCTACCTGTCATTGCCTGGATTTACATGACACGTTGCCTTTAGATTCCTGTGATTTTTGTGCACGCGGTTAGTGCTACTTAGCGTTGCCTGCATATATATCACATGATGCCTTTTGCTTCCTCTGTTTTTTTTGTGCACGCAGTTAGTGCTACTTATCTTTGCCAGCATATACATGGCATGCTGCCTTTTGCTTACTGTGTTTTTCTTGTGCACGCAGTTTGTGCTACTTAGCGTGGCCTGCATATACATGACATGCCTCCCTTTTGCTTCCTTTGTTTTTTTGCTCGCAGTTAGTGCTACCTAGTGTTGCCTACATTTACATGACATGCTGCCTTTTGCTTAATGTTTTTTGTGCACGCAGTTAGTGCTACCTAGCGTTGCCTGCATATACATGACATCTGCTTCCTATGTTTTTTGTGCACGCAGTTAGTGCTACCTGTTGTTGCCTGGATTTACATGGCACGCTGCCTTTAGATTCCTGTGATTTTTTGCATGCAGTTAGTGCTACTTAGCCTTGCCTGCATATACATCACATGCTGCCTTTTGATTCCTGTGCTTTTTTTGCACGCAGTTAGTTCTACCTAGCGTTGCCTGCATTTACATGACACGCTGCATTTTGCTTCCTGTGTTTTTTGTCCAAGCAGATTGTGCCACCTAGCGCTGCCTGCATTTACATAGCATGGTACCTTTTGCTTCCTGTTTTTTTGCTCGCAGTTACTGCTACTTAGCATTGCCTGCATATACATGACATGCTGCCTTTTGCTTCGTGAGTTTTTTTGTGCAATCATTTAGTGCTACCTAGCGTTTCCTGCATTTACATGACAAGCCTACTTTTGCTTCTTTTGTTTTTTTGTCATGCAGTTAGCGCTATTTATCGTTGCCTGCATATACATGACATGCTGCCTTTTGCTTCCTGAGCTTTTTTGTGCACGCAGTTAGTCCTACTTAGCGTTGCCTGCATATACATGACATGCTGCGTTTTGTTTCCTGTGTTTTTTTGTGCACATAGTGCTACCTAGCATTGCCTGCATTTAGACGACATGCTGCCTTTTGCTGCCTGTTTTTCGTGCACGCAGTTAGTGCTACCTAGCCTTGCCTGCTTAAACATGACATGCTGCCTTTTGCTTCCTGTGTTTTTAGTGCACGCATTTAGTGCTACCTAGCGTTGCCTGCATTTACATGGCATGCTGTCTTTTGCTTCCTGTGTTTTTTGTACATGCAGTTAGTGCTACCTGTTGTTGCAAATGGGTTGCAAGCCCCAAGGGTAGCGTTGGCCTGGCGGCTTGGGGCACAGCTGGAAACATCCGAAGGTCCCGGCAAAGGATGAGTCGACTGGCAACATAACAACTTGTTTATTCTGGCATCGCAAAAGAGCAGCCGGTCAGGGCGACCACATTACTCGAAGGAAGAAATCGGAGTCTCTCTTTGGCGTCCGGGGCAGCGGCTTTTATACCCTCGGAGTCGAGGGCAAGAAGGAACGGCTTGGGATGAGTCGCTCGAGACGGCGACGCACGGACATGTTGAGACGTGAAGTGACGCGTCCGCCGGGCCGGCGCTGGTCTGACCTCCTCGCCTCCCAGTTGGGGAGCTCCTCTCCCCGGCTGCCGCGCTTTGACAAGCGTGGGCACTAACATGCACACACACACACACGCACACACGACGACACGTGGCATTGAAACCTGCCTGGACGCGCTTGGCGGGAGGCGTTACGGCAGCACTGAACGGGCCCAAAATGACCGCCACTTTGAACGAAGCCCCGGCGTCCGTTGCATCCGCGCCGGCTATACCGCGCGTCGTAGCCGAAACGTAACAGACCGCCCCGCCGGGAGAAGGAGATCCCTATGGTCAAAGGACTGCATCCGCTGTCCAGAGGGATGTCGCTCGATGATGCTCGTAATCGAAATCGGTCGTCTCTCGGCGTTGCATGAGCGCAGCGCACAAAGAAGGCCTCGTTCTCAGGTTCAGGTTCACACAGGGCACTGCAAAGTGAGTTCGTGAGAGTTGCCATATTTGTGCTCGTTCCCAGCAAGCGTTAGAACTACGCCGAAACGCAACCGCTCAGTCAGCAAGCACGAGACAACTCTCACTAAGCTCTGCCAGGCTCTTTCCCCTTTTATACTACTGCCTTATTCCTTACAGTAGTCAAGCAGCACTCAGAACGCGTCCACAAATTGGAAAATTGCACTAGAAAGCACATAATCACTTTGAAACACTAAACAAAAGCAATATGTTAAAAATCCTGCCTCAGGAAGAAAACATCAGTAACAAACAACTTTGAGGCGGATTCCTACGTTAGGGGCTTCGACTTAAGCCATCGGCGTTACCGTTGAGACTCCCCTTTTTGTAACGCACCTCAAAGGAATATTGTTGCAAAGCGAGGCTCCAGCGCAGGAGGCGGCCATTTTTAGGAGAGATGGTCTGCAGCCATTGGAGAGGGCAGTGATCCGTCTCAATGATAAACCTCGAGCCGGCTAGGTAGCATGACAATTTCTGAACGGCCCACACGAGACACGCACACTCTTTCTCGATGGCGCTGTACGCCTGCTCACGACAGGTCAGCTTACGACTAGCATAAAGGACGGGGTGTTCCACTTCTCCATTTTCCCGTTGGCACTGCACAACGCCCATGCCTCGCTCACTAGCATCGCACTGAACAACGAACCCTTTTGTGTAGACTGGCGATCGTAGCACAGGCTGGCTTGTTAGGGCGCTCTTTAGGGCGCTAAAAGCTCTTTCCTTTGTCTCGCTCCAGACGACTGTTTGGGGCTCTGTTTTTCTTAGAGCATCCGTCATGGGAGCCGCGATATCGGAGTACCTGGGGATGTACCTCTGATAGTAGCCGGCGACACCTAAGAACGATTGAATATCGGTCTTCGTGCGCGGTTGCGGGAAGTCTCGCACAGCGGCCACCTTTATTTCAGAGGGGCGGCGACGACCCTGTCCAATCACGTGACCGAGGTAGACAACCTCAGCCTGTGCTAATTGGCACTTGGGAGCCTTGACTGTCAAGCCCGCTTCGCGCAGGCGGGTTAGCACTGCCCGCAAGTGTGCCATATGCTCAGACCAGGATGCGGAGAATATCGCTACGTCGTCTAAATACGTTAAAGCGAATTCTTCCTGTCCCCGCAACACTTTGTCCATGAGGCTTGAAAGGCAGTATGGCGCGTTCTTCAAACCAAAACTCAAAAATTTAGGACGGAATGTTCCCATTGGTGAAATGAACGCCGCATACCTACTCGCCTCTTCTGTAAGTGGAACCTGCCAATAACCCCTGACAAGATCTAGGGTGGAAATAAACTGAGCGCTACTAACTTTCTCAAGGCGCTCCTCGAAGTTAGGGATCGGATAAATTTGATCCTTAGTGATGGAATTAAGCCTGCGGTAGTCGACGCAAGGACGAGGTTCCTTGCCCGGCACCTCAACTTAAATCAAAGGGGAGGTATAATCACTCTCACCCGCCTCAATAACACCGAGCTGTAGCATTTTCTTTACCTCAGCCTCCATAATATCGCGCTGGCGGGGTGACACCCGGTACGCCTTGGATCGTACTGGCTCTGGGGAGGTAAGTTCTATATCATGAGTAAGGACGGAAGTCCTACCAGGCCTCTCTGAGAACTGACCTTGAAACTCTTGTAAGAGTTGGTGTAGTTCGGTTTTCTGCTCAGGCGACAGCGGTTCTTTAATGATTAAGTCACTAATGACATGATCAGTGTCTTCCCTGTTTGTCACTGAGCTTAGTCCCGGAAGCTCGACCGGAAGCTCTTCTAACTTTCCCATGTCGGGCTTTTCCTCTCCAGTACCTGGTGCCTTCAACGCTACAGGCTCAATTTTATCCAGTTGTGACGTGCTCGGAATATCAGCTTGCTGCGCCTCCGACCCTTTTTCATTGTTCGACAACGTCGGCCCCGCAACTACCGCCTTTGCAGTGAGCTCCCGAACTCTCGATCTGGTTAAGGCCTGAACGCTAGCCTCACCAAACAAAAGCCCCTTCTCGCGCAGGAGGTGATCGGACCTGTTCGAAAATACGTACGGGTACTGGGGGGGGGGGCAGCATAGATGACACTACGGCCTCCGTCTCAAGTGCTCCGAAAGGTCCTTCAATAAGCACTTTTGCTACGGGCAGACACACGCTATGAGCTTCCACGGCTTGCTTTATCCATGCGTACTCGCCCGTGAACATATCGGGTTCTACGTAAGATGGGTGAACTACATCCATTGCAGCTGCGGAATCACGAAGCACTCGGCACTCTTTCCCGTTCACGAGGAAGTCTCGCATGTAAGGCTCGAGAAGCTTCATGTTCTCGTCAGTGCTACATAATGACAAACACACGACTTTTCTTTTTGTTTCTGGACACTGCGCCGAAAAGTGACCCGGCTTCTGGCACGTATAACACACGCGCGCTTGCCTCGTCTCGAACTGCTTTCTGCGTTCGGCTTCGGCTGCCGCCGTCTCCTTACGTTTGGTAGGACTGCTTTCACTCGCATCCGCACTACGTGTGTCCCGCCTTGCTCTCATGGGTGTGAACTTCGGCCTCTCAGACTTGGAGCCAAATTCACCCTTTTGACCGTCCTTAGCTCCGCGAGCCCGACGCGTCACAAACTCCTCGGCTAGCTCGGCGGCTTTAGCCACTGTACTAACGTCTGGCCTATCCAAGACCCAGTACCGCACGTTCTCAGGTAACCGACTATAAAACTGTTCTAGCCCGAAACACTGCAAAATTTTCTCGTGGTCACCAAACGCTTTCTCTTCTTTGAGCCACTCCTGCATGTTTGACATAAGCCTGTAGGCAAACTCTGTATATGACTCACTTCTGCCTTTTTCTTTTTCCCGAAACTTCCGACGGAACGCCTCCGCTGACAGCCTGTACTTTTTTAGCAGACTCGATTTCACTTGGTCGAAATCCTCTGCCTCCTCTCTATTCAAGCGAGCGACTACGTCGGCCGCCTCGCCGGGTAACAAAGTGAGAAAGCGCTGTGGCCACGTTTCCCGAGAGAACCCCTGCTTCTCGCACGTTTGCTCAAAGTTAACCAGGAACAAACCAATGTCCTCTCCAAGCTTAAACGGCCGCATCAGGTCAGTCATTTTGAACGATACCCGCTCTCCTGCACCGTGTGCCTGACTTCCATTACGAGCGCGTTCCATCTCTACCTCGAGACGCTTCATTTCCAAAGCGTGTTGACGGTCGCGCTCTTTCTCTTCTTGCTCTTTACGCTCGCGCTCCTCTTTTTGCTCTTTACGTTCGCGCTCGTCTTTCTGCTCCCTCTCCTCAATGGTCTCAAGGCATCCTACCGCTGCCACCAGTTGTTTCAAATGGGTTCCAAGCCCCAAGCGTAGCATTGGCCTGGCGGCCTGGGGCACAGCTGGAAACATCCGAAGGTCCCGGCAAAGGATGAGTCGACTGGCAACAGAACAACTTGTATATTTTGGCATCGCAAAAGAGCAGCCGGTCAGGGCGACCACGTTACTCGAAGGAAGAAATCGGAGTCTCTCTTTGGCGTCCGGGGCACCGGCTTTTATACCCTCGGAGTCGAGGGCAAGAAGGAACGGCTTGGGATGAGTCGCACGAGACGGCGACGCACGGACATGCTGAGACGTGAAGTGACGCGTCCGCCGGGCCGGCGCCGGTCAGACCTCCTCGCCTCCCAGTTGGGGAGCTCCTCTCCCCGGCTGCCGCGCTTTGACAAGCGTGGGCACTAACATGCAGACACACACACACGCACACACGACGACACGTGGCATTGAAACCTGCCTGGACCCGCTTGGCGGGAGGCGTTACGGCAGCACTGAACGGGCCCAAAATGACCGCCACTTTGAACGAAGCCCCGGCGTCCGTTGCATCCGCGCCGGCTATACCGCGCGTCGTAGGCGAAACGTAACACTGTCGTTGCCTCGATTTACATGACACGCTGCCTTTAGATTCCTGTGATTTTTGTGCACGCAGTTACTGCTACTTAGCGTTGCCTGCATATACATCACATGCTGCCTTTTGCTTCCTGTGTTTTTTTGTGCACGCAGTTGCTGCTACTTAGCACTGCCTGCATATACATGACATGCTGCCTTTTGCTTCGTGAGATTTTTTGTGCAATCATTTAGTGCTACCTAGCATTGCCTGCATTTAATCGACATGCCGCCTTTTGCTTCCTTTGTTTTTTTGTGCACGTAGTTAGAGCTACCTAGCGTTGCCTGCATATGAATGACATGCTGCCTTTTGTTTCCTGTGTTTTTTGCACGCAGTCAGTGCAAACTAGCGTTGCCTGCATTTATATGGCATGCTGTCTTTTGCTTCCTGTGTTATTTTGTGCACACAGTTAGTGGTACCTAGCGTTGCCTCCATTTACATGACGTGCTGCCTCTGCTTCCTGTGTTTTTGTGCACGCAGTTAGTTCGACTTAGCGTTGCCTGCATTTACATGACATGCTGCCTTTTGCTTCCTGTCTTTTTTTGTCCAAGCAGTTCGTGCAACCTAGCATTGCCTGCATTTACATAGCATGGTACATTTTGCTTCCTGTGTTTTTTTGTGCACGCAGTTACTGCTACTTAGTGTTGCCTGCATATGCATGACATGCTGCCCTTTGCTTCGTGAGTTTTTTTGTGCAATCGTTTAGTGCTACCTAGCGTTTCCAGCATTTACATGAAATGCTGACTTTTGCTTCCTGTGTTGTTTTTTGTGCACGCAGTTAGTGGTACCTAGCGTTGCCTGCATTTAGCTGACATGCTTCCTTTTTGCTTCTTGTGCTTTTCTGTCATGCAGTTAGCACTACTTATTGTTGCCTGCATATACATGACATGCTGCCTTTTGTTTCCTGTGTTTTTTTTTGTGCACACAGTTATGCTACCTAGCGTTGCCTGCATTTAGACGACATGCTGCCTTTTGCTTCCTGTTTTTTGCGCACGCAGTTAGAGCAACCTAGCGTTCCCTGCATATACATGACATGCGGCCTTTTGCTTCCTGTGTTTTTTTTGCACGCAGTGAGTGCTACTTAGCGTTGCTTCGTATACATCACATGCTGCCTTTGGCTTCCAGTGTTTTTTTTGTGCACGCAGTTATTGCTACTTATCGTTGCCTGCATTTACATGACATGCTGCCTTTTGCTTCCTCTGTTGTTTGTGCACGCAGTTAGTGCTACTTAGCGTTGCCTGCATATACATGGCATGCTGCGTTTTGCTTTCCTGTGTATTTTGTGCACGCAGTTAGTGCTACCTAGCGTTGCCTGCATTTATTTGACATACTGCCTTTTGCTTCCTGTGTTAATTTGTGCACGCAGTTAATGCTACTTAGCGTTGCCTGCGTATATATGACATGATGCCTTTTGTTTCCTTTGTCTTTTTTATGCACGCAGTTAGTGCTACCTACCATGGTCTCCATATAGATGACATGTTGCCTCTTGCTTCCTGTGTTCTTTTCTGCACGCAGTTTGGGCTACCTAGCGTTGCCTGCTTATACTTGACATGAAGCCTTTTGCTTCCTGTCTTTTTTTTGTGCATGCAGTTAGTGCTACCTGTCGTTGCCTGGATTTACATGACACGTTGCCTTTAGATTCCTGTGATTTTTGTGCACGCGGTTAGTGCTACTTAGCGTTGCCTGCATATATATCACGTGATGCCTTTTGCTTCCGCTGTTTTTTTTGTGCACGCAGTTAGTGCTACTTGCCGTTGCCAGCATATACAGGCATGCTGCCTTTTGCTTACTGTGTTTTTTGTGCATGCAGTTAGTGCTACCTAGCGTTTCCTGCATTTACGTGACATGCTGCTTTTTTCTTCATGTGTTTTTGTTTGGGCACGCACTTAGTGCTACCGTGCGTTGCCTGCATATAAATGACAGGCTGCCTTTTCCTTCCTGTGTTTGTTTGGGCACGCGTTTGGGCTACCTTTCGTTTCCTGCATATACATGACATGCTGCTTTTTTCTTGCTGTGTTTTTGTTTGGGGATGCACTGAGGGCTACCTTGCGTTGCCTGCATTTACATGACATGCTGCCTTTTTCTTCCTGTGATTTTTTTTGTTCACGCAGTTTGTGCAACCTAGCTTTACCTGCATTTACATAACATGTTACCGTTTGCTTTCTGTGTTTTTTTTTTGTGCAGGCAGTTACTGCTACCTGTCGTTGCCTGGATTTGCTTGACACGCTGCCTTAAAATTCCTGTGATTTTTGTGCACGCAGTTAGTGCTACTTAGCGTTACCTGCATATACATCACATGCTGCCTTTTGCTTCCTGTGTTTTTTTTTGCACGCAGTTACTGCTACTTAGCGTTGCCTGCATATACATGACATGCTGCGTTTTGCTTCGTGAGTTTTTTTGTGCAATCATTTAGTGCTACCTAGCGTTTCCTGCATTTACATGACATGCTGCCTTTTGATTCCTGTGTTTTTTTTTGTGCACGCAGTTAGTGGTACCTAGCGTTGCCTGCATTTAGATGGCATGCTTACTTTTGCTTCCTGTTTTTTTTGTGCACGCAGTTAGTACTGCTTATTGTTGCCAGCATATACAAGGCATGCTGCCTTTTGCTTCCTGTGTTTTTTGTGCAAGCACTTAGTGCTACATAGCTTTCCCTGCATTTCCATGACATGCTGCCTTTTGCTTCCTGTGTTTTCTTGTCCAAGCAGTTTGTGCAAGCTAGCGTTGCCTGCATTTATATGAAATGCTGCCTTTTGCTTCCTGTGTTATTTTGTGCACACAGTTAGTGGTACCTAGCATTGCCTCCATTTACATGACGTGCCGCCTTTGCTTCCTGTGTTTTTGTTTTTGTGCACGCAGTTAGTTCGACATAGCGTTGCCTGCATTTACATGACATGCTGCCTTTTGCTTCCTGTCTTTTTTTGTCCAAGCAGTTCGTGCAACCTAGCGTTGCCTGCATTTACATAGCATGGTACATTTTGCTTCCTGTGTTTTTTTGTCATGCAGTTCGCGCTACTTATCGTTGCCAGCATATGCAAGGCATACTGCCTTTTGCTTTCTGTGTTTTTTGTGCATGCAGTTAGTGCTACCTAGCGTTGCCAGCATATACATGGCATGCCGCCTTTTGCTTCCTTTGTTTTTTTTGTGCACGTAGTTAGAGCTACCTAGCGTTTCCTGCATATACATCACATGCTGCCGTTTGCTACGTGAGTTTTTTTTTGTGCAATCATTTAGTGCTACCTAGCGTTTCCGGCATTTACACGACATGCTGCCTTTTGCTTCCTGTGTTTTTTTTTGTGCACGCAGTTAGTTGTACCTAGCGTTGCCTGCATTTAAATGACATGCTTACTTTTGCTTGTGTTTTTTTGTCAAGCAGTTAAGGCTACTTATCGTTGCCAGCATATGCAAGGCATGCTGCCTTTTGCTTCCTGTGTTTTTTGTGCATGCCGTTAGTGCTATCTAGCGTTGCCAGCATATACATGGCATGCTGCGTTTTGCTTCCTGTGTTTTTTGTGCATGCAGTTAGGGCTACCTAGCATTGCCTACATTTAACTGACATACCGCCTTTTGCTTCCTTTGTTTTTTTTTGTGCACGTAGTTAGAGCTACCTAGCGTTTCCTGCATATACATCACATGCTGCCTTTAGCTTCGTGAGTTTTTTGTGCAATCATTTAGTGCTACCTAGCGTTTCCTGCATTTACATGACATGCTGCCTTTTGCTTCCTGTGTTTTTTTTTGTGCACGCAGTTAGTGGTACCTAGCGTTGCCTGCATTTATAAGACTAGCCTACTTTTCCTTCTCTTGTTTTTTGTCATGCAGTTCGCGCTATTTATCGTTGCCTGCATATAAATGACATGCTGCCTTTTGTTTCCTGTGTTTTTTGCACGCAGTCAGTGCAACCTAGCGTTGCCTGCATTTATATGGCATGGTACCTTTTGCTTCCTGTGTTTTTTTGTGCAGGCAGTTACTGCTACTTAGCATTGCCTGCATTTACATAACATGCTGCCATTTACTTCGTGAGTTTTTTTGTTCAATCATTTAGTGCTACCTAGCCTTTCCTGCATTTACATGACATGCTGCCTTTCGCTTCCTGTGTTGTTTTTTTGTGCACGCAGTTAGTGGTACCTAGCCTTGCCTGCATTTAGATGACATGCTTACTTTTGCTTCTTGTGTTTTTTTGTCATGCAGTTACTGCACTTAGCGTTGCCTGCATATACAAGACATGCTGCCTTTTGCTTCCCGTGTTTTTTTGTGCACGCTGTTAGTGCTGCTTAGCGTTGCCTGCATATACATGACATGCTCGCTTTTGGTTCCTGTGTTTTTTGTGCACGCAGTTAGTGCTACCTTGCGTTTCCTGCATTTAGATGACATGCTGTCTTTTGCTTCCTGGGTCGTTTTTTTTGTGCACACAGTTAGTTGTACCTAGCGTTGCCTGCATTTAGATGACATGCTTCCTTTTGCTTCCTGTGTTTTTTTTGTTCACGCAGTTAGCGCTACTTAGAGGGGCCTGCATATACAAGACATGCCTCCCTTTTGCTTCCTTTGTTTTTTTGCACGCAGTTAGTGCTACCAAGTGTTGCCTACATTTACATGACATGCTGCCTTTTGCTTAATGTTTTTTGTGCACGCAGTTAGTGCTACCTAGCGTTGCCTGCATATACATGACATCTGCTTCCTATGTTTTTTGTGCACGCAGTTAGTGCTACCTGTTGTTGCCTGGATTTACATGGCACGCTGCCTTTAGATTCCTATGGTTTTTTGCATGCAGTTAGTGCTACTTAGCCTTGCCTGCATATACATCACATGCTGCCTTTTGCTTCCTGTGCTTTTTTTGCACGCAGTTAGTTCTACCTAGCGTTGCCTGCATTTACATGACACGCTGCATTTTGCTTCCTGTGTTTTTTGTCCAAGCAGATTGTGCAACCTAGCGCTGCCTGCATTTAAATAGCATGGTACCTTTTGCTTCCTGTTTTTTTGCTCGCAGATACTGCTACTTAGCATTGCCTGCATATACATAACATGCTGCCATTTACTTCGTGAGTTTTTTTGTTCAATCATTTAGTGCTACCTAGCCTTTCCTGCATTTACATGACATGCTGCCTTTTGCTTCCTGTCTTTTTTTGTCCAAGCAGTTCGTGCAACCTAGCATTGCCTGCATTTACATAGCATGGTACATTTTGCTTCCTGTGTTTTTTTGTGCACGCAGTTACTGCTACTTAGTGTTGCCTGCATATGCATGACATGCTGCCCTTTGCTTCGTGAGTTTTTTTGTGCAATCGTTTAGTGCTACCTAGCGTTTCCAGCATTTACATGAAATGCTGACTTTTGCTTCCTGTGTTGTTTTTTGTGCACGCAGTTAGTGGTACCTAGCGTTGCCTGCATTTAGCTGACATGCTTCCTTTTTGCTTCTTGTGCTTTTCTGTCATGCAGTTAGCACTACTTATTGTTGCCTGCATATACATGACATGCTGCCTTTTGTTTCCTGTGTTTTTTTTTGTGCACACAGTTATGCTACCTAGCGTTGCCTGCATTTAGACGACATGCTGCCTTTTGCTTCCTGTTTTTTGCGCACGCAGTTAGAGCAACCTAGCGTTCCCTGCATATACATGACATGCGGCCTTTTGCTTCCTGTGTTTTTTTTGCACGCAGTGAGTGCTACTTAGCGTTGCTTCGTATACATCACATGCTGCCTTTGGCTTCCAGTGTTTTTTTTGTGCACGCAGTTATTGCTACTTATCGTTGCCTGCATTTACATGACATGCTGCCTTTTGCTTCCTCTGTTGTTTGTGCACGCAGTTAGTGCTACTTAGCGTTGCCTGCATATACATGGCATGCTGCGTTTTGCTTTCCTGTGTATTTTGTGCACGCAGTTAGTGCTACCTAGCGTTGCCTGCATTTATTTGACATACTGCCTTTTGCTTCCTGTGTTAATTTGTGCACGCAGTTAATGCTACTTAGCGTTGCCTGCGTATATATGACATGATGCCTTTTGTTTCCTTTGTCTTTTTTATGCACGCAGTTAGTGCTACCTACCATGGTCTCCATATAGATGACATGTTGCCTCTTGCTTCCTGTGTTCTTTTCTGCACGCAGTTTGGGCTACCTAGCGTTGCCTGCTTATACTTGACATGAAGCCTTTTGCTTCCTGTCTTTTTTTTGTGCATGCAGTTAGTGCTACCTGTCGTTGCCTGGATTTACATGACACGTTGCCTTTAGATTCCTGTGATTTTTGTGCACGCGGTTAGTGCTACTTAGCGTTGCCTGCATATATATCACGTGATGCCTTTTGCTTCCGCTGTTTTTTTTGTGCACGCAGTTAGTGCTACTTGCCGTTGCCAGCATATACAGGCATGCTGCCTTTTGCTTACTGTGTTTTTTGTGCATGCAGTTAGTGCTACCTAGCGTTTCCTGCATTTACGTGACATGCTGCTTTTTTCTTCATGTGTTTTTGTTTGGGCACGCACTTAGTGCTACCGTGCGTTGCCTGCATATAAATGACAGGCTGCCTTTTCCTTCCTGTGTTTGTTTGGGCACGCGTTTGGGCTACCTTTCGTTTCCTGCATATACATGACATGCTGCTTTTTTCTTGCTGTGTTTTTGTTTGGGGATGCACTGAGGGCTACCTTGCGTTGCCTGCATTTACATGACATGCTGCCTTTTTCTTCCTGTGATTTTTTTTGTTCACGCAGTTTGTGCAACCTAGCTTTACCTGCATTTACATAACATGTTACCGTTTGCTTTCTGTGTTTTTTTTTTGTGCAGGCAGTTACTGCTACCTGTCGTTGCCTGGATTTGCTTGACACGCTGCCTTAAAATTCCTGTGATTTTTGTGCACGCAGTTAGTGCTACTTAGCGTTACCTGCATATACATCACATGCTGCCTTTTGCTTCCTGTGTTTTTTTTTGCACGCAGTTACTGCTACTTAGCGTTGCCTGCATATACATGACATGCTGCGTTTTGCTTCGTGAGTTTTTTTGTGCAATCATTTAGTGCTACCTAGCGTTTCCTGCATTTACATGACATGCTGCCTTTTGATTCCTGTGTTTTTTTTTGTGCACGCAGTTAGTGGTACCTAGCGTTGCCTGCATTTAGATGGCATGCTTACTTTTGCTTCCTGTTTTTTTTGTGCACGCAGTTAGTACTGCTTATTGTTGCCAGCATATACAAGGCATGCTGCCTTTTGCTTCCTGTGTTTTTTGTGCAAGCACTTAGTGCTACATAGCTTTCCCTGCATTTCCATGACATGCTGCCTTTTGCTTCCTGTGTTTTCTTGTCCAAGCAGTTTGTGCAAGCTAGCGTTGCCTGCATTTATATGAAATGCTGCCTTTTGCTTCCTGTGTTATTTTGTGCACACAGTTAGTGGTACCTAGCATTGCCTCCATTTACATGACGTGCCGCCTTTGCTTCCTGTGTTTTTGTTTTTGTGCACGCAGTTAGTTCGACATAGCGTTGCCTGCATTTACATGACATGCTGCCTTTTGCTTCCTGTCTTTTTTTGTCCAAGCAGTTCGTGCAACCTAGCGTTGCCTGCATTTACATAGCATGGTACATTTTGCTTCCTGTGTTTTTTTGTCATGCAGTTCGCGCTACTTATCGTTGCCAGCATATGCAAGGCATACTGCCTTTTGCTTTCTGTGTTTTTTGTGCATGCAGTTAGTGCTACCTAGCGTTGCCAGCATATACATGGCATGCCGCCTTTTGCTTCCTTTGTTTTTTTTGTGCACGTAGTTAGAGCTACCTAGCGTTTCCTGCATATACATCACATGCTGCCGTTTGCTACGTGAGTTTTTTTTTGTGCAATCATTTAGTGCTACCTAGCGTTTCCGGCATTTACACGACATGCTGCCTTTTGCTTCCTGTGTTTTTTTTTGTGCACGCAGTTAGTTGTACCTAGCGTTGCCTGCATTTAAATGACATGCTTACTTTTGCTTGTGTTTTTTTGTCAAGCAGTTAAGGCTACTTATCGTTGCCAGCATATGCAAGGCATGCTGCCTTTTGCTTCCTGTGTTTTTTGTGCATGCCGTTAGTGCTATCTAGCGTTGCCAGCATATACATGGCATGCTGCGTTTTGCTTCCTGTGTTTTTTGTGCATGCAGTTAGGGCTACCTAGCATTGCCTACATTTAACTGACATACCGCCTTTTGCTTCCTTTGTTTTTTTTTGTGCACGTAGTTAGAGCTACCTAGCGTTTCCTGCATATACATCACATGCTGCCTTTAGCTTCGTGAGTTTTTTGTGCAATCATTTAGTGCTACCTAGCGTTTCCTGCATTTACATGACATGCTGCCTTTTGCTTCCTGTGTTTTTTTTTGTGCACGCAGTTAGTGGTACCTAGCGTTGCCTGCATTTATAAGACTAGCCTACTTTTCCTTCTCTTGTTTTTTGTCATGCAGTTCGCGCTATTTATCGTTGCCTGCATATAAATGACATGCTGCCTTTTGTTTCCTGTGTTTTTTGCACGCAGTCAGTGCAACCTAGCGTTGCCTGCATTTATATGGCATGGTACCTTTTGCTTCCTGTGTTTTTTTGTGCAGGCAGTTACTGCTACTTAGCATTGCCTGCATTTACATAACATGCTGCCATTTACTTCGTGAGTTTTTTTGTTCAATCATTTAGTGCTACCTAGCCTTTCCTGCATTTACATGACATGCTGCCTTTCGCTTCCTGTGTTGTTTTTTTGTGCACGCAGTTAGTGGTACCTAGCCTTGCCTGCATTTAGATGACATGCTTACTTTTGCTTCTTGTGTTTTTTTGTCATGCAGTTACTGCACTTAGCGTTGCCTGCATATACAAGACATGCTGCCTTTTGCTTCCCGTGTTTTTTTGTGCACGCTGTTAGTGCTGCTTAGCGTTGCCTGCATATACATGACATGCTCGCTTTTGGTTCCTGTGTTTTTTGTGCACGCAGTTAGTGCTACCTTGCGTTTCCTGCATTTAGATGACATGCTGTCTTTTGCTTCCTGGGTCGTTTTTTTTGTGCACACAGTTAGTTGTACCTAGCGTTGCCTGCATTTAGATGACATGCTTCCTTTTGCTTCCTGTGTTTTTTTTGTTCACGCAGTTAGCGCTACTTAGAGGGGCCTGCATATACAAGACATGCCTCCCTTTTGCTTCCTTTGTTTTTTTGCACGCAGTTAGTGCTACCAAGTGTTGCCTACATTTACATGACATGCTGCCTTTTGCTTAATGTTTTTTGTGCACGCAGTTAGTGCTACCTAGCGTTGCCTGCATATACATGACATCTGCTTCCTATGTTTTTTGTGCACGCAGTTAGTGCTACCTGTTGTTGCCTGGATTTACATGGCACGCTGCCTTTAGATTCCTATGGTTTTTTGCATGCAGTTAGTGCTACTTAGCCTTGCCTGCATATACATCACATGCTGCCTTTTGCTTCCTGTGCTTTTTTTGCACGCAGTTAGTTCTACCTAGCGTTGCCTGCATTTACATGACACGCTGCATTTTGCTTCCTGTGTTTTTTGTCCAAGCAGATTGTGCAACCTAGCGCTGCCTGCATTTAAATAGCATGGTACCTTTTGCTTCCTGTTTTTTTGCTCGCAGATACTGCTACTTAGCATTGCCTGCATATACATAACATGCTGCCATTTACTTCGTGAGTTTTTTTGTTCAATCATTTAGTGCTACCTAGCCTTTCCTGCATTTACATGACATGCTGCCTTTTGCTTCCTGTGTTTTTTTTTGTGCACGCAGTTAGTGGTACCTAGCGTTGCCTGCATTTATATGACAAGCCTACTTTTGCTTCTCTTGTTTTTTTGTCATGCAGTTAGCGCTACTTATCGTTGCCTGCATATACATGACATGCTGCCTTTTGCTTCCTGAGCTTTTTTTGTGCACGCAGTTAGTCCTACTTAGCGTTGCCTGCATATACATGACATGCTGCGTTTTGTTTCCTGTGTTTTTTTTTGTGCACATAGTACTAACTAGCTTTGCCTGCATTTAGACGACATGCTGCCTTTTGCTGCCTGTTTTTCGTGCACGCAGTTAGTGCTACCTAGCCTTGCCTGCATAAACATGACATCCTGCCTTTTGCTTCCTGTGTTTTAGTGCACGCAGTTAGTGCTACCTAGCGTTGCCTGCATTTACATGGCATGCTGTCTTTTGCTTCCTGTGTTTTTTGTACATGCAGTTAGTGCTACCTGTCGTTGCCTGGATTTACATGACACGCTGCCTTTAGATTCCTGTAATTTTTGTGCACGCAGTTACTGCTACTTAGCGTTGCCTGCATATACATCACATGCTGCCTTTTGCATCCTGTGTTTTTTTGTGCACGCAGTTGCTGCTACTTAGCACTGCCTGCATATACATGACATGCTGCCTTTTGCTTCGTGAGATTTTTTGTGCAATCATTTAGTGCTACCTAGCGTTTCCTGCATTTACATGACATGCTGCCTTTTGCTTCCTATGTTTTTTGTGCACGCAGTTAGTGGTACCTAGCGTTGCCTGCATTTAAATGACATGCTTACTTTTGCTTCTTGTGTTTTTTGTCATGAAGTTAGTGCTACTTATCATTGCCTGCATATACATCACATGCTGCCTTTTGCTTCCTGTTTTTTTTTGTGCACGCAGTTAGTGCTACTTATTGTTGCCAGCCTATACATGGCAAGCTGCCTTTTTCTTCCTGTGTTTTTTGTGCACATAGTGCTACCTAGCGTTGCCTTCATTTAGACGACATGCTGCCTTTTGCTTTGTGTTTTTTGTGCGCGCAGTAAGTGCTACCTAGCGTTGCCTGCATTTACACGGCATGCTGCCTTTGCTTCCTGTGTTTTTTTGTTCATGCAGTTAGTGCTACCTGTCGTTGCCTGGATTTACATGACCCGCTGCCTTTAGATTCCTGTGATTTTTGTGCACGCAGTTAGTTCTACTAAGTGTTGCCTGCATATACATCACATGCTGCCTTTTGCTTCGTGAGTTTTTTTTTTGCGCAATCATTTAGTGCTACCTAGCGTTTCCGGCATTTACATGACATGCTGCCTTTTGCTTCTTGTGTTTTTTTTTGTGCACGCAGTTAGTTGTACCTGCGTTGCCTGCATTTAGATGGCATGCTTACTTTTGCTTCTTGTGTTTTTTGTCATGCAGTTAGCGCTAATTATCGTTGCCAGCATATGCAAGGCATGCTGCCTTTTGCTTTCTGTGTTTTTTGTGCATGCAGTTAGTGTTACCTAGCGTTGCCAGCATATACATGGCATGCTGCCTTTTGCTTCCTGTGTTTTTTGTGCATGCAGTTAGAACTATCTAGCATTGCCTGAATTTAATTGACATGCCACCTTTTGCTTCCTTTGTTTTTTTTGTGCACGTAGTTAGAGCTACCTAGCGTTGCCTGCATATGAATGACATGCTGCCTTTTGTTTCCTGTGTTTTTTGCACGCAGTCAGTGCAACCTAGCGTTGCCTGCATTTATATGGCATGCTGCCTTTTGCTTCCTGTGTTATTTTGTGCACACAGTTAGTGGTACCTAGCGTTGCCTCCATTTACATGACGTGCTGCCTCTGCTTCCTGTGTTTTTGTCCACGCAGATAGTTCGACATAGCGTTGCCTGCATTTACAAGACATGCTGCCTTTTGCTTCCTGTCTTTTTTTGTCCAAGCAGTTCGTGCAACCTAGCATTGCTTGCATTTACATAGCATGGTACATTTTGCCTCCTGTGTTTTTTTGTACACGCAGTTACTGCTACTTAGTGTTGCCTGCATATGCATGACATGCTGCCCATTGCTTCGTGAGTTTTTTGTGCAATCGTTTAGTGCTACCTAGCGTTTCCAGCATTTACATGAAATGCTGACTTTTGCTTCCTGTGTTGTTTTTTGTGCACGCAGATAGTGGTACCTAGCGTTGCCTGCATTTAGATCACATGCTTCCTTTTGCTTCTTGTGCCTTTCTGTCATGCAGTTAGCACTACTTATCGTTGCCTGCATATACATGACATGCTGCCTTTTGTTTCCTGTGTTTTTTTTGTGCACACAGTTAGTGCTACCTAGCGTTGCCTGCATTTAGACGACATGCTGCCTTTTGCTTCCTGTTTTTTGTGCACGCAGTTAGTGCTACCTAGCGTTGCCATATACAAGACATGCGGCCTTTTGCTTCCTGTGTTTTTTTTTTGGCACGCAGTTAGTGCTACTTAGCGTTGCCTGCGTATACATCACATGCTGCCTTTGGCTTCCAGTGTTTTTTTGTGCACGCAGTTATTGCAACTTATCGTTGCCTGCATTTACATGAAATGCTGCATTTTGCTTCCTCTGTTGTTTGTGCACGCAGTTAGTGCTACTTAGCGTTGCCTGCATATACATGGCATGCTGCCTTTTGCTTTACTGTGTTTTTTTTGTGCACGCAGTTAGTGCTACCTAGCGTTGCCTGCATTTATTTGACATGCTGCCTTTTGCTTCCTGTGTTAATTTGTGCACGCAGTTAATGCTACTTAGCGTTGCCTGCGTATATATGACATGCTGCCTTTTGTTTCCATTGTCTTTTTTATGCACGCAGTTAGTGCTACCCACCATTGTCTCCATATAGATGACATGTTGCCTCTTGCTTCCTGTGTTCTTTTCTGCACGCAGTTTGTGCTACCTAGCGTTGCCTGCTTATACATGACATGATGCCTTTTGCTTCCTGTCTTTTTTTGTGCACACAGTTAGTGCTACCTGTCGTTGCCTGGATTTACATGACACGTTGCCTTTAGATTCCTGTGATTTTTGTGCGCGCGGTTAGTGCTACTTAGCGTTGCCTGCATATATATCACATGATGCCTTTTGCTTCCTGTGTTTTTTTTGTGCACGCAGTTAGTGCTACTTATCGTTGCCAGCATATACATGGCATGCTGCCTTTTGCTTACTGTGTTTTTTGTGCATGCAGTTAGTGCTACGTAGCGTTGCCAGCATATACATGGCATGCTGCCTTTTGCTTCCTGTGTTCTTTGTGCATGCAGTTAGTGCTACCTAGCGTTGCCTGCTTTTGGATGACATGCTTACTTTTGATTCTTGTGTTTTTTTCTTGCAGTTAGCGCTACTTATCGTTGCCTGCATATACATGACATGCTGCCTTTTGCTTCCTGTGCTTTTTTTGTGCACGCAGTTTTTGCTACTTAGCATTGCCTGCATATACATGACATGCTGCCTTTTGCTTCCTGTGTTTTATTGTGCACACAGTTAGTGCTACTTAGCGTTGCCTGCATATATATGACATGCTGCCTTTTGTTTCCTGTGTTTTTTTGCACATAGTGCTACCTAGCGTTGCTTGCATTCAGGCGACATGCTGACTTTTGCTTCCAGTTTTTTGTGCACACAGTTAGAGCTACCTAGCATTGCCTGCATATACAAGACATGTTGCCTTTTGCTTCCTTTGTTTTTTTGTGCACCTAGTTAGAGCTACCTAGCGTTGTCTGCATTTACTTGACATGCTGCCTTTATCTTCCTGTTTTTTTGTGCACGCAGTTAGTGCTACTTATTGTTGCCAGTATATACAAGGCATGCTGCCTTTTGCTTCCTGAGTTTTTTGTGTAAGCACATAGTGCTACCTTGCGTTGCCTGCATTTCCATGACATGCTGCCTTTTGCTTCCTGTATTGTTTTGTCCGAGCAGTTTGTGCAAGTTAGCGTTGCCTGCATTTATATAACATGCTGCCTTTTGCTCCCTGTGTTATTTTGTGCACACAGTTAGTGGAACCTAGCACTGCCTCCATTTACATGACGTGCTGCCTTTGCTTCCTGTGTTTTTTTGTCCAAGCAGTTCGTGCAACCTAGCGTTGCCTGCATTTACATAGCATGGTACATTTTGCTTCCTGTGTTTTTTGTGCACTCAGTTACTGCTACTTAGCGTTGCCTGCATATGCATGACATGCTGCCTTTTGCTTCGTGAGTTTTTTTGTGCAAGCATATAGTGCTACCTACCGTGTCCTGCATTTACATGACATGCTGCCTTTTGCTTCCTGTGTTGTTTTTTGGGCACGCAGTTAGTGGTACCTAGCGTTGCCTGCTTTTAGATGACATGCTTACTTTTGATACTTGTGTTTTTTTCTTGCAGTTAGCGCTTCTTATCGTTGCCTGCATATACATGACATGCTGCCTTTTGCTTCCTGTGCTTTTTTTGTGCACGCAGTTTTTGCTACTTAGCATTGCCTGCATATACCTGACATGCTGCCTTTTGCTTCCTGTGTTTTTTTGCACATAGTTAGTGCTACGTAGCGTTGCTTGCATTTAGGCGACATTCAGACTTTTGCTTCCAGTTTTTTGTGCACACAGTTAGAGCTACCTAGCGTTGCCTGCATATACATAACATGCTGCCTTTTGCTTCCTGTGTTTTTTGCGCACGCAGTTTGTGATCCTAGCGTTGCCTGCATTTACAAGGCATGCTGCCTTTTGCTTCGTGAGTTTTTTGTGCAAGCAGTTAGTGCTACCTGTTGTTGCCTGGATTTACATGACACGCTGCCTTTAGATTCCTATGATTTTTGTGCGCGCAGTTAGTGCTACTTAGCGTTGCCTGCATATACATCACATGCTGCCTTTTGCTTCCTGTCTTTTTTTTGTGCACGCAGTTATTGCTACTTATCGTTGCCAGCATGTACATTGCATGCTGCCTTTTGCTTCCTGTGTTTTTTGTGCATGCAGTTAGTGCTACCTAGCGTTGCGTGCATTTACATGACATGCTGCCTTTTGCTTCCTGTGTTCTTTGTGCACGCAGTAAGTGCTACTTAGCATCACCTGCATATACAAGACATGCTGCCTTTTGCTTGCTGTGTTTTTTTGTGCACGCTGTTAGTGCTACCTAGCGTTGCCTGCATTTATATGACATGCTGCCTTTTGCTTCCTGTGCTTTTTTGTGCACGCAGTTAATGGTACATAGCGTTGCCTCCTATTACATGACATGATGCCTTTGCTTCCTGGGTTTTTTTGTGCACACAGTTCTACCTAGCTTTGCCTGCATTTACATGACATGCTGCCTTTTGCTTCGTGTTTTTTTGCCAAGCAGTCTGTACAACCCAGCGTTGCCTGCATTTACATAGCACGGTAC
Source organism: Amblyomma americanum (assembly GCF_052857255.1). Taxonomy (NCBI): domain Eukaryota; kingdom Metazoa; phylum Arthropoda; class Arachnida; order Ixodida; family Ixodidae; genus Amblyomma; species Amblyomma americanum. The sequence goes on from NC_135497.1 coordinate 497,897,917, forward strand.
CTTTTGCTTCCTGCGTTTTTTTTTGTACACACAGAAACTGCTTCTTAGCGTTACCTGCATATACATGAAATGCTGCCTTTTGCTTCCTCTGTTGTTTGTGCACGCAGTTAGTGCTACTTAGCGTTGCCTGCATATACATGGCATGCTGCGTTTTGCTTTCCTGTGTATTTTGTGCACGCAGTTAGTGCTACCTAGCGTTGCCTGCATTTAGATGACATTCTTACTTTTCCTTCTTGTGTTTTTTTTTTGTCTTGCAGTAGCGCTACTTATCGTTGCCTGCATATACATGACATGCTGCTTTTTGCTTCCTGTGTTTTTTTGTCCAAGCAGTTTGTGCAAGCTAGCGTTGTCTGCATTTTTATGACATGCTGCCTTTTGCTTCCTGTGTTATTTTGTGCACACAATTAGTGGTACATAGCATTGCTTCCATTTACGTGACGTGCTGCCTTTGCTTCCTTTGTTTTTGTTTTTGTGCACGCAGTTAGTTCGACATCGCGCTGCCTGCATTTACATGACATGCTGCCTTTTGCTTCTTGTCTTTTTTGTCCAAGGAGTTCGTGCAACCTAGCATTGCCTGCATTTGCATAGCATGGTATGTTTTGCTTCCTGTGTTTTTTTGTGCACCCAGTTACTGCTACTTAGCATTGCCTGCAGATGCATGACATGCTGCCTTTTGCTTCGTGAGTTTTTTTGTGCAATCATTTACTGCTACCTAGCGTTTCCTGCATTTACAAGACATGCTGCCTTTTGCTTCCTTTGTTTTTTTGTGCACCTAGTTCGAGCTACCTAGCGTTGTCTGCATTTACTTGACATGCTGCCTTTATCTTCCTGTTTTTTTGTGCCCGCAGTTAGTGCTACTTATTGTTGCCTGCATTTCCATGACATGCTGCCTTTTGCTTCCTGTGTTGTTTTGTCCGAGCAGTTTGTGCAAGCTAGCGTTGCCTGCATTTATATGATATGCTGCCTTTTGCTTCCTGTGTTATTTTGTACACACAGTTTGTGGTACCTAGCACTGCCTCCATTTACATGACGTGCTGCCTTTGCTTCCTGTTTTTTTTTTGTCCAAGCAGTTCGTGCAACCTAGCGTTGCCTGCATTTACATAGCATGGTACATTTTGCTTCCTGTGTTTTTTTGTGCACCCAGATACTGCTACTTAGCATTGCCTGCATATGCATGACATTGCCTTTTGCTTCGTGAGTTTTTTTGTGCAATCATTTAGTGCTACCTAGCGTTTCCTGCATTTACATGACATGCTGCCTTTTGCTTCCTGTGTTGTTTTTTTGTGCACGCAGTTAGTGGTACCTAGCGTTGCCTGCTTTTAGATGACATGCTTACTTTTGCTTCTTGTGTTTTTTTCTTGCAGTTAGCGCTACTTATCATTGCCTGCATATACATGACATGCTGCCTTTTTCTTCCTGTGCTTTTTTTGTGCACGCAGTTTGTGCTACTTAGCATTGCCTGCATATACATGACAGGCTGCCTTTTGCTTCCTGTGTTTTTTTGTGCACACAGTTAGTGCCACTTAGCGTTGCCTGCATATATTTGACATGCTGCCTTTTGTTTCCTGTGTTTTTTTTGCACATAGTTAGTGCTACCTAGCGTTGCTTGCATTTAGACGACATGCTGCCTTTTGCTTCCAGTTTTTTGTGCACACAGTTAGTGCTACCTAGCGTTGCCTGCATATACATGACATGCTGCCTTTTGCTTCCTGTGTTTTTTGCGCACGCAGTTAGTGATCCTAGCGTTGCCTGCATTTACAAGGCATGCTGCCTTTTGCTTCCTGAGTTTTTTGTGCAAGCAGTTAGTGCTACCTGTCGTTGCCTGAATTTACATGACACGCTGCCTTTAGAATGCTATGATTTTTGTGCACGCAGTTAGTGCTACTTAGCGTTGCCTGCATATACATCACATGCTGCCTTTTGCTTCCTGTGTTTTTTTTGTGCACGCAGTTATTGCTACTTATCGTTGCCAGCATGTACATTGCATGCTGCCTTTTGCTTCCTGTGTTTTTTGTGCATGCAATTAGTGCTACCTAGCGTTGCCTGCATTTACATGACATGCTGCCTTTTGCTTCCTGTGTTGTTTGTGCACGCAGTAAGTGCAACTTAGCATCGCCTGCATATACAAGACATGCTGCCTTTTGCTTGCTCTGTTTTTTTTGGTGCACGCAGTTAGTGCTACCTAGCGTTGCCTGCATTTATATGACATGCTGCCTTTTGCTTCCTGTGTTATTTTGTGCACGCAGTTAATGGTACATAGCGTTGCCTCCTATTACATGACATGACGCCTTTGCTTCCTGGGTTTTTTTTGTGCCCACAGTTAGTTCTACCTAGCTTTGCCTGCATTTACATGACATGCTGCCTATTTCTTCGTGTTTTTTGCCAAGCAGTTTGTACAACCCAGCGTTGCCTGCATTTACATAGCATGGTACCTTTTGCTTCCTGTGTTTTTTTTTTGTGCACACAGAAACTGCTTCTTAGCGCTACCTGCATATACATGAAATGCTGCCTTTTGCTTCGTGAGTTTTTTTTGTGCAATCATTTAATGCTACCTAGCGTTTCCTGCATTTATGTGACATGCTGCCTTTTGCTTCCTGTGTTGTTTTTTTTTGTGCATGCAGTTAGTGGTACCTAGCGTTGCCTGCATTTAGATGACAATCTTACTTTTCCTTCTTGTGTTTTTTGTCATGCAGTAACGCTACTTATCGTTGCCTGCATATACACGACATGCTGCCTTTTGCTTCCTGTGTTTTTTTTTTGTGCACAGAGTTAGTGCTACTTAGCGTTGCCTGCATTTAGACGACATGCTTCCTTTTGATCTCTGTGGTTTTCTTGTGCACGCAGTTAGTGCTATATAGTGTTGCCTGCGTATACATGACATGCTGCCTTTTGCTTCCTTTGTTTTTTTTATGCACGCAGTTAGTGCTACCTACCATTGTCTCCATATAGATGACATGTTGCCTCTTGCTTCCTGTGTTCTTTTCTGCACGCAGTTTGTGCTACCTAGCGTTCCCTGCATTTACTTGACAGGCTGCCTTTTGCCTCCTGTGTTTTTTTTGTCCACGCAGTTTGTGCTACTTAGCGTTGCCTGCTTATACATGACATGATGCCTTTTGCTTCCTGTGTTTTTTTGTGCACGCAGTTAGTGCTACCTGTCGTTGCCTGGATTTACATGACACGCTGCCTTTAGCTTCCTGTGATTTTTGTGCACGCAGTTAGTGCTACTTAGCGTTGCCTGCATATACATCACATGATGCCTTTTGCTTCCTGCGTTTTTTTGTGCACGCAGTTAGTGCTACTTGTCGTTGCCAGCTTATACATGGCATGCTGCCTTTTGCTTACTGTGTTTATTGTGCATGCAGTTAGTGCTACCTAGCGTTGCCTGCATTTACATGACATGCTGCCTTTTGCTTCCTGTGTTATTTTGTGCACACAGTTAGTGGTACCTAGCGTTGCCTCTATTTACATGACTTGCTGGCTTTGCTTCATGTGTTTTTTGTGCACGCAGTTAGTTCTACCTAGCGTTGCCTGCATTTACATGACATGCTGCTTTTAGCTTCCTGTTTTTTTTGTCCAAGTAGTTTGTGCAACCTATTATTGCCTGCATATACATAGCATGGTACATTTTGCTTCCTGTGTTTTTTTTTTTTGCACGCAGTTACTGCTACTTAGCGTTGCCTGCATATACATGACATGCTGCCTTTTGCTTCGTGAGTTTTTTTGTGCAATCATTTAGTGCTACCTAGCGTTTCCTGCATTTACATGACATGCTGCATTTTGCTTCCTGTGTTGTTTTTTTCTGCACGCAGTTAGTGGTACCTAGCGTTGCCTGCATTTAGATGACATGCTTACTTTTGCTTCTTGTGTTCTTTTGTCTTGCAGTTAGCGCTACTTATTGTTGCCTGCATATACATGACATCCCGCCTTTTGCTTCCTGTGCTTTTTTTGTGCACGCAGTTAGTGCTACTTAGCGTTGCCTCCATATACATGACATGCTGCCTTTTGCTTGCTGTTTTTTTTTGTGCACGCCGTTAGTGCTACTTATCGTTGCCAGCATATACATGGCATGCTGCCTTTTGCTTCCTGTGTTTTTTGTGCAAGCAGTTAGTGCTACCTATCGTTGCCGGCATTTCCTTGACATACTGCCTTTTGCTTCCTGTGGTTTTTTGTACACGCAGTTAGTGCTACTTAACGTTGCCTGCATTTAGACGACATGCTGCCTGTTGCTTTCTGTGTTTTTCTTGTGCACGCAGTTAGTGCTGCCTAGCGTCGCCTGCATTTAGATGACATGCTGCCGTTTGCTTCCTGTTTTTTTGGGGGGAACGCAGTTAGTGCTACCTAGCGTTGCCTGCATTTACATGACGGGCTGCGTTTTGCTTCCTGTGCTCTTTTTTTGTGCGCTGTCAGTGCTACCTAGCGTTGCCTTGATTTATATGGCATGCTGGCTTTTGCTTTCTGTGTTTTCTCAAATACGCAGTGACACAGCGCCTCCTGCGACCTGGAAAATAAGCCCGAGTTGACGGCTTCGACTAATGGCGGCCGCGAATGGAGGCGGTGTACGAAGGTGCCCGTGTACTCCGACTACGACGTACCCTGACGAGCCCTATATTGGTATCTGCGGTGTCTATCGCACACATGATTGCGCTTAGAAATTTATCGTTTTCTTCCGCGGCTATTTTGAACATGGCTCTAGCTGCAGATTCTGGGCTAGGAATCTTTCGGTGCCGTTTTATCTATGGGAAGAATTTTTGTAATCTCCGATGTTTTCTAACTAGCCTCTCAAGGCGAGCGCTGTGGCTGCTAACAAGCCTCTAATTGGAACGTAGGCCTCGAAGCAGCCAAGGGTGTGCTGCTATCCGCACTTCTGTGCTGGTGAAGGCTAGGGCCCCTTTTTACAGCAGCAATTAAATAAATGAGCCTCTTATCTGCCCACACTGACATAGTTTCTGCGTACATCTTTGCTGGGGTGCTCCCACCTCAGTGCAACTGGCGCAAGCACACGGTGAGCACGACTCCATTTCCTTTCTTGAAATTCTCATCACTTCGCGAATATATCTCTGCGTGAGGAAGTGATCTCGATGCATCGGGACTAAAAAGTCGGTCGACACTTCACACGAATGACAGGTGTTGCGGCTTCTTTTGGACATTTATCACATTCGGCAATAGGAATTCACGTGATCTGTTGCTGATAGTGCTTACAACTTAAATGACTGATAGCGACATTTTCGCATGAGTCTTTGTTAAAGGCATGCAAGATATAAAATCGATACAGCGCCATTTTTTAGGGCATTGAGACAAAGATTAACACACGAGCCACCACTGCTGCGCGCAATGATTTCTTGAACATGACACGCAGACTTCTTCCACGTTATATACGCCATTTGAGCGAGCCCCTATTGGAAGTCTGTGGCGCTACACATTTAAGCTAAAACGATTTTGTTAATTATCAAATGGTGGCGCAAAGTGCAGTCATGGCTGCACGCATTAAAGCTGCAGATGTTCTTTAATGGGAAGCTAGAATAGCTCGCATCATTTAGAAAGCACGCTTTGCTGAACTTCTGCAAAGTTAAGCAATAATTATAAGAACACCTGTATACCACCACGCATCATTTCAACCGAAGTACCTGCAACACCCTTGCACGATGATGGCTTTCGCTGAGCGCGCCATCATCGCTGAATTCACATCGATAAATTCCCACTCCTTGCCAATACAACCTAATAATGTAGACGTGGAAGCAATGATCAAAATTATATTTCTGATATTCCTGCTAAAACCTGCCCGCTTCCTGGTTACAGCACCTACTTCTTTATTCCGCCTCTATAGTGCTAGCGGTACAGCGACGCACTTCAAGGATTGCTATTTCCTTCACTGCAGCTAACACTATGGGCTCTGAGTTAGCGTACTATGGGCTCTGGGTCTTTCATCATGTTTTATTCGTATTTATTGTTCCTTATTCTTAATTGTATTTTCTTTTGCCGAATAATTAAGTGATGCTTGCAGCAATAGTTTTGCTGGCGGGTGCGTGTGCATAATTGGAGTCCTCAATTTATAATTACGGAAGCCTAAACGTTGTGCCTCCGAAAATTATCTTACTGCGCCTGTTGATGGCTGTCGGCACATAGTGCACATGCAGAGACAGACTTGATCCGCCAGGTGCAGGCTAACGGCGACGAGGTGCTTCCGCAGCTGGCTCGTCGGCGCCATCTGCATGATGCGCACTGGCGGGTGGCGGCCGAGTAATCGGTGACGGCAGGCGGTGTACCCTGTGGTGAATGTCTGTAATGCTTCCATAAGTATATTCTAATTTCTTCCTAGTACCGCTTTCGCATTTTAGCGCATCTAACCCTGCCGACAAGCTGGCGCGACTATGCTCCGTCTTGCCAGGTGCGTGCAATGGAGCGGAAGTGAAGGCGCGGTATATACTGCAGAGCAGAAAAGATCTGCGCATTTACAGGAGGGTGTTCGTGGGAGCCTGTGGGACGCCACGATCCAAGCGCGCCTAGTCTTGTCGCGTCCCACAGGCTCCGCGCATTCGAAAGCCGTTGCTGTGAAAATATCCCGGATTTCTACTTCGATTCATACCGCCATGGGATCCGCCACGTCAAACAGCGTCCGCCTCAGCGCTAGCGCTGAGGCAGGAGTTGAAGGGGAGCTCCTCTTCAAAGAGCGAGCATGCGCTGGTTGTGAGGGCGGGTCGTGTCTGAACACTTGTTCCTTGCAAAAGACGCCAAGAAATACATGTTATCGCCTGACGCGAAATTCGCGTAGGACCGCGTTCCTACGCGCGTGATACCGATATGCTCTGGACTCTTCTCAGCGGTGTAAAGAGTTTCAGCTACCATCTGTTATGCCGTCCTAAATGAAATCCGGCTCTATAAAGGTTTAGATCAGGATTATAGTTTTTCGTCTTGACCAGGCCAGCATGTCTTTGAAATCTTTGTCTTTGAACGAGATGCTTGATCCTGCCGAGCACCCAAGCGACGACAAGGTTGCCATTGCACTGGACATGCTGGCTGCTTTCGACAAAGTGACGCATAAGATCATCCTCTGCGATCTGTCTCAAGTGTACTGAGGGCACAAGACATTCGAAAAATTTAAGAAATTCCTCTCAGATCAGCAATCATATATCCCACTCCAAGACAGCCAACTTGGCCAGTACCAAATTGGCATGCAAGGGACTCCACAGGCAGCAGTCTTGTCGCTACTTCTCTTCAACCTCGCGATGATGAAGTTTTCTACCTTCTTGGGTGGCGTCCCGGTGTGCAGCATGCTCTTTACGCGGACGACATCACCCTCTGGGCAACACACGGATCGGGTGGAGAAATCGAGGCCAACCTGCAGCAAGCGGCGGCTATTGTGGACGTATACGCACGCCGCTGCGGCCTAGTGGGCTCCCCGAGCAAATCGCAATTCGCGCATATACAGCCCAATACGAAGTGCACAACCAAAATTGCCGTCTCCCTGCTTAGTGGCCCGATACCAGAACACGAGGAAATCAGAGTATTGAGATTCTCCTTGCACAGGAACCACAAGATTGACACCACGCTGAAAAAGCTCCGGAAGATGGGGGCCAGGTGGACCGTATGGTCCACCGGGTCTCAAACAAACGGTGGGGGTGGCGACGCAAAGACGCCCTGCAGTTGGTCAATGTATTTGTTTCTAAGTGAATCCTGTATTCGGCACCGTGCCTCCACCTGCGCAAATGCGGTGAAAACGCTCTCGAAGTGATTCTGCACAAAATCTATAAGGTAGCTCTAGACCTCCCTATTGCCGCGTCCAACGAACGTCTCCTCGGTCTGGGGGTGACGAACAGCTTTGGGGAGCTGCGCCAAGCTCATCTCAGTAATCAATACTTCCGGTTAAGCAAAATGCCTGCGAGTAGCCGCCTTCTGACCCGCCTCCACATCACTTACACAGTCCAACAGGAGAAACGCATATCCCTGCCCGAGGCCTGGCGCTTCGTACTGCAGGTTCTCCCCCTTCCGAATAGCATGACAAAGAATGCCCATGATGGCCGCCGCATCGCTCGAGTGGAGGCCATTTCCGAGCAGTATGGTGGTCGACGAGCAGTATTCTTCACGGACGCGGCTGGCCCACAACAAGGGGGTTGATACACACCGGCCGTCGTCAACCAAAACAACCCAGTTCAGGGCCTCACCTTCCTTGCCCCCAACATTACACTCGCGGAGGAAGTTGCTATTGCACTTGCAGCCGCGGATCTAGCGTCGCGAGTAATTTTCACTGACTCAAGGGGAGCGTTCTGCAATTTTGAAAAGGGATGAATTCCAGGTCATACCTTCGAAATGTTGCATAGATGTGAGTACAAGGGTTTCCCATCCCGGCGCACCACAACCTAGGCCTCGGCACATGCGGGGATAGAGGGGAGTAAGGTAGCGGACGCTACCGCCCGCACACTTAAGCACAGCTAGGGCATCTCTCCGGCTGCCTGATTTCAATCCGGCTACTACTTTACGGGAGATCTCTCTCCTGTATCAAAAATCTCACGGCCGAAACTCACCCCCTGTAAAGGGCTCAAGAAGGCGGAAGAGCGCTGGCATGTTCGCCTCTGTACCAACCCGGTACTGTGCCTGGCAGTGGTTAAACATTTCAATTCTGCCTTTTCGGGCGAGTGTCTGCACTGTGGGGAAGTGTTTGCGGACATGTACCACATGTCAAAAAAATGCAGCGATGGCGTAGAGGTAGAACATCCGCCTCGCGTGCAGGAAGACCGGGGTTCAAATCCTGGTGCCGCGCAATTCTCCACCGGGTTTAAAAAAAAACGCGTGTCGATGGAATTGCATAACCAGGCCTGGAGTGCGGCCTTATCTCGGTGACCAGAACCGACAACGCACTCTCTCACCAGAACAGGATTTGGCCACCCTGGTGTAGTACTTGGCCACAACCTTCTATGATCAAACCAATTAACCCTCGGCCCTCAGTCCCCAGCGGCTGCAGAGCAACTGACCACGGCGGCGGTCAGACCTGTGACGCAGCGGAGGGTGCTAGGAATCTCTGGCTCCGGACAGGCCGCCATTGGAATCAGAACCTGGCAACGTTTAACGCTAGAACTTTAGCTAGTGAGGCTAGCCTAGCAGTGCTGTTCGAGGAACTAGCGGGAATTAAGTGGGATGTGATAGGGCTTAGCGAAGTTAGGAGGACAGGTGAGGCGTATACATTACTAAAGGACGGACACATACTGTGCTATCGCGGGTTAGAGGATAGACGAGAACTAGGTGTGGGTTTCCTCATTAATAAGAATATAGCTGGCAACGTAGAGGAGTTCTACAGTATTAACGAGAGGGTAGCAGCTATAGTAATTAGGCTGAATAGGAGGTACAAGCTGAAAGTGGTGCAGGCCTACGCACCCACATCCAGCCATGATGAGCAGGCCGTTGAAAGCTTCTATGAGGACGTAGAATCAGCAATGAATGAAGTAAAATCGCAGTACACTGTTCTGATGGGTGACTTCAAAGCGAAGGTGGGCAAGAAGCAGGCTGACGACCACGCGGTAGGTGACTATGGGATAGGCTCTAGAAATAGCAGGGGAGAGTTATTAGTCGAATTCGCGGATAGAAATAATTTACGGATCATGAATACCTTCTTCCGCAAACGAGAAAACAGGAAGTGGACCTGGAAGAGCCCCAATGGTGAGATTAAAAATAAAATCGACTTCATACTATGCACTAAACCTGGCATCTTTAAGGATGTGGCCGTCCTCGGAAGGGTGCGTTGCAGCGACCATAGAATGGTAAGGTCTAGAATTAGCTTAGACTTGAAGAGGGAACGGAACAAGCTAGCGAAGAAGAAGACCATTAACGAGTTAGCCGTAAGAGGGAAAGCACAGGAGTTTAGGATAGCGCTGCAAAACAGATACTCGGCTTTAACTGAGGAAGATGATCTTGATGTTCATTCAATGCACGATAACCTGACATCAATAATTACGGAGTGCGCAGTAGAAGTAGGCGGTAGGACAGTTCGAAAAGATACCGGGAAGCTATCTCAGGTGACGAAAGATCTGATTAAGAAGTGCCAAAACATGAAGGCATCTAACACTACAGATAGAATAGAACTAACGGAGCTATCAAAGTTAATAAATAAGCGCAAGGTAGCCGACATAAGGAAGTTTAACATGGAGAGAATCGAGCATGCTATAAAGAACGGAGGTAGCCTAAAAACAGTGAAGAGGAAACTAGGCATAGGTAAAAACCAGATGTATGCATTAAGAGACAAGCAGGGCAATGTCATTAGCAATATGGATAAGATAGTTAACGTAGCCGAAGAGTTCTACACAGACCTGTACAGTAGCCAATGTAATCAGAGCGCTAATGAGAAAGACAGCAGTGCACAGCAATACGTCATCCCGCCAGTTACGAAAGATGAAGTAAAGAAAGCCTTAGAAGCAATGAAAAGGGGAAAAGCAGCTGGGGAGGATCAGGTAACAGCAGATCTGTTGAAGGATGGAGGGGACATCGTGCTAGAGAAACTAGCCACCCTGTATACGCAATGCCTTATGACCTCGACTGTACCAGATGCTTGGAAGAATGCAAACATTATCTTAATTCATAAGAAGGGAGACGCCAAGGACTTGAAAAATTACAGGCCGATCAGCTTACTATCCGTTGCCTACAAAGTATTTACTAAGGTGATCGCTAATAGAGTCAATGCAACGTTAGACTTTAATCAACCAAATGATCAGGCAGGCTTTCGTAAAGGATATTCTACAATAGATCATATTCACACTATCAATCAGGTGATAGAGAAATGCGCAGAATATAACCAACCTCTATATATAGCTTTCATTGATTACGAGAAAGCATTCGACTCAGTGGAAACCTCAGCAGTCATACAGGCATTGCGTAATCAGGGGGTAGAAGAGCCTTATGTCAAAATACTGGAAGATATATATAGCAACTGCACAGCTACTATAGTCCTCCATAAAGTCAGCAATAAAATTCCAATAAGGAAGGGCGTCAGGCAAGGAGACACGATCTCGCCAATGCTGTTCACCGCATGTTTGCAGGAGGTATTTCGAGGCCTGAATTGGGAAGAGTTGGGAATAAGAATAAATGGAGAATACCTAAATAATCTGAGATTTGCTGATGACATTGCCTTGCTGAGTCACTCAGGAGGTGAACTGCAAATCATGATCAACGAGTTAGACAGGCAGAGGAGATCGATGGGTCTAAAAATTAACATGCAGAAAACCAAGGTAATGTTCAACAGCCTAGCAAGGGAACAACAGTTCACAATTGGCAGCGAGAGCCTAGAAATGGTGCCGGAATACGTCTACTTAGGGCAGGTAGTGACAGCTGATCCGGATCATGAGAGGGAGATAACTAGAAGGATAAGAATGGGGTGGAGCGCATATGGCAAATTCTCGCAGATCATTAGTGGCAGTTTACCAATTTCCCTCAAGAGGAAAGTGTACAACAGCATAGTCTTACCGGTACTCACCTACGGGGCAGAAACGTGGAGGCTAACGAAAAGAGTTCAGCTTAAGTTAAGGACAACGCAGCGAGCCATGGAAAGAAAAATGATAGGTGTAACGTTAAGAGATCGGAAGCGGGCAGAGTGGGTGAGGGAACAAACACGGGTTAATGACATCCTAGTCGAAATCAAGAGAAAGAAATGGGCTTGGGCAGGGCATGTAATGCGAAGGCAAGATAACCGCTGGTCTTTAAGGGTAACGGAGTGGGTTCCAAGAGAAAGTAAGCGTAGCAGGGGGCGGCAGAAGGTTAGATGGGCGGATGAGATTAAGAAGTTTGCAGGCAAAGGGTGGATGCAGCTGGCAAAGGATAGGGTTAATTGGAGAGACATGGGAGAGGCCTTTGCCCTGCAGTGGGTGTAGTAGGGCTGATGATGATGATGATGGTGACCACATAGTCTGGGCGTGAGTTGCCAATTCTGTTTTCCCACCCCACCCCACCAAAGAGAACTGGGAGGCCGCGATGCTCGGCTGCTCGACTCTCCAGGACCAACCAGCCCTGGTTTCAAGAGCCCAGGACGCCGTGGACGACACAGGGTTCCCGGACAAGGGACCCCTCCTAATGATTGTGAAGGCAATACCTTATTGTAAATAAGCACAAATAAATGTTTTACACCACCACTACTGTCACTCCATCACATTCGGACAATGTCTCTGACTGCGAAACGATGATGTGAAGATTAAGAGCGAAACTTAATTGAACTGATGCCCCAAGAGTCAAAGAAAATGATGGTGGAAGTTGTCACCTGAGAGCCCTAGTTAGATCTAAAGACAGGGGCGCATGGTGGGTGCCGGAGCGTATGTGCCCATTAGCAACGACCTTGGTGAATAGGAGGCAGAAATACGGGATAACTTTGAGCTCCAGCTACCGCGCAAAACGTCTACAGAAAAACTCACGGCCCTGGGATTGTAAAACACCTTCGACGAGCTACGGGAGGCGCAGCTTGTCTTGTAAAAACTGCAGACAATGACTGGAAGAGCGTTCTTACAGAGACTCGGATACCTCGAGAATATTCGAGAATTGATGAGGAGGGAAACAATCCCCGAGGAGCTTCGCAAGTCAATAGAGGTAGCGCCAAAACCAAGGAACATGAACCCCATCCTCCACTGAGGGAGAAGAGACGCGAGGGTCGAATTTGTCCAGAAGATATGCGCTCCTCACGATACGACCCTGTAGCAGAGGCCCAGGAAGTAGCCGTTGCTCTAGCGGTGGCGCAGGGCTATAGAACCGAGTGGGCGCTTGCAATACTCGCGAATTCTCAACGAGCCTGCCGAAATTACTTGATTGGCAGGATGGGTCGTCACGTGCTCCGTATATATACTCCTCGCATCGAGCGACATAATTAAAAATCACGAAGAAGGAAACGACAACACCGCACACAAAAATGCGTGGCTACCGGGACACACGGGGGTGGCAGAGAACCAAGATGCCGACTGGATAGCTCGAAGATACACTACTTTCCGAGCATCCGACGAGAGCGCGGAACTCATGCCAGCACCTAAGAAATACTCCATTGATTAAAAGTGGACGAGCTCACAGAGAAGACTCCTGGGGATAAAACCAATGTGAGAACATCTCTGAAGATGCCCCAAAACCGCAGAGTACAAAAAATTCGAGATCACTCCGGCAACCCGCCTTGGAATAATGCGAAAGCATTGACGCCTCCTCGACACTCGTCGTCTCTCTTTGCCTCTGTTTGCCTTTCTTTTTCTCTCTTTACATATGGTCTCTACGTTGAAGCTGCACTGTGCGATGGCAGAGACAGCTTAAACATGATCCCGCACGCCCACACACCGCGCAATTAAGCACTGCGTCATCAGCGCGCGAACACATCTTCACGCGACAACGGCGAGAGAGCGACTGGCGTACAAGCGGCGCGCCGAAGCGGAAGCGGATGTATACAGATTTCAAGTTGATGTTTTTTTGCTGTGCCATCCCTCCGTGTGTCTCACGTGATTGTGATGTCACTTTAGCAAACCGCCAATGGCGTAGGAGCGACGTGTCGAAGCGAATGGGGCCGTATATTCATTTTACATTTGGCGTGGCATCGCTCTGTGCCGTATCGTTACACCCTTATTTCCCCTTAATTAACCCTTAATTTACCTTACTTCACCAATTACACTCTTAATTCATCCTTAATTAACATTAACTCACCAATAACATCTTTAATTAACCTAAATACACGCTTAACACTTTTTATTATTCATTAATTGATTGGATTTCGATTAACTGCACATTTTCCTTCGTTTCATCTCATTATTCATTTCTGGTGTTCAAATATCGCCCCACACGTTGGCTCCGCCCACTCTTCTGGGCACATTGTCCCACAGTTCCGGTGTTTTCAAATTTGGCGCCCCTTTTGCTCGGACCCCGCCCACTTTTTGGACATTTTTCGGCTCTAAAATATTAGCTGTTCATCCGATTTAGAAAATTTTTGTTGGCGCATCATCCCCACATCAACCTCTTTCGATTACAACCACTCGTTTGACGCTACTTCTGAACTCCGCCGCCACGGTGGCTCAGTTGTTATGGTGCTCAGCTGCTGACCCGCAAGATGCGGGTTCGATCCACGCCGCGACGGTCCAATTTCGATAGAGGCGAAATTCTAGAGGCCCGTGTACAGCGTGATGTCAGTGCACATTAAAGAAGCCCAAGTGGTCGAAATTACCGAAGTCCTCCACTACGGCATCGCTCATAGCCTCAGTTGCTTTGGGACGTAAAACAACCATAAACCAAACCATCATCTGAGTTCTCCACAGCCGATGCGGTCACGTTTTTGCGGACAGGACCTTGTCAACATAGCCTAGTAAAGCTTTCGCTTTAATGAATTTTTCATCCTGCTCCTCCGCGTCGATAAAAAGCGCGGACAGTCCTAGAGGAGGTGAGGAGTGTCGGGGAATCCACCTCAATGACAGCAACGCCGGTGGCCCAATCGACGCCCAAAGTTGTGAGCAAGGCGGGCTGTAAGGAGGCAGTATGTTTGAGCAGTGCTACATGTTGTGCCCACAGCGTGCCTCATCGACGTTAGCGGCAGGGCGCTAAGGCAAATCAGAGCGCTCACCGCAGCGAGCCGAGAGCGTCGGTGGAGATGAAGAATATGAAGGTTATCAGATTCAGAAAAAAAGGGGGGGAGAGGTCCATCATACACGCGCCTTCGCTACTGGGCCCATTCTGGGAACGATCGGCTAAGTTTCGGGTGAATGGGTTGTGGCCATTTCTCCTTGCGCCTTTGCACTCCTGGTTTTCTGGAGATAAAGCACGCGGTAAGGCCGTAAGCTCGTGGTATATCTACCTAGTTTGCCGGGCAGGGGCGCTCCTCCTTTTGAAGGTTTTTAAGAGCGTCACCTCTTACTACTTTCGTTTGCCAAACGCATCTATCTGCTGCAGTGAAGGTCAAATTGACCAAAATAGTTACCACATGACGACACTATATCACATAGCAACAGTGGGCACATAGCGCCTCAATTTATACCTATATTTTCGATCCGTTACATACCGCGTGTTTCAGAGAACACTTCAAAAATAGGCTTTTTGGGGTAAAAGTATGCCTTTTGCGGTATAATATTACCATTGCTGGCAGACACCAGAAAACCGGTGAATCATCTGAAGTAGTAAGCTGTTTAACTAAACTATAATAATTAACTTTTTAACTAGTCGAATTAGGCACCTAGTTGCAATTATAGATATGTAGCCGGTCGTTAGATATAGCCATATCAGTATTAAGAATTTCGAAAACGCAACTACCCTCGCCGCTGTGGTTCGGAAAATTTGCCTGCATCGCGCGAAAATATATGCGCTTTCGAAAGCATGCTGGCAAAGCAACCCCTTCAGTGCACGTAACTAGCCGAAAAATCTCAATTTTGTCGAATCACAGCGCCAAGAGTAATTGCGTTTTCGAAATTCTAAAAACTGATACGGCTAGTACTAACTACCGGCTACAAATATTATTGACACTAGGCGCCTAACTCTGGATATTAAGAAAGTTAATATTTAAAACTCATTTAATCAGCCTACTACTTAAGATGTCCCACCGGTTTTCACGTGTCCACCAAGAATGGTAATACCGAGCCTAAAATCCACATTTTTACCCCAAACAGCCTATTTTTGAGAATTTTTGAAAGCGTTCGCTGAAACACCAGGTGTATGCCATTATAGTGGCCATCGAAGTGGAACCCTCCCTCCTCCCAGGACCTTCATTTGCATGAAATTTGCCGGCCGGTTTGACACAGAATGCTTGAATTTGTGTTAAATGAGTTTGCATGTTCTTGAGGATAATATTACTAATTGAGATGAATCCCAAAATATGTGTGGGATTCGCACCGACAACCTTTCCGCCCCCAAACCATGCATTTCGGTGATCTTCAGACGGCCATTACGACCATAACCGCGTGTCGCAGGGGGTTCCGGAAGGTGTCAAACGGTTTGTCGTGTTGTGATGCGCACATTTATAAAATTTATTAACTGATATGACGAGGAAATATGTCGAATATGTTTAAGGCGGCTGTAAATGACAATAGTAGTGCAAAATTTCTGAGGTAGACGGCGCTTCTTGTGTCTTAGAAGGATTCTCACGGAAAGGAAACACACGCGGATGTTTGGATTTGGTCTTCTTCTCGCAATAAACCAACGAAAGAGACACCCCCCAACATCAATGATCAGTTGAGCTGGCCAGCTTTAAGCATCTCTCACCCCCAAAACACCTGCTCTCAATGTTTCCAACTAAAAAAGGACAACACACACCTTACAGAACAAGTCAATGACCTGAATCGGCACCTTCAGCGCCTAGAAGCACGACAACTCGCCCAGTCAGCACAACAACAAACACCAGGACTCAAACTAGGCAAGTAAGACCCAATGCGACAGTAGTGGCATCCCCGACAGAACCCCGTAGTCTTGCAAGCTTACAAGCTGCAATTTAAACCCTCATCGCTCAGCAACAGCTGTTTGTCACCCAGATGCATACAGAGCTAGGGCAGGCCGTAGCTGAGCTCGAACGCAGTGTCCGCGCCCTGGAACCCGGCCCACACAAGAGAGTGGACGACATAAGCAACCGAAGAGCCAAGATATACAGGCGCATCAACAACATAAAGACGTCAGTGACGCAGAAAGCAGCCTCGATGGAAGCAACTACTAATACCTCTCAACGCATCACAAATCAGTTGGAAATGTGGCAGTGGAACTGCCGCTCGTTCCATAAAAAAGAACCCTCATTACAAGTCTTCATTCTGACCTCCCCCTACTCCACCCGACGTCATCTGCCTTCAAAAAATAGGAACGCAGTCCGCCACCCTAAGATGCTACTACATAAATTTTATTACACATTCACCACGCGTCGCTGTGTATGTATAAAAATACGTAGCCTCTGTGGCCCACTACACCTCAGTTACCGGGATTAGCCATATGTTGCTGGAAGTCCTGAAACAAAAGCGGGGGAAACACAGCATCTTTATATTGAAACTATATATCCCACCTCGTGCGCAACAAGAACAGTTTGCAAACATACTCTACGAATGTGCTATAATAGCAGGCAAAAACTAGCTTATAGTCTTGGGTGACTTGAATGCGCCCCATACGGCCTGAGAGTATACAAAGGACACCAGAAAAGGCACCTCCCTGCTGAAAGCAGCAGGCAGGGAAGGCCTCAGGCTAGCCACGGACGTTACGACACCTACCAAAAACGGCAACAGCGTACGCAGACACCACTCCTGATCTATTTTTTGTAAAGGACGCTTCTAACGTCACATGGACTAACCTCGGTGAGACCCTATGGAGTGATCATTACATTCTGAGTACAGCAATCTCCGCCCCAAAGCTCAGACGTTTCTTTCGGGATTCGAAGGTCACTAATTGGGAAGCGTTTCGTAAATTGTCCCCAACGCGAAGGAATTAGCACGAGGATAACAGAGTGGACACTACCCATACAAGATACTTATGCTTCCGCTACTCAAACCATAAAACGCATGGTCGCCACTCCGGAAGTCGATTGACATCTACAGTTGTGGGAGACAAGAAACTCAGAAGACGTTGCAAACAGCAGAGACACAATAAACAACTCCACCTGCGCATCGCCTCTATCACGGAGGAAGCTCAGCAATATTCCACCCAACTTGTCAGGATTCGATCAGGATTGGACGTGGCCCAGCTACCCATGCTGCGGGGCAGCGGCTAAGTACCTGTCGGTGTTGCGCTACCTTTCTAAATTTCTCCTTCTTTTTGTCTGTGCCTGCTTGCTCCTGTTCTGGGATGATTGGTCGCGGGACGAGAGCTTAATGTCTACTTCTTCTCCCGGTCGGGGTTTTTCCTCTTGGTCGGCGTCTCTTCCTCAAGACCGACTCCCAATTGATCTCTTTTTTTGCAGTGGAGTTTCGAGCATTCCTGTCGCTTTAGTGCCTTCCGATGGAGGCGCGATCCGACTGAACAACCCGGAAGCAGTACAGGCGGCTCTTCAGTACATCGAAGAACTTCATGCGCATTACCGATGTCCGGCAGTTCTGCAGGGGTGGTATTTTGTGCAGGTCATCGGCTAAAGACTGTATTGAAAACCTGCTAAAGTGTACGACCTTCGCCAACCACCCGGTGAGCGCATTCATTCTGCCTCATATAGCATGTTCCAAGGACTTGGTCCGAGGGGTCGGCTCTCGATATAGCCCTGTGGAAACGCTTGAGAGCATCTCGCCTGTGGGAGTGATTGCTGTCCATCGATGCAGCAGGATGGTTGACGGAGTAAAAATTCCTACGGAGTCCGTCATTGCCACATTTGCAGGAATATTTTGCCCGTCAGAGATTAAGGTGTGGCCATTGGTTTTTCGAGTAGATGCCTTTAACTCTCGGCCCCTTCAGTGTCAAAACTGCTGGCGATTCGGCCACAGCGACAAAGCCTGCAAATCGGCCATACGCTGCTGTGCCTGTGGGGAACGTCATTGCAGAGAGGAATGTCCTGAACAGCAAAAGAAAAGTTGTTTGTGTAGTGGTGCTCACCCTGCTGATTCGCCTGACTGTCCTGAACGAGCACAAGAAGTTCAGGTGCTTGAGCTTATAGACAAGCGCAGATGCACGCGGAGAGAGGCTTTTGCCGCAGTCAAGGAGAGAGCCTGAGGCTACTCTAGTGTGGCCGCCAAATGCCACCCATAATGGATTCTAGTTGGTCTCAGGCTATTACAGCGGCAGTTGAGAAGGCTGTGGCAAATGCAATAGATCGCATTACGGAAACCGTATCCACGTGCATTTCGCAGGTCACAGCTGCTCAGATGACCGATCTTCTGCAGGTGTCCACCGCTCCGCTCTTGCCTTCTTTGGCTTCGGAAGCTACTCCTCCTTCTGTAGTCATCGATTCCACTCCACAGGGCCAAGAACAATGTCAGCAACAAAAGACCTCTCAGGCCTCTCCTTCGAACAGCGTTATAGACGCATCCTCTATGGACTGTATGGATATGGAGTCTGATCTCCGCACCCGGAAACGAAGTGGGTCTCCTCTAAATATTGCAGGTCCATCTTGCCCCCAGTCAAAGGCAAAGAAAAGTTACACAAGTCAAAATGCTATGACCAGGATTCTAGAAAAGGCAGTCGCGGCTGCGGCACTCCCTCCTGTTTAGGGTTCCTAAGTGTACTCCAGTGGAATTGTCGATTTATATTCTCAGCTTCAACAGATTTAAAATGCCTATGCAATCAGCTTCTTCCAGATTTAGTTGCTTTGCAGGAAACATGGCTAACTACAAATTTCAATTATCATCTCAAGGATTACCGTTTGTTCCTGCTTGACCGGTCATCACGAGAGGGAGGGTTGTTAGTGCTCATCTCTACACTTTTGCCACAGAGCATGCATTTCTTTCCAATATGCGGACAATGAATGTGAAATCCTTGCGGTTGACCTCAGTGTTCCAGGTCAGCAGCCCTTTACGGTAGCTAATGCATATTTCCCGTCTGGTGTGCGTGACACTCGGCCCCTTGACTCACTCATGTCTAGTAGCCAATCTCAGGTTCTATTACTTGGAGACTTCAGTTCGCACCATGTTACGGGGGGTTTAAAACAGACAGCTTTGGTTCTACACTTTTTGATTGGGCTTCTGACAACAACTTGATCTGCAACAATTCCGGATTACCCACGTTTGTTCGGAGTCAGTGCCGCTCTGCCTTGGATTTAACTTTTCCCTCCCCGGGAGTCTCTGTTATGTCTTGGGCGCCTGTTGACTGTGCAACAAACAGTGATCATCTACCGATTAGTTTCAAGTTTGCGTGTACATCAACTCTTCCTGAGTGACATCAGCGCACGTTAATAAATTACGGTTGCTTTAAAGACACGCTAAAATCAGCCCTCAATATTACTTCAGACCCTTGCGCTCAGACAAGTGCCGAAAGCAAGGCTGCACATCTATGTTCATTACTGTACGATGCAAGGCAAAAGTCTGAATTTTTGGTTAAGGGAACCAATGGGGCAATCACGAACAATTGGTGGAATGCTTAGCGCACGCGTGCATACAGACGACGGAAAACAGTGGAAAAAACTTCTCATCAAATCAATCAATGCCCAAAAAATTGGTTGGATTATAAGTATGTTGCAGCAACATTTAGGTGCACTGTCGCCCGTGCAACAAAGGAGGAGTATAATACAAATAATTATGATTTCTTTTCACAATCAGGAAATAAACGTGCTTTGTTTATTTCATGAGGCGGAACAAGGTGATTCCCCCGGCTGCCAACATTGAATCCCTCGTTCAGTCCCCTGCTGACATCGCAAAGGCCTTAGAGGATATTGCTTGTGGCCTAGAGCTTCGCTTTCCATCTGCTCTACCTTCTGTTATATTCACATGCACCTCAAGTAATTTCACTGAGGTCTCTATGCCTGAGCTGTCGCAAATTCTTCTGCGCTTATCCCCAGCGGCTCCTGGCCCCGATAAGGTCACTTCATCTATGATCAAATGTTTGTTCAATAATTCTCCTGCAGACCTGTTGGCTCTAGTTACCCATTCTATTAAAGGCCCATAGATACCTCATGAGTGGCGTCTTGCGGAAATAGTTTCATTGCTTAAAAAGCAAGGGGAGGGCTTAACTTTAGACAACATACGCCCAATTTCATTAAGATCGAACCTAGTGAAATTGGTGAAAAGGTTCCTTCTCAGCCACGTCATATCATTCATTTCGGAAAATGCTCTGTTGAATCCCCATCAAATTGGTTTCAGGCCGGGCTGTTCAATTTGGTGTGCTCATACTGACCTAGACAGTCGTATTAAATTAGCTCGCAATAGAAAACAGTTTGCGGCGCTTGTCACCTTGGATGTCAGTAAAGCATACGACAGCGTGCAGCACTTGACTCTGTTACTAAGATTACAGGAACTGAACTTCCGAAGTTATTTTGTAGCCTGGATTTCTCTTTTTTTGGAAAATAGAGAATTTTGCTGCAGCCAAAATGGTGTTTCCTCAAGGAGATTTCCAGAGACAAGAGGTGTACCGCAGGGATGAGTTCTCTCACCTGTTCTTTTTACATTTTTCTAAGCTCAATTCCATGCATTCAGAATGTGAAAACTTATGTGTACGCCGAAGATATTGCATTTTCTGCATGAGAAGATGACATTCACACTCTTTATCGAGCCCTGCAAAATTACCTCAATGTTCTTGACAACTGGTTAGGAAGAATTCATCTGTCCCTCAATGTGAAGAAATGCTCATTGCTAGTATTTCCTGTTTCTGTTCCTGTAAATATCTGCCTGGTCTATAGAAATAACATA
Organism: Amblyomma americanum; assembly: GCF_052857255.1. Taxonomy (NCBI): domain Eukaryota; kingdom Metazoa; phylum Arthropoda; class Arachnida; order Ixodida; family Ixodidae; genus Amblyomma; species Amblyomma americanum. Next base: position 497,919,126 of record NC_135497.1, read on the forward strand.
ATACCTCAAGTACAGACGGTGAAGTATCTCGGAGTAATATATGACTCTACTCTATCCTGGCGGCCACACATTGAGCAAGTTTCTGCAAAAGGAGTTGGGGCCATTGGCATACTACGCAGGCTTAGTAGTGCTTGGTCAGGCATGAGAAGGCATACACTTCTGATGATTTATAAAATGTGCGTCCGCCTAATTTTAGAGTTCGGGCGTGTTTTATTCTCAGGAGCTCCTGCCTATAAACTTCGCCCTCTTGTGCTCTTGGAGCATGAGGCGTTGCGCCTTTGTCTGGGGCTTGCAAAATATGTCGCCCATGCTGTTCTCCACCTTGAAGCCCGAATCCTATCGTTATCAGCTATGTTTCGCCTTTTAACAGTTCAAACATTTTTAAAATTGTGCGAGTCACCTCTTCACGCTTCCAGTGTAATATTTCTTAGTCAACCTTCCGCCTTTTTTAGTTCCGCCTGGTCTCGTTTTTATACTCCGCAGATATTTTACGTCCAGTCCCTCCTTGATCCCATAAATATTAATTTCACAGATGTCTGCCAAATGTATAACAACTCATCATCTGTCCAGATTGAATTCGATGACATTATTCCATCGAATGCAAAGCTGCAGCCCTTCCCGCTTCTTCAGGGTCTGTTGCAAGACAACCTAAGGACCCCTCCCTCTCATGTTCTTATTGCTACCGATGCCTCGCAGGATCGCAAAAAAGCAGGTGTGGGAATTTTTTCGTCTTCACTGAATTGGTCTTTTTCTCTCCGTCTTCCTGACTTCACTCCAATTTTTCTGGCTGAATTATTAGCATTAATCTTAGCCTTACGAAAATTAGAAACTACCGTTTCCCAGGTCATTGTTATGACACTTTCTGTCCATTTGCTCTTCATTATCTTCACCCACTGAGTCTCAGGCACTACGCCTCTAAGTTCCTGATTCCGCTCCATCTAAATTCGGTAAGGCTGCTTTGGGTACCAGGTCATATGGGCTTTCACTTAAATGAGGTTGCAGATCCCTTAGCAAGAGCCTCTCTCTGCGGCCCAGTTGTTGCTGTCCTGACAACGTGTGCATATACAGCTGCGGTGAGGTTTCGCAGCTACACAATATTTCAGGAATTTGCTGCCTCTGCTCTTACATCATCTTCCGAATATCAGCATCTTCTACATCCTTGGAGTAGCAAAGACTGGCGCTCGCGCAGACTAGAGGTCTCTTTCACGCGATTGCGTTGCAGGGTTCCCAATCTAAATTTCTACCTTCGCAGATATGGCCAGGCGGCTTCCCCATTTTTCCCTTTTTGTGCCGAGCCTGAGACAACAAATCACTTCCTGCTGTTCTGCCGCCGCTTCTCTCATTTGAGGAAGCGTCTTTTGCAAATTCCATTTCATCAACTGGGCTTGCTTGTATCCTCCGCGGTTGTTCTTTCCATTGGCGCTTCTTTGCTTGGACGAAGCGACAATAGTGTGCGCTGTGCTGTGCAACATCTTCTTCAAGAAACGCAGCGACTCTCTCCCATTCTAATTCCTTTTTCCCGCTCTCAGTCAGTACGACATTGAAACACTACAGGCATTGTATACTATTATGCATATTAAGCCATTGTCCCGTCCTCGATCTCCAAGTTAACAAGACCCCTGTCCTTCCGTCTTGCAATCTATCAGACTACATACTATTACCACTCCTTTTCCCGTAAGAACTTTCCTGTATTCTGCAATTAACCGCCTGTGTCTTGGCCATTCCCCCGTAGTGGATATGTGCCAGCAACGTCTGAGGCCTTCCTTCCTTCCTTCCAACAAAATCGGGTACAGTTCTGTTCCGCCTTGAAAGGAACCCTCAGTGGTCCATGCTCCGCAGTCTCATTGAACCCGACAACGCCAAATCCGCCACAAACCGTACACTCCAAACAATAGCTCAAGAATTCCATGGGACTGGGAAGGAACTCACGGACGCTTTGTGGACGCGTTACATTGGCGACACTCTAATGCGACCTTATTCAACGACCTACAACAGCCTTTCAAACCCCAAACTTGATGCCCCAATAACAATAGCGGCTGTGCAAGCCGCAGCCCGTGCATCGCAGAGCAACACCACTCCTGGAGCAGATAAAATCACACTCTATTTTTCGTAACCTCAGTCATGCGCATATCAAAGCCATCACGAACTACTTCAATGATAAACTCTAGGAGAAGCGCATTGTAGCTCGATTGGCATCATGCCGAAATTGTCACCCTTCCCAAGCCGGCGGCCGTACTTGATACCCTCCGGCCCATCTCTCTAACATCATGTTAAGGAAAACTCTATGAACGGGTCACCCACACCGGCTTCCAAAATTATATTGAAGACAATAATATCTTCCCCCTACTGTGGTTGGGTTCAGACAGAGGCTTTCGACCCAAGACGCTTTCCTGCTCCTGCAAGAACAAGTGCTTACCAACATCCCCAGAGGTCAAGAACATCTCCTGCTCTTAGCCTTACATATGCAGGGCGCATTCGACAACATATTCTGCAAGGTGGTGCCCGAGGACAAAAAAGGAGGGACTCGCGGCGGGGAACGCACTCTCGCTGCCGGCCTACACTTGACTGCCCCGAGGAACCCTTTGTTGCCCGCCGGCCCCCGAACCCAACGCCGGTCGACAACAACGACTTGATGAGCTATTGAACATCTATTTTTCGCATAGAAAATTCTTCCGCAGTGTGGTTTGCCTCGCGTTAGGATAATTAACTATTTCCTCGCGTGCCCTGCCGTTGCCTATTTCGTCCGGACCTGCCGAGGCTCTGACTCAGCGCCACGGGTTGGGGAAACGTGTCGCGTACGAATAACACAACACCTACGTGTAGCTGCCACGGAAGCTCGCCTTCCCGGCCGGCTGGACGCAAAGTGACCCCGTACCATATACGCGGATGATGTAACTATATGGGCCACAAAGAGTTCCCTGGGTAAAAAAGAAACCACCTTATAATCAGCAGCCCAGATCGTCCAGGACTTCGCCTTTGAAAGCGGCCTCCACTGCGCCACGGAGAAATGAGAGGTCATACGAGTACATGGCCCGAGATACGTCTCTCCAGTTCCCATCAACCTCACGATCGAGGATCAAGCCATCAGGGAAGTTAGCCTGATAAGCATTCTTGGTCTTTGGATACAGAGCAACCTCCGTGTTACCCACACCATCCAGACTCTCAAAACCACCCCGAAGCGGATGGCTCGCATATTCAGCCGCATTACCAAGCATTGCCAAGGAATGCGAGAAGAAACTCTCCGGCTGGTGCAAGCACTGGTACGTAGCGGAAACATATACGGACCACCCTTTCACACGTTAACAAAGAGAGAGGAGCAGCAAGTTTACACCATCATGAGGGGAGTATACAAGACAGCCCTCAACCTTCCTAAAAACACCTCGCCGGAGCGTCTCACCGCATTAGGAGTCTTCCACAGCTTTGCGAAACAAACAGAAGCCGTCCGTGCATCTCAAAACACTAAGACTTCAGACCACCCAAGCGGGACGAGGTATCCTACGCCGAGTAGGCACAGCTGCGGACATCCGCGCACTAGATGCTCAATCCTTTCTAGAAATACAACACAGGAAATATATCAGCGTGGCACCGATGCCGAAACATATGCTTAAAGACGTATACACAGGCAGACTACGAGCGCGAGTATGCTACCTACGCCGACGCCTAGCCAATTCCCCTTACGAGGTTTATGGTGACACCCCAGCATACCGGGACCATAACAAGTGAGCAGTGGCGGCAGAGGACCAGCAATTCTCCACTCTATTCACTGCTTCTGTAACAGCCGAAACACCAGCGGCCGCGGAGACCACCGCCGTGGCCATTGCCACAAGGCATTACGAGTCCCAAGGCCAAAGCACTGATGTGATCGAGTCTCGACACGCGTGTCGAAACTTCCTGAGAGGCCGAGTTCCCAAGCACGTCAGTCTGCTCATGGGCACTACACCCTCTCCAAGCACCACCAAATCACCTGGTCTCCAGGCCACGAGAGACTGGAGGGAATTGCAACGGCACAAGCTCTATATAATTCGAGGCATCATCAGCCGAGCGGGGAAACAAATCATGCCCGCTTTTGCCCCTCTACCTTCCAGGTATAAGGACCGCCTCGAGTTTCAGCGTCTTCAAAGAAGACACTTCCTTCCACCTCACGGGAAATTATACAGCCCAGATGCCGTCTCTTGGTTGCAGATACAGACGAACACATTTCCAAACCTCCATACGCCACATCTCATACACCAAACAATATACTCCGACACCTGCCCCTGGTTCGAGGCCCGCCCTACACCTTTCCACATTTCGGGGGGCTGTGGGGCCAAACCAAACATTCAAAAGACGGAAAACGCGTCTTCTGAGTGGTGCAGACCCGACCACCGCGGCTGCATTTTTATGGAGGAAAAACTCTAAGGCGCCCGTGTGCTGTACGATGTCAGTGCACGTTAAAGATCCCCAGGTGGTCGAAATTATTCCAGAGCGCTCCACTACGGCACCTCTTTCCTCTTTCACTCCCTCCTTTATCTCTTCCCTTACGGCGCGGTGCGGGTGTCCAAAGATATATGAGACAGATCCTGCGCCATTTCCTTTCCCCAAAAAACAATTATTATTATTATTATTATTATTATTATTATTATTATTATTATTATTATTATTATTATTATTATTATTATTATTATTATTATTATTATTATTATTATTATTATTGAGTGGTGCGAGGCGCTGCTGACCAGCGACAGCCCGGAGGACAAAGGGGCCCCCGTAAAACAGGCCCGCAGTGAAGCTCAAGCTAATGGAGCCCTGGAATGAGGGCCCCACCCGCAAGCTCGCTCAACTCATCTCCACTTTAATTTCCTCATCCTCCTCCACGTTTTCTGAGCACTCCGGGAGCTGTAAGCTTCCGTAGCAAACGCTCATAAAAGTCGAACCCTGAGGCAGCGTTGGTGGAATTTGAAGCGAAAGCTTCACAGCGCTAGCTGCGGTGCGTTTGACACACGCCGGAGTTTGACCTTCAGCCGACGTTCAGCCCAATCACGTTTGCCGTTACTTACGGCACGGGTCGGGTGTCCACCGTCAAGACTAGTTCCGTCTGAGTTAAGACTTAAGTTGAATGGTTCGGAGATAGATGTTGTCGACGAATTTAAAACACTAGGGGTTATTTTTACAAAAACGAGGTCCTGGAACAAGCACACAGAATATATAGCCTCAAAAATCGCGAGTGTAGTTGGGATTCTCCACAGAAACAAATATTTTCTACCGAAAAATGTCATGATGCTTCTATACAACTCTCTTTTTCTGTCTTACTTAAATTACTGCATACTCGTGTGGGGAACGACCACAATGACCGGTATCCAGAAACTTAGCAGACTACAGAGTAAGGCAGTTAGAGTCATTACACACTCTGCCCATGATTCTAATGTACAGCCATTATTCCACAAGCTGGGCCTATTACACATTAAAGAGATGTACAAGTACAACCTATGTCTCGCATTAATTCGAGAAAGGAGGCAAAATAGCACAATCCTAACAAAATTAGCACAACTAGCCGTTAAAAGTTCGTCAGGTCACTTCACAAGAAATCCAGAATACTGGAAAGTTGGCTCCTGCAGAACAAATTACGCTGCACAAACCCTAAAACACCGCATTCCTTAGGTCTCCTATTTGTCTGAAGATGTAGACATTTTAGCGCTGAATTCTACGCAGCTTAAGAATATTTTTCTTCAATAAAACGCAAACTGTATGTAACCGCTATTAATATTGTATAATTCATAGAGATGTTCTGTTGTTAGTCGGGAAATCTGATGTATCACTTTTTCGGTAACCATGTTCAAATTCCATGTTCAATTAACCATGTTCAATGTACCTTCCTGAGATTTTTTATTTTTTATTATTATTTTTTTTCATGTTTTGTTGCCATGTATTGTTACAATAGGCATTTCTTCATTTAGTCGTGTCAAAACGACTGTTCTTCTGACATGCTTTTTGTTGTTAAATGTTTGTCAAGTGCCACCTGTCGTTTTCATATAGGGGGGCGGGGACCAGTCAAGCTGCGGTTGCAGCTTTTAGCCCCGTCTCCCTCCATCTTTTTTTTTTGATGGAAAATAAAGTTTATCTTATCTTTATCTTATCTTCTATGTCGGACAGTTACTTTTCGCAAAACCGGTTCGGGTGCCCAGCGATAAATGTGGAACAGTTACTGAGCGATTTAATTTCCTCAAAACCAATCAAACCTCGGCGGCCGCGTTTCGCTGGAAACGCAAACGCGCCCGTATGCTGTGCGATGTCATTTCATGTTAAAGATCCCCAGGTGGAAGAAATTATTCCGGAACCCTCCACTACGGAACCTATATCTTCCTGTCTTAACCCGCCGTGGTGGCTCAGGGGGTAGGGCGCTGGGAGTACTGATCCGGAGTTCCCGGGTTCGAACCTGACCGCGGCGGCTGCGTTTTTATCCTGGCAAAACGCTAAGGCTCCCGTGTGCTGTGCGATGTCAGTGCACGTTAAAGATCCCCATGTCGTCTAAATTATTCCAGAGCCCTCCACTGCAGCACCTCTTCCATTCTTCTTTCAATCCCTTCTTTATCCCTTCCGTTACGGCGCGGTTCAGGTGTCCAACCGTATACGAGACATACTGCGCTGTTTCCTTCCCCCAAACCAATTATTATTATTATTATTATTATTATTATTATTATTATTAATATTATCTCTATGTTTCTGCTTTACTCCTTCCTTTACGGCGCCTTTCAGGAGTCTGCCGAAATGTGAGACAGATACTGGACCCTTTTCCTATCTCCAAAAAACTAATTTTCGTTTCAAACCAATTGTAAAAACCATTTTTCAATTTTCTTCTAAAGCAAAGAAAAGGCGAAAAACTGGCTCCCTGGGACAGTGGACCCCTCAGTTGCGCTTTAAACTACGTGATTATAATAATATTATTTGGTTTATGGGGGAAAGAAAATGTCGCAGTATCTGTCTCGTATATCGGCGGACACCTGAACCGCGCCGTTAGAGAAGGAATGAAGGAGCAAGTGAACAAAGAAAGGAAGAAAGAGGTGCCGCAGTGGAGGGCTCCGGAATAATTTCTACTACCTGGGGATCTTTAACGTGCACTGACATCGCACAACACACGGGCGCTTAAGCTTTTGCCTCCATAAAAAAGCAGCCGCCACGGTTGGGTTCGAACCCGGGAACGTGATGGTAGTGACAGATATGCGCTGCATGCGTTGGAATTCACAACGTTGTAGGAGAAACGCGGCACTGAAGCTATAGACCGTCGGGTTCATTGTGTTCATTAGAGTTAGCATTGACAACGCTCTAGGCTCCGATGATTTTGAGGAAAGTAAGGCGCATAACCTGTTCGTACGTGGCGGGGGGAGCGGGGGAGAGATGCGGGCTGCATGCATCAGCGCTGACAATGTTGTGGCAGACGCGCCACTGCAGCAACAGGCCACAGCGTTCATTTTGTGACCAATTTTTTGTTATTTACATGAACAAAAAAGGAGAGGTTGGTGCAGCATAGCGGCTCCGGCTACCGTATTATTGAATTGAACTGGTTTTTGGGGAAAGGAAATGGCACAGTATCTGTCTCGCATATCGGCGGACAACTGAATAGCGCTGTAAGGGAAGGGATAAAGGAGGGACTAAGAGAAGGGAAGAAAGAGGTGCCGTAGTGGAGGGCTTCAGAATAATTTTGACCACCTGAGGATCTTCAGCGTGCGCTGACATCGCACAGCACACGGGGGCCTTAGCGTTCCGCCTCCATCGAAACGCGGCCGCCGCGGTAGGGTTCGAACCCGGGCACTCCGGATCAGTAGCCAAGCGTCTTAACCACTGGACCACAACTGCTATTCACTAATTCATAGCAACCACTTGGTCCGACGCTGTACAGTTCAACATAGCAAACACAAACAGTACACAACATATAAAACAAAGTAGAAGTGTCGGGAGAAGTCAGGAGAGAGAGAAATGTGTGCTGCATGCTCTAGCACTGACAACGTTGTGGCCGACACGCGCCACCGCAGCAATAGGCCGTAGCATTCGTTGGGTGACAGGCCCCTCGCGATCAACCTTTAATTTAAATGCCACCTGGCAGGGTGGGCCCGTATCCTATCCAGTGTGCGGAACGCACTCAACGTTACAGTTTGCAAGCCGCGTCTACTGGCTCGATACACCGCAGCTTTCGCTCTCGGACCAGGTTAAGCAGTAGTAGTTGAACCGAAGCCATTTTTTTTTTGCGCAGCGGTTTCGGCAGCATCCCTGTCGAGCTGGTGCCTAAGGTGTTGAGAATAGGAAGGACGCATAACTGCCTCTACTTCTAGGTGAACGCCGCATACGCACAACGCGACTAAGGTAACCACTGACGCGGTGACCAAGTTATACTTGCATTTACACATCATAAGAACTGCTTAGGTGCCCCCATATATTTTTTTTTTTACATTTTGAGCTGAAATAGGTTCGTTTCAATAACAGTTTGGTGGAATGCTTTGGGAAAGATTCAATGATGAAAGAGAAAAAGATTTCTGCTTGGATGCTGTGAGTAAAGCTGTCAGATATGCTAACTGAGCTGCTACATCTTTCTGCGTTGAGTACGGAGGCGTACAGTAATTAAACGCCCTCTGGAGGGCTCCGCTGCTGAGTCATGTTAGCAATTCTAGCGTTGAAGTTGAAATCTATTCCGCAACAGAAACGAATGTAGCGAAGAGGGCAGATAAAAATCTGAAAAAAAAACAGCTTGAGGAGTCCTGAACTCCCAGCAGTGTGCAGGAAAGGCGGTGCACATCAACATCAAACCAAGAGCTTATACAAACAAGACACGCAATTTTTTCAAGAAGGCGAGGAAATGTCTATTTCTTTCCATAAAATTATTTAAAACCGTCCGCAATGAGTACTTCAGTACCTGTTTCCCGTGCTAGTCCGGCATTTGGCGACATTCCAGGGTACCAAATAACGTACGTTAAAAGTGGTGGTGTTTATCTGCAATCCTTCTATGCTGGTTAAAGCATAATTATTCTTTAGTATTCCCAGTTTATAAAGGCGGGATTGTTTGTAATTGTATAGTGATGTAAGAGGAACGATATTGGGTTTTCTAAATAGGTCTGCAGTATGGGAGCGATACGGAACATTGCAGACCAGACGTAAGACCCGTTTTTGCAATATTAACAGTTTGCTAATGTTTGTTGCTGTTGTTGTGGACCACAATAAAAAGGCATAGCTTAATGCAGAGCAAAAGAAACAGTTATATAAAAGGTTGTTAACTGAGGTAAGGAAATAATAGCAGTGGTGGCGCATGATGCCAATAGTTCTGGACAAATTATTCACGGCATACCCTACGTGTATATCTCATCTTATTTGTTCAGAAAAGTAGACACTTTGTAATTTAAACGTTTTTACTGTTTTCAATGTTGGTATTGTTTAACACGATGTGCGGCAATTAGATTTGCTAGTGGGGGGGGGGCTGAAATAGTGCAGCTTATGTTTTGCGATGGTGAAGTGCTAAACAGTTTCTTTGAGCCCATGTATTTATTTTAGAAAGCGCACCTTTGGCTTCATTAGCTAAGGTCACATACGAGTTCTCTGAAAAAAACAATAAACTAATATCGTCTGCATAGATTATGTATTGGGCAGTTTCGTCAAGGCGTGCTATTTCATTTATATACAGGATAAACAAAACAGGCCCAGAATACTGCCCTTTGGGTTACCTGTTTTTACTGATTTCACTCCAGAATTTTTTCCTCCAATTACGACAAACTGAGATCTATGTTGCAGATAAGATGTGATTCATTCTTGTGCTTCCCCCTAATGCCATAATGCTCCAGTTTTTTAATCAGAATGTTGTCGTTTATAAGATCAAACGGTTTTGAAAAATCCAGAAATAATCCAAGCACCATATTTTTGCGTTTGAAATTTGACAAAATAAACTCTTTTTGAGCCAAAAGTGCCAGCTCTGTCGACTCGTTCCTTTGAAACCCATATTGGGCGGACGGATATAAGACGATAATTTGACAAATCGTTCCCGTCACCTTTTCTGAATATTACAGCTGCCTTTGCTGTTTACATGGCATTGGGAAAATTCCAGTCAACAAGCAAGTATTGAAAATGTAGGTAGCACAAGGAGCTATTCCTCTTTTTACATACTTTATAGGCTCTCTCTGAATGTCCCCGGCATCAGTTGCTTTGCTATTATTGACGGTCAGAAATGTAGTTACAACTTCACTTTCCGAGACTAGCTCTATAAATATTGTTTGTTCATTTGGGCCATTCATTCATAAGAGATAATCTAGCGGTGGGTCCGCTAATGTCGCCAAGTGACAAAAATAAAGTATTAAAGGCGTAAGCTAGTTTAACACCTTGTAACTCTATTGCGTCTTTTGTTCTTTTACTTAGTGTTTCTGTTGAGGTTCCAGTTGCAACTTTTAGTGCTTTCCAAACATTTCCGTGCGCTCTTCTGTCGAATTAAAGAGGTGAATATAATGCTGTCTTTTTTCAGCACGAAGGTGTTTCGTGACGAAATTGCTGCACGACTTGAATATTTTGAGGGCTTCAGGAGATTTAGTTCGGAAGAATGTCCTATATAATTGACCTTGTTTGGCTGTTTTTATATGCTCTGCACTTCTTCACGGGAAAACACGCAAAGTATATTTCAGAAAATTTACGCAAAAGAATTTCATATGCTACGTTCGGGTCATTTGCTGCGAACACATCGTTTCAGCTGACTCTGGTTAGACGGTATTTAAATGTATTGGATTATTACTCAGTAAGAGAATACGAAACGTGCTGTCTTTACTGTATTAGTGCACTGCTTTACTGATATAACTATCGGCAGGTGGTCGCTGATGCTATTAATTAATGTACAAGCCCTAACGAGGGACGCATCGCAGCTCTGCCCTGTTCTTTCTGAAGGGCGTTGCTGATGTGCACACACGCCCCGGCGCCGAAAATGCCGAAAAAGCATCCCTGTATTTAGAGGGAAAAGGAGGAAAAACTTTATTAAAGTGAAAGTGAGTTGGGCAATCTCAAGGGTGGGGGGGGGGGTCCTGATTCCAGGGCTCCACTGGCTTGAGCTGCCCTGCGGACTAGTTGTATGAGAGCCCATTGGTCCTCCAGGCTATCGCTGGTCAGCAGCGCCTCGCACCGCTCAAAAGACGTGTTTTTTACCGTCTCCTAGAGTGCTTGGTTTGGCTTCACATCCCCAAAATATGTGGAAGAGTGTAGGGCGGGCCTGGCACCAGGGAGAAGTGTCGGAGAGTAATGTTGGGTGTATGAGATGTAGTCTATGGAGGTTTGCAAACGTGTTCGTCTGTATCTGCCTCTGGTATGATGTGGAGGGAAGTGTCTGCTGTGAACACGCTGAAACTCGAAGCGTTCGTTTGCAGCTGGGTATCTCGGCCGGCATTCTCCACCATGTATTTGTTAAGATTGCCTTGAACCTTGGGCATCACTTAATTGTCTAAATGTAGAGATCAGTCACGCCCTTAAGAAAAAATGGGGACAGAGGACGGGGAGTGTACTATAGAATGTGAGGAGTGTCAGAGAACCCACGTAATCACAACAAGGCGGGCGACCAGGTCTTAGCCCAACTGTTCAAACATACTGCCTCCTTACAGCCCCTCTTACCAACAACATTGGACATAGATTGGATCGCTCGCATTGTTGTTTTTGAGGTGGGTTCCCTGACACACGTCATGTTCTCTAGCACTCTCCCAGCCCTCTGCTCCCATTCTTTCTTAAGGGCGTGGATGATGGGCACACCCACTCCAGCGCCGAACATGTGGATCCCTGTATTAGATCAAGCTGGGTATCTCGGGCGACAATCTCCACCGTTTACGCTCACTGTTGTGGGTAAGGGGGGCTGTAAGCAGGCAGTATGTTTAAACAGTGGTCCAGGTTGTGTCCTCGGCATGCCTCATCAACGTAAGCGGCAGGGCGCTAAGACGTATGAGAGCGCTGACCTCAGCGAGCCGAGAGCGTCGGTGGAGACGAAGATGATGGCAATCAGACTGAGAAAGGGGGCATCGACCACTGTATTGCGGGGCACGGGAGAAGCGCCCAGGGGCCGCCATGAGCCAGCTCATTCCCTACAATGTTGCAAAGAGATGGTATTCCTTCCAGGTAAAAAATAAGGGTGGCTCAATGGGGCTCCTGCCTGTGCCTGGAAAGAGCACGTACTCCGAGGTCTTCTTGACGAAATGGGAAACTTTTATATTGTTTATTTACGAGAGCGTCGAAGAGAGCGCAGAGTTGCGTCATCAAAAAAGTCCACGTCACGAGTATATCACCGACTCCACACCTAACGAGTACACCATCAGTCCACACTTACTGCATTTTGTGCAGGCCCCATAAACCACTGAGGCCCCCGTGTCCCTCGGCATCCCCAGGCTGCAGTCGGGCACATTGTCAATACGGATGTAGAAATAACCATCACACGCACAGTCACGCTCATGTCCTTATAGGTGGCCACATGGTTGATAGGCGGCCAGCTTGCGGGTGACAAAAGTGTCATCTCCCTGGCGCGTGTTCAGCACTTCCTGGAACACGCTCCGCACCGACGAATGACATATTAGACACTAAGTCGCTCGATGCGAAAGTAATAGTAGAACTTGACCTCTCCAAAGCCTTCGATAATGTAAAACACGAGCTGATACTGAAAAAAACTGCCTCTTTTAAACGTCGAGGAACGCACATACAACTACATTGCCAATTTCCTCTCGGGCAGGATAGCGAGCATCCACTTTGATGAAAGTCAGTCTCAAGACATACACTTGGGCAGCATAGGCACCCCGCAGGGTTCAGCACTTTCCCCTCGTGTCTTCAGCACGCCCATGATACGGCTACATAATAGGCTGAAGGGGATAGATGGCTTGCACTTCTGCATGTATGTGGGTGACATCTCCATGTGGATGACCCGTGGAAACGACGCACAAATCGAACGTACGCTGCAGAGGGCCATAAATGAGGCCGAAAACTGTGTCAGATATAGAGATTTCGAATGCTCGCCGCAGAAGTCTGAACTTTTTTATCGAACTCTGCATCAGAGACAAACTAGAACAATCCCTAACATCAAATTACAAGCGCAAGAGCGGAGGTCACTCATGCTGAAAAAAACAGAATTCTAGGCATGATTATACAAAGCAACGGGTATAACGGTGATGCAATAACTAAGATGGTGAACTGCGCACAACAAACGATGCGCCTCATGCAGCGCATTTCCAACAGGAGACACTGGCGTGAAAGAGCGTAATCTCTTGTGGCTAGTGCAGGCCTTCGTAGTTAGCCGTATGTCGTTTGCTGCCCCCTTCCTTGATATTAATGTTGCAGAAAAGAAAAATATAGATGTAATCATCAGGCGGCGCACGACGCAAGCTCTAGTGTTGTCCATCCGCACATCCAATTACTGCCTTCTAGAGCTAGGCATGCACAATACCCTGGAAAAAAATTATGGAAGCAGTAAAAACGTCCGAAATCGAACGCTTAGGCGGGGCCACAAACGACAGGGCCATCCTAGACAAACTGCATCTGAGTCGAGATAACAGAACAACCGCCAAAGTCGACATGCTCGGTGAAATTCAGGACAATATAATTGCACCCCCCTACCCAGGAATATGCATCCTATTCATTACTCAGTGCACCGGGCCAAACGGGCAGAAGCGCTGGAGAAACGCTTCCGCTCTTACAAAGACGAGTACGTGGTATATGTGGATGTCGCAGACTATGGTAAGAATGGTTAGAACAGGATGACCCTCGCGATCGTAAATAATAAACGACTCCTCAAAATTAGTGCCTCCATACTCCCGAGTAGCCCAGAGGCTGCTGAGGAAACTTTCATAGCACTGGCTTGTGTAGGCATAAAAGCGAGATACATCATCAGTGGCTCCAAAGTTACCATAATAAATTTCAGCAGTGGCCGCATCTCCTCTCTAGCGAATACGATTCTAAACCGTCATGTAATAGACCGGAAAATTACACTAGTGTGAACACCAGCACATGCGTCCCTGCCTGGCAATGAGATGGCCCAAGAGTTCGCCCTTGGGTTTTCCTTCTGGATGGACCCGAGCGAGGTGGTCTTCACAGACATGGATCACATGGTGGCGTACAGAGAAATTACAAAGTACTATCGTTTGCAACCAGCTAGACTTCCTCACGCGGATACATCTTTGACCACATACAAAGCCATCAACTGGCGCCGGTTACAAACTTACACCTTTCCAAACCCGGCACTATGTAGTCTTGTGCACCCAGGGCAAATTTTCAACAAAAAAAATGTTCAAACTGGGACCTTAGAGCCACCTTGGACCACATACTATGGAAGTCTCCTCATGTCCCACGGGAGAGACGAGGTATAAAGACGATAGACCAATGGGAGATCTTACTACTGAGCTCCGACCTGGTAACTCAGCTACAAGTCCGACTGGCCGAAGCCGCCGCCGAGAGTCAGGACCTCCAGCCGTCGTCAAGGCAGGTAGCCGTCTGGCTACGCTCTTTCTGTTGGACATTAAAAGGTTTCTTATCCATTACCCAACTGATGAGTGTTCCACGTGACACATTTCGGCGTCCTTCATTGCGACGCCAGCTGGCATCACTCCGTATCCAGCGAACGACTCCGCCTGTGAGTAACGTCTCGTGGCCTCTTGCAGGCCGAGTCATAACGGTATGCTTAACTAACTGCGAAATCACTGCCTTGAACACGAACTGAAGCAGGTTATTTTGATCACATTTCGCTTTAAAACGCGGCTGCAGGGAGAAGAACTGGGATAACATTGCTTGCAGGTGGAGGGCAGGTCGCGAATAGGAAGCTCTGTTCATGACGAGGTGCGCACACCTGATTCATAGTGTTGTTCTCCATCCTGGATTGTCGCTTTCAATCTTTATTTCACAACACAGGCCAAGGCCAACTTGCACAAAGCATATTAGGCGAGTTCCCAGTCTAGCGTTTTAATGCGTAAGCATTACTTGGCTATATTTCTGGTTTCGTGTCAGCAGAAAGTGGACGCAAAACGTTTCGGGAGCCTTTCCGTCGTTTGAGGAGGAGTTAGGAGTGAAATGATAGTTATATGTGATAGAGGGTAGTAATATGTAGATGCACCTGAAATTTGGTTGATGTGGTGGAACAAGAGGCGAATAAAAACCATGGACGTCGATTTAGTGGGAGGATGTCAGAACAGTTTTGGACGTTCAATGATTAGCCCCGCCGCGGTGGCTCAGTGGTTAGGGCGCTCGACTACTGATCCGGAGTTCCCGGGTTCGAACCCGACCGCGGCGGCTGCGTTTTTATGGAGGAAAAACGCTAAGTGCACGCATGTCAGTGCACGTTAAAGATCCCCAGGTGGTCGAAATTATTCCGGAGCCCTCCACTACGGCACCTCTCTCTTCCTTTATTCTTTCACTCCCTTCTTTACCCTTCCCTTACGGCGCGGTTCAGGTGTCCAACGATATATGAGACAGATACTTCTCCATTTCCTTTCCCCCAAAACCAATTAATATTATTCAATGATTATGAAACAAAAAATAGGTTAAAAAGAGTAAACCAGGTTAAAAAGTGCGAATTGATGCAAAAGTAATGAATAAAATGATAAGTAATTGAAATAATGGTGAAATATAGAAACGAATAACAAAAAAGCGCTTAGACGTCACAATAGTAAAGAGAAGAGAGGCAACCAGTGTGGAAGAGACGTCAATGCTTTCGCATTTTGCAAAGCGGGTAGTCGCTGCGATCTGTAACGTTATTCGCACTTTAGACCACGGTGCTAGAAATTGTCTAGACTGTCCACTAAATATGAGGGAAAAAAAGCGCATGCCTAGGACAATTTTCAGAAGGACTCCTAAACCGCGCCGAAGGAAAGCACGAACGCTAGCTGCAAACAAGTGTTGAATCGGCGGTCCCGCTCTACCCGCCGCGGTGGCTCAGTGGTTAGGGCGCTCGACTACTGATCCCGAGTTCCCGGGTTCGAACCCGACCGCGGCGGCTGCGTTTTTATGGAGGAAAAACGCTAAGGCGCCCGTGTGCTGTGCGATGTCAGTGCACGTTAAAGATCCCCAGGTGGTCGAAATTATGCCGGAGCCCTCCACTACGGCACCTATTTCTCTTTCTTCTTTCACTCCCTCCTTCATCCCTTCCCTTACGGCGCGGTTCAGGTGTCCAACGATATATGAGACAGATATTGCGCCATTTCTTTTCCCCAAAAAGCAATTATTATTATTATTATTATGTCCCGCTCTAACGCGATAGCGGTATGGAGCTCTTGTCGCATAAAAGCCGGTGTCGGCATTGTTGGCCGTTGTTGATGGGGTTCTAACACGAAACACGAGAATCTCCAAATAAAAAATCTTGTGGCGACCGGGGAGTCAAAACAAGGTCTTCCAGACTGCGAGGCGAGCACTCGCAGAACACGCTACGAAGGCTTTTTTCTCTTTATTGCCTGTTTTTGCACAACATATGTTTGTGATCTGTTGTACACCCTACGAAGGCTCTTTTTTTAACATGGTATTTATTAAAATGATGCGATGTTTTATGTACTTGAGATATCTACAAACATTACGAAAGCAGTGGCACATCAACATACATAAACAACGAAGGCTCGTTGGTTCGAAATGAAGGAAAACTGGATTCACAGTGAATTCGTTGTGGTCATTGACATCGCGAAGTGTATGTGTACTGACGCGTACATGCGTAATTACGAGTATGCAATTTTTGAAACGAATCTCGATAAAATGTTGTTCTACTCTGTAGAGCATTTCAGTTGACTGCGATGGATGGATGGATGGATGGATAGATGGATGGATGGATGGATGGATGGATGGATGGATGGATGGATGGATGGATGGATGGATGGATGGATGGATGGATGGATGGATGGATGGATGGATGGATGGATGGATGGATGGATGCATGGATGCATGGATGGATGGATGGATGGATGGATGGATGGATGGATGGATGGATGGATGGATGGATGGATGGATGGATGGATGGATGGATGGATGGATGGATGGATGGATGGATGGATGGATGGATGGATGGGTGGGTGGGTGGGTGCACGGACGGACGGATGGATGGACGCATGGATGGACGGACGGACGGACGGATGAACGGCGGACGGGTAGGTGGACGGACGGACGGATGGATGGATGGATGGTTTAAGCGTCCCGCTCGAAACGGGGTGATGGCAGTTGCCACCATGCTCAGCTTTTTTTCCCGTTATTTGTTGTTTAACTCTATTGTAAGTTCTTATTAAAACTCGCCATATCATTTAAATATGTCTTCCTACGCTTTTATTCTTGTGTCACCTCTCTGCTTTTGAGCCACGGATGATCCAGTCGATTCTGCTAATTTCCACCGCAGATTTATTTACATGACCGTTGTTATCTCTAACCCTTGGGCCTCAGAAAGAGTGACTTTGCCTGCATCGACATGGGGATGGATACCATGAGATTTATGTATGAGGTGTTCTATTATTTCTACATTGTTATCACACACAGCACGTGAGTCATCTTCGTTAAACTTCTTTTTGTAGCTGCGCGTTCTAATACACCCTTCAAATAGTAGGGCACTGCCTGTTGAGTTATCATAAAGCGCTTCCTTCCTCATCTGTCTTTTCCATTATCGATATTATTCTACACTATGCTTCTTTTACATTAAATTCATCCAAGATTTACCTTCCGCGTTTTTAACATGTCGTTTCATGCTCATTTTTTCTCCGTCCTCATGACTGGCATACTTACTAGTTAGCTTCCTTGTTCTTTTCTGCCAATGTGAGTCAACGCTTTTTCTGTCTAGGTATTTAGATGCCTTAATTAGATGCCACCTGTTATCGTCCATTTTCCTCAGGCCTTCTTTATATAGTATTTTACTCTGAGCTTCCCGTGCTCCGAACCATGCCCAGCCCATATCCCCCGGGATTGCCTCGTTTGCGGTTTTCCCGCGGGCACATATAGTGCTAATCTTCCAACAGCTCTCTGATTTACTTCTAATCACGACTGAACTTCTGCTCTTAAGCACACAACCGAATTCCCGAAAGTAAACCGCGGCACCATTATTCCTTTCCAAATACCACTGAGCACTTCATTTTTGTTGTACCCCATAATGCCCCATGATTCATTATCCCGGAATGTCTACGCCTTTTTGCTATAGGAGACTGTTCATGCTTTTCCGTGTACATCTGCCCTTCGTTTACCCATACCGCGAGATATTTGTATTCAGCCACTCAGGGTATTTCATCGCCTTGTATTGTCAGCAACTTATCGGTTGTATCGCTTAAAATCATCACACATTAATTAGTTGTGCTAGAACTGAAACCTAGAGCGTCTCATTCGTTTCCATAATATTAACCAGAGTTTGCAAATCTTCCTGGCTATCTGCTAACAGTACAATATCGTGGGCATATATTAAACCCGGTAGTCGTCTCAACAACCATTCCGCTTAATTTGTACGACAGATAATAACCTAGATTGCTTCCTTATAGCCTTCTTCCCATTAAGAGTACGACAGTTGTCGTACTCCTAATCCCATCTCATGTTAATTCAACCTGATTTTCTCGATATATATTCTGCAGAATATCAATTACCTTGTGCCTTATACCTTCATCATTTATGTTCCACAGGAGTTCTCTGTTCACGTTGTCGTATGCACCGCTTATGTCCAGGAAGGCTAAATACAGAGGTCTATTTTCTGACTATGCATTAGGTAGGCACGAACAGGCTAACCTATAACCGCCTACTCCTTCTCAACCTATTCTGAAGTCCTCTGAGTAGGGGAGTTCATATTGCAACCGCGAAAAAACGACGAGGGACGAAGAAAAGATTGCACAAGACACAATGCGGAACTTGAACCGAGGTTTACTACAAGGAAAACTACATATATACAAGATTCGTAATCACACCTGATAGACAGAAGAGACCATCACGTGACACTGGCATGTGGGCGCGCGTGGCACAAGTTAACATCAAGATAGTTGAATTTCTTCTTGGATAAAGATACGGAAGTAGTGCTTATGCAACGGTCATTTTGTTTTCTAATGCTGTAGGCTTCAAAACTTTCCCTGCTAAGCTGGATCGGTAATTTTCTCAGGACAATTGTGTCTCGGAACCTGGACGTGCAGTTACGGCAATGGCGACAATGTTTCGCCAGTTCACCGCCCCCCGCCAATGATTAAACGGCTGCGCGGTGCTCCTGAAGTCTAACATTCAGGCAACGTCCAGTTTGCCCTATGTAACAATTCCCACATGTGAGGGGTATTCGGTACACCACCCCTGTATTGCAGGGAACAAACCTGTCTTCGTGCTTAGTGCAGCACCGTTCTTTTTTCCATTTCCCTGCACCATAGTTCACATGCCTGAAAGCTTCTTAGGCGCCGTGAAGGCCACCAGGACCTCACATTTCATGGCCACTTTTTTTAGGCGGTGTGAAATCTGGTGGAAGTACGGCATAGCCACGGGTCTCCGGCGGTGCGATTCTTCACTTAGGCACGGCTTCGGTGGACATCGAGCTTCCTTGGCAAGGACTTCTATCACCGAAGTGACCAGCTCACAAGGGAAACCCCCTCTAGTCAGTCGTTGTAACTGAAATTGCACGATGTTCTACATTTCATGTGCGCAAGTCTTATCAAGAACGGCGCGCAGGCAGTTTTTTGCTATTCCCCGTTTTATAAGCTGTAAATGAGCTGACTGGTGGTTTAAAATACCTTTTTTTGGGCGAGGCTGATACCTCCAGCAAACCTGGATTAAACTAATACTAGTAACAATACAGATGTCCAAAACTGCAAGCATCCTTGCGACGACAACTCATAGGTGAAGCTGAACCCAAAGGCACACTCACTGAAGATTTTAAGAATTCGTTTGACTACTGTAATGGCCCCTTCTCGTGATACGCCTTTCAGGAAAATGGCATAATCGTCTACATATCTAAAAATATTAGCCGAGTGGGCTGTGTCAAGGTTTGCAGCGATTCGCTTGGCACAATATGAAAAAAAGATGTCGCTTAACAAAGGGGCAATGCATGAACCGATGCAAACACTATGCATCAGAATGAAATTCTTTCCCTCAAAATTAACTATGGTTGAAGCAAGATAAAAATGGAGCATTTCTACAAAGTCATCCACACTCATGCCACATGCGTTTTGAAAAGCCACTGAGCCGTAATCATCTATGGTTTGTCTTTTAGTATGGAATAAAAAAGGTCAACAACGTCAATTGAAAAAAAAGCAACGATTCACCTGTGCTTTCCTGGTCACTAAAATATATGATGAGCTTTTCAGAATTCTTAATCAAGAACGGCTCCTCAAAGCTGAGCATCCATAGGTGTTTCTGAAGAAACTTCGAGACTGCCCCCTGCCACGTATCACATTCAGATACAATGGCTCTAAAATGAACATCTTGTTTCTGGGTTTTTGCAGAAAAGAAAATGCTAAGTGCTCCACTGGACGCACCCTTGACATCCGAACAGAGCCTCTCCAGATGATATCTTTCACTTAAACCTATCGCTAGTTTCTTCAGCTTAGCGGCACTAAACTTCGAGGGGGAGAAGTATTTTGAAACAGCTTCGCTCGCTTTTTGACGATAAACCCAATTGGGCAGAACAGCAAAACTACCCTCTTTATCAGAGATCATTAAGGTAAGATCATTCTGTTTAAGGTACTCAACAGTCTTTTTTTACATCAAGTTTTTGCTTCTGTTGCGGCCGCTTCGTCACAAGAGAATTTACACCTTCGGAAATACACCAGCCTTTTTCTCCTCTGGGGCACGTCTAGCGATATTTTTGACTAGCGACAACAGCTCTACCGGGGAATCCTCAAGTTCTGTGCAGAACTTAGGACCTTTGGACAACACCAAATCAATATACGTAGGAACAACACAATCACCAATGTAGCTAACTTCACCTGGCAGCGGATTTTTCTTTTTTCGCCTTTTAACTCAATCGAGGAGCGCGGGAAGGCATAGGGATCACAGTAGTTCAGTGATAAAGCTACACTCACGAGAGTACCTTCTATACACGGCATCACAGTTCTCTGCACCCCCAACTTGGGATGCTGCGAGGACCCGTAGGCAACCTTGGAGATGTCGGACTTGCCTCCATAGTTCGGACCGTAGTATCTTCATCAGTCTGGTAGAAAGCCTTTGCGACGGAACACACGGGGAGAATGACATCTGGAAGGACGAGCCGGGGGTTCAAGGCGAAGGCACACACGCGCGCACGACAGGTGACGATGGCCGTCAAGTTAACAAGTGCAATGGCTGAATTCACACAAAGAAAGGAAGGTAGAACAGGGCCCGTTGAACTAGGAAGTAGCACATTTAAAAGACAAAGGCGGCCTAGATGATGGTTAATAGGGCAGTGCATATTGCAACCACGCAAACCGAGAGACGAAGAGAAGAATGCACAAGACACAACACGGAACTGAGGTTTACTACAAGGAAAACCACATATATACAAGATTCGTAATCACACCTGATAGACAGCAGTGACCATCACGTGACACTGGCATACGAGCGCGCGTGGCACAAGTTAGCATCAAGATAGTTGAATTCCTTCTTGGATAAGGATACGGAAGAGGTCCTTATGCAACGGTCATTTTCTTTTCTAATGCTGTAGGCTTCAAAAATTTCCCTGCTAAGCTGGGTCGGTAATTTTTTCAGGACAATTGTGTCTCGGAACCTGGGCGTGCAGCTGCGGCAATGACGACAATGTTTCGCCAGTACACCGTCCCCCGCCACTGATTCAACGGCTGCGCGGTGCTCCTGAAGTGTAACATTCAGGCAACGTCCAGTTTGTATTATACAACAATTGCCACATGTGAGGGGTATTCGGTTCCTCGTTCCTCGTTGTGTCTTGTGCATTCTTCTCTTCGTCCCTAGTCGTTTTGCGCGGTTGCAATATGCACTCCCCTGTTAACCAACAACTTGCCTGCCTTTGCCTTTTAAATGTCATCTGAGTATTCTATTACTTTCTACCCGTGACCGCATTTCTAATTTCATCTCCTGCGTCGACAGCCTGTATATAACTGATGCTATCGTGGTCGGTCGGAAGGATTTTATGTTCATCGTATTGCCTTTCCCTTTATAAATCAATTTCATTTTACTGTTTCCAGCTCTGTGGAATTTTCTTATTTGTTATGACTGCCTCCAATGCTTTCATCAGCGCTTCCTGGCCTCTTGTGCCCAGTTCATTTATCAACTTGATTGGAATTTCTTCTATCCTTGCGGGTGTGCATTTCGGAATATTTTCTTCCACCTTTTTCCAGTTTAAACTGGGCAGTTCTAACCGTCTTCTATTGTGCAGTCCTGTGTTGCTCCCTCATTTGGAAAGATTACCCTTTCATCGTTCCCATACGACCCATCTATAACTGATGCGATGTATTTCACAGCGTCGTCTCCCTTTAAACATTTTCCTTCGTCATGTTGAATCTGCTCCTGCTTTCTTTGATTCGTTTGACCCAGCCAGCTTATATGATTCCATAATTTTCTTGCCCGTCCTTTAGTTGCATCGCGGGCTTCATGCAGCCAGCGAAGAGAGGAGTGCTTTATTTTAGCCTGGACGTGAACCTGCACTTCCTGTTCCTTTTGTGGATAAGATTCCCATCTTTGACCTAGTACCTCTTCAGATAACTGCGCCCACTTTACTTTTCTGCGTTCCCGTGATGCCAACCGTCGTTGTTCGATGGCCTCCGTAATTTCCTTATTCCACCGACTTCGTGGCTTTCCATTTCCTCGTTAGCGGTTTACTCCTTTTACTTCCTTTCTTTTTCGACTAATGAGTAGTTCTGATTATAATCCCACATTTTCATGGGTTCTTTCTCTATTGCTTCTTCTATTGCGGCCGCTATTTGCGCTATTTGTTCGTCATTTAATTTTGCGTACTCTTTTTGACTTCCCTCCATTTGTTTTTTTTTGAGCAGGGCTCCTAACTGTAGACTAATACGCTTGTGATCACTTCCAAGTCTGTACTTCCCCTCTTCGTCTATTTCCATTATCGAGAGCTTGATATACATTCCATTCGACATTAAGTAGTTGTCAATGGTCGTCTGCCTGTTCCGGGATTCCCCAGTGATTTGTTCCTCACAATTAGTTTCTCTATTTACAATACCTCGGTTGTGTCGCTCACAGAAGTCTAGCATTAACTTTCCGTTACAATCTGTGCACCTATCCAGATCCTCGATGTGGCCATTCATATCACCCAGCAGAATAATATCGGCACCGTCTCCAAACTGCTTTGTATCGTCATTGAGACACTAAACAAGATCCTTGTTTTCTTGCCTGCATTTGTCACCTGTCCCCAATTAGACTACCCCTAGCCATGTTCTTTTACCGGCAATTGTACCTGATACCCAGACGTGTTTTTTTCAAGTTCGCTTTAATCTTTTCCAATTTGTTCCTTGATGTATCGCATACCTACCCATAAACCCTTCCTTTCCGTTGTTGCTCCCTTCCCAGACGTAGTCATCAATAAACGGTGGATCTTCTATATCCCTGAGATGTGCCTCGCATAGCGCGTATACGCCTACTTCTTTGTACTTTAACTGCTGTTCTATTTCTAACCATTTCGCTGTCTGTCTACCGCCTTGCATGTTTATGTACCTGATCCTGGTGTTAAATTTCTTTTTAGTAGTTTTCTTCCTGCACCTCCTAGTGGCCATTTTATTGGCGTCAGCCACCATTGTTACACTTTCTACTTTGCTTCGACCTATGCCTACGCTCTGAGCCGCAGTGGACCCCTTTAAAAAGCTGCTGCTCGGCCTGCGAGGCGCCAGCTGATCTCTTCTCCTAACCTTCCACTAAATTGATGCCATCTCGTGTAAACCTCTGCCGAAGCCTGATCTATGCACTACCCTGTGTATGTCTGCTGCTTCAAAACCCTTCTCCTGGCTTAACAACTTTATCTCTCGATTAACAGCCACAACGTCCTTGGCAACCTCTCTGTTCCGTCCTTGCACCTCGGTCACTGTGCATACCACGATCTGCACTTGCTGTGATATCGCCCTTATATCATCCACTCCCTCCGCTAATCTTTGTGTGGCTTCACCATTCAGGACATCATTTCTCCCCGCCGCTACTGCCACCAAATTGCGCACTGCAAAATGCCCAGCCGCGGTGGCTCAGTGGTTAGGGTGCTTGGCTACTGACCTGGAGTACCTGGGTTCGAACGTGACCGCGGCTGCAGCGTTTCAATAGAGGCGAAACGCAAAGGCGCCCGTGTGCTGTGAGATGTCAGTGCACGTTAAAGATCCCCAGATGGTCGAAACTATTCCGGAGCCCTCTACTACAGCACCTCTTTTTTCTTTTCTTCTTTCACTCCCTCCTCTATCCCTTCCCTCACGGTGCGGTTCAGGTGTCTGCCGATATATGAGACAGATACTGCGCCATTTCCTTTCCCCAAAAACCAATTATGATTATTATTGCACCGACCCATGCTTGAGTCCCCAGCGATAAGCACAAGGGCATTCTCTCCCTGCCTCCTAACTTCTAGACTTTCCTACCTCTTATCAGTGGCTGTGACCTCGTTTCTTGTTGTTAGCTTGTTCCCATCTCTTCATCGCCTCCGGACTTCCTAGATGCTACGTGTGCGCAGCTGTTCCTGTCGGAAGCTACCTTACTTTCCTATTGCTGTCCATGCCAGTGCAAGCCCTATCCACGTGGCCGGCGCTGGTATTTCCGCCAATGCGGCCTCACATGGCGCTGTCAGACATTTTTGCTTCCAACAATTGACTAATCTGTTCTTGAAGTTTGCCCTTCTCTGCCCTTTCTACCTGTAGCTATTTTTCTAGAGCATCCATACGTATCGCTAGGTCGGTGTTCGCTCGGTCAGTCCTGTCCAGGCGCAGACTAAATACGCAGCATACGCACATAATATCCGCGCCTTCGGCCTCCTCTACAATTATTATTGCTACCACAAAATGCGAGAATATCGAGAGGCTAAAAAAACTTGCATGCACGTTCTCAAATAAAATTCTGCCTACCGCAAAAGCCGATCACCTAGAAAAGGAATACTACCTGCCTAAACTAGTTAACTAACAAATTAGCGCAGTAAATCTATAGCTGCCGGCCAGAAAATACCTGGCCGTTAGGTAACTGACCTGCTCTTTCGCGAGCGCTACACCTAACTAGCCCAACTAAAACTAGCGCAAATCTAAACTCTAAGAATATTAAAGGAAAGAACTCTTCTATTTGACGTAGTCACGGCACTCTCGGTGTCGTCATTCCGTCCGGTCCAGGTCACCACGCGTAATCCGAATAGCACCGTAACGCCTCTGCAGCGCACGGCTGCCAAAGCTTGAGCTGTAGGGTGTCTCGTTGCCAGCGCCGCGTAAAGACAACTTAAGCGACGCCGCCATATTGAATCACAACTGGCCTCTCCCGTGTACCGCGAAACGCTCGACTGGTAGCCCAGTGTAGCTCTCGCTGCAAAAGGCCGTTCAATTTAAAGCACTTTGAAGCGCGCCGAAACCATGAACGGCGCCATTACAAACGCTAGCGCCATTGATCCCGTGTGATTCAATATGGCGGCGGCGCTGAAGTAGCTCCACCCCGGCGGCGCTGGCATCGAGGCACCCTAGTGAGCTGTGGAACAAAGCGCCGTCTATATTGTAGAGATGAAAGTAAATGCAAATAGCTTGCGCTCAGGTGCGATAGGTGTGACCGTGTTCGGTTTGGGTTTATGGAGTTCTGTGTTCCGAAGCGACCCAGGCTATGAGAGACGCCGTAGTGGGAGCCGTCGGTAATTTCAGGGAGCGGGGGCTCTTTAACGTGCACTGACATCGCACAGGGGATGTGGATTTGAATTTGGAAGACCGGGAGACGAAACCTTAGAAGACGTCATCATCATCATCATCATCATCATCAGCCCTACTACACCCACTGCAGGGCAAAGGCCTCTCCCATGTCTCTCCAATTAACCCTATCCTTTGCCAGCTGCATCCACCCTTTGCCTGCAAACTTCTTAATCTCATCCGCCCATCTAACCTTCTGCCGCCCCCTGCTACGCTTACTTTCTCTTGGAACCCACTCCGTTACCCTTAAAGACCAGCGGTTATCTTGCCTTTGCATTACATGCCCTGCCCAAGCCCATTTCTTTCTCTTGATTTCGACTAGGATGTCATTAACCCGTGTTTGTTCCCTCACCCACTCTGCCCGCTTCCGATCTCTTAACGTTACACCTATCATTTTTCTTTCCATGGCTCGCTGCGTTGTCCTTAACTTAAGCTGAACTCTTTTCGTTAGCCTCCACGTTTCTGCCCCGTAGGTGAGTACCGGTAAGATTATGCAGTTGTACACTTTCCTCTTGAGGGAAATTGGTAAACTGCCACTCATGATCTGCGAGAATTTGCCATATGCGCTCCACCCCATTCTTATCCTTCTAGTTATCTCCCTCTCATGATCCGGATCAGCTGTCACTACCTGCCCTAAGTAGACGTATTCCGGCACCATTTCTAGGCTCTCGCTGCCAATTGTGAACAGTTGTTCCCTTGCTAGGCTGTTGAACATTACCTTGGTTTTCTGCATGTTAATTTTTAGACCCATCGATCTGCTCTGCCTGTCTAACTCGTTGATCATGATTTGCAGTTCACCTCCTGAGTGACTCAGCAAGGCAATGTCATCAGCAAATCTCAGATTATTTAGGTATTCTCCATTTATTCTTATTCCCAACTCCTCCCAATTCAGGCCTCGAAATACCTCCTGCAAACATGCGGTGAACAGCATTGGCGAGATCGTGTCTCCTTGCCTGACGCCCTTCCTTATTGGAATTTTATTGCTGACTTTATGGAGGACTATAGTAGCTGTGCAGTTGCTATATATATCTTCCAGTATTTTGACATAAGGCTCTTCTACCCCCTGATTACGCAATGCCTGTATGACTGCTGAGGTTTCCACTGAGTCGAATGCTTTCTCGTAATCAATGAAAGCTATATATAGAGGTTGGTTATATTCTGCGCATTTCTCTATCACCTGATTGATAGTGTGAATATGATCTATTGTAGAATATCCTTTACGAAAGCCTGCCTGATCATTTGAATGATTAAAGTCTAACGTTGCCCTGACTCTATTAGCGATTACCTTAGTAAATACTTTGTAGGCAACGGATAGTAAGCTGATCGGCCTGTAATTTTTCAAGTCCTTGGCGTCTCCCTTCTTATGAATTAAGATAATGTTTGCATTCTTCCAAGCTTCTGGTACAGTCGAGGTCATAAGGCATTGCGTATACAGGGTGGCTAGATTCTCTAGCACGATGTCCCCTCCATCCTTCAACAGATCTGCTGTTACCTGATCCTCCCCAGCTGCGTTTCCCCTTTTCATTGCTTCTAAGGCTTTATTTACTTCATCTTTCGTTACTGGCGGGATGACGCATTGCTGTGCACTGCTGTCTTTCTCATTAGCGCTCTGATTACATTGGCTACTGTACAGGTCTGTGTAGAACTCTTCGGCTACGTTAACTATCTTATCCATATTGCTAATGACATTGCCCTGCTTGTCTCTTAATGCATACATCTGGTTTTTACCTATGCCTAGTTTCCTCTTCACTGTTTTTAGGCTACCTCCGTTCTTTATAGCATGCTCGATTCTCTCCATATTAAACTTCCTTATGTCGGCTACCTTGCGCTTATTTATTAACTTTGATAGCTCCGTTAGTTCTATTCTATCGGTAGTGTTAGATGCCTTCATGTTTTGGCGCTTCCTAATCAGATCTTTCGTCACCTGAGATAGCTTCCCGGTATCTTTTTGAACTGTCCTAACGCCTACTTCTACTGCGCACTCCGTAATTATTGATGTCAGGTTATCGTGCATTGAATGAGCATCAAGATCATCTTCCTCAGTTAAAGCCGAGTATCTGTTTTGTAGCGCTATCCTAAACTCCTGTGCTTTCCCTCTTACGGCTAACTCGTTAATGGTCTTCTTCTTCGCTAGCTTCTTCCGTTCCCTCTTCAAGTCTAAGCTAATTCTAGACTTTACCATTGTATAGTCGCTGCAACGCACCCTTCCGAGGACGGCCACATCCTTAATGATGCCAGGTTTAGTGCATAGTATGAAGTCGATTTCATTTTTAATCTCACCATTGGGGCTCTTCCAGGTCCACTTCCTGTTTTCTCGTTTGCGGAAGAAGGTATTCATGATCCGTAAATTATTTCTATCCGCGAATTCGACTAATAACTCTCCCCTGCTATTTCTAGAGCCTATCCCATAGTCACCTACCGCGTGGTCGTCAGCCTGCTTCTTGCCCACCTTCGCATTGAAGTCACCCATCAGTACAGTGTACTGCGATTTTACTTTATTCATTGCTGATTCTACGTCCTCATAGAAGCTTTCAACGGCCTGGTCATCATGGCTGGATGTGGGTGCGTAGGCCTGCACCACTTTCAGCTTGTACCTCCTATTCAGCCTAATTACTATAGCTGCTACCCTCTCGTTAATACTGTAGAACTCCTCTACGTTGCCAGCTATATCCTTATTAATGAGGAAACCCACACCTAGTTCTCGTCTATCCTCTAACCCGCGATAGCACAGTATGTGTCCGTCCTTTAGTACTGTATACGCCTCACCTGTCCTTCTAACTTCGCTAAGCCCTATCACATCCCATTTAATTCCCGCTAGTTCCTCGAACAGCACTGCTAGGCTAGCCTCACTAGCTAAAGTTCTAGCGTTAAACGTTGCCAGGTTCAGATTCCAATGGCGGCCTGTCCGGAGCCAGATATTCTTAGCACCCTCCGCTGCGTCACAGGTCTGACCGCCGCCGTGGTCAGTTGCTCTGCAGCCGCTGGGGACTGAGGGCCGAGGGTTAATTGGTTTGATCATAGAAGGTTGTGGCCAAGTACTACACAAGGGTGGCCAAATCCTGTTCTGGTGAGAGAGTGCGTTGTCGGTTCTGGTCACCGAGATAAGGCCGCACTCCAGGCCTGGTTATGCAATTCCATCGACACGCGGTTTTTTTTTTTAAACCCGGTGGAGAATTGCGCGGCACCAGGATTTGAACCCCGGTCCTCTTGCACGCGAGGCGGATGTTCTACCTTTACGCCATCGCTGCATTAGAAGACGTCAGCTGGCCGTAACGCAGAGCCCGCTGATAACACGACGGTTTGGCCCCTGCGGGCGGCAGCGTGGGTGCAACCCTTCGCGACCTCTTCGGGCTTCAGACAGGCAGGCAGCGGTGACCAGACCTGTGTGCGTCATGTTTTGTGCAGGTGCAAAATGAAGTTTAGTTTGTGAGCAAAGGAAATGACGCAGTAACTCTCTCTCTCATATCTCGATGGACATCCCAACCGCGCCATAAGGTAAGGGATAAAGCAGAGAATTAAAGAAGAAAGGAAGAAAGAGGTACCGTAGTGGAGGTCTCCGGATGAATTTCGACCACCTGGGGATCTTTAACGTGCGCTGACATCGCAAAGTACACGAGCGCCTTTTGCGTTTCACCTCCATCGAAGCGTGGCCGCCGCGATTGGGTTCGAACTCGGGTACTCCGGTTCAGTTGACGAGCGCCTTAACCACTGAGCCACCGCGGCGGGTTTGTGCGGGCGGCAACCGTTGTGATGTCATGGAACTCCTACCGGCCAAGCGTCTGTACGCTGCTGTGGTCAATGCGATGCCATGGAGACGGAGACCTCCATTATCACCCTTTTACCTTTTCGCTTTCAATACAAACTTTTTCCCTTCCCTCACAGCGTGTTCGAGGTGTCCACCAATATGAGAGACAGTTACTGCGCCTTTTCTTTCCTCTAAAATCCCATCACAACGCAGACGCACAACGGCGAATCCAGGGAGCAGCGTCACTGCAGGCAATTTTTGATCTCTTCGGGCGGAGGATAGGCTGTATTGATCACGCCTCTTATACGTGCTCCTTTATTCCTCGGTGGCCAGCAGAAAAGGCTTTGTTTCAAGACCTTGCAGAGACATACATCCCACTTCGCGTTCTCTTCAAGACAAAATCCGGGAACACGAATGTAATATTTTTGAAGCGAAAAGCTTCACTACGCGGGTCAGAGCTGAGCTTCGCTTGAGCCGAACTGGTGAGTTATGCGCATGCGCGAAAACGAGTGACGTCCCGCTCCGCGTGACCCGCCGCGGTGGCTCAGTGGTTAGGGCGCTCGACTAATAATAATAATAATTGATTTTTGGGCAAAGGAAATGGCGCAGTATCTGTCTCATATATAATTGGACACCTGAACCGCGCCGTAAGTGAAGGGATAAGGGAGGGAGTGAAAGAAGAAAGGAAGAAGGAGGTGCCGTAGTGGAGGGCTCCGGAATAATTTCGACCACCTGGGGATCTTTAACGTGCACTGACATCGCACAGCACACGGGCGCCTTAGCGTTTTTCCTCCATAAACAAGCAGCCGCCGCGCTCGACTACTGATCCGGAGTTCCCGGGTTCGAACCCGACCGCGGCGGCTGCGTTTTTATGGAGGAAAAACGCTAAGGCGCCCGTGTGCTGTGCGATGTCAGTGCACTTTAAAGATCCCCAGGTGGTCGAAATTATTCCGGAGCCCTCCACTACGGCACCTCTTCTTCCTTTCTTCTTTCACTCCCTCCTTTATCCCTTCCCTTACGGCGCGGTTCAGGTGTCCAACGATATATGAGACAGATACTGCGCCATTTCCTTTCCCCAAAAAACCAATTATTCCCGCGCGGCGCAGGTGGTCGCTCCTCGCCGCTGCCACAGCCGTCGCCGACTCCGTCGCCTGACCTTTCGGTGCAGCCGCGCGCTACAGCACATGTCCGTCATGTGCATGCGCAAGGAGGCTATATAATGCGCTTTCCAGAAAATAGGCGTGCGCACTCGACATGGAAGGGAAGGAGAGTGCGGGTGCTTGTAGACTACGCAGAAAAGCTGAGAAACTAAACTCGTCCGATCCTGAAGTACTCGCTTGTAAGTCGGCTGCACAACAGCGAGAAAATGATAAAGCCAAAGCTAAACTTGCAGCCGAAACGCCTGAACAACGGGAAATACGCCTTGCTAAACGACGTCGGAAAGAAGCCGAAAAGCGTGTCTTCGCCGCATATTCAACTAGCAGCAGCCAAGCGAGTATGTAAGAGGAAGGAACAGAGTCAGAAGAGGAAAATCCCAAGACTCGCCGTTACAACGACCACGTGGTACGACTTAGTGAAAGTGCGACTAGGGTGTTTACGACAGACTTTGTGAACCATGACGTCAAACCAAGCATAACTGAAGCTTTTCGATTGTATATCCAGGCTTAACCAGAGCTAAGCCACTGCCTAATTTTTGGGGTGGCATTAGTGAACCATGAACCTTCATGTTAACGATTAGTGTGCAGCTTCTACTAGCTGGGTATAGCGTTATTGGTAACGGCGAAGCACTTGGTTGTTTTCGCAAGCCTTGTCTGCTTGTTCATTTCCATGCATTACCCAGTGGCTAGGCACCCAGAAAGATGTCATTTCGTGGCCTCCGATTCAAGGATCTCATGATACATTTGAACAAAATTTGAAGTGGCATTCATACATCTACGGGCACCCGAAAAGGCTGAGTTGAGAACAGGGTGTTAGATATTCCAGATGTCTCAGCTAACGTTAGCGCAATATTAAAAACATACCGAGGCAAAATAGATGGAGGTAGCTTAAGCATGTTGTCGACCACGGTATATATAGTAAGCTAGAGTATTTTTGTATTCAGCTAAATTGCGAAATTGGACAAAGCGAACAAGAACTTTCTAGCTATCTTCAGGCGAACATTCCTCAGCCAAGTTGTTCAGCATCCCAAAATACTTCAAATTCTTCAGTTCTTATTATGATGTGCGCAATAGAATAGCTTTTTATGTGTTGTACAGAAAGCGGGTTAATCATGAAAAAAATTGTACGTAACCAAACCCACAGGCGACGCCATAGCGTGTCTTTTAAATGCGGAATTCGGGCACATAGCTGCTTTCGATGGTGCCGCGGACGTGACGGGGCGAAAACAATGGAGTGGGCGCTGACGGCGAAATTGATAGTAACCCCCGTGATCAGGGCCCGTTTGCCCGATCTTTCCTATCTGACATAAGTTCGCGATCATGTACTTAGATAAGGTGAGGCGAGACGTCACCTTAGCCGAGTTGACGTTGCTCGGGGATTCCTCCGCCGGCTGTCGAGGTGGTCTGACGTGCGTCCGACGAGCTCCGACGACAACGGGGGTGACGCAGCACCCAGGACACTGGATGCGTAGAAACTGTCTGGAATCACCGACCAAGGAAGCTCCATCATCGGACGCACCGATATTCACAAGGTGGGACCGAGTTATCTTGATTTTCGATGCTTGCGGAACCCCACGTGTAGCAAGCGGAGTTAAGCCTAACAAGGCTTAGGTCGGCGAAGGAAGGAACCGAGGCCGAAGGGCCTCCAGCAGGCGACTCTAAGAGAAATGGAAGTCGTGGAAGGCACGGATATAGATCCGGAAGAGCTGATGATACCGGGTCAATGGTTCAAAGCGACGAAAAGCGGGAAAATAGCCCCGGCGGAGACAGAAGATAGCGGCCACGTGGCCGGCCAGGAACCGAGACGCACGAGAGCGTGCAGTGGAGGGACGCGAAAGAAGAAGAAAGGCAGAGAAGTCGGTGGAAAGGCAATATTCGAGAATTCCGCCCGACTACGAGAAGATAATTATGAGACCTCAAGGGGGACTGGAAAAATAACTCAAATTCGGAGGAGCCTTCCTGGCTGACGTAATCAGCGCAGCGGCTGGGGCAAGCGACAAAGTCGTGAACGACATCATCGCGTTCAACACAAAGCAGCAATCGATCCTCATCGCTACGAAGGACAAAATAAAGAGGAATAAATACGCAGCGACCAGAGAGCTGACGATAGGCACGGAAAAGGTTAGCGTCAACGCATACGTGGCGGCGCCGGAGAACAGCGGGAAAGGCGTCATATACGACGCACCTCTATTCTGGACTGAAGACGAAATTAAAGAGAGACTGGAGTACTTCAGCGCGAAGAACCCCCCAATCCTAGGAGTGAGAAGACTGGGAAAGGCAACGAAGGCCGTGCTTATCCTCTTCGAAGAGAGCACGGTTCCAAGGCAAGTGTACCTTTCACCCACGCCGATGAGATGCGTCCTGTACAATAAAAAGTACGAGGTATACTATGCGTGTGGCCGAATGGGGCACAGATCGGACGTGTGCCCGAACCCAGACAACAAAAAGTGCCGAGGATGCGGAGAAGAAAACCCGCTGGAAAATCACCAATGCGAAGCCAAGTGCCAGCTCTGCGGAAAAGAGCACCCACTCGGCGACAAAAATCAAGAAAAGAATCTGGGAGATGAAAAGGACAAACAAGAAGAGCTGGCGACCCAGCAACAGAAACCTCCGGCGGACGGAGACAAGAAACTCCGCAAGGAGGACTTCCCCAAGCTGGGAGGAAACAGCAAAGGAAACCCGCCGACCCCCGGGAGCCAGGAGACCAGGGGACGTAGGAGATCGAGATCAAGGGACCCAAATGACCCCTGGGGCAAGAGAAGGAGCGGAAGCAGGGATCCAAGCAGAGAACCCAAACAAGTAAGCTTTGTAGAAGGGCCCTCCCAGGCTAAGGATGATAAGGACAGAGAAATAGAACAGTTAAAGAAAAAAGTAGATGAGCTTCAAGGGTTCATAAATAACCTCATGAAAGCACAAAAAGAAAGAGAAAAGGCAACATCCCCCTCTCCCCGCACACAACCCGCACAAGCCATACAGGTAGCTCAACAAACTACCCCCCCCCCCCTCAACACTCAAGCGGCAGGAAATGGTAGGAGAGAAAATAGAGGAGGCAGAAACAGTCAGAAGACCCCCCCCTTAAACGAAAAGGAGATAATGAAACAGACATATGGGTAGAACTAAAGAATGAATGTGAAGCAAATAGAAACGCGATAAAAGCGATGCAGACAGAACAAGAGACTTCATGGCGCAGGTCATGGCTGCACTCAGCCAGATACAAGAGAATATAAATCAAAGATTTGAAAGCATAACAGCAGAACTGCAGGCGCAGAGAACCGAACTACAAACACAAAGAACCGAGCTGATTGCCCTTGGAGAGCGACAGAAAAACTTAGAGGACACTGTTACTCAAATTCAATATGGCCAGAAACGCACAAAATAAGTCTATCATTTGGCAGTGGAACTGCCGAGGATTCCAACGCAAGCGAGCGTTACTGCAAAACTACATAGACACATTAGTAGAGAAGCCGCTAGCAATAGCGCTGCAAGAGACCGGGAAATTAGCATCCCTCCCAGGATATCAGGCGTTTCACAGTGATAAAGGAGAAAAATCGCGGGTAACAACCCTAGTGAAAAGAAACGTAGCAACAATTGAACACGATATTCAATCCAGGGACATAGAAGGAGTCTTAGTGGAGATGCTTACGGGTAGGAAAGAAGAACCCAGTCTCTTTCTACTGAACATCTACTCAGGCCCTAAACAGAAAAAGATCAGATTCAGGGCCATCTTCCGAAAAGCTCTAAATGCAGCGGGAAAGAACCCCCTCTTCATCGTAGGAGACTTTAATGCGCTGCATGAGGAGTGGGGATACAACTGGAAAAACGGCAAGGGAAGGCAGCTGTGGGAGGATATACAAGAACTGAGCCTCTCACTACACACCGACCCAGGAAACCCAACTAGAAAAGGAAACAGTGTTACCGCGGACACCACACCCGATCTAACACTCTCCAAAAACACCAGAACAGTAACGTGGGAAAATACAGGACAAGACCTAGACAGCGACCACTATATAATTGCCACTACGCTAATGAAGGGAGTCAAAGAAAAACGGTTAAAACAGCCAAAAGTCACAGAATGGGACAAATTTATTAAGCGGAGGGAGGAATCCTCAGCCGCAACCATCAAGGACCTAGGAGAGTGGACAGACACACTCAAAAGACATGCCGCCGAAGCAACGGTAACTCTAGTAGGCCAAGACGCCCCACTCATAGCAGACAACAAACTACTGCACATGTGGGAGGCAAAAGGTAGTCTAAAAAACCGGCTCAAAAGACAGAAATGGAACCGGAATCTAAAAAGAAGAATAGCCAGATTAAATCGAGAAATCGAAAAATACGCATTACAACTATGCGAACAAAATTGGTGCGGCAAATGCGACGACATGGAAAAAGGCATGAGTCTAGCAAAAACATGGAACATTCTAAGACACTAGACCCAACCCAATCCAGGTCGCAGACAAACATAAGACTAGCCAAGGCGCGACATAAATACGACGGAACAGACGAGAGCTTCATGGAAGAAATCAAGCAAACATACATAGGAAACGTGACTCGCACCAGCCTACCAGAATATGGGGGACCCCCAAATGAGGAGCTTGACGCACCCATAACGGAGGCTGAAGTGAGAGCGGAAATAATCAGGCTTAAAACGAAATCGACCCCAGGACCAGATGGAATAACAAACAAAATGCTGCGAAATCTAGACGATGAGTCGATCACAGCTATAACAAAATATGTACAGCAGGTATGGGAGAAGGGTGAACTTCCGAAACAATGGAAAAAAGCTAGCATCATACTAATCCCCAAACCGGGCAAGTCCCCTAAGCTTGAGAACCTCAGGCCGATTTCCCTCACATCGTGTGTAGGGAAACTAATGGAACATGTAATCCAAACGAGGCTAACCCGATTCATGGAAGATAATGAACTATGGCCGAATGAGATGGTCGGATTCCGGCCGGGCCTAAGCACCCAGGATGTGACGTTGAGACTCCAGCACGACATCATAGACTCGCGATCGAGAGGTATAAAAGCAATCATAGGTCTAGACCTCAAGAAAGCTTTTGACAATGTCAAACACGAGGCAATCCTGACAGAACTTCAGGAAATAGGAGTAGGAGGCAGAACCTACAATTATATAAAGGAACTTCCTGGCAGACAGGACGGCAAAGATAAGATACCAAGATTTGGAATCGGAAGAAATAGAGCTGGGAAACAGAGGTCCCCCACAAGGATCGGTGATCTTTCCCCTCCTCTTCAATCTGGCAATGAGGGGTCTCGCAGCTAAACTTGGGAGAATAAAAAACCTAAATTTCAGCATGTATGCTGACGACATAAACGTCTGGATAAACAAAGGTAGCGACGCAGAAATAGAGAACAAGCTGCAAACGGCTGCAGATACAGTGGTAGAGTACGTAGCAGCTAGGGGGCTTGCCTGCTCACCAGAAAAATCAGAACTCTTAATGTACAACCCCAAATCATTAAGGCTGAAAAAAGACAGCGATCTCAACATCATGGTCGAAACAACCCAGTACCCAAAGTAGACAAAATAAGAATATTAGGTCTTTTCATTCAAAGTAACGAATACAATGACGAAACCATAAATTGGAAGGCTACGCAGCACAGATGACTGGGATATTAAGAAGAATAGCCCTCAAGGGAAGAGGGCTAAAGGAAAGGAGCCTAGTTAAGCTGGTACAAGCGCACGTCATCAGCCGACTCAGCTACGCTACACCATATCTAAACATCTGGGCCTCAGAAAGAGATACATTGGACTCAATAATCAGGAGCTGCTACAAACGAGCACTCCGAATACCCATAAGCACCTCCACCGAAAGACTCCTAGCAATGGGAATCCACAATACATGGAAAGAAATAGCCGAAGCAGTAAGGACCGCCCAGCAGGAAAGACTCAGCCAAACATACATAGGTAGGGCCATTCTAAGCATGGTGGGACTGCAGACGTACAGAGGCATGCAAAAGAAACAGGATATTCCAAGAAAAATCAGGGAACAGCTGAGGATTGACCCGCTTCCCAAGAACATGCATCCCACCTTCATTAAGGAAAGGAGGGAAAAAAGAGCTGAAGCACTAGTCAAACGCTTCAGCGAAGTAAACAGCGAGACAGTGGCATACACAGATGCGGCGAGCGGCAAACTGGGAGCAGCAGTAGCCTCGGTAGTAGATGGCCAAGGTAAAGCAATCTCGGCAGCAACAATACGCAGCCGCAATCCAGAGGTAGCGGAAGAAGTAGCAATAGCGCTTGCTTGCGTAGGCACCAAGGCAAGTTACATAATAAGCGACTGCAAAACAACCATCTACAATTACGGAAGGGGCAGAGTAGCACGAGAAGCGCTGCGAATACTAGTTGGAAGGAAAATTGATAGGAAAATTAGCCTCATATGGGCACCAGCTCACACTTCAGTTCCAGGCAACGAGGCGGCGCACCTCTTAGCCCCGGATTTTCCACCTCCGGGCAAGAGCAGAGCCGCCCGATTGCAAGGAGCTTGACTAGAGACTAGAGACAAAGAGCTCGGAAACAGAGAGGCAACAACTTGGCGCAGATTACAAGCTGGAAACTACATAAATCCGGTATGGGCATCACACGTCCTGAAAGACGAAGGCATAGACGATAAATTTAAGGAATGCGGGGAGAGGGGGACCCTCGACCACATAATCTGGAAATGCACACACTCCTCAGGGGTCAATGAAGGAATAAATAGTAGAGAATCCTGGGAGACCCTTCTGCAAAGCGCGGACCCCGCCATGCAGAGGAAAGCCATCCATCTGGCGGTAGAGGCACCCGCCGCGGTGGCTCAGTGGTTAGGGCGCTCGACTACTGATCCGGAGTTCCCGGGTTCGAACCCGACCGCGGCGGCTGCGTTTTTATGGAGGAAAAACGCTAAGGCGCCCATGTGCTGTGCGATGTCAGTGCACGTTAAAGATCCCCAGGTGGTCGAAATTATTCCGGAGCCCTCCACTACGGCACCTCTTCTTCCTTTCTTCTTTCACTCCCTCATTTATCCCTTCCCTTACGGCGCGGTTCAGGTGTCCAACGATATATGAGACAGATACTGCGCCATTTCCTTTCTCCAAAAACCAATTATTATCTGGCGGTAGAGGCCGCGAAGAGCCAGCAACTCTTTGCCTGCATCTAGTCGCGGAGTACCCGGCCCCTGCCCCTAGGCCTGCGCGCCAGGGGTAGGGAGTAGGGGGTCTCCATTTCTGATGGAAATAAAAGTTTTTGGAATGGAATGGAATTGACGTTGCTCGGTTTATGTAGGGAATCTAGGGAGGATCAGAATTTGCTTGGCATGAATCTGTGGAATTCAACACCGGCTTATGCAGTAAGACCACATGTATAAAATAGGGTGGTGTTATCTTGAAACTTAGAATTATAACCACCCATTCGGTCACATTCTTGACGTACAAATTTAACTTACATTAATGGTCTGATGTGGCGATTTTCGCTGTGAAGTGCAGCGTACATGTCCTGCATGGATACGCTACTGCACGTCCCTCAGCTGAGGAATGGACGCAAAAATTATGTATACTTTTCCAAAACCTTGTCCAGAAAAACGAATTGTACCCAAGAACCCAGCAGTTCGATATCTTGCAATTTTAAACGCTAGCCAGGACGGGGGAGAAAAAAGGCATGCGCACGTTATTTTCATCTTGCGTTCTGTCACGCCTTCGTGACCTTCCGACGTCACGGTGATTCCAAAATGTGCCCCGCCACTCTTCGCATTACCCATGACGCAGTGCTAAGCGCACAAAGCGCTCGTATTCAGTTGTGATCAGAAAATTACCGGCAGCGAAAAAATTGGCTGTGGCTTAGCTCTGGTTAAACCTGGAGTGACCCTAGAGCTACATCTGGCCGGTTGGAACTCGCTCAGTCGAATTACAAAGTAATTCTTTCGTCGCTCCGTTTCGCTGGGCATTCCTTCTCATCTACGTCCCTATACATAGATTCACTCTCGCCCCCTCTCCACTCCCCCCCCCCCCACTCGACACGGCGCATGCGCACAGCTGTTGCAGCTTGGTGTCGCCGGCAGCAGCAGCTGCTCCGCACCGCGTGACCAACCACGTAACCAAGGCGCCGCCACGGACCTCAAGGGGTGCCACGCTGAAAGCTCGAAGAGCTGGCGTAGTGTAGCTCTCGCTACAAAACTGCACCGCGTGAAGTACTCGTCCAGCGCCAGCACTCCATGAACGCGCTTCAGCTCCGCGTTCTATAGCAGCGGGCTGGTTCTGGATGCAATGCCGTCCCTTTCGGAACGGTACCACCGTGGTTACACGTCTTCGTCGTGCGCTTCGAAGGGATGAGATGATAACGAAACAGGCACTGACGATTGACCGACTCCGCACAGTAAGAAGAGCGCGAAGTCTGCGATGCCGAGTAGTCGCCATGTTAGCGAACAGGACGCACCAGTCACGCCGCAGCGGAAGTTGGACTGACACAAGATCGCCAGATAAGTGATTTGAACAGTTTTCCGCCGATGTAATGCAGCACTTATCTAGGGACACGAGGACAGACGGGTCACATATGGGGATTGATGCTACGCTACGAATGCGCGCACTTGTTTCTTAAGAAGTAAACCACCCAGCCGTCGCCCCAGAGAGAGGACGCATGTTTACCACAGACCCAAGGAGAAATTAGAAAAACGTACAGATTGTTGCGCCATCTTTAGCAGTAAAATATACGTTCCGGTTAGAATCTGCAGAAAGACGTCTACAAGAAGCGTATACATAGCACCAACAATTACAAAACTAGTAAAATTACTTGTTATTCCTGTTTCGACTACAGTTTAGCGTACTTTACACAGCACATTAATTCAAAAACTTTCTATCGCTGTGCTGTGTGGAGGCGAAGAACCGAACTCTTTCAAAAACAAGTTTGATGCTGCAACTGAAAAGCACTGTAATTTAAAACGTTATACATGACGCGAACAATGTAAATAATGAAAATTAACCGCGATGTTCGACTTTTAAACTCTAGCGCTCATTACCACACCGGCCACCGGCCTGCTTGCACCAAATAAGAAAGCATAGTCTTAATTGGTGCAAAGCTATACACGACCTGTTGCTCCAGTGCTGCGTTCCTGCCGCAACGTTGTCAACGCCACGCACATAAACAACCAATACTTGCGATTGAACCGGAATTGCCCGGACATACGTGTAATCTGGACCCAGCAGATGCGGGACTAGACCGAAATGATGCCGCAGACCCCTCAGCCTGCACACGCAACGACTGGGCATCACTTCGACACGCGCTGCCTGCGGTATCACAACCTAATGCGGCTATGACAAACAAATTATTCTATCAAACACGCCATAGCCGCTTTCATCCTCCTGCGAATG
This sequence comes from Amblyomma americanum, assembly GCF_052857255.1. Classification (NCBI taxonomy): domain Eukaryota; kingdom Metazoa; phylum Arthropoda; class Arachnida; order Ixodida; family Ixodidae; genus Amblyomma; species Amblyomma americanum. The sequence continues at coordinate 497,959,118 of NC_135497.1, forward strand.
AGCTAACCAAAAGCGAGGAGCGTGTATTGTTAATGCAGGAATAATGGAAAGTGCAGGGGCCAGCCCACTTGCTCCAGCAGAGCCACAACCGCTGCCTCGTGTAGACAGTAAGAGAGTTGAAAGAGATAGGAGAGGAAAGATTGGGACCCGCCGCGGTGGCTCAGTGGTTAGGGAGCTCAGCTACTGATCCGGAGTACCCGGGTTCGAACCGGACCGCGGGAACTTCGTTTCGATGGAGGTGATACGCTATGGCGCCCGCGTGCAGTGAGATATCAGTGCACGTTAAAGACCCTCAAGTGGTCGAAATTATTCCGGAGCCCTCCACTACAGCACCTCTTTCTCTCTGTATTCTTTCACTCCCACCTTCGTCTCTTCCCTTAGGGAGAGGATAAGGTGTCCGTCGATATGTGAGACAATCACTGCGCCATTTCCTTTCCTCAAGAAACAATTTTCAATTTGTCCCCGTTAAAAGCCGGATTAAAATTTCGCAGCACTGTCGGGCACAGTGCCGTGTTGGTTGTAAGCGAAGGAGCCACTGCTCCTTCCGGGACTGGGATCTAGGGGCTCACGCACATGTTGTGAGGGCCCCTTGTCACCGGGAGAATCGGTCGCTAAACCGTCGTCGTCGCTTCTGCTGATGCGCGTCCTTTCTTTCAATATTTCCTCTGAAAATTTAAAATTGGTTTTTGGGGAAGTAAATGCATTTTGATCACCTGAGGACACTTAACGTGCATTGACATCGCACAGCACACGGGCGCCTTTGCGTTTCGCCTCCTTCGAAACGCGGCCGCCGAGGTCGGGAACGAACCCGGGTACTACGTAGGGCTCAGTAGCCGAGCGCCATAACCGCGGAGAGGGCCCGCATTGTGGGTGGCCGTTCTTAGACGTGTGCCACATGGTGTGGGCATGCCCATCTAACCCTGCTTACCCGAGAGAGCTGGGAGGCTGCCCTGCTCGGCTGCTCTACGCTAGGAAGCTAGAGAGCCCTCGTTGCTAGGGCCCGAGCTACAGCGGAGGCCACAGGGTTCCCGGAGTAGGAACCCCTTCTATTATTTGTAAGGGGCTGGCTCTCAAGGAGGCAAGTTCCCACTCTTTCTCGTAAAAAACTGTAGGACGCTCAAGCTTCGCCTTTAGAGTGGAACGCGACAACGAGTTGCAGCACTGCAGGGAGTCCACGGAACGCGATCGCCCGTTCGGCGCGATGCCTTGCCCGTTAGACCGTTCGCTCTGCTAGATACGATGAAACGGACACGCGAAGCGGCAAACCACGTAGAAGCGCTGCCAGGCGCCTTGCCGAAACGCGCGGGACTCAAGTTGCAATCGCAGTTCGTCGGCACATCGTTCTCGACAAACCCGATGCCACGAACGCCAGCATAGCTTCCGCGTCGTACGAACAGGCAGCAAGCCGCAAGCTTCGTGGTGCGCCCAAACGAGACAAGCGGGAGGCGCTAGTGTTCCTGTATATGCTGCTGCAGGGATGCTCCTTTTGGGAGCATATACAGGAACACTAGGAGACGCTGCAGTCGCGCAACATCTGTTGGGGCAGTGGCGTACATTACGAGGAGGAGAGGAGGAGGATGGATTTTTCGCTCACGGCCGACTCTGACGACACCGGTTTTTCTGCGACGCGTGCTCCTTAACGCATCGCGTTAATAAAAATGAAATGTTTTAAAGTGAAAGCTTTACTAGGCCCGCCAACGAGCCATTTCGTCTCGTCGCGCATTTCAGCCGTATGCCGTGGCTAGAGCTCTAGCCATTGCCGACGATCGACCTTGAGCCCCCGTTGCCTAGCAACACCGCAGCCGCGCTCCAACAGATGGCTCCGCTGTCGATGCCGCTGCCGTCGCCGCTCGCTACACCAGATGTGTTTCGCTGGGGTAGAGGGAGAGATGTGGCCTCGCAGGGTTGTATATATATATATATATATATATATATATATATATATATATATATATATATATATATATATATATATATATATATATATTGAGTTTTTGTGTGAGCCTTCCAGCGATCATCTTCTTTCTCTTGTACATACCATCATCATCCCGTGGCTGCGCCTGTGGCACGCGCCGGTGGCAAGCGCCCGGGTTCGCTTTTGGAATAAACACCAGTCACGGCCGTCTTGCCGTCTCGGTCTAGCCTTCCACAGACGTCTTGCCGTCTCGGCCTGGCCTTCCTTCACAAGTGGTGGAAGTGAAACTCGATCCCCTTGCTGCCGTGTACCCTGCCTCTCGCTGGAGCTGCGTTCCGGTAGCCGTTGTGCACCTCCCACTATCGTAATTCCAACCGAAGACAACCCCGAGCCCGCCGGACCCTCTACCTCGGCCTCAACTGCAACGCCCCCTTCGACCGCGCCCTTTCGACAACGCGACCCACCGATCTTCGCTGGTCATCGCGACGAAGACGTGGATGACTGGCTTGACACCTATGAACGCTGCAGTGCCTACAACCGGTGGGATGACGCTCTAAAATTTCTCAACGTTTCTTTCTACCTCATTCAGGTCGCCAGAAACTTGTTCATCAATCGCGAACCCCATACCACTAACTGGTCCAACTTCAAACAGCAATTCCGTCAGTACTTTGCCGACCAGGCTTTTCGTACTGAGGTCGCCAAGACCAAGCTCGCTTCCCGCTTTCAAGGTCCTGATGAATCCTATGCGTCTTACATCGAGGATGTACTTGCCCTTTGCCGTCGTTTTAGTCCCACCATGCCGGAAACTGACCGCGTCCACCATGTTCTGAAAGGAATCAATTCTGTGGCTTTTAACACCCTAATTGCTCAAAATCCTTCAAGTGTCGATTCAATCATTGCCACCTGCCAACGCCTCGACCAGGTGCAGTCCTCCCGCTTGCAGCCCCGCCTCGCACACCCCGCCTTGCTACGGCCTTGACCTCTGCGGACCTCGATCTGCGAACACTCATTCGAGCGATCATCCGCGAAGAGCTCCAAGTCCTCGGCCCTTTCTGCCGCCACGGGTGCGATCATTCTCCCGCGCCTTCTAATGACGCTGGACTTCGTAACATCATCAAAGAGGACTTGGCAACACTCACCCACCCTATCGCACCTGAACCTCCTGCTCCCCGCCCAGCACCGACCTATGCTCAAGTAGCTGCATCTTCCCCTCCCTTTGACCACCCGCCTCGGCCGGCCCCGACATACAACCACTTCAACGCAATTTCGACTGCTCCAGCTGCGCCATCCTATTACGCACCTTGGCGCCTCGCCCGCCCAGTGTGCTACTACTGTGGAATTAGAGGACATATCTCCCGCTTTTGTCGTCGACGCCTTCAGGACGAGCGCCGTGGTTACGCCGCCTTCGAGAGTGCGCTACCTTCTTCTTTCTATTATCAACGTCGGCCTTCTTCCAGCCCTCTTCGCCGATTCTCTCCGCCGCCGCCACCCTCTTCTGCACCTAGTAGGGCCCATGTTTCCCGACGCCGCTCCCCATCTCCATATCGCCGTCCCGTGTCCCCACTCCGACCCGCAACAGCTCTCCCTGTCCGTCACTCGGAAAACTAGGCGATGCAGTTTCCGGAGGTGAAACTGCACTTTGCCAAATCACTTAAAGTCCTCCAGATCGGCCTTTCAATATGATTTCTGTTTTAGCGGAAGGACTACCTGTCGAAGCTTTGATTGATACAGGGGCTGCAATTTCGGTTATTCACGCTGATTTGTGCAGCCGTTTGCGGAAAGTGACGACACCATATGATGGGCCTGAACTTCGTGGAGAAAATGATGTCACTCTGCGCCCTTCCGCGAAGTGCACTGTGCGAGTTGTTATTGACAGTGTCCGCCACCATGTGCAGTTTGCTGTACTCTCACCATGTGTGCATCTGATGATTTTGGGGTGGGATTTCTTGTCAACAGCTTCAGCATTAATTTCTTGTGGCGGCCGCGTCATCCATATGACAGACAGTGATTTTTCATACGATTCTTCCGACCGCCACCATTCCCTCACTGCCGCAGCTGATACAGTTTTGCCTCCTCAGTGCGAACAACTTCTTACCGTTGTTTCCGACCGCATCACTGATGGGGACGTACTCATCGCGCCGTCTCATCGTCATTTTGCGCGTGGGATCGCCTTCTCGTCAAGTCTTGTCCGGTTCTGCAGCGGTTTAGCGATCGTAGCAGCCAAGAACACTTCCCGCGATTCCCTCGTGCTGCCCAAAGGAACTTCTATCCCTTGCGTATTCGATGCTCAACCTATGTCTGTGATGGCGCTCACCGCCCCTCTACATCAGCAACCTGTTTCGTCCGACGTCTCTCCTACTGTTCTATCAAAGACAATTAATCCGAACCTCACGCCGCATCAACGTCAAGAATTGCTCACATTGCTTCGCAGTCACCAAGCCATTTTCGATGCAACTTCCCCACCACTGGGACGGACTACTGTTGCACAACACCGCGTATTTACCGAAGGGAACTCGATCGTACGGCGACGGCCTTATCGGGTTTCTCTCTCCGAACGCAAAGTCATTGAAGAAAATGTCCACGATATGCTACACCGCGATATTATTCGTCCCTCAACAAGCCCATGGTACTCACCGGTAGTGTTGGTTAAAAAAAAGGACGGCTCAGTGCGATTTTGTTTTGACTACCGTGCGCTCAACAAAATTACCCGCAAAGATGTCGACCCGATGCCTCGCATTGATGACCCGCTTGACTGTCTTCAAGACGCCGAATATTTCTCCACCTTGGACCTACGCTCGGGTTATTGGCAAATACCTATGCAAGAGGCCGACAAAGAAAAAACTGTTTTCGCAACTCCCGATGGACTTTACGAATTTAATGTTATGCCCTACGGCCTCTGTAACGCCCCGGCCACATGTGAAAGAATGATCGATACTGTACTTCGTGGTCTGAAGTGGAGAACCTGCTTGTGCTACTTGGATGACATTGTTATCTTTTCTTCAACTTTTCAAGGTCATCTCACACGCCTGAATGAGGTTCTCACGTGCCTCGCTTCAGCGTGCCTTAAGCTTAACACCAAGAAGTGCCACTTTGCACGGAAGGAACTTAAAATTTTGGGCCATCTCGTTAGCCACGACGCCATTCGTCCAGATCCTGACAAAATCATCGCGGTCCTGCACTTTCCTCGTCCTCAACGGACTGCAGATTTGCGCAGCTTTCTCGGCCTGGCGTCCTATTTCCGGCGTTTTATCAGAAGTTTCTCAACTATTGATGCTCCCCTTCATGAACTACCTAAAGCGCACAGCACTTTCGTGTGGACTGACAAGTTCGACACTGCTTTTACTGCAGGGCCGCTCCCGACCCCCCGGGCAGATTGTGTGAGCCTTTGTGTGAGCCTTCCAGGGATCATCTTCTTTCTCTTGTACATACCATCATCATCCCGTGGCTGCGCCTGTGGCACGCGCCGGGTTCGCTTTTGGAATAAACACCAGTCACGGCCGTCTTGCCGTCTCGGTTTAGCCTTTCACAGACGTCTTGCCGTGTCGGCCTGGGCTTCCTTCACAAGATATATATATATATATATATATATATATATATATATATATATATATATATATATATATATATATATATATATATATATATATATATATATATATATATATGTATATATATATATATATATATATATATATATATGCGCTTTGCCTCAATGGGGGTACCTGATATTTGATTTAATATCTGCTGCTGGTCCTTGGACCCAAGACATTAAACTTATTTTTGGAATATGAAGGAGTGCTAGACGCACTCTGGCACGGGTCGGCCCGGTATTGCACAGCCTCCGGGATCCGCCCAGGGCCTATGGGCCTGTTAGCGCGCGGCGCCTTTTCTATCTTTCCCTCCTATCCTTTAAGTCTCCTACTTTCAGCTTGCGGTACCGGAGCGTGGCTCGGCTTGAGCCAGTAGGCAGGCCCGTGCTCTTTCCTTTTCCTACTTCCTTTCAGCAACATCAGTCATTCATTCATTCAGTCAGTCAGTCAGTCAATGCATTGCAGTCGTTATGAAGAGCGCGAAAGAGGCGCAACAACGACAGAACGAAGCAAGGAAGAGACAACGCGCTCAAGAGACGCCAGAACAACACGCCGCACGACTCGAGAAGCGTTGTAACGAAGATGAGGCTGGAAGAAGTCGTGCCATGTCCCGGAGTGACTCCAACTTCTGAAGAGACCGGTTTCAGTTCTCGAGAGCGTCGGAATAATACGCTGCGTATACGACGTGCCGAGGAAACGAAGCTTTTGAAATTTAACTAGGGTTAACCACACCTAAACCGCAGCCAAATGTTTTTTCACCACCACGAAGGCATGCAGCGCACATCTCTCTGTGACTACTGCCACGTAGCTCAAGGCGCGATTGAGGCGTCACTTGACCCATGGGTGTCAGTTATGAACCGTTCCTTTCGTTTGGTGGCCCCCTAAGAGGTTTTTTTAGGAAAGGAAAGGAGTTTTCGTAGTAACTGTCTCACATCTTCGTGGAAGAGAGAAGGGCTCTGCCAGGGGAGACAACGAGATAGGCGGACGAGTTTCGCTGTGCGATGGGCCTCCACAAGTTCTGAGTGTTCTGAACGCCCATCGCCAGCAGACGAGGAGTGGGGGTCGAGGCGGGGAGCGCGAGTGCCGACTTGTAGGCTTTGCGGATGAGACAGTTCACCTTGTCTTCCCCTTGACCCATACGTCCCCTGCCTGTGTCACTCGCCCCTTACTCTCCTCTATCTTCTGCATGCCCACAGTCAACCCACTTCCCAAGAACATGCACCCTGATCATCACCCTATTTACCCGCCGCAGTGGCTCAGTGGCTAGTGCGCTCGGCTACTGATCCGGAGTTCCCAGGTTGGAACCCGACCGCGGAGGCTGCGTTTTTATGGAGGCAAAACGCTAAGGCACCCGTGTGCTGTGCGATGTCAGTGCACATTAAAGAACCCCAGGTGGTCTAAATTATTCCGGAGCCGTCCACTATGGCACCTCTTCCTTTCTTCTTTCACTCCCTCCTTTATCCCTTCCCTTAAGGCGCGGTTCAGGTGTCCAATGATATATGAGACAGATACTGCGCGATTTCCTTTCCACAAAAACCACTTATTATCCTCACCCTCTGGCGCCAATACGCCAAAAAGTCCAACGCTGTGTATGTTGATGCGGCACCATACCTTTCCCACCCTGCCGATACCCTCGCCAGCGTCTCCCATACACTTTTCCCTCTCTCCGTCGCTACTATCCCTGCTCTCGTCTCCACGGCCGCCGAGGAGGCAATCATTGCCTTTCCCTTTTCTGCCACCCCGGCCCGTTCCATATTCAGCGACTTCAAGGCTGCAGTCCGCCACTATGCAAAGGGTCGAATCTCCTCCTGTGCGCTCTGCATCCTTAAGCACTCGTTCGCCCCCTTACCATCCTACAGACAAGCGTCAGGCCGTGACGTCAAAGAGATGCTGCGGCGCTGGCGTCAGCAGTGACTTTCGTTGTGTAGGCAAAAAGCAGGACCTTCCGCATTGTGTGCGCCACGCTTGCGTGTTTTTGGGCACAATTCACGGCGTGCCGACAAATTGTGGTGCGGTTGGTTGAGCCGAAATGCAGAAGAAAGGAAGCGGCATAAGTTTCCACGAGTTTACTGCAGTCAGATAGGCGCGAAAGCGACGGGCGGGGGCCGAGGAGCAAGACAAGTTCGGCGACGGATCGGCTTCGCGGATAATTATTACAGCCGAGCTCGTGGGTTATTACGCTGAGCTCATTTCACCCCTTGGGTTATTACAATGCGTTTCTGCATTCAAATCTAATAATTTGGTTCGTGTCTCTGACTTCGCATCGTTGTTGTTCGGTCGCGTGAACTGTGCAAAAATCAAGTAACGCATGCAACTCACTCTCATTCTGTCGTGCTCTCAGCATAAGTTTAGGCGCGATATTCCGTGTGCTTGGGATCGTGGGGCCTTTTTCAGATGCTTATCACCCGGACAACGTCCCGAGCATCACTTCGCGCAAAAGTAAAGACAAAAATTAAGCGGCCGCCAGTCGCCTTAATTCAGCGTCCACACCGTGCCGCGCTGGAAGAAGCACCGGACTCGGGCAATAGCACGCACGACGGTTTTTTCTCTGTATTCATTTTCGCGATTTTCAACAAGTGTGTCGTTCCAACGCCGGTCCAACGACGCTATAGGATCTCGACAATGTCGCGCAGTGGTATTTCCCAACTTAATTGAATTTTCACATTGTAGGTCGATCAGAACCTGGCAAACACAGAAAATTCCGAGCCAAAATCCACCCAATCAAGCAGAATGCGCACACATGAATAAATTCTAAAATAAGAAGCAAAATTTTGTAGCTTAGCAGAGTGAGCGTAAATTTCGTTTGGAGCTCGAGGAAAACGTTTATGAATGCGCTCGTGGAGCTCTCGGATAACATTTGCCTTATTCAAAGCAGCTATATTGTTCATTAATTTCCGAGTTCTCCGGAGGGAAGCGGCTATGTGAAAATAGGAAGCACATTACAAGGTTCGTCGTGTAAGAAAGCTGATTCGCGTCGTGCATCACGTCGTCCTATCTTGCACTAGCGATCGGATATGCTTTATCGGCCCATAAGTTGATGACTTGTAGCAACATAGCATAGCAACATAGCTTAAGTTGAGAACTGCAGACGATTAGTTCCTCCCCATACCTCGCGCCTTCCTACGACACAGATTGACACAGCGCAACGGAACGAGGACGAGAAGAAACACAAAACACAGGACGGGCGCTGACTCTCGACTTGCAGGTGGTGACAGTTACCAGGTTGACCAGAGCTATGTCATAATCGTGCATAGGTCGTTGACAAAAAAAAAAGAGCCCAATGTAGGAGAAATACGTTTTAAGATGATTTTGGTGTCGGCTAGTTGGTGCATACTTTCAGCGCCCACTCTGTGTTTCGTGTTTCTTCTTCTCGTCCTCGTTCCGTTGCGCTGTGTCAATCTGTGTCGTAGAAATTATGCATCAACTAGCCCACACCAGAATCATCGCGCCTTCATCTGCCGTAGCACTGCGCTGTTACTTGCCGCCAACTAGGTGCGGAGAAGCACCTGATGCAGCGCTCCGCCTACTAATTCCGTCTGGCGAACAGGCTGAAAAAGTACAGTACTACTCTCCGAGCTTCAACAAAAATGTTTCTAACCACAAGCGACGCGCACGCTTTGAACTATTCGCATACACCTGTTGCTTTCGAAGGCAGCGTAGCTTGGCGCAGTGTAGGCGCGCTGCGTTTTGCCTACACCCCGCGTCGCTGCCGACCGCAGCGCCACCTTTGTTTACAAACATGACGCTTGTCTACACGACTCCTCCGGGTTACGGCTCACACGGGGCACCCTGGAAATGATGCGGCAAATTCCATCGCTCGCGAGATGACAGACCTAGCTGACCCGCTACGCTCCGGGATGGACACGCGTGACGCCCTCCTCACATTCCATGACATCACCGTGCATCACCGCAACCCCCGCCTATCCTTCCCTCTCCCTCACATGTCTCCTTCCAAGCTCCAACAGAGCACGTGGCACCATTTGCAGGCCCACACCTTCTTCTCTCCTGCCCGCCGTGCCCTTACCCACCCCGGTACCTTATCACCAGAATGCACACTCTGCAGCCGCCCCCCAGCAGACTATGCTCACATTTTTTATTCATGTCCGGCACTTTCTCCCCCAGCCTCTTAGCACTTAAACGGTCCGCAGCTGTGGGAGGCTGCTTTGGCCAGCTTGGAGCCGTATATTTAACTACGGCTTACAACGTGGGCAGCTGAAGTCGGTGCCAAGCATGACATGGAGGCCACGACAGGCAGCCGGAAGGCCACCCAAGGAGCGGCAGCATCATAATTTTCTTTTCTTTTTGGCCTTCGCTAAATAAAGTTTTTTGCCACCACCACCATCTGTGTGGACACCCGAACCGCGCCGTAAGGAAAGGAAGGTGGCAGTGAAAGAAGAAAGAGAGAAAGGGGTACCATAGTGGAGAGCTCCGGAATAATTTCGACCGCCTGGGGATCTTTAACGTGCACTGACACCGCGCAGCACGTCTCTAATGATATTCTAAGGTTATTCTAATTTCTTCGGAGTACAGTTTTTGGCTTTCAACGTACCCAACCATGCTGACAAGGTGGCGCGACTATGATCCGTGTTGCCAGATGCGTGTTGGCGACAAAATGAATGCGCGTTCCTACAAAATGGTGGGGGTTGTTACCACTTTATTGCCACAAAATGGACGGGATTAGTTGGGCTGGGGCGAGTGCAGTCTGGCGTCCAGTCGGGGGCGACCTCTTAGGCTTGCGTGATGAGAGGCAGCTGCATTATTTTTCTTGAACTGGCCAAGAGCTTCTCTTATTCCACCGCCGAAGGAGCTGGAAAGAGTGTCGTAGGAGGGGGTTTGCTAGCACATTCCCATAATATATGGTCTTGGGTGGCGTGCGTCCCGTGACCGCAGTGCGGGCATGCAGGGTCATATTCACTAGTTGTGATTAGACATAAGCGGTATGGGTTAAGAATGGCCTTTGTTTGTAAGAGTCTGAGTGCCGTGGCTTGCGCCCTGTCCAGGTCGGGGTGAGGGGATCTTAGCTCGCGATAGAAGTTTGTAATCTCCGCGTACGAGCGAGGCGCCTCGGCGGGGGTGTCCGTTCCAGAGAGGTCTCCCGTCCCCGGATGAATAAACCTCAGGCTACACAGTCGACTCCTCGTTTTCGGAGTTACCCGCGTGAGCCGGCACTCATACGAGATTAATGTTGTGAACGAGAGTTCGGTTGCGCAGAGTTCGCATTGCAAGCGTGCTTACCGAGTTTTTGGTGAAGGTTTGAATGGCGCTCTTAGAGTCGCTTATAATAGTTTTGGTGCGGAAATCCGCGATAGCAAGTGAGATAGCTACTTCCTCTGCCTCGAGTATAGAGCTAGCGTGAAAGGTTGTGGCGTTAACGAGTACTGACTTTGGAGTGTCCCTACATGCCCCGTATGTTCCGCCTTTGATGTGTTAAGCTGCACCCACGTACAATGCTGGTGATTCGTTCTCGTACTCTTTCTCAAGGGCCTGCGCCCTGGCTTTCCTGCGGGCGTCGTGTCTGCCTGGCAGCATGTTCTTCACTACTGGTTTAGCAAGTATTCTACTTGTAATTTCGGCTAGTAATGTGAGGTTGCACATACCTCCTGAACGGGGCGTCGGCTCCAGACGCGAGCCTTCTTTAGCCGATTGAGACTAGGCCACAAGTATCCAAGGCGATACAATCCGACTTGCAAAAAATGCAGCGAGATAGCCTGATACGACCGGATTCTACGGAGCTCCACAAAAACACCGGCGGACCTACTACCAGTTCCTTCTCTAGACCGGTGGGAAGCTATACTGGCCAGCTCAGACCCGTTCACGCATGTGCGAGCCACTCGGTCTGCTCACAAGGTCGCCGAGAGCCATGGTTCTCGAAGCCATCTAGTATAGCGCCCACTAAGGCTCAGTGCTGGAAATAAACGTTTTACAATCCAATAAACGTGGTGGATGTGGAGTCTATCGAAAATTACGCGTCCCCAAACACTGCGCAACAAGCGGGTCACTTGTGCCGTCTTATGGGCTTCGATTAGCAGAGCGAGCCTGTTAAAATTTCCCAACTGCAGCAGTCGATCTGAGTTGGCGTATGTCGGCAGGCCAAGGGCCGCCTTGTATGCTGTCCTAATTATGCTGTTAAGTGCTTCTTCTCTGCGACGCAGATGATAGTACGGGCGGGCGTACGTGATTCGACTTATCATTAATCATTACATGATCCTGCATACGTCGTCTTCTCTCATGCCCCTGCGACGGGTGGCAATGCGCCTCACCAGCCCGCCTATCTGGGGCACTGTGACGCGTTGAAGGCGGACCGCTTCCCGGTTGTATTATGCTTAATAAACTTGCCAAGAACCCTGATCGTGGCTACCGAGGGTATTGGAGGGTGGTCAATGTGCACCTCAATGGGTTCCCAAGAGTCGGGGGCTGCCTGTGAGGCTTGTTTATTCCTGATAACTAAGAGTTCCGACTTAACCGGTGGACACGCAAGGCCGTTTCCCAGCACGAAAGAGTGTACCGTGTCGATAGCTCGTTGTAATGACTCTGCAATCTCTTCATCGGATCGGGAGTTGGTCCTTATGGTGTTGTCGTTGGCGTCATCATCATCATCATCAGCCTTACTACACCCACTGCAGGGCAAAGGCCTCTCCCATGTCTCTCCAATTAACCCTATCCTTTGCCAGCTGCATCCACCCTTTGCCTGCAAACTTCTTAATCTCATCCGCCCATCTAACCTTCTGCCGCCCCCTGCTACGCTTACTTTCTCTTGGAACCCACTCCGTTACCCTTAAAGACCAGCGGTTATCTTGCCTTCGCATCACATGCCCTGCCCAAGCCCATTTCTTTCTCTTGATTTCGACTAGGATGTCATTAACCCGTGTTTGTTCCCTCACCCACTCTGCCCGCTTCCGATCTCTTAACGCTACACCTATCATTTTTCTTTCCATGGCTCGCTGCGTTGTCCTTAACTTAAGCTGAACTCTTTTCGTTAGCCTCCGCGTTTCTGCCCCGTAGGTGAGTACCGGTAAGATTATGCTGTTGTACACTTTCCTCTTGAGGGAAATTGGTAAACTGCCACTCATGATCTGCGAGAATTTGCCATATGCGCTCCACCCCATTCTTATCCTTCTAGTTATCTCCCTCTCATCATCCGGATCAGCTGTCACTACCTGCCCTAAGTAGACGTATTCCGGCACAATTTCTATGCTCTCGCTGCCAATTGTGAACTGTTGTTCCCTTGCTAGACTGTTGAACATTACCTTGGTTTTCTGCATGTTAATTTTTAGACCCATCGATCTGCTCTGCCTGTCTAACTCGTTGATCATGATTTGCAGTTCACCTCCTGAGTGACTCAGCAAGGCAATGTCATCAGCAAATCTCAGATTATTTAGGTATTCTCCATTTATTCTTATTCCCAACTGTTCCCAATTCAGGCCTCGAAATACCTCCTGCAAACATGCGGTGAACAGCATTGGCGATATCGTGTCTCCTTGCCTGACGCCCTTCCTTATTGGAATTTTATTGCTGACTTTATGGAGGACTATAGTAGCTGTGCAGTTGCTATATATATCTTCCAGTATTTTGACATAAGGCTCTTCTACCCCCTGATTACGCAATGCCTGTATGACTGCTGAGGTTTCCACTGAGTCGAATGCTTTCTCGTAATCAATGAAAGCTATATATAGAGGTTGGTTATATTCTGCACATTTCTCTATCACCTGATTGATAGTGTGAATATGATCTATTGTGGAATATCCTTTACGAAAGCCTGCCTGATCATTTGGTTGATTAAAGTCTAACGTTGCCCTGACTCTATTAGCGATTACCTTAGTAAATACTTTGTAGGCAACGGATAGTAAGCAGATCGGCCTGTAATTTTTCAAGTCCTTGGCGTCTCCCTTCTTATGAATTAAGATAATGTTTGCATTCTTCCAAGCTTCTGGTACAGTCGAGGTCATAAGGCATTGCGTATACAGGGTGGCTAGTTTTTCTAGCACGATGTCCCCTCCATCCTTCAACAGATCTGCTGTTACCTGATCCTCCCCAGCTGCTTTTCCCCTTTTCATTGCTTCTAAGGCTTTCTTTACTTCATCTTTCGTTACTGGCGGGATGACGCATTGCTGTGCACTGCTGTCTTTCTCATTGGCGCTCTGATTACATTGGCTACTGTACAGCTCTGTGTAGAACACTTCGGCTACGTTAACTATCTTATCCATATTGCTAATGACATTGCCTTGCTTGTCTCTTAATGCATACATCTGGTTTTTACCTATGCCTAGTTTCCTCTTCACTGTTTTTAGGCTACCTCCGTTCTTTATAGCATGCTCGATTCTCTCCATATTCTCGTTGGCGTATATAGAATGATTTCTATGTGGCATAGCATCTAATAAACGCGGGAGGCCACTCATTGTAATGTTGAAGATGAAACATAAAAGTACAGCGCCTTGCGGGGTTCCTGTGATGACGAGTGTAATTTTGTCGTTACTTCTGCCCCGAAATGCAGCGTACCCGTGCGCTGGTTCAGAAAGGCGGCGATGTAGTCGCATGTCCGTTTGTCGACGCTCATCCGTGACATGTGAGAGAAGATGGAAGCGTGTGACGCATTGTCAAAGGCCTTACTCACATCGAGTCCCAGGATGGTCGTTAGGACTGATGCTTGGGCGAGTTGGTATGCCACGTTCAAGAAGAACAGCGCGAAAAGACAAGGACCACAGGATGATACACAAAGACAAGCGCTGACTTTCAACTAAAGATTTATTGCTCGGAACGTGGTAATAAATACATCAGGCTCTAAGCAACAAAAAGAACACATAGGAGTGATACACACTTGTCCACGCACACAAAAAATACCAAACAGATACAGCAGCATTACTTCCTTGCAGATAGAAATTCTAATTCATTCTTTAAAGGCGACGTAGGTAACAAGAACACAAGGATGGATTGACAAACAGTTAATAGAGCCCGATGTACTAGAAATGAAGCTCGTTAGGACTGATGCTTGGGCGAGTTGGTATGCCATGTTCAAGAAGAACAGCGCGAAAAGACAAGGACCACAGGATGATACACAAAGACAAGCGCTGACTTTCAACTAAAGATTTATTGCTCGGAACGTGGCAATAAATACATCAGGCTCTAAGCAACAAAAAGAACACATAGGAGTGATACACACTTGTCCACGCACACAAAAAATACCAAACAGATACAGCAGCATTACTTCCTTGCCGATAGAAATTCTAATTCATTCTTTAAAGGCGACGTAGGTAACAAGAACACAAGGGTGGATTGACAAACAGTTAATAGAGCCCGATGTACTAGAAATGAAGCTCGTTAGGACTGATGCCTGGGCGAGTTGGTATGCCATGTCCAAGAAGAACAGCGCGAAAAGACAAGGACCACCGGATGATACACAAAGACAAGCGCTGACTTTCAACTAAAGATTTATTGCTCGGAACGTGGTAATAAATACATCAGGCTCTAAGCAACAAAAAGAACACATAGGAGTGATACACACTTGTCCACGCACACAAAAAATACCAAACAGATACAGCAGCATTACTTCCTTGCAGATAGAAATTCTAATTCTTTCTTTAAAGGCGACGTAGGTAACAAGAACACAAGGGTGGATTGACAAACAGTTAATAGAGCCCGATGTACTAGAAATGAAGCTCGTTAGGACTGATGCTTGGGCGAGTTGGTATGCCATGTTCAAGAAGAACAGCGCGAAAAGACAAGGACCACAGGATGATACACAAAGACAAGCGCTGACTTTCAACTAAAGATTTATTGCTCGGAACGTGGTAATAAATACATCAGGCTCTAAGCAACAAAAAGAACACATAGGAGTGATACACACTTGTCCACGCACACAAAAAATACCAAACATACAGCAGCATTACTTCCTTGCAGATAGAAATTCTAATTCATTCTTTAAAGGCGACGTAGGTAACAAGAACACAAGGATGGATTGACAAACAGTTAATAGAGCCCGATGTACTAGAAATGAAGCTCGTTAGGACTGATGCTTGGGCGAGTTGGTATGCCATGTTCAAGAACAGCGCGAAAAGACAAGGACCACAGGATGATACACAAAGACAAGCGCTGACTTTCAACTAAAGATTTATTGCTCGGAACGTGGCAATAAATACATCAGGCTCTAAGCAACAAAAAGAACACATAGGAGTGATACACACTTGTCCACGCACACAAAAAATACCAAACAGATACAGCAGCATTACTTCCTTGCCGATAGAAATTCTAATTCATTCTTTAAAGGCGACGTAGGTAACAAGAACACAAGGGTGGATTGACAAACAGTTAATAGAGCCCGATGTACTAGAAATGAAGCTCGTTAGGACTGATGCCTGGGCGAGTTGGTATGCCATGTCCAAGAAGAACAGCGCGAAAAGACAAGGACCACCGGATGATACACAAAGACAAGCGCTGACTTTCAACTAAAGATTTATTGCTCGGAACGTGGTAATAAATACATCAGGCTCTAAGCAACAAAAAGAACACATAGGAGTGATACACACTTGTCCACGCACACAAAAAATACCAAACAGATACAGCAGCAGTACTTCCTTGCAGATAGAAATTCTAATTCTTTCTTTAAAGGCGACGTAGGTAACAAGAACACAAGGGTGGATTGACAAACAGTTAATAGAGCCCGATGTACTAGAAATGAAGCTCGTTAGGACTGATGCTTGGGCGAGTTGGTATGCCATGTTCAAGAAGAACAGCGCGAAAAGACAAGGACCACAGGATGATACACAAAGACAAGCGCTGACTTTCAACTAAAGATTTATTGCTCGGAACGTGGTAATAAATACATCAGGCTCTAAGCAACAAAAAGAACATATAGGAGTGATACACACTTGTCCACGCACACAAAAAATCAGCGCTTGTCTTTGTGTATCATCCTGGGTCCTTGTCTTTTCGCGCTGTTCTTCTTGAACCTGGATGGTACGCGCGGCTCTTATGCGATTGGGATCTAGAATGTCTGGCTGTATCTGCCACATGATGTCCTGATTCGAGAGTCCTACTCGAAACCCAATCATGGACGAGGGAAACGTGTCTTACGCGTCGGCGTACATTTGGAGTCTATTTAAGACAACGTGCTCCATTACCTTTCCTTAACTTGATGTTCTCGAAATTGGGAGGAGGTTCCCAATTCGAGCTTTGTCCCGGTTTACGAATGAAAGTGATTTTAGCGTGCTTCCATTCGTCGCGGATGCTGCCTTATGTTCAGTATCTGTTGAAGAGGTCCGTGAGGACCTCTACTGATTTGTCCTCAAAGTTGTGATCGTTCCCGGCTGCCGAGGTAGTGTTAATATGATTAAGAGTAGCTCTGACCTCCGCTGGGGTAAACACCCTATCTATGTGAGCATTATTCGACCTTGAATGCCCAACTGGCGTGGGTATATCCTGGGATGTGTTTACATACTGATTTTCAATGTCGACATGAGCTCTTCGTCGCTGCCCTGAAAAGCTTGCGCGATCCTCTGTGGGGTCTTGTTAGATTCGGTCTTAGTTTTCGTAGGATTGAGTAAATCCTTTAGCAGAAACCATGCGCTCTTATTACCCAGTTGAACATTAAGGCGGTCGCAAGTCTGATGATGCCACCGCTCTGGCCTAAGCACCCACGTGTATGCCTCGATATCCTTTCCAAGTCGGGTTAGTTGAATTTTGAACGGCCGGTTAGGCTTATTTAGACGCCATCGAGCGTGTATACTTCGTTGTGCTTCCATCATGTGTACTAGCTTAGCGCCCGCACTAGGACCGCTTTTCTCCTGCGTCACAGTTTTTGAGGTGTTAGCGGCGTCTTGTAACAGACGCTCGGTCCACTCTCGTAAATCTGCTATGCCCTTCGTCGGTCTTTGCGAGCGGACATATCTGAAGGCGTCCTAATTCGTGTGCTTCACTTCCCGGCGAGGCATTCTGCAATGCATGGCTCGGAAACTTGTATACAGCACATAGTGATCACTTCCTATGTTGATGTTGAGATTCTCCCATCTCACATCGGGGATACTTTTTGCAAAGGTAAGGTCGGGGCACGTATATCCCATGGTTACACTGTTAGCAATGTGCGTACGTTTGTCAGGGTCGATGGGTAAGTTGTGCCCTAGCGCCGGAGCAGTCTCACAGAGTTTAGTTCCTTTTATACTGTTAGTTGAGTAGACCCATTGTTCATGGGGCGCGTTAAAGGGAGAGTGAGGAGAATGCTATCAAATGTTTTTGTTAGCAAAATCTGATAGTTCGGCATTTCATTGCTTTGTTGCCGCTTGCACGGGAGGAAAAGATGCATTTATTTCAAAGAAATTTGTATTCGAACCTAAAAAAGGTTTTCCCGCCGCTCCGGTTCAAACTCTCCGCACTCTTATCACGTCACGGCGTCCTTTTATGACATCATAGGACGGAGTGACGTAAAACGTGAGGTAAACGCAGACTCCGTGATTTCTGACGGCTAGTGGTGCGGTCTAGCAGCAGCCGAAATGAAAGCTACCGCCGCCGTAGGTTGAAGGCATCTATCGGGGGTCGCTACCGTCGCTTCGTTTACGTTTACACCGGCATCTTGCCAGCGTTACGATGCATCCCGTTTCCGAATCCGACGACGAAGTTCCCGAAAAAACTCCGACCAGCATTTCAGCGACCTCAGCCCCACAGTGCGTTCGATGCTTGTGAGCACGGTTAGGTTAGGCGCCGGCGGGTCGTTTCCGTCTTCCAACGGGAGCAGCCGTTACTAAATCAATATCATAAACCAGGTGCGGGGAGCCGCGAGGGGCGAGGACAAGGTCGGCGCGTCGCGCCCATTGGAGGCTGGCAGGTGCTTTGGGGCCAATGCATTTTCATTCCTTGGACGGCACTGTTGCACGGTGCAGTAGGCGGCGTCGAGAAGGTTTCCCAGGGTTGCAAGGGCCAGGTTATTTATTTTTTGCCTCAAAAAAGAGATGGGTGCTCAAGGGCGCTCGCGTTTAAAGTTGGCGGCTTGAAAGTAAAGCCGACGTACGACGCTTCAACGCGTTCCGCGCATTTCCGGATGTACGGGGACCACTGGATCGGGCTCTCGCCCACTTGCATCTACCTTCAGATGTGTACTGTGAATGGATTAAATTAGCCGACAGCTAGAATAGAACAGCTCCGCCCAACTGCCGAAGCTATTGCATGGAGCTGCAAACAAACGAGTTGGAGGAGAGCGGTGTCACAGTCTCTGCATGTTCCAAATCTCTTTTTCTTCACTGCCTTGTATCTTGTCTCCCGTCGATAATAAACGATTTCCGTTAAGTAGTTTGAAGTTGACTGGCACAGCCGGGAACGTTTCGCAAGGCGAGCGTACGAATACACATGTGCTCTTTATACTGCTAACTGCCTTGTACGATCACCGACCATCGTGCAATCATAGTTTTTCATCGACCGTGACGATTATCTCACCAGCCTTAACAGGCTCCTTAAATGTTTAACTAGCACGTGAAGCGGCACTTGGAGTTCCTTTGCTGTTCGGCGCTTGTAAATCGAGGTGCTTCAAAAACAAAAACCATGGGGCACGCAAAGCTCAAAGACGCGAAGCGCCATAAAAATTCGAAATGCTTCTGGCCGCCTGTGGCGCCGCCAAGCACCAGTTTTTCCTGCTTCCAACAATGTGGTTGTCTTTTGTCTGTCTTGTGCGATAAAAGTGCACTATCGGTTTCAAATCAAAACTTGCTTCAATATTGATCCGCGCTAGGTTCCTTTGCCAGCCTCAGAGATTCGTGGCCCATGGAGGAAGGAAAATTCTTCCAAGTGGCGTCTCTTGTCCTATGACGTCATCACGCTTGTACTTGCGAGATTGGTCTCTGGCGGCGATACCTGTATTTTAGATCTTGATATTTTCTACCTTTGCAAGAGCTTTGTTTTCAGTAAGAGTGCCGTTGTTGTGATCAGGAGCTGGTATTTTATCGATACAAGGCAACTACAATTTCTCCTCAGTGTCCCTTTAAAGTCCTAGCTGTGAGGGCGGATTGTGTCTAAACGCTTCTTCTGGTTCCTTGTAAAAGAAGAATTGAAAACACAAGAGGTTATTGGCCACGCGAAATTCGTGTAGGACCGCGTTCATGCGCGCGTGATACCACTAGGCTCCGCACTCTACTCCGCGATGTACTGAGTGTTTCAGCTAGATAGTCGCCAGCTGTACAAAATGAAATCGGGCTCTATAAAAATTTGGCTCATGGATGTAGGTTGTCGTGTTGACCAAATCGTGGCGTCTCTTGTCCGATGACGTTATCACGCTTGTACTTGCGAGATTGGTTTGTGGCGTCTATGCCTGTATTTTGGTTCTTGCTGTTTTCTACCTTACAAGAGCTTTGTTTTCAGTAAGAGTGCCGTATTTGGGATCAGGAGCTGGTATTCTATCGATACAAGCCAAGTTCAATTTCTCCTCAGTGTCCCTTTAATGTCCCTGACAGTAAGAAATAATCCATCTCCCGCGGCTGCATGCGCCTTCAGAAGGAGGGTAGCTATTTTCGTGCTGTTGTCTTTAGGTGGACTGTATCTCCCCTGTACAGGAGAGTGGGAAAAATTTGCGCATTTAAAGCACAGCGTTCGTGGGAGGCTGCGGCACGCCACGAGGTGCGGCGCGAGGCTCCGCGCATTCGAAAGCCCTAGCTGTGAAAACATCCCGGATTTCTACTCCGATTCATGCCGCCAGGGTATCCGCCGCGTAAAACAGTGCCTTCCTCAGCGCTCCCCTTCACGAGCATGCACTGGCTGTGAGAGAGGGTTGTGTCTAAACGCTTCTTCTTGTTCCCTGAAAAAGACGTAGTGAAGACACAAGAGGTTATTGCGTCACGCGGAATTCGTGTAGGACCGCGTTTATGCGCGCGTGATACCGCTGTGCTCCGAACTCTTCTCAGTGATGTACTCGGTGTTTCAGCTAGATAGTCGCCAGTTGTATAAAATGAAATCGGGCTCTATAAAGATTTGGCTCACGGATGTAGGTTGTCGCGTTGACCACGTCAGCGTATATTTGAAAGGCTAACTCAGGAATATTAATTACCTGTAACTTAATCGTTATTCTTCGCGCGAAATTTTCAATGAAAAATTTGTAGGGCAGTATAAAAGATGCGCATTTCAGTTGTCTTCCTGAATTTGAGTTTAGCCTCACAGCCATGCTTCTGTAATGAGCGCAGGTGCTTCGTTCGCTAGAATTGTTGTGCTGCCGCACAGGTATGAACACGTTGGGTAATATAAATTATCTGTGCTACGCCACAAAACCGCGACTGGCGTGGCCCAGGTCCTGCTGCAGCATCAGGGTTTTAACGAAACGAAGTGTCCGCAATGGCCTGTGCATTCATTTCGGGTTTGTGTGTGCCATGTTCCTTTAATCGGGGCACATTTGGTGGTGTTGACATCGCTAAACGGGAGCCCATACTCACGTGACAATTTTTAAACCTCGAAGGCTTTATTTTAAGCCCGAAAAAAGGAAGCACGCTGAAGTTATTTTGAAGAAGAGAATTGAAATAGGCATTTCTCGTACTGTCATACAAAAAAAAGGCGAAAAAGCGCAACAACAGCCTGTAAACAAATGGTCTTTCGGCTGCAGTCGTGTGCCAAATCATGTGCAGATGTTGGCTTCTCTGCTTTATAGTCACGTGGTCGCGAACGGCGCATGGAAGGCAAACCTGGAACTCACGCTCGTGGCCACTTCAGGTCAGAACGGAAGCCCTGCTATGAGAGAGCACGGCGGGTAGAGGAAGGCTACAGAAGCTGACAATGACCAGCTAAAAGATGATGTTATCTTACATTTTGAGCTTGCAACAGATTTGTATTAAATAACAATTTGGTGCAAAACTGTAATGAAGTTTTAGTGATGACCCTGCTAAAAGCTTCAGCTTCGAAACTGGGAGTACAGCGGTGAGATATGCTGACTGTGGCGTCATTATAACTTTCCACGCTGAATGCGAACACAAGCGGTGAATAAATGCCCACTAGACGGCTGCGTCGCTGCGGTTATTCCTCTAGCACTTTTTACAGGGGTTGTTTCCCAGACCATCTGGATATAGTTTGTGTCAGAGAAATAAAGATGCATACAACAGTGATTTAACTTTACTGGACACTCAGCAAGGATGAATGGCGGCTCACAACGCCGACAGTTGTAGACAACCTATCGTTTACGACATTTGCACGTTTGCAGCAACTGAGGCATGGCAGGCCGAAAGGTGCCGGCCGCACATCGTCCGCATGCGCCCTTGATGAAAAGCAAGAGATTAATTATGACGCTATGCTACCTTGCTGACGAGATTTTGCGTCTAGGTAAGCATGCGAGTCAGTGCCACAAATAATACAGCTGTCGCAAGTTTTTTTTTGGAAGCAATACGACCTCGAGATAAATACTGACCCTATAATCTGCACCGAATCATTAAGCTAGAACGAAATAGCTGTTCGGAAGTTTTTCAGTTTGGCGCACAAGAAGGTGCGCCAAAGACACACAATAACGACTTAATGTGTATTTCTAGCAGTGTGTTACGCACGGTAGTGAAGTGATTTTAATCGGTGCATGCTATTGTCATACTCAGCACGGAGAGCAGTCATTCTGCAGCGCTCAATGTCTGCGGGAGTGCTGTGTTCAAATTTGGACTTTCCGGGTTTTTTTTAAAAACAGTCGACGAGCAGCAAAGAAAAGCAATTTTTGCACACAGGGTATGTGAAGAGGCGGACACAAAGTGAGATTCTAACGGTTGTCCTTCACGTGCTACTTACCTGATGTCAGTTAATGAACCTTTTAGCTTTCTGCGGCCAGCGTGCACGTTTGTACCGGAATCCTAGAGGCAATCGCATCCTTAGGCCACTCCGATTGGCTGACTTCTGTTGATACGCACGCGCTTTGAGACAGTATTCGCCTGCAGATTTTCGGTTCGGTCTAAGCAACAATGCATTTAAGGCAACAGAGATCGATGCGAAGCCCCACCCAAGCGTAAAGAAGCTAGCCTCTAGGGTATGCCTTTCACTTCGATAGCCGAAAATGGAAGGAAAACCATTATCGGCTTCAGCTGGCACTCTATACAGCGCTGGCAGACGAAACGCCATAGGCACCCACCGTATCATACCAAACGCCACACGAGCAGTTGTAGCACGTCGGGAGGGACGCGCAGGTTGCCACCGCCCTGTATTCGCAATTACTCGAATTGAATTGAAACTCTGGAGGCGATTATCTCGAACCACGCGCAGGTTAGAATTATAATAAACTGAAGAATCTAGGAATGCGACAGCCTCCAAATTCCAAATACAAACACACACGTTATTCGTTGCGCCAAAGGCTATTAAGTGATTTTAGTTAAATTGGTTGACGATGACAATTCTCATTTCGCGTTGTGCCCGCCTCGTGAAATAATCGGGTTTCAAAAAACAGCTTTCGTGTACTGCTCATCGTTTGCTTATTAAAGATTAGTAGCGCTAAGCTTATCGGCTCATAGCATTATAGAGCGAAAGCTGGTTGGAATTAGCGGCGTTTCCGGCAGGTAAAGTCGGTCTGGCACATGCATGCAATGAGGAC
Source organism: Amblyomma americanum (assembly GCF_052857255.1). NCBI lineage: Eukaryota > Metazoa > Arthropoda > Arachnida > Ixodida > Ixodidae > Amblyomma > Amblyomma americanum. The sequence goes on from NC_135497.1 coordinate 497,982,135, forward strand.
GGTAGCGCTGGCACAGTCACATTTGCAGGCATTTTATTTACGCAACGAGCAAACCTGACACGCAAATAGCTACTTGGCTTTGCTCTTCTATTTCACGCACCTTTAGCCAGTTAGCCACGCCTCACTTTCTAGAATATATAGCTATTTCGCCGCTTTACGAGCCAGCACCACCGCCAGTGGTGCGATATTGCGAGTTGAGCTCGTATGTCATGACGCTTTCGACTTTCCCATCGGAAGAGAGAATACCCACTTCCGCCGTAATGGCGATTCTACGAGCATCCCCCGACATACGCTTTTCAGGAGCATCCCTCGCGGAACTCTCTTCTTCGCACCTCGTCAATGCGGCGCTTAACTCCGCAGCTGTTACTTTTGAGGGAAGGATATGGCGCAGCAGTAACTGTCCCATATATCAGCGGGGGACACCTTAACCTCAGCCACAGCTGCCGCACGAGGACAGGAAGGAAAAAAGGAAAGACGCAGAACAGCGTCAGCGGAGAGGTAGGCAGGATGTTGGGAGTGAGAGAAGAAACAGAGAAAGAGGTCTCGCGGCATGCAGCCCTCCCCTACGGCACCTCTTACCTCCCTTTCGTCTTTCACTCCCTCCTTTATTATTCTCTTCACTGCGCTGTTATGTGTTCTCAATGCTTCATGGCTGACTCCGGCTGAAGTTCTTAACACTACGATCGCATAAGTTGTTCTTTTGTGTACGCGCGCTTTCGCATGGTCGTTATTAGAAGTGGCATTAAACTTACGCGTAGTAGGCAAAGCTAATTTCGGAGATAACGTGAATAGACAATAAGAATAAACGATAAAAATATTTCTTGAAACTCGATTAACCAAAGTCTGATGCATGAATTTTAGAGGAAAGCTCCGAGGCTTTGGAAGCCCCCCGCTCTATAGGAGGCTAATGATGGTGTCTGCGATAGTTGGGCAGTATGGAACCACTGGGTTCAGCCCGGCGCTGCGCTACTGAGCCAGAGTGCCCGGTTTCGAGCCTGACCGCGGCGGCCGCGTTTCGATGGAGGCGAATGGCGTCCGTAAGCTTTCACGGTTTCCATTCGACGGGACATAGAGCGAACGGCTGGATTTGAGCCGCCGGTTAGTATTGAGGAAAGGAACGGCGCAGTAACTGCTGAGCTTCACGATAGACGCCTCAACCTCAACAGCGTAACGCGTTACGACTGCCGTTGTACCCCCTAAACAGCTCACACAAAGCGAACACAGCTTTCGCTGTAAAATTATGGGGCACCTAAGCAATTCTTATGATTATTTCTCCAGGAGGGGCGATGAGGTCATTCCTGTGCCGCGTTTCTGCCACGTGTGCCTCCTACAGGTTTCTGATGAAGACGGGCTTTTTGGCACAGTGAGCCAAGTAATGCTCTCGTATTGAAAATTCGGACAGTCGAACTTCGAACACCCTGCATTTTGTTGCTTAAAGAAGCGGCTCAAGGGTAGAGGTTGGTGTCAAGCTTGGACATTAATTTCATGCCTTTTCGTCAATCTCCAATTTTCTGCTGCCCCGAAATGAGCACTGGCAAGGCATAATGCCTGTATACTTTTCACTTGAGCAATATTGGTAAGCTCCTATTCGGGGTCTGAACAACAAACAGTGAATATCAGCGTACAGATTGTTTCGCCTTCTCTGGCATCCTTCCTGATTGTGATTTTACCCTTTTTAATTTGGGAGGCTACAGTCGCTGCACAGTCCATAAAGGTATTTTCTAGAAACATTACATATCACAGAGCTGGGCACGATACTTCAAACAGTATGTTCGATACTAATACGCGATACCCGCAGGCATTATTTTATCGCCGCTACCGTTACAAGTTACAGAGCCTAAATAGATTTCCTATACACATGCTCGATAATGTATTGTCGGTACTTAAAAACACCCCTGAAATCGCCAACATTGATAAAGGTGGCAACATGATCAGCTAAATTTAGAAATTTCTCCGTGGTTTCTGGAATGTTTAGTGCATTCGATATACCGCACTGTTTCTGAAAGGGTTGAAACAAATTCGTCCGCACATATTTCGTTAAGGTCCAGTTTCTGGAAGGTCCACTGTATGCGCAGCTGGTTTTGTTTTAACTTTTCCATTGGACTGAAGCCATGGCGACGTTTAAGCGGCCGCTTCCATAACCTGCGCAGCAAAAATATTTTAAGCTAGTGTACCGTAATTTCCGGACGATAGTACACGGACTATACACGTTTAAAAGCTGAAATTTTGCGCCATGCAGTCTATCTATGCCTGCGGGATACAAATGATTTTGTTGTTTCAGATCTTTTGTCAGAGCAGCAGAAGCCTATCAGTGGCTATATAAAAAAAACATGCCCCCCGTAGGCGCCCACGACATGCTATCGTGCAAAATAACAGCGAAATAAGCTCCGATATGCAATCAACTGCAATAATTTAACTTCAAGAATTTTATTTTTAGCCGAAATTCGGCCCTGCGGACTATAGTCCGGAAATTACTGTACTTCATGCGAACCGGTCTCTGAGCACATGATTGGTGCGAATAGTCCAGAAACTATTCTGATGTTTTTATAGTTACTGCGATATTTGGTATATGGCGGGTGCGGTTGCTTTTGCTCTACGCTCAAGGATGCAAGCTCCGTGCGCTTGGGAAAGCCGAACAGGTGGCGTCTAAAAGATGCTCGAAGTTGAACATTCTACATTAGAAGCTAGGAGGAAAAGAACGCTAAGAAAAGGGCTGCAAGTTATATTCGGCCGAACATAACTTGCTAATCTTTGTTTTTTTAAATGTCATCTTTACTCAAAGGCCTGAAATAATAACATTTGCTCAAACTGCCAGTCCGACATAGCCGCCCGATGAGGCCGTTCTATGAGCGCCGCAAATGAAGAAAAAAAGCCTCCCTACACAGGAGCAGTCATGCACGTTGCTTTGTATTTGATGAAGGTGCTTTTCATCAGCGAATAGGACTGCAGCTTCACCACGTCGACTAGAAAATCCTGGATGTTGTTAAAAAACTCGACTTTCACTAGCGCTTTTGAGAACAACGCCTTCTAGAAGCGCTTACTTCTCCAAACGAAAAGAATGCGTCAGCTGATGCATTTGGCGCTGCCAGCGATAATGACAACACTTGACAGCGTGTAGCAGAGTGCGTGACCACTGTCGTGCTGATATAGTCAACAATAGCTTGTTCTGTAAACTCCTGAGCACGACAGCGTAAGCCTTCCATTTCTGTTGGCAGCCACCGCAATTTGAAATAAGGGCGAACAACAGCATCAAAACTTTGCTTCCTCTGCACTACAGGTTTTGTCTGAAAAAGATGTTTGAACCAGCAAGTAAATTCATCTGTAAACGCATCCAAAAGTATTAGAAATCTGTTCAGTCTGCGAAATAGCTAAGCCGCGCATGCGTGTTCTGCGTGAACACCGTCTTGGTGAGTTTTTGTAACTGAGCGTGTTCTGTATACCAGGCACGTTTGCACGAGTTGTGCTGCATGTGTATCGCCGTCAGGTGTATAAACGAGTTTGTTATCTCTAACACAGCGGTGAGCCAATCTCCTCGTCACTTCTGTCATCGAGTGAGTAGAAGTGCAGCGTATGGGTAGGCCGTCTATCTGCCAGACAAAAAACGTAAGAAACGAGAAGACTGAGAGGGCTAACGGCATTGGCATCGTCCGTTCCTAATTCTACTCCATCCGTTTTTCAGTGTGCTACCGCCTTATCCGGCGCCGCCGTCTGACTTACAGCAGCCTGAAAATCTGCCGCAGAATTTATTTTTTTTTTTGAGTACCGCGTATCCATAAAACAAACGATACTCAAAAAATTTATTGTAAATACCGATACTCCGATTCTTTCATTTTTGGGAAGCGATACCTAATATCGATACTCAAAATGAATCGAAAGAAAGTAGCGAAGATACATGTATCTTCGATACTGCCCATGCCAGAAATATGCCTTTTCCACACATTGGTTACATATCGCTGGCTTGACTGCTGATGGTTCAATTGAATGCAATGCTTTTTCGTTATCTATGAGGGCTATAGAGGCTGGTTCACATTCAGTGAACGAGTATTTGAAAAAAAAAAGTGTTTCTTCAGCTACAGGAATAACTTCTGCGGCACTGTAATACTAGCGTTTGAGGAAATCAGAAAACAGGTAAATCATAATAACAAGTACACTATTTATCTAAATCATAATGCTTAACTTTTTTAATAATTTACTAAGGTATTTGGTTGCAATTGGATGTTGATAGGCGGCTGTTAAAAATAGCTCTGTCCATTTTCAGAACTTCGAAAACACCACTACCTAGTTCCTATCGAAAAAAAAGCAACAAAATTCTTTTTGCTGTCGCAATAGTTTTTCCTCGAGTATTCTGCGACCTTGCAACAGACATTGTTGCAGTAACAACACAATTTTCTGTAGTATTATGCAGTCCTCTGTCGTAACGACAGTCAGTTCTGTCGCGACAATAGACAACTACGTAATACTATAGAAATATATGTCGTAGCGACAGGAAGACAAATATTTTGTCGTTTTTTTTTTGGAGGGGGGGTTGGGGAGGGGAGGACCGGCTTTGTCGTATTTTTCGAGTTGCGCTCTGTCTGAACTGTCGCCCCGCTCTATTCGAAAAACGCGCTTCGATGGCACGCACGAGACGACGCACACCACTGCGCGTCACTCCATGGCGAACGTGCCACGTGGCGTTCTCTCTCTCTCCGCCACGCTGCGGCGCTCGCTGTTGGCAGCGGGACAAAGAAAGTGACGCGTGCGATCCGCGGTGACATAGTATGGATGAACGGCGCTTCGCGGCTTCGCACGCGCCGCGCGCTTTCAGAAAATGGCGCGTGACGACGAAAATTTGTTGAGCACAGTGCCAAGGTAATGGTGCTTTCTAAAACCTGAAAACGTGATACCACTATTACTAGAGCCCGGCTACAAATCTCCAGTTGCAACCAAACGCCTGACTGTAATAGTGAGAAAGTTAACTATTACAAATTATTTAGCCAGCTTACTAGCTGGCGTAATGCACCTGCTTTTTGATGTCCACCAGCAGTGCTCGGAGAACGCCACAGACGCCATCGCTACACCTCAAAAAGTCGGTTTTAAAAAATCCGCGCGCACCTCCATTGAAACAGCCTGTTTATGAAGGGACTCTCTGTAATCTGTTGATTTCTCTCTAAGCCGACGGTTTGTGTTAATGTAGTCGTTTGACGATGGCCCATGCCGAAAACCACTTCTTCCTTTCACTTGATTGCAGTCGGAGGTTGTTTCGATTCAATTACCGATTACCTTAATACCTTGTTATAGACAGTTGGCCAATTGGGTCTGCGATTTCCCTACCATTTTACATCTCCTTTTTCATGAATTAGGAAAATGTTTCCGTGCTTCTGGTACTCTTGAAGCACTGAGGCATTACGTACGGAGGATGGCAAGTTTTTCTAGCTGAATGTCTTTGTCATCCTCGCATAGACCAGCAGGGAGTTGATATTCTTTTTCCCCATTTCCCCTCTTCATCCAATATAAATATTTCCCTACTTCATCCTTCCTTTTCCGCGGGATACCCATTTCCTAGGTCCCACTGACGCCGTCAGTAGTCTCATGACTATTTTCGCCACCGCAAAAATCAGCGCAGAATTCCTCGGCCAGTTGAACGGCCTTCTTCATTACGACCATGCAGCGAGCAAGCATGTTAACGGTGGTTGTGTCTAGCCTTTCTGCGCGTTGTGTTTAATGGCGCATTTGCTGCGTAAGGCACCCTCACCAAACCTCCGGCGCTCTTTGTCCTTTGAGAGTGACGCCATAGCAAGCTGCCTCTTTGAGCGGATAAGAAGACTCAATCATCCGACGGCCTTCAGGACGCTCATGAATGGCACGGCTGGTACTCTGCCACTGTGGGATGCAGACGTGTGCGACGGGAAGTCGTAGTTGAGGCCGATTGGGTCGCCGAACTCAACGTGTTTGCGTCATGTGTGGAGACGTGTCATTGCAACCGCTGTGGATGTTGCCGGCCCTTCATGTCATCACGCACCCTTCAGTCGGCCCGTGGGCGTCTTGCGTGGCAGTTCACGACACGGCGCGACGTATAGCGTATTTTGCTTTCTAGTTGTGGGCCGAAGTTATCGATGCCTTCGCCTTTGCTCGCACTTTTCCTTTCTCTCGATACCGATCATTACGACAGAAGACGATGCCCAGCCTTTGATCGTATGGGAGTACTGGGAAGGAAAGCAACCAGCGGAGAATCGCGTAATTTTTGAGCAGGTAAGCTCGGTTGTTGCGCAACAGATACCGCTTCTACACTGGTGAAAACGGTACTAGCAAACACTGAAAGTATACGTCCATGCTTTCGCTCAGAAGCCCTATGCCTGTTGTGCAAACACCCTGACTGGACGGGGTAAGCAAGACGCCCATCTTCGTTTCCTCACGTGGGCCTGCCGCGTTACCTCCACGATAAGAACAGCCTTCGCATTTCCTGCACATTGTTCACCACGCTTTCTCGCCATGCCGGTCGCACGTGTGTTGACGACGCTGGCCAGGAGAGGTCCATCGTTACGATAGGAACCGCGTAGAATTATGGGCTCCATTCGCGTGTGTCAGCACGGAGGGGCGGTGGCGCACTGCTTGAGCTGCACCTGTGCGGCAGTCTATTTCTTCGCAGGTTAGTGGCAGTGTCTGTTTTGTACGCCTGTGTCCATCCCTGTATTCATGCCTCTACGACCACTGGTGCTGACATCGATGTATGCCTGCTAGTTTTATCTGTTAAACTTAAAAGTGCCACTGCTGTCCATTTGTTATGTCCGACCATGAAACTATTGATTTAGCGGGGACCATTTCCTATAGAGGACATCTTTGCATTTCTTGCGCTCAATCTGACGGCGCACCGTTAGTCTTCGGCATTATGCCGGCGTTTATAAACGAAGATGATGGATGTAGCGAACAAGAAAGCATCAAACTGGACCACGAATGTATGGAATCGAAGCACGGTTTTAGTACCTGTGGAGTTATTAGGAGTTCCGTTGCGTAGGAGTTATTAGTTGGCGTTCCATACAATCTATAAAATGCCCAGCACAGTCGCAAACAGACAAGTCGCTGCGTATTGTGTCCCGACTTGATAGCCCCTTCTTCGGGTGTAGCGCAAAACGAAAGCGAAAAATCATTGATCATAAAAAGAAGCTGACAAAGTGCAACCGAGAGCTGTTTCGGATCGACGGCGAAAGATTATGCTTTAGTAAACATCTTCTGTTTTGTCTGGCACACGAACGCCAAGGTTCTCAGACGTTGGGGGTGCACTGGTCGTCGTAAAGTCGTAAATGGCGCTTCAGGAAATCGAAGTATAAGCTAGATAGTGACATGTAATTAAACATGGTTGTTGCACCTTTATTTTTCTCGCAGAAATAAAAGATCTACATCCAGCTTTCTTTTTAGATCTTGACGGTCATTCTGCGGTAAACATTTAGAAATGCTTTTTGACATCCTCAGATTTACATTTTCATTTATCATGTTGACCGAAACCTGGTACGATAATCATTAAAAAATGTACACCGCACAAGAGTATACTACCATCTTTTGTTGCTCGAAATACTAAGATAGGCGATGGCGCTTCTCTACTCGTAGACAAGTCTTTTCATTGCTATGTTGAAACCGATTACACTATTTTAACCGACGACTATGAAGCTGTAATATACTGCAGTGAGCATTTGCTCGTTGGTATATATATATATATATACCATCTTATGGGTGTTTTGGCTAATTCTGTACCTTTTTTGAGAGTGTTTTTTGTTTTGAAACCGAAAAAGTTTGTTGTTGGCGGAGATTTTATTCTTAGTTTGCTGGAATGTGCCTGAAGACAGACATTATTAACCAGTATGACTAGCATTTACGGCAGTGAAGTTATTCAGCTGCGATAAATGTCACTGACACGTCATGAACTTTGTTGTATTTGCTCTAAACTAATCACTTATCGCCATTAATAACCGTAGGTATGATAGCTGAAGGTTTAAGTGATCACTTGCGATTTTATATGACTGTGAAAAGAATGACTCCTTAAAAATAATTAAAGAAAAACGAACTCTTCGGGACATTTCAGAGGTAAATCCAGAGGGGCTTAATAAATCCTTGCACAACCTTACATGGGAAGATATATACTCAATGGCAGATGCTGAGGAGGCCTATGATACTTTTCCAAGTACAGTAAAGGCTGCTTATATTGAGATATTGCCTCTGCAAACTCTGAAAGCCTTGAATAACGAAGGATCACCTACATAAAATCAATCCCAAAAACGTTTCTTTTTAAAAAAACTTCCTTCAAACAATTAATCGAAGATGAATTTAAATGTCATCGAAATCAGCCTACTATTCTAACTTAGTTTGCATGATACCAAATAATATGATTTGACCTGGAAAAAATTAGATGCTGTGCTGTGCCGTACTCATGGCTCTAACGAAATCGAGTCAATCTTTCATGACGGCATACTTCTCTCGGAAAGCAATCTAGTAAACCTCTTTAATGACTTCTTAACAAACTAATTTTCATTTTCAAATATTTCACTGCAACAAACGGGCCTCGCACTTGCGGATATTTTACCAAACGAAAGTACCGTGTTTTTCTTTTAGCCCAAGGAATGAAGACGAGGTCGCCTCCACGGTAGTAGATTTAATAACATCCGTGTGTGCGAAGCCGACAATTCACAAATAAAACCTGTTTAGTCCGTCGCAGCAGCTATAAAAGCCCCATAAGCGCACGTATTCAACTTGTCAATGTCAAGCGGTGTTTTTGCACGGGAAAAGCAAAATTCAAAATGGAATTACTATCTTCAGGCGTGGGGACAGAAGTATAAATGAAAACCTCAGGCCTATCTCAACCTTGCCTATTTTTTCTAAGGCAATGGGAAAGCTGAGGCACTCGAGATTATCGATCTACCTCACTAAGTATTCAGTGCTGCGCTATTTTCAGCGCGGTGTTTTCAAGTATTTTTCGACGGAAACAGCGTTATTGACGCTGTCGGACAAACCGTTGAGAAGATTTTGAGACAGTAATTTAGTATTTAAAACACACACACACACACACACACACACACACACACACACACACACACACACACACACACACACACACACACACACACACACACACACACACACACACACACACACACACACACACACACACACACACACACACACACATATATATATATATATATATATATATATGTTTAAGAGAAGTGGACACTTCTACAGAGACACATTTATTTATCAACGTTTGGACCGTGGTGCGGTCTTCTTCAGGACTGTATACACCGCACCGCGGTCCCAGTCCTGAAGAAGACCACACCGCGGTCGAAAGGTTGATAAATAAATGTGTCTCGGTAGAAGTGCTCACTGCTCTTAAACCTTTATCCTGCGGAGCCAACGCAACGTGCTTTCATAACACACACACACACACACACACACACACACACACACACACACACACACACACACACACACACACACACACACACACACACACACAGACACACACACACACACACACACACGCATATATATATATATATATATATATATATATATATATATATATTTATATATATATATATATATATATATATATATATATATATATATATATATATATATATATATATATATATATTCGATGACTTGAGGCATGCATGAAAATAACCTTTTAAAACTAAGATCATACAGTATACGTGCGTCGCTTATGAGTTACTATATCCTCTTATCTAAGACAAAGTATGCAGTTGGTATCGATTGGCAAATTCATTTCAGACAATAAAGGCATATAAACAGGATTTGCTCAGGGAAGCATACTAGGGCAAACTTTATTCTGCTTGTGTGTAAAAGATTTGCATTATTTCTTTCCGAACCAAAAGGTTTCTTTCATTTATTATGAAGACGACAAATGTTTATTAATCACCCGCAAAACAACGCAAAAGGTAGACAGAGTACCTGATGAGTCACTATTCCTGTTCACCGCATGGAGAAAACACTATTAATTATCTCTTAACGCAGTAAAAAAAAAACTAACGAATCCTATTACGGCCAAAAAGCTAACGCGCTTGCTAGCCAAAAGTTGCGGTTGGTGAGAGCCCGATTGAAGTAGTAGAGAGCGTGATGGTCTTCGGTGTTCATTTTTGCTGCAACCTAACTTGGGAACTGCATTTTAAGAGAGCGTCAAGAAGGTTTGCAGAATTGTTGGTACAATAAACAATTATATGCATGTGTTACCTCATAAGATTTAGCTACTGATTTACAACTGTGATGAAAATTCCTCGAATCACGTATCGCCATTTATTATGGGGAACGACGACCAACTCAAACTTAAACAAACTATTGTTATTACAAAAAAAAATTGTAGGAATAATAGCTAACGTAATATATGATTCCCACACAGAACACTTTAAAAGATTTGCCGTTGTTTAGGTTGGTCGTTAGTGTAATGGCCGACTTACTGTCTCGTACTGCACATCTGTAGAAAACAATAATCGTTCATACCACGTCTCCACATCGAAGAAAATCGTTCTCAGATACCGCACACGAAATCCAGATGTGGGTTACATTCCAGCCCTATTAACCTATTCTTCCTGTTATCCTCAACAATTATACTCACGAGTTTATTGATATTACCAGGTTGCCTAAGAAATGTTGAAAAATGTCTTCTTGGGATGCAAATATTGTAACAATGTGAATGAAGTGAGCCATCATCTTGCACTCAATGTGCTGATTTTCTCTCTTGTGGTGCAAACCTCTCAGTGCTTTGTGCTTTCCCCTAAAATGCATACCTGCTTTTGCTTTGTTAGCATGTGAACGAGACTATTTGGCTTTGCTGTTGTCAAGAGTTGGGGCAGTCTTCTCGACAAGCTGGTGGTAGCAGTAGTTTGTTGCATCGGCTCCATCCTTGTACCTTATACAAAGAAAAATAAAATCTGAATTGATTTGATTTGATTTGATCCTTTCCGCGGGACCGAGGAAGAAAACCACGACTGATCGGCTTTGCGAAGCAGGGCGCTGGCATCTGTAAAGTCTGTAACGTTGGTTTGCAGAACGCGTTGAGTGTTAGAGGTCAAGCTGAAAGAAAAACGCGAGCGACAATTCTTCAACTAGTTCTACATGGTTTGCAAGGGAAGTTAAATTCGATTTATTTGAAAGTGACCGTCATCACTGCAGGGAGAAGAAGAGAAACATTGTGCACTGATGAAATTCGCTTCGAAATTTCGTGGTGTTTTTTTTAATTGTTGTACCAACCTTAAGCATATTTTTTTTTTACCAGCCTTAAAGAAAGCGTGCGGAGTTCCAAAGCTGCCACTTGACAGCAGTGCCACCTGAGCAACGCTGTCAAGTGGCAAGGCTCTTCGTTCACACTGGGCGCATAGAATATGCGCCAGCAGCTGCTGACGCGTTGGCGAAGAGTGCGCGTCTGCGTAAGGGTTAAGGGTAGTGATAAGGAAAGGCAATGCGCAGTAGCACTCGCACAGTGGGCGGACACCTGGACCAAGCCGTGAAGGGACTAAGGAATGAATCAGGGGCAGAATTTTTAAAAAAATTCTCGACGAAGAATGCCTGTTTTTGACTTAAGAGCGTTAGCCACGGGAGCTTCAAATGTTTACATCGGTGGGCTCAGAAAACGTGGAGAAGACCAAATCCAAACATCAACGGATGTTTCCTTTTCGAAAACATCCCTTCTGGGACAAAAGCATCGCCATCTACCTCAGGGATTTTGCACCACTATTGTGATATAAAGCCACCTTCGCTACATCCGGTATATTTCTTCGTTCTATTAGTTAATATATTTTAGAAACGTGTGCACCACAGCATGACGAATCGGCTGGCACCATCCGGAACCTCATGCGACAAACGTTTCGGCCGTTATGTCCGTCTGAAGGTCCTCGGAGGGCACGGTTTGGGGGCGGAAAGAATCCCACACATATTTTGGGCTTCATCTCAATTAGTAATTTTATCCTCAAGAACATGCCAAGTCATTTGACACCACTTCGAATATTATGCGTCAAACGGGCGCCCCCAGATTTTTTGCAACAAATGGTGGTTACGTGGTGGGGGGGGGGGGGGGAGGGGAGTGGTCCCACTTCGAATGCGGGCATTCTGGCACATTTAGTATAACGAATCGAAAGACTAGTATAAGTAATAATTGAGGAGCTACGCGCCCACTGTTGCTATGTGATTTAGTGTGGTCGCGGGGTTACTGTTTTCGTTAATCTGACCTTCACTGCAGGCAGACGCGTCCTTGACAAACGTTAAGTATTAAGAGCTAGCGCACTTAAAAACAAAAAAGGACAGGTGCATACCACGCGCAGTGTGCCGCGTGCGTGAGAGGGCGTGGTTTGGGCACAGTGGAGAACGACGCTATGAATTAGGCGTGCGTCTCTCGTAGCTGGAGCTGACACTGGTGCGAACGAAGCTGTACATCAGCGTCCTTCGCTGTGCATAAACGACTCTTGTTACTACTTATTACAGTTATTAAGCCTTACGGTGACGTCCAGTCTTAGCAGACTCGTCAACAGCTGCTGACGCATGTCATGCGCCACGTGCAGGGCATCTGCTTAAGTTCTGTAGCCCAGTCCTGGAAGGGACAAAGTTCCGGAGATAAGCGATTTTTTTTTTCTGAGAGCGCGTTTTGGTGCGCCCAAGTATATAGCACCGGCATCATGTGAAAGTTTTTGAGTCTCGCGTGCTTTCTTCTACAGCAGGCAAAAATACTAGGTAAACTGTACCTTGTTGCAAACATTTCAGCAGGCTGTTTTTCACGGTGATGCTTATTTTTGGAATGAACTATTTTTATTCGAAGCAAATATTTAAAAAATTCGCTAGTTAGTCTTAACTAATTAATTAACTTGCACGAATAAAAATACTGCGGACTGGAAATATGACTCTCAACTGTACTCAATTGATTTCACTCAGCTACGGCACTCCGTATTCTTTAAACACTTGTTAAGTGGTGCAGCGAAGTGGTGCAGCGGTTAAGCAGTGTGCCACTGCCCTGCGATGGCAGTGCACACGTACCTTATTACAGCAGCAATTAACCAATGGACATGGTTCACAATCCACACAGGATCGCTCAGGTTACGATGTCGAGGCCAACAATGCACTCCTCTGTTAAAGTAACCGGGCTCGCTCGCCTAGCCATTCTGTTAAAGTGTCTAGAGCGCCCAGTATTCTCGTCGAAGCAGTGTGAGAAGTTGCCAAAACTCTGTGGCACGCGCGCCTTTACTACACGTATGCGGCTTTATTCAAATGTTTTTGCATTATTGGTCGATGAAATTCACCTGCCAAAGCAGGATCCTGGGGCATGGGGCGTACCGTAATGGAGGCGTTGCACAATGCAGGCCTCCAGATTAACGTGTGCTCAGGTGTCAATATACGAGTGTTTTTGCATTCAATCTTTACCAAAACGAGACCGTCACTGCCGTGGATTGATCATCCAACCCCCCGCTATGCAGAAGACCCAACAACTGAATCCCCTCAGCGCCGCAGTTACAAAACTGAGGCCAAGCGGATAATTTGGCAGCCATAAAACACTTTGGCATCAGATGCGGCGCCGTGTATTTACGAGTGAAGTTCACTATTCGCTTCTTAAAACAATCGTAGCTGCAGGCTGCCAAGGACTGAGTAAAATCTTAATAATGTCATCGTAATGATGGCAGCTTATCCTGGCAAAAGAAAAGCTACAACCACTACAACTTGAAAGCGACTGCTACTTGGCAGTTTCGAAATATGCCTTCTTAGGAACATATATGATTCCTTCTGTATTTCATTCTCCAATTTTACTTACTCAACATGACTGAACCGCAAACCAATATAGCAATACTTTATACTGACTACCTTTAGCTTCTGATTAAATACTTCCGCCGGGCAGTTTCAGTGCCTCTCCCGGAATGTTTCCTCATTGTAGCTAAAATACACACCGGATTCGAACAAGCCACCATAGCCTTTCGTAGCGATGCCAACGTCGCTGCACCCAACTCTCTGTGGCTCCTTTTAAAACCAGCGCCTGCAGCAGCAGCACGATCAGCAGCGCCACGAACGGCGCGCGCTACGACACGTCCATACCTGACAGGCAGCGTGATGACCATGAGGGATGCGGAGTGGCGCCTTACGAAGAAAAAGAGCACGTTACAAAAAATGACTTCGCGCTTTCCGTCGTCAGCGCCAATCAGATGGCTCTCTCCTCCACAGACGTAGAGTAGGCGCGAAGGCTAGCCGACGGGGGAGAGTAGGAAAGCAGGATAGGAGCGGACCTTGGACGCTCGGATCAGCCCTACTCGACAGGAATTGTAAAAACAACAGGAGGCGCTGACTTGACAGACGGCGCTTGTGGCGGCACAGCAGCCGGTCACGCTCGTCCGCTGTAGTCATCGCCCACCTCCGCCCAGCCTTTCGGCCGGTCCGGGGTAATGGGCTGCCTGCCTCCTGCAAGCCCCCGACGTGCACGCGCCACTCCCAGTGCGTGCCGTTCACCCTCCCCTCCCCAGTTGCGGCTGCTGCTGCTGCTGCTGCGGGGACCTGCCTTCCTGGACATCACGGACCACCAGCGCGCGTTGCAAGCGGGCATCCCCCTCCCCACATCCCCTTTCCCCATCCCCGCTCCAAGCTGTGCCCCCGCGATATGGGTGGCAGAAATCGAGCACATTCCCCTCATGTAGCCACAAGAAGAAGTCCGAAGCTTCCTGTTGAGTCTGTAGAAGCTTGCGTCGGCGTTTCGCCGCCGTCGTTGACGGAGCTCATGTCGAACTTGGTGCAATTGCCATCCCTGTTAGGAAGCATTACAATTTTTTTTCCTCCAGGCCGCACACTTGTCCCTCTGCTCGCGACACTGCAGTGACGTCAGTGTTGGGATATGATTGGTTCCTCTCTAGTGAACGGTGCAACATCGAGAGGAAGTATCGCGATTATATTCGGCCGCTTCCACGGAGCCGCATCCCAGTTTACCTGCTCCAGGATGTTCTAAAGTGTTTATGTGCGAGGAAACAGATTTTGAGAATGGAAAGTTAGGCGAGTTGCTGGTGGGTCCCCGGCGAGAAGGCCGCGGACGGCAAATACAAGAAAAAAACAAATTGCTAAGGGTTTTGACCGTAAGTAGAACTTCGCTGTCCCCACTGAGCAACGTATCACTGGCGAAGCTTTGAACCCGGCAGGTTCTCTGGATTTCGCCCCTGCATAAAACTATATCAGATTAATTATTCATACGCCCTGTACATCTGGGCAATTCTCTTTCCTCTTGCAGAGCGGCAGCGGGAACAAGTGCTGCGATCAGCCATGGACATCCTTGATGTACTGGGAGGCTTTGGCCTGTACCACGTCCTCACGGTATTTCTGGTGGTTCTGCGAGCCTTCCCCACTGCCTGGACCAACATGATGACGCCCATCGTGGCTCCAGACATGGACCATTGGTGCGCTCGGCCCGAAGGCGCTCCCTCCAGCATCACCAACATGAGCGCAGACGAATGGAAGTCGTGGGCCGTACCCGAGTTCGCCAACAGGTTTTCCAAATGCCACCTGTACCGGGTGTTTGAGGACGCCAATGGTTCCTGGACAGTGGACAGAAACCAGACACTTCTATGCGATCGCTGGGAGTACGACACGTCCGTCTACCAGAGCACAATTGTTAACGAGGTGAGCCATCGTCGTCTGCATGTCACAAAATTCGGCACATATTCGAAAAAACGGCGCTGCGCATAAGCAATCGCGCCCGCGCGCGGTAAAATAGAACAAAAAAAAAAACAGCGGGGAAAGAACCCCGGAGAGCGTGGAACTTTGCCTGTACTGCTGCCCTTTCCACCCAGCTCGCCGACGCGGCGCCAAAGGAAACATGGCCGCGCGCGCCGTCGATCTCTCTAGAACGTCCGAGTTGTTCCTACTTATTGTCGATTGAGAGGGGTAACCTTGTCCATGCTAAAGTGACACCCTCCACACTTCGCTCTCGCGCCGACGGCTTCGCATCTCGAGAAGGCCTCAGAATCTTCCGGAAGGCAGTTTCCGCGCTCTGCTAATGGGGTCGCGCGCCCGGCGCGATAAGGAGAAGCAGCTTGTGCAGTTGATACTGCGCGTATGTGCGCGCCTGCCTTGGCGCGAAGAACAGACGCGGACCGCGCCTACAAATGAGGGGCTTCAGCCGCTGTCTGTGAGCCGAGCCGCCGTTTACGCTTCCGAGAAGCGCGGCCGCTCGACTCCTGGGAGAACACCACCGCCCAGCCACGGACCAGCGAGGCAGCGAGCGCCAGTCTGCGGATCGGCCCCGTCGTGCACCTCAGGTCGTCGGACTGTCGCAGTGCCCGGTGAACAAATTGTGGTTTGTTTGTTTGCCTCTTTCTCTGTTAGGGCACTATAGATGCAAAGATTCTGTTGAATTGTAATCGCTGTCTACTGTTACATTGCACGAGTTGCATTGTATTTGTAAATCACTGTGCTTGTGCTCATACGAGTGAGTGTGAAATCCTCTGCATCGCCTCTTCGCTGTATAAACTGTTTTGTTTGTGAACCTTTGGCTCCGATCCATTCTCTGGCTTACGACCGGCGAACACTGGAAACCAATAGACCAACCGCCTTGTCACTTGATAGCTGTTCTCAGGCTGCGCTTGCCACGCTGAGTCGAGAGCATTTCCTTTGTGACCGAGTCCGCTACCCCCACACGCTCCAAAGGTGTCCGCGAGCGCACCCAAAAGTGCGCGAAGTGGTGACATATTCTGGCGCCCGCGAGAGTACGTTTCATGCTTTGTAAGCACAGAGAACGGAGAGTCAGAAGGAGTTTATGAAGAGGTCGTAAAGGAGTGTTTAGCAGCAGAGGGATATTTTGAGGTGCCGCGCTGAAGCGGTTGGAGAGGTTCACAGAGCAGAAGACATGTGCTGCATCTGAAGAGTTCAAGCTCAGAATGAATCTCAAGGAGATAGCTGAGGTAGGCATTCAGAAAGGTCAGAAGGGAGGTGAACTTGTTCAGCTGGTGGACCAGAAATGGAAAGAGGTTCGAAAGAAAGAGAGAGAGAAAGACAGCGCGCCAGAGGAACCGCTGAGAAAGAGATACAAAGACAACGAGAAGAAAGAGAAAAATGATTTCACAGAGAATATGCAATCCTTGCTAAGAAGCTTGCTGAAGTTCGGCGTTTGAACAACGTCAGGCAGCCAGTGGAGCTTACCCCCGGAGAGGCCGGGTGGAAGACTAAGGAGTCTGATTTGTTGGCAACCACGGAAGAGGTTGCAACTAGCTCCACTAGTGAGAGTGTGGTTGTGGAACAGCGAGTTCCTAAAACTAAGATTGAAGAGAGTGAGGATCAGACCGGAGTGTCGCTTCCTCAGGGAAGTGAAAGGGAAGCTGCCACCAATGCAGTAGCCAGTGAGGAGCCGGCCAACCTGACACCTCAGTCAGAGGGGACCTTAAGGAATGCGCTTGAAGTTGAGGAAGAAAGCAGGAGCTTCACCGAGAAGTCAGAGTGCTGCACGGCTGATTGTTGCAGTCGCAAGCATGATGCATATTGGTCAAATATCAAAGAGTACGAAAGCTCCGAAGCACTTGCAGCTGAGGAGAGCACCCTCTGTGAAGAACCGGTATCTGTTCCGAGTGAATCCTCGAGCAGCGAGGAGGCCTTTCCTGATGGGGATTGTCATGAAAATTTTGCCTGTGAGAAAGGCGAACGTAGAAAGTAAGGAATGAAGCACCAGTGATCTGAAATTGACGAGCTCAAGAGAGGAACACTGGAAGAAAGTTCAAGGCTCAAAGAACTAAAAGGAGCCTAACCAGTAGCTTCATCGCGAGACCCCACCTCGGATTATGCAAGTGAAAATGAGGTGTGCGTGCCCCGTAGAATCTCTTGGAAGAAAGTAAATAGAAAGAGAAACGAATCGTGCAAACCGACACAGCTGCAGTCGAACAAGACAGACCTCGGAAGAAGGTCAGGAAGAAACCAGGGCAAAAGAGAACCAAGCTGAAGACAGCTGAATCGGGTGCAAGCAAGCTGCACGAGCATCGCGGCAAAGTGAAAAAGATGCTGAAATGAACGAGCCCATCTTTCAGAAAGGACTCAGTGTGGAAACGTTCGCGCAAACAGAATAGCGCAAGCCGAGAAGAAGCACAAGAAAAGTGGAGCCGTCATGACCGAACCGCCATAAAATCTGTTCGCAACAGACGCGCTAGCCGCGGGAAAAGAGGAAGGGTTCGAAATCCGAGCAGAAACACACAGAGGAGTAGGAGTAGAAAGCGGTGTAAGAACCGCGTTCGGAAGAGAAGCCTCCGTAAAACGCGAAAGAGCAGAGCTCGCGACAGGAGGAACGGCCAGAGTCGCGTGCGAAAGAAAATCAAAAGCGCGACCGAAAACTTGAGGGAAACACTCCTGTTCCGTGCCCACTCTGTAGGCTGAATCTGGGAGTATAGGCGCAAGCATACCTCGGACTTTAATGCTCCCTTTTTGTTTTTTGTTAATGTATTGCCGTGTGGCGTTTTGTATTGAATTTTGCCAATTGTCAAGTGTTGTGTGCGCGTAGACATCATTGTATTGCTGTGTGTATTTTGGCATTCCCCATTAGGTTTGTGAGCGCAAGAATGTTCGCACGAGTTTTGTGTTTTGTGAATATTGTTTCCCCAGGCGGTCGAAATTATTCCGGAGCCTCCACTATGCCACCTCTTCTTCCTTTCTTCTTTCACTCCATCCTTTATCCCTCCCTTACGGCGCGGTTCAGGTGTCCAACGATATATGAGACAGATACTGCGCCATTTCCTTTCCCCAAAAACCAATTATTATTATTATTATATTGTTGCACAATATTATTAAAGGAAGGGGCAGTGTCACAAAATTTGGCGCATATTCGAAAAATCGGCGCTGCATGTAAGCAATGGCGCCCGCGCGTGGTAAAATAAAACAAAAAACAGCGGGGAAGGAATAGCGGAGAGCACGTAACTTTGCTTGCGCTGCTGCCCTTTACACCAAGCTCGCCGACGCGGCGCCAAAGGAAACATGGCCGCGCGCGCCATCGATTTTTCTAGAACATCCTAGTAGTTTCTAGTCATTGTCGATGGAGAGGGGGTAACCATGGCCGCGCTAAAGTGAAACCCTCTACCCTTCGCTCTCCCGCCGGTGGCTACTCATCGCGAGAAGGCCCCAGAATCTTCCGGAAGGCGGTTTCCACTCTCAACCAATGGGGTCGCGCGCCCGGCGCGAGAAGGAGAAGGAGCTAGTGCAGTTGATACTGCGCGTATTTGCGCGCCTGCCTTGGCGCGAAGAACGAACAGACGCAGACCGCGCCTATAGATGAGGGGCTTCAACCGCTGTCTGTGAGCCCGAGTCGCCGTTTAAGCTTCTGAGAAGCGCGCCCGCTCGACTCCCGGGAGGACACCAGAGCCCAGCCACCGACCAGCGAGGCAACGTGCGCCAGTCTGCGGATCGGCCCCGTCATGCTCCTCAGGTAGTCGGACTGTCGCAGCGCACGGTGAACAAATTGTGTTTTGTTGGTTTGTCTCTGTGTTAGTGCGCTTTTGGTGCAAAGGTTCTGTTAAATTGTCATCTCTCTCGATTGTTACTTTGCATGAGTTGCATTGTATTTATAAATCACTTTGTATGTGCTCGTACGAGTGATTGTCAAATCCTCTGTGTCGTCTCTGCTGTGTAAACTTTGTTTTGTTTAGTGAACCTTTGGCTCCGACCCATTCTCAGGCTTGCGACCAGCGAAAGCTGGGCACCAAACGACCAACCCCCTTGTCACTTGGTATGTGGTCTCCGGCTGAGCTTGCCAAGCTGAGTCGAGTGCATCTCCTTTGTGACCGAGACGGCCACCCCCGCACGCTCTAAGGGTGTCTGGGAGCGCATGAAAAAGTGCGCGAAGTGGTGACACTGCGACATCCCGCATATCATGCGGGATGTCGCAGTGATATGTATGAGGAAGTTCTTCCTCCTTTTCTGGAGCTCTTCGTTGAGTACATATTGCAATAGAGCCTAGACTGGCTTTTGATGGTTGCACAGGAGAACTGTTCTTGCGTAATGCGGACGGAACTCATATTATGTTCCAAAAAAGGTAGTTTAGAAACTTAAGGAGGCTTGTGTGCTAAAACGTCTGCATCATTGCGCAGAATGTTACTACTTGGAGATGGCAGAAATATTTGAAAGGGAAGTTTAAGAACAAACTCTGGTTTCTTTGCAAGTGCGTGCCTGTTTCTGTCGGGGCACTATTCGGGTCACGTAAAGGATTCGCGTGTAGTTTCCGCGTCCAAAAAGTGATGAGAGAAAACGAAAATCACGCAGGCTGTTTGCGACAAGGCAAAGAACATGAACTGACTATAACATAGAGCAGATTATGCATCGGCCCTCACGCCAGTCGACGCCGAATTTTCGGCACGTGAGTGGCATGGCTAAGGCAGAAAAAGGTAGGACAACCGATATCAATGGAGTTTCATAAAGACCAGAAAATTAAGTTACACCGCGAATCGAAGTAACATCACCTGAAGGCAGATAGAGTGGTGAAGCATGGCAGCGCAGAAGCGTCGCTAAAAATGAGCGCCCTCTAGCTGCAAGGGCCCGACGGACGATGACCGCGAGCTGGATGGCGTAATGATTAACACAATGGCGCTTAAGATTACGTCGATTATGTATATTTATGTCATGGGACGGCTAGACTGACTGCTCTGTGGTGTCAGAAATGCGCGGGAACACACTGGCGGTTCGTGCAGTACGGCATGTGCGCGGGACGCATCACGACTGCTTTCTGTATACCTATGTTCCACCCGCTACACGTCTGTGGGCTCTGGCCTCCCGCACACGTGCAGCGTTCCGAGCACAACGTTCCCTCTCGGCTACGTTCACGGTTTTCTCGTAGCCAAACCGATAGTTCAGAAAAATAAGCCTCCGCCCAACCGAAGTGATGTGCTACTGTCCTTGCTTGCGGTTTTATCACCACCAAATTAGGGCATTTGACGTCAAATACCTCGACCTCACTTTGACCTCAAATAAAATTTGGCGACCTCACTCAGCCTCAACCTGATTAGTTGAGGTCGTGTTTTCCACAGTCGCCCTTGCCTTACTTTTCCAGAGGCTACTGGCGACTCACTAAGCCTCATCACAGCCTCAGATTGTGAGCTTGAGGTCGGGTTGATGTTTGTTGATGTTGATGTTTTGTTATCCTCTGTCGACCCTGAAAAAGAAAAGCAAAGCATAAATCGAGAAAAATAATTATTCTCCAAAAATAATTACAACCCCATTCACTGAGCATCTAGTGGAATAGGTAAGTCAAAATTGTGACGGTACCGCTGTAACCGTCTAGTTATAACAATTATGGCATTTAGTGGGGTATAATTCTTCAAAGTATCGTGTGCATGTACTATTAAATCGCACAAAAAGGAAAAATATATTCTCGCATTACAGCTCGACGATTTGTTTATTATCTGCACGAGGAAGACCCAGCATCTCCCGCAGGCTAGGCTGTGCCGTGCGCGACGGCCACCAGTGCTTCGCGGTGTACATTTACGATTACGTTTGCTTCCGCGCAAATGTCTGCAGGCGCATCAGCTTTAACGTTCGGCAACCTGTTTCGCATCGTACTCTTCTCTCGTCTACAGGCTTACTGACACTCGGCTGACGCGGGACTTCCGCCGTATAGAGTAGAATTTCCAGGTATGGAGGTGGGAACCGACATACAATACTATTTTTAGATTCAAGAATAGGTGGAGAGGGCAGCATAATTGGTTGTTGATATATTGCCAACCTGATACGCTCAAACATATTGCTACGGACGCTGGGAGGACGACGAAGTGGTTGGTAACGAAGACGACGCTGAGGTGCGCGCTTGTGTGCTGAGAGTCTACTCCAAGCCATCGGTTCCTTGCGTAGCAGGTTACCTCTGCTCTTTCTACTGCTGCTTCTAGCCGCCACGTATCATTTGGTGGAGGTTGCTAAATTCGATCCCCGACCTCAAGCTGGCTCTCCGTCGTGGCCGCCGTCTCGCCAACATGTCTACCGAGTCCGAGCCATCTCCCTCTCCGTCAACACCGCCAGCGGTCCTCGTCGCCCACCACCGCGAACCGGGCACGTTCTGCGGCACAGACGACGTTGATGTGGACGACTGGCTGGCCCTTTACGAACGCGTCAGCACGCACAACAGGTGGGATCCAACGCTTATGCTCGCTAATGTGATATTTTACCTGACCGGCCCCGCGAGAGTGTGGTTCGAAACCCACGAAGATGACTTGACCTCATGGGACATATGTAAGCAGAAGCTCCGTGACCTCTTCGGAAAACCCATCGGCCGCCAAATCGCCGCCAAGAAGGCACTCGCGACCCACGCCCAAACTTCCTCCGAGCCATACATAGCCTACATACAAGACGTCCTCGCCTTGTGCCGTAAAGTTGATAAAGACATGTCCGAAGCAGATCGAGTTGGCCACATACTGAAAGGCATTGCCGACGATGCCTTTAATCTGCTTCTATGCAAAGACTTCCACGGTCGCTTCTGTTCTTGAGGTGTGCCGCCGTTTCGAGCAAGCCAAACACCGGCGCATTTCTCACCGTTTTGACCGGCTGCCGAACACTGCTGTTAGCTCCTCCTGTGAAGATCTGCCAACATTGCGGCAGCCTTCTGACCCGGCTAACTTAACCCGGATCGTGCGCCGCGAACTGGAGGCGATGACGCCCGCTGTTTCTTCCTTGCCACTGCCGGACAACACCTTGGCCCTCATCCAAGCCGTTGTTCGCCAGGAGGTTGCGAACTTGGCCGTCCCTTCTCCTCGCGTCGTGGACAACGCTCATGCCAGCCCGGACCCTCCAGTGATCTCAGCTGCCACTTACAGTCGCAGCTTCTCGCCTCGGTACCGATATCGCAATCCTGCTGAATGGCGTACCTCTGATGACAGGCCGATCTGTTTTACCTGCTCTCGCGTCGGACACATCTCCCGTCACTGCCGCAGCCGTTGGTCCCCGCCACCTCGCCCCTACACCTTCGTCGACCGCCGCAACGACTACGGCCCGCACCGCTTCACACCACGACCCGATCCGCTCCCTGACGAGCCCGCTCCGCACGCTCGTGGGTCCAGCCGCTCACCTTCCCCATTAGGCCGCCGCTCCCGTTCTCCTCCCACACGCCGCAGCCCTTCTCCTTCGACCTCCCGCCATTTCTCGGAAAACTAGCCGATGCAGCCCCCAGAGGTGACGCTGCATCATTGACCCGGCCTGAAAATCCTCTCTTGACCCCCGCTGCCCAACGTAATCTCTTGAATGTTCTCGGGGATGGTGTCCCGGTCCTTTCCCTCATTGATACTGGCGGCCAAGTGTCTGTCCTGAGCTCTTCTTTGTGCCGCCGTCTGAAGAAAGTTTTAACGCCTGCCGCCATGTCCACGGTTCGCGTCGCCGATGGCAGCCCCGCTGCCGTGATTGGAATGTGCACTGCGAGAGTCAGCATTGCCGGGCGTCATATACCCGTTCTGTTCACCGTCCTGACCCGGTGCCCTCAGGACATAATCCTTGGCCTTGACTTTTTAACCGCCCATTCAGCTCTTATTGACTGTTCCTCAAGCCTTTTTCGATTGGATCTGCCCCTGTGTAATGACGACTCCACCAGCTCACCTCGCCTTCAATCCACCGAGTTTGCTCGTCTCCCGCCACAAACTGCTGTCTACATCCCTCTGTCGCCTTCTCCTCCCGTCCCTGATGGAGACTACGTCGCCTGCCCTATCACCGCTCTGATTCTGAATCGTAATGTCCTCTTTCCCCACACCATTGTCCACATCACCAACAACTGCACCTGCCTCCCTGTCCTCAACTTCAGCCTGTCCCCTCAGGTACTTCCGACCGGCATTTCCCTTGCTGATCTGTCCCCATTGACCGATTGCACAGTTTCTGTCCTGGCTCCTGACCCAACGACTGCCGTCTCCAATGTCCCTACATCGCAACCCTTCCGTGAGGACTCTATTTCCCGGATGATCGCGGCCGATCTGCCCTCTGCTGATTCTACCTCTCTTCACAGCCTTTTGTCCTCCTACAGTGATATTTTTTACTTTGGGACCGTCCCTTGGGTCAAACCTCTGTTGTCACCCACCACATTGACACCGGCGAAGCCCGCCCTATTCACGGACGGGCCTATAGGGTCTCCCTCGCAGAGCGCCGTGTTATTCAGGCAGAGGTGGACAAGATGCTGGCCCGCAACATCATCGAGCCTCCGAGTAGTCCTTGGGCGTCTCCTGTCGTGCTTGTTAAAAAGAAAGATCAAACCTGGCGATTCTGCGTTGATTACCGCCATCTGAATGCCGTCACAAAGAAAGACGTCTACCCTTTGCCCCGAATTGACGACGCTCGCGACTGCTTGCACGGCGCCAGTTACTTTTCCTCCATTGATCTTCGCTCAGGGTACTGGCAGATCGCTGTCGATGAACGCGATCGGGAGGAAACCGCCTTTGTCACCCCGGACGGCCTGTACCAGTTTAAAGTCATGCCTTTCGGCCTGTGCAATGCCCCTGCGACCTTCGAGCGCATGATGGACTCCCTCCTGCGCGGTTTTAAGTGGACGACATGCCTCTGCTACTTAGATGGCGTAATTGTTTTTTCGTCCACATTCCAAAGCCACCTGCATCGCCTTTCAGCCATCCTTGCCGTCTTCCGCCGCCCTGGTCTTCAGCTGAACTCAAAGAAATGTACCTTCGGCCACCGTCAGCTCAAGGTCCTTGGCCACTTGGTCGATTCTGCTGGGATCCAACCCGACCCCGACAAAGTCCGCGCCGTGCGTTCATTTCCTACTCCGCGCTCCTCCGGTGATATGCGCAGCTTTCTCGGCCTATGTTCCTATTTCCGCCGGTTCATCCAGAACTTTGCGGAAATAGCCCGACCTCTTACCACGCTCCTCAAGAAGGACATCCCGTTCTCTTGGGGACCCCCCCAAGCTGACGCCTTCAGAGCCCTTATCAGTGGCCTCACTGCTCCACCTGTGTTGGCGCACTTTGATCCTTCAGCCCCTACGGAACTTTTGACCGATGCGAGCGGCCATGGAATTGGTGCCCTACTTGCTCAGCGGCAACGCAACAAGCTTCGCGTTATTGCGTACGCCAGCCGTCTACTTTCTGTGTCAGAGCGCAACTATCCTATCACCGAGCGGGAATGCCTCGCTCTGGTTTGGGCTATTGCAAAATTCCGCCCTTACTTGTTTGGGCACCCTTTCTCTTTTATCACGGATCACCACGCCTTATGCTGGCTTTCTTCGCTCAAAGACCCTACTGGCCGGCTGGGGCGCTGGGCTCTTCGCCTTCAAGAGTACACATTTTGTGTCGTCCACAAGTCCGGCCGCTTGCACCAGGACGCGGATTGCTTGTCCCGTTACCCTGTCGATCCGCCTTCCTCCAACGAATGCGAGGCTGACGCCTGCGTCTTATCCATCTCGGCCTTCCGCAACATTGGGCAAGAACAGCGCTTGGATTCGTCGCTACGTTCCCTCATCGACCGCCTCACTGCCAACCGCTGTGATGCGTCCCTCGCCCCATTTGTGCTCCATGAGAACGTCCTCTACCGGCGCAATATGCGGCCTGACGGCGCTGACCTCTTGCTCGTGGTCCCTCAACACCTGCGCAGCAGCGTCCTTGAACAGCTTCATGACGTTCCCACGGCCGGTCATCTTGGAGTCTCCCGCACCTACGACAGCGTGCGCCGCCGCTTCTTTTGGCCCGGTCTATACCCTTCTGTCCGCCGTTATGTGGCCGCTTGCGAACTGTGCCAACGGCGGAAGACGCCCTCGGTTCTCCCTCCCGGGCACCTTCAGCCGATTCCCATCCCCGTAGACCCGTTTTTTCGTGTCGGCCTCGACCTGCTCGGCCCTTTTCCGGTGTCTGCTATGGGAAACAAATGGATCGCGGTCGCGACGGACTACTCCACGCGCTACGCTATTACTCGAGCGATCCCAACCAGCTGCGCAACTGATGTCGCTGACTTTCTCCTGCACGACGTCATACTCCACCACGGTGCTCCCCGTCACCTGCTCACCGATCGCGGTCGCTGCTTTCTTTCCAAAGTGGCCGCCGAACTCCTCCGCTCCTGCTCCGTCCGTCATCAATTCGCCACGGCCTACCATCCGCAGACGAACGGCCTCACTGAGCGTCTGAACCGTACCCTCACCTACATGATTTCCATGTACGTCTCCGACCATCACCGCGACTGGGATATTAGCCCCCCATTTGTTACATTCGCCTACAATTCTACGCGTCCCGATACAGCCGGTTTCTCCCCTTTTTACCTTCTCTTTGGCCGCGATCCTTTGCTGCCCTTCGACAGTGTACTGCCCGCCACTGCCTCCACGAGTCCTTACGCTCGGGACGCCATCGCTCGCGCCGACGCTGCCCGTCTTGTCGCCCGCCAGCGGCTGTCGGCCTCCCAAGTCAATCAGAAACGACGTCATGACTGTCGCCGTCGTGAAGTCACCTACTCTCCTGGCTCCCTTGTGTTACTCTGGATCCCTTCCCGCCGTGTGGGCCTTTGTGAAAAACTGCTCCCCCGATATACAGGCCCTTATCGGGTCGTACGTCCGGTGACCGCGGTGACGTACGAGATCACCCCGCTACATCCGCCATCTCCGGCCGCTGCACCCCGCACCGACATCGTCCATGTGTCCCGCCTCAAACCTTACAACTCACCGTCTAGATGGCATGTGTAGTGCGCACCGGGACGGTTCTTTTGCCGCGAGGGGGGGGTCATGCTACGGACGCTGGGAGGACGACGAAGTGGTTGGTAACGAAGACGACGCTGAGGTGCGCGCTTGTGTGCTGAGAGTCTACTCCAAGCCATCGGTTCCTTGTGTAGCAGGTTACCTCTGCTCTTTCTACTGCTGCTTCTAGCCGCCACGTATCAATATCACCGGTAGATTTCTATTTTTCAGCTCTCTTCGGCATGGCGATTCGAAGCAGCGTAGAAGAAAGTTTTAGCACCCTTTTCAGTCATTTGTATGCTTCCTTTAATAACTGTTGATAAGCTGTGACTATAACACGTGGACAGAGGCGGGTGGTGTTTATTTCTTTGCGTAACTAAGCGGCTTTATTCTTACTGTTCTGCTGTTAGTTTCTTTTTACTCTTGCACTTGACCAATGCGTGTCTCTTTGAAGAGAATTTAAATGACTAACCAATATGTGTTGCCTAATCCGATGTGCCGGTGGTGAACCGGACAACCACATAGGAGACACAGAAACATACGAGATACAGAAACACAGCCTACATGATGTGCGTCATGGCACTGCTGAGAAGCGTCGTATATGTAAAAATGTGAGAGGCTTTTCGGAATTGTATAATCTTCTGAACAACCTCGCACAGTGTTTTGTGTGTTGATTTCATAAAATTTTCAGTTTCTCCTAGGAAGTTGGAAAATGAGGCTTGAGCTGCGTAAACTGCTACTATTGTAACATGCTGAGTGTGTCTCCAAACTGAACATCTGCGTGTCGCAGTGGAACCTGGTGTGTGGCCGCAGCTATCACCGATCCGTCGCGCAGAGCGTCGTCATGGCGGGTGCCCTCGTCGGAGTGCTCCTCTTCGGTGAAATGTCGGATCGGTAAGTCCCGCCCTCGCGCTGTGACAGCGACCAAGCGGTTGGCCTGCGCGCTGCCGCTCAAAGAGCCATGCCCGTTTCTAGTTCGCCATAGCACGAAAGCCACTTCAAAATGCATTATTGGCACCCCCACGCGTCTATGCTTGTGCGTTTTCCGTCTTTCAAGACGTTACGAAGAAATCCAAGTGCAAGCATCGAGACGGTTTGACGGATGGGGTTCAGCCGCGGTTCGCGTAAGGACCTTGGTTCTGGCGCATCGTCACGGTAACCCACTGCATGTTCGCGCGATGGCGATTGCGCAGCTGGGGCAGAATTCAACGCAGGAAAAACTGGGGCAAAACGCGACATTTTTAGCACTTGGCGCCACCTAGCTTTTTAATAGGCGACAGAATCAAATATTTCGCTCGCATAATAAGTCACATGTTCTCTATTATTGCACTTCAGTCTGACAAGATTGGTCTTTTCCAAGAAAGAAAAAAATTGCGACGGGAGCCTTGAAGAACAAGGAAACGGTCAAAAAGCCGCGAATTTGTGGACACCACATTTTTCACTGCTGTGTAGCTCAGCCGACCAAGCGTCCTAGACTTACTTCCGTATATAATTGTTACAATTTATTATAGGTCTTATGTTACGCAAAGTTTAAGAATGCTTGCGTCTCGTGTTCTTCGGAGTGAATTATTTTAGCAGCAGGCTGCACATGGAACAAAAAGCTACATGTCGGTGCTCTGCATGGCCTAAACTATCGATAATGATCTCATTGCTTGCCTAGAAGCTTTGTATTGTTTTATCGCTCTCTGGGACAACTTGCAGAAGGAAAACACTTATTGCAGTTTGACGCTAAGAAGACGAGAAGAAAGTTCTGGCAAGCATCAAGCTGCGCTCGTGACATTAAGTGTTAGGTGTCCTTTAAGACGCCCTCCACGAAACAGTAAAACAGCTGGGGAATATGAAGGACAGCAGCTGCACAGAGCTGCTTTGTATCCTAATGTTCACATTCTTTCAGGGTAGCAAGAAAGGTTTCTTGCACAACACTTTCTGACAATGCAGCAAGTTCTGTTCGGTGCGGCTTACAATCTCGTGCAAAATATCGTGTTCACGTAATACGAATCGAACCAAATCTTATGCACATTATATAGGAATGCAGCGAAAGAGCAACAGCAGTGAAGCGGAAACGGCAAAAACAGCTGCGAATAAGACAGTAAATTCAAAAGTATTGACAAACAGGGCATACACGAAAGCCTGGCTGCAGAATAGTCTTGTCTCTATAGCGCGCCACGGAACAAAACGGTGCCCGCTTTTGTCTGGATGCAGTGTTTACCATGCGGATAGGCTGACAAAGAATGTGCGCCCCATGGTTTGGGCAAGCTACGACGCTTTGAACTTTGCAGTATCATAAAATTTAAATGCGTTCCGCTTAAGCTAGCGTCTTGATATTAACTGAGTGCAACGCCAAGTCAGTAGTAAATAATCCTGTAATATTAGTTTTTGAAAATTCCGAATAATTAAAACAATGATTTGCGAATTTGGGGCGCTGTTTGCCCCACTCTTCCCGAATTATTTTATTTATTTATTTATTTATTTATTTATTTATTTATTTATTTACATTACCCGTCATGCTGTGGAATTTCAGAGCGGGAGTAGTAAATATACAAAGAACACAGAGAAATACAGTTAGTTACATGAATGCGGTATATCATCTAAATATACAATGTTAGCTAGCGCTACGTGGAACTGTTCATAATTTACAATGCCAGCAACTTCTGCAAGAAGGTGGTTCCAGTCACGTGAGCTTCGCAGCAGGAATGGCTGCGAGAAGCATTTCGTGTTGCATGACAAAATCCCGACTTTGTGATTATGATCAATTTGGCGGGATACATAAATTGGCTGGGGGATGAGGTGATCAAGTACAGCGGGATGATGATACAGCTTGTGGAACAGGGCGAAGTGAAACAGTTTTCTACGCGATGTCAGTGTTGGGAGACAGAGATTCGAGTTCATAGCAGTTATACTCGCTGTGCGGTTGCAGTTAGAAAGGATGAAACGTACAGAGTTAATTTGCTCCATATCAAGATCATTAATTAAGCTGTCATAGCAGGGTCCCATACAGGTGTTGCATACTCGAGCTTGGATGTATTGTTGTTTTATAAAGCAATAGTTTCAAATTCGAAGCAACATTTAAAAAGTTGCGACGTAGGTAGCCTAGCATGAGATTAGCATTTTTAATGATGTTCTCGGCATGAGGAGACCAGTTAAGATTAGAAGTAATGTGAACGCCGAGGTATTGATGTGACGAGACTGATTCCAACGAATTTTTATCGATGTAGTAGTGAGGCGGGGCGGAAGTTTTCCTGGATACACGCATGACTTTGCATTTGTCAATATTTAGCTGCCTTAACCAATCTTCGCACCAATTCCTTATTGCGTTGATGCCTGATTGAAGTAATGTAATGTCTTTAGCGTTGGTTCTTTCTCTAAAAATGGCGTAATCATCAGCGAATAGGTGAACATGAGAGTTGACAAGAGATGGGAGATCATTAATGTCAATTAGAAAGAGTATGGGTCCAAGAACTGAACCTTGTGGAACACCGGAAGACACCTCGGTAAAACTGAAAATATAACTGTTAGCAAAAACAAATTGTGAGCGATTAATTAGAAAACATTCAATCCATTTCAATAAGGTACAGTCAATATTCACTTTAGTTTTTGAAGTAATGGTTTGTGACATGCCTTGTCGAAAGCCTTTGAAAATCTAGAAATATACAGTCAGATAGTTGTGACAGGTCTAGAATAAGATGCAATGCATGTGTAAACAACATTAACTATGTTTCGCAAGAGTCAGATTTTCGAAAAAACATATTGTGCTGACGTAAAAAATTAGTTTGATTCATGGAAGTCAACAAAGTTAGTGAATACTATATGTTCAAGCATTTTGCACCAAGTGCTGGCAAGGGGTATGGGAGAATAATTACTACGGGATGCTTTGCTGCCGGATTTGTAGACTTGAACCACCTTTCCGAGTTTACACTCAGTACGCAGCGTTGATTAGTGAAGTGATTGCTGCAAAAGTTTAGTTATTATAATGGAAGAATAAGCTGAAGTGATTTTTAAGAACTTTGGGTTCATGCAGTCATAACCCAGAGCGGAATCAACACTGAGTCCATTAATAAGCTTAATGATACCAGGAGTAGCAACAGCTATAGGTGGCATCAAAGCATAGTTGAAGTCGTGAGTTGTACGTATATGTAGATCACACATGGCTGTTAAATTGTGAGTGAATGCGCGGTCAAGAATTGTGGCGCAAATGGCGCAAGGACTGGGGTCACCTGATAAGTCAGATAAGGCGATGCTATAATCGGTGGAAGGATTAATGACACGCCAGAGTTTTTGCACATTCGTGGTTAGCATAGAGGGCAGTAGATGTTAGTGGCAGCTCTTTTTAGCGTCTTTGAGCGCCTCAACATACGTGTTGTAAGCCAGCGTATACGAAGCCCATCACTCACCTTCAATAATCCGCCTACAATAATGAACTGTTCGTACAGAGGCAGGGCGTGTGCATCGGCTCCTGTGTCGCACCTCTACTCAGCGATCTCCTGCTTGCAAAGGCGGATCGTCGGCTAAAGGAAGCGTTGCTCAACACCAAAGTAATAAGGGTTTTTCGTTTTGTCGACGACTTCATCATCGTCTACAAAACGTCTGATCAGGACCCAGGCAAGGACGTAGAGGCACTTTTCAATATATTTTCTGAAAACTTAGGAGAATTTGAATTGACAAAAGAACTGCCTGATGAAGGCCAACTTCAGTACCTTGACCTGCAGTTGTTTCCAAGTGAGGACCATCTGTGCTGGTGCTATGCTCCGAGGTCAAAGAAAAGCCTTTTGCCATACTCTTCCTCGCATACGAAGCTCGTCAAACGACCAATATCCTTGGGCGCCTTGAAGAATGCCCTCCAAAGATCGTGCTATCACCGTCAGCCAGCTAGCACAGACTCCCAGCTGAAACGTCTACGCGAAGCGGGCTTCCCGGATGCCCTCATTTCAGGGATCGGATTCAAGCTCCTGAAAGATCTCCGCCAATCTGGCCACCCGAAGAAGCCACGGAATGAAAAAGATAAGAGGGCTGTTATGCCGTATCTACAGGGGATCAGCCACTCGTTGAAGAAGATAATAGGGCGTGCTGGAGTTGATCTGATTCTAACTGCACTTAGAAAGCTCAATTTGCTTTGCAGATTGGTGAACGAAGATGCCCCAAAACCAGCGCGGTGCAGTAAGAAGCATGAACAAATGTTCACCACCTGTGACACGGAGGTAATTTACGAGATCCCGCTGTCATGCGGGGCTTCTTATGTGGGTCAAAGTGGACGTTGCATAAACGACCGTTTACGAGAGCACGCCAATCTGCACGGGATACGGCAGCACGCTGGCAAAACACGTGTCTGGCTGTCACTGCACACCTAACTTTGGACGAAGTCAGATTTTGGGGCGATATAATCACCAGCACAAGCGCGAACTGTTTGAAGCTTTCATCATAGATACGAAAGCCGCGTCATGCATTCGCACGCCATCGATGGCATTGAAAAGAAAAGAGATTCAATATCTTGAATAACTATGACGACATGATGCGACAGAAGGAATTCTTCCTCGCCTTCTACTGTTTTTGTTTTTTCCTTTCTAGTATTTATTGTGAGCAATGCAATAAAACCTGCAGTTGTAAGTAAGCGCTGTGTGTGTGCGTGTCTCCTTTCTCGTGTCCCGTGTAAGCGCGCTGTTTTTCGGTGAGATCATGTACCAACTGGCCCGGCAACTGTCCTTATTACAACATAGAAGCATAAAAAAGGATAAATCTCGCTAGCAATTTAAGAAATTAAGAAAAGGCAAAATTAACTGCCGCAAAGAAAGTAGCCAGCAAAACCCAGTGGACAGCAATGTTCCCTGAGACATCACTCGAACAACAACTGTTGTGAAAGTTGCTGCGAGGCCAGCTGTTTTGAGAAGACACTTCCTCAAGTACCGCTACTACAAAATCTCATCTGTGAACATAAAATAATAATACTAATAATAATACCTGTTTTCTTCCGTTCCTCTGAAATTACACTGTTCTTCAAACAGTATTGGCATTTCTCGGGTATAGATTCCTTATTCCTTCGACATAACAGCAGACATTACCCAGTAGCAATTAAAAAAACAGAACAAAAGGGCAAAAGACGCGGCTTTTTGCAGTGTGAAATACTGAGAAGCTACAGCAGGCGCAGCTGGCACCGCATTTCTGGGACATGCGGTTCAACTTCCGGTGGCTCCACTAGCGCCTGCTTCGGAAAGCGGGAATTCGGCATCCAGCCACGTAGTGATCAGTGGCTTCAGAGGCTGCGCGGTTGCGCCATCCGGCGAACTGCGAACTGAACCATTTTCCCAGCGTGGAGCTGGGGTAGGTCTAGGAGCCCCTAGATGGCGCAGCGTGTCAAATGTGGTGCTCCGCTCGCCGCGAAGAAAATTCTGAGCGCAGACGACTGCAGTTATTCGCCGATTTCGGACAGTCGAGGCAAGTTCTAGTGTTGAACTATTTATAAACAAAAACGCAGACTATCGTAAGCAACCTTCTAGTAAGTGGTTGTTCGCGACAAGTATTTTTCGCAGGAGACTAATAATTGGTTTTTTGGGGAAAGGAAAAGGCGCAGTATCTGTCTCATATATCGTTGGACACCTGAATCGCGCCGTAAGGGAAGGAATAAGGAAGGGAGTGAAAGAAGAAAGGAAGAAGGAGGTGCCGTAGTGGAGGGCTCCGGAATAATTTCGACCACCTGGGGATCTTTAACGTGCACTGACATCGCACAGCACACGGGCGCCTTAGCGTTTTTCCTCCATAAAAACGCAGCCGCCGCGGTCGGGTTCGAACGCGGGAACTCCGGATTAGTGGTCGAGCGCCCTAATCACTAAGCCACCGCGGCGGGGCTTTGCGCAGGAGAATGTTTTGCAATACGGACACAAAAATACGAAACGCACGGGTTCTAGTGCGCGGCATATTTGTGGCCAGAGCGCGCAGTTCTCGCCTCGTTTGAAAATATATATAGTGATTATTTATTTAAAATAACAAAAAGGAAGGTAAAAGATGTTTGCTCACCCCGGCATCTGCCATCACTAATCGGCGGCACCTGATTTTGAAAATTGAAAATTGGTTTTTGGGGAAAGGATATGGCGTAGTATCTCTCACATCTCGGCCGACATCTGAACGGCAGCGTAAGGGAAGGGAAGAAATAGACGAGGGTGTGAAGGAAGAGGAGAAGAATGACGTTCTTTGCGGAAATTGAAAAATTGAAAGCTGGTTTTTGGGGAAGGAAATGGTGCCGTATCTCTCTCACACCTCGGCCGACAGCTGAACCGCGCCGTAAGGGAAGAGAGAAAGGAGGGCCTTTAACGTGCACAAGCTGCTCATTCCAGACGTAAGATGTGGTAGAACATGTGCAAACGCTCTTTAAAGACGAAATTTGTGCGTGCGTGTGCAAGTCTGAAAAAAGTTCTGCGCACACATACCAGCTCAATGCATCTTTTGCTTCGGAAAGAATCTTGTCGTGCCAGAAAACCAAGCTCTTGCACAAAACTTATCAACAAGGCTGCGCATGTCGGCGGGTTTAAAAATAAGACATGCTGGCAGCTTTCAGCCATCCTACTGGAAGAATCGGCTGTTAACTTCGACAGGTTTGTGTCAAACAAAAAAGTATGTTTGTGGTATACTAATAAAACCACAATTAAATAATGGGTATGCATTGTATACATCCAATTACTAATTAAAACGTTACTATATCGCACCTTGACCACCCAAACGAAGCTAATTTCGTTTGGGACGTAACATGAGGGGGTGTAACTCGACAACGGGTAGACGTGCATCGTAATATATCATAGATGGTGCTAGGCGTCGATCGTTCCGCTAGGCGGCGCGCGTGCGCGCGTAGCCGAGCATGGTGGCAGTCCACCCCGTTTCAAATGTGACGTTCTTATGTTCCATCCTTCCGTAATGAGACGTCTCCCTCCGGAGCTCCTCTCAGATGCGCTCGTTTCGCCAATACGTTCACTACCACATTGTGCTTTTGAGAAGGACATGGATGATCCCAAACCATCGACATCTTACGCCGTGGCGGAAGAAGATATGGGAAATAAGTCCAAGAGATCAGACATACTCGGACACTACCCAGAAAGCCAGGCGGCCAAATTTGTATTTCCATTCGTGTGCCTCACTTTAATGTCATTCATATAATTTCCAGTAAACCAAACAGCTAACGCTCGTTACTTCAACGTCTTCCAGACGGTGGCCGCATCTTGGGTAGGAGAAACCAAAACTATACGTTCATTTCTTCCCCTGACATCATACACACACAGTTCCACATCTATGCACCGTATTGGACCGTGACGTCATCATTGGCACGCGGGAGGTGGTTGTTTCTACAATGCTATTGTAGTTGGTGCTGCAAGTCTCAGTGAGATATACGATGGTTTCTAGTTGCTGCCACAGATGGCGCTGTGATATCAGGGTGGTAGCAGACCCCCCGGAATCTCTAAACATGAACGCTCTTAAATATAACCGAATCGGGTATCTGATACAAAAGCCAGAAAAACAATGCACACACGAGGGGAGCAGGAGGAAGAGGCCCAAAGGTAGTGCTGATGAACCTTCAAAATAAACTTTTCAAGAAGAACCAGTACCGACTCACCCAGCTAGCCATTCTTGAAGATAAGTAAGGCCTAACTTCGGTCGAAAAAGAGTGGGCCATCACTGCGTGCTCCGCAAAGAACGTTGTAAAACTGGACTGCCGCACTATATGCGAGTTTTAGTAGTTGAGCCACCTTTGCCCGCACAGCGCTTCTCGAAAGAACATATGCCATTGATCTTTTCCGTCTAGCCAGCATCTATTGGTTTCGGACACCGGTGCAAGACACCCGGCACAGCCCGTGGTGGTGGTGGAGATAGCGAGTGGCGGAGGAATGTAATTATTGTACGGGTGGAAGACAAACTTCGGACAACCACTGCATAGAAAAACTGAATTTTATCTCAGTGACAAATTTTCCAAAAAAAAAAGGAGGAGAATAAATGGCAGCGGCTTAGCTCGGCTGAGTCTGTTTTTTTCAAGTAAAAGCTTGTTATGCGTGGCTATGCTGTGTTGCTAAGAGAGCTTAGACTCAACCTCTTCGTCCGTCGCCGAAGCCAAAGTCGTGGCAGAGGCGGAAGCAGCAGCGGCTGCCTCCAAAACACTTCCCAGCCGCCTTTCGGTATCCTTCAACCGCCATACGACGCTCCCGTTCTTCGTCGGTCTCTGCCGCTGGCTTGGCACGTTTAACTTCACTACCTCTAGCTATACACTTGGCATGACAGGACACGTCAGCCGGATGATCAGACTCTGCCGGTCGTCTACGAGGCCGTGTCTACATACGGCGCAGACGGTCCCGGCCGAATTCATTCATCCATAGTGAGAAACTGCGAGGCGGTGGTGTGTATGCACGCAAGAGTGAACGGTTAATATCGAGTCACGCGGTTAGTCATGTGAACGCAGAGAGAGAGAGAGAGAACCAACTTTATTACCAAGGATTTGTAGATGGTGGGTGAGTTTACCTCACTATGACCCCAATACAGGGATGACCTGTATTGTCTTCTCCAGCTAGAGCAGCATTTGATTCCCGCTCTATTCGGAGGGAGCTGGCAGGAGCTTACGGAGTAGAGGCTTGACCTCACATCCCTGTAATATATGATCTTTGGTTGTCAACTGCTGGCATTTTAGGCAGGCGGACAGCTGGCGAGGTGGCAGCGGCGCGCGCTCCACCTGCGGCGAGTCACGTGGTACGTCACGTGGCTGACACACCTCCACTTGAAGGTCAAATGTACCTCGCCGATGACCTTGGCTCGACGAGGCTAGAAAAGCTTTTGCTTTTAAAAATGGACCATGCGCAATGTTCAACTGGGTGGTGGTAGGATAAACAGAGCACCTGCGTGTTTATGCTTAGTTTCCTAATGCCCACGACTTGGCGCAGTCTTGGCCGCCGCCCGACATTCTTCACTTGCGTGCTGGTCATCCTGGTGTTCGGGTCCCTCTCCTCGCTGGCACCGGGCATCGGCTGGTACAACGCGGGCCGCTTCGTTGTTGCCATGGGCGTGGCTGGATCCCAGGCGACCACCGTATCGCTGCGTAAGTGGCCACCCTTCTTGTGTCCGAGTGCCAGGGATGGATTCGGGAAAGGTCACCTGTGCGCGGCACTGAGCAGCTCAGCTGTTGCTCAGGGGCGCAAGCTGTGTTACGTGGGACTCATACACGCTTCTCACAGCACAGAAGGCGAAAGACTTGAGCGAACGCGAGTGGCGCTCACCCTAGCATCTGTTTCTAGTCGCAAAAGCGAACAAGAGTGTTTTGCATGCTATTTACGTTACCACTAGCAATCGTCAAAAGAAAGTCAGCAGGCCCAAACAACTGATGGAAAGTTAGAAGCCCGAAGAGGACTCGAGAATACGTTAGTCAATGTGACGTTCCTCTTCCCGTACTCCAACCTACAAATCTACACCATGTGTTCTTTTTCTGGAAGTGCGATGGACGGCCATCTGATGCACTTACCACGTGTGTGTGTGTGTGTGCGTGTGTGTGTGTGTGTGTGTGTGTGTGTGTGTGTGTGTGTGTGTGTGTGTGTGTGTGTGTGTGTGTGTGTGTGTGTGTGTGCGCGCGTGTGTGTGTGTGTGTGTGTGTGTGTGTGTGTGTGTGTGTGTGTGTGTGTGTGTGTGTGTGTGTGTGTGTGTGTGTGTGTGTGTGTGTGTGTGTGTGTGTGTGTGTGTGTGTGTGTGTGTGTGTGTGCGCGTGCGTGCGTGCGTGCGTGTGCGTGTGTGTGTGTGTGTGCGCGCATGTGTGCGTGCGTGGATGTGTTAAGCGCTAGCGCTGAAACTCCAGGGTTAGTTTCCACATTATATTATGAAATATCTTCTTGGGGGAACGACAAACTTGACAGTGCAAAAGTAATTTTCCTTTCAGTTGCTTCAGTATCTTGGAAGAACGTATTCGGTCCTCCGTGCCGTCTACCTTCCTTGTGTCCGTGTGTGTTTCGCAGTTTTAACCAAAGAAAGATGAAAAACGTAGTTTCAGTAAGCTTAGTTTTTTTACATCGTACGTTTTTCTCAACGTCATTTTGTGGTGTAGTGCTTTCGTCAGGACTATGGATTATATAGGGCCGTCGTAATTAACAGTACGCGAAAAGTCCAAGTTTTGTTTCTGTATTGTTTCGAGGTCCTACTTGCAGATTAAGAACCAGAGTAGTGAAAAACCTGTGGCCTCATGGTACTCCTGACGTTAGATTAGTTAATGGCGAGTTGTGACTTAGCAGGTGGCAACTGCATGCGACCTTTAAAGAAGTGCTCGAGCCATATTATTAATGTTGCAAGGTTCTTATTGTCGATAGTTCAACAAATCGGTGTAATATACAACTGTTCTTTCGTTTATGCTTTCATCAACAGAAAATCTGAGATTACAAATTTTATCCCCTCTACGCCAAAAGTAATCAGTTTAACCATGACGCCGCTCACCACGACCGCCAGCCGCCAATGCGCATTGGCGGTTGCGGCGAGCAGAGGTAGTAAAAAGCAGGCGGATTGCTAACTTGTCACTGCCCAGATTTCTGCCGAAACTCCAGTGTGCCCTATGGATAATTTTAGTAATCTGCACAGGAAGGGACAGGTAATTTCGCTGTTATTCACTTGATATGTCATGTAAAATTAGGAGTACAGTTAAAACTTATCTAACGAAACCCGGTTTTACGAAGTTCCCAATCTAACAAATTTTGGTTCCTTTACAAGTGCCCGTTGCGTTCAGTGTTCTCAGTAACCGGAAATAACGAAACAAACAACTACTAAACCCGATTTAACGAACTTTTTTCGAGAACAAGTGAGTAAAAGAAAGGCGATTTCTCACTCAATCTCCCAACGATGTCTCGCAGCTTGTTGGAAACGTGCAGCAGTAATATCTCGGCGCCGAAGTCACGACCCTGGTTTTGTTCTGACGGGGCTTCATGCTGCGCTGCAGCACGGAACATAAGACTCGGCAGTCGGCGGTGCTTCCCACCTTGGCTTTGAATCCGCTCTGTCATATGGCGCTTTTGTGCAATAGCGATTTGGGCTGCTTTCGCGGACTTTTTATACGCGAAGGCGTGGGCTCTCGGCAAATGCGACGCCGCCGTAGCTTTTGAGTGCCGCTACGTTATAATTTAAGATCTGAAAGGCCGTAAGAAGGCCTTCTATTTTACGAATTTCTCGACTTAACGAAATAATCCGTGGCTGATGTTCACTTGGTTAAATCCAGTTTTAATTGTACAAAAGGCAGCCGTGTCTAATAGCCTCAGATGTTGAATTGGTGGCTCGCAAAAGACTCAAATGGCGCAAAAGTCTTGCATATGCATCGGCTTGTTTTTTTTTTTTTTTACAAATGAAAACAAAAGCTCTTAAGAGTTCCTCTGCTATCTTGTTACTATTCCGCCTTGAATCGTTGCATCTAAAGGTTTGGCTCACAAATGCCGGCCGAGCAGTGCGCCGGAAAATGTCCTCACTCTTTCTCATGCTTCACGCGTACTTCCTCAATCCCTCGTTACAGGTGCACTGAGGGAAATAGAAAACTAAGGAAGACGGTGCGCTGGGCCGACAGATTATTCCTAAAGAACACTACCTATGTTTTTTCTGCGCGTAAAAGTGACTGCGTTGCTGAAAAAATCACAAATGTAATTCCCACTGTCCTTAAAGGTCACGTGACTCTGACCTCGGAAAAGGTTACTTCTTTTACGACGTGTGTTTGGCGGAGCTCTCCGGCCAGTTCGACGGGCCGCTTCCCGACGTGAATGCCGTTGGTAGTTTGAGGTACTGAAGTTGATCCGTACAACGGCTACACGCAGGCTAAGTGCACAAAACGCTAGGCGAAAGGCTCAGCGCTCATGTTTTGTGTCTGATCTTTTTTCATCGTTTGGATTACGCTGTCTTAATTATAAGGCTCTTCGCATTCTTGGCTGGGCCCCCCGCATTGTTGTCTTCGTATTTCGAAGGTAATTGCCCACTAAAGGCGCAATAGCGTTCTGCGGGAAAGCAGAGAACCAATTTTCGTCGGCGAAGAGTTCCCGCTACCTAGCGCAGTTGCAGGAATAACCAAGGAGTACCGCCTCGTATACTTCGCTTTCTCGACATGTTATGCCGTATCAAGGCTCTTTTTTAGGCAAAAATGGCATATTTGTCATGAAGCGGCAGTCATTTATCAGTATAGCTTGAATCAGTTTTCCTCCTTATATTGCCCCTTTAATGACATTCTCCACTCACAAAAAATGGGGATCTCTTATTTAACACAAATCGCTCACTTGACGTTGGGCTCCACGCGCCTCACATATAACATAGTGACGCACAATGCGTGGGCAGAGGCTGCAATGCGGCCGTATAAATGTGCGCTGTAATAAAAAAATAACTTGCGAGTTGAGCTTACTCTCGGACGTCTTGGCTGTTTGACTCCCTTCGAGCACACGTCTCGAACGAACACCGGCTTTGCGAACACTATAGGCTTTCCGCCCTGTCTCTCCCCGTGCCCAGTGATGGAGATCATGCCGCCGCAGTACCGCATGATGATGAACGTGGGGTTCGGCATCGGATACACTATCCCCCTGCTGCTGCTGCCGCTGCTGGCCTACTACATCCGCGACTGGGGATACCTGCAGCTCGCCACGGGACTGTCGGCCCTCATGATGGTGCCCTTCTGGTTGTAAGTGCATACAACTGCTTGCGGTCGCTGACATCGAGACTCTAAATTGCCATTGATTTTCATCAAGCATGCATCGTTTTAGGCGCAGACATCCGCGCTTCAGCGCTCGTCTCGCAAGGTCACGCAGTCCGGCACTTCGCCCAAACAGAGTGCCCCTCTCTTTTTGCAAGGTCTCCATTAGTCTATCAGACCTTGAACAGTCTGAAATTAGTCTTGTCTATGTCTGGAAATCCGGCACCGGCAATAAAGCACTGAAACACAGGGAAGTCTACATCCCTGGTCGAGTCGAGGGGTCAAGCTCGATTCTCGCTACCGAGGACTACGCGCTAAACTCAGCAGCGGCGCGTCATTTTGTTCTTCTCAGGCCTGACAGGAATTTTTGTTTTTGAGCACTTTGCTGTTTGTTTCTTCTATGTTCAAGCAGGCTTTTACAAGCCCGGCAAAGCTCTTCTGGTACGAGCTCCCACTCGTTAATTTCTGTTTTTCTTCTTTTAAATCCTCTTTGAGAGGGCAATTTTATGGAAGGTTCTGACCGAAACGTAGTCGCAAATAATTTTCGGTTGGCGTTCTTTTCTCAATTAAATTCCTTTTTCAACTAGACAGACCTCTGTGGAATGTTTTATTTTTTGTTGAATTCAAACGCTGTCTATATGAGTTCATACGAGGCTCACTTGTGGTTCATATAACTCGTTTGAAACACATATGAAACACATATAAGAATGCATTCATATGAGATTTTTTGATAGGGTATAGGCTTTTTTGACACCAGTGTACTAAGCCCTAGCGGATTTCATCGAGTCCCGCTCGTCATACGGCTGCGAGAATTTTTGGCTTACGACCAGTCAAGCATGGCAAGTCTTTTATGGCACTACGTGTTTGCTTTAACGCGAGTAGGGCTCACCCAACACCTTTTAGTTTTGCAGGCTGATTTTAGTTCTCCCGTCCAAATAGAGATTTTTTATTGAAAAAAAAATATGGTGTCTCTTGTGACTAAGCATATCTCCATTTCTTGGAAAAAAAAGGAAAGTGACCACTATGGTATGGTTTTGGACAAAAAAATGGTCTCTTGGGAGATTGAAGCGACTTTGGCGTGTTTTTATTCAACCCACCGCAAAAACTTTTTTTAATCGCCACACGGCCTTACCAGCAAACACGTGGCGTTGCGCTAAGGGGACGTTTGTTACGTGCTTAGTGAACTGTCATCTGTGGGAGAAATATGAAAATATTGATAATTGCTACGTGTAGTGTCCTGATACTGTGTTTTCTTTTGGAGCTTTCTTCAGCGGACTCTTAAGAACGACTCCGAAATCACGCCCTAACTAGAAGATTGCGGCGCGTAACGCAATACTTCAGGATTCCGTGCGAGGTTTTCATGCTCATGGGTCTGTTTAGACTGCAGAAAAGCCGAATCGTGAATAGGCATTCAGAAAAACGCTTTAAACGAAGTCTCTGCTCAGAGCACAGTGCGACTATACGTTGCGCAACGTGAATCCCCTGACTGGTTGCTCTGACGCATGTGTGTATCTCAGAATTTTGAAGTGCGGGTGGAGTGACGCGTTCTGTTGCAGTGAAAATGTATGACAGGAACTCGGTATTCAATGTGAGTAAACAAGACATCAGGAGACCCAGTGTTGTTTTTTATTTTATGCGCTGTAGAAAGAAGAACACGTTCTTGGGCAAGTTGGTTCATAGCTTGAGTGGATGAAGCGCACAAAAAACACGGCACATAGGCAAAGACGGACACGGCACAGGCACTACTTGCAACTGTTTATTGGATACACGCACGGCTTATTTATAGCCAAGAGGTAGGGGTGATGGAAAAAAAAACACAAGCAAAGGGTAAAAGATACTGGCGATGGTATGGATACTGCATTGTAGGGAACAAAAGTGGCTCAAATCTTTCTAAACTTATCTAAAAATATACTCTCATTCTTATGTATGACTAGGGATGGGGTGCTGATGCAGGAACTCCCGCCTTTTTTAATCCGGTGGGCTTCTAGCAGTTCTCGGGCAGTCTTATCTTTACTTCTGCAAAGGATTTGAGTTTCCTGGAGCTTTAGTTGACAATTCTTCTTCTCTTCTTTGCCGCAGTCCTTGCAGTGACGCGGCAAATGTGACCCGGTACCAACTCTTAGCGACCGTTTGTGCTCGGTTAAACGTGCATTAATACATCGGGCTTTCTGGCCGATGTACACCTTTCTACAGGTCAGCGGGATGCTATAAACCACCCCCACAGCGCATTTCAGAAACGGGTTTACATGCTTAATTTCACATTCTGTTGATTTGGCATCATCATTTACAATCTTTCGACACAGCGATGCAAGTTTTCTGGGTGCAGAGAAGACCACTGGTACTTTGTATTTTGCA
Source organism: Amblyomma americanum (assembly GCF_052857255.1). Taxonomy (NCBI): domain Eukaryota; kingdom Metazoa; phylum Arthropoda; class Arachnida; order Ixodida; family Ixodidae; genus Amblyomma; species Amblyomma americanum. The sequence goes on from NC_135497.1 coordinate 498,024,737, forward strand.
GCAACGCGCTTAAGATTATGAGCCACTGATTGATTCCATACTCCCACAAAGTGGCTCATAATCTTAAGCGTGTTGCTGCAAAATACAAAGTACCAGTGGTCTTCTCTGCACCCAGAAAACCTGCATCGCTGTGTCGAAAGATTGGAAATGATGATGCCAAATCAACAGAATGTGAAATTAAGCATGTAAACCCGTTTCTGAAATGCGCTGTGGGGGTGGTTTATAGCATCCCGCTGACCTGTGGAAAGGTGTACATCGGCCAGACAGGCCGATGTATTAATGCACGTTTAACCGAGCACAAACGGTCACTAAGATTTGGTACCGGGTCACATTTGCCGCATCACTGCAAGGACTGCGGCAAAGAAGAGAAGAAGAATTGTCAACCAAAGCTCCAGGAAACTCAAATCCTTTGCAGAAGTAAACATAAGACTGCCCGAGAACTGCTAGAAGCCCACCGGATTAAAAAAGGCGGGAGTTCCTGCATCAGCACCCCATCGCTATAGTCATACATAACAATGAGAGTATATTTTTAGATAAGTTCAGAAAGATTTGAGCCACTTTTGTTCCCTACAATGCAGTATCCATACCATCGCCAGTATCTTTACCCTTTGCTTGTGTTTTTTTTCCATCACCCCTACCTCTTGGCTTTAAATAAGCCGTGCGTGTATCCAATAAACAGTTGCAAGTAGCGCCTGTGTCGTGTCCGTCTTTGCCTATGTGCCGTGTCTTTTGTGCGCTTCATCTTCTCATGTAGAAAGAAAACGTGCGGCGATGGCCTTGTGGACAAAGGCACTAAGAAACGAAGCTGCTCTGCTTGGGTCCCCGGTAGCTCGAATCCTGCACGGGGCTTATTTTTTCCTCTACCCCTAAAATATTCCCGTTCATTGCGCGTGTGCGTGCGTACGTGCGTGCGCGTGCTTATGACTCCACCACTGTTGCAAATGGGTCGCAAGCCCCAAGGGTAGCGTTGGCCTGGCGGCCTGGGGCACAGCTGGAAACATCCGAAGGTCCTGGCAAAGGATGAGTCGACTGCCAACAGAACAACTTGTTTATTCAAGCATCGCAAAAGAGCAGCCGGTCAGGGCGACCACGTTACTCGACGGAAGAAATCGAAGTCTCTTTTGGCGTCCGGGGCAGCTGCCGTTATACCCTCGGAGTCGAGGGCAAGAAGGAACGGCTCGGGATGAGGCGCACGAGACGGCGACGCACGGACATGTTGAGACGTGACGTGACGCGTCCACCGGGCCGGCGCCGGTCAGACCTCCTCGCCTCCCAGTTGGGGAGCTACTCTCCCCGGCTTGCGCGCTTTGACAAGCGTGGGCACCAACATGCACACACACACACGCACACACGAAGACACGTGGCATTGAAACCTGCCTGGACGCGCTTGGCGGGAGGCGTTGCGGCAGCACTGAACGGGCCAAAATGACCGCCACTTTGAACGAAGCCCCGGCGTCCGTTGCATCCGCGCCGGCTATACCGCGCGTCGTAGGCGAAACGTAACACCACCCACCGCTGGGTGCAGCTCTGGGCACCCACTGGTGAAAACCACTCCCAAACTTGAGCTTCCACCCACCTGCACCCTCCAGAACCTCCACTCGCCTATCACCGTTCTGCAGAAGCCCGCGCAGCACCAGAACGAAAAAGCGACAGCGAAATCCACTTCAAAATGCAATTTGGAAGGCGGTCAATGTAAAAGTGAAATTAACAACCGATACTGCTAACGGCGATTTGTCCCATCACATTGCGTGACCATTCGGGCCGAAAGTTTCGGAATATTCGAGATAAAATCGGCCTTATGTTCAGCGTTAGGTTCAAGACCGCAGCAGTTTCAGGACGTTGTCGACCTTATAGTTTGCCGAGAATGGTATCCTAAACGAGTTCATTCCTAAGACTGTTTGGAAAATTGGTGGCTTAAAACCATGGATGAGACCCAAGGGTGGGCTATTGGGAGTAAAATTCGAACTAGACTCTAAGTTGAGCCTCTGTTTAATAGGGCGGAGATGGTAACTTTTTTTCTGCTTCGGATAAACAATTGCGGAAACTTTCAGCTTCAGTATAGGAATCGGCTCGCCTTGATTTCATGAACGGATGTTCACCTAGTTTGCCAAGAGTGTCATCTAATGTGTTTGTGCTTAAAAGTATACACTTACAAGAGCAATGCAATCAGCGAACTATTGATGAAGTTGTGTAATTTAGGGCCAGCTCCGCCATCGCCGTACATCATTGAAGCGGGAGAAGAGGGAGCTATGTAGTCATTGCCAGTTTTTTTGCCCAATTGAAAAACCGCCTCCTTGCGAGAAGCCGAACGGTGTAATGCATTGAAAACAATAAATTTTCAGCTGTGGGATTTGTGCAGTTAATGGAAGCCAATCTTTCATGTAACTGCGTCTTCCTACGCAAAGGCGGCTCGAATATTTGAGATTTCGCCGTCCCAGTGCTGCAAATTGGGATGAAAGTTTTGCGAAAATATTGTGGGGTTCTAAATTCCACTCAGGCGCACTCATTCGCCATTTGAGTGAAATGACTCTATTCTTTCGGCGCGGCTCAATTTATTGGTTAGAAAAGCCACCGCTAGATGGCGCACTGTTCCCAAACGAAACTCTTCGTGTAACGAAGCAGTGTTGACATGCGCCGTCACCGTGGTGGTCCCGCGTTCTCTTTCTTCCCAGCATCCTGCAGGAGTCTCCGCGCTGGCTGCTGACCAAGGGCCGCATGAAGCGTGCTGAGAGGTCTGTGGTGCGCATACTGAGGATCAACCGACGGCCCGTGCCCGACATGGACCAGGTCATGAGCGACCTGGTTCTCTTCGCTAAGTCGGTGAGCGCAACGCATCTCACGCCGGGCGAATCGGCGCTGGTTGTGCCCACGAGTTCGAAACTATTTATGGCGTCACTTTCAAAGAGAGAAGGAGCACAAGCCGGAGTTGTCTTATATTGATAAATTACCGCGTTCTGACAAAACAGAGGCTTGTTTTACTGAACAGGGAGCTTTCACAAGGTAGGAATTGTTAAAGAAACAAACACATAGGACGGTTGCCACGTTGCAACGCGAGGTTGAGCGAACGCAGTTGAAATGTTTTTATATTTCACGATGTATTGAGGTAGAGAATATGAGAGAAACTTTGTATTCGTATGGTTATGAGCGGTATTTTGTAGTTTTCCACGCCTGCTCATTCTTCGAGCAGCGCTCCCCTCCAGTCTGCCGCGTTAGGCGGGCTACATGGTTCGCAGCAGCCGCTGCCGATAGACTGTGCTACACTCCTCCACATCGGCCTTGCTCTCCCTCCTCCTCCCATGCTGACCTCTCTTCGGGTGGTTCCCGTGGTAGCCACCCTCCGGTTGGTCGTTCCTCGCCATACCTTCTCTTACCTCCACCCTTCGGTTGCGCCTTTTTACGCTCTCGCTGTACTCTCCTCCTTGCACGGTAGCCATCCTCCAAGTTGTTCCCGTGGTAACCACTAAATGGCTACGCCGACCACTGCTATCACTACAACAGCGACGAAAAATCCACACGCCAAACAGCTCTCGCTGTAAAATGATGTACAGACATCGCCATCAGCGGCCGTTTTCTCATGCCGGCAGCGGTCTGTCGGGGCAGGGGCTCCGATTCCTGAGGCTAGACCACACAGCCTCTCACTTTCATGCAGTGTGTAATCAGGGAGTTGACCCCCTTCGGTTGTGTCCTCACAAATTTGAATCGAGTGGCGGGAAAATTTTTTACTCCAATTTCCTCCCTAATAAAACTCTTCTTTCGTTGCCAGACAAACAACAGCTTAGTCAGAAAGAACCAGAAAATCAATTTTTAATGAGAAAAATTAGATGGAATTGTTTTAGTCTCGTTGTAAGGGTCCAGGTGCTTTTAATGCGTGCACCTAATTGCCCTGCTGTGTCATGCCCAACAATTCCGGCCAAAAGCATTTTCAGCGGCAAACCGTTCCTGAAGCATTTTTTTTCATGTAATGTAACATTTCACTATAACATTCAATATATCCGCAGATCACCCGACATCAGTCCTGCATTTTTTTACAAGTGGTTCTGTTTGGTGGGAAAAATTTGTGTGCAGGGCATGCAACTATCTCTCTGGGAGAACACCTTCGCTGCCCTGCACGAGGGTGGGCGAGGGATTTCCAGCGATTCCATCGAACAGTTACGACTACCATAGAAAATCAGTCGGGAACGGTTTTGACGATAACAAAACCGTGAACAGAAAAAAATGTACAAGACTGCCGTCTAATGGTCTGCGGATATATTGGTTGTTATAGTGAAATCTTGCATTATATGAAAAACTGGCGTCCTTAAACGGTTTCCGGCTCAAATATGATTTTATCCTGAATTGCTAGGTATGCGGACACATCCAGGCTCTTTATTTTCAAGATTGCAAGAAAATTGTCATTGCAGTCGGAGGCTGCTATTAAGAATATCCTTACCAGTGTGGCACGTAGTGAGCATGTGAACGTGCTTTTCGAGGATGTTTTCTAGCTACATGTGGAAAATATTCAATCAGTTTATATTCTCAGGATTTAGCAGGTACCAATTTGCCAATATACTGCGATTTGTTTACTGGTTCTTAATTAGCGTAGGCACAATTCAGCTGGGCTTGAATCACAAATGTGAAGTATGAGTAACAAAGCACAGAAGACCATCATTTGAGCTGAAAGAGGAACATGTTCTGATGGGCGCTCGGCCGCCGGAGATTGAGTCGCCAACTTGAATACCCCTCCTATGCACTTTAAATTAACGCGACGGCGAAACAGTTCGACAGCCACATTCGGCAAAACGAGAACTGGAGAAGCTGCAGTGACTTCGTTGCAATTAACAGCGCGGCCGAATGACGAGATCAGAGAAATCTGCGTTGAGCTGCAACTAGCGTTTTGTTCAGGAAACATAAACGTAAATATACAAAAAACACCTCATAAAATGCATATAGAAGCTCATATAAATCGACGTATCCAGCATACAACACGGAGCAAAATAAGAGGTACTAACGCATGTGTAGCGCAGCTGAATGGCTCCTAATTAATCTGTCTTTCGCTTCGACGATGCGATGCACGTGGACGATTGGTCTGGTGAACTGGCGTGCATGGCGATAGTGTCATTAACTAGCGGCGTACAACCACAGGGACGGCAATGCGCTCTGAAATGCATTTGCGCTTGACGTTTTTTTTTTTTGCTCTACTAAGCTCTTTTGGGCGTGCGGTGAAAGCCTCCTGCCTGTATATGTTAATGATGATGACGAAATATTTATGGCGCAAGGGCATCTGCGGCCAAAGAGCGCCGTGACACAAGGGACTTTCGTCTTTTCAAGGCGGGGTCAAAATAACCATTTCCCAGACATTTCACCCTAAATAAGCGGTGTACCAGGCCAAGGGAAAGCTTGTGCCTATTTGAATCGCTGCATGGTGGGTACCCAGCGGCACAGGGGATCGAACCCCGGTCCTCCCGCATGCATCCCCCCGGTCTGTACGATGCACAACACCAAAGAAGAGAGTGAGTGGTTGTGAGCTACTCCTTTTGCACAAGAGAATGGAGAATTATGCATGTTTGACTGAACGTTAACAAAACGGTTGAGCCTTTCTATGCCGTCTGTGTCCGACCATCGCTCAAGCTGACCTAACCAAATGGCCTTTTACCTTTCAATCGATGCAAAATGAAGTTTTCTGACGCATTGAAGCAGACGGTTGGGTCAATACTTAGCGCTTGTCCACTCTTCCCCTGTTTTTATCTCTGCAGGAGTCCAAAAAGGCGACGGCGTTCCACTTCGTGGACTTCTTCAGAACGCCTAAACTGAGGCGGAACACACTGGTTCTCTTTGCGCTGTGGTGAGTGCAGGCATGGTTGTGGCCCATCCTTTGCTGAACAGGTCGTCGACAGACGGAAGCAGTGGGAATCACTTACGGTGTTGCCATGATGATGAGAATGCCATCACATTCGCCTCAGTGTGCATGCTACCGTCGCAATCGTTAGTCGTATATTGCTTCTTGTAGAAATTGAAATTAACGCGCGAGAAAGCGAGCCCCTTGTCTAGGGCAGAGTCCGTCCTTGAATTAATGAAAAACTTGTGAAAACTTCTCCGCCTCTGCACATAAAGTCACTCCCATAGGGGCTCTGAATAAAGGTGTGATATGCCTGGGATGTGAGAGGACACCGCTTCACAAATATCATTAGAATTAGAATTGAATGAAATTGCATGAAATGCAGCGATAATGTGTCACGCGAGAGGAGCAAACAAACATGGTCTGCAATATCCAAAGCCTAGATAGTATCAACTCAATAGCTTTTGTTTGTTGAAGCTATATCTCACGCTTCTAATTTTTTCTTACAAGTGTATATTCTTTTTTACTTCTTGTAAATGTAAATTTGTCTTCCTCTTGTTTCGTACGCATATTAGCATTCGCCAAATTATTTAACTCCAATCAATGTAGCAAGATAGATAGATAGATAGATAAAGAGGAGGAGGGAAAGACAGGGATGTTAACCAGAAAGGGGTTCCGGTTGGCTAACCTGCACTGGGGAAGAGAGATTAGGGGACTAAAAGGAGAAAGAGAGAAGGGGAAAAATGCATAACACACACACGCACAACGCTGTCACAATTTGTCACTCAATCCAGTCGCTCTCAAGTGGGCAAAGAGTGCCTTGTATGCCTTGAGGGCAGTCGACTGTTGTTGCCACGGACCGAGGATCTTTTGCTCTGTTAATGGGTGAGGATTGAGGCGGTCCAGGGCACAACACAGTGTATGTCTTGCCCTCGCAAATGCAGGGCACTCACAGAGAAGATGAGCGATGGCCTCCTCACAACCGCAGATTTCAAAGGCAGGACTGTCGGCCATCCCTATCCGGAAAGCATAGTTGTTGGTAAAAGCAACACCGATCCATAAACGGCATAACAATGTTGCGTCGCGACGTGCTAAATTACGTGGAAGACGAAGGCGCAGTCCAGGGTCCAGTGCCTTGAGGCGGAGGTTGCAAAACACTCCCGTGTTCCACGCTAAAAGTGTGAACTCCAGCGCCAAAGGGCGAAGCCCGCACGCTGCGTCAGGTATTGATATTGGGATCCTCACTGGAAGTGCGTCGTTGTGAGCAGAACGCGCAGCCGCATCAGCCTGGTGATTACCGTTAATACCACAGTGTCCTGGCAGCCATTTGAAAAATGATGTCATGACCTTTGGAAACGGTGCCCTGGTACAGTAGACGGATCTCAGCAACAAGTTACAAATACGGTTTATTTTCATGTTTGTACAAAACATGGGGAGATGGAAGAAAAAGCTGCTGAACAGCAACTTGACAGTGTCCCAGCCCCTTTGTCTACATAGGCAACAGCAGCTCATACAATATACATATACTGATCAGCATACACACACACACACACACACACACACACAAAAACACGTTTTGATGGATATTTTATACGTCACTAAAATTGGCAAAATACAATTTCCGTGAAATGTATAGGTACGAAACGCAGTGTAAGTATGCATGATTGAAAATACTTCAAAGATTTGAAAGAACAGCAGTTATAAAACCAAACAGAAGAATTAACAGGTACACAGAGCATACAGATCAAACCTGAGAAAAAAAATTCTATAAAAGGTAGTGCATAGGTAGTACAATTGTAGCATTTGAGAAAGAGAAAAAAAGTAATTACCCTTTTCTCAACCCTATTTCTAAACAACTAAAGAAATAAATCTCTGAACTCTGTTTTCGAAATGCTCATCACATCAATTTCTTTGCGAAAAAAATAATTTAATACACTTGGTACTGTGTGTCGTAACATTTGTTCACCATAATTAGTGCGGTTACGATGAACTTCCCAGTGCTCAGGATGTCTGGTTGTATAATAATGGGTATTCATTTGCAAGTTTGCCAGATTAGTTATGAGATTAATGCCTTGTTTCTTTTCATCCCTTAACTTTTTACAAAGATGATAGTTATACAAGTTCTCTATGCTAATTAGTCTAAGCTTTCTAAGCAAGCTGTCTACTGAGTAGTCTGGTGAAGAATCTGAAATAATCCGGATTACTTTATTTTGAATTACCATCAGTTTCTTGATATTTGTTGAGGTTGTCTTGCCCCAAACTAAAAAGCAGTAATTTATGCGCGATAAAAACAGTGAATGATAAATTAGCAGTCTTGTGCTTACAGGAAATAGGTCTCGATGCCGGTAGATTAATCCTATAGTGCGAGCTAGGGTCGTGATAACATGATTAGTGTGCGAGTCCCACAGCATGTGCTCTGAAAAAATTACGCCTAGAGTTTTAAATTCTGTCACAATTTCTATCGGCTGACACTGTATTTGAAGAATATTATTTGGAACAATGCCTCTGCCCTTCGCTCGGAAAATGACTGCTTTAGTTTTTTGGGTATTAATAACCAAGCCGTTGCAGGAACACCAATCATGAAGTTTGCTTAAAGTGTTGTTTGCATGATTAACAAGTATTTCGTAATCGTCACCTTCGAGAAACAGGCTGGTGTCATCTGCGTAGATCAGGACTTTTGTATCACCATCAATTTTAACAACATCGTTTATAATAATAATAAATTTATTTCTGCCTCAAAGGTATATGGACAGAGGAGCTGCAGAAAAAGCTGTAAAAAATACAGCTTGACAAAGCCGCAGCCCCCATTTTTACAGGCAACAGCAGAAGACAAAAAAAAGTAAGGGCCCAAAATGCTGCCCTGAGGGACACCAAACGAAGTACATTGAAATGTGGAGGTGCTGTTGTTTAGTGAAACAGACTGCATGCGAGTACTAAGGTATGATTCTATTAACTTCAAGGCAACACCACGAATTCCGTAGAATTCTAATTTTCTCAGCAAAATACCCCGGTTAAGAGAATCAAATGCCTTTGTAAAGTCTATAAAAAACTACCAATACGTATCGTTTTTCTTCAAGTTTTTTTTAGAATGAACTCTTTTTGATGAAGCAGGAGAAGTTCGGTGGAACAATGTTCCCTAAAACCGTATTGACAGTCAATCAGGATGTTATGTTTATCTGTAAATAAAACCAGACGTGAATGGATGGCGTTTTCAAGCCCTTTGGAAAAAATTGGTAAAATAGAAATTGGTCTGTAATTTGCTAAATTATTTTTGTCACCTTTTTTGTGTAGAACGCAAACCTTTGTACACTGTAGCTGTGCTGGAAATACTCCACTTGACAGACAAAGATTGAAAATATGGGCAAGTGGGACAGCAATAATTTCAGCAGTGAATTTAATCGGTCGGACTTGAATGTCAAAGATATCACTGGAGCTAGTATTTCTTAATTTCATGATAACAGAGAAAACTTCCGTTTCTGAAACTGGAGTCAAGTAAATTGTCTCAAGACAACTGCCAGTCAATATTGGGTGCAGTCTCCTGACGGTGCAGGAAACTTCAAGTTTACTAGGTAGTCATTGAAAACATTAGCTAGATCAGTTCCTGAAATCATTGTGCCATTCACAACAATTTCACTAATTCTTTTTGATGCCTGCACGTTTTGAAATATTGAGTTTAGTTTTTTCCATGTCACGGCCGCGTTTTTGGATGATCCTAAAAAAAGATTATTGAAATAGTTATCTCTGGCATGCTTAAGTTCCTTGTTTAATTTATTACGATACTTCTTAAATGATTTAAGCAGTTCGGGATCCCATTGCTTAAGAAATGCTGGGTACATTGTATACTTTGTTTTTATTTTAGCAAGTAAATATCGAGTAATCCATGGTTGTCTGATCTTTTTCGATTTGGAAGAATTCAAAAATGGAAAGCTTGTTTCGTAAGCAGTTCTTAACAAGTTAAAGAAGATATCAAAAGATATGTTTGCCTCAGATGAAGAAAGCACGTTCTCCCAAGATACAGTTGATAGTTTTTGGCGGAAATTTTTCAAGTTTCTGGATGAAACATTTCTAGAAGGGATCGGAAGGCTAGTTTCTTTTTCATGATGTGGGATGACTACATGTACAGGTAAGTGATCGCTAAGATTGCAAGCTATGACTCCAGATGCAAAAAGTTTTGATGGAGGAGCTGATGAGAAAGAAATCTATTAGCGTCGAAGACGTACTAGTAATTCTAGTTGGAGAAGAAATAGCATTATTTAGGTCATAGCTCTCGTATAACCATATCATTTCTTTTGACTCACGAGTATTAGAAGTCAAGTCAATGTTAAAGTCCCCACCACAAATTAAGTTAAGCTTACTAGTTGTGCATTATTGAAACATAGTTTCTACGGAAGCACAGAATGTAGCGTGATCACCATTAGGGGGTCGGTACACGACAGAAAAGACATGGTTACACATTGCTATTGTTAACATTTCGCATTCAGATTTCGAAGAGGTCAAATCAGGCAAAAGGTCACATCTGAGATTTTCTTTCGCTAACAAGGCAACGCCGCCACCACAGCGTAAAGAGCGATTCAGGTAGAACACCTCATATCCGGGTATTGAAAAAACATTGTCATTTCTAGTATACCAGGTTTCTGAGAGCATAATGTGACATTCCGTGTGTGATACGAGGATCCACGTTCGACGGCGCAGCGTAGACGGGGAACCGTGACAGCGGCATCATCAATTGCCCAGCCATGCTCTTTGAGTGACGACCGGAAAAACCGGTCCCGCCGCCGCCCCGGGGAAACAGGCTTTGTCCTCCCCAATTTCCGGTTGCATTCCAGGACAGGGGAGCTGTCAGCGGGCCAGAGCGCGCCGTACCACAGCCGACGCTATGCGAAACCGCGAAGACGACATTCTTTCCCTCCCCCCCTTTGTCGTGGGCTATCGCCGGGAAGGCACCCACAGCTTCCCAGAAGGGCCGCGACGGACACCTGTCATGGCGGACAGGCAGTACTCGCCAAGAATGTGGAAAGACAGGCGCTAGTGAATTAGCTCCGAAGAGAGAGCCTGTGTATACTCTCACTTGAGAGAGAGTGGTGGCGTTTTTGTTGTTTATTTAGTTTGTATTGTTAACAGACTCTGGGGTCGAGGCTAAGCCCAGCCCAAGGGGTGGTCCCCATCTCGCATGTTATTTTGGATTGGAGAATTGATGCTTTGGGCGGGCCACTGGAAATGACCGCCCTTAGTCCTTTGTTAATCAAGTGCTTAAAAGCGCATGTAAACGGATGCAGTTCAGTCTGAGCTGGGGCTCCATGCTTAGCATGTAATGTGATGCTACTTAGGCACTAACCTGCCCGGTCGATGAGTAAAGAAGTGCAAAGTTTGTTCTTTTGTAAATTCAGTTCTGCTTTTTCCAGTTTAACTCTCTGTATATGTATGTTGTAAAATTATGCTCTGCTGTCATCATCTACAAGCTCGCCTCCTGTTCATCCTCCAAGCCGAACGACACTAGAGGAAGGGTTTGTGAACCATCCTCGAAGAAACGGACGACTATTGAAATTCTACTGCAAGCACGCTCAGGACGACATCGTTTGCCAAGAGGGCCTTCAGCGCCGAAACCCGTCAGCGTGCAGCTTCTGCCAGCAACCGCTCGAGCCCAACTCCGGAGCCACTCCATCGCCCCCATGAAGTCGTCGGCACGTAAGCTCGGACGCCCCAGCCTCTGATGTATAATCTTCATCATGTGTAATTATTGAATATACCTGTTTGTTTAAACTGAGCCATACGGTGTCTCTTTGCCTCTCCGTCCCGTGTGGACCTGCGCATTATGGGGGTCATCACACTGGTGTCAGAAGTGGGGTCTCAAAAGCAAATGTCCTCTGAATGCTGTGACATTCATGACTTCAAAATTGTAATCAAAAGGGAATCACGGGACTGATTGTGGGACTTTTACCCCCATTTGAGAGGCTTGAGGCACTGGAGGGCTTGAAAAAAAAAATGACTGTATCTGAGGGAGCTCCCACTCCACAGCCGTCGCTCGGAGCAAGCATGCTGGCATTAGGAAGCGTCATTCCGACGTTTACGGGAGATAAGACAGGGGTTCCAATCTGCGATTTCTTTTCCATGCTAGAAGAGATTGGGAAAATGGGGGGATGGTCCGATGCTCAAATGCTGGGAATGGCGAGGTGTAAGATGGCAGGAGCTGCTCATGATTTTGCCTGGCGAGACGAAAAAGTAAAATCCACAAAATCATTTGCGGAATTTAAGAAGCTCGCGTTTGAGCATTTCGACACTGAACCACGTCACGTGCGGGTACAGAGGTTCCGTGACGCCGGACAGATGGTAGGGGAGGACGTGCGAACATTTGCGTCGCGGCTTCAGCGCCTAGCACGCGATACGTTAAGCAGGGAGGAGGAAGGAGACCAGTTAAGGAAGAAATACGCGGAGGATATACTTAAAGAGGAAATGACCGCTTTGTTCGTGGCTGGTCTGCAAGACCCCGTGCGCCGGTTCGTGCTCTCGCGCAAGCCGAGCAATTTCGACCAAGCCGTGGAGGCCGCATTGGATGAGGAACGAAATGAGGCGTTAACGACAGCCGCAGCGAGAGTACGCGTCATAGAGAGAGCGGTGCTCAACCCTGAGGTTGCTCTCTTGACAGAGCGGTTAGATCGCTTGGAACAGCTGCTAACTCAGCAGGTAGAACGCCAGGTTGAAGCGCGCGCTCAACAGCGCCCATTCGCTGGAAACCGGAGACCGCCACAAAGCTACAGGCGCGGTATGCGAGATTTTGAAGAAATCGTATGCTTCGCTTGCCAGGATCGCGGACACATCGCCAGGTTCTGCCAAAACGTGCGCCGTGGGGAGCCACAAAGAGAAGCAGGCGAGACACGCCCTAAGCAAGCCTACAGCGGGGCTCCAGATACCGAGTCAAAAAACTAGTTAGTCCTCCCCAGCCTGAGGAGCGTGGGGAGGGAGCAGTAGATGATGAGGTGGTGGTAGTTTGTGTGGCCGACGAGGCATGCCCTGTTGTGCGTTGCAAGTTAAATGGTTGTTGTATGGAATTGTTGATAGATACGGGGTCAAAGGTGACATTGCTTAAGGAGAGCAGTTTTAACACGCTTCGAAGGAAGGGGGACCGCGAGGTGTTGGAAGCGTCTGGTGGTATGGCAACCAAATTTGTAGGCATAACGGGGGATCCTCTTGGCATAAGTGGACTCTACCGGTTACACTTCTCTCTCGGCGGAATTGCATTGGAGCACCCCTGCTACGTATGCCCGGACACGGTGTCTCTGCCAAACGGAGTGTCAGGTATATTAGGGCAGGATTTTTTGAGAAAAGGGAAAGTAGTAGTTTCATTCTCTGAGGAAGAGGTTAATGCGGGCGGATCAAAAGTTCCGTTTTTGAACAGGAGAGGGGCTGAGATTCGCATTACCGATATTGACACCCGTCAAACAGTGGGATCATTGGAGAAGGTATATTCGCGGGTTGCCGTCAGGCTGGTCGAGGAGGCGGTCGTCCTTCCTTGGTCGGAGCACATTTTGTACGCGTTTGTGCCTTCAGATGTAGAGAGCGGCGCCGTGGGAGTGCTTGAGCCGGTCGACTCTCTCAGCAATGGCCTGAAGGCAGCCGCGTGCCTCGTGACAGTTAATGACGCCCACAGAGTGCCCCTACGGGTGGTTAACTGTAGCCAGCAGCCACTGAGCCTTCCCAAGAACAAAACATTGGCTTTCTTCACCTCTGCGATAGAGCAACGTGAGCCCACCGATACGTTACTCGCAACTGTAGAGCATGCTAGTCCTTCGGCTGCTCCAAAGGTGTCGTTCGATCTTTCTCACGTAAAATCCAGGGAGAGGGAGGCTCTGGCTGGTTTGCTGAACGACTACTCGGAGGTATTCGCCGCGTCCAACCTGGATTTGGGCTGCTGTGGCGTTATAAAGCACAGGATAGAAACCGGCACTTCATCGCCCGTTTACCAGCGTGCGTACAGGATTCCTTACTCCCAACGTGAGGAGATGGAGCGGCAGGTGCAGGACCTGATTGATCGCGGCATTGTCGAACACTCAAAGTCACCCTGGGGAGCACCAGCACTATTGGTGGAAAAGCCAGATGGCTCGTATCGATTGGTAGTGGACTACCGCAAACTAAATGCCGTAACTCGCATCGATCCATACCCCATCCCCAATATACAGGAGACGCTTTCTCAGCTGGGCTCTGCCAGGTACTTCACGGTAGTGGACATGGCGGCGGGATTCTGGCAGATAGCAATGGATCCGGCAGATGCCGAGAAAACGGCATTCAACACGCCCTCAGGGCACTATGAATGGAAAAGAATGCCGATGGGTCTGGCCAACAGCCCTGCTGTCTGGCAGAGAACCGCTGATGTTATCCTGGCAGGTCTTCTAGGGAGGCTGTGCTTCGTGTATATGGATGACATTATCATATACAGTGGCAGTTTTGATAACCATTTGCGCGATATTGAGCAGGTTTTGGTGCGACTAAGAGCAGCGGGTCTCAAACTGAAGCCCTCTAAGTGCCAATTCCTCAAAAACGAGGTGAAATACCTCGGGCACGTTGTTTCAGCTGACGGCGTGCGACCGGACCCTGAGAAACTAAGGTGTGTCTCGGATTTTCCATCCCCGACTAGCGTCCGCCAGGTCCGGCAGTTTCTCGGCCTGATCGGTTACTACCGAAGGCACATAGAGGAGTTCGCCAAGATCGCTAAGCCGCTCACCGCCTTAACAGCCAAAAATGTCGCCTTTCGTTGGGACGAAAACGCGGAGAATGCTTTTGGGGCCCTGAAAAGGAAGCTAATGAGTGCACCGCTGTTACGCCACCCGGATTTTAGTTTGCCCTTCGTTATGGCCACAGATGCGTCAAAGTTCGCAGTTGGTGCCGTGCTATCTCAGGTTATCGAGGGCAAAGAACATCCCGTTGCTTTTGCTAGCCGACAGTTGAGCCCCACAGAGCAAAAGTACGGAGCTACGGAAAGGGAGTGCCTCGCCGTTGTCTGGGCAGTAAAGCACTTCAGATGCTACCTTTACGGCCGCAAATTCAAGCTAGTCACAGACTGCCATCCTCTGAAATGGGTGATGAGTGTCAGGGACCCTAGCTCGCGACTCGCTAGATGGAATCTACACCTGCAGGAATACTGCTTTGAAGTTGAGCACAAGTCAGGAAAGACACATCTGAACGCTGATGCACTCAGCCGCACAGCTGCCGTGGCAGCTATAGAAGAGTTTGTCCCCGTAGTCGACCCCGCCGAATTACGCACAGAGCAGTGCAAAGATCCTGACCTGAAGCGAATAATCGAAAGCTTAGAGGGCGCACCGTCTCATCCCGAACAGCTAGGTTATTTCATTGACAAAGACGGCACCCTGTGTCGGCGCACGAGGCCAACCAGGAAAGGGAGACCAGAGAAAACCGCTTGGGAGAGAGTCGTCATACCTCGGTCGTGGACAGAAAGGGTTCTTCGCGCGTTTCACGATGCGCCATGCGCCGGTCATTTTGGCGTAGCGAAGACACGCAGGCGTGTGGAGCGTTTGTACTTTTGGAGTGGCATGCGACAGGATGTTAGAGACTACTGTGCGAAGTGTCATTCCTGTCTCGAAAGAAAAACACCCAAGGGACGAAGACCAGCTCCAATTCAGCCGTTCCCTGAGGTTTCGGCTCCCTTCGAGCGGACAGGTATGGACATAATGGGCCCATTGCCCACGACCACTTCCGGAAACAAGTACATTTTAGTATTTGTCGACCACCTTTCAAAATACGCGGAAGCGGTAGCACTCCCAGATCAGAAGGCAGACACGGTTGCAAGAGCATTTGTCGAACAGATCGTGCTCCGACATGGACCCCCGAGGCAACTCTTGACAGATCGGGGAACGAACTTCGTGTCGCAGCTAATGAGGAGAGTTTGCGAGCTGCTTAAGATCGCTAAGAAGCAGACAACACCGTACCATCCGGCTTGCAACGGCGCGGTGGAGCGACTGAACCAAACCGTGGCCGGGTTCCTGTCGCATTTTGTTTCGCGCGACCAGCGGGACTGGGACTTGTGGCTCCCGTATGCAATGTTTGCCTACAATTCCGCAGCACACGAGAGCACGGGCGAATCGCCATTCTTTCTTCTCTACGGCCGAGACCCGGATCAGCCTAGTGAAGTGCCAGAGGGCCCCCGTCGTGTCCCATACGCTTCACTGGACGACTATAAGGTTGAGCTAGAATCGCGCTTGCAAGTGGCGAGGGACATCGCAAAGGAGTCCTTAAAGAAAGCGGCGAAGCGCAGGAAGGAGGTGCACGATCGCAGTGCTAGAGACGCGCCGTTTGATGTGGGGGACAGCGTGTACATTGAAAACTGCCAAAGGCAGATTGGGCTAGCTCGTAAGTTCCAGACGAAGTGGAGAGGACCGTGCGAGGTTGTCGAGAAGCTTTCTCCGGTAAACTTCAGAGTCCGAGACGTGAACCGGCGTTTGATAAGGATACACGCAAATCGCCTCAAGTCGGCACCGGTTCAGTATTCACGAAATGAGGAAAGGGAAAGCGCGGATTTTGATGGGGACAGAAGTGAAGCGGAGCGCGCAGATAGTTCGCAAGAAACGCCCTCTCCTGCATTTGTTCGGCAGGCGCCCGAGGTGACGGCCGGAATGCCACCGGATTTACTTCATGCATTGCTAGAAGAAGAAGCGCGCGAGGTTGCCGCGCAGATAACGCCAGGAGAGGCTCCTGCCACGAGCCCTCGCGAGTCCCAAAGCAGACAAAGGGGCACAGACTTACTTAGTATGACTCATGAAGGCCGATATCCGCTGCGAAATCGGAAAGCTAAGTCGGACTAATGGCGTAAACAGAGCGGAGTTGTGAACTGGTTAGAATTGTGTAATGCCGCAGCTCATAACATTGCTATGTGCTTATGTGTTAAGTTATCGGAGTTGGTAGTTAAACCTTTCTGTCATTAAGTAACACCTGCACAGGAGAGCATGCGGAGCGCATGCAGAACCTGCCCTACTTCCTTTCGTTATCTATATTTTTGTCTGTGCCGTGATCGTGCTAGAAGTGGGGGCTCCTTTGTAACTGTGGTAAATTTATTTTCGTCCAGTTTGGACTAGAAAGGAGAGGCTTGGGTGCTGAGTTTCATGTTTATCTGTAAAAGAAGATCAGTGCTGCCCCTGGAGACGCCAGTATTGACAGCGGAGGCATATGGTGTTGTGCAGTGGTGTTGAATGCAGCGAAAAGTGTTTTGTCGGACGCACTGTGCGAGGCGATTCAGAAAGACAAGGGGAGCTGCGTGGACTCAAATGTTCGGAGAACATTCTTCTGGAGGGTGAGCGAGTGTGACATTCCGTGTGTGATACGAGGATCCACGTTCGACGGCGCAGCGTAGACGGGGAACCGTGACAGCGGCATCATCAATTGCCCAGCCATGCTCTTTGAGTGACGACCGGAAAAACCGGTCCCGCCGCCGCCCCGGGGAAACAGGCTTTGTCCTCCCCAATTTCCGGTTGCATTCCAGGACAGGGGAGCTGTCAGCGGGCCAGAGCGCGCCGTACCACAGCCGACGCTATGCGAAACCGCGAAGACGACATTCTTTCCCTCCCCCCCTTTGTCGTGGGCTATCGCCGGGAAGGCACCCACAGCTTCCCAGAAGGGCCGCGACGGACACCTGTCATGGCGGACAGGCAGTACTCGCCAAGAATGTGGAAAGACAGGCGCTAGTGAATTAGCTCCGAAGAGAGAGCCTGTGTATACTCTCACTTGAGAGAGAGTGGTGGCGTTTTTGTTGTTTATTTAGTTTGTATTGTTAACAGACTCTGGGGTCGAGGCTAAGCCCAGCCCAAGGGGTGGTCCCCATCTCGCATGTTATTTTGGATTGGAGAATTGATGCTTTGGGCGGGCCACTGGAAATGACCGCCCTTAGTCCTTTGTTAATCAAGTGCTTAAAAGCGCATGTAAACGGATGCAGTTCAGTCTGAGCTGGGGCTCCATGCTTAGCATGTAATGTGATGCTACTTAGGCACTAACCTGCCCGGTCGATGAGTAAAGAAGTGCAAAGTTTGTTCTTTTGTAAATTCAGTTCTGCTTTTTCCAGTTTAACTCTCTGTATATGTATGTTGTAAAATTATGCTCTGCTGTCATCATCTACAAGCTCGCCTCCTGTTCATCCTCCAAGCCGAACGACACTAGAGGAAGGGTTTGTGAACCATCCTCGAAGAAACGGACGACTATTGAAATTCTACTGCAAGCACGCTCAGGACGACATCGTTTGCCAAGAGGGCCTTCAGCGCCGAAACCCGTCAGCGTGCAGCTTCTGCCAGCAACCGCTCGAGCCCAACTCCGGAGCCACTCCATCGCCCCCATGAAGTCGTCGGCACGTAAGCTCGGACGCCCCAGCCTCTGATGTATAATCTTCATCATGTGTAATTATTGAATATACCTGTTTGTTTAAACTGAGCCATACGGTGTCTCTTTGCCTCTCCGTCCCGTGTGGACCTGCGCATTATGGGGGTCATCACAATAATGACATCAAACGAAAAACCAATACTATCAAAAAACAAATCTAAATACTGATGTTTATTTCTGGCAGACTGAATATTCAAATGAAAAGCCTTTAAACCTTTGAGACGCTTACTACCAAGATGCGACTTTTGTCAGGAGTTTGTCAGGAGTAATAAGCATAAATAGGTCGCGACACTTGTAGAAACACTTATGCAAGCGTCATCAAGTCATTTTTAGACTTGATAGCAATGTCTGTGTCACCTTCTTTCTGTCTAACGAGAACTTTGCCGCCACTCTGCCAAACGAAGCGATAGTTGCGATTTTCGCAAGTTGTTCCTGCGACCCGCGGCGTAGCGCAGCTTGCAGGGCTTGAAGGGCTCCTTTAGAGTCGATGAAAACCGTCCAGTCAAGTGGAGGTTCTTGACTGATGAACTCTACCGCAGCCCGTAAGGCTGCGAGTTCCGCAAGAGTTGAAGATGTTGGATAGGTCGTCTTCACTTTCATGAAGATGGATCTGGCCGGTATCACCACCGACCCCACAGAACTGGTCGAGTGAACTGATCCATCTGTGTAAACATGTATGCGGTGACTGTGGTAAGAATGCAGGTGATTCAATGTCAGTTGTTTGAGAGCGGGTAGTGATACACCAGCTTTATTCGTAATTCCAGGAATATAGAGGTGAACCTGAGGTTCATGAAGACACCATAAGGGTGAGCACGGTCTTGACGCAGGGGTGAACTCCGATGGAAGATATGCGCGATGGGCTTCAATGACTTTGGCGAATGCAGTACGCGGCCTAATTATTGAGAGTGTTGCGAGGTGATGACAGGGAACCCGTGTGAGGTGCCGAATATGTCTTCTCATGGTTTCAACAGCAATGTATGTAGTAACAGGAGGTTCCCGGGCAACAAGAACAGTTGCTGCTGTTGGTGCACATTTAGGCAGTCCAAGGCAGAGACGGAGAGCTTGCGCTTGCACACTTTGAAGAGTCTTGATATTTGTCTTTCTAATGGAACTGAATACCGGAAGACTGTACCGCATGTAGCCCAGAAATAGGGAACGGTACAGTTGCAGCATAGAGCGCACTGATGCGCCCCAGGACTTTCCCCCGAGGAAGGAGAGGACGTGGACAATCGCAATTAGTCTCTTTCTCATGTCGTAGATATGTGGACTCCACGAGAGGTTCCTGTCGATGACAACACCAAGGAATCTGTGGCTTCTCTCATAGGGAATGGCTTCACCATTAATGCGAATGGCGTAGAGTGACATTATTTTGCGTGTGAATGCCACAAGTGAACACTTTTCGGCCGAAATCTTCAGGCCCTGCAATCGAAAATAAGATGTCAATATCGATGCCGCCTTTTTGAAGTCTTGCACGAACTTGAGGACGGGTCACCCCTGATGCCCAAATACAGATATCATCTGCATATGCAGAGATCTGAGCAGATTGAGGCAATATGTCGACCAGGGCGGTGAGAGCAAGGTTGAAGAGAACTGGGCTCAGCACTCCACCCTGAGGGATTCCGAGCGAATTTCGGTGTAAGGACGTTGGTCCGTCCGCAGTCAGGACAAAAAACGACCTCTCTAATAAATAGCTGCGTATCTAGCTGAACGTGCGGCCTCCGATCTCAGCAGCTTCCATTGCGTCCAAAATGGCCTGATGCGTTACGTTGTCGTACTCGGCCTTGATATCCAAAAACAATGCCACGGTCAATGTTTTCAAACTTTTGCTGTGTTGCACCGACGTTACAAGGTCAACCACGTTGTCGATAGAAGAGCGGCCACGTCGGAGCCCAGACATGAAGGTTGGATAAATCTGATATCGCTCCAAGTACCATTCCACGCGTGTGAGCAGCATTCTTTCCACGACTTTGCCGACGTAGCTGGCGAGTGCAGTTGGATGGTATGACGAAAGGTCAAGCGGTTATTTCCCCGGTTTAAGAAGTGGAACCAGACGACTGGTCTTCCAATCATGAGGAACTATGCCAGCAGTCCATGACTTGTTATAAATGTACAAAAGAGCCCGTCGAGCTTCTTGGCCAAGGTTGGCAAGTGCGGAGTACGTCACACCATAGGGCCCTGGTGATGATGACCTTCTACAACAAGCCAGCGCAGCATCAAGTTCTTCCATGGAGAATAGTCCATCCATCCGAGCGTTGCGCCTGGGTTCGGAGGGCCTGTTTTTCTTGAGCAGAAATCTTCGGCTACCTCAACCACACTGCGTTTTTGGTGGAGCGCTACGGATTTGAACGGGTAGCACTGTTGAGGGGACGTGCGAAGACCGCGAATTACGCCCCAAACGCGTGACAAAGGCTTCCGTGGATCAAGTGTTTGGCAAAATGTCCTCCAGCGTTGTGTTTGTAGTGCCTGAATTCTGCGCTGAATCTTCTTCTGTATGCGCCTAGCATCTCTTAGGTCTAGGCGCGACTTTGTGCGCCGGTATCTGCGCTCTGCCCTGCGCCGTTGTGATCGTAGTCGCTGCAATTCGAAGTCAAAATCGGTGTAGTTAGCGACAAGGTTAAAGGGGCAGGTGGCATGTTCCATGGCCTCCTTAATTTTTTGTTCAAGACCGGTAGAGAAGCCCTCTGTGCAAGCAGCCTCCATAAGTAATTTAAAAACTGTCCAGTCAATGCGCTGCCTACACGAGCCTGCGGAAAATGTAGAATGGCCGGTAATAATCAGATAGGTTGGGATATGGTCGCTGCCATGGATTTCTACATCCGAAAACCACCGGACGCTGTTGGTAAAGCACTGTGAAACGAAAGTCAAGTCCAAGCAGCTGCTATAAGTCACCCCTCAAATATAGGTAGGGCTTCCGTCATTAAGGCACTGGAGGTCATGGACAGAGGCGAAGGACACAAGCTGTCTTCCCCTAACGTCCATCCTAACGCCTCCCCACATGGTGTGTTGAGCATTGAAGTCACCCATAATGACCCACGGAGCAGGTGTAGCTGCCATCAAACCACTCAACCTTCTGGCTTCGAAACGACTTGATGGCGCCAAGTACACCGCCAGTAGCGTTAACGTCAGGTCTCGGCTCTTCACTGTCAGGCAAACGTACTGATTGTCTTCGTTCGGAGGAACTGAAGGTTACACATATGTAAGTTCATGTCGAATGTAGACGATGACTTTGCTGTATTTGTTGCGCGTGGGTGATGCAAATACCTCGTAACCGGATATTCGCAAAATTGCCGCGGTCTTCGGTTCACAAATCACAAGAATGGGGAAGTTATTCTCGTAGACGTAGTGCCGTAAATCGTAAATCCGGGACTGGAGTCCACGAGCATTTCATTGGAAAATGAAAGCTTGCTTGACTTTCTTTTGAAAAGACAGGTCCGAAGGACCCATGATGCTTTCTACTGCAGAGCGGCAAGAACTGGATGGAGCGCGTCCAGCACTTGAAGTGCGCTTTTTGCTGCTGGCGTGCGTAGTCTGGAAAGCAGAGCAAGCATGGCATTCATTAGTGAGGTTAGCATTGCAATCACTTGCATATCTGGGCCATGAACTTGATCGTACCTGTTGGCTGGATCAGTCTTGGCGCTGCACACTGCCCTGAGTGCGCCACCATCCCTGACACTGTAGGCGTAGAAGGCTTTGGCAGTGGTGGCCAAGTTGCATCTGAGGCAACAGGTCCAGCATCACCAAGCGCCGGGCTCCCTTGGTACGGATTTTGGAGGCGGATAAGCTGCAGTTGCGTTTGGGGCATTCTTCTCAAATGTGACTGCTTTCTTTGACGACCTTCGGCGGCGCGAACGACGTTGTCGCACCTTTGCGGCGGCTTCTTTGTGCGTAGAATGGTCTCGCACCATTTGCTTCAGTACCGCCCGCTCGGTCTTTAGGCGGGGGCAGTCTTTGCGCAGAGGCAGTGTCGCATCCCATGAAGTCAATGTAGGAAATTTTTAATGGGACAGTATTAGAAGCTTCATGGGACCAAAATGCCTCGTCGATCATAAAACTCGCCCATTGGCTCGAGAGAAGTTATGCCTCCAGGCCGGATCACTAAGGCAGAATGAGCAATCTAGTTGTAGCTGCATACAGCAGTATCTTACTCCATATTTAGGAAAAGCAGTTGAACGTACTTTTGTGTGAATTTCCGCGCGGTTTTTTAATTTATTAAGGATGTGTGAAAAGTCAGACTCAAAGTCTCGATTTTGTAGTTATCGCGCAAACTTTTCAGGAATCACGCCTCGGCGCCATAGTACATGTCTTGGTTAGGCATTAAGGATAGAATAATATCATAAGAGACATAATGGAGCCATTACTCAAGCACTGAAGTACAATGTATTTTTCAAATGCAGGTGTCGCTGAAAGAAAGTAAGCCGCGTTTTCCACCTGTCTGATTACATTGTTTTGTTTCGGCGGGTGTAGTTTGGTGGCATTGGCTTTCGTTGAAATTTACTATACAAGGCTGCAGTAGTTAGTATGATAGAAACAGCGCATTGTTGATGTGTAATATACGTTCTTCTGCAATAGATAATGACATCGGGTCAGTGCGCGTGTTGCTGCTGGTAATGTATGGCAAATGTAGCTCATATGATATTTGCAACTCCCAAAATTTAAGCATACGGGGCCCGTTGAAGCTGGTTCGTAGAATCTCGCCGGTTTCATGACACGAACCCGAGCTCACGACAAATCAAGCGAGGCCTAACAGTTGTTTTGTATCTCGGGATGAAACGGTCGTCGACAAGTTCGCGATGCTGTACAAGAAGAGCCAGAGTCAATTTTCTAGTGTCTCCGCATGCCACACTGAGACATTTTGCCTGTCAGGACAGCAGACCTCATTTTTAGCAGCGCTTGCTTTGGGGCAAGTTGGCTCATGATGTACGACGGATCACGGAAATGTAGCGGTTGGTGGTAGGAGATGGCCCTGACTAATTGGTGTGAGCTTGGTGTGGCCAATTCCTGATCGTGTGTGGATGTCGCATTACTGCCAGGTATGAAATAAGTGCGCTTCCTGCCTGATCCTTGTGCTGTTGTGTTAGTTTGGCGAGATTGCGAAAGAGGCTCATGTGCTGCAGTCGTTGTGTGTGGAGTATATTGTTGTATGAGGTGTAAAGCCCGACTTTCCGACGTACCTCCTAGCGCCGGTTCTTGCCATTTCCATGCAAAACCACACTTCAGGCGGATAAGTTATAGTTAGTACTCTTCGCGTTGACTAAACAATAAGAAAGGAGCTACATTTTAGTTCAGCGGAGACAGTGCGGCGGTTGAGACTGATTTTGGAAGCCGAGACATGAAATTCAGGGAAGCTTCGCCGGTATTAATAAGGCACGAGTAGGAATGGACGCGCGACGCAGATCGTGCAGGAGTGTCTCGGGGAACAGGACACATTGCAAGTAACTTACACGCGTCATCGTCATACAACTTTGACGCTATTAAGAGCCACGCGATCTGTGTTCACACAGTAGATGTTACTGACACCGCGGGGTGCACAGACACCGCAAGAAGCTCAACCTCTAAGTCGTTAGCGCCCTAGTGCGAGGTAATAAAAATTGAAACACCGTGGGCATCCTTCCAATAGGGGCTTGCGAGCGACTTCTACCTCTCCATCCAACGCTCGCTTCGGTGGCATGGCGGTTGCACTCCAACTTCGGCCAGCCACTCTGTCCTGACTGCACACAAAGGCAGCTGCTTCGAGAAGCGCAGTGGCGGCCCGCCTCTTACCGCTGAGGACGTGAGGACGTAACTCGTCGAGGCCAGTGCGACCGAGTCAGGCCATGCACATTGTACGCGCAGCCTTCTCCACTCTTCCTCGCTATCGCAGCTTTCGCCGCGGCAACGTCTCTCGCTTTTCAATCTTCACGTATCATCTCCCTTGAATCACGGGGCTCCCACGATAGCGCAGCCACCCTTGCCGGCTTTCCTCGGTGCCTTCTCGCCACCTCTGCGTCAGCTTATGATGTCCATGCTTTTTATTTCTTCATCAGACCTTTTCCCCCTTTTCACTACCTCCGTGGCCATCGTTTGCCGTAGCACCGTCTTCTCCACCCTTCCCTCTTAATCCCTTGCCCCTTTCCATGTCCTGTTTTAGAAACGCGAACACACGCGCGTACGCTGGGCTTCCTCGCTACGAACTGTGTTTTGGCGTGAGAGAAATAAAACGCTTCGCATCAGCCCCTTAGTCACAGCTCAATAGGGAAACTATGCACTGATCGACACTGCCTTGCGGTTGCCCCTCACACAGCGGAATCGCGTGTAATGGTATAGCGTATCAACAAACTAAATCAGCCGTAAAAAAATAACGAAACGACTTTTCAACATGCAGCTAAGACACGAGATGTAAAAACTATGGCAGCTAAGACACGAGATGTAAAAACTATGGAACACTAAATCAAGCGAAAAAAAACAAGAATTTTTCAACATCCATCTAAGGTGCGAGGTCTAAAAACTATGGAACGCAACATAGAAGATTTAGAGACCGCAGATTCGCAACGTTATCATTAATATTTATCCTATCTTATCACACTTTACGGCATATTACTACACTAGTCACACACTTGCAGAACATGGCAGGTTCGGGTTTACCAAAAAAAAATGGACAAGATAAGAGTAAAACCATTTCTCGTCTAATTTAAACGTCATTTGTTTGTATGACAGCGTGAAATTATGAAAATCCGCGGAGAGGTAAAATATGAGAATACATTATACAAGCGGTCAATGAAGTAGAGCCGCAAAGAGAAACAAATATTTAAATACATTATGCGTATATACATGGTATAAAACTTGGGAAGAAAAATCGTCCAACTTCATTTTCTGTACATGTACAGCCCCGCACTTCTGGTCGTATGCGATCGCCACCCTCTCTGCTGGTTGACGAACTTACGGGGCTCCTCTGGGCGCTTTTCGCGTTGTAGCTTGCGCCTTTAGGAGTTTGACATGGCCACCGTGTGCAAATAAGGGCGCCAGCACAACGATGCCGACTGCTTGTCAAGGTCTCCAGTCAAGGTTGCACGCGAAGGCAAAAAACTGGGCTTTCCTCTAATCGCAGCCGTAGATACAGCAACTCTTTCCCACCAGCAGCATGAGGACCCGGAGATTCGAGGGTGCCCGGCCCTTCTCAAGAAAACAGTGGTCCTGTTGCATGCGCAACAACGCACTGTAGAAAATCAACTTTTCTCCAACCGGGAGCGACTACCTCCTCGTCGTCCAAGAGATTGTCCGTGAAGAAATCTTGAAGGCGTGTCCCGACGAGCCCACCGCCAGTCACCTTGGCTACGCCCTCACTATGGCTCGGGTCCAATGGAGCTATTACTGGTCTAAGCTTGCGGCGACAGTGCGACACTAAGTGTGTACGTGCCACGATTACCACCAGCGTTAAACACCGCCCGTCAAACCAGCTGGACTTTTACATCCTGTACAAGTGTCCAGAGTCTCGTTTGATCAAGTTGACATGGATGTTCTCGACCCATTCCCAACTTCATCTTCAGGTAACAGGTGGATTATCGTCGCCAACGATAACCTTAACGCGCTACGCTAAAACCAAGGCACTTCAGAGAGGCACAGTAACCAAGCATGGGAAATGTTTCGTGGAATGTATCGTCCTGAGGCATGTCACCCTGGCACTTATTATCACGGATAGAGGCACCGCTTTCACTGCCAAACTCCTGGAATCCCTCGTGTGACTGAGTGGCACTACTCACAGGAAAACAACAGTCTTCCATTCCCAGATGGATGGTCTGACTGAGCGTCTTAACAAAGCTCTCATTGAAATGCTGTCCATGTGCGTATGCTTACATTGAGCATCCGTCTAAGAATTTCCTTCCACCACGTACAACACTGCGCAACAAAAGACCACGCGGAAGACGCCCTTCTGTCTGTTATGTGGCCGCGAATTGTCGACAGTGTCGGAAGCGACGCTGCCCCATGATGGCCTCGACCCCGACATTGTCGCCGAGAGCTTCACTCTTCGTGCAGAAGGAGCCCGACAGTTTGCAAGGCTGGACATCCAGCACCATCAAGGCCATGGCGCCCGGCGTTACAGCCGCAGCCGCAGACTGGTCACGTTCGCTCCGAACGACAGAGTGCGAGTATGAACACCCAATAGATGCCGCGCTTTCAGAGAAACTATTAAAGCATTGCTTCGGTCCCTAGAGAGTGCTCCGTCGGCTAATTGACGTCACTTACGAACTTCTACCGGATGGGTTTTTCTGGACTACCTGCCGTCTGCAGAGACCTGAGATCGCCCGTGTCGCGCGGATGAAGCCTGATCGCGAGACAGGTAGAGGCTAAGTGCCGCGCATTACTCAATTTTCTTTTTTTTCTTTTTCCTATCTTCTTTTTAAAGTACAGAGTCGATGTTTTTCCTCCGAGAAGGAGGGCAATGCCGCGTCTTCAACAACAGCCGCTCGGCGGCTGCTCGGCACGAAGCTCGTGCGCCACGCCACGCTGGTGGCTTTGGCGAAGAAACTGAAGTTTTGTTTCCGGTCGCCTCTCGGTGCAAATCAAAAATACAGAAAACCAAAAGTCACGTAGTAAATAAAAGGCCACATTAATGATAAAAGAGACCAAAAGATTGAAAACTAAATCTACAAAAAAACATGGCCGAAACGCGTATAGTGGTGGGCATGTGTTCAGCGTGTTATGTTTCCTGTGCGAGAGCGATTAATGTTGTTATTCACCAGTGCCAGTAATATATACAACTGTCCCCTGTTTTCTTTTGCAATCGAAATAAGGTCGTTACACCTGTCGGCACTTGTCGAGATGTATATATTTATTTTATTTTCTTTAGGCATACTATTGGTTTTATGACGTTTCTTTATAAATTCAAGCTCAGGAACAGAGAATCGGGTGCTGCCAGAAGGCGTTGTCCTAAAATTCATCGCAGGTTCATGGGATCGTTCGTCTACTACAACCTGGTGCTGTCGTCGACGAGCGCTCCGGGCAACCCGTACTTCAACTACGCCATCTCTGCGGCCAGCGAGATCCCCGCCGCTCTGCTGGGCCTATGGGTGGCGCGCCGATGCAGCCGGCGTCGCTCTCAGGCACTCTTCCTGCTGCTGGCTGCGCTGGCCATCGTGCCACTGCCGTTCCTGCCCAAAGGTGCGCCTCCTGGCACCGCGCTTTTGCTGCGAGCTCACGGGGACAGTAGCATGGGGGAAAACGGTAAAGAACACTGAATCCCGCAAGCACAAATCCAAGCGTCGGCAGAAGCCAGATGTGCCACTGAGAGTTTCATGACTTCTTTATTTTTCAATCCTGTGGGCCTTTCTGAGACTCACACAATAGCGAGCACATAAGCATGTATATGCACTGCCGATCATCGCATGCAAAATGCGCAGTCAGTACACACGTGACTACTGGTAGAGAGATTATGTGTGCAGCACCAACGTGCGGCAAATTCAGACATGATGCTTTACGCGTAAGCTGTAGCGGACTGTACAGAGAGCAGGTTGCGCATCGTCGCCGCGGTGGCTCAGTGGTTAGGGCGCTCGGCTACTGATAAGGAGGAGCCGGTTTCGAGCCCGACCGCGGCGGCCGCGTTTCGATGGAGGCGAAACGCTAAGGCGCTCGTGTGTTGTGCGATGTCAGTGAACGTCAAAGATCCCAAGGTGGTCGAAATTATTCCGGAGCCATTCACTACGGCATCCCTCATACCCTGAGTCGCTTTGGGGTGTTAAACCCCCATGAGCCATAAAGAAGGTTGCGTAAACATTTTCAAATGCAATCTTCCGTGAACGCAACTTCCTGAACGAACGCATACAGACACTCCGTCATATGCGTCAGCGCATAATTGCAACAACCTACTCCTGTTTAAGAAAATATTCATTCTTTACCCTGCATAACAAATTGTAGAGCCAGTGCTCAGACCCGAATGAGACTGAAGAAAATTTTCTTCACCTAATCTGATGTTTGAATGCCAGGCATTTACTACGACACCTGGGCTGCGTAACCTAGAAGGCGACCCAACGCTGAAAATTTCCAAGAAAAAAAGACTCTAAGAAATGAAACACAGTCACGGAAACGTCGTTGCCCATTTGGAAGTACGTACTGAAATTCAACTGCGAAGCTTCTGTGAAAGCTGCATACTCTTTCTTTCGTAGCCGTATGGCTGCTCTTGAGCGTATGCTAAGGTATTATGACTCGCATATTCCAAATTTGCGCCACATTAGCTTACAGCCTCTCATACCCAGCCTTATCGCCCGGAGTGTACGAGGGCGCTGTTGTGAGCTAGTTGTGTAAAATGACAAAAAAAGGAACAGAACAAGCACAAGACGAAGTAGACAGCACCTGTGTCGTTCGTCTCTTTCGTCCTGTGTGTGCGCTGTTCCCTTTTTGTCACCTGGAGTGTAGCTGGTCACATAAAAATCCTAATATGATGCTACCAGAGAAATATGTAAAGGGTCTGTAAAATCGTGGGATATTAACCTATCCGTGTTTTGCGTACAGAAGCGATCAATCCCGTGTAGAGCGCTCGAGTGGCCCGCAGAGCAACAAGTTTTGCTCCGCGCGACCGCAGCTGCTTCGTTCCAAGGTCAGTACTTGTGTGGGAGTGCAGCCACGTTGGCTTCCATACGTTCTAGACTGCCCCTTCAAGGAGGCTTCCGGCCGGCTGTAACACAAACTGAGCTCCATTCGCATGGTCTGAGTTATGCGGGAGCTTCTGGCGAAATTTGTGCTCCGATCGGTTCCCCCTGATGACCTCTCTAGTTTCCGTTAGGTAGGGATGAGTGGTTTGCGGCAAGCTGTTTCGAGTCGCTGCCTCACCCATGAATAAACTATTCGAAATCAAAGCTTGTGCACTGCTGAAGTGAGGTGCAAGTTACATATTGGCTTCCCCGCAGCTCATGTCATCATGTTCCCCGCCCTCATCGCCCTGCTAGCCGCTACAACCTCGTAGCCGCGCAAAGCTACTCCAGGCCACAAGCGCTGGGCGACTTCGGTGATGTGTGATGCACTCCCCTGGTCAGTTCCAACCCTCTGGTCTGGCTCACCTGCATGCTGTGTCACGCGCCATCACGGTTCATAAGCTGCTATCCTCCACGAACTCGCGGCCGCTCTAGAGGATTCCAATCCTTCAGCACTGCGCCCCCTCTGTGGTGTGTTGTGTGCCCACAGCGTTCAGAGATTGCTTGACGGTGCAACCTTGCGGTCACGTATGGAGAGCCGCCTACCACCTCTGTGGTTCGTCATACCCCCGCCCCTCGGTCAAGGATAGCCACCACGATCCGGTGGCTGCTCTCGGGGACTCCAACGCTCTCTACTCCACCTTTGTGTGCACCCCCGCCCCACGGTGACTGCCAGCCCCTGCAGCACATTTGCCGGACATGGTGACTGCAGCTATCTGGCGCTTTGCCGCATTTGTGGTGCATATACTAGGAAGGGCGAGAAAAAGAAAGAAGTTTCCTGCCCGCACTATGTGGTGCAGTCAATTTTTTAGGTCTCCTATATTTGCCGCATGCAATTTGCAATACAAGTAGTCACCACCTGGTTATGGCCAACCCCTCTCGTGGGTATGTGCCATTCTGTGAGGCAAACAACAACAACATCTGTCATGTGCTCTGACTACTAGGCGACGGTGAGCCCTTCTTTCACTTACGGTGCCGGGCTCATTGGTCATTGTAGCCCCCGATATTTTTTACTTATTAGCATCATAACCTACAGCGCAAAAACATCAAAGCAGGGGAGTGAACTAACAAAGAATCTACTGTACAGGGTCATCAAGAAACTACAAGCAGCAAAAATGTACTCTACCTCGTTTTCAAGAGTACACGTAAGCATGAAATGTTTTGTAGTGCCGGCATCGCACATATAGAGACTGAACTTCGTTACGAGGCCAGACAAAGCCATCCGTCTGCAGCGTCCCTCAGGCGGGAGTGTGCAACGTGTCGTGTGGAGCCATGGCGCCATCCTTCGTCGCGGCGCTGAACCCGTTGTAAACAGTGAGGGCGGAGGAAGGTATTGCCGCGGGCACGAGGATTACGCAAAAGGTGCGGCGTTCTCACATCGCGCACACGTCGCTAGGACTGCGCGTGCGCTGCTCGGGCGCTGGACAGAGAGTAGTATAGGATCCTTCGCGCCGCATCCTGGCTTCGCCCACCACAGGACTGTTGGGAAACGCTGTCGTTGACGCACGTGCTGCTCCGGCGGCAGCCTAGCACGCAGGCAGCAGGGGACAGGCGGAAAGTCCCTACAAAGTTCGGTCAAGTTCTCCTCCGTATTATCCGTCGTTTTGGCGCCAAGGTCATTCCAGGCGCTCCGACAATGGGAGCTGGAAGGATTTCATGCTTAATACGAAAATCTATGACACATATCTGTAAAAGAAACAATCTAACAAAGAAAAACTTATGATTCCTGTTGTCTATTGAAAACTTGTCTTGAAAGGGTAGCACTTTGGCTTGTGCCTTCTTCAGAAGTCAAGAAACAGAACATTATATTATGGTCTTTGCTCGAACTATTGATGGGCATAGGAAACGATATGATTGCGGGAAGCATTCAGGTGATAATGGGTACGATACTGGTCATGGAGTCACGGTGGACAAGTGGAGGCGGCCAGAACTCGTAGGTGCGATAATGTAAACAAAGCTGAAATGCAGGGAGACGCATATAATATGTGATATTAGCCAGCAGCACTAGGTGGGCTGAAAGCTTCTCACTGCGTGTCAGCAAGAGCTTAGTTTGAGCAAAATAAACTCAGTTGTAAGTTGGCGCCACACCTGTCTTGCATATATTGGTCTGATTCTCTCGCGCCAGTTCGCTTTTATGCACCATATATCTCTTTGGGTGGTTACGCAACTGTAACTGTAATCGCAAGAAATTGCCGCCATATAAACTCAGTTACGATAGACTGCTAGGCTCCGGACAAAACATATAATATAGCGGCGATGATCACGTCCGCACGGCGTTTTGGTGGCGCACGCGTCAGAAATACGTAGTCAACATGCATCTGCATCGCTTCCCATCAAAATTTTGGTCAAATGTTTAGGGGAAGCCGCCAAGGTGGAGTAAACTTGTAATAGGAAGTATTTACACATTGGCATCCACCCAAATGCATCCCTGCGACTGCAAAGGAAAGCCATATAGCTTTCTCAGAAAGCTGTTTGTGCGGTGTGTGGTAGTGCCATAACTTTGCCTTCTCCAGTACAGACTCTCTGGTCCTCTTACTTCTGATCGCCGATATCCGGCCTCTTCCAGCTATTGGTACAAAATCCATCGAGACATATTTTATTTCCTTTTAGACGGCACACAATCACAGTGGCGCCACGGTTCGATCCCTGTACTTCAGGAGCAAAAGGCACATGCTCCACTTTTGTGCCACTGGTGTAACCCTTGCTCTTTTCTAACAAACATTCCCGAAAAGAACTAGCGCAGCTCTTGGTGAAGGCTGACTTGAAGGCAATGCAGCAATTATACTTTTTACAAAGGCTAGAGTTGAGGCAGGAGAGCGGCTACTAAGAACAAAGACTGGTACGACCTCAGTAAGGTCACACGGTTTGCGAGTGCCACATGCCTTCCAGCTATGACGAACAACTACATGGGTTCTTGCTCAGTGCGCAGCCATTTTAATCTAGCATCGCAATCGTGTACTTTCGCCCTCATTTGGGCCAACGGTGATTGGTCCAAACAGGTTCGTGGTTTCCACTTCTAATACTGTGCCCATTTCAGTATAACATCCACGCACTGTCAAAAAAGTACTGCTCGAAAGACAACATTGAACTAATCATGGTGTGGATCAATGCTTCTGCGGTTAACCATTCGCGACCACGCGCACTACACAGAGGGCTGGGTCGGCGCGATATCTCAGTTCGTCTGTATTACATTCTCGGTGCTTTAGACCAGAAAAGAAGACCCCAAGCAACGTTTCTTCCAAGCTGTCGTGTATAGAACCGAACAACTACGCTTGACTTCGCCGCATTCGCGCAGACAGTCCCGGCTGGCTGAGGATTGGATCGAACGTGCTGGTGAGGTTCCTGGCGCTCAATGCGGGCTTCATCAAGTGGATCATGGCGCTCGAGGTGTTCCCGACGTCGGCCCGCAGCTTCGGCTTCGCATGTGTGCTCACCTGCTCCCGGTTTGGAGCCATGGTGGCGCCATTCCTCCGCGACCTGGTGAGGGTCTCCCTGTGTTTCTTTCCCCAAGTGCTCAGGTAGCAAAACTTTACGGCGGCGCAGCGCAAGCAGAATACTTACACAGTCAAGCTTAGCGCCTGTAAGCAGGGCGTGACGCGTCACTTCAAGAGACTGAAGGTTCAGAAGAATGACGTAATTAAATTTTCTTGGGATTAAATGGAGGCTGAGGTTAAGGTCTGTCATAGTTCAAAGTAATAAAGAGTGCTACAATGTTTAGTTTTTGATGCTGTAAGATTCCGCAATGAAACTGTCTCGCAGTGTTCGTTAAATGGCTTTTTCATCTGATCCAACTTGGCAACGCGGAAAATCGTGATCATCGTGAACGAAAAGCCGCTAACTCGGATGGCTCCCGTGTTATCTGCGATCGGTATACTACGGGGAATAGGTATTCGAGTAGAACATGTGGGGGGGGGGGGGGGGACTAGTTGGTGCATTTCAACACAAAAAACTGGCGCTGAATCAGACAAATTGCGGCAAGTGAAACTGTCCGGTCTTTCTGGCTGTGTTCAGCCTGATTTGGAGGCAGTTTTTTTTTTTTTGAATGGGTGTTCGCAGGAAAGCTCGGCTTCTGGAAATATCAGGTTTCTGACTTTGTTTTTCATGCTCTAGGATACCATGAATTTCTTTTTATATACAGGGCCCAATAATATCAAAGGGAACAAGGTACGAGTATTTTATTATTGATTACTCAATAATTATGTGTGCTAATCGCATATTTTGCTGTTTTCTAACTAGTTTATCTTTTGGAGTATAATATTCAGTAGACATTTACAACTTTTATAGAGAAGTAACCAAAAAATTCTCTTTTGCAGACTTGTTTCCTTTCGTTATGGAGCGACTTGTGCAATCGCCTTCAAAAAAACAGCTGCGGGGCCGCACCGCGGCGCTGGTATCTCCGGCGCTCGATCGCTGCTTGTGTATACTGAGTGACGATGAACTTCGCCGTCACAATCACGAAAGTGCGTATCGCACTTGATACATTTCTGTGCGGCATTTAACTGCTCTGCTGCGGACCATCGCGACAAGGTGCTCGCTTTGCGGTCAAAATGCCCCTGGTCGTGGCGCTGTAGCAGGAAGCGGAGGGCCGCGAGGCGACTGCTGTGGCGTGAAGGGACGGATCCCGTTTTGTCTTTAACGCGACAGCGTTAATGCTCCCGTTCAGCGGAAGACCCGGCGTTGTCCCGGTGGCACTGTGTCGAAAAACCCGCTTAACGCGTGTATGTCTGGAATGAAAATAATTGAAAAAGGACTTGTAATGTCACACAAATGCTGGCGCTTGCCTACAAGGACTTAAATTTGTAAAGTAATTGATTTCACTTAAAGAAAAATTTCCATATATTTCAGTCGTACTTCGAACCACCCTTGGGTCGCCTGCCGGGAACGCTACCGACTATAGGTCTCATAGGCACGCTGCCTTGGCTGACGTACAAGAGGGGTGATATGTAGAGGTTG
Organism: Amblyomma americanum; assembly: GCF_052857255.1. NCBI lineage: Eukaryota > Metazoa > Arthropoda > Arachnida > Ixodida > Ixodidae > Amblyomma > Amblyomma americanum. Next base: position 498,058,538 of record NC_135497.1, read on the forward strand.
GCTTAATTTGAAGCGTAATGATGTGGTAATTAAGGGGGTAAACTATAGACATGTTAATTAGTGAGATACTAATTAGAGCAACACTGCGGAAGGCACTTGCAGAGGCGCCGCCGAATAACTAGAGGCACGGCCGTTCGATCGAGCGGCCGTGCTAGAGGCAAGCGGCGCGCAGAGCCAGAACCGCTCTTCTCCGCACGCAACACGCGGAAAGGTCAGTTCCTTCAGGACAGCCGAGCGGAACCGCTGGGGAACCGCAAGCAGCAACTGAGGCCCGCCAGAGTAAGCATCGCGGCGATACAAAGTGTCATCGTGGAGAACAAATAGTCGTACAGGAGTCATTCGCGTTTGCAGAGTCAAGGCTTTCGATGAGCGACCTTTAATAGAGGTCGTGGTTCTGTGCGGCGATGTTGAACAAGCCTAACGCCTAACAATGGTAACGATCAACGGTGACCTCACTCCAGTCAGCACGTTGACGATACAAAGAGTCCGCGTCGTTTCGCAGGCGCCTAGACTTGCATGTGGCAGTGAACGAGTACTCTTGCAGGCACAAAGCTGAACCAGCTAATTGGCCAATGGTATCTTTTAGCAAAGGAGGCCTTCAAAAAGCATGGTGTTCCGTGACCAATATGAAGCGGCGACCGATCAGTGTAAGGGAGGTGTTCGGCAAGCGCCCAATCAAGCGCCAAAGAATCGAGTTCAGTGGCGGAGTATTTTCGCCCGGCGGCGGAGAGATGGCTGCTCGCGTAAGAAAAAACAAGTTCACGATTGTGCTGCTGTTTGGCTAGCACAGCACTGGCCCCGTGTCTGCTGGCATTGGTGCGAGCTTGAGCAGAGGTTGATGCGTGAAAAAAGGCTAAAATAGGTGGCGTGACCAACAACTTGATCAGCGACGAAAAAGTTTGCACTGAAGCAAGCCCTAGTGAAAGGAACGTCTTTCCTGAGGATTTCTGTTAGTGGGCGAAATGTTGAGCGAAATGGCGGAAATGCGAACAAAGGGTGACAAACCTCGTTATATCCTTCCTTTTAAAAAGGAATAAGGCAGTCCGTAAGGATGCGGATTTTACCCGGGTCCGGTCGTGCTTAAAAAGCATCGACCACGTGGGAAAGATTAGTGAGCCGGTGGTGGCCCAACTGACACTTCGCAGGATTTAGCTGAAGCCTCACTTGACGAAGGCGAGCAGCAGTAGTAGAAACTCGTTCGATGTGTACAAAAAACGTATGCGAGGAGGCCACGACGTCGCCGAGGTAGCACAGACAAGTAGGTGCACTCAAAGCGTCCATCTACCGCTCGAAATGGTCCGAGTAATATTATTTAAGGATACTGCCAGCCATAAATAAGTTCTTACAATACACAGGCTAAATGGCATGACTTCAAAGGGATTGAACATAAGATGTTACGAATGCAGCCTTTCGCGGTACATGTCAGCCGCAGCGATCTGCCAGAAAGAGAAGCGCATGGAGAGATGAATTTGCGTCCATTGTCGTTTCAATATTTGAAAAGTTTATTCCTGCAAAAAAAGGCAGAAAAACTAGTCACTGCTGTTTTTTCTTCAAAAAGAGTATTAATGAAGAATTGGACACTGACAACGTTTTTTGGTATGGATGAATGTCTGGAATGCTAGTGCAAAAGTTAACTGACTGAATAATTAGGCACGAAATTGAAGTTTTAGCATGAAAAAAACGCGTGTATCAATATGCGTGCCAAGGTTCTCCTTCAACTGGCCCGAAAATGAACAGCAAATACGTTTTCACCGCCACGTGGAACATTTGGAGCACGAATTGTCAAATTACAAGTTCACCGTAGCAACCCGAATCCTCTTTCCACGCACTACAGCTGCACCCCCTTCAGCGCTACACCCGGTGGGATCCGCACCCCCCCCCCCCCCCCCGCACTCCTCAGTGACGCCACTGGCAGGTGTGACCGTAATTTGGCAGTCCGCGAGGAGGTCGTAAGCGTTGATCAACAAAAGCCCCCTCCAGGTCTTGGAACGCCTCCAAGGGATCTTCCTGCTGGTACCATCTTTGTCTTAACTAACATGCCTAGCACTGGGCCGGCAGGTATACGCCAATGAGCTCAATTTTACGTACGTTATGTTTAGGGGGGGGGGGGGGGTGCCCTGTCGCACCCTCCATCGCATCATCACAAAGGTGCTCAGGTCGGCCTTCATAGAAGGTGCGTTAGTACCGACTGTCAAACATGACTAAGATGAAGGCTCGGGGCGCGGGCTGTGCGCACGAGCAGTTCGAGGGCAGAACTGTTCAAGAAGCCTCCTGAGTCGCACATCTTTAATGGCGCACCGCTACGCACTTGCACTTACTAAACGCAGACATAAAACGAGGAACACACCATCTCTGTCTTGTCGACATGTGCGTCTCTTTCTATATCTGGCTTTGTAAGCGCCGTCCATATTTTTGTTTGCTGCGTTACAGGCCATGTTCTTTGTGGAACTTGCGCATGAATACGACGTATAGGACATACGCCGCTAAAGATGAGTGTGGCCGCCAGTGAGCGTTGCAGAGATTAGGCTGCAATTAACTGATCATTAATTTTGTAAGGCAAATGGAAGAACTGTATAGCTCAGTTGGCGCAACACCCCACGTGTTCATGCGGGAGTCGCTAATTCGGCTCCCACCGTGGCATGTTGTGTTTTGTTGTTGTTTTTGCTTTGTCAAATTATTTTGTATATAAAATTAGTACTTAGTTGCGGTTCCTCTTAGGCATGCAAGATATAACAGTGATGGTTTCATGCAGTTTAATTGGTATTTCGGACTATTAGGCAATATTCTGCAAGATTAAAGTAGTTTAGACTGTTTTCAAGCTTGCAGTCCGCGTGCCTAAGCTGTTTCTTTGACGCGCATAGGAAGTGACATTGCTTAGGTTCAGTGTTCTCTGTAGGCCAATGAAGCCTCGTTAAGCTGCAAAGCGCTGTTTTTTTCTGCTGCTTCGCTTTTATTGAGAAGAAACAACAGTTGCTTGAACTGGTTGGTTGAGAGAGAAGAAACAGGCCTTTGCTCGCGCTGTTTTCAGGAAGAACCGTCTTGTTCCGCATGCATCGGCTCAATAGCAGATAATTTATGAGCCCTTGTGCTACCGATATTCCATGTGCGCAGGGTGAGGCGACCGATCCCTCTGTGCCGTACGTGATTCAGGCGCTTTTCTTACTGCTCGCTTCTGGCATCAGCCTGCTGTTGCCCGAAACTCTCAATAAGCCGCTTCCCGATACATTCCACGAGGCAGAAAGCATAAGCAGGTAAGTCGGCCACCAGTCATGGCGGGAGACGCTGCTTCGGCGCTTTGATAAAGCCGCGGCAGCAAGACGGGCAAAATGGCTACATCTCATTCAGCCGGAAACATAACAACTCTAACTATACATACCTTATTCAAGATGACTTACTCTCCCATGTATATCATTACAAATACCTTGGAGTTAACCTTTCGTCCGATCTTTCATAGTCTTTTTTGATATCACATCCATATGCGCTGTGGCCTCAAAGTCATTAGGTTACATACGCCGTAACTTACGAAATTCTCCTGCTAATATTCGGAAACTAGCATACCTAACATTTGTTCGACCACAACTTGAGTTCGCTTCCTCCATTTGGTCTCCTTATTACAACATGGTTACCACATTAGAAACCATTCAAAACAGGACAGCCCGATTCATCTCTAAAAACTATAACTACCATTCAAGCGTCACTGAGATTAAAACGGATCTTTCTTTGCAATCTTTAGGCATACGCCGTGACATCGCTTTGCTAACATTATTTCACAAGTACGTACACTCCAATAGGTCATGGTCATTTCACCTAGATGTCCCATCTCGCACATCCAAAAGATTGCACAATCATCTCAGTTTTACACGCATCTATGGTGACACATTAGCTTTCAATTCATCAGCACTTTCGCGAGCCATCAGATTATGGAATAACCTCCCAGATAACATCGCCTCGCTGTCTAATCTTGATACCTTCCATCACCAACTCATTGCACATTTCACTGAAGCCATCTTAACATGTTAATGCAATCTCTTTTACGCGTTCTGTTACACATTGCGTTTATTTTTTTTCTCTCCTTTTGTTCGTATTCTGTTTCCAAATTTGGTTGACATTAGTAAAGGCGCCATGTGCTTTCTAATTTTATTTTTTGTTAGATGTACCCTGGGTCTCTTTTCTGGATTTATTTCGGTGTTCCTACGCCAAATTTACATTAACTTACCCCTATGTCAACTGCTCTGTATTATACTGAAGTGTATCCAATTTTTTACTTATCACGTATAGTGCCTTGGTCCCTTGTCTTTGTTTGTCCCCTTTTAAATTTGTTGTTGATGTTTTGTCGCCCCCTTACACAATGCCCTACGGGCCTGTAAGGTAGTTCAAATAAATAAATCATACACGATTTCATTTTAATATTTATTTTTTATTGTTATTTTATTTTTTTACAGCATACTGCAGACCCTAAATGGGTCCTGGGAGGAGGGGCAAAAAAGCATAAAAGAAATACAGCAAATAACATCGCAGAACAAATATAAATAATGGCACAAAATAAGAAACAGGCACTCAGCAACTGTCAATAAAATATTTTGTAAAAGGCGTCGATGTTCTTTAGTAGATCAGTCGGGAGTTCATTCCATTGTGTGATTGTGCGCGGAAAGAATGAGTATTTAAAAACATCGACCCTACCGTTGTACGGTGTTAGTGATTCCAGGTGATGATTTCTTGTTAGTCGCAATGTGCTTGTTTTGATAAATGGATCAGGGCAAATGGAAAGTTTGTTATTTTTGAGTAAGTAAATTAGCTTCAACCTTTGAATTTTTCTTCGTGTTTGCAGTGTCTGTATGTTGTGTTGCGCCATCAGAGCGGTTGGTGAGTCAGTGGAGCGGTATTCGTTAAAATGAATTTAACAGATTTTCGCAGGATCATTTTTAAGATGTCGATGTTATGTTTTGTGTAAGGGTCCCAGACGGTGCATGCGTACTCTAGTTTAGGTCTGATGATGGACGTGTAGGCTAGGAGCTTTGCACTAGAAGGGCCAGCTTTCAATTTATGTCTGAGGAAGCAAAGTTTCTTGAAAGATGATGCACATCTGTTTGATATGTGTTTATTCCAGCTAACAATACTGGTTAGAGTAACACCTAGGTATTCGTATTTGTTAACTTCCTCAAGCTGGTGAGAAGGAAGGACATCTCTGCAAGAACTCTGCAGTGGACATCCGCTCGCATTCATGCGCATCACAGTGAGTTCCTGGCGCCAAGAAAATCATCGGTTGTCAAAGCGTTTTGTTAAGTAAATAGAAAGCTAATCAAAAGGCGAAATTATAAACGCCTAATTTTAGTTGCCCCTGGCTAGTTTAATACAGACAAAGATTGAAATGCCGATTTCATTTTCTTCTGCACAGTACAGCACAGTGTTGTCCATGGGCTGTTGTTACCAACTGCTGCTTTGTTTCTAGGCTGCATCCAAGCAGAGCTGCTCTTCTCTAGGCAGCTTCATCTTAAGGAGCCGAGGAGAGGAAATTCATACATAAAATGGAGTCGTGGGAACAAGCGACTCGTTGTAGGAAAGTGGTGGTATTTTTAAACGCGGGTCATGGAAGTAGTGGTGTAGCAAAATCTTTCACGTTTCCCAAAAAAAATCTCAAATGTTCGCGGACGTTGAGCACAAGTAGTGAAGTTAGGTTTTGCAATTAGCCGCCAAGAAAAAAACGCCCTAAACTGCACTTTCTTAAGCGCGAAAAGATTTGTGACTCGGCTGACATGCATTTCTACGCCGTTCTCAATTTGGATGGTTCACAACTGCGCATTGAATTGGGCTGAAGCGGTCGTGACGTCTGAGCCAGCTAGCGGCCGTATACACATGGCTTACTGTGGTGTATTGGGAGAAAGGTTAGCTCTTTTCTATTGTGATCATTGCCACATGCGTACCAAGCATGCAAAGGTTGCGAACTAAGCACCGTGCGACAGGGCAGCTTGGTATTCGCAAGGCGCGAGGGCATGCGCGTCTTCGCTTACCGCAGTCTTTCTCAAAGTTTGGCTTCCCTCCACGCATGTCAAGTGTGGCGTAACGACCCCACTGCCCGACATAACGCACTATCACAAAGTTTATTTTGGGGGGTTCTGAACGCTAGTGCATGACACTAACGCTTAATTTTTTTTGTGGCAGATAAAATATTATCGCGAATCAGATGTGCTTAACGACACAAAAAGAAAAATAAAGTGCATGCTATAAAGATAGAGTTTATCTAAAAACGAAAACAAGCTTTTCTCTGCAGCACTCAGTTGATACGAACGTGAGAATAAAACATCGATATTGGTACTTCGGGCTGCATTTTGAAGGAGACGTCATCTCCCCCCCCCCCTTTTTTTAAACAAACAGGGCAAGGATTGTATAAGCGCACCGCAGCAATGAAAAAAAAAGGACTGTCATGGTTTCAGTGTGCTCAGCCGGGTTCCCCGTGGCCAAAAACTGCTAGCATTTCAGAAAATGCTTCGGCGCAAACTGCAGCCAAAACTTTGAATTCCTGTGATAGCACTATGTACTGTCCTTATTTCCTTCATTCAGCCAATCTGTCCAACTTATAACCATAACCTCAACGTAACTGTAACTGCAGTGGCACCTGTAGTTTCCGGGTGATAGTGCGTTGCCACACCACTGACAGGAAATATGTCGGTTCTGGTCCACCCACGTCTAGTCGCCTGTGAAGTTTGGCCACGCCCGCGATTAATGGGAGCCCAGTGTTTGAGCTGGCAGTGAGTGCTGAGACCTTCAGCGCCCCTTGGCGAAAGCAACAGATCCCCGTGGACTTGGTATCTCGTTGACGTGCCACCCCCGCCCCATCTGGCCCGTGCGAGCGAACTCGCAAGCCGTCTTATCCCATCCTCTGTGATCTTTCAACTATCCTTTATTTTCCTTCCTGGTCGCTAAACGTTATGCTATAGCGCGGTAGCCAACCTTTATTATTTCATACTCAGTTACAGCGCCACAGAAATACGGGACAGATATGTCTTGCGACAATAATGCCTATCCATACATCAATGACTCCCTAAAAAGGTAGCTTTTCCCTTCATTTTTTTATGAAGCTGAGGTTTTACAGACACTTTTGTGACTTTCTAATAGTCCGGCTTGTGACAGAGGGGAGACTATTCTCACATTAAGCAAATTAAATTAGATAATAATGAATATCATCTCCATTACCTTATTTATTTAACTGGTGTTTTTAAACAGTGTATTTCCAAAAAAAATGCTGGTGGCGAAATAAATCGTTACATAAAAGGTATTAAAACTACTTGGAAAAAACAACATCAATTTTTCTTCTTCCTATCCTCTTTAACAGTCTATAAAGCTTATTTCATGCCAACTAGAGAAATTTGTAGATAAATTACCCAATATTGCTCAGATAAGCCTGTAAGAAGTTTTTAAATACGCTAATATATACATTCGAGTAATACCACAAGGCTCCATTTTTTAAAAAAAAAGAGCTTAGCAGCAGAAAAACCCACTGGCGCCTGTTGATCACGTCGCTGTGAACGTCACAGAAAACCAATGGATGCTTTTGCAAGTTTAATGAACCTCCGCGCATATTCTGATCCATTTTCAACTTCAATCTCTTTCTAGGCACGTGCAAAGCAGGGTTCACGGAGCAACCGCTGCGTGTGGCCATTATAATATCGCGTAAAAATTGGCTTTGCTCATATTATGCAATTTCAAACCTCATGTTCGTCTGCTTAATCTCTGAGTAATGCTGGCAACGTTATACTTTCGTAGCTGGCACGATGTGAGTAATCCATTTTCGTTGAACTTTCCAGGAAGAAGATTCCCAAGCCACCCAAGCAGCTGGCAGAGTATAAAATCGCCAACGCGGCACCGTGAACGGTCCATGTGTGTTCTACCGCAATCGTCGCGGCGGTCAGACGCAGGGAGAGAGAACGTGTCTTTTTTTGGATCTTAAAAAAGAGAACTCTTTGATAGAACTACGAATAAATCTTCTGTGAAGGATCCGAGTCAGCTTAGTGAGACTTGTGACATCTGGGATCAGTTTGTGCGACTTGAATTTAACCTGCGTTTTCTTCGTCGTCAACAACAAAATCGACCATCTGTTAATCTCGCACTATTTACGCTGTTTTAGTGGCTGGATGATGCTCGAAAACTGTGGGAACAAATCGGGGTTTTTCTCCGTTCGAGTCAGCGAGAGAAACTCTCGTTCACTACAACGCGAACATCGTGTACCACTTGCACGTTTCACGGGTGTCCGTCAGACAGCGTCTAAATGCCTCTGGTGTCAGGAACGTGGTAACGAAAACTTGAGACACGCGCCTGCATCTCTCTTCTAACGACGTTTTGCTGCGCCTTCACATTCGTATAGACAAGCTAAAGATAAGGATAGCTCAGACACAATGCATCATGTCTTCCATCAGTGAAACCACACGTAGTAAAGGATTTACAGGTAAGTCATAATGAACAATTGAATATAAAACAGATAATGCAGTGAGCCTCTTAAGTTTGTTAAACTCGTATTATTTGTCACGAAAAACCAGTGAAATTTTCACCAAGCCCAAAGTGATTGTTTCTACTTAGAAAAAAAGTTTGCAACAGAAGATGCATTCCCTCCACTGCGTCAGGAACGGTAAAGGGAGATGAACCCGAAAGGTTGACGAAAGGACGAACCCTAACCCGTAATTCGTGGGACTCTGTTTCAACGTGTTAAGATCATTGTGCGATTTTTCCGCCGCATTAGCAAGCGTGTGGGTTGCACGTTTTCAGTCCGCATGCGGGCTTGTATCGTAAGGGGTGTTGTGCGCTCACTTTGCTCCTTGCAGGAGAGCTGGACAGTTCCAGCGTGCCTATCGGCTCGCTCCTGGCAATGCCTCCAGTCTAATGGTGTGCATGTGTCTGTAGCAAAACAGGCAGATATATTGTTGTACAAATTACGTGCATTAATTGTGGATTACTCGAGACATCCATTGCGTCAACGTTTTTCTCTGCGGAATTTTTGGTCGAAGGTAAAATCGCGACAGCTGTGATGACTATGGATCTCGGTGCAGCCGACCTCGACGGTCACGGACCAATTCACGAAAAACTCGGCAAGGTTGCAGGCGAACCTGAACATCTGAAGTAATGTCATGGGAAACGATATGTATTTAGACCATTTCTATTCCAGGAACTGAAAAACTCGTCCCACAGCGACCGCGTACACCTTCTTGTAAGGTCGCTAAAAGTCTCTGCTCTCACAGCGGTCTACGACTCCTGCCCCAAAATAAGGAAAGGGTACCTCCACTAAAAAGTACGCTGTGCCCAAACGTGCAATATTGATTTCAGAAGGACGACACACTTCTTGTTCCGAATTCTCGGGACCAAGCGCACGGACTAGGAGTGGCCAAGTTAAGGGTAGAGCCTGCTAACAAAAGTCAGCGATTACGACCTAGATACTCACATTTTTCAAATAGCTACGATTACATATCTTAAACTATTAGCCAGTTATTCTAAACGCCACATTCCAGGGCTTCTACACTGCAGAAAAAAGAAGAGAATAATAGCTGCAGCCTTTCTGAAGCCACGCATGGTAGTTGTCACTTTAATATGTAAACAGGCCTCCTCCCTAGCTCTCTACTCACTTTAATTGCGAGATATATGTTCATATCTATTCAGTGTATAAAGTGTGCGTGTTTGTGAATTGTGCATGCATTAAAAAATCACATTTTAGCACATTGCTCTCAACTACTGATGCGAATGCACATGAGAAAATTTGACGTTTACAATCATTTGAAATATACAAAATCAATGGTAACTTAAGCAGTTCTGCATTTCACAAAACAGTGAAAACGCGACAATATTGATTTATTTTTGTCGTGTTTTTCAGGCCGTTAGAAAAGCCAAAATAGAAACAGCAATGTGTGGCTGCAAATGGGCCGAAGATGTGCAGCACTGGGCTAATTTGCACGGCTTTTGCACAGAGGCCGCGGGCCATCAGTTTTCCTTTGGCAGTCCTTCTTGAGCTCACATTGCAGTTGGACAAGCCAGAATTCAGCACTGAAAACAAGTGTGGAGAGTTCTGCTGAAGGCCAATCATTGTTGATTGATCCGAGTGACCGTGACCGCCACGCGTGACCGTGAGGTTCGTTAAATGTGGGCTCGACTGTATATAAGCTTTGTTTTGGAACCACACGTGCACATTTACCACACGAGGAAGACGGTAAAAAAGAGTACTTGAATATTGGTTAATGTTTTTGTGGGGTTTCATATCCCAAAGCGACTAAGGCTACGAGGGATGCCGTAGCGGAGGGCTCCGAATTAATTTATACCAACTGGGGTTCTTTACCCTGCTATGAAATCGCACAGCATACGGGCGATTTTTTGGCCAGCAGCGAAAGTGCGACCCTGGATCAGCAGCCGAACGCCGAATCCGCTGTGCCACGGCGGCAGTGTCGCCAGAAGTAGGTTTGGTTACTCTTAGGAGTACTAGTGGTTTAAGGAATGGACACATGGTATCAAAAACCTATTGCTGTCCAAAAATACTGCCACTTCTCATCAAGCCAATCACTTGGAATAAACCCGTTAAGGCGGTGTTTACGAAACTGCGCACTATCGGCGTCAAATAAAACGCGAACTTATTCTGAATAACCGTGACCGAAAAATTCAAACTTAAAAGCATTAGCTGCTCAAAAAAATGCATGCAGACTTATATTTAACCTTCTACGCAGCGGCCTTCGCGCTGTCGAACTGAAAATAAATTGAGCTATTTGTTCTTGTTCAACTAAAACTTCTCGTTTTGCTGGTCCCCTTTCATTTGCCTTGATCGCATTTCGTTTGACGGTGACAATATATTTTGAATTCGCAGCTAACTCACCCTGATTTCTTTCTGACGACTTAAACACCCTTTAAATCATAATAGCGTGTTTTTTATGCCAACTAGCGAGCATCCTCAAAAATCATTTTCATATGAGTGAGCACCCGCCGTGGTGGCTCAGTGGTTAAGGGCGCTCGGCTACTGATACGGAGTTCCCGGGTTCGAACCCGACTGCGGTGGCTGCGTTTTTATGGAGGCAAAACGCTGAGGCGCCTGTGTGCTGTGTGATGTCAGTGCACGTTAAAGATCCCCAGGTGGTCTAAATTATTCCGGAGCCCTCCACTACGGCACCTCTTTCTTCCTTTCTTCTTTCACTCCCTCCTTTATCCCTTCTCTTACGACGCAGTGCAGGTTTCCAACGATATATGAGACAGATACTGCGCCGTTTCCTTTCCCAAAAAAACAATTAATGTTATTATATCAGTGAGCAAAGTATCACGTACTCTGTCAAGCATTTTCGTCATCCAAAATGTTACCTTTTTTTACACATTCCTATCATCATGTGTACCCTAAAAAACAATACGGATCTCTTGATGTTTCGAGCACTCATTAGACACATACTGGTGTTTCGATGCAAAAATTTTCGACCATTTGTCACTTTGTAGAAATTCGTACATTATCTTGAAGCAGTTATCGCTGGTGTTTTTCGTTGCAAACCAGACTCATTGGTGATCTTATGGCCCGCAGAAGCTATTTAAGCGGAAAACTACAATTCCTGCTCAGAAACTTCGAGCGCCGCTTGAAAGGCTTAACAAAGGCACAATTGTGTTATCCTCATCGGGCGGCTCAGCCCGTAAAGAGCAGCCCTTGACGAAGGGAGCGAAGCACGCCCAGCCCCGTTCTCTCGTCTTCTGGTATCAGCTCGGGACGAATGCACTTCTGCAAACAAAAGAGCTGAGTGAGCAGAGTACCTAGTTTTCTCCACAGTCGCTTCCAGGCCCGCAGCTTTCTAAACTGCGTTTTCAACTTGAATGAATGAGGAGGATCGATTCGTCTGAAACAGCAGCTTTCGTTCACAATCTTATTAAAAGGGGGCAGCTGCTGTTGACTGATGACACCCAACGGCCGCCTGGGGTGTATTTTTTTGTCCTTCAATAAGCAGCGCCCTTACTGGCCATGAAAAAATTTTTTATCTGCATTGATTTCAGCCTGCGATAACGATCAACGAAATGTATACTAGCTCCCAGCCCACTTTACGTGAATGCAACGTGAAAAAGCAACAAGATACGTACAAGTGTCGTGCCAGTGGTAACAATCATTTCCACCTCCCTCAGACCAGCAGCCACTGAACAGTTCTGTAAATTAGTTCTCAGCTCCCGAACTAAGAGGCCAACAGGATCAGAATTTTACGTTGACAAGATTGGTGTCATACGCGTTGTGCACGAAAATGAATTAATCGGAGCAAAATCGCAGAACAGCCTCACAATGTTTAAATCGCAAGTAGTTTATTCATGCCGCGTCAGAAGACGCTTCCATCTAGCCGTGTGCCGAACCAGTATGAAGGATATGACGTAAGCTCTAAAATCTGCTTCCCTCGCCTTAGCCCCTAGGCTGCATTTCATTGCATCCTCCTCTTTGGAAGCCGTGTTTGATGAAAGTATCGAGTTTTTTTTGTCGCCACCGCCGTTGCTTCCTCCGAGGCCGTTCGAACACCAGGAATTTATTTCGGAACATCTGGCCTCCAGTAAACACTCGCAGAGCTAATACCCAGTGACACCAATGATTCACCCCGAACACTACGAAATACCACTGCTATGTCCACGCTTTTCGCCCGGACTGTTAATGAAGGCCAAACTCATAACCGAAACTGTGGCATCAGAGCCGACTAAGGCCAGAGTGAAAAATACCTACGGACACTGTCAAAAAGCAATACACTGTCCCGCAGGCTCACCTCCATCGGACCCTACGCCTTCCATTTTCCCTGTGGGCAAGAACGGCAACGAGGAAGAGAATGTCATGTGTTATGGTCGGTGCCGTCACACTGCGGACAGAGACAGGAGAGGCGCTCCGCAGTGGTGCCTGTTGGAAGGTGTATAAAGGGGGTACCAGGAGAGGAGGAACGTAGACGCGAACTTCTGCTTTTAAGCTGCAGAAACTTTTAGCCACGGTGGAAAATCTCGGGGCAACTGGCACTGGCGTGAGATAAGTCCGGTCATGCCACAGCCACAGTCCCCGGACTTAGCGTAAGGGTCCTCAGAAAAGAGCAGCATCTCAAACCACATTACAGCGCTAGCTATTCAAGCCAAGTTCACCCGCATCCGTGCTAAGTGGATGTCGTTGTCATCAGGTGGGGTGCGGGGTCGAATAAATACGCCGCCGCACTCCTTTCATAAAAACGCCCTACAATGAACAGATTGCGCGGAACCATGCGCGCCCGTAGCAGCCGCCGTATATGTGGAAATGTGGAGCAGCAGTCGCGTTTCGGGAGGGCCACAGATGCAGCCGCGGTGGAGCGTCATCTCTGAACGCTGCACGTATGCGGGAGGTCAGAACCGCAAACGTGTGGCGTGTGGAACAGAGGACAAACACTCTCGGGACGCTGCCCGCAAACAGGCTGCACGAAAAGATGCTCAAGTCCATGCCAATATATTTCGCACACCATAAAGCACTCGTTGTGAACCTCCCAAAATAAGCCGCTTTCACACAATCATGCGTGGCAGCAGCAGTCAAAATGAATGCAGCATTGCAAAGCACTATATGGACCAGCTCGCACCGATCAACCGCATTGCCAGGGCCGTAATCGGCATTTAACTTTTTTGCTGAAGCGCTACCAGTTTGCGTGTGCGTCTACGCGTTTCTCGAACCATATTAGCCCGACACTTTTTGTCGGAAAGAGTGCAACGTTGGTCAGTTTGACAGTACACAACACAATGCAATTGAGTTTGCTTACCGGTTTGTAGTTGGTGAGGCAAAAGGTGTTAATCAACGTTATTATGGAACATGGTACCAGCGCAAGAAACAAGGACATTGTTATAGAACATGGTACCAGTTGCGCTTGTACCAGGATTCATAATAATGCAAACAAACTAGCCCAGCTGTTTACCCTTCGTTAATCAACGCTCTGTTCGGCTTTCTCAGAAAAGTGTCCTTGGTTCAAAATGAGACTGCCAGGTATCGCCGTCGTGAACAGTACCCAAAGGTAGTGTTGGCAACCCGGAGGGTATGGATCTCCGTCGAAAGCAAGAGACCCGTCTTGCTTACCGTCGTGATTCCCGCGCTTCCACCAGTGCTGTTGCGTTTTGAGCCCTTTGCCTGTCTGAAGAGGCATTCGTGTCTCCTTTGACCGCATGATTCGTCCTCCTTCTTTCCTCCAAAACAATGTGCTATGCGTTGGACGCCATGATGGAACCTAGCGCGCTAAAGTGCGCTAAATGCTGGTGCCCTACGTCGCACAGTTCCAGCGATCGGGAGCCGAACCTCTCTGCGGGCACTGAATTATTCCGAATAACCCACCATATTACCACGTGGATTAAAACCTGCCTGTTTTTAGCAAGGCGTGACAATTTCGGTTGCAGCGCTAGTAGTGTTCTTGAACACGGCAACATACGACTACGCAGTCTCACTTTCAGGCCGTTAATAAAAATTCTCTTTGTCACAAACGAACGCGCAATTACGGTGGAACTCCTGTCTAAGCCCGCAACTCTGTTTGACTTCACCGGGACCATGGGGCCGGTAACAATATCTCGCACTCTCCATATCATCGGTGCAGGACCTGCTGATCAGACTCGTCAGATATGCCTTGCCGGCTGCCCCTGTCCGGTCACTAAATAATATACGAATAAGATCATGGCATTTAACAAAGATTAGTAGTTTGGGAATATTAAATTCTTAACTGGCCTGCAGTGATCTTCTTTATAATAAAAAAATGCTAAGCGCAGTTTATATATCGACTGCTACCGCTTCACTGCCATCACGAAAATGATGCGTACCCGAAATCAAGCGTAGAAGGTGCCACAAACTTCCTTCAGTAAGCTTCGTACTTTTGAGCACTGGACTTCAGGTCACGCCGCTGGCAGATCGCCGTGTGCTCGGCAGAATACGGAAATATGGCCTTTGTGAACCTCCATAAACTTTATGAATTTACTTTGAAGTCATTTGAACTACGTAACGCGCCTGCTACCTTGAAAAATCACGGACACAATTCGGCAGGGACAGAAGTGGCTGGTTTGTCGCTGTTATTCGACAACTTGCCTCGCTTGCCAGCACGTGTGGCTTTGCAGCGCTACTGCGATTGGCTGACGTCCTCTTCCCTCTGGTGACTTGTCTCCAGGCACGATCACGTGAACTGCACGCTGCCAATGAGCGCTTGTTTTTTTTTTCCGATGGCTGCTCTTTCCCTTTGGTCGCGGCGCTCCGAACCAGCGCATAGTACGACCGCGGTAGTTCTTCAGGATCATCTAACAGTCTTCACAGAAGGACCTGATCTATACGGAAGATCGCTTCCGATTTCATGCGAGTCTGGCCCGCCCTCTTCCAGGGTTAGCGAGGCATGAGACTGGCGCCCACCAACAGGCGGGCTACTTCGTCGAGATGATGCTAAAAGGATGCGGGTTGCGCCAAGATTTATTGCTTTAAATGCTAACTTGGGTGGGAGAGGTATAATGTGATGTGGTACTGGGTGTTTACAGTCTCGAAGCTGCGCCTGAGCTGTCAGAGAAGCCAGATTATTCTCAAACACCTTAGATTTGTTACCAAGCTCTCACATCGAGCAGCACACGGGGGTTTTTCGTCATCGCCTCTAGCGCCAACGGAGACCACTGCCACGATTCGACCTCACGAATTCTTGGCCACCAGCCGAAGGCCGAAACCACTCAGCCACCGTAGCGGGTTGTATGAGCAATAGGTATCAAATAAGCGGCAAACTTCACTGCCGTTGAGTGTAGAGCACACAGGCGTGGCTCTGGCGAAGTGAGTTTCAGCCTTTTCATGGAGTCACAGGCTGGTTGAGAGGATGAAAGTGTTTTTTGCGTACTGTGGATTGTCCCAAGATAGGCGCCGTACTGCAGGACAGTCACTAAAGACTCGATGGAGGATCGGCGCGCGAGGAACCCGATCATTCTGTGCGAGATGTGAGAGTGGTTCCTATGCGCATTTAGGTACCGTTAGAGGTTTCCGAACAGTACTTTAACAAAACCAAGCCGAATACGAATACTGCTGCGTTGGTGACGAATAGAAAACGAATAGTATTGCTAAAAACCGAATCAAGTATTAAAAGATCAGATTACAATACGAATCGATTATTTTTTTACGAATAATCACTACCTCTGTAAACATTCTCACGAAATACCTGTATCGAAGATTCCGCTATCTTCCATACTACCCTTCGATTCTTTTTGTGTATCTGCATCACGTATCGCTTCGTAAAAATAAAAGTATGAGAATCAACAGCTAGATTGAAATTATTGAGTACCGTACATTTTAATGATACTCGATACTCGAAAAAACCAAGAACCGAAGGAGAAGATCTCTACTTCAGGAAACTGCGCGAAATAACTTCTTAACGCCGCATAAACTCGGAAACGCAAAAATTTTCTACACAAACTCATCGGTTAGAGCTACATTTGTCTAAATGTGTTAGTGCTTTGTCTTGCATCTAAGCCACACAATTTATTCTTTAATGATAGACACTAGTTTTGTAGAAATGTTAAAGGGATACAGACACTAAGTTTTGAACGCTAACAAAAAACTCTGGTTTCCGTCGTCGCAGTAACACCCGTTTCACATGCTGCGACTAGAACAAAGAACGAAAATAGTCGGCCAAGTCGATGAGACCTCAGTGCGATTTTCTGCAGAATCAAATGCGTCTTAAGCGCATTCACACTTGTCCAAAAATCCAGCGAGCGGAGCGGATTTGCCTCGCAGAAAAAACTAGGACCTCCTCTGATCTGTACACGCCCGGGCGAGGCGGAACCGCCGCGCCGCTGCTGTTTCTTGCTTTTCCACACACTTCCTGGCCACCACGTGGCCGCTCACGGCGTACACAGATATGGTTAGAAAAGAGCATAAATCGGCGCTGTCTATGTACCATAACTGTATGCAAGCTTAAGTACGTTAAGCACCGGCACATTCCCATTTTAAGTTCAGCCAGCGCCTCCTCTATTTTTACAATGCCAGCCGAATCGCCCGCTTCGCAATGGGAGCCGCCGGTACGCCTCACTTCAGTTGGTTGCCGCGCTGCGGCGCTACCCAGATGGTTGGACTGCTTGTGTCATGCTTATGTATAGGTGCGCGCTGTTGGCATTCTGGTTATCGCTCTGCCCCTCTCCTACCCCATGCGTCTGTCAGATTCTGTCTTCGTACCCCTTCTTGTGTAGCTCTCGTTTTATCCGTGGTGCGGCGCTTCTTCCAACGCCAGCGGCTGGAGCTTTGCTCGCTGTTCGCAGAGGCGGGCTGAGGCGTTCGCGCCGCTGATCACTTGACGATTGCGGCTAGCATATTTGAGGCGCTGCTTGGAGTGTTTGCGCCACTTATTAATACGAAAGGAACTATAGGCTCATGACTACAGGGCCGATTTGGACCAAATCTATGTCCAACCTAATGTCACTACGGCCAACCCGATGGTGACCTTCAAATTTTACCTCCCCACCCCCAAAATATGAATTCGACAGATTTGGACCAAAATCGATTTTCAACCTAATTTCACAACGACGAACACGATAGTGACCTCTAAATTTGGCCTAGGCCATTCCAAAATTTGCCCCCCACCTCGAAATATGACCTAGAAGCAGACATTCACCCAGCTGATTACGTTACATTCAAGTAAAGATATTAGAAAATTCATAAACAATTGCGCACTCTTTAATCAACATCTCCACCACACATCAGCGACACAAGCAGCAACACCGCGCAAAAGGTTTTCGCCTCACCGCACTTTCTTTCAACACACTTTCTTTCAGCCTCGACAGGTAAGAAATGAACTCGTGCTCGAGCTATTCTAGTCTCGGGTCCTCGGCGTCGGTTAACGGTCGGCTGTCCGAGTCGTTCTTGTGAATGTGTTGCGTTGTATTGCTAACATCCATGAGGACGAACCACCGGCGCATTACCAGCATGAATTCGACCGTTGGGCCCACTAACACGAACTCCGCATCACATGTGTGTCCGGCCTGACTTTTCGTGTATTCCAGGGCTGCTGTAACCGGAGGGGACAAAATCTGTACAGCAGTCTTTACGCTCATCTTCTCGATGTTGGACGGATACAAGTGGCGACGCATGAGGAACCTCACCGGCTTCACTGTTGAGCCTCGCTGCATTTTGTAGAGCTTCTTCAGCGGTGTCGCTGTAATCTGTTTTTTGCCCCCATATCCTTTGCCACGAAATGCGACCTTACATTCTTTATGATGTGGCTCTGGACGAATGCAAGGAAAATGCGCCTGGACTCGTCCAAAGGGTGTGGAGCAATGGCCGTGGCAGCCCCTTTGCAGAGGATGCCCATTGCAGCGACATTGCTTTTATGGTTGTCTGTCACCAAGCGCACTATCTCAAAACCAATTTCTTCAGTTTTCTTGATGACGTACGTCATGGTCTCAGCAAGCTGGACTCCAGTGCTAACTTTTGTGAAGAAATAGGCGACCGGAATCTTAAAGCGTGCGCTAAGACCACAGAGCAAAAAACATAGAACACTGTTGGCAAGTTCATCATTTTCGGGGCCCACCAAGTGCTGTAATTCTGGGCTCATGTCGACTTATCCCAAAAAAGCGTCACGCTGCTTATGATACAGCAGACGTTCCTTGATTCGCATTTCATCAACTATTAAGCTGCATGCTCTTGTCTGAGGAGCAGTTAGGGTCAGCAATTCTGCCTCCAGCCTGCAGCTTACTACAGTACTGAAACCGACTTGTCCGGCTGTGAATCCAAGGTACTTTTGCAAAGTGCTCCGGCAAGGCAAACGAAGGAGGAATTCTGACCGCAGGTATTCGTATGCCTTTGCAGAGAGGCTGCGGAGGATGGTCGAATATCTGATTGTCGCTTCCGACCATGAAGGCCGTTTTCGTCCGTAGTTCTTCACTTGATCGTGCATAAATGACGCTTGCAGATCTTTTCCCATGGAAGCTTTTCAATTCTCAAGAATGCGCTCACTCCAGAATCTTCTTTCAACTTGCGCACCTCTTCCTTGTAACGTACCATCGTTTGCGTAAGGTTGTTTATCTTTTATAGAAGGGCTCTTTCTTTACGTTTCCATTTCCTGCGTTCCACCACGATTATGAAACATGTTTTGATGGGGTCCATCTGACAGCCCTAACTTCTTTTCAGTAACGGTGTTACGTTTCGGCGCACGGACACTCTGTTGGCGTCCCTCCGACCACTGCCAGGCAGTGAAAGCGCGTTTGTTGCAGTATACATCAATTGCGGGTGGGATGCAGGGATGAGAGAAGTGGTAGGTTTCAAAAGCGTGTTCACAGAAGGTGATCCCACGACCAACGGGCTCGGATGTGCATGGTTATGTTGCCGAGATACATCTGCCGAACTGGTCATTTCTGCGCATGGTGTAACTACGGTCACAACGTTGAGTGTTCCTGGCTCTGTAGACGCTCCTTCAGCCGTCGACGTAAAATCCTGTGAGATGCTGTGCAAGGACGGTACTGAAGAGGCTACAGAGCTGGTTACATCCATATGGTCCACCGGTGATGTAAGGAACAGGACCACCAAACGTGCCTCCCGCAGCATCAACAGAGAGCTCATCACAAGTGGTTTGGAGCTCTTCCTTGCTAGGCTTTTTGACTGCTACGCCGTCCTCGTCGAGTTCGTGTCCCGCCTCTGACAGACGTTTGGCCGGAATATAAGTGCAGCTTCCAGGCGAGCTCGATGCTTGCATTTGCGGGGCACATGACGTGAGAATACTCGGAACCGACCCTTTTTTCAGTGTACGCCTCTTGGAGCCCTCTCTGAAGTCCTCAGGTAGAAAATACTTGCTGCAGACGGTGGAGCGAGACGGCGCGTAGTTGGGTGGCCAGTCCTAGCGTCCGATCACTTTCAGCCATTGCGCACGCAGCACATCGTCACTGGGAATCTCGTGAAACGAGACATTAGCATCGATGCTGTCTGTCCTCGACCTGCACGATGGCACACAGCAGTAACGCATCGTGCACCAAAAAATGAAATCCCGCAGACTGCACTGCATTACCTGAGGAAAAGAAGCAAGGAATACGAGGTAAAAGCTAGCTTCTTAGCTTTGAAGCTGAAGACGTGAACACGTATCTTATCTCGAGCAGTTACTGAACCGGTCGGTATGAAAATTCGCTTTGGTCACGCTCACTCATCGATGTTACGATGACTGCGTCTGACCACGTGCTGAAGCGGACATGGTTTTTGTTTTATTTGCCTCTTCTTCTCCTACCAGAGATTTTTCATTTTTGTATCGCTGTCTCGCCGTTTGTTGCCGTCAGCACCGAGCAGAACGTCCGTACAGTGGATCGCCGAAAGTGAGTTTCATACGTACGCACCCCTTAACTGTTTTTCCCAGCGCGCCCTCTATTTCTAAAAATGGAGGAGGCGCTGGTTTTTCCGAAGCTCCCCCCCCCCCCCTCTTGCTTCCCTAAGTCGCCAATATGTTTTTTACACCCGACGAGAAATTTTACTTAACAGCGCAGGAAGAAGAGCAGATACCCGAAAGGGCACATCGTCCATAGCTGGTTTGTGGTGAAAGTAACCAAGACTTCCACGTGGTAGGAAGTTCAGTACGTTTGCCATTGTGAATGTTGATCTAGCAGTGCTTCAGGGGAAGACCCACAAATCTCCATGACCTTTCTGCAAGGAATGGAAGCGGAAACGGTGACGAACTGAACTCTTGAAAACAGAGCAAACCCCTGTTTTGATGCTTAAGGAGCTTTGTTACATGGCCGACGAGTGCACTGACCTCAACGGACGCGAAAACCTGAGCCACTGCATACGCTGCACACGAGCTCAAATTAGCAACGCAAAAACATCTTTTCGGAAAGCACCGCGCCTTTGAAGCATGAAACATCCACTACTGCTGCATGTTATCTTATTTCTCGTGAAAATTTATCAGCGACTATTTAGCAACGACGCGCGTATGTTATTATAGCAACAATACTCACAGTTCGCACAGTATCAAACAAAGTGCGAGGTGCTGGCCAAGAATACCCTTCGCTCTTAAAATTTCTGTAGCGCGTCGTGTTCTCGTCGAAGCAGCGTGTTGTATTTGCCGAAGCACCATGGCACGCACGCCTTTACTGCATGTGTACAACCTTATTCAAACATTTTAGGCGGTAATAGGTTGATTAATTGGAGCATGCCGTATTCGAGGCGTGTCATAATGCAGGCCTCCAGATTAACGTGTGCTTAAGTGTCAATACACGAGCGTTTTTCCATTCATTGTTTACCAAAATGAGGCCACCACGGTCGTGGGTTGAACACGCAATCGCTGCTAAGAAGAATACTACGACAAATAAATCTCATCATCGCATAAGTATAAAACTGAGGATAAGCCGGTAACCTGGCAGCCAGAAAGTGCTTTGGCATCACTTGCGGCGAGATGCATTTCAGAATAGAATGCGCGTTTCTCTTCTTAAAACAATTGTTGCGGACAGATGCCACGAACAGAGAAAAACATAATGTCGTCGTACCGATGACAGCTTACCCTGGGAAAACTAGAGCGACGGCTTGAAACTGTTGCTACTTGCAAGTTTTGAAAAATGCCTTCTCGTGAGGATTTACATTTAACATGTTTTTTTTCCTTCTCTCATATTCGTTAATAAACATGATTGAAACACAAACCAATATAGCAAACCTATTACCAACTACCTTTGCCCTGTGATTTCACAATTCCGCCAAGAAGTTTCAGTACTTCTTCCGGAATGTTTCAGCACTGTAGCTAAAATAGATACACGATTCGAACAAGTCGCCACAATCTTTTGTAGCTAACACTGCTGTACCCCACTCTCTGTGGCCCCTTTTAAAACCAGCGCCTGCAGTGGCTCCACGATGAGCAGCGCCACGCACGGCGCGCTCGATGACGCGTCAATTCCTGACACGGCCGGGCTCGAGTAGCGGCGGCGGCGCGCGCTCCTCGAGACCGGTCGCCTACCTGACAGGCAGCCTGATTACTATGAGGGATGCAGAGCGCCGCCTCAGGAAGAAAGAGGCAACGTTTCAAAAACTGTCTTCGTCCGTTTTCCGTCGTCAGGCGCCACTCAGATGGTCACTCTCCCTCACAAATGTAGAGCACGCGCCAAGCCTAGCCGACGGGGGAGAGTAGGAAAGGAGGATAGGAGAGGACGTTGGACGGTCGGATCGGCCGTATTCGGCAGGCACTGTAAAAATAGAGGAGGCGCTGGTTCGACAACCGCCGAGCACGCTTGTCGCTTCGCCGCCGCCGAGTTATTCAGTCCATTTTTGGTGCAAGTCAGCCCAATAAAGTTTTCTTTTAGAAGACCCTTTCGTTCGTCTTCATCGCTGCTTCGACTGCCGTCACCACTACGTGACAATATTAGGGCTCTCACACATCATTCGAATCTGTGGACAAACCACCAATGTCTTCTGCCTACTCCTTTATAACCGTATCAGCCGAAACTCTGCCTTTCGGAATCGAACCTTCAAACGCGGCAGCCTTCGTGACGAGGCGCGTGCCGAGCAGTCAGAAGGCCGTGTAATGGCGGCGTGCACACGTGATCAAATATGGAAACCGCCATGATACGGCGCTGTAAAGCATCTATACGCAGAAACATGCGCAGGGCGTAAATATATGCGCTTGTCTCGCTTAAAATTCATTTCGAAGTCAGCACTTCGTCTTTTGTTGGACGTTACTTTGAGTTTATATCAGCGCTCTTTGCAGTATACGGACGATTGTGGATAATGTAAAGAGTCTTAATTTGCTAGGCCTGTCTTCCTATCCTTTGGTTTCCTCTTTTATTGCTTGCAGCGACCCCCTTTGCTGGCAGAACAGGTAGCCCGGGAGCAGTGCCGCTCGTGAGCTCCTTCCTCAAAGAATGGAAGTACCAAAGGCAGATGGAGAGAAATTAAAAAAGGGATCTAGCAAACCACTGCCGTTGTCCATATGTGCAGCCATCGACTTTGTCCGTTCTTGGAAAAAGAATCCCGGGATATCCAGACTCGACACTGCAGGTGATGGCGGCGCGGAGGCCGCTAGCCAGCGCCCTGGATTGTCGTCTCTACCTGGGCTCGGGACGTCGAGGCTCCTACTCAGCTTTTCTGTGTCGCGAAATGTGACGAGGGAGGGACTGACTTTTTGTCATAACACAGAGCAGCGGATTGCACATGACAGTAAGCGAGTCGCTTGAGGGGTAGTCGCCGCAGAGGAAGAAAACCCCCCGTGTAACAAGCAATGCTGCTGGACCTTCGATGCCAGGTTGAAACCCGCGCGATTCGACGGGTATTTTGTTGCGCAACCAGTGCTACGCTGTAAAAACAATTACCCCTTTACGGCAAAAGCTGCTGGTAAATTGTTAGCGAAATGGCATCAAAATTTTATATTCAGTACCATAATGAAACCAAGTTTTAGGCCTACTTTACTACTACATTTTAAACGATGCACTAATTCCGTTCGCAGGAATTGTTCAAAAGGGGGGGAAAGAGGACGAAGTTAATGTTTTCTCATAGTAAAAAAAAAGGCATCCATCGTTATTGCACATGCCGCGGTGCTGAAAGAAGCGTTATGTTTTCTTCCACCAAAGCTACGCCTCCTGAGAGCCATTCAAGCCACGTGGTTACAAATTCGATGAGCGCAGACAAGGAGGCGTCGTCCACTCTGTCTGAACAAGCTGAGTGCAGCGATAACGGCTGCGGAGCGGCTGCCGAGCGGCGGCGGCAGCGGTGTGAACAAGAGGTGGAGACGCTGTGCGCAGAGTTGTACTCGATGATGAGAATGCTGGATGTGATTAGTATAAGCAGGAAGCTGCAACGGTCGGCTCACAGGCAGCAGCAGAAAGCCAAGAGGGCGGCTGCCATTCATTGCCCGGCCGATGCCTGTCGTCGGGGCGCGGCCTTCCTGGAAGAAAATGTGAGCAGCAGTTTCGCGGTGTCTGGTCTAAAACAAGCTTCGGAGGCATACTCCGGCGCTTATAATAACACCATCACGTGTGTCAAGCGCCATTATGCGAAGCTATTGCATTCCTTAAAATGAGGCACGCCTATCCCTCCCCCCCCCCCCCCTCTAGCTACGTGACTGGTTCCTGTACAGCCTTAGAAAGAGACAGAGGACAAAGTGTTTTATTCTGCGGAATGCTTTGTGTCCTGTTTGTTGCGTATCTTCAGCATTCCAAATCTCTCAAAACTAGTAGCGGCTCTAATACTGCCCCCTGAGAAAGTCAACACTTCTTCTGACACTACAATGGCCTCGATGCACGACTTAGAATGTGGTATTTATACTTCTATCAGAGGGAATCCATGATGACGAAGGAAGAAGTTGAGGTTAAGTTTTGCCTAATTTTTTTTTTCAAGATAGCAGTCAGCGTTCTGCCATTCAGAACGGAAAGTCGGCCAGCCGAGAAGTCGAACCTGTGAAGCTTGCTCTGCGCCAGATGCACCCCGTGCGAGATGCACCCAAAAATGCAAGTGCTCAGAGCTTACTACGAGTGCGTCGAGGTCGGTGCCTGTCAGCGCACACTTTTCAGGTGTCTATGGGGACCAAGCCTTTACCATTTGTGCGCCGTTGGGCAGGCCGCGCACAGCAGTTCAAGACCAGGGCGTCACGTTCTACTGCTTTAGTTTTTATGAGTGTCAGATGTGACTAGCTGTTCTTGGCGCCACGCTCCGCGATCGTTAAAGAGGAAATTGCGGTGTAGCGTTACAAAATTGTGGTTAAGCTTCGGGGCGCGAGAGGCGAGATTTAATTCAGTTGTGATTTGGACTTCAGCACAAACTAACACGAGGTACATTTTAATCCAATTTATAATTATCTGCCACCTGATGAATAGAAAAAAAAAACTGTTTCGTATAGTTCTTAGAGTTATCACCTGAGGGCAGGAAGGTCAGAAGGATAAAAACTGTTCGGAATTCCGCACGTCCGAATATTTGCCCGGATGCCGACAGCGCTGCTTGTTCTCAGACATGCTAGGTAGGTTTCTTCGCTTCCAGGGTCTGAAATCAGTGCTTACAAGTTTAATAAAAAAAATACTAGCCATAGATGATAATCGGTACTGATAAAACAAGGATTTCAGTTAAATTGGCGCGCTTCAGCAGACAACCTACACGTGTTTTCGATTGCTGCTGGGCCACCAGCTAATCAACGGGAACATATCTAGACTAGAGCTATGTACTGGCCTCATTTCGAGGCCCGAGCCCGGCCGTAGCTCGACACTCAAAGCTCGAGCACGGACGTGGCCTTGGTACACTGCCTTATCGCTCAAATCAGTCTTGGCACGGATTACCTAGCCTGACGTCATGGCCGGCCCGGTGCCGATCCCGCAGTGCCTCAATAGGCGAAATGATCACTATGTGCAGGTAGACTGCTACGGCAGGGGTAACGTAATGGCTGGAAACTCACTGCAATCGCAGTAATGCTTGAAGAGATTGGTTTGATGAGAAAACATAGAAGAAAGATGCAGACGTAAGGCGGGTTCAGTTACTCGGGTTTTTAAGCCGTTACCTTGAGTTTGTTTCAGCCAGACGTTCTGAAAGCCAAATAAAAATGGTTGCTCACACCCGTAATAAACTGATTTGCAGTACTTAAAGATTTTAAACCCGTCAATTTTTAAAACCCGGAAGGCTTAAATATTAAAATTCCATCGAAGACGCGTAGCAGTGACGTTTCTTTTTTAGAGATCAACATTTCACAATTCTAACATACGGTTCTAGCGGTAGCGTTTCAGTGCATCTATTTCTATTATCTGTTAAAAGAGTTATTTTAAACGAACCAATGTGGATGTGTTTTCGGAAGGCGAAGCCATGCAATCAAAGCAAATGGAAGAAATAGAATGAATGTCCTGGAGCCGTTCTTATGACTCTTCAAATGATCGGTGGTGAGCGCTTCCACAATTCCGAGCGTACGCGAACCGCCTTTTGTTGAATTCCACGGTTTGTGCGCTCTCAGACAGGCGCAACAACCCAAGCCAGCAGTGCTGTGTGCGTCACTAGCCGAACAAACTCGCGCAAATGAGCTGGGTTGGAGGCATTACAACGCTCCCTTAAAGGGGCCCCGAAACACATTTTCAGTGCATTGTTTTGCCTGTTTGTTGCATAGAATGACTTATAGTGATGCTATTAGCATCGGTCGTACCGCGTACACTGTGGTTTTTAATATTTTAATTAGCTCGCAAACACAAATTCGTGGCGCTGACGGTGTCACCATAGAGTGGCGGTTTTTGCAGCGGATATGACATCACCGTAAGCTAGCTTGATGATTGGACAAAGAGTAAATATTCTGCGAATTGGGTTGATGACTAGAGGTACGTTTTGTCAAGATTTTGTGTTTTATATTATATTAACAGCACAAGCTTGTTTGCCCTAGATAAAAGCACCGTAAATCAAATAAAACAAAAACACGCCACCAGAGGCACTGGCACTTTTTGCATCGAAGTACTTTGCGCCTCTCTGTAAACATCCTACGACCTAGCACTAAACACTTATGGCTACTCTCTATGTATCTGAGAGCGGCTTTGCGGAATCGATCCGATCGAGCCATTGCACTGTATAAGCTTTCGTTCCGGTCCCATGGAAGGATGCGTTCATTTCACATTTAGCAGGCAGTGCGCATCGTCAGTTTATGGAGAACCACCGGGCGGTGGCGCCAGATGGCGCCACGTTCCCGTCAACAACGCGCTAGGAGCGACTGTAGAGCGACGGGCGATGGTTGCCGGTAAGCAGTAGCGGTACGCGCTATGCTAAATGTGTCTGATATCTTGCGCAGGCTGTCACACCATCGCAGTATCTCGCGTTCGAGTTCGGATCCATAAGTAAGGGAACGTCACTGATCAGTGTTCCCTTCTGCGCCGTCGACGTGACGATGAAGCATCGCTGGGTCAGCTGGGCGTTCACATGGTTGTTGTTACCATGCAAAACGGCGCTGCCAGCATTGGCATGAACGAGTTACAGAGAACAGGCAACCATAGAGTGCAAACTTCCGCCATGTGTTCAGATAGGGTGTTTTGATTGGCCGCTCTTGGTGTCGTCATTGGGAGAGTGAAATGGGAATGGGAAGCTGCGCGAAAATCGAGTTGAGGGCAGACTTTTGTTTGCTTGTATTTTGAAATTTCTTCATTGTATAACTCCCGTTCCTATGCATCGATTCTCGTAATTCTTTTTGAGTCAGCATCTGCGTGACCTAAAGAATCGATCTTAAGCGTAACCGGCATCCGTTCAAGCGGTGTTTTGAAGCACCTTTAAGGGCCATTCCACGCGGAGCATTGAAGACCGCAAAAGCGACCAGGGTAGATGTTTTTCTTTTGTGCTACGCGGCGATTATGTGAATGCAGTTTTAGTGAAGCATTCTTCTGCAAGAAAAACGTTTGCTCACGTCAGCGCGGTGTGAAATTCACGCGAAGAAGCACAAGTTGGTTGGAGTTAAAATATCTTACACAAATGTAATACATAGCACAATGTCAAATTTTTTTCCTAAAATATTTCACCTAGTTTGTTCTTTCATGTGACTAGATTAATGAAGCTATTCAAGAATTTTCGTGATTTCTTGGCTCAGAAAAAAGCCAAAATGCGATGTTTTAAGAAAATATTCTCATAAACATCATTAACGTTCAAGACGCAATAACTTTTTCTGTTTACTTCTGTTGCTGAAGTTTCTCCCAAAAATAAATCAAAACTGTTAAACAGAGCACTTTTGAGGAAACCGCCATCCAAAGTTCGCAAAAAGTGACTTTTTCCTGAGATACAGACCAAAATTAAGGATAGGGGCGCTCGACATAAATATGCATGAGGTGGCTCAAAATACACACAAATTTCGTTGCTTGTATTCTAGAAATTGTTTATTCCAGTAAATTTCGTTGGATTAAAACTTTTTTTCGAATCTTCAACAAGCCTCCTCTGTACATACTGCCGAACTGATACTAAAGGTGTTGCACCAGGTATTCGCTTATCAGAGATCCAGAGTTCATATTGTAGCCTTACAAATGGCGGCACGTAGTACTGCGCTCAATACAGCTTGCAACGCGTCCGGTGCGAACACACTGAGGTTTTCCCCTTTATGGTAAATCAATGCCCCATGTCAAAGAGCACACGGCCAGCATAAAGATGCAGTGTGTTTTGTTGTTTTTATTTCGGGTTGACTCCATCGCTTTCTATAGCACCATTGGTCGCGCACTGCTTCAGGAACAGAGCTCCTATCAGGTTTTGTGCGTTGCAATTAATATTGAGGACAACAGAGCGCGTTCTGCACTGAAAAGAAAGTTCGACAGTGTCTACTGAGCGTGCAGGTTTTAGATTTCAATAAATTTTGTCTCCTCTGAAACAAAAATAACTCGATATTAATTTCTACATTAGAGGCATCAAATTTCGTGCGTATTGTTACGTG
This sequence comes from Amblyomma americanum, assembly GCF_052857255.1. NCBI lineage: Eukaryota > Metazoa > Arthropoda > Arachnida > Ixodida > Ixodidae > Amblyomma > Amblyomma americanum. The sequence continues at coordinate 498,086,815 of NC_135497.1, forward strand.
GTGGCAAGCCAAGGAAAGCACGACATGATGACAGAATGAAGATATGATATAATGGCTCAAGGGCCTAGCGCGAGCACTCCGTCCCGCGCCACTGCACTCTTCTTCGTCTTCATAACATGACCCCGGTCCTCAGAGCCATCGTCCCGATCGATTGCTTGAATGACGAATGGTGAGGTGACGATGAGTATGATCAGGAAGGATAGAAGAATATGAAAGGCTTGCCACAAAGATAAAGGAGATGATCTGGTGGACGGTTGCCCCGGAGCTTCAGGTCCAGCGGTCGGTCACCCACTGCCGAAGGTCAAGGGTTGAGGGATCGCCGCACAGCCTGGGCGGGGGTCCCGTCTTGGTTCGGGTCGTAGTCGGGTCATCGTACGTCAGGTCCTCGTCGTCGTGTCTTGCGTTCGGGGCTGGGGACGGGGCGGAGGAAAGCGGCTGGTCGGTTCTGGTCAGTTCGAGCTGGGGTTGGGCCGGGCGGCGGAGCCCAGGTCTCCTCGGCCGACGACGAAGGCGAGCAGAAGGCGGCGATGCTCCGGGGACTAGGATGACGATGAGTACCCAGCACCTCACACCAAATGATACGTGGTGGCAAGCCAAGGAAAGAACGACATGATGACAGAATGAAGATATGATTTAATGGCTCAAGGGCCTAGCGCGAGCACTCCGTCCTGCGCCACTGCACTCTTCTTCGTATTCATAACAGTATTATGAGCCATGTCATGTAATTTTATCTGGAGGACCTTAAAGGGCAACTGCAATACTTTTAGGAATTTTCGCAATACTCAAGGAGTGAAATCTATATAGGCTGTAACTGAAGTGGTGTTGCACTAGCATTTAACATATTGATGTAATCAACTAATGAATTTTTAGCTTCTCCTCAAAGCAACAGAAGAGTGCGGGAACGTTCAGCATGACGTCACGGAAGGTATTTCAAATTACTGCTGCCGTCAGCCACACCCTGCCGTGCCTCGTTGGATGATGCCAAACAACGCTCGGCAGGCTTTGCCTTCGGTGACGCTGGTCTTTGTTTTTTCAAAGCAGGCATTCATACATTGGAAATGTACCGATTCCTTCGATGACGTCACAATGTGCTCCCCCATTTGACACTGTGCGCTGCAAAGAAGCTTGAAGGCTGTCGTTATTTTAATCGGCGATTATATTACCATTTCAAATGCTAGCCCAAAAAGACTTCGCATGCTTTGCCTAAAAACCTCATACACTCGAACCTTATAAGCTCGTCGATTTCTAAGACTTATGCAGATGCCTTTTAATCCTTAATTGGGATCTGAATCAGGAAAAAGTCGGTTTTTGCGAACATCGGAAGTAACTTCCTTAAGAAGTTCTGTGTTTAACATTTTTCTTTTGTTTTTAGTGTAAACTACATCATAAAGTGAAAGGAGAAAAAAAGAATTATTGTTGGTGAAACATTCTCGACGTTTATGTAGAAAATTCATTTCATATTTCACATTGACTGGTCAACCTTTCTTGCTTTTTTACGGAACCAAGAAACCGCACTAAATTCTAGCATGACTTTAATAATGAAACCAGATGAAAGAAGAACGTAAATGATATATTGTAAAATAGCACATGTTATTCTACCGTATTCGACATTTAATTGACAAATTTTCACTCCAAGCAACTTTTGCTTCTTCGCGGAAACATCAACAGCGCTCTCGTGAGATGAAAATATTCTCGACAGAAAAACACGTCACTGAAACTTCATTTACATGGTCGGCAAGTAGCAGTTTTGTTTTCAAAAGAATCGGCGCTGGTCGCTTTGGCGGTCAGGGAAGTTTCGAATGGAGTGACGCCTTAGGGACGCACTGCAGCGCTATTGGCTGCTGGAATTTGATCGTTAAGAGCCTGCGGGAGCAGCCTGCTTCTCGTAAACAACTGAAAACGGGCTTTCAACTTCTCTAGTATCGTTCAATGCGGCTAGGCGTGCACATTCAAAGTTACTGGGACATTGAAGTGTGACGCTAATGAAACTCGGTCTACAAAGGACGTTGTGGTTCTTCTTATTCGGCGTCATATTTTATCACCGGGATTCCATATCTTACGAAACGTTGCAAGCAATAGCCAGAAGATAAACAGTACTGTCTACAAATTTTTCTGTGTGAGGAAAATCCAGTTGTTGCAGACACGAAACAATAACAATTAAGAGTTATGTAACTGTTTCCTCAGCCAACGTAATGGCCCTGTTTCATCCGTGTCGCTGCTGCAACGCCCCAAGTGTGCTTCAACGCTCCAATAATGAATCAAGAGTCGGGCCACGGCTCTTGATGTGCGGACGTGAAGCGGCGTGCGTCTTAAAAATCAAGCCCGGTCCCAGTCCAGCCGCGGCGAAGCACCGGCCCTTTGCGACCCCGCCCTGCCTGTGCCTCGCTCCGGACCGGAGCTTTATTGCCGGCCCGGGCCCCTGCAATGCTCTAATTCAGATAGCAAATTCAAATGTCATTGTATTCAGGAGGAACAAATACGGAGCGGTAGCCAGGCTCTAAATAGCAGCCTAGCGCAACTCGTTAAGAAAAGGTTCCGCCAGGGCTCCACTACTTGGAAGGAAACACAGACCGACTGCGAGCGTGAAACACTCCGCGACATGCTCTGCATCCAGCACTTTGCAACTTCTCATGGAGGAAATTATTGAATTCTACGCTCGGAGTGCTGACGGTTCAGGGAGAGCCAAGGTGATACGTAATTTACAAATTGAAATTTTTTGCGTGTTCCTTTTAATGGCACCGGGCATCATATTTGCTCGACATGTTCAAAATGGCCATGACTGCCAGGAAACATATTTACCTGACATTATTTATGGACGCTAATTTACTTGAAAAGTTCGTAATTGTACTGAATGTATCCGTTTACTCAGGATAATTCATGGGGGAACAATTTCCACAATATAGTTTTTATCCTATAGCGCTTTAGAAACAGTATAGCTGTTGTGGCTGTACAACGACTTCAGTTGATCGTTGTGTGAGGCAAGCATTCCACGCAGCGCCGGCTGTCTCAGTAAAAGCTGACAGGGACCAGTGTTCTCGAGACCAGGCTCGCAGCGCCTAGGCAAACAATCTCAAACAAAAGAAGGTGATGAATCGCAATCCTCTCTTGTGTAGGTTATTCGCGGTGCCATGCCATTTTAACGGAAAGAGCCGTGTCCATCGATGAAGCAGTTTGCGTAAAAACGACATGCGATCCTGAAAACGGAAAGATGCTACGAAGTTGGCGAGGGGTGTCTTGAACGCGTCCCGCTGCGGCCACTGGTTTTATGTGTGATGAGCGCGCCGTTGCCTTCACTATGTATTGATTATTAACTGGCTGCGGAATCTGAGTTATTTGCAGGTAAAACACACGTGTTCCGCCACACTTTCTTTAGCGTAGCTCGGATAGGCGGCTTTAGTTGTGTCTTTTTCTGTGCTGATACTCTTTGTGGTAGCTCAGGGAACACATGTGTGGTGGCCCATCGAGCTTTCCTTTCTTCGCTATTTCATTATTCGTTTCGCACTTCTCTGAACGAGTGCACTGGAGGAGGAGGATGATGATGATGATGATGATTATGAGGAGGAGGAGAGACTTCATGAAACAGGAGAGGCCTGCTTGACTGTTGGCTTGGCATGCTACTCCAGGTGAGGATGAAAGATTAGAGAAAAGGAGAGAGAAAAAGAGAGGAAAAAGAAAGGATATGGTGAAATAAAGAAACGCACGCACACACGCACGCACGCACGCACACACACACACACACACACACACACACGCACGCACGCACGCACGCACGCACGCACACACACACACACACACACACACACACACACACACACACACACACACACACACACACACACACACACACACACACACACACACACACACACACACACACACACACACACACACACACACACACACACACACACACACACACACACACGCACACACAAGCGCGCGCGCGCGGTTATCAAAGAATGTCTACCAAACCCGTGTCTCTAAGAAACACTAAAATGAGTTTGTCCCGCGCGCACCGTAAGCCCCATCACGTCAGGGTCGAAGGACGTGCTCTAGGTGCACGTGGCAGTCCTGTCGGATTCCTGAAGCACCTTTAAGTGCCTTGCGATGATTGTTGAAGAATTGGCAGCGGCAGAACAAATGTAAAGGATCCTCTGGCACATCGCATGTGGGGCACAGAGGGCTACTTGTTGCATCAATTTTATGTACATAGGATTTAGTGAAGGCAACGCCCAGGCGAATTCGGCGGAAGCAATTACTATCACGTTTATCTAAATTGTGCAGCATGCGGAAGTCACAATTGGAGTCGATACGAAGAAGGGGTCCATATTGACGCTGCGCATCACACCACGAAGAGCGTTGCGTCTCCCAGGATTTTGTAGCCAGAAGTCTTGCGCCATCCATGCGAGAAAATGGTATAGGTAGGAGCAAGGAGGTGTCGCCATGCGCCACCTCGCTGCACCGTCAGTGTGATCGTTGCCTGCAAGGCCACAGTGAGCGGCTAACCACTGCAGCAGAAAAAGGTGGGCAAGCTCACAGGCCTCGGAGAGGAATCGGTTCAAGTCATCGACGATGTACGCTGGGAGCTGGGCGTTGTAGTTGCGCTGCACGAGCGCTTTCCAATGGGGGCGAAATGGCTGGCCGTAATTCGAATGAACAGGAAGTATTCACGGCAAGCACGACAACTTTAGAATATCTTCTTTTTGTGCTGTTGAGGATATATTCAAATCTACATGTCCATTACTATGAATTTTAATTTTTTGTTGTAACAGCTGTCTGTGGTCTAGTGTTTAATGAAGCAAATATTCCCTTACCGAAGGAGAAATTAATGCTCCCAAGCGTTTGATTACAGTGGAGGCCTTATAGGAGACTGTGCCTTTTGGACCTTATTCACGTTAAAATTGCCGACTGTTCCCATCTCAGTAAAACAATGCCCAGTTCATGTGGAGGATATGGCAATCGGCTGCTTATCAAGCCTGCTTATCACGAATGTGAAATGCAAAAACATCAGCGCGCTTAGCTTTCGCTCCACGTAAAAAAAAACGTGGCGGTGTCAAAATTTATTGCCTGCCCTTCAGCTACGGCATGTTCCTAGTCCACTGCGTTGATGTACCAGGGAAGGCACCACGAAAGAATCCGCTCAGCAAAACGATTCCTACATTAGTGCAATCCACGCTCATGCTACTAACATCGCTTTGTTCTCTATCGTATAAGCATTTGGTACTGCTCGTAATGAGACAAGGCGCAGCGCAAAGTCTCGGTTAGCTTTCTTCACATTCCGATCGTCAACCAGCACCTTAGTCTCAATACAGGGATGTTTTCGCGTTCAACTCCCATCTAAGTGCTGGCACTGCTTCAGGGATTCTAACAGACTCTCAGACGCGAGCCAATGAAAGGGCGATGTAATTCCTGTTTGTAAAAGCCCGAATGCCGTAATATGGCTCCTGGAAGGTTATTTAACACCAAAGCCCCTATCTTGTTTCCACCAAGGACCAGTCGGGTTGCACCCAGAAGCGCAAGAAGAAAGCGTCGAGGGGACATATCTACATGGGTGACTCAGCGGCTACATACGGGCGTCAAGACTGCAGCATCGCAGTCTGTTCTAGGCTGACCATTCCGCGCCCGCACCCTCCCGACATCCGGTCCTGTGCCTACTCTGTGTAGCCTCAGCGGCAAACAAAGTCTCGTCCACTCAGTGGTTCAGCTTTGACGACTTCGTGGTGACAGTTGTGCCCTGGGGCCTGCCTGCGTTATGCGACACCGCGTCCTCAACTGTTTACTTTTTACAGCAACATCTGTACAGGAAACCTGCGCGGTCATATCGTCGGGGGCGTCGTTCTCGCATGTAGTCCTCACTCAAACACACGCCCCGACCTCCATTGCTTTTTGGTGTACCAGGCAACTCAAACGCTGCCAGAACTGCACTGCCCCCTCTCCCATCTACTGTGCCCATCCATCTGGAAGGATGAGCTACCTTGTGTGCTGCACGCCTGCCTTACACATTACCCCTTTAGTTATAAACACAACTTCTTCATCAGCATTTCCCACCATTCTAGCTGTGACTGAGATATTACCGCAGAGGCTAACTTTCGATCAATTTTTGTAGCGATAGCTATACACTACGCCAGCTACATCGCGAGGTCAGCGCGGCAGCGCTGAGCCGTTGCACTACCACTCCGCCAGCTGTGGGCATGCGCGGAGAGACTTCATAGCACTGATATGCTTGGGTATCGGGACCGAGATCTTCACCGCATGACGATGAACTCTGCAGACGACGGAGGGAAGCTTTCAGGAGGGTTGGAAAACTTGAAGGTTTATTTACATATTTACAAGAGAAGCAGGGAGACCAAAAGTCAGAGATGAAGTGCCGTGAAACCAGCCAAATCGCGGCTTAAATACAGTGGATATTCCCTAAGCACCTACCTAGGGAAGCTAGGGAAACCGGTGGCTGATCAAGCGTCCAATGGGCAGACACACTCTTCATAGTCTCTTCCCTAACCCCGTGACCGCTCCGCCCCCCCAAACACGTGCACAGGCGATAAGGAATCCTGGCGCCTTGAGGTCCTGGAATGCTGTTTCCGACCGGTTGAACAGGTGCATAAGGTCGTTGGCTTAGGAGGCGGTGATCCCCTCCGTGGGAAAGAGGCGTCCTGGAATGTGGTTTCCGACGGGTTGACCATGTGCATAAGGTCCTTGGCTTTGTAGGCGGTGTTCCCCTCCTTGGAAAGATGCGTCCTGACGGCCCCGGGCATTCCAGAGGGTAAGATGAATCAGCCGTGTCCGCCCCCGCTTTGTCTGACCGCGCAAGTACAAGCGAGCGAGGCGGGTCCGGCGCATTTTGTTCGGGTCTTTCTGCCGGTCCACGTGAGGGCGCAGTTCGGGAGAAATGCCGCATTTCATACTCCAGACGAAGGGATGAGAGGCCTTTCGTCACAGCTCACCGTCGCCAGGAGCCGTTCCTAATCCTCTTCTCAGGACGACAGCACCTTTGGTCAAACATAGTTCGATGGCGCCTGCCGGGCTCTTCTGTTCCCGCTGTCGGGGCCTCCGATCACAACAACCCGTCCGCCGCCAAGAAGACGCCACGAAGTGGTTGCAGCTGGTCGGTGCACCACGAATGGGCGTCAGAGTCCCAGTCGGCCTCGTAGTAGTCAGTCCACTTGACCTGCACAGCTGGCAAGGGTCCTCAACGGAGCATTAGCGATCAGATTTGAGCTCAGCCCCTACCTCCGGCTAGGCAGCACGCGGCCAGCCTCAGAACATTGCCAGGTCTTTAATACAGAGCAATATGGCTGCAAATTTTGGATGACTTAACCCTCGGCAACAGCTCACGCTCGGAAGTCTGCTGAACCAAAACTAGTTCCTCTTTGTTTTTCCTTTTTCGCAAAAGACATGCGTCTGAAATTTGGTAAGAAATTTTTTTCCCCAATGAGGTAGGTACGGAGAAGCAAGAAAAACAAACCAAAAAGGATACGGTAGCTTTTCTCCAGCATTACGGCATTTTGCACCAGATTGTGCAGGAAAGCTACGACTGAGACCGTCGGCATTCCCGTTTTCACGCCCTTTTCGGTAGCGGTAGCCCGACTGGGTCACTGGTAGAGGACCGACTACGTCCACCACCAAACGACGGAAGGGTTCGCTAATCACGGGCACTAGCTTCATCGGAGCCTTCCTTAAATCCCCTGGCTTTCCGACGCGCTGACAGGTGTCGCAGGACATTACAAACTGCTCGACATCCCTGAAGCAGCCAGGCCAATAAAACTCCTGTAGAAGCCTAGCTTTAGTTTTCTTCACTCCAAGGTGGCAAGACCAACACCCACCATGGCACAATTTAAGGATGCCTGCGCGGTATTCCTGCGGCACCACGAGCTGATCGAACTGGACCCCCTTTGAGTCCTTGTACTCGGCGTTGCATCTGTTCCTGCCGCGAGCCTCTCCGCTCGTCTCAGAAGCATCGCCTCCTGGGTTTGCCCCTGCCTGACCCGTCGTGGGAGAGCCTTCGTTCTTCCTACGATTTACTTCAGCTGCAATCTCGCGAGCCTTCGCACGAGTGAGCGCCTGGACGGTTCGATCGCCGAAACTACGACCCTCTTCTTGGAGCATCTGCTCCGACCGATTTGGAAAGAGGTACGGAAAAATTTTCCGGCAGATTCGGTGATACCGCTGCCTCCGTTTCAAGAACGCCAAACGGGCCCGCTATTCTAACTCGTGCGATCGGCAAGCACGCGCTATTCTCTTCGGCCACCTGCCTAATCCCTGCACATTCCCCAGTAAAATCAGCTGCGTTCACGTACGTGGGGTGGATTACGTCCATGGTGGCCGCGGAGTCCCTCAGAACCCGGCACGGTTTTTCATTAGCCTGCATGTCTTTCAGGTATGGCTCTAGCAGGCGCATGTTCTCATCGCCCGCCTCCACCAAGGAGAGAACGATTTCCTGCTTCCTGCAAGCGTGGGCGAAGTGACCGGGCTCGAGACAACGGAAACACACTGGTTTCTTTCTGGCTTCAAAAGCCTTATCCCTCTCTTTTTCGGTCGCCCCCTTTGTGGGGTTGCTTGATTCTGCTTTGTGGCCCTCGTTCCGCTCCCAGTTGCGGCTTGCTGCCCCTCCTGTCTGGATCCGTGGCAATTGTTTTTCTACTTTGGTGCTTACGGGGGCACGCGCACCCTCTGCTACGCGCTTGGCATGGAACTCTTCGGCCAGCTCTGCTGCACTTTCTAGGGTTTTATTTCCCGGCCTGTCCTGCACCCACACGCGCATTTCTTCTCCCAAAAAACTGCTCCAGGCAGATCACCTCTATTACTTTATCGTGAGTTCCGTAAGCCTGTTCTCCCTTTAGCCATTCCTTCAGGTCTGCCTTAAGGTTATACGCAAAATCCGGAAATGAGAGATTAGGCTGTTTTCTGGCTTCCCTGAAGCGGCGCCGAAAGGCCTCTGCGGACAGGCGATACTTTTTTAGGAGTGCTGCCTTTACGTTAGTATAGTCTGCCGCCTCTTCTTTTGCCAGACGAGCGAGTACTTGGGACGGCTCACATGGAAGAATGGTCAGAAGTTTCTGCGGCCAAGACTCGGTCGGGAACTCGCAATTTTCACATGCCCGCTCAAAGTTCTCGAGAAAGAGCCCTATGACCTCTCCAAGTTTGTAGGGTTGCAAGAGGTCTTTTATTTTTATTTTTGATGCTGCCTGGCTTGCCACTGTGTTCGGCACCTCTAGCCTGCTGCGTTTTGCCTGTGCAGCCTGAGCTATCTGTAGATCGAGCCGTTTTTTCTCGATCTCTCTTTCATGCTCTTCGCGCTTCCTTTCGTGCCCCCTTTTCTGCTCTTCCCGCTTTCTTTCGTGCTCCCTTTCCTGCTCTTCGCGCTTTCTTTCGTGCTCTTCGCGCTTCCTTTTTTCTTCATCCTCTCGCTTCTTTTGTTCCCTTTCCTTCTCCAACTCCTCCTTAATTAGCTCCCAACATTCTACTATCTCCTCCTCGTCCGCACCGAAATCCTCAATTGCCCTAATCAATTCAGGTTTTCTACGGATCGACCCACAATCAATGCCCAATTCCCCGCATACGAGAACTAGGTCTGGTTTGCGCAGCTTCTTCCAGTCCATGACTATAAGCAACAGCAGGTCTCTACTCACGTGGTCAGAGGAGCCCCGGCTGCCTCTTATACCAACCTTCGATTACCTAGGCTAACAATCTTCCAAAGTTGTAAAACCTGGCAATGCTCCAAGAGAAAGACCGCGCACTTACCATACCAGAGTCAGGACCAGGCGCAGACCATCCCACCGCTGCCACCAGTTGATATGCTTGGGTATCGGGGCCGAGGTCTTCACCGCATGACGATGAACTCTGCAGACGACGGAGGGAAGCCTTCAGGAGGGTTGGTAAACTTGAAGGTTTATTTACATATTTACAAGAGAAGCAGGGAGACCAAAAGTCAGTGATGAAGTGCCGTGAAACCAGCCAAATCGCGGCTTAAATACAGTGGATATTCCCTAGGCACCTAGCTAGGGAAACCGGTGGCTGATCAAGCGTCCAATGGGCAGACACACTCTTCATAGTCTCTTCCCTAACCCCGTGACCGCTCCGCCCCCCCAAACACGTGCACAGGCGATAAGGAATCCTGGCGCCTTGAGGTCCTGGAATGCTGTTTCCGACCGGTTGACCAGGTGCATAAGGTCGTTGGCTTAGCAGGCGGTGATCCCCTCCGTGGGAAAGAGGCGTCCTGGAATGTGGTTTCCGACGGGTTGACCATGTGCATAAGGTCGTTGGCTTTGTAGGCGGTGATCCCCTCCGTGGAAAGATGCGTCCTGACGGCCCCGGGCATTCCAGAGGGTAAGATGAATCAGCCGTGTCCGCCCCCGCTTTGTCTGGCCGCGCAAGTGCAAGCGAGCGAGGCGAGTCCGGCGCCTTTGTTCGGGTCTTTCTGCCGGTCCACGTGAGGGCGCAGTTCGGGAGAATGCCGCATTCCATACTCCGGGCGAAGGAATGAGAGGTCTTTCGTCACAGCTCACCGTCGCCAGGAGCCGTTCCTAATCCTCTTCTCAGGACGACAGCACCTTTGGTCAAACATAGTTCGATGGCGCCTGCCGGGCTCGTCTGTTCCCGCTGTCGGGGCCTCCAATCACAACAGCACGCAGCTGGTGTGCGCGTCGCGTGTTTCGAGCCTTCAGCGCGGCGGCGCCCTGGCCATCATGGCAGCTGCCAGCGGCTCGGCGCGCCGGCGAAACCGAGTGGAAGAGGAGTGGAGAGGGAGAGGGGAGACAGAGTGAATCTACGTCCATGTACGAAGATAAAGAAGGAACGCCCAGCGAGACGCAGCTGAGAAAGACTGACTTTGTAATTCGACTGAGCGAGTTCCACTCGGCCAGGAGCTATCCCGTCACTCCAGGTTTAGCTAGAGTTAACCCAGAGCCATTTTTTTAACGTCAGCAGGGTTTACCAACTGCCTCTCAAAGAACTCTTAAGGCAAATGCACTGAGATGCACAGCTAGGCAATACATTATCAATCTCATGCGAATCTTTACTGATCGCCCGTTAAGGGCCGCCATAGCGATAGACCGTAGTCGATTGGGCTTCATCACTGGAGGGCTGCAGAAAATTGTGCGGCTGAATAGGGGAAGAATCCGGCTAAACAGAGCAATGGGAGATAATGCGCACATATACTGACAAATATTTTGTGGTGATAACGTAATTAGTATGTAATTAGTTGTTCATGAAAGTACACTAAGAGAAACAACTTTTATGGCATTATGTATTTTGTATGTACTTTGTAGAGCGAAAGGAATTTTTCAAGAGAGTTCACTCTTAGTGGTTAAAAGAAAGCTGAAGAACTTTTCGTAAAAAATGAGTTCTCTACGTCATTTTATAGGTTTTAGTCCGCTGAAAAGGAATATCTCATTCAAAAATAGCGGACATAAAAGTAAAAAGCTGTTTTTTAGAAGAAAATGCGCCCCATCGCCTCAGGGAGCCGAGCGAACGCCGCTCTTGCCTGTGATTGGCCGGGACTGTTGTGACGTCATCTAAGGGGATCTCCGGCTGGCACCGACGGCGTTGCTGCGTAGCGCGTTGCTTCAGCTGGCTTTTAGTGACTACGTTTTAGAAATTATGGATAATTCAAGCAGTGTTGAACAGATTGGTCTTTCAACATCGAGCCATCAGCAGCTTCAGAAAACGGCGGTACCAATGACGGCCAGGGTTGCACCGGCAGCAAAAATCAAGTCGCGACCTTTTCACGTGTTGGAAATCTCGACTGAATACATGGATGGATGACAGCTTTTATTTCCACTGGAAATGGAGACACCTAACTACTTACCGCACCCGGCACGCAGGCCTGGAGGGCGGTGGCCGGACCCTCCGTGGCTAAAGGCTAACGAAGAGATTTTATCTCTTCGCGCCCTCAGCCGCCAGGCGGAGTAGCTTGCCTCTGCCGAGCGGGTTCTTCGCTCCGCAGCAGGGGTTCCCAGCTTTCTCGGCTATCAATATCTTCGTCGACTCCGGGGTAGTCAGCGCATTCCCATATTATTTGCTTCCGGGTAACCGTGGAACCGCCGGACTTTCGGAACCTGGACTAATGCGCTCAAACCCATTCCGGAATCGTTGAGAACTACAGACTAAACAGAAAAGTGGTGCCACCGCCGTATAAGAAGCTAAGTAATAGAGAAGCGACCACATCGCGGCGCTTCCAAGCCGGCAATTTCGTTAACTCAGTATGGTACTTTCACGTCCTACCTGGGTAACAGGAAAATCAAGTCTCGACTGATAGGTATGTTTTGCGTAGGTGCATGCGCGTGCATATCTTTTGTGTAGGTGCATGTGCAAGTAGCAATGGAACAAAATGAACTTGCGCTGAAACATTGTTCTGTACCGCTGCAGCATAAAAGCCTGGCCACCAACTTCTTTCCGGCGACAATCTGTGTGTGTCTTCTCCTGGTCCTGTGTCTTTCTTACGCTGGGTTTTTTCTCTTCACCAACTTCTTGTAACGCCTGTAAGCACGATCTAAAGCAGATCACCGGCACACTTACACGAGTCGCGCGAGGTAAAGCATAAGTTTGTTCATTTATTTATAGTTACTTGCCTTATTACGCCCGAAGGCCTCTTAGAAATACAAAAGAATGCCAAACTGGATCAGTTGGAGTGGGTACACTGCTGTACTGCAGCGCGAAGAGACGAGGCGACCGGGCGGAAGCTCCCGTGTGCGCTATCCTCCTGTCGCATGTTCGGGCTACTGTTCAGCCATGAAACTTCTGCACTTACCCACGTACGTTGTTTTTTTTTCATGTTGAACACGCTTTTGAAGAATAATTATGAATGCGTTTCGGAGCTCGCCGTGTTGCTCATCAAAACTAGTGTGCTGCGAGATGTAGTTGCTGCTGCTGCGTATCGAGATAACCAGCAGAATTACTTGTGGATGACATACATGTATGCGTAACGCGGCTGAAGTCTTTGCCGTTCAGACTCAAGGACAAATTAGCATGAATTCTGGCGCCATTGTCGATCGTCAACTATGACCAAGCGCTCATCAATGCAAATATTTGCTTTGCTTAAGTATACTAAGCTTATATAATCGCGTTTTTGTTAAGCTAGGTGCAGCTGCGTTTGCTGCGCGCTGATCAAAGATTTCGAGAATTGCTTGTGCTGCCATGACGTGCAAGCAATCAGGAAAAAGCAAAACGGCACACAGTGCGTAACGAGCTTAAAAGAGTTGTGCCTCAAAGACAGTGCTGGAAGTGGCCTTAGCTCAGCATGGATGTGAACCAGCTGGAAAAGGCAGAGTTTACAAACAGGTAAGAAAGTAATATTACCAAAAAAGAAATAATGATGCACATATTTTGTGCAGGCAGTTTCGGTATGCTGCGTACCACCAGATTGTCTGGTTAACGAGGAAGAGGCTGGGTGAGAAGAACAACCAACGAATTCTACCAAGCTGTGTGCTGACGCTGTTCGAAAAAGTACCATGCCAAAACTGGTTTATATACAGGCTTCAACCATTACACGGAACGCTCGAGCGTGAGAAAGTAAACGGCACTGGCAGAAGATTACGTTGATCTGCAGCGAAGCAAGTGCAGCCGGACGGCCGGCCGACTCACCGTGAATGGCGTAACTTCCACCAGATCTCCCTCTCTGCTGTCCCCCCCCCCCCCACCCGGCGCTTCCGGAGGCGACGAGGGCGTGCCGGCGGCGTGCTTTAAGAAGCGATTGGAGCTCTGTTTGCGGACAGAATCGGGAAAAAATTTACACACATGATTTTCAAGGTCCTTTCTTCCCAACCACAGCGTTTGATGCGATTTGAAAACCGTTTCAGCTTCCCTTTAAGTTCGTTAAGGACGCGTCTGTGTGCGGTGAAGGCCAAATATACCAAAACAGTTACCACGTGACCCCAGTCTACCACAGAGCAAAAGTAGGCGCGTAGCACCTCAATTGATACCTGTACTGTAGATCCGTTATAGAGTATATGTGCCAGTATAGTGGCCATCGAAGTGCGACCTCACCCCCCCCCCTCCACCGGGACCACCATTTGCATAAAATTTGGGGGCCACTCGTTTGACGCAGAATGTTTCAAGTGGTGTTAAATGAATTGGCATATTCCTGAAGGTAAAATTACAAATTGAAGGAGGAGGAGAAGGACTTTAATGGAGCAATGCCTAATTGAGATGAAGCCCAAAATATGTGCGTGTTTCGGAACGACGACCTTTCCGCCCCCAAAACGTTCATTCCGAGGACCTTCAGACGGACACTACGGCCGAACTATTTGCCGCAGGGGTTCCAGATGAAATCACACGATCCACCGTGTTGTGATGCACACGTTTATAAAATTTATAACTGATACAAGAATTAAATATACCGGATTTAGCGAAGGTCGCTAAAAGTCACAATAGTAGTGGAAAAATCCATGGGGTAGATGGCGCTGCTTCAGACTTCGAAGGATTTTCTCGGTAAGGAAACATCTGTGGATGCCTGGATTTGGTCTTTTCCATGTTTTCTGAGCGCACCGATGTAAACACTTGAAGCTCTCGTAGCTAACGCTCCTAAGTTGAACACTGAGGGAGTGTTGTCGGGGAACAATTTTTAATGTGTGTAAAGGGCAATGTTAGGGGATTGTGGACTGATGAAAAAATGTTATTTTTACCGAAAAACTATCTTTGCTAAATCAGGAGACAGTGTAAATTAAAAGTACATGCCGGGCGCCAACTCACAGATTCGGGCAGGTCATTATGTAAGAATGTATTTAGGTGTCGATACTCCGCCCGGCGGCGCACCAAGACCTTGTTCGTCGCTTTTTGCGCTTTTGTAAAATGCGGAGAGATGGCGCCAGATGTTTCGCCACCGTTTGGTGACGCGGAGTGTACGGAACAAGGACTGCAACTGCTGTCGACATCGAATCATTTTGGGCTACTTCGTGTTTTATTTGCTGGGGCTGCATGAATGGGCGGAACAGAGCGACGATGCGGCGCTTTGGTGCTTCTGAGCCGAAATACACTCATTGCAAGGTTTTTATTTCATCCGCACGACTGCCGAGAGCATGATTAACTGTTACGCCTCTTAAAGATACACGGTCGGCCTCAACGCACACGCTCCCCACTTGGGGCAACGAGCCTATACGCTTACATCCTGACATTGCTTAGTAGTCTAATCAGCCGACGCTGTGGTGATATCTGAACCACAATGCAAAGAGTTGACTTCGATGGCCTGGGTTCTTTGATGTGCACAGATATCTCAACGGCGTTTACGCATTCCACCTGCATCACAAATACTCCCTCCAGGCGCTCTCGTGCTCGGAAGCAGAACTCCGTCGCTATACGCGCGAGGGGCGAGACCGAAATTAAACCATCAGTGTGACGGTTTAGTGGAGACGTTTGCGACGTTTGAGTGTCTAGTGCAGCGCACTTTTAGCTAAGAAACGTGACAATGATGTGTGAAAATTCCCCAGGTGCTCCTCCCGCCGAGTTCGTCTTTTCCGCCGACTCCGACGTTGTTGAGCGTCTGACGATCTCAAGGAAAGCTGGAACGGCATGCACGCGAAAAGGCAAAATACTTGAGGCTCTAAACTTATTCGACTTGGTGGATGTCAGTTCCGAAGAATGGCAGTATGCGCTTGCTGAAGGGACCTTGCCGCCCTTAGTAATGCTCTGCTACAAAATGCTCCACAGACCATTCGAAAGTCGTGCAAATTATACACCAGCATATTTATTACAAACAAGGGTAGAATTCATAGCGCAAAAAAAGACAGTAACACAGAAATACGACACCACAGAGCGCTTTCTGTGTCCACAGACGACACCACAGAGAGAAAAAAAGGCAAGAAGCTCAAAAGGCTAAGCTTAAGAAAGAAAAAGATGCTGTTATCTCTTACTTTCATCGGCTTTCCCATAATCTTAAAAAAAAAATAGCCCAGCGTTCGGGAGCCAGAGTGGTTTTTTCAGCCCCTAAAAAGTTACGTTATTTGTGCTCGAAAAATTTGACAAAATCCAAAAAGGCGGTTGGTTGTATTAAGAAACATAAAAATAAATTTGTTGACTGCATTGAAAATGTCGTTTACCAGATACCTCTTTCCTGTGGCAAACAGTATGTAGGCCAAACAGGCAGATGCCTGAATGATAGGCTTCGGGAACATGGGCGTGACGTTAGTCATATGCGTGGGAAAGGTTTGTCAGCCCATTGCCGTGTGTGTCATTGTATACCACTCCTAAAAAAATGTGTGGTCTTGAAAATGCACAAAAACCGCTTAACACGAGAGATAATTGAAGCGGAATGAATTTCCTTCTTGGAAGATGACTGTGTGAGTAGTGTGATGACCCCCGTAATGCGCAGGTCCACGCGGGACGGAGAGGCAAAGAGACACCGTATGGCTCAGTTTAAACAAACAGATATATTCAATAATTATACATGATTAAGATTCAGAGGCTGGGGCGTCCGAGCTTACGTGCCGACGACTTCATGGGGGCGATGGAGTGGCTCCGGAGTTGGGCTCGAGCGGTTGCTGGCAGAAGCTGCACGCCGTCGGGCTTCGGCGCTGAAGGCCCTCTTGGCGAACGATGTCGTCCTGAGCGTGCGTCTTCCGTACTGCTTGTCGATTTTTATATCCTCTTCTCCACACTCCCTAGGGTGAGGACGCCCACGCCGGAGGGGAAGGAGGGGGGCTAGGGCTTTCACTTGGGCGCACAAACATACCACCGCACTTATGGTCTCGCCCCCCTCACGTGTTGAGTCCGAGGGAAAGAAGGTTGTCTTCGAGGTAGCGCATAGCGTCGGCTGTGGTAAGGCGCGCTCTGGCCCGCTGACAGTTCCCGCGGGTCACCGGCCTCCGCTCTCCATCCATCAACTGACACTCGCTCCTCAAGGTAAGGCGCGCTCTGGCCCGCTGACAGTTCCCGCGGGTCACCGGCCGGGAAAGTGGTCCCTTGTCCTGGGATGTGCTCGGGAGGCCTCGCCTGGAACCGCCACGGCAATTGGGGAGGATAAAGCCCGTTTCCCCGCGGCGGCGGCGGCGGCGGGTCCGGTTGGGTCCGGTTGGGCTTAAACCCCTTCGTTCTGGTCGTCACTCTCAACGAGCATGGCTGGGTAATTGATGATGCCGCTGTCATCTGGGTCTCCGTCTACGCCGCGCCGTCGAACGCGGAACCTCGTAGCACACACAAGGAACGTCACACTCGCTCACCCTCCAGAAGAATGTTCTCCGAACATTTGAGTCCATGCAGCTCCCCTTGTGTTTCTGAATCGCCTCGCACAGTGCGTCCGACAAAACACTTTTTGCTGCACTCAACACCACTGCACAACACCATATGCCTCCGCTGTCATATCTGGCGTCTGCAGGGGCAGCACTGATCTTCTTTTACAGATAAACATGAAACTGAGCACCCAAGCCTCTCCTTTCTAGTCCAAACTGGACGAAATAAATTTACCACAGTTACAAAGGAGCTCCCACTTCTAGCACGATCACGGCACAGACAAAAATATAGATAACGAAAGGAAGTAGGGCAGGTTCTGCATGCGCTCCGCATGCTCTCCTGTGAAGGTGTTACTTAATGACAGAAAGGTTTAACTACCAACTCCGATAACTTAACACATAAGCACATAGCAATGTTATGAGCTGTGGCATTACACAATTCTAACCAGTTCACAACTCCGCTCTGTTTACGCCATTAGTCCGACTTAGCTTTCCGATTTCGCAGCGGATATCGGCCTTCATGAGTCATACTAAGTAAGTCTGTGACCCTTTGTCTGCTTTGGGACTCGCGAGGGCTCGTGGCAGGAGCCTCTCCTGGCGTTATCTGCGCGGCAACCTCGCGCGCTTCTTCTTCTAGCAATGCATGAAGTAAATCCGGTGGCATTCCGGCCGTCACCTCTGGCGCCTGCCGAACAAATGCAGGAGAGGGCGTTTCTTGCGAACTATCTGCGCGCTCCGCTTCACTTCTGTCCCCATCAAAATCCGCGCTTTCCCTTTCCTCATTTCGTGAATACTGAACCGGTGCCGACTTGAGGCGATTTGCGTGTATCCTTATCAAGCGCCGGTTCACGTCTCGGACTCTGAAGTTTACCAGAGAAAGCTTCTCGACAACCTCGCACGGTCCTCTCCACTTCGTCTGGAACTTACGAGCTAGCCCAATCTGCCTTTGGCAGTTTTCAATGTACACGCTGTCCCCCACATCAAACGGCGCGTCTCTAGCACTGCGATCTTGCACCTCCTTCCTGCGCTTCGCCGCTTTCTTTAAGGCCTCCTTTGCGATGTCCCTCGCCACTTGCAAGCGCGATTCTAGTTCAACCTTATAGTCGTCCAGTGAAGCGTATGGGACACGACGGGGGCCCTCTGGCACTTCTCTAGGCTGGTCCGGGTCTCGGCCGTAGAGAAGAAAGAATGGCGATTCGCCCGTGCTCTCGTGTGCTGCGGAATTGTAGGCAAACATTGCATACGGGAGCCACAAGTCCCAGTCCCGCTGGTCGCGCGAAACAAAATGCGACAGGAACCCGGCCACGGTTTGGTTCAGTCGCTCCACCGCGCCGTTGCAAGCCGGATGGTACGGTGTTGTCTGCTTCTTAGCGATCTTAAGCAGCTCGCAAACTCTCCTCAATAGCTGCGACACGAAGTTCGTTCCCCGATCTGTCAAGAGTTGCCTCGGGGGTCCATGTCGGAGCACGATCTGTTCGACAAATGCTCTTGCAACCGTGTCTGCCTTCTGATCTGGGAGTGCTACCGCTTCCGCGTATTTCTTCTTTAGCTCGTCTCCTTCCTCCTCCCTGCTTAACGTATCGCGCGCTAAGCGCTGAAGCCGCGACGCAAACGTTCGCACGTCCTCCCCTACCATCTGTCCGGCGTCACGGAACCTCTGTACCCGCACGTGACGTGGTTCAGTGTCGAAATGCTCAAACGCGAGCTTCTTAAATTCCGCAAATGATTTTGTGGATTTTACTTTTTCGTCTCGCCATGCAAAATCATGAGCAGCTCCTGCCATCTTACACCTCGCCATTCCCAGCATTTGAGCATCGGACCATCCCCCCATTTTCCCAATCTCTTCTAGCATGGAAAAGAAATCGCAGATTGGAACCCCTGTCTTATCTCCTGTAAACGTCGGAATGACGCTTCCTAATGCCAGCATGCTTGCTCCGAGCGACGGCTGTGGAGTGGGAGCTCCCTCAGATAGACATTTTTTTTTCAAGCCCTCCGGTGCCTCAAGCCTCTCAAATGGGGGTAAAAGTCCCACAATCAGTCCCGTGATTCCCTTTTGATTACAATTTTGAAGTCATGAATCTCGCAGCATTCAGAGGACATTTGCTTTTGAGACCCCACTTCTGACACCAGTGTGATGACCCCCATAATGCGCAGGTCCACACGGGACGGAGAGGCAAAGAGACACCGTATGGCTCAGTTTAAACAAACAGATATATTCAATAATTATACATGATTAAGATTCAGAGGCTGGGGCGTCCGAGCTTACGTGCCGACGACTTCATGGGGGCGATCGAGTGGCTCCGGAGTTGGGCTCGAGCGGTTGCTGGCAGAAGCTGCACGCCGTCGGGCTTCGGCGCTGAAGGCCCTCTTGGCGAACGATGTCGTCCTGAGCGTGCGTCTTCCGTACTGCTTGTCGATTTTTATATCCTCTTCTCCACACTCCCTAGGGTGAGGACGCCCACGCCGGAGGGGAAGGAGGGGAGCTAGGGCTTTCACTTGGGCGCACAAACATACCACCGCACTTATGGTCTCGCCCACCTCACATGTTGAGTCCGAGGGAAGGAAGGTTGTCTTCGAGGTAGCGCATAGCGTCGGCTGTGGTAAGGCGCGCTCTGGCCCGCTGACAGTTCCCGCGGGTCACCGGCCTCCGCTCTCCATCCATCAACTGACACTCGCTCCTCAAGGTAAGGCGCGCTCTGGCCTGCTGACAGTTCCCGCGGGTCACCGGCCGGGAAAGTGGTCCCTTGTCCTGGGATGTGCTCGGGAGGCCTCCCCTGGAACCGCCACGGCAATTGGGGAGGATAAAGCCCGTTTCCCCGCGGCGGCGGCGGCGGGTCCGGTTGGGTCCGGTTGGGCTTAAACCCCTTCGTTCTGGTCGTCACTCTCAACGAGCATGGCTGGGTAATTGATGATGCCGCTGTCATCTGGGTCTCCGTCTACGCCGCGCCGTCGAACGCGGAACCTCGTAGCACACACAAGGAACGTCACAGTAGCCTTCCAGTAGCTCTGTTGCCAAAGGAGCTCTAATATCGGTCTGATATGCTTTGCTAGCTGTGGTTTGATAGCAATTGTATGATAAGTCAGTATGTAAAAACCACCCTTCTTTTACGAAATAAATCTTTGTTGGAATAGCGCTCTGTGGTGTCGTCTTCCTGTGTCCCTGTCTTTTTTTTGCGCTATGAATTCTACCTTTAAAATGAACCAACAAGCCCAAGTATCTACCCTTCTGTATTACAAACTTTGCCGGCATATATTCTGCCATTCATGCCACCGTGTATTATGGCACCAAAATGCACAGCCGGTGGAAAATTGTTCGCTACCATGCATGCTATCTCGCATATAGCGTGCCTACGTAGAAGGCCGTTCGGAAAGTGAAGAGTTAAACTGATTGACAATCGAGGGTCCATAGCGCCGTTACAAGCACTAATTGTTTGGTTTACAGACATTGCGACCTCCATAATTTTGCTCTCGGAGTAGCTAAGTTGTCAGAGAGGTGGGCTGTTCTGCTGCAGGACGCGGGTTCAATTCCCGTCTGCGGCGATCTCGTTCAGATGGAGTCGAAGCGCAAATGGCGCCCGTGTGCACTGTGCTACGCCAGCGCACAATGATGAATCCCCGGTGGTCTGAATTAATTCGGAGCACTGCACCGCGGCCTCCCCTATATAGCCCATGTATAGCTTCGGGACGGTATAGTTCCCAATTTTCATTTATTAAACAGCTGCGGCCGCAGTATAGATTTTGCGAAACAAACAATTTTAGTGCAAAGACCAGCCTTGCTAGGAGATGTGATTTCGAATATTCACAAAATTAGGCACAAAACACATTTATTCGCACATTGATGAGGAATTTTCGGGTATCCGGGATGCCAGGAAAGGTGATCATTGCTTATCCGTGTGTAAACGACGGATGGCATCCAGAAGATTGTATGGACATGAGTGGTGCTGATATCCGTTGCTGTTCCACTTTTTGATAAGTATTTAGCTTCTTTCTACCTGAAAGGGAAATGCTTTCAGTGCTTCTCATTTAAATATACGCAGCATCTAGAAGCGCTTCGTAGCAGCGTCTTGCCGCCCCGCTGTCGACGTTTTCATTCTAACAGGGGTATATATCCGGTCAGCTGTTTCTGCCAGTTCACTAGTCCTGGTTGTCTGTCATTTTCTCCCGCATGTTACCGCGCAAAAGGTCGGCGGCGCCGCTCTTTCGTACAAGATTGCTAGTCAGTTTCCGAACTTGCTTTATTCATACAAGCCGAAGTTACTGCCTTATGTCTCTGTACACACCGTTGCTCTCCTTGGCCCTGTTATGTTTTGAGATGTCACAACGTTCCAATCGTCGTCTTGTTATCGCAGAATTTTATTCGGCGCGGTCAATGTTTACACTGCATGATTATGTTTGTCAGTTAGGTGATAAATATAGACGCAATGCGACATTCATCAGCTGAGGTTGGAGACTATCTCAACATATTACCCATTAGACACATGACACCACGATACATGAAGCCACACAGGGCAAAGATTTTGTCACGCAAGTTAATTGCGGCATGCATTGACCACGCTACATTCATGCTCAGAGCTAAAAAATCCTATATCTGTATTAGTGAGAAAGACTGTGGACCTCTGCTTCCTTTTGCAGTACTTCAATTCAACCGAACACACCTCACTGTGATACAAGTTGAGAAAAAAAATTTCGATAGTGTCTAGAAAACCTTTCGACGAACTAATGAAGTGGTTCCGCTGGGAAACCTTTGATTGACTGTACGGCCTACAGATAATTATGAGCAACTGCTCCTAACACTACTCGAGGCTTTTCAAAGCGGAGCTACGTCCGCTGTGAAAAATACAAACACAAAGCTGGAAACAAATCGATGCCACCAAATATACTGCCAGCAATCGAAAAAAAGGTTCACTATTGGCACTGTCCAAATGCCGTGCTCAGTACGCGTTATAGTGTTGGAAGTTTAAGCTTGCGAAAAATAGAGTTAATCCGACAAGCTAAACGATATTACTGACGAAATTAATCCCAAAATGCAAGTACCGATATCCGAAAACCCTAGGCTAATTAATGATTTTTGAGGAATATGAGAGTGACTGTTTCTGCTCCCATTTTAGTACTGATTGCCACAATAATGTTGATGCATTGAGCAAGTACTTCTTCAGGGCGATATGCGTAGCTCTATTTTCTTTGGTGGAGTACCCTGTGCGATTGCATCAGTGGCACGTGGTTATCTTGTCTTCTGCTATCTCAAAAACAACAGAACTATTCAGCGTAGCGCGATGCGAGTCCACTACCGCGCTCTGCTACCGCGTGGTGCTAATGGCATGCGCATATCGCCCTTAAGCTACCAGATGACGCCAGGTGCCAGCCAGCACCTTGCGCGCCAGCCGCGTCGGGACTAATCTGCGCGTGCGCACAGGTGCAGCTCAAAAGCATATCGCGGTAGCAGCCCCGGATTGCGCTATGCTAAATCGTTGTAATATCGAGACTACGACTAAAATGACTCCGCAAATAACAACCATCTTAATCAACATTAAAAAGTATACATTCCACTATACTTGCCTGAGTTGCAGTGACTATTCGCTGCTTTCAAATTAAGTCGAATACAGTTCGCCCCATCAAGGGGATATCAACTGCTGTCAAGGCTGCGCATGCATTGAGAGATATGGCTATAGTCACAGCCGGTTGATAAGCAATGCAATCAAGCGGCCGTGCCAAAGTAATCTCCTGAACTCACAATTACAAACACACGTAGCCTTCAGGAAGAATCTACGAGGTTGAATACATGTAAATTTTGCCGTGCAAGATTTCACAATCTCAGAGGAGTCCAACGATGCGGACGGTTGGATTTTTCCTACGCTCACTGAGCGCGGAGAGTTGTTCCTTTGGACGAGAAACCTTTGCGCTGAAGGAGCGAACTCTCATTCACTGCGACAGGGCTCCTCAGCAGGGCAGAGATTCGCGCTTCTGGGCCTGCCGGGTGTGAAGTTGTCCCTTCTTCCTCACTGTTTTCATACTGTTTGTATTGGATTATGCAGCACCAAGTTCAAATAGGTCCCCTACTCGACAAATACAACTTGCTTTAGTGGGCTCTGAGTTCTGCTATAGTTCGTGCAAACTGTCAGGAAAAGCAGAGAATCAACGTACGCGCTATGAGGATAATCATTTTCAGCTGCGACGAGAAATGTTTGCTTCCGTGCACGGCACTAGAAATTGTTACTTCGTTCACTGAATAAGACCTGTTGTCGAGACAATTGCTTATCTGGTATCCTTTAAAATGGTCTGTCCATCAAGACTGGAATTAAGTAGTAATTTCGCCCCTTCAGGCAACTGACCCCAATGTCGTGAAATGACCTCGTACGAAAAGTATGCATTTTACTCATTTATACTTGAATGCTTAAGAAACTAGTGAAATCTTGTGCAGGATTACAATCAGTCGCCGATGAAAACAGTACGCGAAAGTTTATTAAATATTCTTTTTTCTGAATCAAAATTTCCTAATTAGTACGTCCCCAGATGGCGCCTAATACGCACGGAACTTGGGCCAAGAGGCAAGAAAACGCTAATGAAAACATTGCAGACGGTACTAACCAATAAATTCCACACAGCCGGAAACAGAGTGAAATTAATTTGATTTTTAAAGAGAAAACAGACACAATACACTTAAAATCCTTACGGCCGAATAAGATAACATCAGTTATACACAGCCTGACGATGCAGGCGGTGAATTTAAAAATGCACTCCTGGGTAGAAAGTAATAGATTACTCGGAGAACTTCATAACGGGCTCAAAAGGGGTAGGCGCTTAGATAATAGCCTGTTCTTGCTTACCTAATGCATATAAATAGCAAAGGCGAAAGACTTATCTCTGTATTTAACCTTCCTGGACATAAGTGATGGATACGACAACGTTAACAGGGAACTCCTATGGTACATATTAAAAGATGAAGGTATCGGTTATGACCTAATTGATTTTCTGCTAGAAATACACCGATAAAATAAAGTTGAGATTACAAGGGAAGGGATTAAAACTACGACAACTGGTCGAGGTACAGCAATGATTAAGACAAGGTTGTCCTCCATCACTGCTGCTGTTCATGCTTTATGTGATTAATATAAAAAGAAGGCTACAAGGAAGGAATCTAGGTTACAATCTGCCGTACCGATCAGGTGGAAAGGCTCTTGAGCAAAGACTACCGTTTTTATTGTATGCGGACGATATTGTACTGTTAGCGCATAGCCAGGAAGATTTGCAAACTTTGGTTTATTGTTGTGGAGACGAAGGAGATACTCTAGGTTTTAGCGCAACTAAGTCAGGTGTGATGATTTACAACGATACAAGTGATCAGGTGCTTACAATACAAGGCCATGATATACCCAGAGTGGCCGAATGAAACTATCTCGGGGAATGGGTAAACGAAGGCAGATGTAAACGGAAAAGCATGCAACAGTCTACTATGGCAAAAGGGCGAAAATATGCCGGGATAATGAAACACAAGGCATTATGGGGCTACAACTAATATAGTACTGAGAGGTATTTGGAAAGGAATAAAGGTGTCGGGGCTTACTATCGGGAATCCGCTTCTCTGCTTGAGGGCAGAAGTAGAAACGTGATTTGAAGTAAATCAGAGAGGTGTTGGAGGATTAGCGCTAGGTGTCCACGGCAAAACCACAAAGGAGGCAGTGCAGAGGGTTATGGGCTGGGCATCGTTCCAAGCACGGGAAGCTCATAGTAAAATACGATATGAAGAACGCCTGAGGAAATTTGATGATAACAGGTGGATAGGTAAGTTATTTAAATACTTATACAGAAAGAGCGTTGACTCACATTGGCGGAAAAGAACTACGAAGCTGACCCTTAATTATACCAGACACGTGGACGGAGAATGAAAGAGCTTTAGACGACAGGTTCAAAACCGCGGAAGGCAAAAATTGGATAAATTATTAGAAAAGAATCATAGTGTAGAACTATATCGTTACTGGAAAAGCCAGATCAAGAAGGAAGCGTTTGATGATAACTCACGAGGCAGTGCTCTACTCTTTAAAGCTAGGCCAGGGTGTCTAGAGACGCGCAGCTACAAAAAGAAATTTAACGAAGAAGATGACACATGTGCTGTGTGTGAAAAATCTGTAGAAACAAAAGAACACTTCATACTAAAATGTGATGGTATGCATTCAGATGTCGACGCAGGCAGTCACTCTTCGTGAGGCCCTTGGGTTTAGAGATAACAATGGTAACGTCAATAAATCTGCGGCGGAAATTAGCAAAAAGCTATTGGAAGATTGGTGGGTCAAAAGTAGAGAGGCGACATAAGGTTTAAAGTGTAAGACAACGTATTGAAGGGAAACTGCAAATTTTATTAACTTATAACACAGTTAAACAAAAAGAAAGGGGAAAAAGCTGAGCATGGTGGAAACCGCCATCCATCCATCCATCCATCCATCCATCCATCCATCCATCCATCCATCCATCCATCCATCCATCCATCCATCCATCCATCCATCCATCCATCCATCCATCCGTCCATCCATCCGTCCGTCCGTCCGTCGGTACATACATACATGCATACATACATACATACACACACACACATACACACATACATACATACATACATACATACATACATACATACATACATACATACATACATGCATGCATGCATGCATGCATGCATGCATACATACATACATACATACATACATACATACATACATACATACATACATACATACATACATACATACATACATACATACATACATACATACATACATACATACATACATACATACATACATACATACATACATCCGTCCGTCCGTCCGTCCGTCCGTCCGTCCGTCCATCCAATCATCCATCCATCCGTCCGTCCACTTACCCCGGAATTCTGGCCATCGCAGGAAACTATTATTGTGCCTTAAGCGCACTGAACCTGCGTCGCTATCAGGCCATAATTCTATTCGGCACGGCGTCTACGATTGTGCAAGCGAATTTTGTGACATTTTCTCAAAGCGTATAGCACTGTTACCACCAAGAGAGTAACGCTGGCAACATTTTGGAGTCATTTTGGCTACATTTGAAAACCGAATACATGGCAGGGCAATTTCGTCTATAGAAAAAGAATTGCTTTCCCAGAACAAGGAATAAAACAGACGTTGCAAAGTTCTACGGCCCGCCAAGGAAGTGCTGTGTCGTGTTGTCGCTTCTTTTTTTGATTTTAGCGCTGCGGAATACTTCATGAAAGCACATTGTTATCTGAGTTTTCTTTGTGGAAGCTATTCAGATGTTACGCGAATTAAATATTTGTACAGCGTCATGCAATTATATATTTATTATAAGAATAAGGGTGCGATTCCTTTTTCGTCAGTGATTTCGACATTTTTAGCGATTCATGTTGTTTTCTGAAATTAGGGGTGCTAATTATGGAGAAAAAGATTTCCGAATTTTTTTTACACCAGAACAAAACGCGCGTTTGAAAAAGTTCAGCCGGGGCTAAACAATATTTATAGTTCAATCATGCCGACCCTATATTTTCTACCATACGTACATGAAGACTTGCGTCCATCTTGGCGGAGTCAGCTGAACCGACATCGCTGATGCGTTGAATGCGGGAAGCCAGCATCTCAAGGCACTTCATCTGATGCACAGAGCTTGTATCTTTGCTATTCTGTCACCCCTACAGCGAGTGGAGAAGCCTGATGAGGAAGGGCTGCCTTTGCACAGAGCTGTTCTACACTCCGGCTTCTTTCTGTTTGTCGCATGGCGCCCTGAGGACATCGCGAATATCGCTGAGCAACCAGACTTCGCAAGGGCTGTGTTTGAACAATTTTCGCCGAGAACGCAAACAGCATTCGCTCTTGAGAGGGACGTTTAGGTCCAAAATTAAAAATGGCCAGGGTCGATTGAGTGCCAGGTTATAATCACAAATCGGCAAATTTAATTCAGAGTGGAGCCTTTTTAACAAGGAAAATATTAAGATATGAAACACAGCCATCACCAAGTGCGGACTGTTTTCGCAAGCAAACTGCTGTTTGTCAGTTCATACGCAGGTCTCTGAGGCCAAGGTACATAGCTGCTCATTTTCAGACAACGATCATGGAGTCCTCTTTCGCATCGGCGCCACGAATTTCAATCGAGTGGCGGAAATATTTCAAGTACAACTTTTTGGGCAATAAATGTGTATTTTGCTGCCGGGCAAACATCATCCTAGCCAGAAAGAGCCATATATTTCATTATTAGTGAGAAGAGTAATTGAATGATGGCACATCATTGCCCCTCTACAGCAGGCATTTTTCACTGTTCGAGAACCTCCTATGCTTTACCGCCCGAGCACTGGCTGTGCTACGGATGCATGGCTAGTCATGCGAAACAGTCGGGAGCTGTGAGATGCGCCGGGGCGTTCAGCTCATAGCGATAACGCGACCAACACGCGGCTGCTGATGCTATTGATGCATATGATCGATTTTCAAAGGGCACTATGAACCACCTCCCCCGCGTGTGTGGCACACCGCCCGTTGGTGATGGACGTCAATGTCGAGGTGCAGGAGAGGTGGGGAATGAGTAGCTCCAGAGCGTCGGCCTCCGTGAATAGCTGGATTCCTGCTCCAACTCGGGTACACTCAATCGGTCCCCACTTTCCTCGCGGACGAGGCATGAGAGACGAGGCCGGTCTTCCTCCTGCCACACTGTACCATTTTTTTTTTGGGGGGGGGGGATAATCAATAAAAGTCAATGCACAGGAAACTGTCTCATACCACCACCTCCCCTGCCAGCCGGTTTTAGCGAAAGGTGCAATAAATCTGGACCTATTTGCATTTTTATGCACACAGGTGCTATAGCAGGTCTTCATGTAGCATCTCCAGCTTGTAAATAACCCGAAAAACGTTTCCAATGAGGCGGAGCCCTAATCTTTCTCGGTGCGCGGAGAAAACGATGACTTCATTTAACAGACCTTCGTTCAACTTTTTATTTTAGCTGCTTTCTATACACTCCATTTTTTATATTCTTTCATCTCGGCTCGTAGCCCTATAAAGACACAAAGGGCGCATTTTCTGCGCAGCATTAAAAAGACAGCGGCTTTGCTCATGCAGCCACCTGACTCGGTAGCGCATCCTCAGCCAGATGGCATTACGAGCGAGCTCTACAAAATATTTCCCACTTGCCTAGCTCCTGTATTGATGGAGGTTTTCCAGGCTTCTTACGATGTTGGTTTTTTCCCCCACTTTCTTTTCTGGGCATACTGTATTAAATCCAAAAAGCGCAGATTGAAATCGGCTGACAACAGTTGAGGGATATCGTCCAATTTCCCTCTGTAATGTAGATTACAAACTTTTTGCAAAGATTCTTTGGAATCATCTCCAGGTAGTTGTCGCTCACTTAATAGGCACGCATCAGGTCTGCGGTATCGGAGCCCGCAGCATCCAAAGCCATATTCAGATTGCGCGTTCAGTAGTGGAAACAGTGCCAGATGATATCGGACTAGGAGCTCTAATTCAGATTGACTTTGCCGAGGCTTTTGATACAGTTCGTCACGATTTCTTGGTTGCGATCTTAGAGCATGCAAATATTGGAGATGTTTTTCTTAGGGGCATAAGACTGGTATAAGGAGTCCCATACAAGGCTAATTGCTAACCAAGAGCTAACGTAAAGAACTAAATAGTAATACCTAATTATCGATCTTAATAAGTTAGAAGTAATTAGTGAAAGAAACGGCTAAAAATTACATGAATGTAATCACATTAGCAGTATAATTGAACTTCAGGTAGTAAAGTACTAAATAGTGACACCTGTTTACCGACCCCTTATTAGTGAAAAGTGATTAATGAAGGTGTGGACGTGAACTGCAGGCCACATTGCACTGACGACTGAATTTTGGCACTGGCTCGGCCCAAATTTGGGTGCGGCTAAATTTGGGGCGTGATTCATTATAGTTGCATGCCAATTTCGGTGCCATTTGGCCAAGGTCAATATTTGGGTTGATTGTGTCGAATTTTGGCGGTAGCCCGGGCCACCAAAGTCCAAGTCATTGTCGGGTCATGATTGACCCAGGAAGTGTCTATCATGTATAGGCAAAGTGTCATCGCTATGCTTGGCTAAATGTTATACGGTGCCTATACAACCGCAGCTACGCAGTTGTTTTACAGATAACCAAGACAAGATTTTGCGCGGAGTACCACCCCCCGGATTAGTGCTTTCGCTCCAAAAAATGCACAGAAATATTTTCACAACCCGAGTCGAAGGCTCGGTTCACTACATAGTAGCAGATGTCAATTAAAAGCATCCGCGAACACTATGCAAATCTGTCAATAGAGTCTGTACTTCAGCCAACAGCAATTAAACTGCAATCACCACCCACTAATGCATGGCAGCGGTATTCGAGACAAATGTAGCAATAGGAGATGTACAACATGCAGTAGCTAGCGCTGATCATCCCTTTGCTTCGCTTGAGGCAAGTGGATATCAGAGAACAAGCTTGAAATAACTCCTCTGCAAGGCATTGTTTGGGTTACAGTAAAAAAAAAGCCTTCTAACATGTTCAGGAAAGGTGTGTTCAAGCTCATGTATTCAGATGCTTGCTGTTCACAGTAAAAATGAGTATCTACAGTGCAGCTACGCTGTTCGTCGTCTGAACGAAGTCCATTCTGCGAGTGTTGTGAAGCCACTGCTTCATCCTCAAGCGAGCGCGCTCTCCTTGCGGGATCATAAAAACGGCGAAGCCGTCCTTACGCCTTTTACTGCAGTTAAGTGCAGAGCAGCCAGGAATAACGCGAGCGCATAGCACAGAAAACAATGCATGCTACGTCCGCTGCGGCCAGGACAGGCGAAAATGGCGCGAGCCGAAAAGAACATCACGAGGAAAAACACAAGCGGCGCGCGTTTCCATGGGCAACGACAGCAGTGCGCTGATGCCGTATCGAGCGCTACATGACGAAACGAGCGCGGATTCGGGCGAAAGCCCAGCACCGCAGGTAGCCGCTAGCCGCGGAATTTGGAGCTCTAAAAATTTT
The DNA here is from genome assembly GCF_052857255.1 of Amblyomma americanum. Classification (NCBI taxonomy): domain Eukaryota; kingdom Metazoa; phylum Arthropoda; class Arachnida; order Ixodida; family Ixodidae; genus Amblyomma; species Amblyomma americanum. The sequence continues at coordinate 498,116,975 of NC_135497.1, forward strand.
GTTGTAAATTATCGGCTCGCTCTTGAGGTCTCGTACGTGACATGAACGCTCGCCTGCCTGTACTCTACATAATACGGGCATTTTAGAGACAACCTCAAACACCCTTGTCAGGCACTCTTTAAGTTGTATCCGACTATAGGTTGTTCTCTAGCACCGCCTGCTTGAGTCACGCTCGTGATTTGGTGCCGTATTTTCTTGACAGCGGGCCCTTTAACGTTATCGCGTTAGAATTGCAGGTGTATCCAGCAAAAGCTGGGTGTAACCGCAGGAGAAGTGAATTCTTACAGATTGCGATTAGCAGTAAGAAAAAAAATGCAGAAGACAATAACGCTACATTTTAAGGGTATGACGCGATACCTTTAATGGGTTGATATCCATATATGCGGCATTGGTCATTCCCTACTTAACATACACGGATCCCTGGGAGTCCCCATACCAGTCCTGGCACAGTAGTGCAGTTGTTAAGGCATGCGACACTGCCCTGCGATGGCAGATGCTGCAACCGGTAGAGCTTCTGCGACCCAGGTTTCGAGGAACCTGGCGCCACCAATAATTAATTAAGCTGCCACATGCCACGGCGGGCCGGTTGCGAAGACGCCACAAGGCCACGTCACCTCGGCGACGTCTTCCATCTACGTGGTTAACCCCACATAGGCTGCTTCTCTGGGGATTTAGGTGCGAGAGGACTACTTCACGAGCTCAAACTGGCTCACTGGTTTGTGTGATGCTTGACCTTGAGGGTGACCTTGGGCAAACAATAAATGAATAGAATTCGCTGTGGATTAGCTATGCTTAAACCTTGAGTGACGCGAGAGCTTCATCTGGCCTAGTGCAACTGGCTCAGTAGTATTGCAACTCAGTCTTTTGCCGCTCCAATATGCTGGGCGTTTATTTTTCATCGTCTCCCCTGGACGTGGATTCACTCTCTCCCCCTGTCTCTCCTCCCCACTCCCCCATCCCCACACTCGGCATCGCCCAGAGCCGCGCCGCCGGCCGCAGCAGCAGCTCCGCACCACGTGACCAACCACATGACCAACCACGGCGCCGCCACGGAGATCAAGGGCAGCATCGCAGCTCAAGGGGTGCCACGCTGAAGGCTCTAACTGCTAGCCTAGTGCAGCTAAAGCTACAAAAAGAATGGGGGTGACGGGAGGACGCCGATGGCCTGCGTAAAATTTCTCGCTTAGAAGAGCGGGGGGCAGTAGTACACCCCCCCCCCCCCTTTTAAGCTAATCTGTCCTTGCTCAGACGCTATACGAATGCGTCAGCGTTGAGGAGCTCGTGTCGCAGAAAATCCGGCGTTGTCTTCGTTGACGGTGAGCGGAAAATCCAAGAACAATTCTCAGAGTAGTAAACTAGGAGGCAGGTAGGCCATATCGTGCACGTGACCTTGTGGCATTATCTCAAGCTGGGAACCACAACTGTGAGCCAACTGCGCACCACGGCAGGTTGCAGAAAAACTAATTATTGGTCGCGACAGGTTGCCCTTCGCGGGCAATCTGGATCGAACAAGCTCCAACGATGACCAGGGCACTGAAGCATAACATAATTTACCGCTGCGAAACTTCTCCAGGAGGGGTATGAGGACTTCGAGGGATCTGCGAATGTACTGTCGAGGATGGCCAATTTTGCATATATGGGCACTAACCCATTAACGCTATAGGGCAGTACCCTTAAGGCGGGCTTAATTAAGCCGCCGCGGTGGCTGAGTGCTTACGGCGCTCGGCTGCTCGCCCGAGAGACGCGGGTTCGGTCCCGGCCGCGGCGGTCGAATTTCGATGGAGGCGAAATAGAAATTAACATGTATCCAGCTTCAATTTTTGTTTCTTTTTGAACATTGCGACATATTCACACGAGTCTTGGCAAGTCGCCAACATAGGATATTCTTTTTGAGGAGCAACGTAATCATTAACGTCATAGCCGCTCAACTACCTTAATCAAAGGGTGAGATCAGGAACGTAAAAGGTTATCCGATACTACGCGGCGCTGCATGTGTCTTCGAAAAGCTCGTTCACTGGGTGCACCGCGCAGAAAAAGAGCAGCCTTCAGCAAGATCACCTTGTGTACTGCAACGCCCTGGTGAGCCTTCGGTCTTCATACAGAAATGAAGAAAACATACGCCGGCAACAGCAAACCGACCACAGCGATATCAGCAGGAGAAGCAGTAGGAAGCAAGCAGTCGACGAACACCAGCAAGCCCTCTGAAAACGCCACTAACCCTCGGAAGGCGCCGACAGGAGCGGGCGACCTGTATTCACCGCCGAGTACTCGGTCGCAGAAGGATAGATTCAAGAAGGAAATTGAGAAGGTGGATGACTCCATGTCGGAGGCCAGCAAGCCCTGGAAACCGAAGTTTGACGCCGACACGGGCCGCTCCGCTTTGAAGGAGCTGAGGAACGCCTCCCGAGCGAAAGGTGGTGGTTCGGCGGCACCCAAAAAAGTCTCAAATCCTCGGCAGCACCTAGCACGGCCTGACTTGGACACGGGGGCGCAAGGGACAAGTGTAGCTACCGCTCCGTCCAAGGGGGCCAAGGGACGGAACAAGGTCCAGCTAAAGGTGTGCGCTTCGATTGGTGTAAGCGTGCGTTATCGTTTAGATTTGGAAATGTTTCTGTTTGCAGTTGCGGTATTCAATCAGAAATCACGCTGTTTTCCACGCAGTGGCTATACGCTTATGTGTGTGAGGCACCTGATTGCTTACGCTTGGTTTTGCAAGATCCCTGCGTTCACTTGGAATTTTTTTGCGGTCTTCTCAATTTAAGTCCGGGCTAAAAGATGTGGTGGCTATCATGTAAGCTTCTTCGGTGAATGTGGCATGGTTAAATCGTTTTTTATAGCCAAGTCGTAACAAGAAAAAAAGTTGCATTGCTGCTCTTGCTCCTGACACATAGTTCTGAGCAGGCAAATAAGTGTTGTATAAACCTTCTGTGAACAAACCAATAAACCCTCGGCCCTCCGTCCCCAGCGGCGGCGGAGCAACAGACCACGGCGGCGGTCAGACCTGTGACGCAGCGGAGGGTGCTAAGAATTTCTGGCTCCGGACAGGCCACCATTGAAATCTGAACCTGGCAATATTTAACGCTAGAGATTTATCTAGTGAGGCTAGCTTAGCAGGGCTCTTCGAGGAACTAGCGGGAATTAAATGGGATGTCATAGAAATTAGTGAAATTAGGAGGACAGGTGAGGCATATACAATACTAAAGGTCGGACACAGTGTGTTATCGTGGATTAGCAGATTGACGAGAACCAGGCGTGGGATACCTCATTAATCAGGATATAGCTGGCTTCATAGAGGAATAGTATAGTATTAATGAGAGGGTAGCAGCTATTGCAAATAGGCTGAAGTGGAGTTATTAGATGAAATGGGTGCAGTCCTACGCGCCTTCATCCAGCCATGATGACCAGAACGTTGAAAGCTTCTAATGAGACGTAAAATCGGCAATGATTAAAGTAAAATCACACTATACTGCATAGATGGGCGACTTCATGGCGAACGTGGGCATGATGCAGGCGGGCGACCAGGCGGTACGCGACTATGGGATAGGTTGTAGAAATACCAGAGGAGAGTTATTATGCGAATTGGCAGATATAAATAATTTACAGATCATGAGTATCTTCTTCCGCAAACAAGAGAACAGGAAGAGGGCCTGAGAGAGTCCCAATGGTGAGACTAAAAATGAAATCGACTTCATACTATGAGCTCTACCTCGCATTGTTCAGAGTGTGTCCTTCCTCGGAAAAGTGCGCTGTAGCGACCACGGAATGGTTAGGTCTTGAATTAGCTTAGACTTGAAGAGGGAATGGAAGAAGCTAAAGAATAGGAAGTCCATTGACGAGATAGCGTTAAGAGGGAAAGTATAGGAATAGAGGATATCGCTGCAGAACAGATATTCGGCTGTAACTGAGGAGGACGATCTTGATGTTCATACAATGAAAGATAATCTCACAACTATCATTATGAAGTGCGCAGTATAAGTAGACAGTAGGACGGTTCGAAAGCATACCGACAAGCTATCTCAGGTGACGAAAGATCTGATTAAGAAACGCCAAATCATGAGGACAGAGCTATCCCAGTTAATAAATAAGCGCAAGGAGGGGGGGGGGGGCGGATAGCCAACATAAGGAAGTTTAATATGGATAGAATCGAGCATGCTCTAAGAGCCGAGGTTGCGTAGAACCAGTTAAGAGGAAACTAGGGATATGTAAAAACCTGATGTAAGCGTTAAGAGACATGGAGGGCAATGTCATTAGCAATGTGGATAAGATAGTTAAAGTAGGCGAAGGGTTCTACACAAATCTGTACAGTGGCCAATGCAATCATAACGTTAATGAGAGAGACAGTTGCCACAGAAATGCGTCATCCCGCCATTAACGAAAGAGGAAGTAAAGAAAGCCTTAGAAGCAATGGAAAAGAGAAAAGCATCTGGGGAGGATCCAGAAACAGCAGATATGTTGAAGGACGGAGAAAAGATCGTGCTAGAAAAACCAGCCACCCTGTATACGCAATGCCTTATGACCTCGACCATACCAAAAGCTTGGTAGAATGCGAATATTATCTTAAATCATTGAAAGGAGACGCCAGGGACTTGAAAAATCACAGACCGTATCAGCTTAGTGTGCGCATCCTACATGGTATTTGCTAAGGTAATCGCTAATAAGGTCAGGGCAACCTTAGACTTTAATCAACCGAATGATCGGGCAGGAATTCGTAAAGGGTATTCCGAAATAGATCATATTCGCACTATCAATCAGGTGGTACAGAAATGCGAGAAAATAACCAACATCTATATATAGCCTTCATTGACTACGAGAAAGCATTCAACTCACTTGGAAACTCAGAAGTCATACAGGCACTGCGTAATGAGGGTATACAAGCGCCTTATGTCAAAATTCTGGAAGATATATATATAGCACCTGCACAGCTTCCATAGAACGCAATAAAATTTCAATAAGGAAGGGCGTCAAGGAAGGAGACAGGATCTGGCAAATGCTTTTCACCGCCTACTTTCAGGAGGCATTCCAGGGCCTGAATTGGGAAAAGTTTTGAATGAGAGTAAATGGAGAATACTTAAATAATCTGCGGTTCGCAGATGACATTCCCTTGCTGAGTCACTCAGGAGGTGATCTGCAAATCATGATACATGATTTAGGCAGGCAGGGCAGAGCGCTGCATCCGAAAATTAACATGCACAAAACCAAAGTAATGTTCAACAGTCTAGCGAGGGGCTGGAATTATTAAAGGAATACGTTTACATAGGGCAGGTAATGACCGCTGATTTGGATCATAAAAAGAAAATAACTGAAAAGAAAAGAATGGGGTGGAGCGCATATGGCAGATTCTCTCAGATCATGTATGGCAGCTTACAAATATCTCTCAAAAAACTGTACAGGAGCTGTATCTTACCCGTATTCACCTACGGGGCAGAAACGTGGAGGCTAACGAAAAGGGTTCAGCTTAAGGACAACGTAGCGAGCCATGGAAAGAAAATGATAGGTGTAACATTAAGAGACCGGAAGTGGGCAGAGTGGGTGAGTGAACAAATGCAAGTTAACGACATCCTAGTTGAAATCATGAGGAAGAAATGGACAGGGTATGTAATGCAAAGGCAAGATAACCGCAAGTCTTTAAGGGTAACTTAGTGGATTCCAAGAGAAGCCAAGAGTAGCAGGGGGCGGCAGAAGGTTAGGTGGGCGGGCGAGATTAAGGAGTTTTCAGGCAAATAGTGAATGCGGCTGGCAAAGGACAGAGAGTTTGGAGAAGCCGTTGCCCAGCAGTGGGTGCAGCCAGGCGGATGATGATGGTGATGAAATAAGTCTGTACTGGAATAGAATTCGTTGGATATATGAGACAGTGTACCAGTTGTTGCGCCTGAAGTCCAGAATGAAACTTTCCCTGCTACAGCGATTTCTGGAACTCTATGCTCTGTGCTGTGCGGCCCATCCATGAGTCTTTTTTGTTTTTCCAGGGAGCGTCGTCACAAAGCAAATATATCCAGGGTGAAGCCAACTTCATGGAACCGCCGCGAAATAGGCAATAGCGACCTGGTGTACCAGCGTTTCTCGAGCGAATAAAAAAATCTGAATCTTTCACTTGTCTCCGCGTGACTCGGTATTCGTTGTCGAATAAAATGAATACAAGACGTGACCCACCAGTGACTGGCGTCACATTGAGTGCGATAAAGATTCAATAAAACGGAGACTGATCTAGTTGGTACATTGGGAATAAAAGCGCTGAGACGATGGAGAAAGAAAGAAAACGAAAACAGGACCGGCGGACGCGCTATCGGCCAGAGGCCAATTGTACAATCGTCTGCTTAAATATTCGCTTATAAGCGCTTTAACTGCCCCCTTCCCTCCCTGTAATCTGTTCAGTGTCCTACAGACAGCTTCTACTCGGGGGAATTGCTGTGTTTTAATCATGTTCTGCGATGTTGAAATAACCTTACTGCGTTCTCTCTTACACTCTGCAGGTGCCGTCCAAATCTGGCAACTCCGTCAGATTCAAGTGAAAGCTTCCTTGCCGTGGGAACAGCTACTCGAAATTGGCGCAACTTTCTCCTGGACCAGTCAACGGTCGATGACCAGACCGACACAGTTCAGCCATTATTTTAGTTTTGCCTTTTAAGTGTGACTCGATTGGTCTGTGGATATTGAATAAACGTTTTTTAGCGCTGAAAAATGGGGCGAGTTGTGACATGTCCATTTCGTTTTTTTACCACTTAATGGTGGTGGTGGTGTTCGAAGTTTGGCAACGGTTACGCAGGTGTCTGGTGTTTAACAATAGAAAGCGCAGCCAATTATTCCCAAGTGTGCAGTCTCTACACACGGATTTTATAGAATCTGAGCTTCTACAGTAAAACAGAGACTTGAGCGAGGTTGTGCACACTAGACCAAAAAACCATGCAGCGACCGAGAAAAGAAAACGCTGGAAAGGCTGCTAGACGTGTTTCCTTCTGATCGCTTCACGAGGTAACAAAACCAAAAAGAAATGATGCACACTGACAAATATAGCCTTATTATTGCTCACAGTATATTCATACTATGTTGTGTTCTCTAATCCCAGCGTTTACGCCAACTGTCGATCCTGCGTATTAACATCGCATTCTATAGTAGGCGAATCCACGAACTGCAGTATTCACACTGTGATTAAAATGTGCACCATCGGGAGCAAACGTAACAGAACCTCCTACCTTTTAAGTTCCTACCCGTGCCACATTGCGTAGGGGCGCCACCTGGAAGAGCATCTGTCAGGCCCGTCTTTGTGAACGGGCCCACTGCACCGGTCTCGCATCAGAGGTGTTTTGTCAGGTGGCGCCCCCATGCAGAGTGGCACGGGCCGAAACTTGTAGGGGAGGGGAGGGGGGTCTCTTACTATAGAGTTTCTTGCGATTAATTGTAAGAAACTCTGTGTGCGTTACTTTTGCCCCCCATTATACCTATACCAAGCAGGCTGGGAACTTTAATCAGAGGAGACCGGAACGCTGCTCACGGGCCAGGTATGCTTGAAACGCTTCAACTGACCAAGGGTCTCGAACAGAGATGACCAAATGCCGTCTTTCTCGCCTTGCCTCTCTTATTTTTTACTCTAATAAATATATTAATAAATCTTCAGCCCTCCCTCACCCTCAATTCTTCAAATGTGGCGGTCCTCCCTCACATCAGCAGTTTTAACGTTCTGCGTTCTGCCTCAAACCCACCAAGCGAGGTGCACGAATCCTTCGAACGAGGGCCGTGTGGGGAGAAGTAGGCATGTAAAGCAGGCAGGTAAAGAAGGCATGTAAAGCGCTCACTGCCAATCATGTTTCTTAGCAGAGCTTCGGAATGTGTGTCCGTGGTCACGCTGCTTGTGATCCTCCTCTCCCCAGACCACTTCGCAAAGTCGGTCGCCCCCTTGCTGGGGTGGGGAGAATTGCTTGTTTGAAAATATGTTTTTTTATTGTTCAGTAGCCTTATTCCCCTAAGAAGCCTTGCAGTGGACCAGGTCCGCGGCCTTTGAATGCTTATGCTTTCGCCTGGGACGCCTGTCGCCGCTTCTCGGTGCCTAGAGTGCGTGTGCCCGAGCCCCAGACTCGGTGGCATGCGCCAGAGGACATCGCCACATCAGCGGGACTCCCAAGGCAAGCTTCGCGGGGCTGTACGCATCGCGGCCTGGAGAGCTTCGCAACTGCTGTTCGACTACATGGGCTGAGCTGGTTATCAGGACCGACTCCCGGTCCCGTTGAGGATAACGCGGCCCCGGCGGCTAAATGCATCGCACTTTCTCTGGCGCCCTCTTGAGCGCGTTCTGAATCGTTGAGGCAGCGCGGACGTATGCATGCTGCTTTTCGCATGTGTAAGATTGAAATGCTGCGTACTTGCACAGTGTATAGCTCCTAGTGACTGTTCTTGAAAATTTTTATATTGAAAATGCTTTGGTCAGCTTCTTACGTGAGATTCCAGCCTTCTTCCGAACCTCCGGCCCTAAGCATAGTTACGCGACATTACCGAGGACGCCACAGTTGTGTTTATGGGCCGCAGCTACGGCATGAAGCAGAGAGCTCATTGAAGAATGCTAGCGCAAGCAGTTCTTTGCTGTGTTTGTTCCCTGTGGCATTTTACAGTTTTTAATTCGCTGAAAAAGAAAATCTTATTCAAAAAGAGCCGAAATAGACGCAAAAAGCTGTTTCTTAGGAGACAACGCGCCCCATCGCCTGAGGGCGCTGAGCGAACGTCGTTGTTGCCTGCGATTGGCCGGGTCCGTCGTGACGTCATCCACGGGGATCTCCGGTCAGCACCGACGGCGTTGCAGCGTAGCGCGTTGCTTCAGCTGGTTTAAGAACTACGTTTTGAAAATTACGCATAATTCGAGCAGTGTTGAGCAGTTTGAACTCTCACCATACGTGTTCGAGCCATCAGCGGCTCAAGAAAACCGCGGAACCAACGATGCCGTGGAGTGCGCCAGCAGCGAAAGTCAAATCGCGACATTTTCACGTGTTGGAAATCTCCGTTTGCTGTGATTTATGGAGGTTTAACTTCACATAGCGACTCATGTTATGAGGGATGCTGTGCCGAAGGGCTTCGGGAATTTCGACCACCTGGGGTTCTGTAACGGGCATTAACATGGCACAGTACACGAGCCTCTAGAATTTCGCCTCTATCAAAATTCTTCCGCAACGGCTGGGATCGAACCGGCGTCTTTCGGGTCGGCAGACGAGCGCCATGACCACTGAGCCACCGCGGCGCTCGACTGATTCGTATGTTTTGCATCGCTGCATGCGCGTGCATATCCCTTGTGCAGGTGCAAGTGGCAATAAAAGAAAACGAAAATTGCGTCGAAAAGTTGTGTTTGCTTTCCTCTAGTATAATAAGTTGATATTTTTTACTATTGTGCTCCCATGCCCGCAAGTGCTTCTTGTATGCGCATGCGAGTGATTTGCTGTGTTATAACTTTTGTTATCAGGAGACGTAGAATTGAACCTGGCCCTAATACTCGTATAACTGCTAAAAATGATTTACCGGAAGGAACTGTTATCACCGCTATTTTTGAAACGCTTCGTGACCTCAACGAACTAACTGCTAGTATTAAAACTGGCCAGGCGCGCATCTTTGATTCAATTAAAACTTTGTCAACCAATTACAAACAATTAATAACTAAAATTACAAAAATTTCTGCCAGACTAGATTCGGTGGAAAATAAGCTTGAGGTATTAGGATGATGTCAAAAGATCATTGCCTCTGTGGAAAAAACCACTGGAAGTATAATGAAGGAGACTGAGACGCTCAAGGCACGACTTAGTGATGTAGAGGATAGATGCCGTAGTTATAATCTATTATTTTACAATATCTCAGAAGAACCAAATGAGTCATGGGCGCCGTCCGAAGAAAAGGTAGAAAACGCAATACACAATATGTCAATAAATATACAGGACTAAGACATTGCATGCTCACAGGATAGGTTCAAGCATTTCAGGAAAGCCGAGGCCGATAATAGTCAATTTTGCTAGTTACAAAACGAAATAAAATGTTTTCAACACTAGGTCAACATTGAATGGATTAGAGATCTCAGTTACTGAAGATTCCTGTCCATCTACCAGGAATGCCCGTAAAAAGCTTATCGAGTTTGCTATAGAATCAGCTCCCGAAGGAAAATTTAGCCTCCGATATAACAAACTTATTCTGAACATTAAGTGCTACGTGTACTGCTCAAGCAATGATAGTATCCGAGACATAAATAGAGCACGTGCTGTCACCAACAGTTCCTAATCTAGCCCTTCTGCATAGCTGACCGACAATGCGGATGAACGCCCACGAACGCCCAAAAATATCTCTATTCCTTTTATTAACATACAGGGTGTCATATATAACAGCGTTTCTTTGTCTTGTGTATCCGACACTACATCATCTGACATAATCGGACTGACGGAAACTTGGCTGCACAGTTCTTTACGCTACAACGGGCTTTTTTCTTCGCAGAAAAACTACGTGATATTTCGCTCTGACCGCGCTGCAGGCAGTGGTGGCAGCGTATTACTAGCAGCCTCTGAATGCATCGAACGTTTTCATGTGAATGTTGCCACCTCCTTAGAATTTGTTTGTGTGCAGATAACAATCAACCATAAAAAGTTTAAAATCTGCGCCTGCTACCACGCAGCCTCTACACCGATCGGATTCTGCCACGATTTTCATGACATTTTAGATGGTTTTTTTTTTAAACCAGGTTTAATGTACTACCAGTTTTTCTGTTTTGTGATTTCAATTTCTCTAATACTGACTGGTCGTGTTCTAGTATTGAGCGTAATGGGTCATCTGACTCGTGAAATTTTTCAATGCTTTTTTCGAAATTTTTTTTTTTCAAGTAATTTCAGAATCAACCAGCCGTACGAGTATTAGGACCAGGATTCAATTCTACGTTTACTGATAACAAAAGTTATAAGACAGCAAAACATTCGCATGCACATTCAAGAAGCACTTTTGGGAATGGGAGCACAATGAGAAAAAATATCAACCTAGTGAACTTGACGAATGCACACACAACGTTTCGACGCAATTTCCGTTTTCTTTTATTGCAATTTGCACCTGCAGAAAAGATATGCACGCACATGAAGCGACGCAAAACATATGTATCAGTCGAGCGCTGCGGTGGCTCAGTGGTCATGGCGTTCGTCTGCCGACCCGAAAAAGGCGGGTTCGGCCCCAGCCGTCGCGGTCGAATTTAGATAGAGGCGAAATTCTAGACGCTTGTGTACTCTGCGATGTCAGTGAACGTTACAGAACCCCAGGAGACCAAAATTCCCGGAGTATTTTGCTACGGCGTCCCTCAGAACACGAGCCGCATTGGGAAGTTAAACTTCCATAAATCAAAGCAAATGGAGATTTCCAGCACGTGAAAAAGTCGCGACTTGACTTTCGCTGCCGGCGCACTCGGCGGCTTCGTTGGTTCCGCCGTTTTCTGGAGCCGATGATTGCTCGAACACGTATGGTGAGAGTTCAAACTGCTCAACACTTTATGAATTATTCATAATTTCTAAAACGTAGTTCTTAAGCCAGCTGAAGCAACGCGTTACGCAGCAACTCCGTCGGTGCTGTCCGGAGATCCCCGTGGATGACGTCACGACGGACCCAGCCAATCGCGGGCAGCAGCGGCGTTCGCTCAGCTCCCTTAGGCGATGGGGCGCGTTGTCTTCAAAGAAACAGCTTTTTGCGTGTATTTCTGCTCTTTTTGTATAATATATTCTTTTATAGCGGACTAAAAACTACAAAATGCCGCACGGAACAAACACAGCACACAACTGCTTGCACTAGCATGCTCCAATGAGCTTACAGCATTTTGCCTTAGCTCCAGCTCTTGAACACACTTACACCACATTGCCGAAAACGTTACAGTTAGAAGACGCTAAACATGCGTCTCTATATCTTTAAGCACACTTACAGGACCTTACCGAGGACGTTACGGTTAGAAAATACTACACAAGCGACACTATATAATGTCGCATATTTAGTGTTTTCAAACTGTAACGTCCTTGGAAATGTCGCATAAGTGTGTCTAGGGCTGGAAGTGCGGAAAAGGCTGGAATCTCACGCAAGAAGTAGACGAAAGCATTTTCAATATAGAAATTTTCAAGAAGGGTCACTAGGAGCTATACACTGTGCAAGTACGCAGCATTTCAATCTTACACATGCGCAAAGCTGCATGCAAACGTCCGCGCGGCCTCAACGGTTCATAACGTGCTCAAGAGGGCGCCGGAGAAAGTGCGATGCATTTAGGCGCCGGGGCCGAGTTATCCTCAACGGGACCGGGAGTCGGTCCTGAGAACCAACTCAGCCGATGTAGTCGAACAGCAGTTGCGAAGCTCTCCAGGCACTGTAGCGTACAGCCCAGCGCAGGTGGCCTCGGGAGTCCCGATGATGTGGCGATGTCCTCTGGCGCATGCCATCTAGTCTAGGGCTCGGGCACACACACTCAAGGCACCGAGAAGGGGCTATAGGTGTCCCAGGCGAAAGCATAAGCATGCAAAGGCCGAGCACCTTGTCCACTGCAAGGCTTCTGAGGGGGAAAAGCTACTAAAAAAAAACGTATTTTCAAACACGCAATTCCCCCCACCCCTGATAGGGGGCGTTCGACTTTGCGAAGTGGTCTGGGGAGAGGAGGATCACAAGCAGCGTGACCAGGGACACACATTCCGAAGCTCTGCTAAGAAACATGACTTAGAGTGAGTGCTTTACATATCTTCTTTAGATGTCTGCTTTACATGCCTACTCCCCTGCACATGGCCCTCGTTCGAAGGATTCGTGCAGCCCACTAGGGGGGGGGGAAGGGGGAGGGAGGCAGAACGCAGAACGTTAAGACTGCTGATGTGAGGGAGGACCACCTCATTTCACGAAATGAGGGTGAGGGTGAGTGAGGGCTGAAGATTTATTAAGATATTTATTAGAGTTAAAAATAGGGGAGGCAAGATGACATAGAGGGCATTTGGCCATCTTTGTTCGAGACCCTTGGTCAGTGGAAGCGTTTCAAGCATACCTGGCCCGTGAGCAGCGTTTCTGTCTCTTTTGATTAGAGCTCCCAGCCTGCTTGCTATAGGTATGATCGGGACTGGGCAAACGTAACACACATAGAGTTTCTTACAATTAATAGTAAGAAACTCTATGGTAAGAGACCCCCTCCCCTCCCCTACAAGTTTCGGCCCGTCCCACTCTGCATGGGGGCGCCACCTGACAAAACACCTCTGGTGCGAGACCGGCGCAGTGCGCCCGTTCACAAAGACGGGCCTGACAGAAGTTCTCCCAGGTGGCGCCCTTACGCATAGTGGCACGGGTAGGAACCTGATAGGGAGGAGGTTCTGTTACGTTTGCTCCCGATGGTGCACATTTTAATGACAGTGTGAATACTGCAGTTCGTGTTTTCGAATACTATAGAATGCGCTGTTAGTACGCCTGGTTAAGTGTTGGTGTTCACGCTGTGATCAGAGAGCACAACAGAGTATGAATATACTGTGAGCGGTAGGAAGGCTATATTTGTCAGTGTGCGGCATTTGTTTCTGTTTCTGTTACGTCGTAAAGCGATCAGAAGGAAACATGTCTAGCAGCCTGTCCAGCGATTTCTTGTCTCTGTTGCTGCGCGGTTTTTGTTCTTCAAGTATGCACAACCTTGCTCAACTCTCCATTTTACTGTAGAAGCTCAGATTCCATGAACTCCGTGTGTGGAGACTGCACACTTGCGAATAATTGGCAGCGCTTTCTTTTCTTGAAACGCGCCACACCTGCGTAACCGTTGGGAACCTTCGAACACCAACGCCATCATTATGTGGTGAGGAAAAAAAAAGAAATGGGCACGTAATATCTCGCCCCATTTTTCAGCGTTAAAAAAAGAAAAAAACTTTTATTCCCTATCCACAGACTAGGCGAGTCACACTTTAAAGGCAAAAGTAAAATATTGGGTGCGTTGCGCCTGTCTTGTCATCCACCAGTGACTGCTCCCGGGGGCAGTTGCGACAATTTTCTCTAGTTGTTCTCACGGCGAGGAAACTTTGACTTTATCTGACGGATTTGCCAGTTCCGATGGGCATCTGCTGAGTGTAAGAGAGTACGCAGTAAGGTTAACACAACACCGCAGAATTTCATTAAACACTGCAATTCCCCCGAGTAGAAGCTGTCTGTAGGACACTGTAAAGATTACAGAGAGAGAAGGGGGCAGTTAAAGCTCTTATAAGCGAATCTCTAAGCAGACGCCTGTACAATTGGCCTCTGGCCGTTAGCGCGTGCGCCGGTCCTGTTGTCTTCTTTTTTCTTTGACCCTCGTGTCAGCGCTGTTATTCCCAATGTACCAACTAGCTTAACTCTCCGTTTTATTGAGTCACTGGTGGGTCACGTCTTGTATTCATTTTGTGCGACAACGAATACCGAGTCATGTGAAGACAACGGAAAGATTCAGATTGTTTAATGAGCATGAGAAAAGCTGGAACACCACGTCGCCATTCCCCATTTCTGGGCGGTTCCATGAAGTTGGCTTCACCCTGGATACAGTTGAATTGTGACGACGCCCCAGGAAAGACAAAAAAGAGCCACCGAGGGGCCGCAGTGCACAGGGATTAGGGTTCCTGAAAGTTCTGTCGCCGGGATCGTTTCGATCTGGACTTCATTCGGAACAACTGGTCGACTGCCTTGTATAGCCAACGATTTCTACTCCGGTAAAGACTTATTTTATCATCATCATCATCCGCCTGGCTGCACCCACTGCGGGGCAACGGCCTCTCCCACGTCTCCAATTAACCCTGCCCTTTGCCAGCAGCATCCACTCTTTTCCTGCAAACTTCTTAATCTTATCCGCCCACCTAAGCTTCTGCCGCCCCCTGCTACTCTTGCCTTCTCTTGGAATCCACTTCATTACACTTAAGGACCAGAAGTTATTTTGCCTTCGCATTACATGTCCTGCCCATTTCTTCCTCTTGATTTCCACTAGGATGTTATTAACCCGCATTTGTTCACTCACCCACTCTGCCCACTTCCGGTCTCTTAACGTTATACTTATCATTTTTCTTTCCATGGCTCCCTACGTTGTCCTTAACTTAAGCTGAACCCTTTTCGTTAGCCTCCATGTTTGTGCCCCGTAAGTGAATGCCGGTAGGTTACAGCTCTTGTACACTTTTCTTTTGAAGGATACTGGTAAACTGCCATTCATGATCTGAGAGAACCTGCCATATCCGCTCCACCCCATTCTTATCTTTTCAGTTATTTACCTTTCATGATCCGGATCAGCTGTCATTACCTGCCCTAAGTAGATGTAATATTTTACCATTTCCAGCCCCTCGCTGTCAATCGTGAACAGCGGTTCCCTCGCTTGACTGTTGAACATTACTCTGGTTTTGTGCATGTTAATTTTCGGACGCAGCGTTCTGGTCTGCCTGTCTAAATCATGGATTATGATTTGCAATTCACCTCCTGAGTGACTCAGCAAGGCAATGTCATCTTTTAATGACAGATTATTTAAGTATTCTCTATTTACTCTCATTCCCAACTGTTCCCAATTCAGGCCTCGGAATGCCTCCTGTAAGTAGGCGGTGAATAGCATGGCGAGACCGTGTCTCCTTGCCTGACGCCCTTCCTTATTGGAATTTAATTGCGGACTATGGTAACTGTGCAGTTGCTATATATATCTTCCAGTATTTTGACATAAGGCGCTTGTATACCTTATTACGCGTTGCCTGTATCACTGCTGAGGTTCCAACAGAGTTGAATGCTTTCACGTAGTCAATGAAGTCTATATATAGAGGTTAGTTGTATTCCCGCATTTCTGTATCACTTTATTGATAGTGAGGATATGATTTATTGTGGAGTTCTCTTTATGAAAGCCTGCCCGATCATTTGGTTGATTAAACTCTAAGGTTGTCCTTACTTTATTAGCGCTTACCTTAGTAAATACATTGTAGGCTACGAACAGTAAGTTGATCTGGTCTGTAATTTTTCAAGTCCTTGGCGTCTCCGTTAGTATGAATTAAGATAATGCTCGCATTCTTCCAAGCTTCTGGTACGGTCCAGGTCATAAGACATTGCGTATACATAGTGGCTAGTTTTTACAGCACAATCTCTTCTCCGTCCTTCAACATATCTGCTGTTACCGGATCCTCCCCAGATGCTTTTCTCCTTTCCATTGCCCCTATATCTCTCTTTACTTCCTCTTTCGTTAATGGCGGGATGACCTATTTCTGTGTCTACTGTCTGTCTCATTAACGTTATGATTACATTGTCTACAGTACAGATTTGTGTAGAACATATCGGGTACTTTAAATACCTTAACCATATTGCTAATGGCATTGCCCTCCATGTCTTTTAACGCATACATCTGGTTTTTACCCATGCCTAGTTTCCTCTTCACCGCTATTATGCTACCTCTGTTCTTTAGAGCAATCTCGATTCTCTCCATATTAAACTTCCTTATGACGGCTAGTGTGGTCGGTTTGCTGTTGCCGGCGTATGTTTTCTTCATTTCTGTATGAAGACCGAAGGCTCACCAGAGCGTTGCAATACACGAGGTGATCTTCCCGAAGGCTGCTGTTTTGGCTTCGCAGTGCGCCCAGTGGACGAGCTTTTCTAGGACACATACAGCGACGCCTAGTATCGGATGACCTTTTGCGGTTTCGATCTCACCCTTTGATTATGGTATTTGCACGGCTATGACTTTAATGATTACGTTGCTCTCCAAAAGGGAAACCCTATGTTAGCGACTTGCCAAGACTAGTGTGAAGACGTCGCAATGTTCAAAAAGTAAAAAAAAATTTCAAGCTGGGCACATTTTAATTTCTATTTTTTTCTTGCATATAAAAGGAGAATTGTTAAGAAAATTGCCTCCATGCGCATGCGAACAATGGCTCGTTTTGGGGAAACAATGAGTTGCACCTTTCATGTAGAGCAGCACCTCAAGCCATTGTTAAGAACAACAAAAAAAAAGATGGAGTGGACAATTAAGCCCGCCTCAAGGGTATGATTTAGCGTTTATGATTTAATGCCCATATATGTAGAATTGGTCATCCTCTACTGAACATTCGTAGATCCCTCGAAGTCCTCAGACCCCTCCTGGAGAAGTTGCGCAGCGGTAAATTAAGTTATGCTTCAGTGCCCTGCGCATTGTTGGAGGTTGTTCGACCCAGGTTGGCCACGAAGGGCAACCTGCCGCGACCTATAATTACTTTTCCTGCCACCTGCCATGGTGCGCAGTTGGCTCACAATTGTGGTTGTCAGGTTTAGATGATGCCACAAGGTCACGTGCCCCATGTGGCCTACCTGCCTCCTAGGTTACTACTCTGAGGATTGTTCGTGGATTTTTCGCTCACCGTCAACGACGACAACGCCGGATTTTCTGCGACTGAAGCTCCTCAACGCTGACGCATTCGTATGGCGTCTGAGCAAGGACAGATTATCTTAAAAAGGGGGGGGGGGGGGGGGGGGGACCGACTGCCTCCCACTCTTCTAAGTAAGAAATTTTACGCAGGCAAACGGCGTCGTCAAACGGCAAACGACGAACAGCGTAGCAGCACCGTAGATACTGATTTGTACTGTGAACAGCATGCATCTGAATACATGAGCTTGAACACACCTTTCCTGAACATGTTAGAAAGCTTTTGTTTTTTTTTTACTGTAACCCAAACAATGCCTTGCAGAGGAGTTTTTTCAAGCTTGTTCTCTGATATCTGCATCCCTTTCGCCCGAATCCGCGCTCGTTTCGTCATGTAGCGCTCGATACGGCATCAGCGCACTGCTGTCGTTGCCCATGGAAACGCGCGCCGCTTGTGTTTTTCCTCGTGATGTTCTTTTCGGCTCGCGCCATTTTTCGCCTGGCCTGGCCGCAGCAGACGTAGCACGCATTGTTTTCTGCGCTATGCGCTCGCGTTATGCTGGGCTCCTGTGCACTTTACTACAGTAAAAGGCGTGAAGATGGCTTCGCCGTTTCTATGATCCCGCAATGAAAGCGCGATCGCTTGCGCATGAAGCAATGGCTTCCCTACACTCGCAGAAAGGACTTTGTTCCGACGTCGAACAGCGTAGGAGCACTGTAGATACTCATTTGTACTCTGAACAGCAAGCATATGCATACATGAGCTTAAGCACACCTTTCCTGAACATGTTAGAAGGCTTTTTGTTACTGTAACCCAAACAATGCCTTGCAGAGGAGTTTTTTCAAGCTTGTTCTCTGATATCTGCATCCCTTTCGCCCGAATCTGCGCTCGTTTCGTCATGTAGCGCTCGATACGGCATCAGCGCACTGCTGTCGTTGCCCATGGAAACGCGCGCCGCTTGTGTTTTTCCTCGTGATGTTCTTTTCGGCTCGCGCCATTTTTCGCCTGGCCTGGCCGCAGCGGACGTAGCATGCATTGTTTTCTGTGCTATGCGCTCGCGTTATTCCTGGCTGCTCTGCACTTAACTGCAGTAAAAGGCGTAAGGACGGCTTCGCCGTTTTTATGATCCCGCAAGGAGAGCGCGCTCGCTTGAGGATGAAGCAGTGGCTTCACAACACTCGCAGAATGGACTTCGTTCAGACGACGAACAGCGTAGCTGCACTGTAGATACTCATTTTTACTGTGAACAGCAAGCACCTGAATACATGAGCTTGAACACACCTTTCCTGAACATGTTAGAAGGCTTTTTTTTTACTGTAACCCAAACAATGCCTTGCAGAGGAGTTATTTCAAGCTTGTTCTCAGATATCCACATGCCTCAAGCGAAGCAAAGGGATGATCAGCGCTAGCTACTCCACGTTGTACATCTCCTATTGCTACATTTGCCTCGAATACCGCTGCCATTGATTAGTGGGTGGTGGTTGCAGTTTAATTGCTATTGGCTGAGGTACAGACTCTGTTGACAGATTTGCATAGTGTTCGCGGATGCTTTTAATTGACGCCTGCTACTAAGCAGTGGACGGAGCCTTCGACTCAGGTTGTGAAAGTATTTCTATCCGTTTTTTGGAGCGAAAGCACAAATCCGGAGGCTGCTACTCCGAGAAAAATCTTGTCTTGCTTATCTGTAAAACAACTGCGTAGCTGCGGTTGCATAGGAACCCTGAAACATTTAGCCAAGCATAGTGATTACACTTTGCTTATACATGATAGATACTTCCGAGGTCAGTCATGACCCGACAATGACTTGGAATTTGGTGGCCTGGGCTACCCCCGAAATTCGACACGATCGACCCAGAAGTTGACCTTGGCCAAATGACACCAAAATTTGTATGCAACTATAATGGACCACACCCCAAAATTGGCCGCACCCAAATTTGGGCCGAGCCAGTGCCAAAATTCAGTCGTCAGTTGCACAGTGGCCTACAGATCATGTCCACAGCTTCATTAGTCACTTTTCACTAATGAGGGGTTGGAAAATAGGTGTCACTAATTAGTCCTTTAATACCTGCAGTTCAAGTAAACTGCTATTGTGATTACATTCATGCAATTTTTAGACGTTTCGTTTACTAATTACTTCTGGCATATTAAGGTCAATAATTAGGTACTACTATTTAGCTCTTTACGTTAGCTCTTGGTTAACAATTAGCCTTGTATAGGACTCTTTATACCACAGTCTTATGTCCCTAAGCAAAAGATCTCCAATAGTTGCATGCTCTAAGATCGCAAACAAGAAATCGTGACGAACTTGATCAAAGGCCTTGGCAAAGTCAATCTGAATGAGAGCTCCTTGTCCGAACTCATCTGGTACTGTTTCCACTACTGAACGCGCAATCTGAATATGGCTTTGGATGCTGCGGGCTCCGATACCGCAGACCTGATGCGTGCCTATTAAGTGACCAACAACTACCTGGAGATGATTCCAAAGAATCTTTGCAAAAAGTTTGTAATCTACATTACAGAGAAAAGTTGGACGATATTCCTCAACATTTTCCAACCGATTTCAATCTGCGCTTTTTGGAATTAATACAGTATGCCCAGAATAGAAAGTGGGTGGGTGGGGGCGGTCAAAAAACTAACACCGTAACAAGCCTGGAAAGCCTCCATCAATACAGGCGCTAGGCAAGTGGAAAATATTTTATAGAGCTCCCTAGTAATGCCATCTGGCTGAGGATGCCCTACCGAGTCAGGTGGCTGCATGAGCAAAGCCGCTGTCTTTTTAATGCTGCGCAGAAAATGCGCCCTTAGTGTCTTTATAGGACGAAGAGCCGATTTGTAAGTGCATAAAAAATGGAGTGTATAGAAAGGAGCTAAAATAAAATGTTGAACGAAGTTCTGCTAAATAAAGTCATCGTTTTCTCCGCGCGCAGAGATAGATCAGGGCTCCGCCTCCTTGGTAACGTTTTTCGGGTTATTTACAAGCTGGAGATGCTACATGAAGGCCTGCTATAGCACCTATGTGCATAAAAATGCAAATTGGTCCGGATTTATTGCAGCTTTCGGTTAAAGGGGCTGGCAGGGGAGGTGGTAGGAAGACAGTTTCATGTGGATGGATTTTTAATCGTTATTCCTCCCCCCCTCCAAAAAAAATGGTACAGTGAGGCAGGAGGATGACCGGCCTCGTCTCTCATGCCTCGTCCGCGCGAAAGTAGGACCCGATTGAATGTACCTGAGTTGAAGCGGGAGTCCAGCTACTCACGGAGGCCTACGCTCTGGAGCTACTCATTCCCCACCTCTCCTGCACGTCGACCTTGACGTCCATCGCCAACGTGCGGTGTGCCACACACGCGGGGGAGGTGGTTCATGGCGCCCTTTGAAATTCGATCATATGCATCATTAGCATCAGCAGCAGCGTGCTGGTTGCGTTATCGCTATGAGCTGAACGCCTCGGCGCATCTCAGAGCTCCCGACCGTTTCGCCTGACTAGCCAAGCATCTGGAGCACAGCGAGTGCTCGGGCGGTAAAACATACCAGGTTCTCGTACAGTGAAAAATGAAAAAGCGGGTGGCTCTAAATTTTATGCAAATGGTGGTCCCCGGGGGGATCGCACTTCCATGGCTGCTATACGGGAACATATACTGTATAGCCAAGGACAGGGTTAATTGGAGAGACATGGGAGAGGCCTTTCCCCTGCAGTGTGTGTAGTCAGCCTGATGACGATGATGATGACTGTATACCGGATCGACAGTACAGGTAATAATTGAGTTGTTACACGCCTGCTTTTGCTATGTGGTAGAGTGGGGTCCCGCGGTAACTTTTTCGGTAAATTTGGCTTCAATGCAGACAGATGCATCCTTGGCAACCCTATGCAGTAAGAGCTAGCACTCTTGAAAAATTCTTCGCGATATCGCAGGGAATAAAACAGGTCAGGTGATACAAGACACAAAATTACATAAACTTGCCGTTTGGCTTATTGTACTTTCATTAACATCTAATTACAAATTAATTACGTTATCACCAAAAACTATTTGTCAGTTTATGTTCGCATTATTTCTCATATCTCAGTATACTAGGCTATTTCGAATCTACTATGGTCTATATTTCTCTGGCGGCCCATACGGGGCCTTCAGTAAAGGTCCGCAAGAGACTGATAATGCATGTCCGAGCGGTACATCTTAGGGCATTTTCTTTAACAATTCTTTGAGAGGTAGTTGCAAACTCTGCAAACGTTAAAAAAATTGACCGAGCGTTAGCTTCTGTGGTAAGGAATACCTCAGTCATAGCTGGAATGGTAGGAAATGGTTATGTAGACGTTGTGTTTATAACTAAAGGGGTAATGTGTAAGGCAGGCGTGCGGCACACAAGGTAGCTCATCCTTCCAGATGGATGGGCACAGTAAATGGAAGAGGGGGCAGTGCAATTTCGACAGTGCTTGAGTCGCTTGGTGCACCAAGCAGCAATGGGGGTCGGTGGCGAGTGGTTGAGTGAGGGCAATGTGCGCGAACGACGCCCCCGACGATATGACAGCGCAGGTTTCCTGTACAGATGTTGCTGTAAAAAGTAAACAACAGTTGAGGACACGGTGTCGCATTACTCAGGCGGGCCCCAAAGCACAACTGTCACCACGAAGTCGTTAAAGCTCAACCACTGAGTGGACGAGAATTTATTTGCGGCTGAGGCTACTCAGAGTACGCACGGCACCAGATGCCGGGAGGGTGCGGGCGCGGAATGGTCAGCCTAGAACAGACTGCGATGCTGCAGTCTTGACGCCCTTATGTAGCCGCTGAGTCACCCATGGAGATATGTCCACTCGACGCTTTCTTCTTGCTCTTCTGGGTGCAACCCGACAGGTTGTGGGTAGGAACAATATAGGGGCGTTGGTGCTAAATGACTTCCCAGGAGCCATATCATGGCCATCGTGCCTTTACATTCACGAATTACAGCGCCTTTTCAGTGGCTTGCGTACACTACTGACAATGTGTTAGAATCCCAGAAGCAGTGCCCGCACTTAGGTGGGGGTTAAACGAGAAAACTGCCCTGTATTGAGGCTACGGTGCTGGTTGATGATCGGAATGTGAAGAAAGCTAACTGAGGATTTGCGCTGCGCCTTGTCTTATTACGACCAGCGCCAAATGCTGATACGATAGAGAACAAAGCTATATTTGCACCATGAACATGGATTGCACTAATGTAGGAATCGTTTTGCTGAGCGGATTCATTGAGGGTGCTTCCTCTGGTACATCAACGCAGTGGGCTTGGAGGCATGATGTAGCTGAAAGCTACCAATAAATTCTCACACCGCCACGTTTTTTTTACGTGCAGCGAAAGCTAAGCGATTTTTTTGCATTTCACATTCCCTGATAAGCAGCCGATTGCCATATCATCCGCATGAACAGGGCTTTGTGTTTCTGAGATGGGAACAGTCGGCAATTTTAACGTGAATAAGGTCCAAAAGGCGCCATCTCCTATCCGGCTTCCACTGTAATCAAACACCTGGGAGCATTAATTTCTCCATCGGTAAGGGAATATTTGCTTCATTAAACACAAGACCACAGACAACTGTTACAACAAAAAATTAAAATCCATAGTAATCGACATGTATATTTGAATATATGATCAAAAGCACAAAAAGAAACTATTCTCATATTGTCGTCCTTGCCGTGAATAATTCCTGTTCATTCGAATTACGGCCGGCCATTTCGCTCAAATTGGAAAGCGCCCGTGCAGCGCAAGTACAACGCCCAGAGCCCAGCGTACATCGTTGATGACTTGAACCGATTCCTCTCCGAGGCCTGTGAGCTTGCCCACCTTCTTCTGCTGCAGTAGTTAGCCGCTCACTGTGGCCTTGCAGGCAACTATCACGCTGACGGTGCAGCGAGGTGGCGCATGGCGACACCTCCTTGCTCCTACCTATGTCATTTTCTCGCATCGATGGCGCGAGACTTCCGGCTACAAAATCCTGGGAGACGCAGCGCTCTTCGTGGTGTGATCCGCAGCGTCAATATGGACCCCTTTTTCGTATTGACTCCAATTGTGACTTCCACATGCCGCACATTTTAGATAGGCGTGATAGAAATTGCCTCCACCGAGTTCGCCTGGACGTTGCCTTCACTAAATCCTATGTACATAAAATTGGTGCATCAAGAAGCCCTCTGTGTCCCACATGTGGTGGGCCAGAGGATCTTCCACGCTTGATCTGCCGCTGCCAATTCTTCAACAATCATCGCAAGGCACTTTTAAGTGCTTCAGGACTCCATCAGGACTGCCACGTGCACCTAGACCATGTCCTTCGACCCTGACGTGATGCCGCTTCCGGTGCGCACGGGACAAATTCATTTTAGCGTTTATTAGACACGGGTTTGGTGGACATTCTTTGATAACTGTGTGTGTGTGTGTGTGTGTGTGTGTGTGTGTGTGTGTGTGTGTGTGTGTGTGTGTGTGTGTGTGTGTGTGTGTGTGTGTGTGTGTGTGTGTGTGTGTGTGTGTGTGTGTGTGTGTGTGTGTGTGTGTGTGTGTGTGTGTGTGTGTGTGTGTGTGTGTGTGTGTGTGTGTGTGTGTGTGTGTGTGTGTGTGTGTGTGTGTGTGTGTGTGTGTGTGTGTGTGTGTGTGTGTGTGTGTGTGTGTGTGTGTGTGTGTGTGTGTGTGTGTGTGTGTGTGTGTGTGTGTGTGTGTGTGTGTGTGTGTGTGTGTGTGTGTGTGTGTGTGTGTGTGTGTGTGTGTGTGTGTGTGTGTGTGTGTGTGTGTGTGTGTGTGTGTGTGTGTGTGTGTGTGTGTGTGTGTGTGTGTGTGTGTGTGTGTGTGTGTGTGTGTGTGTGTGTGTGTGTGTGTGTGTGTGTGTGTGTGTGTGTGTGTGTGTGTGTGTGTGTGTGTGTGTGTGTGTGTGTGTGTGTGTGTGTGTGTGTGTGTGTGTGTGTGTGTGTGTGTGTGTGTGTGTGTGTGTGTGTGTGTGTGTGTGTGTGTGTGTGTGTGTGTGTGTGTGTGTGTGTGTGTGTGTGTGTGTGTGTGTGTGTGTGTGTGTGTGTGTGTGTGTGTGTGTGTGTGTGTGTGTGTGTGTGTGTGTGTGTGTGTGTGTGTGTGTGTGTGTGTGTGTGTGTGTGTGTGTGTGTGTGTGTGTGTGTGTGTGTGTGTGTGTGTGTGTGTGTGTGTGTGTGTGTGTGTGTGTGTGTGTGTGTGTGTGTGTGTGTGTGTGTGTGTGTGTGTGTGTGTGTGTGTGTGTGTGTGTGTGTGTGTGTGTGTGTGTGTGTGTGTGTGTGTGTGTGTGTGTGTGTGTGTGTGTGTGTGTGTGTGTGTGTGTGTGTGTGTGTGTGTGTGTGTGTGTGTGTGTGTGTGTCTGTGTGCGTGTGCGTGTGTGCGTGCGTGCGTTTCTTGATTTCACCATCTCCTTCCTTTTTCCTCTCATTTTCTCCCTCCTTTTCTCTAATCTTTCATCCTCACCTGGAGTAGCATGCCAAGCCAACAGTCAAGCAGGCCTCTCCTGTTTCATGAAGTCTCTCCTCCTCCTCATAATCATCATCATCATCATCCTCCTCCTTAAGTGCACTCTTTAAGAGAAGTGTGAAACGAATAATGAAATAGCGAAGAAAGGAAAGCTCGATGGGCCACCACACATGTGTTCCCTGAGCTACCACAAAGAGTATCAGCACAGAAAAAGACACAACTAAAGCCGCCTATCCGAGCTACGCTAAAGAAAGTGTGGCGGAACACGTGTGTTTTACCTGCAAATAACTCAGATTCCGCAGCCAGTTAATAATCAATACATAGTGAAGGCAACGGCGCGCTCATCACACATAAAACCAGTGGCCGCAGCGGGACGCGTTCTAGACACCCCTCGCCAACTTCGTAGCATCTTTCCGTTTTCAGGATCGCATGTCGTTTTTACGCAAACTGCTTCATCGATGGACACGGCTCTTTCCGTTCAAATGGCATGGCACCGCGAATAACCTACACAAGAGAGGATTGCGATTCATCACCTTCTTTTGTTTGAGATTGTTTGCCTAGGCGCTGCGAGCCTGGTCTCGAGAACACTGGTCCCTGTCAGCTTTTACTGAGACAGCCGGCGCTGCGTGGAATGCTTGCCTCACACAACGATCAACTGAAGTCGTTGTACAGCCACAACAGCTATACTGTTTCTAAAGCGCTATAGGATAAAAACTATATTGTGGAAATTGTTCCCCCATGAATTATCCTGAGTAAACGGATACATTAAGTACAATTACGAACATTTTAAGTAAATTAGCGTCCATAAATATTGTCAGGTAAAAATGTTTCCTGCCAGCCACGGCCATTCTGAACATGTCGCACAAATATGTCGCCCGGTGTCGTTTTTGCCTTATTTTCTGAGCCAAAAAAAACACAAAAAGTCTTGAATGGCTTCATTAATCAAATCACATGAAAGAACAAACTAAGTGAAATATTTTAGGAATAAAATTTCACATTGTAACATGTACTACATTTATGTCAAATATTTTAACTCCACCCAACTTCTGCTTCTTTGCGTGAACTTCAAACGGCGCTGACGTGAGCAAACGCTTTTCTTGCAGAAAAACGCATCACTAAAACTGCGTTCACGTATTCGCCGAGTAGCACAAAAGAAAAACATCTACCCTGGTCGCTTTTGCGGTCTTCGATGCTCCGCGTGGAATGGCCCTTAAGGGAGCGTTGTAATGCCTCCCACCCAGCTCATTTGCGCGAGTTTGTTCGACTAGTGACGCACACGGCACTGCTGGCTCGGGTTGTTGCTCCTATCGGAGAGCACACAAGCCGTGGAATTCAACAAAAGGCGGTTCGCGTCTGCTCAGAATTGTTGAAACACTAACCACCGATCATTTGATGAGTCATAAGAACGGCTCCAGGACCTTCATTCCATTTCTTCCATTTGCTTTGATTGCTTGGCTTCGCCTTCCGAAAACACATCCACATTGGTTCGTTTAAAACAACGCTTTTAACAGATATTAGAAATAGATGCACTGAAACGCGGCAGCTAGAACCGTAATTTTACATTGTAAAATGGTTTTCTCTCAAAAATAAACAACGCGGCTACGCGTCTTCGATGCCATTTTAATTTTTGAGCATCCCGGGCTTTAAAAATTGACGGGTTTACAATCTTTAAGTATTGCAAATCAGTTTATTCCGGGTTTGAGCAACCATTTTTATTTGGCTTTCAGAACGTCTGGCTGAAACAGACACAAGGTAACGGCTTAAAAACCCGAATAACTGAACACGCCTTACATTTGCATCTTTTTCGTCTTTGTTTTTCCATCAAACCAATCTCTTCAAGCATTAATGCGATTGCAGTGAGTTTCCGGCCATCTCGTTACCCCTGCCGTAGCAGTCTACCTGCACATAGTGAGCATTTCACCTATTGAGGCACTGCGGGATCGGCACCGGGCCGGCCATGACGTCAGGCTAGGTAATCCGTGCCAAGACTGATTTGAGCGATAAGGCAGTGTACCAAGGCCACGTCCTTGCTCTAGCTTTGAGTGTCGAGCTCAGGCCGGGCACGGGCCTCGAAATGAGGCCAGTACATAGCTCTAGCCTAGATATGTTCCCGTTGATTAGCTGGTGGCCCAGCAGCAATCGAAAAGACATGTAGGTTGTCTGCTGAAGCGCGCCAATTTAACTGTAATCCTGATTTTATCAGTACCGATTACCTTCTAGCACTAGTATTTTTTTCGTTAAACTTGAAACCACTGATATCAAACCCTGGAAGCGAAGAAACCTACCAAGCATGTCTGAGAACAAGCAGCGCGCTTAAGGCATTTGGGCAAAAATTGGAAAATGCGAAATTCCGAACAGTTTTTCTCCTTCTGACATTTCTGTCCTCAGGTGACAACTCTAAGAACTATACGAAACAGTTTTTTTCTATTCATCAGGTGGCAGCACATTATAAATCGGATTTAAATGTACTTCGTGTTAGTCTGCGCTGAAGTCCAAATCACAACTGAATTAAATCTCGCCTCTCGCGCCACGAAGCTTAATCACAATTTTGTAACGTTACACCGCAATTTCCTCTTATAACGTTCACGTAGCATCATCCGGCGTGCTCACAGATGCGTCGGGCGCCAAGAAGAGCGAGTCACATCGGATGCTCATAAAAAATAAAGCAGTAGAATGTGACGCCCTGGTCTTGAACTGCTGTGCGCAGCCTGCCCAACGGCGCACAAATGGTAAAGGCTTGATCCCCATAGACACCTGAAAAGTGTGCGCTCACAGGCACCGACCTCGACGCACTCGTAGGAAGCCCAGAGCACATGCATTTTTCTGTGCAGCTCGCACGGGGTGCATCTGGCGCAGAGCAAGCTTCACGGGTTCAACTTCTCGGCTGGCCGACTTTCCTGTTCTGAATGGCAGAACACTAACTGCTCTCTTGAAAAAAATATTCGGTAAAGCTTAACCTCAAATTCTTCCTTCGTCATCATGGATTCTCTCTGTTGAAATTATAAATACCATTTTGGGTTTCCTTCTGAGACGTGCATCGAGGCCTTTGTAGTGTCAGGAGAAGTGTTTACTTTCCCAGGAGGCAGGGTTAGAGTCGCTACTAGTTTTGAGAGATTTGTAATGCTGAACGCACGCAACAAACAAAACACAAAGCATTCCGCAGAACAAAACCCTTTGTCCGCTGTCTCTTTCTAAGGCTGTACAGGAACCAGTCACGTAGCTAGAGGGGGGGTGGAGGCATGCTTCATTTGAATTAATGCAATAACTTTACCTAATGGCGCTTGACACACGTGATGGTGTTATTATAAGCGCCGGAGTATGCCTCCGAAGCTTGTTTTATACCAGACACCGCAAAACTGCCACTCACCTTTTCTTCCAGGAAGGCTGCGTCACGACCAAAGCCATCGGCCGGGCAATGAACGGCAGCCGCCCTTTTGGCTTTCTCCTGCTGCCTGCAGACTGACCGTCGCAGCGCCCTGCCTAAACTAATCACATCCAGCATCTCCATCATCGAGTACAACTCTGCGCACAGCGTCTCCACCTCTTGTTCACACCGCTGCCGCCGTCGCTCGGCAGCCGCTCCGCAGCAGTTATCGCTGCACCCAGATTGTTCATCTCCAGAAGTGCCTGGGGCTTTCTTCCAGATGGTGCTGTGAGCCTCATTATGCATTATTGCCTCCTAGGCAAGCCTTCGTGGTGGATTCTCAATTCTGTCAGCTCCACTTCCCTTCCAAGAGCACAGAAACGTTGATTTCAGCTGTCCTATCTTATCGCAGATGGCGTTGTGATCCCCAGGTGAAGCTTCCATAGCCTCCGGCTATTCATGAGCAAAAGGAATGGTGGGGTTAATGGAAACCTTGTGTGCGACGGGAAATTTCGTTCAGATCGGTGTCCTGTCTCTGTGGCCTCAGAGCTTAAAGCTTTTTGTTGCTGGTCTCATGGCCCATGTGGCAAAGCCGATTCCACGAATGCGCTTGGAACCGATGCCCGTTGATCATCTGGAGGAGCCACAGTGGTCGCTACGGTCGATGCACGCAGTAGGTCTTCCACAGCTGGTGCAGGGACTGAGGTTACCGGGGACTCTAGGTCGCCTTTTGTCACGGTTGTTAGGGTTGCTCCAACCTCGGCACATCCACATCATCACCCTCGGGCTGTACGAAGGGCTCACCGTTGCAGCGCCGCAGCCATTGCATCTCTGGCGGTACGGAGAAAACACGTTAGGGAGGCAGTGACGGAGGCGCTGCCTTCAACGGCGGTACCCCGTCTGCCGCTGTTGGATCCATATCTTGAGACAGAGTCGCCGACGCCTCACCGTCTGCGCGCTCCGAAGTTGAAACGGCGAGGCTTGCATGGCATTCAGGGTGTGAAGCTTCGGTGGAACAAAACATAACGCCTCTTTCAGCACCGCGGCATGTGCAATAATGATGGACGCTCTTGTTGTTGTTATTAGCCTATAAAAAGATGACATATACCCACACTGGCGGATCGACCAAGAATCGGGTGGCTATTCACCTGTACTCAGGTAATTAAAATGAAAAGCACGCGGGAAAGCAACACCCGAGTATTCTTCCTCATGAACAGAAAAGGGATAAAAGTTTAGATTTCAAACATTTTTGTGACTATCAGAAACAATTACCTTCTTCCTCTTTCCCACCCCTTTGAACAATTCCTGCGAACGGAACTAGTCAGTGCATCGTTCAAAAGTGTAGTTGTAAAGTAGGCCTACGAGGTAGTTTCATTACGCTGCTGGATATAAAATTTTGATGCCATTTCGCAAATAATTTCCTAGCAGCTTTTGGCGTAAAGGGTAATTGTTTTTTACAGCGTAGCACCGGTTTCGCAACAAAATACCTGTCGAATCGTACGGGTTTCAACCTGGCATCGAAGGTCCAGCAGCATTGCTTGTCACAGGGGAGGTTTTCTTGCTCTGCGGCCACCACCCCTCAAGCGACTCGCTTACTGTCGTGTGCAATCCGCTGCTCTGTGTTCTGACAAAAGGTCAGTCCCTCCCTCGTCACATTTCGCGACACAGAAAAGCTGAGTAGGAGCCTCGACGTCCCGAGCCCAGGTAGAGACGACAATCCAGGGCGCTGGGTAGCGGCCTCCGTGCCACCATCACCTGTAGTGTCGAGTCTGGATATCCCGGGATTCTTTTTCCAAGAACGAACAAAGTCGATGGCTGCATATTTCGACAAGGGCAGTGGTATGCAAGCTTCTTTTATTAATTTATCTCCATCTGCCTTTGGTACTTCCATTCTTTGAGGACGGAGCTGACGAGAGGCACTGCTCCCTGGCTACCTGTTGTGCCAGCAAAGGAGGTTGCTACAAACAATAAAGGGGGAAGACAAAAGATAGGAAGACAGGCTTAGCAAAATAAGACTCTTTACATTATCCACAATTTTCTGTATACTACAAAGAGCGTTGAAATACACGCAAGGTAACGTCAAAGACAGGAAGTGCTGACTTCGAGATAAATTTTAAGCGAGATCAGCGCAAATATTTACACCCTGCGTATATTTCCGCGTATAGATGCTTTACAGCGCCGTATCATGGGGGTTTCCATATTTGATCACGTGAGCGCGCCGCCATTACACGCCTTCTTACTGCTCGACACGGGCCTCGTCACGACGGCTGCCGCGTCTGTTGGTTCGATTTCGAAAGGCAGTGTTTCGGCTGATACGGCTCTAAAGGAGTGGGCAGAAGACGTTATGGTTTGTCCAGAGATTCGAAGGAAGTGTGAGAGCCCTAGTGTGGTCACTTTAGGCGTGAGAACTCTGTCAAGCTTCATGTCGCGGAGCCAGCCAACGGATGGATCGCCTGATGCTTGTCTCTGCTAAATGTTTTTATTGTTTTTAACTAAAACGGCAAGGTTTACTGCTCCGATGGCAGCGCAGATCGTTGTAGTATCGTGTACATGCATGCAGACATTGCTCTGAAACGCTCACACGCACATCGTGCGCATTTGTTTACAACCTGTCAACGGTGCTTAGGAACCCCAAAATAGTTTCTACTGGTTTGCTAAACACAGAAAGGCGACAAAAATTAATACATACAAATGTTAACTATCTTGGTAGAAGAACCATGCACAAAGCAGCCTTCACGAGCGGGCGCGCTATCGTTTGGGAAGATTCCGCGATATAATTGTCATAACGCGCACATGGCAACGCGTTCACACTACACGAAGTTCATAAATATGTCCGCCTCACATATGAAACTGCGTAACGCTCCACGCTGGATATGCGGGCATAAAAATGCCTGACGTCTCATTGGTGGTAAGTAATCAGTTTCCCTCTGAGCGCTGGCCTGAATGCGGAGTAACTTTTAGTGGCTCTCTCGCATGGACAGCGATGAAGTGGCAGCCGCCCAGCACAGTAGCAGTAACGCAAATGCTTTATTTCGAATGTGAACCACGAAAACCGTGCTACTTGGAGCGAGGCCCAACACTAGGACAAAAACGGCATACATTACACGGACGGTAAGCGTTGTCCGTTCGAACGGCTGTGCACTGCTCGATATACAGTAGCGGTATGTAGGAGCGTAAGTCGTCCTTCTTTTCTGTTCCTAATTCGGCCTCTGGCGTTGCTGTTACTATAATCGCCGCCCACCTTAACTTACGAGCAATGGGGTCTCGCTACACGCGCAGGCACAACTGCATAGCAACTGAAAGCACGAAGTGATGGTTTAGGTTATGTAACAGCTTGTTCATGCGGCAATGTTGTGCACTTACCCTCGCAGATTTTCCAAGAGCGTAACGTTTCCTTCTATATCGGGTATCTAGCGCTGGCGAACGTTCTTGCCGCGTTCGAACGTTCGGAAAGGGTGCATGGCGAACAGGGGCAGTACGTCCTTGTGCAGTTAGGTTCCGTCAAGGTCACAAACGATCGCATCCCAAACCTTCAGTTCTCTGCCGCAATTCTTGCAATTCCCAACACAGTACGTATTTCCTCTGGCTTCCCCCATCTTCGCAGAAGGAACACTGCGGCAGCCACCCAAGACATTTCCTTTACCGCGTCGAGGGGCACACGCTGGCTACTTTCGAGGGCCGTAATGGGGCCGTGTTCCGAGTGCGTATGTGGTGCCATCTGGTCTCAAACTGAAGAACTGCGCACTGTAAACGGTCTATATGACCGGGACGACACAAGTTGCTTGAGATCAGCGGGTGCTCCGGGGGACTTCCTTCGTTTGGCTGAAGTGGGAGACTGCAAAGTGGTACTGTGTAGTATGAAATAGCTGAGAGGCATTATGTGGTGACGTGCCTTAATGGCTGTCGACTATTGCTGTCTACCATTCAGAGAGATTAACGTAGATGCCTGCTCTAAGTAACAAATGCGCTCAAATTGACTAGTTGAGACAATAACGTCGTGCAATGTAGTCACAGGCCTCACTAAATGTTCCCCGTGTCGATGAACGGTCGGGGTGGGCCGCAGCCCAAGGTAACTTGCGCCCGCCTTTTGAAAGAGAGCATGCAGGCGGCCGCCCTCCTTTGTCAGCGGAGTCGGTGTTTGGACCCGTGGCGTTTCAGGGGCTTCTCCACCCTCATGTACTCCCTCGGGTAGGGCGGCGGAATCGGGCCAATTGCTGAGAAGAAATTGCAGTGATCGGGAAAAAACTGGATGTTATGCCCAGCGGCTAGGACTGGAGCATAGTGCCGTTAAGTGCCGTGTGTATTAAGCGACATGTGGAAAGGTATTGAATAAGGAATCTTTCGGAAGCGCAGATTTTAGTTTTACTTCCGTTTATTCATTTCAGCAGTTATTAATTGGGCTACTGCTCAATGATTGAAGAATTGACTTAAAGGTCCTAGTAAAAATGAGTTCAATGCCTACATTTCGCACGCCGTCATTTCGCGACATTGGCCTTTAATTGCTTGAAAGGGCGAAACTTCAACTTCAAGGAATGCTGTGGAGAAATTTAAGTTCGCTTGTATCCATAAAATACCAGCTCCTGATTGCAAAATCGCCACTCTTACTGGTTATTGCAAGGTAGAAAGAAGGTTCTTGCAAGCTACAAAAACAACACGAACTGAAATGCAGGTACCAGCGCAAAATTCAAATCTTGCAAGTATAAGCGTGATGACGAAATCGCCGAAATGTTAGCACGAAACTGTGAGTCTAACAAACGAAGGTTACGCGGTTGAATATTGAAGTAAGTTTTGTTTTAACACCAGTAGTGCATTTTCATAATACAAGCAGTACAGAAAAATGACCACCTGAATATTGGAAGCCAGACAAATCTGATACATGGCGCCGACAGAGGCACCGAAGTGAGTTTCGGTATATTTTTTGCACTTCGGGGCCATGGATGCAATATGCGCCTCCGCATGGTTTCGTTTTTGACGCACGTCGATTTCCAAGTGCCCCTTCAAGGCCTAATTAACTTCCGAAGGAGCCTGCTGAGGCTGCTCAGCTGATCGCCGCGGCCGATGAAGAACGATGATGGCTCAATGGTCGGCGATCGTATGAAACAGTTGGAAGTTCAGAGAGCACCTTGTATCTTCGAACGCTCGCCCGGCGAGGCGTTATGGGTTGGGACAGTCTACTTCAAACTTCTTAACAAAATGGCTTATTAGGGACGGAAGAAAAAGTACAAGCCAGTTAAGAAGAGATGGTTTGGAAGCTGCCAAGACCGATTCTCGGCGCGATCCCGCCATTCGTTTCATTGAGGCTGCATTTAATAGCTTCGGTTGTAGAGCGGACCTGTATAGTGCTATTCGTGCTCTCGTCCAATTTAATCCATTCATAGTACACACCGGAATGTATATGAAATTAGGCGGGGTATAAGACTCGCCAGAGCAAGACTAAGTGAACCTCCGCTGCTGCGGGCGCGCGGTTACGCTAAGCGTTGGTTTGACCTTCGGGGCATTAAGGCGAATGCCCTTGATCATTTGGCCGTTTTTTGTGGCAAAAAGGTCTTTTGCCCTTTGCGACTGTGGATAACCTCTTGGACGCCGGCTGCTGTAGGGTGCACCGGCGGCGTTCGAGGAATCACAGTTCATTTGACGCTGTAGAGCCTCGTACAGCCTACGAAGCGCGCGACGTGCCAGCCTTGGCCTCTCCCCTTGCAACGTCCTGGGCTATACGGTTAAAACCTTCAAATTAAATTGGCGGCTGACGGGGCAAGGAATACAAGACCCGCCGGCGCCTAATTTAACTGTGCTCTACACACGAAGATGAAGCCTCGTCAACAAATTGTAGGTTTTGCGCCGCAGTTTACCCTCCGCGAGAGCAGTGCGCGCCAATTCGTGCAGCTTTATACGCCGCGGTTTCACATACCCAGCAATATTGGACAAAAGCATTTTTTTGCGTTCAAGAGTTTATGAACCCAATCTTTTTTCATACATTATCATATTTCACTATAACAATCAATATAGCCGCCGATACTTCCTCGGCAAGCTGGCATTGTAGTAACGCTTCTGCTTTTGTCAAAAATGTTCCAGCTTGGTTTTCTATGGATGACCTAACAGCTCGATGCGAGCGATGGAAAAAGATTAAAATCAAGATTTGGCAGTGCATCGGAAGAATGAACCATTACCATCAATATTTCTATACAGTGCCGTACATTATTCCAATAATCAAAATTTTTCTCCAAGAATGCTGGACGTGGCCAGCTTACGCGGACGTACTGCTTCGTCGGTCTCCCTTTGAACTCCAGTTACGCACCGTAATTGCAACGCAGATGGAGGCTGCTCTGATTATCAACCACTTGTACTGGTGTGCTTGCGCCTGTGTTGGGGATGGCGAGCTGCTTGCGGCAGCGTGGCAGAGTCTAGTGAACCATGTCAGTAACATCCACGAAGGGCGCAACCAACTCCATGCAAAGTGTCTACATGGGCCTTTGTGCAGCTCTGCCTGGCTCAGCTTTGATAAGTACAGTTCACTCCTCTACTCAGCTCTCTCGGGGATTCAATGGGCTCTTTGGCCAAAACTAGTCTACCTGCAGGGAGCTTGTGTGCCAGTCAAAGAAAAAATTCCATTGTTTGCCTATACTATTCTGCTCATGTTACCATTACGCCATGCAGAATGTTTGTCTCTATTCAGTTGCGTTGCAGAGCAAAAACTTGTGTGTCTTTTTTTTTCAGGTTCCCTTTCGCACAAGGAAGTGGAAGGCGTTGTAAAACTACCAATGCTTCTGAAGGACATTCAGCGGCGGTCGCCACGAGCACAGACATATGGTATGGAGTCGTTTCACAGCGTATCGAATAGGTTCGCCCTCAAATCAACCACATTCACATACGTAAGCTTGAAGGATAAACAAATCTGCAAAAGGACACATGCAGAATATTATCGATCACGTAGAGCAGTGCATTACATAAAACGAAAGGAAACATTTTTCGACATAGTGATGTCTAAAAATCTCGCGTCATACTTCTCGGTCTCTCTAGCACATTGCTGGCGGCCGTTCATTTCGATGAGAACGGCAGCGGCGACCAGGCTATAAGAGGCAATGGCACACCCATGTGGCACATAAAGACATCAGAATACAGATATTGCGCAACATTCTTCATTCAAAGAAGACAGCGCCAACATTTGGGAAGTCGCTGTGATTTGCATGTTCTGTTGCCGTGTAGTTTGTGGCTGTATGTATAAAGTGCATAGGAAGCAATCGTTGCTGGTGCAAAGCCTTCACTAAAGCACCAGCAGTCTTCAGCTTGTGTAAAAATGTATACCATTCTTTTCATCTGCAGCAAAAGTTCCGCATTTGATGACGAGTCCCTTTAAATTGACACTGGTTGCAATACAAGGCATCAGCGTTTACGACCCGTTTGCGAGTTTTCTTCTGTCTCCACATGGCAGGGCAAGGCAGGCTCTATTTTCCGTATACTGTGGAAAAATAAAAGCACGTGAAAGTCAGTCATTGAGACCAATGTATTTGTCTATTGTCTATTGCGGGATACACAGCAAGACCTGCACATGATGGTCACCTAACTGTGTTTTCTGTATCCTAGCTTCAAAGATGCTATGTAACAACAATGAACCGAGAATTGTTCCAGCATGCTCAAAAACTGTGCAATCCAGGCAATCTACGGCAGACTTCGTGGAAGCCCATAAAGCCAGCTTTGCAAAGCCGTGAAATGGCTGTTACACAGAAGTAGGTGTGGGAAAAAGGATTAGACGGCCTTCAACCGTAGCCTCCTATATTTTCCATGCCAGGTCATCGGCGCTAAGATCAATGAATGCCGACAGTCGTACTTTTGCTTAAGGCTGTGAGCGCCGCTTTTCGGCGACCCGCAAAAGTACGCAAAAGATCCGTATCACAAGAAAGAAAAAAACTAGAAAAATGAGAATGGGGTGGAATGCATACGGCAGGTTCTGTGATATCATAAATGGTAGTTTACCAACATCCCTCAAGAGATAGTTATATAACGCTACTGGCCTATATGACAGAAATTAGGAGCATAACGAAAAGAGTTCAGCTGAAACTCAGGACAACACAGCGAGCTATTTAACGGAAAATGACAGGAGTACAACAAAAAGACCGGAAGAGGGCAGAGTGGGTCAGTGAACAAACGCGGGTAAATGACATCCTAGGGAAAATCAAGAAGAAATGTGCTTGTAATGTACATGTCGTGCGAAAGCAAGATCAACTTTGGTCGTTAACGTTTAGTTAGTTTAGTTTATGGGGGTTTAACGTCCCAAAGCGACTCAGGCTATGAGAGACGCCGTAGTGAAGGGCTCCGGGAATTTCGACCACCTGGGGTCCTTTAACGTGCACTGACATCGCACAGTACACGGGCCTCTAGAATTTCGCCTCCATCGAAATTCGACCACCGCGGCCGGGATCGAACCCGCGTCTTTCGGGCCAGCAGCCGAGCGCCATAACCACTCAGCCACCGCGGCGGCGGTCGTTAACGTAACGGTCTGAATAGCAAGATAAGGCAAATGCACCAGAATGTGCCAGGGGAAGGCAAAAAGTTAGGTGGGGTAAAGAAGTTTGCAGGTTTAAAGTGGCTGGAGCTGGCACAGGGCAGGGTCAATTTGAGAGTTACACAAGGGGCATTTGTTCTGCTGTGGACGTATGATGATGATGGTGACTTGATGCATGAATATGTGCTTTTGCAACTGAGGACAGGAATGTATGTGCACATGTTTTCTCTCAAAAATAAATCAGTTTTGAGCGGTGCTCTGTCCTCTTGCCCTCCCTTGTGGGATATATAGTTTATTTGATGCCTTAAAAAGAAAAGCTACCAATTCATCCAACAAGAAGTTCTCTTGAGGTATGGTTAAAACCACGCTTCTCTGCTCTTAGCTTTGGGAGCAGGGAATGAAGACCGCACTACAAGATCCTTAAAATTAAGCTGTAGTTTTCTGCTAATGTTCAGCGTATCGGAACCCTATCCGTGTGTCTGTCGGGAACTATGCTCTTACCTTCGTCACAACACAGGCGGACAAGACCAGGCGATGTTCTTTTTTTCTCAGGCAACGCCCGAGATGCTGAGCAAACTGCCGGTATTATGTGCGCCGGTACTTTTGGGAATAAGCCACTAAAGCACTGAATGTATCATGCACTTTGATGAAAATACAGGCATGCATGCCTGTTTGATGACACCAGATGATGAAAAAAGTAATATAGTTGCAATATATCAATATGCTACAAGTAATATATCCACTATGTTACTTCCACAAACCACTTTTTCATACGCAATGCAGTGCACTGGTAATTAGTGTTTTTACATTGCGTATTGCATAAAACGATTCCGCATAAAATATAACTGTGCTCTGATCTAAGGCAAAATAAGATCATTCGGGCTAGAATATCAAGGAATGCGAAGTTCCGCACTATGCACACCGCAACGGGCATCCAACGGGAAGGGAACGTCGCTTGTGGATACTGTCGCTCATACTTCACCGGAGTGAGTGTAGGTCAGAGCAAGCAAAGAAGAACGCGGCGATGTTGAGGCATAGAAGGCTGATTTCCGGGCGCTCCGTGATACAGCCCTCCGACTGAGCCTCGAAGATACGTTTCATTTCACGGCCGAACACACACTAGAGCTTCTCATAGTTTGAGAGAAGTTTGCAGCGACCGCAACTGCACGTAAAAAAGAACGACAATTCAGTGCAAACAGTGAGAAAAGAAAATGCTTACTTGCTACTGTTATCTGCTGTAGCAATGCTAACCGATCAGGCGTGAGCCAAGCGTTCAGCTGGTGAATGATTTGCTTTGGTTTGGGATTTAACGTCCCAAAGCGAGTGAGGCGATGATGGACGTGTACTGAAGGGCTCAGGAAACTTCGTCCACCTTTGGTTCTTTAACGTGCACTGACATCGCACAGTGCACGGGCATCAAGAAGTTCGCATTCATTGAAATTCGACCGCCGCGGGCGGGGTTGTACCCGCGTCCTTCGGATCAGCAGCCGAGCACCATAACCACTGAGCCACCGCCGCGGTGGTAAGCCGGTGAATGAATATGAGGAATTATAACCACTGCTCCTCGAGACGGTAGGTGAAAGCCCTCAGATGCTTTTAAACGTTGCTTCCGTGCACCTTTCCGTGATATGCTTCGCAGAAGGAATACAAAACGCCTGTGTCTATCTAATGTTGCACAAGCCTCGATATTACCCTTACTACTAGAATATTAGGAAGTATCTGATCAGCACACATCAACGATCTGATTCTCAGGAATCGTGTTCCATGAAATCCTGTCATGGTCCGCTCATGTCGACGCCTTAAGAGCAGATTTATCTAGAGCAATTGGGTTACTGAATAAAATAAGATCATTTCTACCGTCTGAGGCTAAGCGTAAAATGTACTATGCACTTGAGCACTCGCGTCTCATTTACTCTTCTCTGGTGTCGTCAAAGACAACCGATACTAATGTGAAATACCTAGTATCGTTACAAAAACGTGCTATGCCGGGCGATTGCAAGCGTGCCCCACACTGAAAGCACTGTCCCATATTTTACCAGATAGAGCGTATTTGAGGCAAGACAAGACAACTGTTTAAACAACAACTATATCGGGAAGCGCTCGACCAATGCCGCGCAGATAAAACAAAATTTCAAAAAAGCTTTCAAGTTAAGCAGTTTCCATATAAAGTAAGACACAGCGAAATAGTTAAGGCCAGATCACGTACCAATTATAGTTTACAGAGGATATCGTCGCAAATACCACAACTCCTCAACAATTACAGTGACTTATTAAGCTGACTAACTTCTATAGTCTCTCAAGTTAACTTCAGAAAGTTACAGCAATATCTTTATCTGTCCCGG
Organism: Amblyomma americanum; assembly: GCF_052857255.1. NCBI lineage: Eukaryota > Metazoa > Arthropoda > Arachnida > Ixodida > Ixodidae > Amblyomma > Amblyomma americanum. Next base: position 498,155,924 of record NC_135497.1, read on the forward strand.
ACGTGCATGGGCTAAACAACTTAGCCAACTTTTGGTGTTGTTAACCTGTATCATGTTGTACTACCATCGTGCGCAATGTAGATAATATTTCAATACCTATGTACACTGGATTACATTCCACATTATCAATTTTTGTTTGGTTAAACATTTTTGTTTACTGACAAACTTAATGCAGCAGGTAGGACGTTGCTTTTGTATTGTTACAATTCAAAAGTTATTTTCCTTTTCCTTCTACAGAGAGATTAGAGTGTAACCTAAGACGGTGTGTATCTTACCGTATTTGCATGTCTGCGCATGATGTATAACAATATGTACACTTGTGCTGCTCAGGGGCATAGCGTAGTCAGGCGCCATCCGGGCCCTTTGCTATTGCCTCCTGAGGCAATTTTTAAAATTGTCTCAAATAAAAAAAAAGGAAGTGTAGAGTGGTTTATTGGCACGTTGGAAGCGCCGGCGATTAAGACCTTAGCACACGTAATCTTCGATCCCGCGAGGCGAGAGACTGGGACAAAAGCCGCAGCGTTCCAGCACGAGCATCCGACAGGCTTCTACTTCTTCTTCTTTACCTCAGTAAACGAGGGCGCAAGCGCTTCGTCGTCGTTGGCGTCAGTGCTTGATCATCAACTTCGTTCCAACTGCCCCGGCGGAAAAAGGGAGCCATCCTGGCGACTCAATGCGAGGAGACGACGAGGGGGCTGTAATAAGACTTCAAGCGGCTGACATGAACGACGTCGCGGCCACGGCGGCGATGGTCCGAAGAAGGTGTCACCGGTTCGATAATGTAGTTGACAGGTAACGTACGCTCTAAGATGCGGTAAGGGCCGATGTGCTTGGCCGAAAATTTGGAAGCAGCCGGAACAGAGAGCCAGACCTGTGAACCAGTAGAGACACGAACAGCGGGCGTGTCTTGATCGAAATCGTGTTGGCGGAGGCCTTGACGTTCGGCGTTGAAGGGGCGAGCCAACTGGCGGCACAGCTCAGCATTGCGGGTAATGTCAGAAAGGGAAGTATTTTCCGAGCTGTCGGGGTTGTAGGGAACGATTGTATCCAACATACAAGAAGGTTCGCGCCCGAACAAAAGAAAGAAAAGGAAAAAGCCGGTGGTTGCTTGAGAGGCGGTGTTATATGCATAGGTGACGAACGGAAGAACCTTATCCCAATTAGAGTTGTCGGAGCGACTGTACGTGGCGATCATGCCCCAAGAGTCCGGTTGAATCGTTCGGTGAGGCAGTTGGTTTGTGGGTGGTAAGCAGTAGTGGTGCTGTCAATTGTGTGGCACGCAGCGAGAAGCTCGCGAAGAACTTCAGACAAGAAAACACGGCTGCGGTCACTGAGAAGTTCTCTAGGAGCGCCGTGACGTAGGACAAATTGATGAAGGAGAAATAAGGCCACATAGCGAGCAGTAGCCGCAGGTAGGGCAGTGGTCTCAGAATACTGAGCGAGATGGTCCACGGCGACAGTGATCCAGCGACTACCAGCGGTCGTGAAGGGCAGTGGACCATATAGGTCGATGCCCACACGACCGAAAAGGCGAGCCGGACATGGTATTGACTTTAACGGGGTAGTCGAAGGGCGAGGTGTCGACTTCCGCTGCTGACAAACAGTGCAGGAGCGAACGTAGCGACGAACGATGTTGTACATTCCCCGCCAATAGTATATCTGGCGTAGTCGCTCGTACGTTTTCAGCGAGCCAGCGTGAGCGCTCTGAGGGTCGGCATGGTGGTGTTAACAAATCTCAGATCGAAGATGTCGGGGAACAACAAGAAGCCACTTTCGGCCGTCTGGACGATAGTTACGGCGGTACAGAAGATCATCGCGGAGGGCAAAATGGGAAGCTTGGTGGCGAAAGGCCCGAGGGAAGGAGGCCGTATAGTGTGCAAGAAGTACGTCGAGCAAGGATGAAATCCATGGATCTTGGCGTTGTTGAAGGGGCATGTCCATGGTAGTGAGCGCTGCGAGTACGGACTCAGATATTGGAAAAGGGGGCGCAGGAGAAGGCACTGGCCAGCGTGACAAGGCGTCTGCGTCGGAGTGCCTGCGGCCCGCCCGGGCATCACGCTGAACTCATAGAGTCCGTCAGGGGTCACGAAAGACGTTTTAGGACGGTCGGACTCAGCCATCGAGACTTGCCAATATATGGAACGGATATCTAGGGATGAGAAGAACTCGGCGCCTTGCAAGCATTCAAGGACGTCATCAATACGTGGTAGCGAGTAGACGTCTTTGCGCATAACTTTGTTAAGCCGGCGATAGTCCACGCAAAATCGTATCGAGCAATCCTTCTTTTTCACCAGGACGACTGGGGATGACCAAGGACTGGCGGAAGGTTGAATAATGCCGCGTTGTAGCATGTCATCAACTTGCTCAGTTATGGCGCGGCGCTCAGGAGGCGACAAACAGTAGGGGCGCTGGCGGAGAGAAGCATGGGTGCCGGTGTCATTGTGGTGTTCGACAGTGGTCGCATGACCCAAAGAAGTGGACTGGTAGTCAAACGATGAGCGAAACTGGTTGAGCAGGGCAATGAGCTGAGCTCGGTGACCTGTGTCGAGCGCGCGCTCAATGGAGCGGTCGAATATGTCCGAAGACGGCGGGTGATCAGGAGTAGCGCGACATGCGGTGAGGGCAGTGACGTCGGCACTGGAGGAGGTCACATCAGTGTCCAAGGAAGAGATCAAGTCAGCGGTTTCAAAATGGCCGAGGCACTCGCCATGGAGCAGGGAGAGCGCGTAGAATGAGGTGTTAGAGACGAGGATGGAGGCAGCACCGTGGTGAATGTCGATGAAGGCGAAGGGAAGAGATGTGTGTTGGCGAGAGGCAAGGACGGGCGAAGGCGTGAAGAGAACAGTGGCGTCAGAAACAGAGGCGGCGCAAACATGGACGAGCACGGCAATGTGGGGGGGGGGGGGGGGGGGCGGGGGGTATGTCAGTGTCCTCAGCGAAGACAAGCTTAGCAGCACGGCGAATCGGAGGCTCGTCGAAAAAGCATCGCAGAGCGGAGAGAAGATGATGTGCGCACGGGCACAGTCAATAACGGCACTGTGGAGGGAGATAAAATCCCATCCAAGGATGACGTCATGGGAGCTTGCAGGGAGGACTAAAAACTCGACAACATATAAAACATCGGCGATGACGACGCGTGCTGTGCAAGCGGCAGAAGGATGAACGAGCTCGGCGCTGGCAGTACGGAGTGAGATTCGAGAAGATGGGGTCGTAACTTTGCGAAGCGATCGGCCGAAGTTTTCGTGAATTAAAGAAACGATGGACCGAGTGTCCACAAGCGCAAGTGTCTTGACACTGTTTACAAACAGATCAAGAAGATTCGGCGGAGAAATGTGAGGACTTAAGCAGGGCAATGAGTGCACAGTCCGTGCCCCAGGAACTGCGGCTGCTAGTTTTCCGAATCGGTGAGGACGCTGCGACGCCTCATGCTTGACAGTGAGCGGCGGCGAGGGCAAGGCGAGCGGTGGGAAACGTAGGGCTGGAGACCGAGCTCGCGGTCAGGAGAGGTCCCCTGAGGTGGTGGTCCGAAAGGTGGCCGAAAGGTGCGGTCTGCATCGGAGTAGTCCGGCAGAGGGTGGACAGGCGCATGAAGAGTGCGTCGACAGAGGCGCGCGACGTGGCCCGGAAGACCGCAGGCGTAGCATATCGGTCTATTGTCAGCTGTGCGCCAAGGGTTGTAGATAGCGGGCGTGAAGTGGTTTCGTGGAGCGACAGCTGCAGGCACCGCTGGTGGAACGTACGCATAAGTCTGCGGTCGCGGCGGTCGTTTGACAGCTTCGGCATACGTGAGAAGGGCGGGAGCGAAGGCAGGCGGCACGGCAACTGTAGGATCATAGGTCAACGGGGAAGCAGCAGTGGTTGGCGGGATTGGGGCAGGCCGCCCTGGGCAGCTAAGGAAGGTGGTTGCCGACGATATCGGCGACCTCCTGCGTGATGGCGTGCCGGATCTCAGCGCTGAGGGCGGGCGGTGACTGGTGTTGCCGAGATAGGAGCAAGAGCTGCAGGGCGACCTCGTCCCGAACGAAGTTTTGATGGTAGCAAGTAATTCGGGGTTGATGGCCAGGCCAGAGATGGCGGCAGGCGTGGGAGGACGACGAGCACAAAGACGTTGCTTGCACAACTCGTCGAAACTTTGGTACAGGGTATACACCGAGGTAACGGTAAGTGGTGGGACTCTTCGCCAACAACATCTGAAAAGCATCGTCGTTGATACCCTTCATGATGTGCTTGATCTTGCCAGCTTCTGACATAGCCGGATCAACACGTTTGCGGAGGTCAACTACATCTTCCAATGTATCTGCTGAAAGTCTCGTCCATGTGCTGAGCTTGGACGCGCAAGCTTTGCTCAGCACGCAGTTTCCGCACGGCGGGGCGGCCGAAAGCCTCCGCAAGTTTGCTCTTTAGAACGGCCCAAGTGGGAATGTCGGCCTCGTGGTTGCGGAACCAGAGGTTCGTGACATCGCTGAGGTAGAACATGACATTTGTAAGCTTGACGTGGTCGTCCCAGTTGTTATGACGGCTCACCCGTTCGTACGATTCCAGCCAATGTTCCACATCCTGGTCGCTGTGGCCGCTGAAAACAGCCTGGTCCCGCTGCCGGATGGCACCGGAGCAGGTGACTGGCTGTGACGGGGCGGCGGCCTGTTGACTGGCCTTGGTCGTTGACATCGAGATGGTGCGGCTGCGAAGAACCACGGTGATGCGGAAAAGGTGAACGCAGCAACCTACACCAAATGTAGAGGGGTTTATTGGCACGTTGAAAGCGCCGGCGACGAACACCTTAGCAAACGTAATCTACGAGCCAGCGAGGCGAGAGGCTGGGGTACAAGCGGCAGCGTTCCAGCACGAGCATCCGACGGGCATCTACTTCTTCTTTACCTCAGTAAACGAGTTCGCAAGCGCTCCGTCGTCGTTGACGTCGGTGCTGGATCATTTTCGTTCCAGAAGAAAAAAGAAATAAATAAGGAAAGAAAGGAAGGAGGAAAGTGCGGGAGAAAGAAAGAAAGGAACAAAGAAAGAAAAGAAGCAGCAAAGAGGGGAAAGAAGAAAGAAAGAAGGAAGGAAGCACTCTCACCCTCCGCAGCATTTAAGACAAGTATGACTATCTACCGATGTCGCACATTGTATGAAAACCTGCCGAGATTTTCAGCGACGAAAGACCCCTCCCACCCGACCAGCAGGATTTCTGGACTCCATTGAACCCGCCTCGAGGCCCTTTCAGCAGATTGGCATGGACTTGCTTGGTCCTTTCCCAAAGTCAACGTCTGGAAATAAGTGGCTCATCATAGCGACCGACTAACTGACCCGCTACGCCGAGGCAAAAACCCTACCGAAAGGAAAAGCAGCAGAAGTCGCCAAATGTTTCGTGGAGTGCATTCTTCTGCGACACGGCGCCCCCGATGTGCTCATCAGGGACAGAGGAACAGCATTCCCAGCGGAACTAACGCAAGCCATCCTGCGTTACAACCAAACCAGCCACCGGAGGACAACTGCGTACCATCCGCAGACCAACGGGCTGACCGAGCGCCTGAACAAAGCCATCGCCGATATGCTCGCCATGTATGGCGAATCCGAACACAAGACCTGGAACGCCATTCTGCTTTACGTCGTCTTCGCCTTCAACACCACAGTGCAGGAGACCACCCAGATGACGCCTTTAGGCTCGTCCAAGGCAGGGAGGCAATGCCCACTCTAGACGCCAGGCTGCCCAACGTTACCGAAGAAGAGAACGTCGCCGCCTACCTTCAACGCGCTATGCAGGTAGGTGCTTGTCGCTGCACCTACCTACAAAAAGGGATGCTTCCCTGCGGGCAAGCTACAAAAAAATTAACAGTGTTATGGTGCTTGTAGTTGGACCAAGTCTCAGCACACTAATCTAACACACTGGGCCTATCAGTGAACACTTCAAAACAGTCCAGAGCCGCCACGGAGACTCAGCGGTTATGGCGCTCAGCTGCTGACCCGAAAGACGCTGCACCATCCCGGCCGCGTATTTTTGGCGCCTGGACAAGAATGCGCCGCGAGAGAGAAATCACTGAAGCGAGGAGGAGAGGACGCTGCCTGGTTGGCTGGGCGATTCTCGCGGTCGGCTGTTACATACAGTGGGCAGCATCCCCTTTTCCCCCCCTCCCGCCTTTCCTTTTCTTCACATTCTCGCCCATAAAGAAGCTTTGAGTCCGCCGAGGCTGCTTTGGACGTTTTCATTCGAGTAGCGTGTTCCATCCGTGAATTATGGCGGCATCATCGCTGCCGGTCGAATGCGAGTTGGACAGTGACAATTGCGTCGAGAACGTGAGTTGTTTTCGTGTGGCTCTGAACACCGACGGAGACGCGTACGAGTGGCTCACCGGCTACGGTGTAGCGACGAGAACAACGTGGATCGTTGACTGGGAAGTTGAAAAGCCTAAAAGGTATGGAAAATTTTGCATTTTAATGACCCATGCACTATATGTATTACTCGAAAGAGCGGTCTTCTATTCATAATTGTTTCGCAAATGTGGACTGTGACAGACTTCAATTTTCAGTTTTTTTTTTGTTGGGCTGGCTTCACCGCATGGCAGTAATGTAGTGCAGAAAATTACGCCATATTTACATCTGAGGCCACCTGTGAAAAAAGTACATAGCCGCGCGGCGCTGCAGCCGAACGTACTTTGCTTCACGTATCAGAGCTATTCACGCGCTTCAGGGTGCTGTGTGCAAGTTCCGAAGCCTATCATGGAAAAATTATATAACTGTGGACTGTGACATTCCAATTTTCAGCTTTTTGTTTTGCTGGCTTCACCGCATTGCAGTAATGTAGTGCAGAGAATAACGCAATAATTACATTATTGTTACCAGTGTTTTTCTAATGTAAAATAGAAGAAAGCGAAAAGATGAGCGTTACACTGAGAAGCGAAATCATTTGCATTTCTTTTAGAATTGCGGAATTGTGAACTGTGACAGATTCCAATTATCAGTTTTGTAAGTCTGGCTCCGCCACACGGCAGCAATGTCTTACAGAGCACTGCGCAATATTTACATTATTGTTATTAGTGTCTCTCTAATGTAAAATATTCTCACGGAAAAATATGAGTGTCATTCTAAGAAAAATCATTTGCATTTGTCTTTTACTGGGATCGCAATCCACAAGAAGTGGAAATGCCAGCACTCGAACAGGAATAAGATTACTGGCCAAACGGCCACCAACTATCCAGCCTTTGTGTACATCAAAATAAAAAAAAACATTACTAGTGACACAAGGAAGCGGGACCCATTCCTGAAGAGGGCTACGCCGTTGCGTGCCATTGTGAAGGTCAGGCATGACCATAATCATGCGCTAGACTGCTGATGCCTTACGTCTCCTGCGCACCACAGCTGACACTCGAGCTGTGTTCCATAGCTATTTTCATGATGGCCTCACGCCAGCACAGGCCATGGCTATGCACCAGCAGAAGCTAGAAGTTGAAGATGACGCTGCCGAGAAGCTTGCCAGTGGTGCCGTGAATCCAAGTGCAGGCACTGTTTATTACTGGTTCCGACTGTGGCAGGATCATCATTATGGCAGCGCAGTGGAGTCTGTCAGCAAACTTTCAGAGAAAGAGTCATACTATCTTGACAAGGGTAAGCTGCAATATATCTGAGCAGTGTAGTTTCTTTTCTTTGAAATTCCAGCGACTTTTTGAAAGGACTGAACTGCAAAGGTTTTTTGGGTGTTTAACTGTTTGCATTTGCACATATTTGTGTGGTTATTTTTATTTTTGTGGTCGGTATTTCATAAATATTTACCTTTTGCTTCAACACAGAACACGGGCGCTTTAGCATTTTTCCTCCATAAAAACGCAGCCGACCGCGGCGGCTGCGCGGCTGACAGCGCCCGTGTGCTGTGCGATGTCAGTGCACGTTAAAGATCCCCAGGTGGTCGAAATTATTCCGGAGCCCTCCACTACAGCACCCCTTCTTCCTTTCTTCTTTCATTCCCTCCTTTATCTCATCCCTTACGGCGTGGTTCAGGTGTCCAACGATACTGCGCTATTTCCTTTCCCCAAAAACCAATTATTATTATTCAACCGAATTATCACCAAATGTTGTAGCACATCATGCTGCCAACAGGGGTAACCTCTCGGCTACCAGTAGTTTTTCTGTCCCCTTAGAGGGACAACCTGAGGCATTAGGGTATATTCATTCAAGCCACAGTGGCCCCCTTTTCTGTGAAAATAGAGCAGGATGAAAAGCCATACGCATGTCTAAATCAGCTTACAGCAACCTTCTCTGGTCTGCATTGCTAAAGCTGTGTGGTTTACAACAAAAATCTCATCCATGATGAATACTTCCTGCATTGAGTAACAGTGAGTATGCTATAGTGTCTACTTTTCATTATCTGTAATATCAAGAATTATTATCCACACATGCCGACATTACTCTGCCCAGTGATACATTTGCCTCACCCTAAGCCCGAAGCATAGCATTACAGACATGGGCATGCAGGTGCAACCTACTTGGACCCCATCGGCAGCAGCTGGTTGTCTTTCCTTGTGCGTTCTGTCACGTTATGTTACGCAGTTATCCTACATCCAAAAAATAATTACGCTGTCACTAATTTCTCAATACAGTTTACAACATTAAAAGAATAACTAGAACAATATTCCCCTATGCTTTCCTGGACTTTATTGATAGTTTCTTGTGTACATATTAATGAACCAATCATTTTCCTTCCCTTGCTTGCTAAAAAGCATAAAGAAGGTATCTAGTTTGGCACTCTTGATGCCATAAACAGGCATAAAAAGGTTCAACATGCGAAGTGCACGCTAGCAGAGGTGCACTTGATAGTAGTAGTGCCATAGCTCGGTTGGTCGAGATCCATCTGCAACACGTGGAGGTCTTTGATTCAGATTCCATTGGAGGCATGTAGCTGCCTTTTCTCCTACGTTGTGTTGAATTATCTAACATCTAACAAATGATTCTGCTGCTCCTAATTTGATGAATAAGAACATGAAACTTATTTTTTGAAATTTCCGATTTGCTTTGACTGCTGGCAACTTTTAAATGTATATCTTAACAAGCCCCTTAATTACCTTTGCTTCTCTGCTTAATGCCGCTATAAGTAGGAGTCCTATATTGCCGTTTGCAGGGGCTGATGTGAGAACCACAAGGTCAGAGGATGGTACCTGCTGGGCAGATCTTGTGGTGACGCAGGTCATGAAAAGGACGCAAGGACTGAGTGCTGCTAAAGAGATAATATCTGTAGACTCTACAGCCTCATGTGATGAGTCACAAAGCAGTCTCACGGTGGTACTTACAGCAACTGCAGTTGGCGCAATGCATCTTGTTGTACTACTACATAGTTCTCAGAGCAGCGAGAGCTACAAAGCTGCATTTGGTCTGCTGAAGCTGAGCTACCCAACCTACTTTGGTGGCACTCATGTAAGTAAAGAATAATACTCAGGACATTCATGAGCTAACAAATTACAATTACAGCAGTGGATATAAACAAGAGGGGCCCATCACATGCATTTTCTTTACGCCTTCTTCTGTTGTATTCACATAGGGGCATCTTTGGTAAAAGGGTGAGGGTGCAGAATGACATTTGCATGCTTTTGTTCCCAGTAGCCACATGTTAATGGTGTCATTTACTTATGTGCATAATTAATAGAATAATTCATAAAATAATCTTACTTTAGACAGCACAACAAAAGTTAAAGCATCAATGTCATGTCCATATCAATAGAGTGCTATGTGAAGGTTCAAGAATAAAAATGTTGATATTTTTTCATTATCATTTCTACTGTGATATTTGGCCAGTTGATTTATGGCTCGATAGGAGAAGATAAAAGCACATACAAACATTAGTGTCTCTTAGTTGTCATTGTTGCTCAGTTTCAAAAATGCCGATTCATTACACCATTCAAAGCCCAATTACTTGTCATTGTTTTTGCGGCACATAAGATGAATGGATGTTTGCTCCCCAGTCAAGGACAAAAGTAATGGTGTCTTAAGCAAAAGCTAGACTAAACTTCATGCTCTTTCTGCTGGCATAATGAAATATTAGCACCACATTTTTATGCCAACTTTTTGAAAAGCTTCACCAATAAAAATGGATAAGAAATCTTACTTTTCCAGTTTACCGCGGTGCTAATATTTAAGGCATATAGTTAAATAAAATCATGAGAAGGGGCATCTGGGCAGTAAAATTCAATTTTTACAGAAAGTCTCTGTGTCTTTTGCACCTCAAACTTTGCAACACAAAAGCCTCAAATGAAAAGCAATGTAGAAACTTCATACTATTTAGAATGAATAATAAGGTTGTTTACTTACAGCAACAAAGGTGCAAAATATTGCTTCTTATATTCTGCAGGCACCGCAAGCATTTATGACGGATAATTTGGCAGCTGAGAAAGCTGCTTTGCAAGCAACATGGCCCGAAGACAAGCAGCTCCTTTGCCACTTTCATGTGGCTCAAGCCGAGTGGCGCTACATGCATCACGTCACACCAGCAGGGATGAGAAGCGAGATTTGATGACTACATTTCAGAAGGTGAGCGCAAATGAAGCATGCATTACTTTTAGTTCTGTCAATTTCTTCTAGAAAATGTGGCTGTCAGATATTGCATTGCATCTGCTAAGACAGTAAAAAATAATTGGTCAGTGATGAGTGATGCAAAATGCCGGCTGTTTGAATTCTTACAATAAAATAACATGAACTATGTCAGACTTATAATGTCCAGTAACGACTATTAAAGGAATGCGCATGAATGGCTCAGAGAACCCAGTGAAGGTACTTCGGTGGGTGCCTCATGGGAGCTTCAAAGAGCACACGTTCGTGCATATGATCCCTCTGAAACAGTATGAAATAGTTGCACATTTTATCTGCAACACTGTAGGGTGTTAGGCTTCTGGAACACTACACATGGCAAGTTTTTCTTTCCCTTCTACACAGATTTTTTTTAAAAACCCAGAGAAGAAACATTTCTATGGTCGGTGCAAGTGGATTGCAACGCAATATAAACATGATGTCAATCACAGAGTGCAGTTAAAAGGATTCGACTCATACTTTTTTGGTTTGCTAAGGCATAGAGAGATGGTGGAATTGTAGAATTGATGGCTATCAACTCTGAAGGCAAGGCAAGTTCTTAAATTTATGGCATTGGCATTGTGGTTCATGACATCAAAGATGAAATTAAGCATGCTATTGTGCTGAAATCAGTGACAGATCTGCAGCAAAAGTAGTATAGCATCATTTCTCTGCATGGGGGCGGCGTTTATAAGCTAAAGAATGAAGCAGGTTTTCTGGGACACTGGGCCGGTGTCTCATTTCTTTGTGCCCCTAGAGGCAAATCATGATTTCATTAAATTAAATGAGAATGCTCTCGCAATCATGTGCGCCTGAATGATTGTGACTGCCGTGAAAACATGCTGTAGATGTAGCGAATATTGTGGATTTTTTTTCATGCACCAAAGGAACGGTACCAAAGAAACCCATTTTCTTAGCCACGTGCCCTTCTTGCACATATCACTATGATGTGAAATTATTATAAAGTATTTTCAGTTGTTACCACTGCTCTCTGTTCATACTTCACTGAGGAGGGTTACAACTGTCAGCAGCTACCATACCAACAAACAAACCTAGCTGCCCCAATGCAGTTTTATAATAGAGGAAACTGGTATACTATATCCAAGTAATGAAACAGTTGCACTGAAGATATGATGGCTTTCATGTCATAGTTGCATAAACAAGTTTTAAATTTCTACTTTACAAGGATAATCCATCAAATTGCTACTACATTTGGGATAGGCAGAGCTCGTAAACAATGGCAGTGCGGTAACAAAATGATTATTTGAGCACAGTACCACATAAACTAAAATATGCACCAAGAAAGTAGCAAACATTCTGCGAATTTTTCATCGTCCTCCCAAAAGTTTGGGCTTTGAGGTCTGGCCTATAATTTAGGCTGACTTGTCAAGCATTCAAACATTGTGTTCTGTTATGTAGTCATAAAAGAATGATTATCTGCATTCATTACAAATGCAAGCTTACATGCCTATTTAGTTCACCGTCACAGCTTACAAGAAGCATTGCGGAGAGGAGAGAAATGAATGCATAAAATTGGTCAAATGTCACAAGGACGCAGAGATGAGAAGAAAAATGTAAATCGTGGTACTGTATGTCCTGAAATGACACATGGACTACAATGGGCACTGCAGTGGAGGCCTCCACCTTATTTCATACCGCCTGGGAGTTCTTTGATGTGCACTGACATCATATAGCACATGTGTATTTTTGTATTTCACTTCCATTGAAACAGTCACTGCGGCTATGATCAAGCCTGCGAGCTTACGTTTGACAGCCAAAGCCACTGGGTTGGCGAGAGAAGAGGCAAGTCATAAACACCGAGTATAATACAAGGCGTGCTGCAAGTTGAATTAAATGAAATCAATAACTACATGCTCTTCGAACTACCAGAGCAATAAAATTGGAAGCAACACATTGAACACAACACCCATCATAAAATCAGTGCATACTGAAATGAATAATAGCTAGTGTGTCCGCAGATAGTGGCTCATGTGCCTGGCAAGCAGTTCCAAGTACGGAATGTCTCTGGCAGAAATAACTGTATAAGTGTTATTAATTGAAGAGGTACATCAAGTTTGTGAGGATGATGAACATTACATGAATGCAAGTGCCATGAGCGATCAGAGGTACCTTTAGGTGGTTTTAATAGAGTAAGAAATATTCTGAAAAGATCGATATTAAGAAAAACGTGAGAAAAACGCACATAGTGACATACCATGTTTAGAGTTTGTTGCATATTTGTAATGTTTCTGCTATGCTGCTAATTACACACATTAAAGTAATTGATTCTGTGTGTTCACTCCAGCTTTAGTTAGTGAAAATCTGCTTGCATAGCTTTTAGAAAGAGGATTCTAAACAGGGTTGGACACAGTATATACTCTAGCTGTCATTGTTTTGAGCGACGTTTATGTGAGCCATTGTGTTGTTGTTAGCGAGCATATGGTGCTCTGTTATGTAGTTAACATAAGTTTTCCAGCAAAGGTTATTAGTAGCATAGGTATTAAAGTATTTACATTCTAGAATGGGGCTATGCAGGCTATTGTTAATATAAAATTGTCATGCGGCGGTGGCAAGAAGGAGAAAGGTGAAAGAAAGCTTTGGCGGAAAACTGTTGATTAGGCAAACTTGTGCCCACAAATAAATAATGAATCAATAGCTATAATGGCAACAAGTGTGTGCAACATGGATTGAAAATACCTGCTGTTCTCAGTCGTGTGCAGTTTGAAGGTAACAGTGAGGTTTGGATGTGAAGCGCCCAAAACACCCACACAATGTTAGACATTATAAAAAATGCAACGTACGATCAATAACATATCAGATAGTTAAGTCACATCTCCTATAGTATAAAAGGGGGCAAACAAACTCAGAATATGAGAATATAAGCACCACTTTGGTGAAATATTGGGGACAAGGTGATAGTTCGTGGAAAATTGTCAATGCTACATGTTTAGCAGCCCGATATTGAGTAGCGTCAGAAATCTTATTTACCTTGCAACATCAGAAGCATAAGTAGCAGATGACACAGAGACAGTCCACTCAATATAAATTTTTATGCACAAATAGTGCCATTACAGGAGGCAAATATTTGTGTGCATTCGACATGTGTTTTATAATCTCTTTTGCAGATTATGTATGCATCAACTGCTAATGACCTGAATACTGCCATAGCGGAAATGAAGGCCAAGTCTCATAAGGGCTACGTAGCACGTGTTCTTCGCTTCCTGGAGCGCAAGGCAGAATGGGTGCTTCTGCACCGCTCTGGAATGCTCACAAGGGGCCACAACACCAATAATTTCGCTGAAGCATCCATACAGGTCCTTAAGGATGTGGTTCTAGGCAGGCATAAAGCAATTAATGTTGTCGCCCTTGTGGACCTTATCACTAGCTTATGGGAAGGTCACCTGCAGAAGAGGCTGCTGAAGCACGCTTACAACCATGTACGAAGCCACAAGCTCCTATATGACAAACTCCTCGAAAGGATGCCTGAAAATGCTGCTGCAAGCATCCGCACCCTTGGCGGCAATCTGTTTGAAGTTCCCAGCTGCAAAGAGGATGGCAAATTCTATGAAGTGTGGCAGGATGTCAGCACTTGCACCTGCCGAGCTGGCCAGCAGCGGGCGTTCTGCAAGCCCCAGGCACTCGTTCACAGCAACTATGGGCAGGATTCCCGAATGCTCCTATACTTAGCACTCAAGACCGCCGCCAGCTCGCATGGTTTGCCCTAAGTGGCAAGTGTCAAAATCCTGCCTTTTTCCGCGACTTCCGTGAGTCTGCATGGGACCAGCCAGGGAGCGGCTCAGGCGAGCCAGGCAATGAACCTGTCCAGCCAGAGCCGCAGGCCTTGGTGCAAGATGCTACAAGCTTGCCCCAAGACACAATGGAAGTTGAGGAGCAGATTGCTGTTGCAGGGCCAAGTTCCAATCATCAATGCCGTGAGGTCTGGGGCACATTCTTTTTTTGTACATTACAATATATAAGTTTCAAGTCTGGCTGCATGGCAGTTCCCTAAAGCAGAATGCAGGGTTCTCATTTAAGAGGAGCTGAAACCTCTCTCTGTCCTGCTCAAAACTGTAACTGGACTCGCAGTAACCAACCCTCTCACTATGCTACTACACCAATTTCAGCAATGAACAGAGCTTTTAAAGGCAGCATTGGTCACAGAGTAGAAGTGTAATGTGAAACTTTCCCCGTAACCAGAGTGCATAGCTGTTTCAGTATTTCTTGCTTCTTATTGGAAGTTTTCTGTGGTACCGTGCCTCACAGGCATGTTGAATAATTCAGCGAGTCCAAAAAACTGTTTTTTTGTAAAAATGATCAACAAACAGCTTACTTCTCTGTGTTTGCGCATTAAACATTTATGTACTTGATGTATGTAATATAACTTTCATGACATGAGCATCGTTAGTAGTGCCAAGTATATGTGGATGCAGGTTTATTGCAAGCTATGCTCCAGCTTATCATCCTTTCCACGCTCTCACTTGATGCAGTGCATTGATGTTCTTCTTTTCCACAATCCATCATGTTGGCACCTTGCAAACTTCCACAGAGCAATTTGCTTTATAAATTATAGTGCCCATATCGAAATAACCTAAACACATGGCCATTATAACCAAGGGCAGCTGTAAACAATAATATGAAAGGACAAAAAGTACAAAAAAGTGAGTGGGGTGCTAGAGGTACATTGCGAAAGTCATTACAGTTGGTACTTTAGTGCCTCACTTCACAGATCTCTTAGCTATTTTAGGTTTTTCACAGGATGCTGCTGAGGTACTCAAGAACATCACAGAGGAGCTGTGGCGGCAATACAGTTTGGCTGCAGATAACCCATTTTATCTCACCCTGCTCCAAAGAGACCTGGCACTGTTGAAGAGAGCGCGCACAGAGCCTAAAGTAGTTGCGAGCGATGCATCTTGCTTCAACAGCAGCAAAAGCAAGTTCACTGAGGCGCGGCCGCATCATCAAGGTGCAACCAACTGGATTAGCAAGGCGCCGTCCAGGTGTCACACGAGGCGCAGCCAGAGTTCATGCCGGTCGGCCTTTGAAAACAGCTGGCAGCAGGAAAACAAAACGCCTTCACAGCTTGCATCTGAGTGTCAAGGATGCGGTTCCTCATGCAGAATCGCATGGAACTGGACATTGAACAAAAGGGTGCTCTTGTGCAACAGCCACTTGAATTGGGTTTGTTGGGCTAGCTGCGATGTAAATCACAAAGAAAACAGCACAAAATATGGGTACAAAAGACGAACAAACACGACAGGACCGGCACCAACATACAACTGAATTTTATTTCGCGTAAAACCTGCCCTTGTGTAAGCCAACACGCCGTAACAACCGTGACAAAAGAGGTCCCGACAAATGGTGAACTCCAGTTCTTCGATCTTAGGATACGGTTTCTTAAGATGACTTGTGTTGGATGTATAGTCCACATTCAAAGAAAGGTTTGCTCCCTTTTTAACAGTGCTCATTCGAACCTCGTGAAACGGCGATTGTTTCTAACTCCTTACAAACGGCTTTGAACAAATCATGCCCCCATATGACCTCGTCAAGTTTCAGTGCTCAAGATCAGCAGTTAAAAGAACCAGGGTACCCTTCTTGTGTGGTTTCTTCCGTGTGTGAAGCCATTCTGCAGAAATTTAAGCAAGGTTCTGAAAGCAGAGATCCGATTTCGTGCAATCGTGTGGCTGTAATACCGTACATCCACAAGGTTTTGCACAACCTTAAAGTAGCAGGCAGACATAACGTTCAGGTCACATTCTCAGCCCCATGCAAACTTTCCAGGCTTTGTGCCATGAATAACCGAGAAAAACAACCGGCTTGTACTGTGAAACAACAAAACAAGTTCATACAGTGCAGAACTCTGGTTGTTTACCAGATTCCCTTAAGCTGCGGGCTCATATACATTGGCCTAACAGGTCGATGTTTCAATGAGCGTGCCAGCGAGCACTGCCGAAACCTGCGAAATAATGAAGGAAGCTTCCCAGTGGATCCCTGCAAAGCTTGCAGCAATTGCCGTCCTGAGTTCGAGAAAACCATCTTCTTGAAGAGTGGAAAGGACAGAGTAGAGAGAGGTGATGGAAGCCTTTTATATCAGGAAATAAGGGAGCAGATGCGTCAGCAATTCATCCATTACTCTTAGCAACGATGAGTTCGCTTTGCTAGAAGGAATTTTGTAGGTTTATTGTATTGTCGTGCACTCCCTACAGCGTTGGGTGCTATTCTTTCTGACGAAGTGCCGTTGTTTGCGCGGATTCCTGTCCGCTTTTTGTGCCTTTGACGCAGACTTTGGTCTAGCCCTGTTTTTGACTTTCTTCCCTTTTTTTCCATCTTCTTGTTGGTCATCAGATATCATTCATATGGTCGCCGGTTGACCGGCTCCAAATGTTAAAGGTTTTTGCACTCATCACGCCTTTCGCCGTCTTTTTTATCTTTGACGCAGCTTTGGTCTTAAATTTTCATTCTGCACTTTTTCCACGTGTCTTCTTGGTCATCTGGTGTCGCTCCTCATGTAGTTGTATAGTTTTCGTTTGTTAAGGGTTTGTGTGGTCATGATCGTTTGATGTTCATACTTGTGCACAGCTGTTTGTTATATTTTTCTTCACGTCCTTTGGGTTTTTCTTCCAGATGGCATGATAAAATGTTACTTGGTTACTTATCGTACTTCATGTATTAGATCACTTTCAGTGATCTGTTCTGCGGTGTGAGTTGGCTTCGTGACTTTGTGAATGCGTGAGTGCACGGTTGTTACGGCGTGTTGGCTTACAAAAAGGCGGGTTTTACGCGAAACAAAACTCAGTTGTAAGTTGGCGATGGTCCCGTCGTGTTTGTTTCTCTTTTGTCCCTGTATTTCACACCGTTTTCTTTGTGAATCATAAACTAGAGGTCTCCTTGTGGTGTAAGCTTTGTCAAGAAGTTAGCCATACCCAGTAAGCACTGTAGGTCTTGTTGGCCAGTTTGCTAAATGTTTTGAATGAAAGGTTTGACCTTTGTTGTATCTGCTTTGACTCCATCAGCAGACACCACATGGCCAAGGTAACCGATCTTCGCCATTGCCATTGCTGGCTTCAAATTGCAGATTGTGGGGTCTAATGTCCTGAAGTGTCACACGGACAGTAAGGGAAGCCATAGTGCAGAGCTCCGGATTAATTTGGAGCAACTGGGGTTCTTTTGTTATCTCACATGGCACAACACACAGGTGCTTTTGTATTTTGCCTTCATTGAAATACAGCCATTTAAGCCAGCAGCCAAATGCCGAAGCCTCTGAGCCAGTGTAGCTGGTCCCTGCTAACTTCAACTTATCTGAGTAACGCTGATCCACCATTTAAATTTGACAGCAAGGTATGAAATTTCAGCATTCAGATGAATGGATGTTTCTGGATGTTTGTTTGCCTCATTCAGATTTCATGGGTCAAGGTAGATCTGAACACAACCATTTTTTTTATTCAGAATTGCCAATGGGTTGGTTCAGCAACTTGTGTGAACACTTGTTCTTTCCCTGGGTTTGCATTTCTTGATTTACCTCACCAATCATGTCTGATGAGAATTCATATGGTGCCAAAATGAATATTCCAAACTTTTGTCCAGTGCTACTGTATACTCTCCATGCAGAAGACATATCCCTTCAACAAGTACATCGCTTTAATGCTCAATTATGCTTGCCAACTCTTCATTTCTGGCTTTCATATCATCTGACCCGCAGTGAAGTTTGTCGAGGTGTGGGGTGAACTTCAGCCTCTGTGAGTCACATTACCCAAAAGTTACTGCACTTGACAGACTAACAACAAAGAATTCAGTGTTGATGCACCCGGTGAAATCCACTAGAAAGAACTCTCTCCCTGTAACGGTGCTACTGCATCAGTGCAAGGGATTGCACTGTCATTAAGGCTAATTCGCACTTGCAGGTAGGACTGCTTTTGAATCTCATCAGAAGAAAGGAGGCTGACATCTGATTATTTGTCCAGTTCCAAAGTGGCATCACGTGCATTCATTTTGGTTTGCTGCCATAACAAGTGATGAAGAGTACAAACAGTGAATGCATCTAACGAAGGGGGGTGCATCTTTGAACAATGCTCGCACCATATGCAAATGTTCAAGGGCTAGCAACATGATGCAGTTGAAAAGGGGTTTAATGGCCCTGAAAGAACCAGGCACTGAACGGAGTTCTGGCCATCGGCGGTTCTAGAGCCAGTTAGCAGCGCACGCTCAGCAATAGCACTGCCACTACCGCGTTGACAAATCTTCGTTGTTACACAGTGTAACAGCTGGTTGTGCCACACGTGTTGCATTGGTCTTTGAAAGCTGGCACTGATGTGGGCCTCTGTCCATCAGGACACCTTGAAACGGTTGGCAGCAAGGAAGCACACATTCGGAGTTTTCGCCTAGCATGAGGTCAGAAGCTTTTGGTCGGTTACAATGTGGTGCGAGATCTTCCGACCTGGGTGCTTGCATTTCTTTGACGTACAACATAGATAGTTGTGCTCCCATGCAGTGGCTGATAGCTTTCCATAGGATAAGTGTCTTTTCATGCAAAAAACATTCGCAGAGTGCGGTGTCACCGATTCCATGCCTACACGGTTCGTAATCATCTGGTTGTGCACAGTGCTGATTTGACCCTCTTGTACGTTAACAGCTTGCACGAATCTGTCAAAAGCTTGGCTTGTCATTTCTTCATGTTGTGCAATTCTTCGATGCATATGTTGTACTGCAGTCCCTTGTGAAATGTTGATCGAAGCAATTCAGGACGTCTTAGATTTTTTGTTGCGGCACAGAAGTGTGAAGGTCTCATACTTTTGTTGGAGTTCCAGCTGTCTAACTAGTAACAGCAGAGCTATCTGGCTCCGAGTTTCATCTTTGTTCTTGTACCCTGTCACTCGCTTGTAGATGCTGTACCTTTGTTTCCAAAGTCCACCACTGCTGAAGCTTGACCAAAATAACTGAACTGGTGGCAGATGCACCACCATTGCACAAGGTAACCAGAAAGTTCTTACTGTTCTTGACATCTCGCTACAAAAATGAGCACTGATATGGAAATAACTGACTCGTGTGCTGAAAACGTGCGTGGGGTGCGTGCAGAAACACAAACCGTGGCTAATACAACCGAATATGAAACCATTGCAGTGACAGAAGAGAAACAACAGAGGCTGCCGTACTCATTGCTTGTTGGCATGTGACGGTGTGTGGAATACTGAATGCCTTTCCTATGCAGTGGGGGCAAAAGCTTGCAGTTTACCCAGAAATGCAGAAATGTATGGCAAGGTGACATGAGTTGTCTTTTTCTATGGGCACATTTAGTATTGCGTCATCCAACATGTGTCCAGTTAGTGGGATGCGCAATGAAGAAGCATACCTCCCAAGCTGAATTTTTGAACCCAGAGCCTGGCAGTACATTTAATCAGAGCATTATTCCCAAACACTTGACATTCTGTTCCTTGATTTACCTGCTCACAGTTGTATCTTAAAAGGAAGTCAAAGACTGGACGACCCCAAATAAGCTGTTTTGTCAGCTCCATTTCCCTTTGCCACTGCTCAAGCTATGGCAGCTGCGGGGATGCAACATGCATGCATCTGGCACAGCCAATGTTCCCATTTCTTACTGCACATAAGTCATTCATTTCCTAATCAGTGTTAACTTTTTTCATGCGGCGTCAAGAGCAACACAAATTTTTTTGGTTACTTCATACAAAATATTCTCACGGACTCTGTCAATCCCTTCTACCACGCCCATCACCACGTCTTACTTTTCATCGTCACTGTATTTTACAACGTTTGTCCGTAAAGTTTCGAGACTGATTTATTTTCTCTATAAATGATTCCCCAAAACAAATGTTGGTGCGTATGTGTAGCGCCATCTCTTTGGGCTAACCTTAGCTATTTATGTTAATTGCTGTGGCGGCCACTAGATGGCACTACATGTAGAAATATACGTTGTCGCTAGCCGTCTGTGCATTCTACTGTGAGTGAATGTGGAGAGAGGGACGTCCACCTCGAACAGCGTTTAAACATTAAATTCTGTGTGAAGCTTGTCAAGACAGCCACACGTACGTATCAGCTACTTCGTGACGCTTACGGCAACGAGACATTATCGCGGGCACAAGTTGTCGAGTGGCACAAGAGGTTTGTTTTGGGGAGAACATCGGCGGAAGATGACACAAGGCAGGGGTGCCCTTCAACCTCACGGAATGTAAACAACATGGCTCGGATCAGAGAAATCAAACAGGAAGACTGCACCATTACATGCCGCATGCTATCAGATGCTCTCGACATTAGTAAGACAACATGCCACCAAATTTTAGTGAGAACTTGGGGAAACGAAAGCTGAGTACCAGACTTGTGCAACACTCCCTCACACAGGACTACGTAGACGGACACGCGGACATCAGTGAGCGCTGATTTGTTCTCCGAGGTACAGAAAGATGCTGCATTCGTCGACAGCATCACTGCTGAAGATGAAGCATGGTGTTTTCAATACGATCCTCAAACAAAAAGGCAGAGCGCCGAATGACAGTCCAGAAGCTCTCCGGCGTCGAGGAAGGTGCGACGACAGAAGACCAAAACAAAGACGATGCTGATAGTTTAGAAGACCAACACGACGATGCTGATAGTTTTTTTTTTCAATGCTAGAGATATCATGCACCATGAGTTCTTCCCACAAGGGCGGACAGTGAATCAGGAGTTTGAAATCCGCGTGCTCGAACTCATGCGTGATGCACTGCGACACCGTCACCCTGACTTATGGGCATCTGGACAATGAAGCCTTCTCCACGATAATGCAAGGCCGCACACTGCTCTCAGCGTGACAAAATTTCTCAGCAAGCACAGCATTACTGTACTTCCACATCCGCCATACTCGCCTGACCTCTTCCCATACGATTTTTTTCCCGTTTCCTCGTGTGAAGAGAGCCCTAAAAGGTCGCTGGATGGGGAGCGTGGAGGCCATTCAAGATGCGACGACAAAGGATCTGACAGCCCTGCCAAAAGGAGCGTTTTCCAACTGTTTCCAAGATCTCAAGAAGCGTTGGAAGCTGTGTATAGACTGCAATGGAGATTATGTCGAAGAGGTGCTGCACAAATGATTTCAATGTTAAACGCAGTTTTTTAATACACTCAGTCTCGGAACTTTACGGACAAAGGTTGTAGTTCGCAGAATCGGGACGATCGCTCGGGGGCCCCGGATAGTGTCATGGACTAGATGACATCAAAGTGAGCAGTGGCGCGGCACAGAGCGCTCGCGCTAGGCCCACCGCCATTAAATCATTCCATCGCCATCTTTCATGTAGCCCTCTTTTCACTGGCTTGCCGTCACGTAACAATATGCTCACTGTTGGCAGAGAGACTTTTGACACCAAGTTGTATATCGGTTGTACATGGGTTGCATACAGAGTTGTAATGTTGGCCTGCATTAACATATACACACAAAGTGCATGACAAAGCAGCCACCTTGGTTTATTACTAGACAGAGTTTTCCCTAGTGTTTGCACGTCAGCTTACTTCTGGCATTACCCTCATAGCCACACGTGGATAGCATTAGCTCCTGCTGTATGCGACAAATGAAACATCAAATAAGATACATAGTAAGTAGGATTTTCAAAAGCCGGCAGGAAGCATGTGTACTGCAATGTGCCCTTTGATGACCTCAACCCTCCTCTGTCTGAACTGGTGTGAGCACATTTATTATGACCAGCAGTTAGCAGCTGGCTTTGGTTTGTGCAGTATGCAAGATCGTGCTTTCCAACACTATGTGCGCATCTTTGCAATGGCTTCATGTTGAGCAAGATTTGAAACCTGAAGTAACATGGTGATGTTCAACTTTTTCTTGCACCTCTCCTGTTAAGAATTTGCACGTTTTGTTGCCTAAAAATTGTTTCAACTACACATTAGCCCACTGACCTCAACCGGGTTTCGCCTCCTGAGCAAAAAAAAAATGAAGGGCATGAGCAATCTCACAATGATATTCAATACCTTTTGTTGATGTAAGTCACCGCTTGTACATCGATAATAACAAATTGTAAGGAAACATAAGAAAGTCACTAATAACAGTCCTCTTGTTGAAACACTGGCAAGCACCGTGATGTTTTCCCTCCCTACCAAGTTCTAAGCATGGGTGCTCAAAGGTCGGAGCAGCATTACGAGGCTGCCTCACCCTAACCAGAGCTCCACATTTCGCGGCACCAACTTTGCGGAACTAGCATAGCCACACTGGACAGACCTGAAGAAACTCTCGGCGCGAAATTTGGCTTCTAGCCAGAACCGAGTCCAGCGGCAGCAACGGACCACGTCGGTGAAATCAATATGCGTTCAGAACACAAATCTCAGTGGTGCATTTCTGAGAGTACAAAAGCATGCGGAGGCTAATTTCAAGCACATTTGTGACAAAACGCCTCGTAGGTTTTAAGAAATGGCTAAAAAAGTGAACTAACCGAACTTGGTAGAGCACCGGACGCGAAATTCGTAGATCGTGGGTTTGAATCCCGCCGGCGGCATGTGGCTGTTTTCTTCTGATTTCTTATGATAACCTTACAGCGATGGAATACATTATTAATCTCTCATTGACCAGCACAACAAATTCATTTTTAAAACAAATAGAAACACTCCCCTATGCGCCTTGGTTTCAGTGGTTGTTGCTTCCGTCATATGTCTGTCCTGTAATCAGACATTTCAAATAAATAGTTGGCATCAGAAGACCAGCACTGCTACTAAGAAACATTGCTAAGCAAATGTTAACGTGTAGCACAGCTATACCCTCACCAATTTCAAAGAATAGCGTCTTCGGGAGAAATAAAACAAACCTTCCCGAACTAGACCATCGCCTGGTCCACAGCTCCACGAAAAAACGCATCTTCTGGGCGCAGCCATCTTAAAAACTAACGCTTGATCAAAAAATCAACTTAGACATGTGCAACTTTGCTGAGATGCACTAAAAGCAGTCATTCATCTTGTGTAGTGTGCTATAAAAAGTTAACAATAAAACAAATCTAAAAAATTTGAAAGTAAATAATTATGTCGCGCAAGATAAATCAACACTTGTCTCACAGTTAATGAGGCAGCGGCAAAGCGACAGTAGCAGTGACAACAGCAGCATGGCGGCCTGTATTGACAGAAACTTCGCTCAGCATTAATATTACAGATATAGAGCCGGCACTTTCAACATTCCGACACGCTTCAGACCTCGGCAGTGGATCATGACTCGAGTCTTCGAAGGGAACACGAAAATAACGAGCAGCGTGGGCCCGATGCGCTCCACACAGCAAGAACGAAAGATGGCCCATCGCTTGGGACATCGGCGTTGCTCATGACTCAACACGTCTGCTGACGGGACTGTAGATAACCCAACCTTTCTGAAGGTACCCGCTGGGCTGGAAGAAGGGGATCGTGCTTCTTTTTCACATATCTGCGACTTTCTTTCTTGGTGATACTTAGCAGACGCGCGAGTGCTGCCATGGGTTTGAGCAAGTCTTGAAAAGCTGCATTTCAAAATTCGTAGACATAAAGCTGACGATGAGCACAACGAAACCATTTGCTGTTGTGGCTTCTCGCTCGAGGTAAGCTTGAATTTTACGCTCCTGACTGAACTGTTCAAATCTATTTTTTCGTCTAACTTTCCTGCATGTTAAACGTCAAAATCTAGAGGCTAGTTAATTCAGAGAACGTGTTATACCTCAGCGACGATTCAGCGTATCTAGTCAATAAACCGGAAATTTAGCAAAGGCCCACTGCGGGAGTAAAATGTTTCTATCATATGAACCTAACATTTCTAATGCTGTCTTTATATGGCAGTTCCATCGACTTTGTATTTCCCACATACCACGGCATCATGAGAAGTGGCTCACTCACTCAGACTCTTGTCCACTTACAATCGCTCATCATCAGCCTGACTACGCCCACAGCAGGACAAATGCTTCTCCCATATCTCTCCAATTAACCCTGTCCTGTGCTAACTGTGGCCACGGTTCCTATCCACGCAAACTTCTTAATCTCATTCGCCCACCTAACTTTCTGCCACCCCCTGCTGTGCTTGCCTTCAATTGGTTTGTTCATATGGGAGGTTGTGGCCAAATACTGCACCAGGGTGGCGAAATCCTAATCTGGTGACGGAGTGCGTTGTCGGTTCTGGTCACCGAGGTCAGGCCGCACCCCACGACTGATAATGCAATTCCATCGACACGCGGAATTTTTTTTAAAAAATCGGTGAATTGCGCGGCACAGGGATTTGAACCCCGGTCCTTTCACTCGCTCAGCTCACTCGCCTTCACGCCTGCCTGCCTTAACATCTACTTACGTACTCATGTTCACATCTACTCTCAGACATTTACGTTCGTTCGCTGTTTCGTTGTTTGCTGACAATGGAAGAAATGAGATTACTGCCAAGGCCGACGACGCACGTGGCTCGCCTAGCATCATTAAGCTTGGCACCAGCGTAAGTGGAAGACAAGACACAGAAGAGGCACGCAGGACAATCGCTGACCCGTGTGCCTCTTCTGTGTCTTTTTACTTAAGCTGGTCGCAAGCTTAATAATGAATCACCAATTCGCTCAACTTTCTGCATTACTTGAAGTCCCTTAGCGTAGCCTGGGTTGCACAGATGTGGTGGTGAGCCGCCCAGGGCTGCCAGGTTCCTTGTCAAATTTTCACAGTTTTGACGCTCGAATGAAGTGGTCACTTGTCACGCATCTTCCATGGCCCGAACCAATGTTATGCATGACTACTCCCGCGTTTGCTGCTAAGACGATGAGTGCCTTGCCTGCTTACGGCAGCTGAGATGCTTAGCTGCGCTGGTTTGGACTGTGGGGTTTAACAGCCCAAAGCGACTCTGGCTATGAGAGACGCCATTGTGGAGGGCTGTGGATAATTTCGACCACCTGGGGCTCTTTAACGGGCACCGACATCGCACAGTACACGAGTGTAGCGTTTTGTTTTGAAATGCTACCGCCACTGGTGGGATCGAACCCACATTATTTGGGTTAGCAGCAGAGCACCATAACCACTGAGCCATCGCGGCGATGAAACCAAAACAGGTGAGAGTAGAAATTCAATGTGGTTTTAGTTTGGTTTTATAGGTTTAACATCCCAAAGCTAATCAGACCATGAGAATCGCTGTGGTAGAGGGCAGAGAATAATTTCAACCACCTGGAGTTCATTGACGTGCAGATACATTGCACAGTACATGGACCTCTAGCATTTTACCACCATCGAAATGTGACCACAGCAGCAGGGATTGAACCCATGTCATAAGAAAATCAATTATATATTATATAGCAGTCATAGGCAAACACGGCATGGTGATCCATATACACTAATGTTTGGTGCATCATTCGAAAGGAAACACACAGCTGCAGTTGCAAGCCGATGTGTTTAGTAGAGCCACAAAAGAGTGAGCAGATGAAAGATGTATGGGTAGTTTCTTCAAAATTCACATTAAGGGGACCGAAGACTAACCAAAACGTGTCTTGAGGTTGTGGTGGAAATGATGTGTTGCCTCATGTAGTAGAATTGAGCTTTGCAATATGAAACAAAGATTTATAATTTTAATTTTTTGTTGAAAATTGCATAAAACAAATGCCACTTGCAGCGAGACCTTGCCGCTATATAAGTGTATGCCACGATGTAACCACATCTCAGTAAAATATTATATTTGTTGAGCGTAGAATTTGTTTTCTCTCCGGGAAGTGTTCGTCATATTTTATTTTAGTTTACGCTCTCTCGAATGCGTCCTTCGATGGAAAGGAACCCTCCCTTCGCACTGCCAATGAGGTGCTTTAAGATTTTGTCACCAGATGCCGCTAAAGTGATCTCCATTTGTTGGTTGAAGCAGTAACAAAAGTTTTGTCGACAAGGCGCACATCACTGCGCCATAACAGCTTTTGGTACGGAAACTAGAATGGATGCTGTTCTATAGAAGAAAATGGTAAAATTACTGTCTGGCAGTTGTGATCTTCACTCACTGATCATGGTTTCCAGCTTCTTCAGGATACAAAAAAACTGGCATTCGGTGATCAAAAAGCTTTCAATTACAATCTTCTACAGCGTTTCTTACAAAAGTGTTGTGAAATTGAGTACCTTAGAAACAAGTTTTTCATTGTGATGAAAAAAATTGCATGTTCAAAGTTCACTTGTTGGCGTGCTTACAGATTGAGAGACAGGTAAAGTGCTGGGAAGCGTGCAGGTTCTGGATGCTTGACAATATCATACTGAGGACAACTCTGTAATGCATAAGACTCATGCGTCACATACTCTGTGTGTATTTGACAAGGTCTAGATCACATGAACTGTCAAGAGAAGCAGCTGTGGGCATGCTGCGCCGATGGTTTTTATGCTGTAGATCATCAGGTGTCCCAAGTCAAGCAGCCAACAGGAGAGGTGTCCGACCAAGGAGAGGGTGATTGCAGCCCTTGCAAAACTCCTGAGAATGGTGTTGAAGACCCCAGAACTCTCCATCAACACCAGCCAGCAACACTCTTGATGGTGCCCCATCACAACCATTGGCTACCAACGAACCCTACAGACATTCCAAAGTAATGCAGGGGGCCCTTTCAACCTTACCGCACTAAGCTGCCTACACCCTGAGTCAGGAAATTATTTGCAGAAATTCTGCCCAGGATGGTATAAAGGGCCCTCCTGGCTTCGGTGCAGCACTAGAAAGAAAAAGATATGGGGCGTTCCTTTTCCTATGCAGCTTTCCCAGCACAAAAAGACTGGTTTATATTTTGTACCCGCAGGTTGCAGAACATGCAAGAAAGTATCAGAGCCATTTACCCGTTTTTACCCTGGTGTCCTCGCGTGACAGAAAATATTTTTTCGTGTCCTATATTCACGAGTCACCGAGAATAAACTTGCAACAGGCACCGAAAAAGCCGCTTTGTTTATATGCGGTCCACATTTCATGCTGTTGTACTTTTTGCTGTGCTTTAAATTGACAACAAAGATGGGGCACGATATAAATGAACAATGTTGTGAGGTGCAAATGTTCCAATATTGTTTATTCTCTAAATAATTGCTTCACTATGCTAAGAATTTTGTACCTTTTCTTCACCCTTACTGACACAGTAACCGTACCATAGAGTCTTCGGCCTGACAATAACAACAGTATAGAGGACCATTGTTTACCGAAGCAGAGAACAGGCCAGTCAGACAGAAGCTGACAATATTCCACTCCTTGTGCAACAGGGAACAGAGACATTGCAGAAACTTGCTGATATGCTCAACAGGATGGAGTCGATAGAGCAGAAAATGAGCATTCACAGTTCAAGACAATACGATATCTTAGAAACGGCAAAGGAGCAAGCTGTAGCAGTTGCCAGCATAGAAGAATTGATGAAATTTTTATCAGGTCAGTACGATGACATCATGGAAACAACTGCGGAAAATGAAAAAAAAAACATTGCAGAGCTTTGTAAACACATGTGCGAACTTCACGAACAACTGGATAAAAGTGGCCATGAGAAGAAACAACTAAAGATGGCTGTAAATAATGTTGAACAGTATTCATGGCACAAGAACATTGAAATACACGGCATCCCTTTCAGAGAAAATGAAGATATCTTCAGTGTTTTGGCATTCCTTTCACAAAAGATTGGTTTGCCCACACCATATTCCGAGAGTGTCGATGCTGCTCACAGGCTAAAAGCTAAAGAAGAAAAATTCCAGTATTGGTCCGCTTCAATGATCGAAATGTTCGCAATTCATGGGCCGCGAAGCGAGATGAATTAAAATCGGAAGACACCTACATCATCGACAACATGAAGCGTCATGTTCGGCAGTTGTGGTGGGCTACAAAATCAAAAGCGCGTGAAAGATTTCAAATTCACGTGGACAAGAAACAGCAAGGTCTTCATGAGAAAGAAAGAGGGAGACAAAGTCATGCGAATTCATTCATTGATGACTTAGAGGAAGTGTAATGGGTGCACAAATTTTACAGACCTATACGGATGGCACGTGTATGCAAAGCAGTTTGTGTTCAAAGAAGGGTATAAGAAATGCGTCGATTTACTTCATGTCAATATAAGAAGTATTCGTAAGCATTGGAATGAATTTTCTTTTACATTTATCCGAGAAGCCAGAGCAAACAGATGTAATAGCGTTGACAGAAATGAATGCGGATGAACCCACATGTGAAACATGAGTTGTCACCTTATCAGTCATATTACTTTTGCCGTGAAACTGGTCGAGGAGACGGCATTCTGCTGTACATTAGAAACGAATGGAATACTGAACGCATCGCCATACCTACACAACACATGGAAACAGTTATTGTAAATATAGCGTCTGATGAACACCCTTTTGTCGTCTGTGCAGTTTACCATCTGCCTAGCGGGCCGATAGGTGAGTTCTTGTTCGAGTTTGAAAAACTTCTGGGAAAACTTGACCATAGGGACAATTTAGTACTAGCAGGCGATTTCAACATGTGCATTCATGTGCATTAAGAATCCTCACAAGTGCGTTGAACTTAATGGCGAATTAAGGCTTCATGGACTGCGATGTGACAATTGTTGTAGCATCCCAGTTCCTTATACCCACTGTCGAATATCTGGGTCTGCGCATTGATGAGTTCTTTACCTGGGATGAACATGTCATATACAAATTACGAGGAGCAACTGTCAAAACGTGTTACAATGTGTTTCAGTCTGTAGGCGGAAGCATCCTATGATCCGCTGTAGCAATCTACGGCAGCTGCTCTGTTACTCGGCAAACAAAAGTTAATGAACTGCTGCGTAAGATTTCCAGAAATAGTGTGTACGTGACACAACTCAATAATAGACAATATGAAAATATCATGAATAATTTCAGCGTATTGAATTTAAGACAGATATTAGTATGTAATTCTAACAACAAATTATTCTGACATAAGTTTCCAAAGAATCTGTGAGCAGAGAACACTAAGGCCAAAGGAAAGACTTATGGTGGCACGAGTTAATACTAATTATGAGAAAAGAACTCGTAGGTATTATTTACCACAGTTTAAGAGCTCACGTGATGAGCTCCTGTGTATCAGCGACAGAAAAAAATCAAAATTCCCGTTAAGAAACTGGGTACTTTCATAATGGAATTTTTCCATTTACTTTTTTTTCTCTCACTCCTGCTTGCCATAATCGTGTTTCTCAAAGTGTTGCAAATCTTTTTATGTTGCTCTTTTGTACTTATTTTATTCGTTTATTTTATTTTTCTTATCAGTCTCATGAGCATGACTGTGTCTTCAGTTACTTAGAAAATGAAAAGTGCACTTATAGAATTGGTTGCATTTAAGGGGCAGTGTATCGTTGTTTTCTGCTTTCTGGCTCTATTACTCAGCAGAACTGCGTGTGAAAATTGTCACTTCTTTCGTGATGGTTTATTCTTGTAGTTCTGCATATTGTTACGTCTCTGAACTCTGTACAAGAGTGTGGCATCACTTTTATGAGGATATACTTGCTCATTTTTTTAATAGTGTTGATTTATGAGTCAACTGAGTATATTTGTGAGTGTTTCGTTGTCTGGTGTATGGTGTGCACTGCTTCTGCCGGCCCACCCACAAGCACCAAGGTGTTTAGGTGCGGCAGAAAGATCTATATGTAAAATTGCGGACAATAAAGCTTTTGTTCTAATCAAGTCTATTCCTGAAAGAAGGACACCAGAGCTTGCTGGCTATCGTGCTATTCAAGTGAATTGAAACTGGAAGGGGGTGGTTCTTGACAGTTTCATTTTAAAGAAGTGAAATTGCGCCTGGGCCTTTATGTCAAAGTGAAAAGATACAGGTGTATATCTGCGGAAGCTCTCTGTGGAATAGTCAGAACCCGCACTTGATTACATAAAACCCGGATGTAGTGCATATGCTGGCACCAACTGATGCTCTCTGGCAACATAGAAAGCACAAAAGCCCATCATGTTCTTCCCTGTGCCCATGGAAAAGGTCAGTCTTTTGTGCGTCTTGACAGAACAAGGATGTTTGCTATGATCTTATCAGCCACTGGCCATTTGTGGCAAACACCAATATTTTTAACTGAAAATTAAAGAAGTGTTGATAATACAAGGTGTAATCAATAGATTTTGCTTCTTGCCTTGCAACTTACTAGTTGAAAAAATTGAAGGAAGTTACATTTAAAAGTAAGTTTGCAATTAATTCAGTCCCAACTTTTCGACAGTCTCCACTAGTGCTAGTAACTACTGTTACTAGTGCATCTGTTGACTATACTAAGTGCACACTGCATAGGTGACCTATTCATGAGATGTAAAGTTCTTAGCCTTCAAATTTTCCTTCATCCTGGGGAAGCAGACAGAAGCCCATTGGCACAAGGTCTGAGCATAAGGTGGGTGAAGCAAAGCACGTGCTCTTATCCTTTTAATGCACAAGTGGTGGAAGTGTACTCCTGTTGCTAGGGGCTATATTGAGAATTGATGTGCTCATGGAAGAGGACTGTGCATCTGAGGAAGAAGAGCAGCCAAATACTCTAGTGACTGCGGAATGACCGCGCATGTTCTCATTCACATGGACAATTTGTCCATATGGTACCAGTAGCACATAGTGCAGTTCCCTGAAAGCTGCATGGACAGTAATGGAAAAGGTATGCCACAAATTCACAGGTCAGCAATGTGAAAAAGTGCCAAATTTAGCAACTTCTTTGCTTCTTGCACATTGCTGAGAAATGACCTGTTTCAAACACTCGGCATCGTGTTCTTTTCTGCATCCGTGTCCTTTTCTGCCCGGTTCCATAGAAGATGAATTACCAAGAAGCCCGGTCTTCTGTTTTAGCAAACAACCAGAAATTTTGAACAGATAATGCAGTGGTAACCACTCATTTATGGGTCAAGGAAACTTAATACGTCATATACCTGCACACTCATTAATACATCCCAAATCTTTCCATCAAATGGTGTTTTGTTTTGCTTTTCTTGTTCCAAATTCTGTCTCCAGAATTTTGTTTTTTCCAACTAATAGAATGTCTGTGCACTTGAATAGTTCACTGAAAGCATTCTAGGTAAAAACAAAACCTCTATTGACCATGGTGGTTGAGCATTCGCCTCTCATGCGGGAGGTGCGGGGTTCTATCCCCAGTGCCGCCGGGTACCCACTGGTGATACAGTGGGTACAAGCTTTTCCCTTGTCTGGTGCTCGGCTTATTTAGGGTGAAATGCTTGGGAAATGGGTCTTTGACCCCACCTTGAGAAATGGAAAATATCTTGTGCCATAGCACTCTTTGGCCGTAGAAATCTATTATTATCATGATCATCCATTGACCATGCTTCATTCAGTCTGAATTGCTTAACTGATTTCTATTGCAAATATTTTGTACTGACTGCTGGGTACACACCGTTACAAGAAATTGCAGTTTGGGCTGACTCAACAAACAGATGTATTATTACTGTGGAGCAATAAAGTATTGTTACTATTATTACATACAACTGTTAGGAATCTGTTCCTCAAAAAAATGAATTTTTGCAAATGTGTGCAATATGCAAGACTGTTCTTGACAAATGATGCTTGACAAATGACCATTATCTGCCTTTAAAAGCCATATCTGCTGCATTATAAAAATCAAAATGGAACAGATACACTCAAGAGCCATCTATCGGAAAAATATCCAGCATCCATACAGCAGTTTGTCTTCGCATGTCATCTATGGACAATAGCTGTTAAAAGCCACAGATGATTTTAACAGCATCGATGATTTGGCCCCACTTCCCATGTTCATTATAACATACAGGCTTTAGAGGCGGGGCTAGGGAAATTTTCTGGCTGAGATCAATGATAGTGGTTTTAGGGCTGCACCATGTGTTACCCAGATTACCTACGGGGTAGCAAACATGCGTACCCCACGTGGCCGCAGCAGCCGCGGCGTCGAAAAAACGCACGCGCGCCCCGCCGCTGCCGCGCAAGCGACAGGCAGCGCGGGGGATGCTGCCCGCTGCTGGTAACAGCCGGCCGCGAGAATCGCTCAGCCAACCAGGCAACGTCTCTCCACCTCGTTTCAGTGCTTTCCCTCTCGCGGCGCATTCGTGTCCAGCCGACGCAACCCGGCCGCGCCGGTCGAATTTCGATGGAGGCGAAATTAGAATCTAGAGGTCCGTGTACTGTGAGATGTCAGCGCACGTTGAAGAAACCCTGGTGGTCGAAATTTTCATAACCCTTCACTACGGCGTCCCTCATATCCTGAGTCGCTTTGGGACTTTAATCCCCCATTAACCAAACCAAAACAGTCCAGGATAACGCGCATCTTTCGTCCAAAATTCTTGACAAAAGTGTTTGGCATAGTTTTTATAATCTGTTCTTTTTCAGGTCATCCGAAATGTGGCTTGAGCCTATAAAAGCAGACGTCGAGCCATTTGTCGCAGATCCTATACACTGTTGCCTGCGATACATCAACCTGCATGCAATGTCTTGCATGCAAAGCCTTATCCAAAGACGCATCAGGGATGCCATCATTTCCCCAAACATTGAAATGGCATTGATGTTATAGTGTGGAGAGCGTTGCTGCACAATCTTAAACACCGATATCAACGCCAGGAAAAATGGAAGGCCACTATAGAACTCGACTCGGTCGTCATCATGTTGCAGAGCTGTGTAAACTTTATTTTGTCTGCCGGAAGCCGGAGTTCATACACCTCTGCATTTCGAACATGAAGCTCTTACTCCAAACTTGCGATGTCAGCAGAGGTCAGGAGAGTCTGGCAGTATTCATTTGCGTACATGGATTAAACTGTTACAAAACATCTTAAACACTGTAAAACTTTATACTCTGACACTATGAGAACATAGCATCTTAAATGGTATATAAAAAAATCCAACTGGCAATAATTGCATTTCTTTCAATTACTTCGGGCAAAAAATGTGATATATATACCTTGTGTAGATGGCATGGGGTCAAAAGGAAAGTGGGGAAAAATATCTAAGATGCCGTCCATATCACACTGAGGTGAAAGGAGAACAACTCAAATACAGTGCGGGCATTGATGCTCACCTTCTTTTTAGTAGACAAACATTAAGCTACTTATTGCATAAGAGGAAAGATTGACATGAGTTACAGAAAGAAATGGGAGAGGTTCTGTACTTCGCTTCTGCTTGTGCCTCGCACTCTTTGCAAGGGCTTTATAAGTACACAGGATAGGAAGCATTGCCTTAATTCAGCCCTACCACAGAGTTATTCACATATGATGGTTAGTCTCGTGTCTCCATAAAGCAGCACTGCATCAGTACTGAGATGTTTTTTTTTTGTCCCAACACCGATCACATAGTCTCTGACGGAGAGGATGCAACAGCGCTTCAGACAGGATAATGTATTTCTCTCATTCTCTTTGTCCCGTCTTACGCTCTGTTGCGTCCTATCAGTCAATACGTACCGACCAGTCGGCATCAGCCCTCTTCTCAAACAGTTTTTCTTGGCTCTGGAAAAAGCATGCTTGCGGCAACACAGATACACTTTGCATATGGGTGAATAATGTAAAGATTTCAAGAAAGAACAAGGAAGTTAAAGCAATACTAGTCATTAACAGGCTACAGAGCAATTTCATGCTTAGATCTCAAATGCGCTCTGCTTATGCAGCTACTCTATTCAAAAGTCGTCTGTATGCTGAGGTAGAAAAGTGCAGGCGCTTGCAAGATGATTACCTGGTTCTGCACGCACAAGAACAGTCTCTGTTACCAGTGTGTAGAAACGCGAATGTAAAAAATTAAAAAAACTAAGAATAACGCTGCTTTCAATTTGTCATAATTTAGGAGGGGGAAGAAGACCTAAGGTGAGAATGAGCATAGCAAGATACAGAAAACAAGACAAGGAACGGACATACAGAATGTGAAAAGAAGAGAAAGATGGAGTGAGTTATGTCAGAGAACACCACGAAGGCAAGCTCGGGGTATGAAAAAAAAATGGACGGTCATGGCTCAAGAAACCATCGAACAGAAAAGCATGGATTGAGGAGGAAGTCATTGCGTCTCTTACAGTGGAGGATGTTCCGACGTGATGACAAGCCGACGCCACAGGTTGTGTCTTTCTACTGCACCACCAGCAATGCTGAGAACGTCTGAGCAAAGGCAGCTACCTCAAGCACAGGTGGAACGTTAACCATCATCGTTCCTGTATACGCTTTATACCTGTGGCCATGTTTTGAAGGCAAGTTGACAGCAGCGAACCTGAATTTGCTAAATGAGAAGAAATAAGCCAGATAAAACACTAACCAAATGAGTCTGCGCTTTCTGCCCTCTTGTTTGTTATTTCCTCAAGATTAAGCACCACGAAACGAATATTTTAAATGGAAAAATGGTTGTTCCACTGATGACCAACGGACAGGTTTTCTTATGTTGCCTTTAGCGTCCTATCTGCTCCCACAATTGCAGAGGCATGGAGCGTACGGAAGCAAGCAACAAGAGTTCTCCTCACTATCGAAGTATATAGTGCATGTGGGACGCCATAAGTGTTAGACTGCACGGATAAGAAGCGCACGAAGCAGCTTGGTTATTTTTGGCAAAAACTGAACTTGTCTGCTTTTCATGTTATCTCCCTTCTCCAGAGGTGTGTGTGCTTGAGGTAATGCCATCTACCTTAGCAAGGTTTTTGGCAATATATACTGCAAACTGGGAATTGCTAAAGCTTACATAATGCCAGCAGGTATCTGAAACACTTATTTAAAGGATAAAACAGCACTGCAACTCCACACAACTTTCATCAATATTTTAAATTGATCATTTACTCCCTCTTATATATGCAGCCACCTTGCTTGCCTATCAGAACACTCGTGTTACTGGACAACGCAAGTAATGAATATAAAACTAATCAGAAGTAAATTTACGTGCTAACAGCTGATTTTTAAACAAGCAGCAAGGCAAGCTCGCGTGCTATCAATTGACAACTCCTTGCCAACACAAGGGCCAAGCCACTCACCTGCGTCAGTCTTTGCTCCTTCGCTTTGCGGTCGAACCCGCAGCAGCAGCTTCCTCGAAGGGATGTTCAGCGATGTTGTCATGACCTACAATGACCAATTTTCTGTCATGGATGAGATGTCATATTACGCTGTTCTAAACTACTGTTGCCTTGAAAACAAACTCTTTGCAACTGATGAGGAAGGTTCCTGCGTTGAAGACGGCGACTGCTGCGTCACCAGTGTGCTTGCCACCAATCGGCGGCACTTCTGCCGATCATAGCGGCTCGCATCGTCGTGCCACTAGCATCGCCGTAACCAGTTGTTAATTAGGCACCCAATGTGAATTGCAATCGTCCAAAAGTTGAGCCAGTGCCCCTGGACAAAACGGAGTATTCATTTCGCAATGGTTTTCTCAGCGCACAGCACTCGGTCATGGAGACTAGGAAGAAGATTATTGCACTGAAAGAACTACGACAATGCGCAATCTACTCGCCCAGTAAAGTGTTAGTTCCCGATCTGGAACTGGTCAAAACTAGCGACGCTACTCTTACAGCTAATCTTAGTTCGGTCCCATATTTCAGCATATTAAAAAATTGCATACGAGGCAAGTACTTAGGTGACGAGCGATGTCGACTGTCTCGGGCCAGAAATAACTACCGCACTGCAGTGGGGCAATGTCAACGCGGGAACACTTGTCCGAGCGGTGCGATGCGGACCGAAGACAGCAAATTCTCAAAGCAGGTACCCTCTTTCACCGGCACTGCTGGGGCTCGAGCGCAGTCCACACCAGTGGAGATGCGCTAATATTTTGTTGTGCAGCGCACTGCTCCACCGCTCTTCAGATTGTCTCGGAAAACCTTGCTGACAAGTGGCCAAGGTGCGAGCGTTCCGGGATGAAATTTGAAATAAATTCCATGATTACCGGAAGTGAAGTGCCGTGAATAAACTTGGTACTTGTCGACGTCCAAATAAAGGTCCTTCCTCTTGATGCGCGCTAGCCATTCGCGCCGGCGTCTTTCCGACGGCAGCGGTGACTTCTCACATTCGTTCACGCGCATTTTCGGCACCTTGAAGAACCGGAGGTCCGCTCCCTGGTTCTTAATCTCCTTCTTCTTCATTTGAGTGCGACTACTGCATCTAATCTTTGAGCAAAAGCCCACGGAAACGCGGTTACAAGTGTTAGCACTGTGTCATGACACTGCGTACGGCGGTACTGGTAGTACGGGCGAACGCGAGCTGCACCACAAAATGGCCGCTAATTCCAGCGTGCGTCGGTTTGCTGACGTAAGTGAATTCCCCCTATTGTAGGAAACGACTTAAAAAAACAGCAGTTGTTAACACCAGGCCACTGTCCGTGCCGTCTTGTATTACTGCGCTAGCCAATCACAACAATAAACGTTCGCTTTTAATGTATGGCTTTATAAAAAAAGCCAGATATAGAAATTGTAGAGCTTAAAATTTTTTCTTGTGGTTAGCTTCTTTTTAGGCAACTATAAAAGTTTTAACAACTAACTACTTTTTTGTCGTTGATGAATTCTGTGCGGCGGTCCTGAATGTGAGGAGAGCTTCACTGCAGATTTAAAGGGCCTGAGAAAGGGGCTCTTAAAAAAGATGCGATGTTCCTAGCATGCTAAAGGACGCTGCTTCACAAATATCGTACACCAAAAATTATTCAAATGGGTTTTGTGGAAGCTGCGTTTAATCCAGTCAAAATTGGAATTTCCGTGTCATCGCGCCTTTTTCTCTCCTATCATCACTTTTTTCAGGCTGTAATATCGGCGCTCCTCCGCCGGGCCCTAGCACTGAAGCCCCGTGATAATATAAAGAAGCGACACTCTCCTCCGAGTAGCGCTTTCCTCCTCGTTTCTCCTCGGGCGCCGGCTCCTAACGCAGCACACAGCACGTTTTCTCGTCCATACTGGAGCGTTTTGGGGCCGGCTGGTGGCCTCACTGAGTTAACAAATGATCACACATGGCGGTAAAAAGCATTAGTAATGCTGAAAGTTACTTTGTGGGTAGTTATCGTTTGTGTTTATGCCGTCTGAAACGGCATTCTTATGCGAAACAATTTTTTGTGTATTTTAAGCTTCATAAACTTTCTGTGCCGCTAAATAAGGTGTTGAACTGCGTGTATCCAAAAAAGCATTGTCATTGGCAATACCCATCTGTGCTAACGTTTGCTCAGTCCGTGCGCACATATAGACTGTGTTATGTTTGGCAGGTCTTATGAGAAAATAGTCGCGAGTGCAGAGCAAGACCAAGTGTTCGGTTTCTTAATGCGAACGTGGCTGTAGTGAGCTGCACCTAAACCATATGACAGAGTGGCGCAAGGGACAGTGCCAGCGGCACCGGAAACCACTCATCGACCGCAATAATGGGAGCTGCCACACATGCCCTGCTGAATTTCAAGGCGAAGTCGTTAAATGGACCGCTGAGTGGAAAAACAGGCGCACTGCGTCCGATGGAGTTGGTTGAGTGCAGTGGTACCGTCGCGAGTGTGGTGTGATGCATAGGAGAGAAGCATAACAGCAGTGCTGATTAACATTGCATAAGTAAAGAGTGACTGAGAAGTGAGTGCTAATTAGCGGCTGTTAATTTCTTAAGTGTATTTTATGTGTAAAAACGGCCAAAATGCTAAAAATGCACTGAACCTTAATGAAATTGCTAGTACTTGGGTTATCATTAATCAGTGAATAAATCGGCTAAAAATGCTCCGTAATAAAGGACCAAATAATATTACCTAATTACTAACCCCTTATTAGTAAGAATTAATTAGTGAATTAAATTTAGAAAATGTTCCAAATGTAATCAAATGAACAGTACCTGAAATGGAGGTCGTCAAGTCTAAATAGTAGCAACTAATTATCGATGTTAAAAAGTTAGAAGTAATTAGTGCACTAAATGGCTAAAAATTATCTGAATGTAATCACATTGGCAGTATACTCGAAGTGCAGGTAGTAACGGACTAAGTAGTGACACCTATTTACCGACCCCTTATTAGTGAAAAATGACTAATGAAGGAGTGGACATCAACTGTAGGCCATAGTGCACTGACGACTGAATTTAGGCACTGGCTCGGCCCAAATTTGGGTGCGACCAAATTTGCGGTGTGGTCCCTTATAGTTGCATACCAATTTTGGTGTCATTTGGCCATGGTCAATTTTTGGATCGATCGTGTCGAATTTTGAGGGTAGCCAGGGCCACCAAAGTCTAAGTCACTGTCGGGACATGAATGAAACAGGAAATGTCCATCATGTGTAGGCAAAGTTTCATCACTATGCTTGGCTAAATGTCATAGTGTGCCTATGCAACCGCAGCTAAGCAGTTGTTTTACAGATAAGCAAGACACGATTTTGCTCGGAGTAGGAGCCTCCGGATTAGTGCTTTCGCTCCAAAAAAGGACAGAAATACTTTCACAACCCGAGTAGAAGGCTCCGGCCACTGCACTGTAGCATATGACAATTTAAAGCATCCGCGAACACTATGCAACTCTGTCAACAGAGCCTGTAACTCAGCCAATAGCAATTAACCTGCAGTCAACACCCACTTATGCATGGCAGCGGTATTCTAAACAAATGTAGCAATAGGAGATATACAACGTGGAGTAGCTAGCGCTGATAATACCTTTACTTCGCTTGAGGCATGTAGATATCAGAGTACAAGCTGGAAATAACTCCTCTGCAAGGAATTGTTTGGGTTTCAGTAAAAAAAAAAAAGCCTTCTAACATGTTCAGGAAAGGTGTGTTCAAGCCCATGTATTCATATGCAGGCTGTTCACACTACAAATCAGTATTTACAGTGCCGCTACGCTGTTCCGAAGCCGTCCTCACGCCTTTTACTGCAGTTAAGTGCACACCATCCCGGAATAACGCAAGCGCAAAGCATAGAAAACAATGCATGCTACGTCCACTGCGGCCAGGCCAGGCGAAAAATGGCGGGAGCCGAGAAGACCACGAGCAAAAACACAAGCGGCGCGCATTTCCATGGGCAACGGCAGCAGTCCGCTGATGCCGTAAATAGCGCTACATCACGTAATGAGCGCGGATTCGAGCGAAAGCCCAGCACCGCAGGTCGCCGCTAGCCGCGGAAGTTGGAGTTTTAAAGATTGTGTTAAATTATCGACTCGCTCGTTAGGTCTGGTACGCGGCATGAACGCTCTTTGGCCTATACTCTACATAATAAGGGCATTTTAGAGACAACCTCAAACACACTTTTTAGGAGCCCTTTAAGTTGTATCTGACTATAGGTTGGTCTCTGGCAACCCGTGCTAGAGTCACGCTCATGATCTTACGCCGGATTTTCTTGACAACGAGGCCTTTAACGTTACCACGTTACAATTGTAGATGTACCCACCAAAAGCTCGGTGTAACCGCAGCATAAGTGAATTCCTACAGATTGCGATTAGCAGCAAGAAAAAAAAATTCAGATGACAATTACGCTATGATTTAAGGGTATGAAGCGATACCGTTAATGGGTTGATGCCCATTTATGCGGCATTGGTCATTCCCTACTTAACATGCACGGATCCCTGGGAGTCCCCATTCTAGACCTGGCACAGTAGTGCAGTTGTTAAGTCATGCGACACTGCCCTGCGATGGCAGGTGCTGCAACCGTTAGAGCTTCTGCGACCCTGGTTTCGAGGAACCTCCCGCCATCAATAATTAATTAAGCTGCCACATGCCACGGGGGGCAGGTTGCCAATATGCCACAAGGCCACGTCACCTCGGCGGTGTCTTCAACCTACGTGGTTGCTTCCACATAGGTTGCTTCTCTGGGGATTTAAGTGCGAGAGCACTACTTCACGAGCTCAAACTGGCTCACTGGTTTGTGTGATTCTTGACCTTGATGGTGACCTTGGGCAAACAATAATTCAATAGAATTCGCTGTGGTTTAGCTATGGTTAAACTTGAATGACGCGAGAGCTTCATCTGGCTTAGTGCAACTGGCTCAGTAGAATTGCAACTCAGTCTTTCGCCGCTCCAATATGCTGGGCGGTTATTTTTCATCGTCTGCCCTGGACGTGGATTCACTCTCTCCCCCTGTCTCTCCTCCCCACTCCCCCATCCCCACACTCGGTATCGCCGGAGAGCCGCGCCGCCGGCCGCAGCAGCAGCTCCGCACCACGTGACCAACCACGTGACCAGCCACGGCGCCGCCACGGAGATAAAGGGCGGCCACGCAGCTTAAGGGGTGCCACGCTGACGGGTCGAAGTGCCAGCGCAGTGGAGCTATAGCTACAAAAGGAAGGGGGTGCCGGGACGACGCCGTTTGCCTGCGTAAAATTTCTCGCTTAGAAGAGTGGGGGAAGTAGTCCCCCCCCCCCCTTTTAAGGTAATATATCCTTGCTCAGACGCCATACGAATGCGTCAGCGTTGGAGAGCTCCAGTCGCAGAAAATCCGGTGTTGTCGTCGTTGACGGTGAGCGTAAAATCCAGGGAACATCCCCAGAGTAGTAACCTAGGAGGCAGGAGGGCCATATGGGGCACGTGACCTTGGGGCGTCATCACAACCTCACAACCGCAATTGTGAGCCAACTGCGCACCATGGCAGTTGGCAGAAAAAGTAATTATTGGTCGCGACAGGTTGACCGCGAAGGGCAACCTGGGTCGAACGAGCTTCAACAATGCGCAGGGCACTTAAGCATAGCTTAATTTTCCGCTGAGCAACTTCGCCAAGAGGGCTATGAGGACTTCGAGGTATCTACGAATGTTCTGTAGAGGATTGCCATTTCTGCATATATGGGCACCAACCCGTTAACGCTATCGGGCAGTACCCTCGAGGCGGGCTTCATTGTCCGCTCCATCTTTTTTTTTCTTCTTAACAATGGCTCGTGGTGCTCGACTTGAAAGGTGCATATCATTGTTTCCCCAAAACGAGCCACTGTGCGCAAGTGCAAGGACGCAATTTTCTGGACACTTCATCTTTTACATGCAAGAAAAGATAGAAATTAACATGTACCCAGCTTCAATTTTTGTTTCTTTTTGAACATTGCGAAATATTCACGCGAGTCTCGGCAAGTCGCCAACATAGGATATTCTTTTTGAGGAGCAACGTAATCATTAACGTCATAGCCGCTCAACTACCTTAATCAAAGGGTGAGATCAGGAACGTAAAAGGTTATCCGATACTACGCGGCGCTGCATGTGTCTTCGAAAAGCTCGTTCACTGGGTGCACCGCGCAGAAAAAGAGCAGCCTTCAGCAAGATCACCTCGTGTACTGCAACGCCCTGGTGAGCCTTCGGTCTTCATACAGAAATGAAGAAAACATACGCCGGCAACAGCAAACCGAAAAGAGCGATATCAACAAGAGAAGCACTAGGAAACAAGCAGTCGACGAACACCAGCAAGCACTCTGAAATCGCCACTAACCCTCTGAAGGCGGCGACAGGAGCGGGCAACCTGTATTCACCGCCGAGTACTCGTTCGCAGAAGGATCGATTCAAGAAGGAAATTGAGAAGGTGGATGACTCCATGTCGGAGGCCCGCAAGCCCTGGAAACCGAAGTTTGACGCCGACACGGGCCACTCCGCTTTGAAGGAGCTGAGGAACGCCTCCCGAACGAAAGGTGGTGGTTCGGCGGCACCAAAGAAAGTCCCAAATCCTCGCCAGCACCTAGCACGGCCTGACTTGGACACGGGGGCGTAAGGGACAAGTGTAGCTACCGCTCCGTCCAAGGGGGCCAAGGGACGGAACAAGGTCCGGCTAAAGGTGTGCGCTTCGATTGGTGGAAGCGTGCGTTATCGTTTAGATTTTGAAATGTTTCTGTTTGCAGTTGCAGTATTTAATCAGAAATCGCGCCGGCTTCCACGCAGTGGCTATACGCTTATGTTTGTGAGGCACCTGATTGCTTACGCTTGGTTTTGCAAGATCCCTGCGTTCACTTGGATTTTTTTTTGCGCTCTTCTCAATTTAAGTCCGGGCTAAAAGATGTGGTGGCTA
Organism: Amblyomma americanum; assembly: GCF_052857255.1. Classification (NCBI taxonomy): domain Eukaryota; kingdom Metazoa; phylum Arthropoda; class Arachnida; order Ixodida; family Ixodidae; genus Amblyomma; species Amblyomma americanum. The sequence continues at coordinate 498,198,227 of NC_135497.1, forward strand.
TCATGTAAGCTTCTTCGGTGAATGTGGCACGGTTAAATCGTTTTTTATAGCCAAGTTGTAACAAGAAAAAAAGTTGGATTGCTGCTCTTGCTCCTGACGTACAGTTCTGAGCAGGCAAATAAGTGTTCTATAAACCTTCTGTGAACAAACAAATAAACCCTCGGGCCTCAGTCCCCAGCGGCTGCGGAGCAACAGACCACGGCGGCGATCAGTGTAGTGACGTAGCGGAGGGTGCTAAGAATTTTTGGCTCCGTACAGGCCACCATTGAGATCTGAACCTGGCAATGTTTAACGCTAGAACTTTAGCTAGTGAGGCTAGCTTAGCAAGGCTGTTCGAGGAACTAGCGGGAATTAAATGGGATATCATAAAGATTAGTGACGTTAGGAGGACCGGTGATGCGTATGCATTACTAAAGGTCGGACACATAAAGTGTCATCGTGGATTAGTGGATTGACGAGAACTAGGCGTGGGATACCTTATTAATCAGGCTATAGCTGGCTTCAAAGAGGAATTGTATAGTACTAATGAGAGGGTAGCAGCTATTGCAACTAGGCTCAATTAGATTTACAAGATGAAGTGGGTGCCGGCCTACGCCCCTACATCCAGCCATGATGACCAGACCGTTGAAAGCTTCTATGGAGACGTAAAATCGGCAATGAATAGAGTAAACACACACTATACATTACAGATGGGCGACTTCATGGCGAACGTGGGCATGATGCAGGCTGGCGACCAGGCGGTTGGCGACTATGGGATGGGTTCTAGGAATAGGCGGGGAGAGTTATTAGTCGAATTCGCAGATAGGAATAATTTACGGATCATGAATACCTTTTCCCGCAAACGAGAGAACAGGAAGACAGCCTGGGAGAGCCCTAGTGGTGAGACTAAAAATGAAATCGACTTCATACTATCAGCTCAACCTGGAATCGTTCAGAAAGTGACCGTCCTCTGAAAAGTGCGCTGTAGCGACCACGGAAATGTTAGGTCTCGAATTAGCATAGACTTGAAGAGGGAATGGAAGGAGCAAGGAAAGAGGAAGTCCATTTACGACTTAGCGGTACGAGGGAAAGCACAGAAATTCATGATATCGCTGCCGAACAGATATTCGGCTTTAACTGAGGAGGACGATCTTGATGTTCACACAATGAACGATAATCTGACAGCTATCGTTACCGAGTGCGCAGTAGAAGTAGATGGCAGGACAGTTCGAAAGCACACCGCCAAGCTGGTATCAGGTGACGAAGGATCTGATTAAGAAAAGCCAAAGCTAGAGGGACTCTATCCCTACCGACCGAATAAAACTGGCTGAGATATCGCAGTTAATAAACAAGCGAAGGGGAAGGGGGGGGGGGGGGGGGGGGACAGCCGTCATGAGGAAGTTTAATGTGAAGAGAAACGAGCACCCTCTAAAGAACCGAGGTAGCGTAAAACCGGTGAAGTGGAAACTACGCATAGGTGAAAACCAGATGTATGCGTTAAAAGACATTAGGGCAATGCCATTAGCAATAAGGATAAGATAGTCAAAGTACCCGAAGAGTTCTACACATATCTGTACAGTGGCCAATGTAATCATAACGTTACTGAGAGACAGTAGCCACAGAAATGCGTCATCCCGTCATTAAAGAAAGAGGAAGTAAAGAAAGTCTTAGGAGCAAAGGTAACGAGAAAAACATCTGGGGAGGATCCGGTAACAGCAAATATGTTGGAGGACGGAGAAGAGATCGTGCTAGAAAAACTAGCCACCCTGTATACGCAATGCCTTATGACCTCGACCGCACCAAAAGCTTGGAAGAATGCGAGCATTATCTTAATTCATAAGAAGAGAGACGCCCAGTTCTTGAAAAAACAGGCCGGATCAGCTTACTATAAGTAGCCAACAAGGTATTTAATAAGGTAATCGCTCATAGGGTCAGGGCAACCTTAGATCATCAGGCAGACTTGCGTAAAGGATATTCCGCACTTGATCATATTCGCACTATCAATCAGGTGATAGAGAAATGCCCAGAATATTACCAAACGCTATATATTCCCTTCATTGATTACGAGAAAGCATTCGACTCAGTTGGAACCTGAGCAGTCATACACGAATTGCGAGATCAAGTTATACAAGCGCCTTAGCTCAAAATACTGGAAGATCTATATAACAACTGCACCGCTACCATAGTCCGCAATAAAATTCAAATAAGTAAGGGCGTCAGGCAAGGAGACATGATCTCGCCAATGCTATTCACCGTCTACTGACAAGATGTATTCCGAGGGCTGAATTGGGAACAGTTGGGAATAAGAGTAAATGGAGAATATTTAAATAATCTGCAATTCGCAGATGACATTCCCTTGCTGAGTCACTCAGGAGGTGAACTGGAAATTTTGATCCATGGGTTCGACAGGAAGAGCAGAATGCTGCGTCCAAAAATTAGCATGCACAAAACCAAAGTAATGTTCAACTGTCTAGCGAGGGAACCGCAGTTCACAATTGCCAGCGAGGGGCTGGAATTGGTAAAGGAATACATTCCTTAGAGCAGGTAATGACAGCTGACGCGGATCATCAAAGGGAAATAACTGGAAAGACAAGAATGGGGTGGAGCGCATATGGCAGGTTATCTCAGATCATGTATGCCAGTTTACCAATATCCATCAAAAGAAAAATGTACAACAGCTGTATCTTACGCGTAATCACCTACGGGGCAGAAACGTGCAGGCTAACGAAAAGGGTTCAGCGCAATTTAAGGACAACGTAGCGAGCCATGGAAAGAAAAATTATAGGTGTAACGTTAAGAGACTGGATGCGGGCAGAGTGGGCGAGTGAACAAACGCAGGTTAATGACATCCTAGTTGAAATCAAGAGGAAGAAATTGGCACGGCATGTAATGCAAAGGCAAGATAACCGCGGCTCTTTAAGGGTAACGGAGTGGATTCCAAGAGAAGGCAAGTGTAGAAGGGGGCGGCAGAAGGTTAGGTGGGCGGATGAGATAAAGAAGTTTACAGGCAAAGAGTGAATGCAGCTGGCAAAGGAGAAGGTTAATGGAGAGACGTGGGAGAAGCCGTTGCCCCGCAGTGGGTGTAGCCAGGCAGATGATGATGATGATGAAATAAGTCTGTACCGGAATAGAATTCGTTGGATGCATGAGGCAGTGTACGAGTTGTTGCGCCCTGAAGTCCAGATTGATACGTTCCCTGCGACAGTGATTTCTGGAACCGTAATTCCTGTGCATTGCGCCCCATCAGTAGGTCTCGTTTGATTTTCTTGGGTGCGTCGTCACAATGCAGAAGTTTCCAGTGTGAAGCCAACTTCATGAAACCGCCGAGAAATGGGCAATAGCGACCTGGTGTATCAGCTTTTCTCAAGGTCATGAAAAATCTGAATTTTTCGGTTGTCTTCGCGTGTCTCGGTATTCGTTGTCGCACAAAATGAATACAAGACGTGACCCACCAGTGACTGGCGTGACATTGAATGCGACAAACCTTCAATAAAACGGAGAGCTGAGCTAGTTGGTACATTAGGAATAAAAGCGCTGAGACTGGGGACAAAAAAAAAAGAAGAAGAGAACAGGACCAGCGGACGCGCTAACGGCCAGAGGCCAATTGTACAGGCGTCTGCTTAGAGATTCGTTTATAAGCGCTTTAAATGCCTCTTCCCTCCCAGTAATATGCACAGTGTCCTACAGACAGGTTCTACTCGGGAGAATTGCTGTGTTTTAATGAAATTCTGCGATGTTCTATTAACCTTACTGCGTTCTCTCTTACACTCTGCAGGTGCCGGCCAAAACTGGCAACTCCGTCAGATTCAAGTGAAAGGTTCCTCGCCGTGGGCACAGCTACTCGAAATTGGCGCAACTTTCTCCGGGACCAGTCATCGGTCGATGAGCAGACCGACACAACTCACCCATTATTTTACCTTTGCCTTTTAAGTATGATTCGCTTGATGTGTGGATAGTGAATAAAAGTTTCTTAGCGCTGAAAAATGGGTCGATTTGTTACGCGTCCATTTCGTTTTTTTTTTCTTCACCACATAATGGTGGCGATGGTGTTAAAAGATGGCCAACGGTTACGCAGGTGTCTGGCGTTTCAAGAAGAAAGCGCTGCCAATTATTCGCAAGTGTGCAGTCTGTACACACGGATTCCATGGAATCTGAGCTTCTGCAGTGAAACGAAGAGTTTAGCGAGGTTGTGCATAGTTGAAAAAAAAAACCGCGCAGCAACAGAGACAAGAAAATACTGGACAGGCTGCTAGACGTGTTTCCTTCTGATCGCTTCACGACGTAACAAAAACAAAAACAAATGCCCCACACTGACAAATATAGCCTTATTATTGCTCACGGTATAATCATACTATGTTGTGTTTTCTTATCCCAGCGTGAACACCAACTGTCGATCCTGCGTATTAACATCGCATTCTATAGTACTCGAAAACACGAACTGCCGTATTCACACTGTCATTAAAATGTGCACCATCGGGAGCAAACGTAACAGAACCTCCTTCTTTTCAAGTTCCTTCCCTTGCAACTGTGCGTAGGGGCGCCACCGGGAAGAACTTCTGTCAGGCCCGTCTTTGTGAACGGGCCCACTGCGCCGGTCTCGCACCAGAGGTGTTTTGTCAGGTGGCGCCCCCATGCAGAGTGGCACGGGCCGAAACTTGTAGGGGAGGTGAGGGGGTCTCTTACCATAGAGTTTCTTGCTATTAATTGTAAGAAACTCAGTGTGCGTTACTTTTGCCCCCGATCATACCTATACCAAGCAGGCTGGGAACTCTAATCAGAGGAGACAGGAACGCTGCTCACAGGCCATGGATGCTTGAACCAATTGCACTGCCAAGAGTCTCGAACAAAGATGGCCAAATGCCATCTTTCTCATCTTGCCGCCCTTATTTATTACTCCAATAAATATCTTAATAAATCTTCAGCCCTCACTCACCCTCACCCTCAATTCGTGAAATGTGGCCGTCCTCCCTCACATCAACCGTTTTAACGTACTGCGTTCTGCTTCACCCCTGCCGAGCGGGCTGCACGTATCCTTCGAACGAGGGTCATGTGGGGGGGGGGGGAGGGGAGAAGGCATGTAAAGTAGGCACGCAAAGCACTCCCTGCAAGTCATGTTTGTTAGCAGAGCTTCGGAATGTGTGTCCATGGTCACGCTGCTTGTGATCCTCCTCTCCCCAGACCACTTAGTGAAGCCCGACGCCCCCTTGCTGGGGTGGGGGGAATTGCTTGTTTGAAAATGCTTTTTTTTTGTTCAGTAGCTTTATTCCCCTCAGAAGCCTTGCAGTGGACAAGATCCGCGACCTTTGAATGCTTATGCTTTCGCCTGGGACGCCTGTCGCCGCTTCTCGGTGCCTTGAGTTCTTTATGCCGAGCCCCAGACTCGGTGGCATGCGCCAGAGGACATGGCCACATCAGCGCGACTCCCGAGGCAACCTGCGCGGGGCTGTACGCATCGCGGCCTGGCGAGCTTCGCAACTGCTGTTCGACTACATGGGCTGAGCTGTTTCTCAGGACCGACTCCCGGTGCCGCTGAGGATAACGTGGCCCCGGAAGTTAGCTGCATTGCACTTTTGCTGACACCCAATTGTGCGCGTTCCGAACCGTTGTGGCAGCGCGGAAGTATGAATGCAGCTTTTACCATGTGTAAGATTGAAATGCTGCGTACTTGCACAGTGTATAGGAGCCCCTTGTTGAAACTTTTTATATTAAAACTTCTTTCGCCCACTTGCGTGAGTTTCCAGCGTTTTGCCGCACCTCCGGCCTTAAACACACTTAGGCGACATTTCCGAGGATGTTACAGTTTGAAAACTCTAAATATGCGACATTAAATAGTGTCTCAGGTGTAGTATTTTCTAACTGTAACGTCCTCGGTAATTTCCTGTAAGTGTGGTTAAAGATATAGAGACGCATGTATAGTGCATTCTAACTGTAACGTTCTCGGTATTGTCCTGTAAGCGTGGTTAAAGTTATAGAGACACATGTATAGTGTCTTCTAACTATAACGTTCTCGGTAAAGTTGTGTAAGTGTGTTTAAGAGCTGGAGCTAAGGCAAAATGCTAGAAGCTCATTGATGCATGCTAGCGCAAGCAGTTGTGTGCTGTGTTTGTGCCCTGCGGCATTTTATAATTTTTTGTCCGCTGAAAACGAAAATCTGATTCAAGAAGATCGGAAATACGCGCAAAAAGCTGTTTTTCTAGAATACAACGCGCCGCATCGCCTACGGGCGCTGAGCGAACGCCGTTGTTTCCCGCGAATGGCCGGGTCCGTCGTGGCATCATCCACGGGGATCTCCGGTCATCACCGACGGCGTTGCTGACCGTTGCTAATTTCTAGTAGCTCATCCCACGGCGAGGAAAGTTTCACTTGAATCAGACGGGGTCCCCAGTTTTGCACGGGACCTGCAGAGTATAAGAGAGCACGCAGTAAAGTTAATACAACATCGCAGAATTTCACTAAAACACAGGAATTCCCCGAGTTGAAGCTGTCTGTAGGACACTGTACCTATTACTGGGAGGGAAGGGGGCAGTTAAAGCGCTTATCAATGAATCTGTAAGCAGACGCCTGCACAATTGGCCTCTGGCCGTTAGCGCGTCCACCGGTCCTGTCTTCTTTTTTCTTTGTCACCCGTCTCAGCGCTGTTAATTCTAATGTATCAACTAGCTCAGTTCTCCGTTTTATTGAAGCTTTATCGCATTCAATGTGACGCCAGTCACTGGTGGGTCACGTCTTGTATTCATTTGGTGCGACAACGAATACCGAGTCACGCGAAAACAACCGAAAGATTCAGATTTTTTAATGAGCTTAAGAAAAGTTGATACACCTGGTCCCTATTGCCCATTTCTCGGCTGTTCCATGAAGTTGGCTTCACCCTGGAAACATTTTCATTATGACGACGCACCCAAGAAAATGAAACGAGACCCGCCGATGGGGCGCAATGCACAGGGATTAGGGTTCCAGAAATCACTGTCGCAGGGAACGTATCGATCTGGACTTCAGGCGCAACAACTCGTACACTGCCTCATGAATCCAACGAATTCTATTCCGGTACAGACTAATTTCATCATCATCATCATCCGCCTGGCTACACCCACTGCGGGGGCAACGGCTTCTCCCACGTCTCTTTAATTAACCCGGTCCTTTGCCGGCTGCATTCACTGTTTGTCAGCAAACTTCTTAATCTCATCCGCCCACCTAACCTTCTGCCGCCGCCTGCTACGCTTGCCTGGTCTTGGAATCCACTCCGTTACCCTTAAGGACCAGCAGTTATTTTGCCTTCGCATTACATGCCCAGCCCATTTCTTGCTCTTGATTTCAACTAGGATGTTATTAACCCGCATTTGTTCACTCACACACTTCCGGCCTCTTAACGTTACACTTATCATTTTTCTTTCCATGGCTCGCTACGTTGTCCTTAACTTGAGCTGAACCCTTTCGTTAGCCTCCACGATTATGCCCCGTAGGCTAACACGCTTAAGATACAGCTTTTGTACATTTTTTCTTTTGAGGGATATTGGTAAACTGCCATTCATTATCTGAGAAAATCTGCCATATGCGCTCCACCCCATTCTTGTCTTTCCAGTTATTGCCGTTTCATGATCCGCGACAGCTGTCATTACCTGCTCTAAGGAATGTATTCCTTTACGAATTCCAGCCCCTCACTGCCAATTGTGGACTGCGGTTCCCTCGCTAGACTGTTGAACATTACTTTGGTTTCGTGCGTGCTAATTTTTGGACCAGCGTTCTGCTCTTCCTGTCGAGCCCATGATCATGATTTACAGTTCACCTCCTGAGTGACTCAGCAAGGGAATGTCATCTGCGAATGGCAGATTATTTAAGTATTCTCCATTTACTCTTATTCCCAACAGTTCCCAACTCAGCCCTCGGAATGTCTCCTGTAAGTAGGCGGTGAATAGCATTGGCGAGATCGTGTCTCTTTGCCTGACGACCTTCCTTATTGAAAATTTTTTGCGGACTATGGCAGCGGTGCAGTTGCTATATATATCTTCCAGTATTTTGAACTATGGCACTTGTATAACTTGATTTCACAATTCGTGTATGGCTGCTAGGGTTCCAAGTGAGTCGAATGCTTTCTCGTAATCAATGAAGGCAATATATAGAGTTTGGTTATATTCTGGGCATATCTCTATCACCTGGTTGATAGTGCGGATATGTTAATTTGCGGAATATCCTTTACGCAAGTCTGCCTGATGATATAAGGTTGCCCTGCCTCTATTAGCGATTACCTTATTAAATACCTTGTAGGCTACGGACAGTAAGCTGATACGGCCTGTAATTTTTCAAGAGCTTGGCGTCTCTTTTCTTATGCATTAAGATAATGTTCGCATTCTTCCAAGCTTCTGGTACGGTCGAGATCATAAGGCATTGCGTATACAGGGTGGCTAGTTTTTTCTAGCACGATCTCTTCTCCGTCCATCAACATATTTGCTGCTACCGGATCCTCCCCAGATGCTTTTCTCGTTTCCATTGCTGCTAAGACTTTGTTAACTTCCTCTTTCTTTAATGGGGGGATGACGAATTTCTGTGGCTACTGTCTCTCTCATTAACGTTATGATTACATTGGCCACTGTACATATTTTTGTAGAACTCTTCGGCTACTTTAACTAGCTTACCCATATTGCTAATGACATTGCCCTCCATGTCATTTAACGCATGCATCTGGTTTTTACCTATGCCTAGTTTCCTCTTCCCCGCTTTCAGGCTGCCTTCTTTCTTTAGAGCATGCTCCATTCTCTCCATATTAAACTTTCTCAGTCGGCTCCCCCCCCCCCCCCCCCGCCCCCCTGCGCTTATTTATTAACTGCGATAGCTCTGCCAGTTCTTTTCTGACGGTACGGTTAGACGCCCTCATGCTTTGGCGTTTCTTACTCAGATCTTTTGTCACGTGAGATAGCTTGCCGGTGTGCTTTCGAACCAACCTTGCGCCTACATCTACTGCGCATGAGATTACCGTTCATTGTATAAATATCAAGATCGTCTTCCTCAGTTAAAGCCGAATATCTGTTCGGCAGCGATATTCTGAATTTCTGTGCTTTCCCTCTTACCGCTAAGTCGTTAATGTACTTCCTCTTCCCTGGCTCCGTCCATTCCCTCTTCAAGTGTAAGCTAATTCGAGACCTAACCATTCTGTGGTCGATACAGCGCACTTTTCCGAGGACGGTCACTTTCTGAACGATGCCAGGTTGAGCTCATAGTTTGAAGTCGATTTAATTCCCAGTCTCACCAATGGGGCTATCCCAGGCCCACTTCCTGTTCTCTCATTTGCGGAAGAAGGTATTAATGATCCGTAAATTATTGCTATCTGCGAATTCGATTAATAACTCTGCCCGCCTATTCCTAGAACCTATCCCACAGTCACCTACCGCCTGGTCTCCAGCCTGCATCATGCCCACGTTCGCCATGAAGTCGCCCATCTGTACAGTATACTGTGATTTTACTTTATTCATTGCCGATTTTTCGCCTCCATAGAAGCTTTCAACGGTCTGGTTATCATGGCTGGATGTAGGCGCGAAGGTCTGCACCCATTTCATCTTGAACTCCAATTGAGCCTAGCTGCAATAGCTGCTACCTTCTCATTATTATTATACAATTCCTCTATGCAGCCTGATTAATAAGGTATTCCTCCCCTAGTTCTCGTCAAACACATTAAGTGTCCGACCTTTAGTATTGTATACGCCTCACCTGTCCTCCTAACTTCACTAATTCCTATAACATCCCATTTAATTCCCGCTTTCCCTCGAACAACACTGATAGGATAGCCTCACTAGGTAAAACTCAAGCGTTAAGCGTTGCCAGCTTCAGATTTGAATGGCGCCCTGTCCGGAGCCAGAAATTCTTAGCAGCCTCCGCTGCGTCACTGCACTGACCGCCGCCGTGGTCAGTTGCTCCGCAGCCTCTGGGGACTGAGGGCCGAGGATGTATTGGTTTGTTCATAAAAGGTTTATTGAAGATTTATTTGCCTGCTCCCAGCTGTGCGTCAGGTGCAAGAGCAGCAATTCAAGTTTTTTTCTTGTTACAACTAGGCTATAGAAAACGGTTTAACTGTGCCACATTCACCGAAGAAGCTTGCACAACAGACACCACATATTTTAGCTCGGACTTAAAATGAGAACACGGAAAAAAAATTCCAAGTGAACGTCAAAAACTTGCAAAACGAAGCGTAAGCAATCAGGTGCCACACACATAAAAGCATATAGCAACTGCGTGTAATACGGTGCAATTTCTGATTAAATACTGCAACAGCAAACAAATACATCTCAAAATCTAAACGATAACGCACGCTTGCACCAATCGAAGCGCTCGCCTTTAGCTGGACCTTGTTCCGTCAATTGACCCCCTTGGACGGAGGGGTAGCTATACTTGTCCCTTGTGCCCCTGTGTCCAAGTCAGGCCGTGCTAGGTGCTGCCGAGGATTTGGGACTTTCTTGGGTGCCGCCGAACCACCACCTTTCGCTCGGGAGGCGTTCCTCAGCTCCTTCAAAGGGGAGAGGCCTGTGTCGCCGTCAAACTTCGGTTTTAAGGGCTTGCGGGCCTCCGACATGGAGTCATCCACCTTCTCCATTATCTTCTCGAATCGATCCTTCCGCGACGGAGAAATCGGCGGTAAATACAGGTTGCCCGCTCCTGTCGCCGCCTTCAGAGGATTGGTCGCGGACTAAGAGGGCTTGCTGGTGCTCGTCGACTGCTTGCTTCCTACTGCATTACTGCTTCTCCTGCTGATATCGCTGTGGTCGGCTTGCGGTGGTCGGCGTATGTCTTCTTGACTTCAGTATGAAGACCGAAGGATCACCAGGGCGTTGCTGTACACGAGGTGATCTTGCTGAAGGCTGCTCCTTTTAGCGCTGTGCACCCAGCGCACGAGCTTTTCTAAGACACATGCAGCGCCGCGTAGTATCTGATAACCTTTTACGTTCTTTATCTCATCCTTTGATTAAGGTCGTTGAGCGGCTATTACTATAATGATTACGTTGCTCCAGAAAAAGAATATCCCATGTTGGCGACTTGCCAACACTTGTGTGAAGACGTTGCAATGTTCAAAAAGAAACAAAAATTGAAGCTGGACCCAATTTAATTTCTAGTTTTTTTCTTGCTTGTAAAAGAAGTGTTCAGAAAATTACCTCCTTGCGCATACGCACAGTGGCTCATTTTTTGGGAAACAATGATGTGCACCTTTCAAGACGAGCACCTCGAGCCATTGTTAAGAAGAAAAAAATGATGTAACGGACAATTAATCCCGCCTTAAGGGTACTGCCCGATAGCGTTAATGGGCTAATGCCCATATATGCAGAAATGCAATCCTCTACAGAACATTCGTAGATACCTCGAAGTCCTCATAGCCCTCCTGGCGAAGTTGCGAATCGGTAAATTAAGTTATGCTTCAGTGCCCTGCGCATTGTTGGAGCTTGTTCAACCCAGGTTGACCGCGAAGAACAACCTGTCGCGACCAATAATTAGTTTTTCTGCCACCAGCCATGGTTCGCAGTTGACTCCCAATTGTGGTTGTCTGGTTGTGAGGACGCCACAAGGTCACGCGCCCCATGTGATTCTCCTGCCAACGACAACAACGCCGGAGTTTCTGCGACACGAGCTCCTAAACGCTCACGCATTCGCATGGCGTCTGAACAAGGACAGATTAGATTCAAGGGGGGGGGGGGGGGGGGACTACTGCCCCCCCTCTTCTAAGCGAGAAATTTTCCGCAGGCAAACGGCGTCGTCCCGGCACCCCCTTCCTTTTGTAGCTATAGCTCCACTGCGCTGGCACTTCGACGCGTCAGCGTGGCACCCCTTAAGCTGCGTGGCCGCCCTTTATCTCCGTGGCGGCGCCGTGGCTGGTCACGTGGTTGGTCACGTGATGCGGAGCTGCTGCTGTGGCTGGCGGCGCGGCTCTCGGCGATACCGAGTGTGGGGATGGGGGAGTGGGGAGGAGAGACAGGGGGAGAGAGTGAATCCACGTCCAGGGGAGACGATGAAAAATAAACGCCCAGCATATTGGAGCGGCGAAAGACTGAGTTGCAATTCTACTGAGCCAGTTGCACTAGGCCAGATGAAGCTCTCGCGTCATTCAAGGTTTAACCATAGCTAAACCACAGCGTGAAGTATTGCTCTCGCACTTAAGAGAAGCAACCTATGTGGAAGCAACCACATAGGTGGAAGACATCGCCGAGGTCACGTGGCCTTGTGACATATTGGCAACCAGCCCACCGTGTCATATGGCAGCTCAATTAATTATTGGTGGCGTCAGGTTGCTTGAAACCTGCGTCGCAGAAGCTCTACCGGTGGCAGCACCTGCCATCGCAAGGAAATGGCGCATGGCCTAACAACTGCACCACTCTGTCAGGACTTGCATGGGGACTCCCAGGGATACGTGAATGTTAAGTAGGGAATCACCAATGCTGCATATATGGGCATCATCCCATTAACGGTATCGCTTCATACCCTTAAAACGGAGCGTAATTGTCTTCTGAATTTTTTTTTTTTTTGCTGCTAATCGCAATCAGTCGGAATTCACTTATGCTGCGGTTACACCAGCTTTTGCTGAATACACCTGCAATTCTAATGCGGCAGGGTTCAAGGCCTCGTTGTCAAGAAATTCCGGCGGCAAGATCACGAGCATGACTCTAGCAGGGTGGTACCAGAGAGCAACCTATAGTTAGATACAACTTAAAGGGCGCCTGAAAAGGGTGTTTGAGGTTGTCTCTAAAATGCCCGTATTATGTAGAGTACAGGCCAACGAGCGTTCATGCCGCATACGAGAATTCATGAGCGAGTCGATAATTTACAACACAATCTTTAAAACTGTGACTTCCGCGACTAGCGGCCGCCTGTGGTGCTGGGCTTTCGCTCGTATCCGCGCTCGTTACGTCATGCAGCGCTCGTTACGGCAGCATCGGACTGCAGCCGTTTCACTGGAAACGCGGGTCGCTTGTGTTTTTCCTCGTGATGGTATTTTCGGCTCGCGCCAATTTCGCCTGGCCTGGCCGCAGCTATGCTCTCGTGTTATTCCTGGCTGCTGTGTACTTAACTGCAGTAAAAGGCGTAAGGACGGCTTCGCCGTTTTTATGATCTCGCAAGGGAAGCGCGATCGCTTGCGGATGAAGTAGTGCTTCACAACACTGGCAGAAAGGACTTCATTTCGACGACGAACAGCGTAGCAGCACTGTAGCTACTGATTTGTTCTGTGAACAGCACGCTAATGAATACATGAGCTTGAACACACCTTTCCAGAACATGTTAGAAGGCTTCTTTTTTACAGAAACCCAAACAATGCCTTGCAGAGGAGTTATTTCCAGCTTGTTCTCTGATATCCGCATGCCTCAAGCGAAGTAAAGGTATTATGAGCGCTAGCTACTCCACGTTGTACATCTCATATTGCTACATTTGCCTCGAATACCGCTGCCATTGATTAGTGGGTGGTGATTGCAGTTTAATTCCTATTGGCTGAGGTACAGACTCTGTTGACAGATTTGCATAGTGTTCGCGGATGCTTTGAATTGACATCTGCTACTATGTAGTGAACCGAGCCTTCGACTCGCGTTGTGAAAATATTTCTGTCCGTTTTTTGCAGCGATAGCACTAATCCAGAGGCTGCTACCCCGAGTAAAATCTTGTCTTGCTTATCTGTAAAACAACTGCTTAACTGCGGTTGCATAGGCACACTATAACATTTAGACAAGCATAGTGATGAGACTCTGCCTATACATGATAGACACTTCCTGAGTCCGTCATGACCCGACAATGACTTGGACTTTGGTGGTCCGGGCTACCCTCAAAGTTCGACAAGATCGACCCAAAAATTGACCTTGGCCAAATGACGCCAAAATTGGTATGCAACTATGATGGACCACACCCCAAATTTGGTCGCACCCAAATTTGGCCCGGGTCACTGCCTAATTTCCGTCGTCAGTGCGCTGTGGCCTGCATTTCATGTCCACTCCTTCATTAGTCATTTTTTACTCGTAAGGGCTCGGTAAATAGGTGTCACTACTTAGTCCATTACTACCTGCACTTCGAGCATACTGCCAATGTGATTGCATTCAGATAGTTTTTAGCCATTTAGTGCACTAATTACTTCTAACTTTTTAACATCGATAATTAGGTGCTACTATTTAGATTTGATGACCTCCATTTCAGGTACTGTTCATTTGATTACATTTGGAACATTTTCTAAATTTAATTCACTAATTAATTCTTACTAATAAGGGGTTGGTAATTAGGTAATATTATTTGGTCCTTTATTACGGAGCATTTTTAGCCGATTTATTCACTGATTAATGGTAACCCAAGTACTAGCAATTTCATTAAGGTTCAGTGCATTTTTGGCATTTTGGCCGTTTTTACACATAAATTACACTTAAGAAATTAACAACCGCTAATTAGCACTCAATTCTCAGTCACTCTTTACTTATGCAATGTTAATCAGCACTGGTGTTATGCTTCTCTCCTATGCATCACACCACACTCGCGATGGTACCACCGCACTCAACCAACTCAATCGGACGCAGTGCGCCTGTTTTTCCACTCAACGGTCCAATTAACGACTTCGCCTTGAAATTCTGCAGGGCATGTGTGGCAGCTCCTATTATTGCCGTCGATGGGTGGTTGCCGGTGCCGCTGGCACTGTCCCATGCGCCACTCTGTCATATGGTTCAGGTGCCATTCACTACAGCCACGTTCGCATTAAGAAACCGAACACTTGGTCTTCAATCAATCAATCAATCAATTTATTTAGCATTTCTTTCAGTACAGAAATAAATGCAAGGATAAGAACAAAAAGCTGCTTCTCGAGCAGCTTGACAACGGTTCTTACCCCTTGTTTTCTCTTGACAACGGATAACAGCAGAAATAATACAAAGCTGCGATTAAAATTGTACGAAGATAAGAGCATGCAGTATACATAGAAATTGTAAACACAAAATATATAGAAACACAAAATACATAATATAGATAGTAATTCCAAACACAAAATGCCGCATATTAGTAAAAAGTAATAATACCGGTTCAATGTAACTGTTAGACATGGATTCAATAAGAAGAATACTAATACTTAATCACCAATATTTTGCACACTGAAGAACATCTAACGGCGAAATTGACGTATGGCTATACAGGACTACAAACATTTCCTGCTACATTTGCAGGCATAGAAGCGCAGACCACAGTTTTACGACACACAGCTGTAATGCAGCCACCATTGGAAATACGTGCACAAAAGGCTGCAATAATAAAACAAGATTTCAAAACATTTATGTTACCTTCCTAAATTGTAAGTGAACAAACGCTTAAGGTGTTGTTTCGATAGTGTGTGCATGTCCGTGTTTGAATTATGATAGTTGTTAAGTAAAGTAGGCATAATGTATTGTAGTCTGTTCTGACCATGATTCGTGCGGGAAAACGGCACCAACCATACTTCTCTTGTTCTTATATTGTACGGTACCTCGGGTGGTTTTGTTAAATTGCATAATCGTAGAAAAGGCATCCGAATAAATTTCAGGGAATATTTGTATTTTAATAGGGCATTCAGCTCGTACATATGTGTCACAGGAACAACACCAAGTAAGGGGAACAGTCACTTGTGTGAGCGTCGTATGGAGCATCTGCTATGTGACGGAGAGCTCTTTTTTGTAAAAGAAGGAGTTTGTTGATGTTCGTTAGTGATGTAGTTCTCCATACAAGATTACAATAGTTTAGGTGACGATTGAAAATAGCATTATAAAGTAGCAGCTTTATTTTAAGTGGAAGAACTTGTCTAAATCGGCAAAGTATCCCGCAAGCTCTGGCCAGACATTTAATCACACAGTCTACATGGATATCCTAGATCAAGTTCTCGTGAAAGGTGACACCGAGCGTTTTCACTTCTTTTGTTATTTCTATCTTCTCAGATCCTAAATAGAGATTAAGATAACGGTCAACAAATTTTTGTGATGGCGAGAAAATGACAGCCTTTGTTTTTTTATTGTTTATTGCTAAAGATTTAATTTTGCTCCATTCTGACAATTTATTCAGGGTAATATTTCCTAATTTCTCGAGTTCCGTCGTATCGTCACATTGAATGAAAAAGCTCGTGTCATCTGCATAAATTACCAAAGAGGCTTCTGAGGATACCCGTGTTATATCATTAATGTATATATTGAAGAGTACCGGTCCGAGGACACTGCCCTGTGGTACTCCGCATGTTATGCTTCGTAATGTGGACTGCTCTTCTCCGATAGAAACGCATTGTTTTCTGTTTTCTAAATAAGATCTTAGGAGAGCAAGAACAATGCCACGAAAACCGTAGTGCTCTAATTTAGCGAAAAGAATTTGATGACTAATTCTGTCGAAAGCCTTTGAAAAGTCAACGTAAACACCTAATGTTATTTTTCTTTCTTCGAATCCTTTGATAATGAAATCTTTTTTGGTTAGAAGAGCCAGTTCCGTAGACAGATTTTGGCGGAAACCAAACTGGCGCTCCGACAAAACATTATGCTTATTACAAAATGACATAATCCTTTTACAGATGACTTTTTCAAATCCCTTTGAGATAACTGGCAGCACCGAAACTGGGCGGTAGTTCGAAAGCTCATTTTTGTTTCCAGATTTGTACAGGACAGTTACTTTAGCCCTCTGCATGTTCACTGGAAAGACACCAGTGGCTAGACAAACATTGAAAATATGGGCAATAACATCTTCCAGGAGGTCGACAACAAACTTAATAGGCCTGATTTCCAGCCCGTCTATATCTCGTGCTTTGCTGTTTTTGCAGGACATAAAAACTGAGTGAGTTTCCTGTGGTGTAATAGGTTCAAAAAAAGCAGAGTTTGCATTAGGTGCACCTAAAAAGAGTTTTGCATTTTCATTATAGTTGCTATTTGCAAGAGTTGTGAGGTATTCGTTAAAATGAGATGCTAATTGCATACCAGTTAATTGCTGATCGTTGATCGTGATTTGCAGACTATCATTCTGTTTAGTACCTGGTTTCAATAAATGATTTATTTCACGCCATATGAGGTCACTGCGGCCAGATGCCTCATTAAAAACATGTTCGTAGTAATCTTTCTTAGATTTCCGCAAGAACTTCGTGACTTTATTTCTGTATTTTTTAAAAGCAGAAAAGTCTGCGGGATTTCTAGTTTTCACGAAATGAAAGTACATTTCATCTTTTTCGCGTATCATTTCGAGGCACTCATCTGTGAGCCATGGTTTGCGAATTTTTTTTGAACTCTTTACTCTTTTCACATGAAAACAACTATCGTAAACATTCTTAAGGACAGTCATAAACGTGTCATATGCTAGATTTCCATCTGTGCATTCATATACAGAGGTCCAGTTTGTGCATTCCACCCGACTTCGAAAAAAATTGAGAGTTTTCAGGTTAATATTTCGTGAAAGAAAAGAAATTGGGGGATTGGCACAGGTTTTCAAAACACCATTTTGTTTGCAGATCAGACAAATTGGCAAATGATCACTTAGCTGTGCAGCAACGACACCTGATTTGGCGCACTCCGTTGTTTTGTTTGTGATAAGCAAGTCATGAAGACTTTCAGAACAGGAGGTGATGCGTGTGGGTTCTGTTATAACGTTAGTGCAGTGAAAGGAATCTAGAAGTGTTTGAAACTCATGGGAGCTGGAAGTGTCTTCAAGCAAATTTATGTTACAGTCGCCACCAATAATGAGATTCAATTGATTGGAACATGTAAAGCTTAATAACTTAGCTAGAAACGTGAAAAAGAGGTCAGGTTTACCGTCCGGTGGGCGGTATATAACGGAAAAAACAGTGCTTTGGCTTTGTAGTGTTAACACTTCATAATCAGCTGTCACGGCGGAGAATTCGGAGAGCATATTGCAAGTAAGGCGGTTGGAGACAAGTTGCAATACGCCGCCACCTCGGCGTCGGCATCTGTTTAAGTAGAAGCTGTTGAAGCCATCCATGCTAAGTACGTCTTCTTGTGAAGTGTACCAGATTTCTGTTACCATGATGACGTCAAATTTGAAACTAAAGCTGTTAAAGAAAGCTGTCAATTCGTCATTCTTATTTTTTGCAGACTGCGCATTGCAGTGCAAAAAAACTAAGATAGCCATTTTTGTTTGGTAGTGTGACATCGCGTGTTGCGGTCATCGTGAAAATCATTAAGATAAGCTAGCACATTTGAGGGTGGCACTTCAAGATATCTTTGCTAAGTCAGCTTCGCATGTGATTGGGACGACAGTGGAAGTTTCTGTTTTCCGCGCAAAAATTTTTCCGCCCTTCGACCAGGCAAATTTCCAGCCCATTCCCTTTTTCTTTCTTATAGCTTCTCCGAGCAGTTTTTTCAGTTGCGGGCACAGGTGCTCATTTACAAACACTGATTGGGTGGGGGAAAATCCCAAGTCTTCAGTCGTGAACCTCGTCTTTTTTGCCTTCTCGACAACCGCATCCCGTTTTGCTCTGCGGTTGAAAGCCACAACAATGTTTTGGCCCTCAGATGGATTCCATGCACGTACGCGATGGCATGCCTCAACATCCTCCTGTGTTATTGGCTCACCAAGAGTGTCGCCAACTTTGCCAATTATATCAATCAAGTTTTCATTTTTGTTTAGTGGTATTCCCTTGATTTCTATATTTCTGTTTCTTGAATACTCTGCACTCGCGACTATTTTATCATAAGGCCTGCCAAACATAACACAGTCTATATGTGCGCACGGACTGAGCAAACCTTAACACAGATGGGTATTGCCAGCGATAAAACTACGTTCGATACACGCAACTAAAGACCTTATTTAGTGACACAGAAATTTTATGAAGCTTAAAATGCACACAAAAACATTGTTTCGCATTTGAATGTCCAATTCAGACGGAATAAACAGAAACGAAAACTACACTCAACGTAACTCTCATCATTAGCAAAAAGCACCATTTGTGAACATTTGTTAACTGAGTGAGGGCCCCAGCCGGCCCCTAAACACGCCAGCATGGACGAGAAAACATGCCGTGTGCTGCGTTGGGAGCCGGCGCCCGAGGAGAAACGAGGTGGAAAGCGCCGCACGGAGGAGAGTGTCGCTTCTTCATGTTATCACGGGACTTTAAAGCGAGGGGCTGGCGGAGGAGCGCCGACATTACAGCCTGCAAAAAAGTGACGAGAGAGCGGAAAAGGCGCGAAGGCACGGAAATTAAAATTTTGACTACAGTAAACGCAGCTTTTACAAAACCGATTTAAGAAATTCTTGATGGAAGATATTTGTGAAGCAGTGTCCTTTTGCATGCTATGAAGATTGCATCTTTTTTGAGAGCCCCTTTCACAGGCCCTTTAAATCTGCAGTGAAGCTCTCCACACATTCAGGAGCGCCGCACCAAATTCATCCAGAACAAAAAAGTAGTTAGTTGTTAAAACTATTGTATATGCCTAAAAGGAAGCTAACCACCAGAAAAAATTGTGATATGTACAATTTCTATATCTGGCTTCTTTAATAAAGCCAAACATTAAAAGCTTACGTTTATTGTTGTGATTGCCTAGCGGAGTAATAATACAGGATGGCACGGAGAGTGGCGCTCGTGTGAGCAACTGCTGTTTTTTTAAGGCGTATCCTACTATAGGGGGAATTCACCTACGTCAGCAAACCGACACCAGCTGGAATTAGCGGCCATTTTGTGATGCAGCTCGCGTTCTCCCGTGCTACCCGTACCGCCGTACGCAGTGTCAGTGACGCATTGCTAACACTTGTAACCGAGTTTCCATGGGGTTTTGCGCAACCATTAGTTGCAGTAGTCACACTCAAATGAAGAAGATTAGGAACCAGGAAGCGGACCTTCGGTTCTTCAAGGTGCCGAAGTGCGCGTGAACGAATGTGGGAAGCACGGCGGTTGTCGGAAAGATGCCGGCGCGAATGGCTAGCGCGCATCAAGAGGGACCTTCATTCGGACGTCGACAAGTACCAAGTTTATTCACGGCACTTCATTTCAGGTAATCGTAATCATTTTTTTTTTTTTGGGGGGGGGGGGGGGGGGGCTCATGACGCCGTCGGAGGAGGACGCTTTTTTTTCGGAGCTCTAGTGACTATGTCCGAAGCCAAGTGCTTTTTGGTGTTTGCGCTTGTACATGCGGTCGGACGGTAGTTTTAAAACGAATTAAGGGTAATAAGGCTAGCGGAAGTGTGTGTGCCGAAAGTTTTTATGTAGGAATTTTGGCAGGCTTTTACGTTGCGTAGTAACAAAGGTTTTGGTGTAAGAATTTTGGCGGGCTTTTACGTTGCGTAGTCGGCCGGACGATGGGTCGGCAAGCTAGGAAAGTCAAGGTGGACGGGGACGGGGAGTTATTGCAATGCCAGGAATGCGACCATTGGTGCTATTTAGGCGAGACAAAGTTCATGAGCTTAGCCGAGGCAGATGGGGCTAGCTTTGCGTGCAAGATATGTAAGCCTTTTCGTGAGGCCATTCAGACGTTGAAAGCGAAATGGGCAGCTACGATTAAGGAACTCAAAGGGGACCTGAAGGTGGAACGAGGGAACGGATTAAGTTAGCAACTAGGTCGCCGACACGCTTAAGAGGGAGGTGGCTAACGCCGACCTGTTGGAGCGAATTGTGGGCGAGCTAAAGGAGGAGCGGGAAAAGCGGGCTCAGCTAGATGAGCAGGTAGAAGCGCTCTGGTCGCGGCCGGCAGGGTACCCCGGTTAGGAGCAGTGTCAGGTGGGGACGAGGCTCGTCGATCCTACAGTGCTGTAGCGCAGCAGGCTTTGAGTGGGGAAAAGAGATAGGTAAAAACTCGCGACAGTAGCGTTCGGCGGCGGGAGCGACAGGTAGTGCGATCCGGAGGGCAACAGTCGCAGTTAGGAAGCGAACGGTTAGAGCGAAGGAGGTTTCGGTTAGTCGGGGACTCGAACGTAGCGAGGGTTGAGGGTGGCGTTTTGTCGACAGTGAACGTGAAAAGGCGGATGCAGGTGGAGGCCCAGTCAGGGAAGTGCACGGTATATGCAATGGCCAAAGCCCAGGAGGTGGTAGGGGGCAATATAGATGGCGAACACCTTGTTGTTGTTCATGCTGGTATCAACGATGTGTTGAAGGGGAGGAGCCAGAATATCTAGAAGTAGTTAGAATTGGGGATGCGCAGGCTTAGAGATGTCTCTGAGAGTGTGCATGTGACTATATGCACAATCCCAGTGGTCTATAGGCCGGTTAGCGAAACGGAAAGGAGGATCGTTGAGGGTAATCGTGTAACTAAGTTAATGAGTCGATGACTAAGATACGGGGTAATGGAAGTTAACAGGGAAGTGTACGAGGTCAAGCTCCACCCTTTTGCACAGGATGGCATTCATTACGCTGGTACCACTGGCAAGAGGGTGGGTAGTAGGATAGGTCGCCAGGCAACAGCTTTTTTGGGGTACCCAGAGCTCTGAGGGAACCAATGTAGAGAAGAAAGAAGCAAGATCAAAGAGACGATGGAACCATAGGAAAAGGAAGAGAGACAAGTGCCAGGGTCAACTTAATTCAGATATATGTTTTATTAACATGCAAGCTGGAAGCAATAGACTGAAAAAGGAAGAAATAGAAGAGCAGTTAGGGCAGGAGGAATTAATGGTATATGGTTTAGTGGAAATGCATCTTAGAGACTTGGGGCAACCACCCTGTAACCCAGACTACGCATGGAAATATTGCAATAGAACAGAGGACAGCAGAAAGGGGGGGGGGGGTGGAATTGGGGCATTCATTCATAAAAGTAGGAATTTTCAAAGGGTTAAACTGGGATGGAAGGAACATTTATGGCGAAAAGGAAAGGTGTCAGGGGAGCAAACACTCCTTGGTTTTGTATACCTTTGGACAGGAGCTAATGCCAAAGAGTAAAACAGGAAAATGTTAGAATGTATCGCAAGCGACATTGATGAGCTAGGAGAACAGGGCGAGATAATTATATTAGGCGACATGAACGCGCATATAGAAGACCTGGATGGGTGCAGATTCGACAGGAAGCATGCTGCAGGACATGCGTGACAGGCATGATTTAGATGTTTGCAACAGTACCGAGAAGTGTGAAGGGCTCATAATACGGGAGGCAAGGAGTCTTCCCTCGACGATAGATTATGCACTAATCTCACAGAGGATGTATAATAGATTGGGGGTGATGAGCAAAGATGTACATGGTTCCAGAAGTCTAGGTAGTGACCACAAGCGTATCAAGTTGAGTTTCAGAAGAGGAACCAATGTAGGACTGAAGTGAGATGAGCAATCAGAGGGAATATTTACTCAGAAAAGCAATTGGAAGCAGCACCCAAACAAATTGAGAAAGTAATTTTTGAGGATAGTGAAACAGAATAGACTTATACCAAATTAACTCGATTACTGGTGCTAGAGCTAGCTAAGGTGAGAGTAGAGCTTAAAGGGAAAAGACGCGAACCCAAGAGTTGGTGGGATGAGAAGGTCAAGAAGGCGATAGAGAAACGTCAGGAAGCGTCCAGGGAACACAGATATTCCAAGAAGAGGCGGAACCAGAAGTTGAAGAGTACAGAAAATGGATTACCGTCATAAAGTGTAGAACGGAAGCATCCTATTTGATTAATGAGAAAATTAGATAAAAGGGTGCCCAATGGATGTCAAAAGTAAATAAAAAAGATGGAAAAGCAGCTCTAAAATTCTGGAAACATCCAAATGCAATGAGTAATAAGACTAGGTTAGAGGAAAGTTTTATTCTCACAGATCAGGATATTCGAATAGAAGGGGATGAAGCGATAAAACACATAGAAACAAGGATCACCGGAAAATTTCAAGAATGAAATGTTGCACATAATTTATCGAAGGAGGATAGACCGTTTGCTACAATAGCTTCACTTGAGCAAAGACAGTGGGAAAGGGCAGAGAAGAAGGTTCCTAGTGGCATATCAATAGGACAAGGTGGTATTGCGATTATGTTAATAAAGAAGCTAGGACCAAAATCCAAGCAAACAATAATACAGGTAGTGAATAAAATGATAGTGGATGTGAAAGTCCCCGATGAATGACGAAGTAGAATGAACATTATATATAAGGGAAAAGGGGACGAAACTGACGTAAGTGACTACCGTCCCATAAAAGGGACATCTGTGGTTTACAGGGTGCTGATGCAATTATAAAGGACAGATTGCAGGCTTGGGTGGAGAACGAGGGGGTGCTAGCAGAGCTACAAAATGGGTACCGGAAATAAATGAGGTTGGAGGACAATCTGTTTTCATTGACGCAGAGTATAGAGATTGCTCAAAAGGAACACGGGCCCCGATGGCTAGCATTTCTGGATATTAAAGGAGCCTACCACAGCGTAATTCAAGAGTATCTGTGGGACATTCTAGGCACAATGGATGTGGGAGATGGAGTAAATTATCGTTTAAAAGATATATATAAAGCTACCAGAGTGCTAATAAAATGTGAGAAAATGTATCAGAGCCTGTAGAGATACAGCGGGGGATTAGGCAAGGATGTCCTCTGTCTCCTTTGTTGTTCATGTTGTACCTGCAAGGGTTGGAGACCAAGATAGAGAGGAGACGACTAAACTTCAACCTTTCTTTTTCTCAAGCAAGGAGAATGGATTAAAGTCATTACCGTGACTAGTACACGCCGATGATATAGTGCTAATGGCTGACAAGGAAGATTTACAGAAGTTGATAGACATAAGTGGTACAGAGAGAGATGGATTAAGTTTCAAGTTTAGTAAGAAAAATCAGCAGTCATGATATTTAATGATGAAGTCGGCGAGCATAGAATACAGGAGTTCACGTAAGAAGTAGCGGATGAGTACATGTATCTTGGGGTGTGGATAAATAAAGGTGCTGAGTATCTGACAGGGCATGACAAATATGTAATGAATAAAGCTAGTAGGAATGCAGCAGTTATGAAAAATAGGGCACTGTGGATTTACAATAGGTATGAAGTGGTAAGAGGGATCTGAAAAGGGTGATAGTTCCTAGAAGTACTTGTATTTGGGCGTGTTGGTTCATATCTGTTCAGGAGGACACAGGGGCGCAACAAAAACACACGGACATAGAAGTAGACAGGGACGAGCGCTTCCTAGCCTGACTTTCGGTAATGCGGTCCCGTGCATGAGACCAGATGTTCAAGCAAGGTTAAAAATTAAACATTGTGTCGTAGGGAGGCTAGCTTTGGGAGCACATGGCAATACACCAAATCAGGGGGTACAGGGTGATATGGGATGGGCGCCGTTCGAGAACAGAGAAGCTAGCACTAAGATAGCATTAAGGAGCGATTGAGAAAAATGAGGGAAAAGCAGTGGGCCAGGAAAGTTTTCAGATACCCGTATATAAGGAATGTTGTCACGAAATGGAGAAAGCGAACTAGAAAATTGACAAGCAAATATCTGGACAGCAGTAGGAGGGCAAATCAGCTATTATACGTTAAGAAAAAGGTTAAAGAAAATGAGAGAGCTCTGTGGAAAACAGGGATGGCGACGAAATCAGCACTTGGAACATACAGGGTTTTTAAGCAGGAAATTGCCAAAGAAAATATATATGATAATTGTAGGCGAAGCTCTTTGTTGTTTCAGACCAGGACGGGAGTTTTGCGGACTAAGACATATAGAGTCAGGTACAACGAGATAAACACGTTGTGCGTTGCGTGCGGAGAGGGGGAGGAAGCGGCATAACACTTGATACTTTTCTGGGAAGGGCTTCACCCTACAGTGGAAAGCAGCGGGGCTGGTTTATCCAAGCCATGGAGGTTTAAGGACAGTTTAGGAAAAGTAGATTTTAAGCGGGTAGAAGTAACCAAGAAGGTTGTCTGATTGGTGGCTAAAATAAAGACGAGTAAAATTTCATGTCATGGCTAGGTGGCTTGAGCCACCAGCTGATTTAAAGGGTTCAGCCGTATTCATCCGTCCATCCATCCACCATGGAATTTATTTAAAACTTCATCCCGGAACGGTCGCACCTTGGCCACTTGTCAGCAAGGATTTCCGAGACAGTCTGAAGAGCGGTGGAGCACTGCGCTGCACAACAAACTATAGGCGCATCTGCACTGGTGTGCGGCTGCGCTCGAGCCCCAGCAGTACCGGCGAGAGAGTGTACGTGCTTTGAAAACTTGCTGTCTTCGGGCCGCATCTCACCGCTCAGACAAGAGTTCCACGTTTACATGGCCACACTAAAGTGTAGTAGTTATTTCTGGCCTCAGATATTCGACATCGCTCGTCACTAAACTACTTCCTTCGTATGCAGTTTTCTATCATGCTGAAATGTGCGACCGAACTATGTTTAGCTGCAATTGTACCATTGCTTGTTTTGACCACATTGAGATCGTGCACTCGCACTCTACTGGGTGAGTTGATTGCGCATCACCGTAGTTCTTTCAGTGCAATATCTTCTTCCCTGTCTGGATGATCGAGTGCTGTGCGCTGAGGAAGCCATTTCGAAATGATTTCTCCGTTTTGTCCAGGGGTACCGGCTGAATTTTTTGACGATTGCAATACACATTCGGTGCGTAATTTGCTTCTTGGTTACGGCGACGCTGGTGGCACGACCGATTCGGGCTGGTATGATCGGCAGAAGCGCCGGCGATTGGTGGCAAGTACACCGGTGACGCAGCAGTCACAGTCTTCAACGCAGGAGCCTTCCTCATCAGGTGCAAAAAGTTTGCTTGTAAGTGAACAGTAGTTTAGAACAGCGTAATATCACATCTCATCCATGACATAAAATTGTTCATTGTAGGTCATGACAACATCGCTGAACATTCCTTCGGGGAAGCTGATGCTGCGGGTTCGACCGCAAAGCAAAGGACCAAAGGTTGACGCAGGTGAATGGCTAGGCCCTTCTGTTGGCAACGAGTTGTCAATTGCTAGCACACGAGCTTGCCTTCCTGCTTTGTTCAAAAATCAGCGGTTAGCACGTACATTTACTTCTGCTTAGTTTTATATTCGTTACTTGCGTTGTCCAGTAACACGAGTGTTCTGACAGGCAAGCATGGTAGCTAAGTATATAAGAGGGAGCAAATGATCAGTTGAAACCATTGATGCAAGTGATGTGAAGTTGCAGTGGTGATTTATCATTTAACTAAGTGTTTCAGTTACCTTCTGGCATTATGCAAGCTTTAGCAATTCCCAGTTTGCCGTATATATTGCCAAAGACCTTGACAAGGTATATGGCATTACCTCAAGCACATACACTTCAGGAGAATGGAGATACCATGAAAAGGGCAGACAAGTACAGTCTTTGCCAAAAGTAACCAAGCTGCTTCGTGCGCTTCTTATCCGTGCAGTAGAGCATTTATGGCGTCCCTCATGCACTAAATACTTCTATAGAGGAGAACTCCTGTTGTTTGCTTCCGTACGCTCCCTGCCTCTGCAATTGTGGGAGGAGATAGGACGCTAAAGGCAACATAGGAAAACCAGTCTATTGGTCATCAGTCTACCAACCATTTTTCCATTTAATATATCCTTTTCATGGTGCTTAATCTTGAGGAAATAATCAACAAGAGGGCAGAAAGCGTAGACTCATTTGGTTTGTGTTTTATCTGGCTCATTGTTATTTAGCGAATTCAGGTTCACTGCTGTCAACTTGCCTTCAAAACATGGCCGCAGGTATAAAGCCTCAACAGGAATGATGAAGGTTAACCTTCCAAGTGTGCTTGAGGTTGCTGGCATTGCTCAGATGTTCTCAGTGCTGCTGGTAGTGCAGTAGAAAGAGACGACCTGTGGCGTCGGCTTGTCATCACGTCGGAACGTTTTCCACTGCAAGAGATGCAATGACTTCCTCATCAATTCATGCATTTTTGTTCGATGTTTTCTTGAGCCATGACTGTCAATCTTTTTCATACCCCCAGCTGCGCCATTGTGGGGTTCTCTGACGTAATTCACTCTTTCTTTCTCTTCTTGTCACATTCTGTATGTCCCTTCCTTGTCTTGTCATTTCTGGCCTCGATGTCCGTCATTCCTGACGCTGATGTCGGCATTTCAGATTGTGCAGCAACACTGTCCACACAATAGCATCAATGCCCTTTCAATTTTTGAGGAAATGATGCCATTCCTGATGCGTCTTTGGATCGGGCTTTGCATGCAAGACATTTCATACTGGTTGACGTATCGCAGCCAACAGTGTGTAGGATCGGAGACAAGTGGCTCGACGTCTGCTTCTATAGGCTCAAGCCACATTTCGGATGGCCTGAAAAAGAACAGATTTTAAAAACTATGCCAAAGACTTTTGTCAGGAATTTTGGACGAAAGGTACCCGTTATCCTGGACTGTTTTGGTTTGGTTTATGGGGGTTTTACGTCCAAAAGCGACTCAGGCTATCAGGGACGCCGTAGTGAAGGGCTATGGAAATTTACACCACCTGGGGTTCTTCAACGTGCGCTGACATCGCACAGTACACGGGCCTCTAGAATTTCGCCTCCATCGAAATTCGACCGCCGCGGCCGGGATCGAACTCGCGTATTTCGGATCAGCAGCCAAGCGCCATAACCACTGAGCCACCGCGGCGGTTCTGGACTGTTTTGAAGTGTTCACTGATAGACCCAGTGTGTTAGACTCTAGTGCTGGGACTTGGTCGAACCACAAGCATCATAATACCGCTAAATTTTTTTTTCTAGTCTGCCCGCAGCGAAGCATCCCTTTTATATCAAGGGCATATGCAGGTCGGTGCAGCGACAAGCACCTAACTGAGTACTACAGTGTGTTACTGAACTTGGAGTACAATGATCATGCACTAAAGAGTTGTATTATGTGTTGCAAGGCCCCATATTCCCCCTTCGCGAGAGGAAAGCGACAATTAAGTACCAGAGAAGTTGAATACACGAAAGAATTGGCCAATGTGAGGATTCACATCGAACGAGTGATATGGCTAGTGAGAAAGAAGTATACAATACTGAAGGCCTGCTTGCCATTTGAACTGTTGAGGACGTCTAAAGCGGTGAATGAGCAATTTACAAGATTACGATCGTGTGCTGCACCCTCACGAACTTGTGCAACTCTGTAGTCCCTATGGGTTAGTTCACATAGATGTTAGTGAGGCTGTGGTAGAGCATGGGGTTTTAACATACTGAAGTTGTACTCTGTGTATGATACATTGCAGCAAAGGACTTCAGGATAACTTTTGTCACGCAGAATTCTTATTAGCATGCACCGAGACTGACAGCATATCATTGTTTTGTTGCGAAAGCACTACTTAACAGGGTCAAACCCAACCGAGAATCTTGTATGATGCCACGGAGTAACACAGCTAAAATCTGGATAGTTCGTTGGACTGCCACGAAAGCGGCAGACGATGGGAGGAGGCTTGGGTGTGTTCTTAGGAGCGTCGCACGAGTTGTAGCAAATGACCGTTTAAACAGTAGAATTTTGTTAACTTGTCTCATTTTCTAAACGTATTCATGTTTGACTGTGACGAAGATTATTTATGTGATAATTTTCTCCTATCAAAACAAGTGGTGTATTTTTATTCTTTTTTAAACTTTATCTTTTGCATTTGTGGTGTGCGTTGTGGTGATGACGTATGTGCCTTTTTATTTTTCCCCTTTGCAACCCTGCCATGTAGGTCTCCTGGGCCCCGTCAAGCTGCTTAGAGAGCTTTTAGGCCAGGAGATCATCCGTCTCAGCTGGAAAAATAATGAAACAATGAATGAATGAATAAATTATTTAGGGCTTGAAAAGTGTCGTTTTCCGTGCATATTACTGCAGGAAATATCTTAACACATTAAAGAAGTACATGAAGGTGCCTATTTATGCACAAAGGCAAGTGCCCTTGACCTTCTGCAGTGGACATGAAGAGCTTACGTGAACATGTTAGTCTGACTAGAAACGAGAAATTTCAACTTTGATATGAGCAAGACTAAGGCATGGACAAACAACGTTATTTGACTAAAGTTACATAAGGACTAGTTAAGAGCTATAATAATTGAGAGCACTCAGTAGGCACAGTTTCAGGTACCATTTTTTTTTTCGACGGTGTTTTTCTTCCTGCTTGCACTAGAATATTTGACAAAGCCACCGACACACACAACATGCTCTACAGTGCACACACAACGCTTGCTATAGCGCGGACACTACACACGCCACAGTGTGCACACTACAAACGCCACATCACACAAATTGTAACACACGCACAATATGCCACAGTACACACATTACAGCGCACACGCAAAGTATGGCACTTTCAACACTTGTTGCTTCAAACTCCATCTGTAACAAGGGACCCACACAATTGCCCTGGCCCACTCTGTAATGTCCTGTAGATACTGGCGTTGCACTGCAGTTCAGCGCGGCAGTAACAGCATTGCACATTTTGCTTCTTATGGCTCTTGCAATGCTGGTGTTTCTTGAAACCTCACTAGGTTCATCCAATCAAGAGAACCAGTGTCCCACTATCTCCAGTTGGAATACAGCGCGAAAACATTCTTAGCCCTTGCTAATGCATATTTGATAAACGGATCATTTCGGTGAGTTTCTTCAATATTTCTTTCACCCTGCTTCCAAACAACAAAGTCAGCACATTTTACATTGCATGCATATATCTGGCCTTGAACCTGGTTACAGTAATTGTCACCAACTTTTAATATCAGCCTACCATCTTGCTCTATCACGTGGCTTCTTTTGTGCTTGAGCAACTTGTGAATACAAGCGTCACTTACATTGTATGTGCACTTCACTTCGACTGTCTCTTTCCCACAACAGTCACAGTCAATGAGCATAGCTGGTGTAGCCCCAAAATAAGGTTCATCTTTGGCGATGACTATCCTAACTTCACTGAACCTGGCGTAAACATGAGCTTAGATGATTAGTCTTGTAGCGTGCTAGAGCTGCTGCCCCGTTTTCTGGTCGTACTTAAGAGCTGGTGTGTTTAGTTCATTGTTCGGATAGCAGATAGTCTTATTTAGACTCGCAGATGAATTTTCAGTGTCTGTGGAACACACAGATTCAGAGTAGAGGCAGTTGTGCGCCCTGCTCTGTACATGAAGCATCTTTGCGTGCTCGACTGCTTTCGCGCACGTTGCTCAGTGGACTAGGTCGCTGCCTCACTGATCTCTATTTTTACATATCTGCACATCTGCACAAGGCCCTCTTTTTCAATTCTCGAGGCAGCTGAGCTGTAATATCAACGATGTGCGATCCGCTACACTTCGCAGTTTCAGAGATGAGGAGCTTTTACGCTTGGCTCGCAATGTGCAGCACATGCTACTCCAGGCAGGATTTGACTGCGGCGCAATTCTGGTGACGAAAACGTGATCGCCGAGGTTGGCAACGATGCCACGTTACGCTGATGAGTGGGCAGCCAACGGTTGCTGCCGTCAGTAAATGACGTTGACTTGTCTATTATCAGTCCCATTTCTGAATAAAGCAATTGTGGAGGAGTATGCAAGCACACCTCACCGAGCCCACCTATAAACGTGCAATGAGAGCAAACGACGTGGCCAGCAACGTTCATCCGCAACCATGGTGTAAGAGGTGCGACAAAGAGACCTTGAGAGATAAAATTCAGACAAAATTATCACTTTATTTGTTACAATGCGTTTAGAGAGCAGCTCTTTCACCCATAAACCTCAAGCGCCTTCCTGTCTGATTTGTTCTCTTGTTAAATAGCTGGCTCTCGTTACAAGAAAGTCGTAGGTGTCTGAAAAGTCCAGCTCGGGCCAATGTGATGATCCCTCCGCACAGTCAGCTGCAGTCAACTGCGTTGGGTAGCAACCGCACCTTGCTACCTTCGCATCGTAACGACATAGATCATCGGCGCCCAGGCATGATGCCTTGTCCTTCTTGCCAGTCCGTTTTGTAGTTGACGCCGCCATCATCGACGCATACTGTGCAAGCCACTTGTTGTCAAAAGTAATTTGAACGCGCACAACGTGACGACTGTCGATTGCCGCCGGACAGGCGCGGTTAGAATGCGCGGAGCACGAAGAAAGCGCGCCGGACGTACTACATGTGCCACAGCTGAAACAAGAAAAGACGGCCATTGCTGTCCTCGCGGATGTTCGAACAGGGTTGACATGCGGGTCAGTTCACAGCGAAAGCCGTCGACACGGTTAGCGTTGCTCGGAGGTGCCGTCCACTGCAAACTCGGTCCGCTAGAGGGCACCACAAAATGGTGCGCGTCGTGTTCCGCTGCAGTAAGTGGCTTCACGTGAATGATCCCTATAAAGGAAAATAAAAATAAAAATTTAAAAGAGTTTAAAAATACTGCACGGAAATCGTGTATAATACTGATCATAAAGCAGTCGTAATGCAGAAACAATTAACGAAAGAAAAATCTATTAAATAAGATTAAAAAAACCACTTCAGCTTCGTCTTAAAAGCGCTCTTAAAGGGGCTCTAATAAAGCTGCGGTATACCTGGGATCTGAAAGCACATCGCTTCTCGAATATTGTCAAGAAAGATTTTTTTAATGCGCTTGTAAAAACAGAGTTATCATTCGTCAAAATTTGAATTTCAGCGTATTCGCGTCTTTCCTCTCCTCTCCTCACTTTTTCCACTCTTGATAGTCGGCGCTCTTCCGCCGGCCACACCTCCGGGAGAGAGGTTACTGACCCGACGGAGCTACTTGGCTTATTAGCCGCGGCCATTGTAGCTGCCTGACGTCTGAAAGAATCTAAATAATAGCTATCGCTCAACATGTATACCTAGATGCGAGCGAGGGAGGAGGGTGCAAGCATGAAAAAGTCGCTGGGAAGGACTCGCCTACATTTGTGCTTGATTGTGGGTCCTTTGCTGCTTGTAGAAGTGTACTATTTGGCTCAAGTGTTCATGACAACGGAATGCAGTGGTTGAGCAAGTTGACGCCCTCTCCTCGGAAGGTGTTTCAGAGCCCCTTTACGAGCGGGAGGCCACAGCGTGTTGCAGCTTTGTCAAGGAGTCCACGGAACACCGTCGTACGTTCGGTGCTACGCCTTGCCCGCTCGACAATTTAAGGAAAGTAAATAACGCCTGTTTCACATATCTCGGTGGACACCCAAACCGTTCCGTAAGAGAAGGAATATTTCTGACGCGTGGTGCCGACAGTTACAAACTCGGATTCCGTTAAAAGGAATATTATACTAATAAATTTCGTTTTGGGGGAAAGAAAATGGCTCAGTATCTGTCTCATATATCGTTCGACACCTGAACCGCGCCGTAAGGGAAGGGATAAAAGAGGGAGTTAAAGAAGAAAGGAAGAATGAGGTGGCGTATTGGAGGACTCCGGAGTAATTTCGACCACCTGGGGATCTTTAACGTGTGCACTGACATTAAAGATACCCAGGTGGTCGAAATTATTCCGGAGCGCATTCCGGTAAACATTAGGTTTTCAGCCGGTTCAAAAGGGGTTGACCTTATTAGAAGCCCTCTCGGGAAGTGCAAACTGCATAATGTATTCTCGCATAGCGAGTTTTAGAGTTTTCCGCCCCAATTTTTAGAGTCAGGAACCAACGTGCAGAGTGCGTCCTTGGTGCCATCTGTTTTGGTTTAGTTGCGTCCTTGAAGTTGCAAAGAAGACACAGCTCTCCTTTTGAGCGCCCAGCGAGTTTTCCCCCGTCCGTTCGCTGTGTTCAGGTGCCGTTTCTCCAGCCTTGCTTTCAACGAGTCCTTGGCCCGCGTTCCGCGGTAAGCGGTTGGCGCCGCTGGGTGTTTTTATGCATTTTAGTTTGAAGAAGTGTATGGGCTTGCTGTCGGCATGTCTTAAAGGAATGGGCTCTAATTGGTGCCAATTGATTGCCCGAAAGAAGGGTCGCCAGAATGCTGGTGAAGTGCGCCTTAGCGTCTCGCCTCCATCGAAACGAACCTGATCGCGGCGGCTGCGTTTCGATGGAAGCGAAACGCTAAGGCGCCCGTATACTGTGCGTTGTCTGTACACGTTAAAGATCCCTAGGTGTTCGAAACTCTTCCGGAGCATTCCATTACGGCACCTCTTTCTTCCTTTCTTCTTTCACTCCCTCCTTTCTACTTTCCCTTACGGCGCACTTCAGGTGTCTGCCTATATCTTATACATATACTGGGCCACTTATTTTACTAGAAACCAGCTGTTTTATTTAAAAGATCAGTGCACATTAATGAGGCAAGTCCGGCTCAGTGGTTAGGGCGCTCGTATGCTGACCCGGAGGACTCGGGTGCGAACCCAACCGCGGCGGCCGCGTTTCGATGGAGGCGGCGCAAAGGCGCGCGTGTGCTGTGCGGTGACAGTGCGCGTCAAAGATCCCCAGGTGGTGAAAATATATCGGAGCGCTCCACTGCGGCACCCCTTTCCTCCATTCTTCTCTCAGTCCCTCCTCTATTATTTCCCTTATGGCGCGGTTCAGGTTTCCGCCGAAATTTGGCTGATGCTGCGCCATTTCCTTTAATAATAATAATAATAATAATAATAATAATAATAATAATAATAATAATAATAATAATAATAATAATAATAATAATAATAATAATAATAATAATAATAATAATAATAATAATAATAATAATAATAATAATAATAATAATAATAATAATAATAATAATTTTCATTTAATAATAATTTCTTTTATCACTTTCAGTAGCAAATACAGGAGAGACAGGACGGTCTAAACATTAAGAAAGCTTGTAGGACCACGCCAAGAAATAAATACGTAGTGACAGAAAAGTATGACTCATGCGTATGTAGACGACGAAAGCAAAGTAACAAGAAAAATGAAAAAGAGAACACTGAAAATTAGTACGTTCATTCGAAACAGAACTGAAAAGATCACAAAGACGCAAAGTCTAATAAGGCGAAACAGATTGCACTAATCATAAAACTAATTTCTGTATTCATTTTTGAGTAAGTCTCTGCGTTTGCCTCTAGAGCTAGCCTTGAATATTTCATCTGGCCGTTTGTTGAGGGTAGCCGGAACATAAGTGTAGCGCCTGGCCGCACCATACCTCGTGTTTGACCGAGAAACAACGTAAAGCCCGAAATACATGCGACGTTTTTTCCGACGATGTTCGCGCGGCAGAAAACGTTGCGGCGGCAACACGCCCGGCTGGAGATACATGGAGCGAAAAAGCGGCAGCCCACCGCCGCGTATCTCTCAGCGCGAAAGCAATATGATCAACAAGTGGCAAATACCATTCAGCGAGGAGCTCTTTGAGAGCAGCGACGCCGACTCCTTATTCAGAATAACGAAATTGTTCATTTAGACACCACTGTACTGATTGCAGCACGCGTGCATAGATATCTACAAGGTTTTGCGTGCTCGAACGCATGCGGTCGTGTACCTTTCGATGCCCGCTCAGCCGTGGCTACCATCGGCTGCGGTTTTCTTCGGCAGCTTCTCTTCAGGGAGGAAAGAGAGGCATTTCGATCCAAGGTTCAGTCGGGTTCTCCAAAAAAGTGACATTTCATGTCTCGTGAATCGTTTATTTTCAGGATAATAACATTTCCGTGCAATAAACACAGCAGTGCTCGTCGGCCATGGCGGCCATGCATGCGGCGGTGGATGCGGCCAAACCGGAATAGCGGGCTTTCTGCGCTGCTATTGGCTTGCTCCGGCTGCTGCTTCCAGTCTCTCCGTACGCCGTGCGTCAATATCTGGCGGGGCCAGATCGGCGGCGGCGGGCGTTTTTTTCGAGTCCGGGCGTCAAATGCGCGCCGTTAGGCGAAAATTACCGAAAAAACGCTCCATGTATCCCGGGCATGTTACAGTTATGTTTTCTAAGTAGTCTCGTCGGGGTAGTTTTCCGTTAAAATTCACTGTACCAATAGTGCTTAAGGACAACAATATCAATGAATAAGGATTTGAAGTTTCGTAGCCCTAGTTCACGGAAGATATTTCAGCTGAAAAAATGGGTGGGTTGTACGCAACGTTTTCAAGAATATTCTTTAAAATGCTGTCGATCATACATACCTAACGATCCGAGGAAAAGGCAATGTTGGTAATACCGTATCTGGACACACTGTATGCCAAAGAATGTACAATCGTTTTGTTTACAGATAAAGGCACAAAACATTTGCTCTTAAACAACAACCATGCCACTGACCTCAATTTACAACAAACATTAGATAAATGGTAATGCCAGGTTAAGCTACTGTCGAAAGATACTCCTAGATACTTAACACATTCAACATATTCAATAGGTGAACATTTACAAGAAAGACACTTGAGATATGCAAGTAAACTGGAACTGGAACTGGAACAGTTTTCTCTAGTGCAAAGGAAAATAGACGAGCTCTGCTTTTTGGGCGTTGACAGCAATTCCATTAACAGGAAACCAGCGCATTGCACTGTAAATGTCATTTTGCAAGAAATCAGAGGCCGGTTTGTAGGATATATGCTTTGCCAGTAACGCTGTGTCATGAGCATATTATAACACTAAACAATCGTAAATAGCCAAACTGAAATCATTCACAAAACATTAATCAACAATGCAGATAAAATTGACCCCTGAGGTACACCTGCATTCAGCGGCAATTTACTACTGAAAACGCCCTTATCCCTGGTAGCGACCACTTGATAACGATTGCTGAGGTAGTCTTCGAGAATGTGGTAAAAAGGCCTACGGAATCGTGACAAATACAGCTTGCCTAAAAAGATTTCATGGTTAAGGGAATCAAATGCTTTTGCTACATCTAAGAAGAAAGCACACGTGAAAAAATTTTGATCAAACGCTGAAAACAGTTCATCCAAAAATTCTTCAAGAAGGGCAGCAGTACCGCGCTCACAGACACAGCCAGAGTGACAATCATTCAGGACAGAAAATATGTTACGAAAAGAAGACACAGTGCCAAAAAGAAATTTTTCCAAGACCTGGGCAATGACAGGTAGGAAAGAAATTGGTCAGTAGTTTTCAATCTCATCTTTATGCTCTGACTTGTGTAGGAGTGAAACAACTGCAGTTTTCAAGCGTTCAGGAATTTTGTCGCACCCCAAAAAACCATTCAGTAAGCAGAGGAGGATATCTGCCAGAACATTAAGATATCTGCGAAGGATGTGTGATGGTATCTCATCATATCCGGTAGGACTGCTAGAGCCGGGACTGAAAAGAATCTCTTGCAGATCACATCTAAAGATCTTAGGAAGAAAAGCGGACGCAGGTATGGACTTTATTAACGAACTAGAGCTATTAGTGTAAATAAGCGCAGTTTGCGACGCTTTAACAAAGTAGTTGTTGAACACATCAGCTACTGCTGGCGGAGGCTGACTGGAGGCTGAGAACATTTATTAGAATTATACCTCTGAGATAATTTACCAAAGACCAAGTTTTGCTGACATTATTAGAAAATTGCTGGAATTTATAAAAGAAGTAAAGGCGTTTGGCCGTTACTTCTTTTTGGGGACAACCCTGTTTCTTGCTTACTTTTATTCTGAACGCAGAGCTAGTTTTTTTTACTTCTTTTGCACCTTTTCCACAAACTATCTCGATAAGAAATTGCATTAAGAATGTCCGGCCTCATCCAGCAGTGGCCCTTTCTGACTGTTTTAGTTACCACCCGAGTGCACAGTAATTCATTGTTTTTCAGCGGCATACAAAACTTTTTATAAACCTCGCCTGCTTAAACTTCCTTAGTTAGCGATGCCCAATCAAATTAAGCGACAAGATTATGAAGCTTGGAATGATTGACAATGTGGATAAGGGATTTGCGTTGAACAGAAGCAGTTACCGTATTAGGGGTTCCAGACGCATTCAGTAAAGCAAGACGGCATGCTACGAATTAGTGGTCGGCCAACCTTTGTAAATTCTTACGCGACCGACATGAGCAATCAGGAGCTTTGACCGCTATGTAATCTAGGCGCGACTGCACTGCTTGGTTCTTAACTAATTCCACTCTAGCAGGAGCTCCAGTGGCGCATTCTAGGCCATAAGCAGAGAAACTTGATAGGTAATCACAAACAGATACATTTGTAGGAGATGAAATGTTAAAATTAATGTCACCAGTCAAACAGAATTGATCCACGGCACTCCAACGCAGCAAATGTTCTTCACGTTCAATAAGAAATCGTGAAAGGCTGGAGGAGGGCGGTCGATAAAGAGATAACAGATGCACAGAAATTGACTCTTTACAGATTTTGAGCATTAGGGACTAAGCACGCTCAGAAGATGCATCTACAGGAGAAACAGCACAGTTTTCACTCACAAAAACAACAATACCACCGCCATGACATCCGTTTCGTGTAATATAATGGGCAGAAAAACCCTGCAAAGTAAGTGTATCAATGCACGCCTGCAATACATTGATTTCAGGTACTACAAAAACGTCAACATAGCCAGCTGTATATTCACCTACAAATTTAAACTCTTCCCAATATTTGCGCAAACTTCGACTGTTTACGCTCACAACCTAAAATTGTGATCCAAGTTGTATCCAAATTCTGATTTAATTGAAGCAAATTTGGGTAGTTCGCAGAACGAAAACGGAATAGCGGTTAAACAAAGTTTTACAGGTCTGCTTGTTTACTGTATCGAACAAGAGACGCTGTTCCGTTCTGTTTCACGAAGATTTATTCCTCACTTCACCCAACAAAACTGATAACCCTCCGCCTTTGCCTTGGTCATTGCTATCCAGATGAGGCCCCGGTTAGCTTTAGTCAAGTTATCATAGAAAAAGATATTTGGAAAGGATCCATCGTCACGCAGCTGTCTCAGCTTACAACGAGCGTCAAACCATTTTTGCTTCCAGCCTGCTGAAGTGAAGTGTGCCAGGAACACCGGTGTACCGTCAGTTTTAACTTTCAAGCGATGGGCAGCCGCGATGTCGTCAGATGAAGACCCCGTCAGTTCCAGTTTAGATGCCATTTGCATGAGTGTTTCTGTTAAGTTTTCACTGTTGTTCTCAGGCAAACACTGAATCTCAAGATTCATTCTTCTCCTGTATTAATCGATTTCCTTTTGATTTTCCTCTTGTTTTTGTATCAAAGCTGCCTCAGTCGACACAGTTCCTTTCAAAGCTTCCAGTTCAGCACCTGGAGACAGTTCATGTAATTCACTGTCCTGCTGCTGTTTCAAAATGGAATCGTACTTCTCGGCTGGAAACGACACAGATCCTTCGAACTCCCGAACTCATTTAGAGACGGCGTTAATTCTTCCTGCATCAGTACGAGAGAATCAACTTTCTTATGAAGAGCCGGCAGCGATTGCAGACTTTTTCTGATTTCTCTAAGCTCATCCAACAAAGAGGACTGCGACACATTGTTTCATCAGTAGACTCAGACGCACTATTGAGTTTCTTTTTGTTAGTTCTGCAAGTTATGCAAACCCAAACTTCTCTCTTGGATTGACCCCTGGTAGTAAGCGTATTCGTGGCCATACCCGAGTCCGACTGTCCGAGATGATATGAAAATTGGCAGTCCGCACAAGACATGAATTTTCCATCAGCAGGATGAGGCCTTTGACAAGCAACGCAATTATCATGATTTGCCATTGAGGACAGCAGACACTAGATGCTGTAGAAAAAGGGAAAAACAATAGGCGACTAACGCAGAAACATGGCAAGGAAACTAACAACAGCCCGGCAATTGTTCATCAAAGAAAGTCTTGCTAATACAAACACAACCAGCGTCGCTCACCGGAAGAATAGCAGGAGGTTCGGACATCCGCCCCAAACGTCGTTGACGCCACCAGCATGTGTTGACGCCTCGCAGCAAGCAGCCGGCAAAGACTACTATGACGAGCAGAGGGGCGAAGCAGAAACTTTTCCGTTGAGCCGCAGCCAGCCGGCACTGCACGCACGCGCAGCAACGGTAACAAGGGATAGCCAGTCGGCGTGGCGGCCGCGTTTCGATGGAGGCGACGCAAAGGCGCCGTTGTGCTGTGCGATGTCGGTGCGCGTTAAAGATCCCCAGGTGGTCAAAGCATGCCGGAGCGCTCCACTGCGGCACCTCTCTCCTCCATTGTTCTCTCAGTCCCTCTTTTATCCGTTCCCCAGCGGCGTGGTTCAGGTGTCCAGCGATATATGAGACAGATACTGCGCCATTTCCTTTCCTCAAAAGAAAAAACAAATTATTATTATTACTCAGGTGTCAGCCGATATGTGAGCCTGATGCTGCGCCTTTTCCTTTAATAATATTATTAATAATATTAATAGCCGCCGCGGTGCCCGAGTGGTTATGGCGCTCGGCTGGTGGCCCGAAAGACGCGGGTTCGATCCCGGCCGCGGCGGTCGAATTTCGATGGAGGCGAAATTTTAGAGGTCCGTGTACTGTGCGATCTCAGTGAACGTTAAAGAACCCCAGATGGTCGAAATTTCAGGAGCTCTTCACGTACTACGGCGTCTCTCATAGCTTGAGTCGCTTTGGGACGTTAAGCCTCATAAACCATAAACCATAATTATAGTAATAATTGGTTTTTGGGGAACGGAAATGGAGCAGTATCTCTCATATATCGTTGAACACCTGAACCGCGCCGTAAGAAAATGGATAAAAGAGGGAGTGAAAGAAGGAAGGAAGAAAGAGGTGCCGTAGTGGAGGGCTTAGGAATAACCACCTGGGGATCTTTAACGTGCACTGACATCCCACAGCACACGGGCGCCATTTCCTTTCCCCAAAAACAATATTCAGTTGTGTGACCTGGACGCGTTCAGTGCGGAAAACAGCGGGCGTGCTGGTTCTCAATAGCTTAACGCAGGCAAGACACTAAGCTGCGTTCCACGCTTTCGCGCGGCGTTTCGCCACTTAAGTCTCACATGTGGACTCTTTGTGCACTGATGCATTGGTTTGCTGCTGAAATGGGTAGTAGTTCTGCCCAACAGATAAAACATCCAACTAACGACTATAAGAAACCTGTTTAGAGTTTCGGCCAGCGTGCCTACACGCGGCGGTGGTGATCAAGGTTTAGTTACCAACCCAGTTTTTCCGCGATTTCGCAAACGCTTCCTGCAATAAACGTGCGCCAAAATCAATAATCTGCCTGTGTGTCTAAACCAGTGGTGGATTCTTTAAACAATTGGTTTGACAATCTGAAGACGAAGATTGTCTGTTATGGATTCGAGGATTAGAATCCTGGAAAAAGCCGGCTGCGCAAGCAAATATATTTCTGTATACGGCCAGCTGAGGGTAGTTTAGCAATAAAAATCAAAATTGCATTGAGAGAGCTAAAAACTTCGGGCTTCTACAACCATGCAGAATTCCCTATCTAACAGCAACTAACGAATGTCTTCCTTGTATTACCCAATGATACTAGTAACATCACTGCTAAACCATGTGCTTTCAAACCGAAAGGAACGCAAAGCTTTTCGCGCAGTTTATTAGCGAAAAAAAAGTAGGATGATCTTAAGCTCCGCCTTAAGCGTAAGACGCTATCAGTCGTTGGCATCCTCACGAGGGCGAGCAATCGTGAGGGTGTCCTTACCCTCACATCGAGAGGATTTCACTCGGTGAGGTGAAGGAGGATGGGCGCATGAAAATTCGTGCGGTCGAGGGTGAGCGATGAGACACAGGACGAGTTGAGGTCGAGGAAGGGCAAGAGGCATGATCTGAAGCCGAGGGTCTGAGGGGCCGAAAACCGCACTCCGGGCTGACGTTTTTTTATGTGTGCACTGGAGCCCGTTATGAATTCCCGCTAGTTCTTAGGGCGAAGGTTCAGCAAGATCTTCAAAGTGAGGGTTGAGGGAGGACTGGATAATTTTTCAAAATGAGGGCAAGGGCGAGGAATGACCATGGATTCAAAAGTCTGGGTGAGCGTCTCCGCGTCAAACGCCCAAGGCCCTGGTTCGATTCCGAGCCTCGACACAGAGTTTTTTTTTTAATGAGTATGCGGGGGGCTTCCTCCTGCATCAAGCAGGTTTCTGTCCGGAGCTTCCACTGCACCGCATATCAGCGTTGTTATCAGTAAGGCGGACCACGACGGAGCATCAAAAGCGACATGGTTGAGGAAGAAAGCGCCTCCCCTCATTTTCTTTTGCCGTCTTGATAGCAGGAGCAGGAAAGTAAGCGCAGTTGAATCGAAGCTCGCGTGGTGCCTGAACACAATGTATGCTCCCGACAGTACCGAAAGTGTGCATCGTGTCAGAAAGAAGAGAAAAGGGGGTAAGCTTACCTCTATGGCGCACTCCCTTTTATGCAAGAGAGTGCGCTAGATGAGAGATTAATTTCTTTTTATTCCCCTATAGGCGTATTCGTGTTCATAGTGCAGCATGCGCCCCATGCTGTCCACATGTCTCAGCAGATATGCCGACTTAATTTCTTGGAGCGCATAAGCAAATGCCAGCTCGGATCTGCGACCCGCCCATTATCCATGCGCCGCACAAGATATTTTATTTCTGCCTAACGTATGATGCCTCCACAAGAGGTTTCTCTGCTTACAAGCCTGTGTTATGAATCTACAACAGAAGACGGTGCACAGGACACTTGGTCTGTTCACCCTTCATTGAATACAAATTCTTTTCCAGCTTGTCTCCGTTTTCCTTAGTCATGTTGCTACCAGTCACACTAGTTTCACTAATTTCACTAAATCCAGCTGCTCTTAGTGCCTTTACTTATTGCCACACACTTGAGGTCTATCTGCACTTCACCAAATTCACACGTCTTACGTTTATTACACCTCACTGCAGTTATTGTCATAATTCAGACATCAAGGTTTACCATTGTGGGCGTAATATTCTTAATATCCGTAATACTTTCCTCTGCGCTAACCTCTCGGTAACACAATTATGAGCTAATAGTGTTTTCCTTTTTATTTTATAATATTTCGCCGTTGTTATTTATGCACGTTTTACGAACTGCCCAACAATTTCATCCAAACATCTCATTCTCTCATTTATTGCAAATTGTTTTACCTGTGCCAGTACAATTCAAAAACAAGCAACCCTTCTCATCAGTGGGGTGATTCCTGATCGCCTGTTTGTGCGAATTGGCGATATTCGCAAACTTTTAAAGGGGCCCTCTTGACCAGGCATTGTGGGCGTGAGTCCGGCTATCTTGCGATGTGCAAGGTTGCTCTCTTCTCTAAAGTATTTGTCTCTATTTCTATACTTCGCTTCTACTTTCCCTGCCTTTCTTGTTTCCTTATGTATTTCACCTGTGTGTTTATATCTGAGCCCTTGAGTGTACTTCCTCCTGTCATGAGTTATTAGTGCACAAGGTTGGATCAAATAAATACTAGGAAGACAAAACCAAGGTAACCTGTCGAACGTGCTCTGGACGGAAAGGCGAGGGAGGGATTGTAACAGAAAAAAAAAAGCGAGGTGGCACAACGACTTGGCACATGGGCAGATTAACATTCTAATCGCCGGTGGTGCATTGCGGAAAACGAGCTTCGTCGCCTCCTTCCCGAAGCCTACCGACTTGGCGTGAACACCAACGTTTTCCAGTAGTGTTGAAATCTGGGTCAGTTGGTACATGTTCAGGAGTAAAACCAGTCAAAAAACGGGACACAGCGAAGAGACGAGGCACACACACACGACGACTGGACTAGCAACTGTGCTTGTTAGAAGAAAACAGACTCCCAAGAAAAGTGGCAAAGTTTGCGCAGCTCAGTTAACAGCAACCTACATCAAAAGATAAGCTGTAATCTAACGCCGTTGCGAAAGGAAGCTAAGTTCCTTCTGCATGAGGTAGATAGAAGGACTGCTGATACAATCATCTCCTTGAATACTAATGAAGAACGCTTCGAGGATTTCGCGCTCAACTTTTCCCTTGCCTCTGCCGACAATACTAACATTGGAAAATAGCGGGTAGCAACCGCATTCCCGGCAATGTCGAGGCAAGTTAGCGCCGTCAGTAGGGGACAGAGAGTTGTGGTGTTCTCTTAGTCTGTCATTAATACATCGGCCTGTTTGCCCAATGTACACTTTTTCGCAGGTCAACGGAATTTTGTAAACAACACCTGTGGCACAGTTGACGTAGCGGTTTTCATGTTGCGTCGAACAAACCGGCCGATAAGTCCCGCCACGTGCAACACGTGAGCACAGGCGTGAAAGCTTGCAGGGAGCTGAAAACACAACATTGACGCCCTGCTATCCGGCGACCTTTTTGATGGTGTGGGCGACTTTATGCACATAAGGTATGACTTCAAAATTTCTCTTTTCCACTGTCTTTGGGTAAACCCTTTTGACGTCTCGATCCTTTATCTTTTGCAGGAGTGTTTCGGCCACTGCATTCAGAAGTTCTTTTGGAAAACCGGCCGCCTCCAAGCGTTCATACTGGTTATAGAAGCTAGTCTTCATGCTGTGGTGGCAACTCTTTTGCAGTGCATTACGGAAGCAGTTAGTAGCAATCCCCCTCTTGACAATCTTGGAATGAGCTGACAAATACGGTAATAAGGACTTTTTAGTTCTAGGCATGAAGCACCAGCAAAGATGGCCATCGTCACGAAATGTTAATTGAAGTTCTAAAAATCTAATCGAGTGGTTAGCGGGTAGTTCATATGTAAAACTGAGGGCACTCGAGTAAGCTTTAAAAGCTGTCAAAATCTGGTTTACAACCACATGCAATGAGTCACTGGGTAAAGATTCAAAAGAATCAGGAAATCATCAACATATCTAAAAATTCTGCACACATGTTTGTCAAAAAGAACGCCTTGCAACGTGTTGTCAAACTTTGCTAAAAATATATGGCACAATACTGGTGGTACGCTTGGCCCAATACAGATTCCTTTTTTCTGCACGTACATTCTATCCTTAAAATCAACAACTGTGGAAGAAAGATAAATCGTTAACAGCTCAAGGAACGTATCCACAGAAACGCCACAAGCATTTTGAAAGGCGACTTGACCCTGCTGTTCAATCAGCTCACGCACCGCAACAAATAGATCACCATGGGAGATGCTGTAAAACAAGTCCTCAATGTCAATGGAAAACGCACTGTTGGCTCCAGGGATGCCTTTGTCCAGAACTTCAATCACTGCAGCCGTGCTCGCAACACAGTAAGGGTCCTGAACAGAGATGGACCGTAGATGTTTCTGCAAATACTGGCCCACTAACTTCTGCCACGTGCCTGCCTCTGTCACAATGGCTCTCAAAGGGCAGTCAGCCTTGTGCGTTTTTGCAGAGAAAAACACGCGGAGGCGATTCCCTTTGCAATTCTTCACCCTTTGAGACAGGCTGTCCAGGTTGTTGGCCAACAGAAGTCTCATAGCTGCGGACTTCAATTTCGAGGAGTTGCGCTTCGCAGGCTGGAAGTTCCTGTCGTGGCGAGACTTATCGGCCGGTTTGTTCGACGCAACATGAAAACCGCTACGTCAACTGTGCCACAGGTGTTGTTTACAAAATTCCGTTGACCTGCGAAAAAGTGTACATTGGGCAAACAGGCCGATGTATTAATGAAAGACTAAGAGAACACCACAACTCTCTGTCCCCTACTGACGGCGCTAACTTGCCTCGACATTGCCGGGAATGCGGTTGCTACCCGCTATTTTCCAATGTTAGTATTGTCGGCAGAGGCAAGGGAAAAGTTGAGCGCGAAATCCTCGAAGTGTTCTTCATTAGTATTCAAGGAGAAGATTGTATCAGCAGTCCTTCTATCTACCTCATGCAGAAGGAACTTAGCTTCCTTTCGCAACGGCATTAGATTACAGCTTATCTTTTGATGTAGGTTGCTGTTAACTGAGCTGCGCAAACTTTGCCACTTCTCCTGGGAGTCTGTTTTCTTCTAACAAGCACAGTTGCTAGTCCAGTCGTCGTGTGTGTGCCTCGTCTCTTCGCTGTGTCCCGTTTTTTGACTGGTTTTACTCCTGAACGGTTTCCACTCTGCTGCTTCCCGTCAACTGGCGAGGGCCTCAGTCAGCGCCTTTGAGACATCAACGCGGTGACCAGCTGCATACGAACCGTCGTCGCCGCTGCGAGAGCTCCAGTGTGCCAGCTTCGAGTTGCTGCTGACGTGGAGTATAGAGCTGCCGCCTTCAT
Organism: Amblyomma americanum; assembly: GCF_052857255.1. Lineage (NCBI taxonomy): Eukaryota > Metazoa > Arthropoda > Arachnida > Ixodida > Ixodidae > Amblyomma > Amblyomma americanum. Next base: position 498,242,891 of record NC_135497.1, read on the forward strand.
CTGTCCCTGCGCGCGGCTATCAACGACGCGAGGCGGGGCGCCGTGGCTTTTAGTGTCTACCCCGGGTGAGCAAACGGCTTTCGCTCTTGGTTTCCTCTGTTAGGCTATACTGATAAGCTATCTTTACGACTCGCCGTCTGTTTTGTCTGTCATGTAAGCGCGAGCTTTAATTGTGAGTTGTGTTGAATAAAAGGTGTTGTTTGCAACCACCTTATTTTATACATTTTTTTCAGCTGCCATGCGTTCGTCTCCTCGAGGTGCCTCTTTCGAAATTGCCGGCACGTCAGTGTCGACGCCTCAACGTTCCTGTTCTCTATGCATTTTTCAATCCCCCTTTTCTTATGTTTTCTTCTCCTGGCAGCTAGGTTTGAGATATTGATGCGGTTGATTATTTTACTTTTATTTAATTGCAGGTGAAGCCCGCTCCAAAAGGTCTTTACTTACTTTTGTTTCTTTTCATTTTCTCATGTCAGTGCTATAGTTATGGTGTCGTTCTGGGAGGTCGCATCGTCGTCCACGCTCCACCTTACACCCCTACGTCCACACAGAGTCCATATCCGCCACACTCAAGGTCAACCTGAGGATATGCTTTTGTGCACCATAAAACCCCAATCAAACCCCACACCCCTAATCCCCATGGTTGACTGCTTACTGCAGCCGGATATTCCTAAATATTCAACGCCGCATTCCTACACCCTCTTATGTTCCTAGACATATATTATGGATGCATGAGCGACCGTACCCGACTCGTGTCAACTGTGCCCCAACAACTCACCGCTACCCTTTTTCACAGGTTAAACGTCCGATCACTCGTCGTCGACCCCGCACGCAAGCTATCCATGAAATTTGCTTTACCAAAAGGGCAAATGTCAGGGGGACCTAATTATTCTGCTAGAAAATAAGTTTTTTGTGCCTATAGTATCCTTGGTTGCGTGCTGTTCGAGAGTTCGCGAATTCCCTGATTGTGTCATTTTGTTTCCACCGCCTTTTCTTTCTGCAGGTGCGTTGGCTTTGGCTTTCCTGTGCTACACACTCCAAAAGGGCAGGTTATTTCGTGTATCGGGCGTGGCCTCTTCTGACCTCGGATCTGGCCCTGCAGTGACAGCCTCACGTCGTGCTAGCTTTTTCTGTCCTCGCGAGCACAGTGATAGGCCAGAAGAATCTCTTTGTCCTCCTAGATCTGTAATGTGCGCCGTTACGGCATTCAGCAACTCTTGCCATGGACTGTATACATCGTCTTCACCTCGGCGTTAAGCCTGTCCTTCGAGCAACGTCCTCCACGGCCTTTATCTCTCATCACTGTACGAAACTCAGAAAAAATCTCCCGTGCTTTCTAACGCGGTCTCTCTGAAAAGATTTTCCAATAACTCCTTTGCTCAGCGTTTTTTGTGAGCTTCTTGTCGGCACTTGAGTGTTCGCCGGTGACAGCTGGAAGGAGCGCGTTGTTGATGCGACTATCCGGCTCCTCAGCGCTTCCTGGTGCTGCAGTCATTATGTAAATCTACTCCAGAATCTCAAGGTCCAGGAGATATAGACCGTTCCAATTAGTGCTCCCAGGGCGTCGCCATTTTGCTCGCTGGGCTGTTGTGTGCACTTGGTTGAGCACGGTGGAAGCGGCAGCGGAACCAATTTGCAACAGCCCAGAGAGCAGGCGTTTGCGACAAGCTCCTCGGCCGACGGAAATGTAGTATGTCCGTAAATAGTCTTTCAAAAGTGGATTCAGCGGACCTTAGTTTCGCAGTGTTTTGCCTGAAAACAAAAAAAAATCAAAAAGTAAAATGTCATTGCACTTTGAACATCCCGATTATTCATTCAGTCAAGAGTCCGGACTGAATTTTCCAATTGTGCGAGTGCACTGGACTACGTTCTCCCACCGCCCCCACCAAACTTGCGAAATGCACATCGGTGGGCACTAGTAACGATTATGGCAGTGGTACTTCTTCGGCCATCTGGCAGAATTTTCTCGCTGCAATTCTTTTGGCACTCGACTCTGAGTGGCTACGTAGGGCTTCGTGAAAAGCTTCCTGTGCTTTTCATAGTGCAGATTCTCCCGGCAGAGTTAATTCTAGCCGCTGCCGTTGGATGTGCCATACGTACCCAGCTGCTCCCAGTGACCGGATATATCTTGAGCGCAGTATCTGTTATTTCTTGGGTACATTGTTGGCTTCTGGGAACTTCGGAGTGTGACAGGTTTAAAGGATCCAAGCGGCTGCGCATCGCCGAAAGCGGACGCACTGTATAACTGTCCTTGTTTTATGCGACGCAGTAACATCGGCAAATATCGGCAATAAGGAACAAGTTGAATGTTAAACCTGCTGATTGCCAGGGTGTGTGTGGGAGGGTCGACAATGTGAGAGTGAGCGCAACGGATGGCGAGCAAATTTTACGAAGAGAAGGTGAGGACGAGGGAGGGCGAAAGAATTTTAAAACATGAGGGTAAGGATGAGGAAGGACAGGAATTTATTGTTGAGGTTCAGGGAGGAAAGGCGAAAATGAGGGCGTTTGCCTACCTCTGGACGCGATAGCATAAATAATAATTCTCATATATGCAAAAGGTCATTACATACATTGATTCCTGGGAGTCCTTCACCCCTCCTTGCACAGTGGTGCAGCGATTAAGCGATACGCCACCACCTTGCGATGGCAGGTGGTCCCAGCGGTGGGCCTTGTGCGGCCCAGGTTGCTCATCCCGAGCGACCAATCATTAGTTTAGCTGCCGCCTGCCATGGTGCGGAGTTTTCTCATTATCCGAGGGACAGGTTGTTTTGACGCCGTAAGGACACATGACCTAGGTGTCCTCCTGCCTCTTAGGTTACTCACTGGGGACCACCCGCCTGAGCCATGCCCGTAACTCTTCGGTCACAACGCCCACACCGGACTTTCTGAAGAACAAGGCCTTTAAAGCGACATCGTTAAAAAATCTCTCATTTGGACTCCTGCGGTGGCCAGCACTCACTAACACCGGGCGTTAGCAGTTTCCTACATATATTGAGAAAGAATTGGCTGGTATGTTGGAATCAAATTCCGGAAGGTGCACGTGGGCTACAAGAGGTTTCGTGGGGAACGGCTCCGCACAAAATTTTGACCATTTGTTGGAGATATTTAACGTCAACGGTCATCGCACAACACAAGGCTGTCGTTTGGATTTCGCCTTCATCGGAATTTGGCCGCCGCTGTGGGGGATTCGATCCAGAGATCTTGGGACCTGCAGCCAAACACCACAGTCAGAGTGCCACCGCGGCAGGTTAAGGATAGTAATACAACCTTTGTACGTAAAGTTTAGAGACTGATTAATTTTATGCTCTAGAAATGATTCCCCTAAAAATGTTCGTACTATGTGTAGCGTCATCTTTTCGGGCTATCCTGAGCAATTTAGGTTAGTTGCCGTGACTGCCGCTATATGGCACTACATGTAAAAAGTACGTTTTCACTAGTCGTCTGCGCAATCTACTGTGAGTGAATGTGGACAGATGGACGTCAACCTCGAACAGCGTGGAAACACAATTCTCCGTGAACCTTGGCATGACAGCCACTCAGAGGTATGAGCTCCTTTGTGACGCTTACGGCTACGAGACGTACTCGGGGGCGCGAGTTTTCGAGTGGCACAAGAGGTTCGTTTCTGGGAGAACGTCGGTGGAAGACGACACAAACCAGGGGCGCCCTGCAACCTGACCGAATCAAAACAATGTAGCTCGGTTCAGAGAAATCGTAAAGCAATCCACACCATTACACTCCGCATGCTATCAGATTCTCTCGACTTTAGTAATACAACATAACACCAAATTTTGCTTGAGAAATTGGGGAAACGAAGGATGAATGCCAGACTTGTGCCGCACTCCCTCACACAGGACCACGAGGACACGCGGGCATCAGTGAGCGATGATTTGCTCTGCGAGGGAGAGAAGGATGCCGCATTCGTCGACAGCATCATTATTGAAGACGAAACACGGTGTTTTCAATACGATCCTTAACCAAAGAGGCAGAGCGTCGAATCGCGATCCACAAGCTCTCCGACATTGAGAAAGGCGCGGCGACAGAAGACCAAAACAAAGACAATTTTGATAGTTTTTCCTCGATCCCAGAGGTCTGACATACACAGAGTTCGCCCTACAAAGGCAGCCGGTGAAAGCTGGTAACAATATACTACACATAAAGCTTTACTAATCCTATAGCCCATCCGCGCTGACAAGCCAGAAAAAATAATGACGTCTAATGGGTTCCACATGGAAGAAATCGAAACAAATATTGTGAACACCTTTTGGAAGCTATCAATAGAAATGAAATCGTGGGGCAATGGATAGCCTGCAGGACATACCTTTTTCTTGCTAGAAACAAGTTACAGGCGGTAGCCTTGCCGAATATTGACGGACCGTGTCAAACGCGATCTTTTCAAACGTTTTCACTGTGCCATGTGTACTTGGAAAGTATACACACGTCCATGTCACGTCAGCATATTCAGCTGGGGTACAGGTCCCCACAATCCAAACCACAGACCGCAACTCTTGGAAAGGTTCATCTGGGCACCCGGAACTGTCAAACTGCAGTTACGCGAACAGCTAGGCTTGCGTGCACTGAAAAGATGCCAGATCTTCTGCACAAGCCAGTACTCTGAGCTCACTGACTAGGAAACGGAAACCTTGAACGGCACAACTCTGCATGATGCTCAACAGCGGCCCTAAGTAGAGTGCGAACAGTAGTAGTCATGATGTACACCCTTGCCTGACAGACGAAAAGACGGACACGGGTTGTGAAAGTGAACTAAATCGATCGGATGGAGCAATTACTGTAGTAAAGACGTGTTTAATCATACAGAACTGAGCCAACATTAACGTATTCTAAATGAAGAGAAAATTGTAATGGACACGTGCGAAGGCCCTCGCAAGGTCACATACCCAACAATTCTGAATAAAAGCATTTTTGGGTCGGAAGCAGTATATGAGTGCAATTTTCTCATGTATTGTAAGATTTCTCTATAACAATCAAGATATCCGCAGGACACCCGACGGCAGTCTTGTATATGTTCCTGTTAGCCTTTTCGCTTTCGTCAAGACGTTTCCCCATTGTCTTATTATGGGAGTCTTAACTGTTCGATCCGATCGATGGAAACACTTTAAAATAATGATTTTGCTACATATAAGAAGAATGGACCATTATCGTCAATATTTCCATAAGAGTGTAACATCTCCAGTTGTTCCGGAGTATTGTTACAAAACTGTACAACTTTTGGGGGCAATATGCATGTTAGTTCGAATGAAATCTCCACACAAACAACATGTTTGCTGAGGTTCAATGACAGTCGACAGTGTAAATTGGTGCCGATTCGCTAAGACATTCGACAAAACCTTATGGTCTACATTAAATATAGCACAGTGGGACTAAATATTGTAATTTTTTAATCATTGCTCTTTAGTATCAGTACAGTGGGGCTGTTTGTAAATGTCTGCGACAGAACTACGATGTTCAGACTAATAGTGAAATCCCTTAAGTAGAATGCGAATCAAGATGGGCTTTAAGGCCTTTCTAATCGTCGAGTAGTCACCCTCTGAAATGGGCTTCACAAGGGAGGCGAAGCGCGCCACAGCCTCAGCAAATGAGGCGCGGGAGGAAGCGGAAATCAGACGCATGGTATTCCTCGAATTCTGATATCAATAAATCCACCTGTGTCACAAAGACACAACCACAATAAGGTGCCAATACTCTCTTTGAAACCGCATGACGGCGCTCATCAAGCAAAGCCTGATGAATTGGCTCCTTAGAGTGCAAGGCGATATTATTTATTTAGTTAATCGTACTCTGAGCTGCTGCCAAGAAAGGAGCTGCAATTGTTAAACAAAATAAAACGTAATAGAAAGCTACGTTCTGGAGTCAGACATGCGGCAATTCAAAACATAACATTCACGGTAAAAAGCAAAACATAGCATCAACTGTTCAAAATTGATTTCCTTCAAACCATTTACAAACGAAGGCCTGAAATGTAGCGGAAATAAATGTTCAAAATCAAGACCCAATACATCAGCAGATCACCGCCTCAGGAGGAATACAAATCATATTTCAAGCAATTTTAAACAGTACAGTGTTTCAAGCAGGCGGAAACAGCGGAAAGTAAATTATAGGAGCGACTAAGAGCAAATGATATGTGATATGGGTCAAAAACATACCAGTTCATACCAGTCACAAATACTTCGTGAGAGCGTTTTCAAAAACCATTAAATTCGAACATTGAACAACCTCTTTTGGTAATTTGTTCATTCGTTAATGGTACGAACCAGAAAAAGTGTATTTTAAAGAATCTGTTCTAAAATTCAGCAGCGTGATATGTTTGTAATGTTTTGTGCTGCTGCCAGAAGTATCCTGTGGTTTGATGTATCGGTCCAGATTGACCTGCCAGCACATGAAAAAAGAACATCAGCCTGTTAAACTGCATTTTCCACTTCACAGTTGTCAGTCTGATCCTGTTTCTAAGTTCAGACACTGATTGGGTTCTAGGATACGAGTTGGAGATAAATTAGAGCTTTGATTTGTACCCGTTCACATTTTGATATGTTTTGTTGAGTGTACGGCTCCCAAAAATGACTAGCGGAAGTCAGCACTGGAAGCACAGCCGTCTTGTAAGCTAGTACTTTGACCTCTGCAGTGCCAGGATGACGTTCTCTTCTCAACAACCAGAGCTTTCGCGTGGCCTTATTGCAAACGTTGTCAATGTGCGTTGTCCAATTTAGATCTTGTTTAATATGAATTCCTTAGTTTTTGGCACCTGTTACGTGAGTTAATGCTGCTCCATAGATACTGTAAGGAAATATCAAGGGATTTTTTTTTTGCGTATCATGGGCATAAAAAAGGTTTTCGATGCATTCAGTTTCATTTCCCACTCGTCACACCAGAAATTGATTTTCCCCAAATGGCAGCTAAGTTCTTGCTAGTCAGAAGAGGAATATATTTTGAATACACAATGGTATCTGCATAATGTTTCATCGAAACATGCGGCGGAAAACCTGTGCTCATATCAATTATATATATTGAAAACAGTAAAGGACATATTACCGATCCTTGCGGAATAGCTGATTGATCTAGACTTTTAAAACTATGAGTAGTTTTTATTGAAACAAATTGCTCCCTTTGTGATAGGAATGCCTCTATCAAGTTCACTAGGTGATTGTTGCCGAGGGTTCAGGACAGTTCATTAAGCAGCATTCTATGCGATAATCTATCAAACACTTTCCGGAAATCGATAAACAATTATATTGTCACAAAGCGGTCACTACACTCCGGAGAAGAAAGGCTGCGAAAATGGTGTCTAAACAAAACTTTTTAGTTGGGCTGACTTGCGCCCACAGTGGACTGAATCACTCGGCTGCGGCGTAGCAAGAAGCGTGCTCGGCGGTCGTCGAACAGGATGCCCGCCGCTGCCGGTCATGCTCAATTTAAAGCTGATAGCGAACTTTCGAGATAAAGCGCGCAAAATAAGCAGAACATTCCGGAACAACGTAGAATCAGCTCTGCTGGCTACGGTGAATCGAGATAAATCTAGTCATGTCTTGCGTCGCAAACAAAGCGATAAAGTGGCGTGGGGGCAGATTTGAAGACGGAAGAAGCACTGCAATGATTGGCGGCATTACTCCCCTCTCAAAGAAACATCGACCCGATGTATAAAACAAATAACGCTACTACCAACAGAAAAAACGGATAGTGCGAATATAAACGCATAGTGTGGAAATGAAGCGTCTTTTAGCGCGCATAATAGCGCTTCAGACGGACGACATGGACAACGTCTGGCCGTACGCGGCGTCACTGGGAAGCAGTCATTGCGTCAGGGATCACTTCATAATCTAGTTCACCTAGCCGACGACGAACCTCGTAAATGCCGAAATAGCAGCGCAAAAGCTTTTCACTCAATCCACGGCGGCGAATGGGCGTCCCAACCCACACTTCGTAGCCTGGCTTGTATTCAGCGATGCGTCTTTGTAGGTTGTAGCGTCTGGCGTAGGTCCGCTGCTGGTCTCTGATCCGTAAACGGGCAAGCCTTCGAGCTTCTTCTGCGCGTTGAAGGTAGGCGCTGACGTTGACGTTCTCTTCTTCGGTAACATTGGGCAGCATCTCGTCTAGTGCGGTCGTTGCCTCCCTGCCTTGGACGAGCCTAAAAGGCGTCATCTTGGTGGTCTCCTGCGCTGTTGTGTTGAAGGCGAAGACAACTTAAGGCAGGATGGCGTCCCAGGTCTTGTGTTCGGCATCGACATACATGGCGAGCATATCGGCGATGGTTTTGTTCCCGCGCTCGGTCAGCTCGTTGGTCTGCGGATGGTATGCAGTTGTCGTCCAGTGGCTGGTTTGGTTGTAACGACGGATGGCTTGCGTTAGTTCCGCCGGAAATGTTGATCGTCTGTCCGTTATGAGCACATCGGGGGCGCCATGTCGCGGAATAATGCACTCCACGAAACATTTGGCGACTTCTGCTGCTGTTGCTTTCGGTAGGGCTTTTGCCTCGGCGTAGCGGATCAGGTAGTCGTAGTCGGTCGCTATGATGATCCACTTATTTCCAGACGTTGATTTGGGAAATGAGCAAGCAAGTCCATGCCCATCTGCTCTAAGGGCATCGAGGGGGGTTCAATGGGGATTAGAAATCCTGCTGGTCGGGTGGGAGGGGTCTTTCGTCGCTGACAATCTCGGCATGTTTTCACATATTGTGCGACATCGGCATACAGTGCGGGCCAGTAATACTTGTCTTGAATGCGGCGGAGGGTGCGAGTAAACCCGAGATGTCCAGCTGTCGGATCGTCGTGTGAATCGTGTAGAACTTCTTCGCGGATAGAAGAAGGTACTACAAGGAGATAGACTGTTTTGTTCGGTGCGAAGTTCTTCTCGAGGGCATCTTTCTTACACAGAAGGAAGAAAGTCTTCGCTTGAATGAGGCGGGGGTGAAGAAACTTTGCCTTCCATGTACTCGATGAGGCGTTTTAGGTCGCGGTCCGAGTGTTGCTGCTGGGCAAAAGAGCTGGAGCTGATGGGTCCCAGGAAGGCGTCGTCATCGTCGTCCAGCGGCGGCGCATCTACAGGGGCTCGTGATAGGCGATCGGCGTCAGAGTATTTGCGTCCGGACTTGTAAACCACTGTGACGTAAAACTCCTGTAGGCACAGACTCTATTGAGCGAGGCGCCCAGTGGGGTCCTTCAAATTGGCAAGCCAACAGAGCACGTGGTGATCGCTGACTACCTTCAACGGTCATCCGTACAGGTAGGGGCGGAATTTCGACGTAGCCCAGATGATGGCAAGGCACTCCTTTTAAGTCGTCGAATAGTTAGCCTCGGCCTTGGAAAGGGAACGGCTAGCGTATGCGATGACTTTCTCCAGCCCGTCGCTTCTTTCAACGACGACGCCGCCTAGGCCCACACTGCTTGCGTCGGTATGAATTTCAACATCTGCGGTTTCATCAAAATGCGCAAGGATCGGTGGGGACTGTAAACGACGCTAAGGTTCTTTCAAGGCTTAATTCCGCTTGCGAGGCTTCCCATTTAAATGGCACGTCTGTCTTCTTCAGTTTTGTCAGGGGCTCGGCGATGCGCGGAAAGTTTTTTACAAATCGTCGGTAATATGCGCACAGTCCGAGGAAACTGCGCACTGCTTTCTTATCGGCCGGCGGTGGCAACTGTTCAATAGCAGCTGTTTTCTGCGGGTCTGGGCGTACTCCTTCCTTGCTAACGACGTTTCCTAGAAACTGCAGCTCTTCATAGGCAAAGTGGCACTTCTCTGTTTTCAAGGTTAGGCCGGACGAATTGATGGCGTCTAATACTGGTCGAGGTCTTTTGAGGTGCTCTTCGAAGTTCGAGGCGAAGACAACGACGTCATCTAAATATACCAGACACATTTCCCACTTCATGCCTTCCAGTGCTGTGTCCATTACTAGCTGAAACGTCGCTGGTGTGGAACACAGACCAAATGGCATCACCTTGAAATCGAAGAGCACATCCGGAGTGATGAACGCTGTCGCCTCGCGATCACTTATATCCACCTCAAATATGCCAGTAGCCGCTCTTCGGGTCCATCGAAGAGAAATACTTGGCGTTGCAGAGCCGGTCCAGTGTGTCATCGATGCGGGGGAAGGGGTTCACGTCCGTCTTTGTTATGTTGTTCAGGCGGCAGTAATCAACGCAGAACTGAAGTGCGCCGTCTTTCTCACTAGAGCAACCGGTGCCGCCGATGGGCAGTTTGATGGCTGTATGACGTCGTCGCGAAGCATTTCTTTCACGTGATTCCGGATGGCCTGATCGTGTTGGCGGCGACACACGCTCGGGGCTTTGATGGAAAGGTCGGCCGTGCTGGCCGGTAATAATTCGATGCTTGGCAATCGGCGTTTGTCGGACCTTCGGCTTTGACGAAAAACACTCGCTGTAGCTTCAAAGCAGATTTTGGATCAGGGCTTGTATGTTCCGGGGCAGGGCTGGGTTGATGTCGAAAGTGGGCGAGTTCTCTTAGTCAGGCTATTCCACTGAGGATCGGTTGGAGAGGGCGAACGAATATCGCACGTTGGATATTTCGTCGACGAAAGCACTCTTGGTTCCTCTGTTAATGTGCCGCTATTCTTCGCTGAAGTAGTCAGCAGTACTTCGGACTGGCCATCGCGGAAATGTGCGATGCCTCTTGCGATGCTGATTCCTCGGTCAAGGAGCAACTGCATGTTCCCCTCGGTTATTGCTTCAGCGTTAATGGCTTTCGTGGTTCCTACGGTCACGATAACATTCGAACGGGGTGGCACGCTCACTGCTTCCTCCAGGGCACTCAGGGCAACGTGATTTTCCAGTTTTCTTCGAAGGGAAGGCCTCGTACGTCGAAAGCGTGATCACCTTGGATCGCAGGTCGATGATCGCCTGATGATCATTAAGGAAATCTATGCCCAAGATTACTTCGCGGGAGCATTGCGGTAGCACAGAAAAGGACGCAGGATATGTATGTCCTTTGACAGTCACTCGCGCTGCATCGCCCTGATAGCGTAATCAGGTGGTCCCCTGTGGTGCGAATTTATGGGCCGTCCCAAGCGGTCAAGAATTTCCTCAACTCCGCAACGAATGTTCCTTTCTCCACCGATTAATCGGCTCCTGTGCCGACAAGCGCAGTACCTTTGCGGCCGTCGATAGCCACTTCTAAGTAGGATGTCCTGTCTCTTGCATTGCAATTCGGCCTCGGCGTCAGGTCACGGCTTCGTTGCGTATGCCAATCGCGGTTGGGGCGTGTCGTCGAAGCTTTTCTGTATGGCGGCGTCGTTTTGAATCCAGTTCGCGTCGTGGTCGGGGTTCTCATTGTGTGCGGCGTCGGTGCTGTGAGTGCCGGTTCTTCTTGCGGCGTCGCGGGTGCAGCGTCTTCATGGGGCGTGGTCGGTGGAAGATGTTCGGCGTTTCGCTCGTGATCAACCTCACCTCCAGAGGTTGCTGTCTTTAGTTTTCCCTACGGGGGTGCGAACAATTTTCTGCAACATCATCGAATGCCTCTCTCTGGCGAACATTCCGTACTATGGAACGCGGTCGCCGTACGACTGACGCAGCGGCTACCGCATGCTTCGCGGCTAACTTGTCGCCAGATGATTTCGCCAAAGAAGCAGCGCGAAAGTTTTTCCCGAAGTACGATGCTGTGCCTTCTTCATCCGCTCGTTTAAATATGGCAGGCATCCCAGCGCATGTATATCAAATGCCGTCTGATGTCGACGTAAAAAGAATTGCGTGTCCATTCTCTATGCCTGAGTTTCTTGCTGCGATAAATGATGCGAAACGAAAAACAGCGCCCGGCCTGGACAATATTCAGTACGAGGTGTACAAGAACCTGAGTAGCGCTGCACTCCCTCAATTACTTCACACCATAAACAAAGTATGGTTGGATGGCGTAGTGCCCGAGAGCTAGAAATCCGCGGTCGTGATTCCTATCCCGAAACCAGGAAAGCCTCCGACAGACCTCGCCAACTTGCAACCTGTGTCCTTAACTACTACGCTGTGCAAGCTGGCGGAGAAAACGCTAGCCACACGACTGTGATGGTGGCTAGAGCAGCACAGTTTTATCACCCAGCACAAATCGGCTATCGTTCATATATTGGTACAGAGGACGGGCTGACTGTCATAGCATCTGCAGTTTTGTCATCTACCCGCAGCCGCAATGTGCGTACTGTTTTAGCAATGGACGTTTAAAAGGCATATGATAACATCAGTCATGCAGCCATTCTGAACTCCATTGACTCTCTTCATCTCCCTCTGAGAGTGCGTAGTTTTGTCCAATCATTTTTGGAAGGCAGAAAATTTAAAATACGCCTCAGCGGCGAAGCGGTCGGATCATTTGTTCCTCTCTGCGGCGTGCCCCAGATATCAGTATTGTCCTTGACGTTATTTAATATTGCTTTAATCCCACTGGCTTGGCGCTTACATGACATCCGTGACATAAAATTTTTCAGTACGCTGACGACATCACGGAGTGGAGTACTCACCAAGATCTCCGTACTCAGGAGGCTGCCCATCAATCTGCCTTGGATGTTACCTGTAATTACGCATCATTCATCGGACTTCAGCTATCCGTGCATAAAACAACATACACGTCAGTCGCCAACCGCTGGGGACGCCGCGAACTTGCTGCAAGTCCAATCCGTCTTTGTGTATCAGGCACCCCAATACAGGAAAGTCCGAGTGTAAAAATCCTCGGCTTAATGATTCACCAATCAGTATCAGCGACTGCATGGCTTTCTCAGGCAAAAAGGCAAGCTATTCAGACTTTGGGTTTGATTAGAAGAATTGCGCCTAAAACTGATGGCGCAGGCTCGTTCGTTGCACGGCAATTGGTGAGGGAAGTTCTGCAGCCACGTATTGTTTATCAAGCCCTGTTTCAACATCTTAGAAGAGCCCAATGGGATAGCCTTGAAGCCGTGAACCGTAGGCTACGAGGACCATTACGTGCCTTCCACGCATCACACCGGTCATAGCTTTACAAGAGAATGCGCCGCTCAATACCCTTGATAAGCTTGTGCAGCAGCGCCGTGAACCGCGCAGCCTTAAGGCCAGTCTATCGCACTCCACGCATGCACTGAGGACTTATGCAACGTCACACACCATTCTTCCGCCGCCAACGCCAGTTCTTCCCCCATGGAAGTTTGTACAGCTCAGCGAGAACAAGCCAACAGATAATCGACGGCCAACATCTGCTCATTCGGCATCATTGCTTCGCCAGAAATTTGAGGAACAAGATGCTTGCCTGCCTTAAGGATCCATTGTTGTCTACGTAGGCGCAAGCATACAAGACTGCAAAGCAACAACAGCTATCTGCTGCCCGTGCAGACCTGCCCTGAATCAAACCTCTTGGTTTCAGCTTACAGAACCCCCTTCGTCATTTTGTGCTGACCTCGTTGCAGTTCAAGAAGCACTCTGCTCTGTGGCCGACTTAACTATGCTCCCTGCGGCCCCCGTTGTCATCCGCACTGACGCCCTTCAAGTTGTCCGGTTGGTACGACGTGTTAGCCGCTGTCCCATGATATGTCAGGACATCCACCGGCTCGCGGCACGCATCCCGCAGCCAGTACGTATTGAGTGGGTCCCATGGGATCTGCTGACCTATCAAAGGCAGGAAGATTTAGCGACCCGCCTTGAGAATGCAAACTCATCACCGCCTCGGCTCCTTCATTTGGACAATTTTACCCTCCTTTCATCAAGAAAGAAACTCCTCCGGCGCCGCACACGTGCTCTCATCCCTCCGTGTGCGGTAACCCTCCCACGCGGTCTTACCCGTGCAGAGTAGGTTGCGCTTAGGAGGATCCTGGTCGGGGTTGCCCTCACACCAGCCATCACTCGGTAGTGGCCTCAGTACCGAGAAATGTTTCCTCAGCCAGGGTGTCCGGGTATGTAAACACGAGGACATTGAGGCCGACATTCATCACTTACGGTGGGACTGCCCAGCTTTCGAGCCTACAAGGATCCGGCACCTGATGGTAGCAGGTCTTTCACCAAGCAACTGTTCTTCATACATTGCCAGGACGCAGGGACCGTACCATCGTTCTCTACTGGACTTCATCAAATCAGCTAACCTTTTTCCATTCATTTAGATCATTCATCACACCTTCAACCATAATTGATGCCCTGTGGCAATATATTTCGCTTTCAAAAAAAAAAATCCATATCTGGTATCCTTGAAATATCATCTGTCCATCAAGACTGCAATTAAGTTGTAGTTTCGCCCCATAAGGCAACTGACCCCAATGTCACGAAACGACGGCGTACGAAAAGTATGCATTTTACTTATACTTGAATGCTTAAGAAACTGGTGAAATCTCTGAGCGGGATTACAATCAGTCACCGGCGAAATCAATACGCGAAAGTTTGAAAAATATCTTCCCGTCTGAATAAAGATCTCCTAATCAGTACGTCTCCAGATGGCGCTTAACACTCATGACACTTGGGCTAGGAAGCAAGGAAACGCTTATGAAAACATTGCAGAGGGTACTAACCAATAAATTCCACACAGCCGGAAACAGAGTAAAATTAATTTGATTTGTAAATAGAAAAGACAACATACACTTAAAATTTTTACGGCCAATTACGATAACATAAGTTATATAAAGTCTGGTATGCTGGCGGTGAATTTGAAATGCACTCATGGGTAGAAATTATTAGATTACTCGGAGAACTTCAGAACGGGCTTAAGAAGGGTAGGCGCTTAGATGATAGCCTGTTCGTGCTTACCCAGTGCATAGCAATAGCAAAGGCGGAAGACAAATCTCTGTATTTAACCCTCCTGGACATAAGGGATGCATGCGACAACGTTAACAGGGAACTCCTGTGGTACATATTAAAAGATGAAGGTATCGGTCATGACCTAATTGATTTTCTGCACGAAATACACCGATAAAATAAAGTTGAAATTACAAGAGAAGGGAATAAAACTACAACTGGTCGAGTTACAAAAAGGATTAAGGCAAGGTTGTACTCCATCACTGCTGCTGTTCATGCTTTATGTGATAAATATAAAAAAAGGCTACAAGGAAGAATCTAGGTTATAATCTGCCGTACCAATAAGGTGGAAAGGTTCTTGAGCAACGACTACCGGGTTTAATGTATGCGGAGGATATTGTACTGTTAGCGCATAGACAGGAAGATTTGCAAACTCTGGTTAATTGTTGTGGAGACGAAGGAGACACTCTAGGTTTAAGCGCAACTAAGTCAGGTGTGATGATTTTCAACGATACAACTGATGAGGTGCTTGCAATACAAGGCCATGAAATACCCAGAGTGGCCGAATAAAAATATCTGGGGGAATGGGTAAACGAAGGGCAGATATAAACGGAAAAGCACGCAACAGTCTACTATGGCAAAAGGGCGAAAAATTGCCGGGATAATGAAGCATAAGGCATTATGAGGCTACAACTAATATAGTACTGAGAGGTATTTGGAAAGGAAAAATGGTGCCGGGGGCTGACTTTCGGGAATCCGCTTCTATGCTTGAGGGCAGAAGTTGAAGCGTGATTTGAGGTAAATCAGAGAGGTGTTGGAGGATTAGCACTAGGTGTCCACGGCAAAACCACAAACGAGGCAGTGCAGGGGAATATTTATTTATTTATTTACTTATTTAGTTATCTATACATACTGGTAATTCCATTTGGGATTGTGGCAGAAGGGCAAAATAGGGTTAGTAATAACAGTTCAAAAAATACATCATTTTGGTGAAGATCGTAAAATAAACAACTAATAGTAAGGGTAAAGCAAAGGCACTGGAATCAACTATGGAAATACAACCAAAAATACAACAACGCAGAATAACAATACAATGAACAGTATAACCATATCGAAACAAGGCAAATTAATCTCACAATAGGCGTCATGACAGAAGTTACATCGCAATGGTTCCGAAAACAATACTGGTAGTCTGTGTATACCTGAACAAAGTTAACATTAAAAGGGCACACTCAATAGGAAGCAATATTAGCAACACAGAAAACACACACAAAAAATATTTTTTAATTAAGTACCGAGCTCTCGATATCAGCGCTGAACTTTCCTAACGATAAGCTGCTTGTTATTGAAGGGTTTAGACTGTTCCATTCACGAGTGGCAAACGGAAAAAATGAGTATTTGAAGCAGTCAGTATGGAAAGGGTGCTCGTTAAGTGTATTAGAATGTTTGTAACGCGTCGATCTTGCTTTAGAAAATGAAATATATTTAGTAACATCAAGTTTTAATTGCTAGTGAATTAGTTCATACATCCCTTGTGTCGCGCGAGTTTAGTACGTATTTGGAGTGTTTGTATCCCCTCACGGTTCATTATTTCTGTTGGCGAGTCATGGGCATCATTCCAAGCACGGGAAGCTCAGGGTAAAATACGATATGAAGAACGCCTGAGGAAATTGGGCGATAACAGGTGGTCAAGTAAGCTATTTAAATACTTATACAGAAAGAGCGTTGACTCACATTCGCGGAAAATTTGCTCGAAAAGTATAGCAGTGTTACCACCAAGACAGACAAGCTGGCTACATTTTGGAGTCATTTTGGCTACATTTGAAAACCAAATACATGGCAGGGCCATTTCCTCTATAGTAAAATAATTTCTTTCCCAGAACAAGGAATAAAACAGACGTTGCAAAGATCTACGGCCCGCCAAGGAAGTGCTGTGCCATGTTGTCGCTTCTGTTTTTGCTTCTAGCGCTGTGGAATACTTTACGAAAGCACATTGTTATCTGTGTTTTCTTTGGGGAAGCCATTCAGATGTTACGCGAATTAAGTATTTGCGGCGCGTCATGTAATAATGTATTTAGTATAAGAATAAGTGCGCGATTCCGCTTACGTCAGTGATTTCTAGATTTTTAGACATTCAAGTTGTTTTCTCAAATAAGGAGTGCTAATTATGGAGAAAAAGATTTCCGACCTTTTTACACCAGAAGAAAACGCGCGCTTGAAATAGTTCAGCCGGGGATAAAAATATTTTAAATTTCAATCATGTCGACCCTATATTATCTACCATACGTTCATGAAGACTTCCGTGCACCTCGGTGGAGTCAGCTGAACCGTCATGGCTGATGCGTTGAATGCTGGAAGCCAGCATCTCAAGGCACTTCATCTGATGCGCTGAGCTTGTATCACTGCTATTCGTCACCCCTACAGCGAGTGGAGGAGCCTGATGAGGAAGGGCTGTCTTTGCACAGAGGTGTGCTACACTTCGGCTTCTTTCTGTTTGTCGCATGGCGCCCTGAGGACATCGCGAATATCGCTGAGCAACCAGCCTTCGCAAGAGTTGTGCATGAACAGTTTTTGCGAAGAACGCAAACAGCATTGGATCTTAAGAGGGATGTTTTAGACCAAAATTATAATGGCCAGGGTCGATTGATTGCCAGGTTATAATCACAAAGGGGCAAATTTAATCAAAACTGAGCCTTTATAACAAGGAAAATATGAAGATATGAAGCACGGCTATAATGAAGTGCGGACTGTTTTCGCAAACAAACCGCTGTTCGACAGTTTATCGCAGGTCTCTGAGGCCAAGCTACATAGCCGTTCATTTTCCAACTACGATCACGGAGTCCTTTTTCGCATCGGCGCCACGAATTTCAATTGAGTGGCGGAAAATTTTCAAGTACAACTTTCAGGGCAATAAATGTGTCTTTTACTGCCGGACAAACATCATCCTATAGCCAGAAAGAGCCATGGATTTCATTGTTACTGAGAAGAGTAATTTAAGGGAGGGCACGTCATTTCCCCTCTACAACAGGCATTTTTCACTGTTCGAGAACCTCATATGCTTTACCC
The DNA here is from genome assembly GCF_052857255.1 of Amblyomma americanum. Lineage (NCBI taxonomy): Eukaryota > Metazoa > Arthropoda > Arachnida > Ixodida > Ixodidae > Amblyomma > Amblyomma americanum. The sequence goes on from NC_135497.1 coordinate 498,260,641, forward strand.
CGCGAGCACTCGCTGTGCTCCTTATGCTTGGCTAGTCATGCGAAACGGTCGGGAGCTGTGAGATGCTCCGAGGCGTTCAGCTCATAGCGATAACGCGAACAACACGCGGCTGCTAATGCTAATGATGCATATGGTCGATTTTCAAAGGACTCCATGAACCACCTCCCGCGCGTGTGCGGCACACCGCACGTTGGCTATAGACATCAAGGACGAGGTGCCGGAGAGGTGGGAAATGAGTAGCTCCAGATCGTCGGCCTCCGTGAGTAGCTGGACTCCCGCTCCAACTCGGGTACATTCAATCGGTCCCCACTTTCGTCGCGGACGAGGCTAGAGAGACGAGGCCGGTCTTCCTCCATCCACACTGTACCAGATTTTTGGGGAGAAAATAACCATTAAAAATCCATGCACATGAAACTGTCTCCTCCTACAACCTCCCCTGCCCGCACCTATAACCGAAAGCTGCAATAAATCCAAACCTATTTGCATTTTTATGCACACAGGTGCTATAGCAGGTCTTCACGTAGCATCGCTAGCTTGTAAATAACCCGAAAAACCTTTTCAAGGAGGCGGAGCCTTGATCTATCTCTGCGCGCGGAGAAAACGATGACTTTATTTAGCAGACCTTCGTTCAACATTTTATTTTAGCAGCTTTCTATACACTCCATTTTTTATATTCTGTCATCTCGGTTCCTCGTCCTATGAAGACAATAAGGGCGCACTTTTTGCGCAGGATTAAAAAGACAGCGGCTTTGCTAATGCAGTCACCTGACTCGGTGGCGCATCCTGAGCCAGATGGCATTACTAGCGAGCTCTATAAAATATTTCCCACTTGCCTAGCTCCTGTATTGATGGAAGTTTTCCAGGCATCTTGCGATGTTGGTTTTTTCCCCCACTTTATTTTCTGGGCATACTGTATTAAATCGAAAAAGCGCAGATTTAAATCGGCTGAAAACAGTTGAGGGATATTGTCCAATTTCCCTCTGTAATGTATATAACAAACTTTTTGCATAGGTTCTTTGGAATCTTCTCCAGGTAGTTGTCGCTCACTTAATAGGCCCTGTAAGGTTTCTGGCGACAGCCGGTGGTCTGATTCAGCTGCGTATTCGGCCAGGACACCTGCAACCGGGGTCACTGCACGGCGATAGGCATTTTGGTTCCCACGGCCGGTCCTCGCGAGGTTTATTGGATTCGAGACGGAGGATTCCAATGCCGTTTGTAAACCTTGTTCGCGGAAGATCGTGCGGCCCGGAGGCAGTTAGCGACCGCCAGCACCGAGCAGGGGGTGACTCACCCCTTCAACTATGCCTGCTCGCCGGCGTCTTGCCTATTCGGACTTCCCGGAGACGTGGCGGCACCCTCTTTCTCCGCCGAGGCATCTGACGGGGCGCGTCCCTATGTGAAGTGCTGTGTGTGTGTGTGTGTGTGTGTGTGTGTGTGTGTGTGTGTGTGTGTGTGTGTGTGTGTGTGTGTGTGTGTGTGTGTGTGTGTGTGTGTGTGTGTGTGTGTGTGTGTGTGTGTGTGTGTGTGTGTGTGTGTGTGTGTGTGTGTGTGTGTGTGTGTGTGTGTGTGTGTGTGTGTGTGTGTGTGTGTGTGTGTGTGTGTGTGTGTGTGTGTGTGTGTGTGTGTGTGTGTGTGTGTGTGTGTGTGTGTGTGTGTGTGTGTGTGTGTGTGTGTGTGTGTGTGTGTGTGTGTGTGTGTGTGTGTGTGTGTGTGTGTGTGTGTGTGTGTGTGTGTGTGTGTGTGTGTGTGTGTGTGTGTGTGTGTGTGTGTGTGTGTGTGTGTGTGTGTGTGTGTGTGTGTGTGTGTGTGTGTGTGTGTGTGTGTGTGTGTGTGTGTGTGTGTGTGTGTGTGTGTGTGTGTGTGTGTGTGTGTGTGTGTGTGTGTGTGTGTGTGTGTGTGTGTGTGTGTGTGTGTGTGTGTGTGTGTGTGTGTGTGTGTGTGTGTGTGTGTGTGTGTGTGTGTGTGTGTGTGTGTGTGTGTGTGTGTGTGTGTGTGTGTGTGTGTGTGTGTGTGTGTGTGTGTGTGTGTGTGTGTGTGTGTGTGTGTGTGTGTGTGTGTGTGTGTGTGTGTGTGTGTGTGTGTGTGTGTGTGTGTGTGTGTGTGTGTGTGTGTGTGTGTGTGTGTGTGTGTGTGTGTGTGTGTGTGTGTGTGTGTGTGTGTGTGTGTGTGTGTGTGTGTGTGTGTGTGTGTGTGTGTGTGTGTGTGTGTGTGTGTGTGTGTGTGTGTGTGTGTGTGTGTGTGTGTGTGTGTGTGTGTGTGTGTGTGTGTGTGTGTGTGTGTGTGTGTGTGTGTGTGTGTGTGTGTGTGTGTGTGTGTGTGTGTGTGTGTGTGTGTGTGTGTGTGTGTGTGTGTGTGTGTGTGTGTGTGTGTGTGTGTGTGTGTGTGTGTGTGTGTGTGTGTGTGTGTGTGTGTGTGTGTGTGTGTGTGTGTGTGTGTGTGTGTGTGTGTGTGTGTGTGTGTGTGTGTGTGTGTGTGTGTGTGTGTGTGTGTGTGTGTGTGTGTGTGTGTGTGTGTGTGTGTGTGTGTGTGTGTGTGTGTGTGTGTGTGTGTGTGTGTGTGTGTGTGTGTGTGTGTGTGTGTGTGTGTGTGTGTGTGTGTGTGTGTGTGTGTGTGTGTGTGTGTGTGTGTGTGTGTGTGTGTGTGTGTGTGTGTGTGTGTACGACAGCGCAAGTTAGGCCACGCCCAACCTGGCGAAGACATTCTCGGACCTGGGGAATCCTGGGGACCGGATCCTTTTTAAACCGGACGACGAGTGCCGTGAGAAGGAATCCTCGATCAGCCTCAGATCTTCTCATCTTCCTCCGACCTTCCCCCATCACCCTCCAATGGGTTCCAAAATCTTGTAAATAATGTAAAATAAACCCCCTGTACAGTTTTCTTCACAACCAAGTCCGACAACGTCATTCGGAGAAGGGACCTGCGGCGCTGAAAGAGTCAGCTCACTCAAGGACCCCTCGTCCCCAACAACTGGTGGCAGCGGTGGGATGGACCGTGCGACATCGTGATTTCCCAACCGGTAAGCGTTTCGGCATTTTGGTATAGGATTCGCCAGGCTTCAGATTTTGAGAGAATAATCTAGAATCACTGGGAAGTGTATGTCAATTGAGAAAGGGTAATCTCACGACATTTTGAAGATAGCATTGCCAAAGCGGAGAAAGCATTGTCATGGACCTTATGAAATTGTCAAAGTCGGACTTGCTGTTGTTATGCGAGGAACTGTCAATAGAAGTACCGGGAAAAATTACAAAACTTGAAATATGCAAGACAATTGAAAAGCACGTAGATGACGATCAGCTGGTAGATACGTGAAATTTGGTACAGGAAGAAAAAAGAAAAAGGGAAGCGGAATGAAGCGGAATGGGAAAAAGAGAAAGAACGGCAAAAGTGGTAAGCTGAAAAAGAAGAAAGAAATCTAAAGCGATTGCAGCTTGAAAGCGAAAATCGAAAGAAAGGCGACAGTTCGAGAGCCGGGTCTCCTGAAAGAGCAAGCGATGTACAATCATATAGAATGAACAGATTCATGCAGCCCTATGAAAGTGGAAGGGACATAGGATTGTACCTGGGAAACTTTGAGAGAACTTGCGAAAGGGAGAACTTTGCTCGCAGTACATGGCCGCAACGGCTTCTGACACTCTTGCCATGTGAAGTAGCTGAAGTCATAGCGAGACTTAGCACACAAGACGCAGCTGACTACGAAAAAGTCAAAGCCAGTTTGCTAAAAAGGTACCGACTGTCAGCCGAAGCTTTCCGACAGCGCTTCAGGAACGCTATGAAAAACGATAGCGAGGGCTATCCGGATTTCGCGTATGGACTAAAGACGAATCTGCTAGAGTGGCTAAAAGGAGCCGAGGTTTATGAAAGCCGAGACAAAATCATTGAGTGCTTTTGCCTTGAGCAATTTTACCGAAGCATTCCCCAAGTGGTGAAACTGTGGGTTCAAGACAGGGGAAAAGTCGACACAGTTGAAAGGGCCGCTGAGCTAGCAGAGGAGTACGTTTCGCGCAGAAGGTTGAGCACTGAAGAGGGTGCGTCACACGCTCGAAACGCGATGCGAGATAAAGGGCCTAGCAGAAGGACGCGAAGTGCTAGAAGTTCGGAGCAATCAGAGGCAACGAAGGTAGCGCCAGAAAAGCGTGAAGAACAGGCGAAGAGACAGGGAGCAGACAAAGCCGCGAAAAAAGAGTTTGAGGCTAGTAGGCCATTTCGTTGCTACAACTGCAATGGTGTCGGGCACTTTGCAGCCATGTGTACAAAGCAACGTTTGGTGTTCTCGTGCGTCGAGGATAACGACGAGAATCTAGAGCTCCTTAAGCCATACCTGCACGAGCTGCACGTTAACGGGAAACCGTGCAGGGTGCTTCGTGATAGCGCCGCGACGATGGACGTTGTCCACCCGTCTTACGTGTCAGTGGACGATTTTACGGGAGAAGTCTCGTGGATAAAACAGGCAGTAGAAGAACACAGTGTATGCCTTCCCATAGTTAGAGTGATAATTTGTGGACCGTTTGGAGAGCTAATCACTGAGGCCGCAGTTTCGAAGGCCGTGCCACTTCAATATCCTTACCTCTTCTCGAATCGATCAGACCGATTGCTACGCGAGAGAGGCCAGAAACTCGGAAGTGGGGTGATACAAGCTTTGACAAGATCGAAAACTCGTCAGCTCGCATCTCAACTAAGTCAGATTCCCGAACCTCAGGTAGCCAGAGAAGCACCAGCCAGCATATCGTTGCAATCAAATGAGGAGGGGAGTGAACCAATGAGGAATGAAAGCCAGACGGCTGACCGAGCAAATGAGCGACGAGGGACTTCAACCACTAAGTCGGTAGAGGAATCAGAAAATGCTGAAGGATCCGTTTTATCTCCAACATCGCGTAGTTTTGATCGCCTTCTGCAGGTGAACAGGGAGTCCCTAACAAAAGAACAGAAGCAGGATCCCACTTTGGAAAGACTGCACCTTACAGCTAAAGAGGGCATCGCGAGACGCAACATAACGATGCATGAGAAGGGAGGCTTACTATACCGACACTACCAGGACAAAAAAGGCAAAACATTTGATCAGCTGGTCGTGCCCGAAAAATACAGAGCAGACATTCTGAGCCTCTGCCACGGAAATGGCTGGGCAGGACATCTGGGAATCAATAAAATCAAAGGAGCGCCTATTAATAGAATTTTATTGGCCGGGTTGTTTCAAAGATGCAGAACGCTACGTAAAATCATGCGATGCGTGCCAGCGCGTGGGCAAGCCGGGAGAGACATTGAAGGCTCCACTGAAAATTGTTCCATTGATCTCGGAACCTTTCCGCCGGCTTGTAATTGACACAGTAGGCCCTTTGCCTAACACGAAATCAGGCTATAAGTACTTGCTTACTATGCTATGTCCCGCCACAAAATTTCCCGAAGCAATTCCGTTGAAGGACTTGAGCTCCACAGAAATAGTTGATGCCCTTTTGTTAGTGTTCGCGAGAATAGGATTTCCGGCCGAAATCCAAGCCGATCAGGCGACGGTCTTTACAAGCGCCTTGACGACCACATTCCTAGAAAGATGCGGAATAAAACTGTTGCACAGCTCGGTGTATCATCCGCAGTCCAACAGTGTAGAGAAATGGCATTCGGTGCTGAAGCGGGTGCTACGCGCTCTTTGTTATGAGCATAAAGCAGACTGGGAGGATTGTCTGCCAGCCACACTTTTCGCTTTACGAACAGTCCCCCACGAAGCTATGGGGTTTACGCCAGCAGAACTCGTGTACGGAAGAGCCCTCCGCTCTCCCCTCCGAATGCTGAGAGAAATGTGGGAAGGGACAGGAGAGAACCAGACAGTGGTTGAGTACGTGCTTAAGCTACTGGACCGCCTTAACAACACGAGGGAATTAGTAAATCGAAATATGAAAGCTGCCCAGGAGGCCGCCAAGGTCTATTATGACAAAAACGCTCGCCTTCGAGGTTTCACCGCGGGCGATCGCGTGATGATCCTCCGGCCATCGAGAAAAAACAAGCTGGAAGTTCACTGGGATGGTCCAGTAGAAGTGTTGCAAAAACTTTCGGAGACGAATTACGCGCTAAGGATTCCAGGCAGGGGAAAGCAGGTGAGAATCTATCATTGCAATCTGATGAAGCCGTTCGTGGAACGCAGCGGGATCGTCAATCTGACTCTAAATGAACCAGAAGAGCTGGACAGCGAGAGTCAGGGTTGGAAGGGAGGTGCGGACGCTAGTGACAACGTGGAAAACATTCTGGCTCACTCCGTGAATGCAGAATTCCTAAGCGGGACACAGGTCGACACGCTAAAGCAGTTGTTGAGCGAATTCGCTGACCTATTTAGCAGTCGCCCGGGAAAGACACACCTCCTGACACACGAAATCGAGCTCACCTCTGATGAGCCGGTACGGTCGAAACCCTACAGGGTATCACCGCGGCAAAAGGAAATAATGGACGCGGAAATTCAGCGCATGTTGGAGTTAGGGGTTGTAGATCCAGCGGAAAGTGACTATACCTCACCGCTAATTCTTGTTGAGGCCCCAGGGAAAGATCCTCATCCCTGCGTGGATTATAGAAAGCTTAATGCAATTACCAGGGATCAGCTATACCCGATTCCCAACATAGAGGAAAGGATAGAAAGGGTGAGCGGCGCGAAATTCATTTCCACCCTCGATCTCGTACGGGGATATTGGCAAGTTCCCCTCTCAGAAAGCGCGAGCAGGTATGCCGCTTTCATCTCCCCAGCGGGCACCTTTCGACCCTTAATGCTTAGTTTTGGGTTGAAGAATGCCCCCTACAGCTTCTCGAAACTCATGGACATCGTACTGAAGGACATGCAGTGCTTTGCACTCCCTTATTTAGACGATGTGGCAATTTTTCGGAAACCTGGCAAGAGCATCTAGAACACCTAAAGACCGTGTTTTCCAGTTCACGACAGGCTGGACTGACACTGAAGGCAGAAAAGTGTAGATTTGGTTGCGCACAGGTGACGTACTTGGGCCACATCGTAGGCCAGAGAACTAGGAGCCCATCCGAGTTAAAGATTGCCCCGATCGCAGCATTTCCGCAACCACGGACGAAAACGGCCATTCGCTCATTTTTGGGATTAGTTGGGTACTACCAGCGATATATTCCTAACTACTCACAGCGGGCTAGTCCCTTAACTGACGCCTTGCAAAAGGGAGCACCTACTAACGTAAGTTGGGATAACCAAAAAGAAAACGCCTTCAAAAGCCTGAAGGAAGGACTCGTGTCCCGACCCTTGCTCAGGACCCCTGACTATGGGAAAGAGTTCATAGTCCAGTGTGATGCCAGTCATAGAGGGCTGGGTGCTGTCTTAGGCCAAGTTGGCTACGACCTTGAAGAACACCCAGTTCTGTACATCAGCCGCAAACTGACCAGTAGAGAGGAAGCGTACAGCGCTTCCGAAAAAGAGTGCGCGTGTTTAGTTTGGGCAGCACAGAAGTTGTCGTGTTACCTGTACGGAGCAAAGTTTGTATTTGAGACTGACCATTGTCCTTTAATGTGGCTGCGACAGATGTCCCCCAAAAATGGTCGCTTGCTCAGATGGAGTCTGGCTCTCCAACAGTACAATTTCTCGGTGCGTTATAAGAAGGGGAAACTGCACGGAAATGCTGATGGCTTGAGCAGACTGATGTAAGCGGGAGAACTAAGAGGAATCTCCTCCTGTGTGAGTGTTTTTTTTTACTTTGTTCCGAGTAATCCGGCTGTGGCAGTTTCAAAAGGAGATGTTTCGCGCTCAGTCGGCACAACATTAACCCAAATTTGAACACAATTTTTTAAAAAGTGTATTGTTGTCAATGGAAGAAGCCTGGTGATTCTTTGGCGAAGTCCGAGCGCTTGCGGGTGGGGCAGTGCTTTGCTGTTTGGAACGTCCCACCTGCGCTTTCCTTTGTTGGTGGTGCTTTGGGTTCTGCCTTGGGGGCGATGATATTGCAATCCAGGGGACCAACACGGACGGCGAGAGCCGGTGGTCTGATTCAGCTGCGTATTCGGCCAGGACACCTGCAACCGTGGTCACTGCACGGCGATAGGCATTTTGGTTCCCACGGCCGGTCCTCGCGAGGTTTATTGGATTCGAGACAGAGGATTCCACTGCCGTTTGTAAACCTTGTTCGCGGAAGATCGTGCGGCCCGGAGGCAGTTAGAGACCGCCAGCACCGAGCAGGGGGTGACTCACCCCTTCAACTATGCCTGCTCGCCGGCGTCTCGCCTATTCGGACTTCCCGGAAGACGTGGCCGGCTGGAAGGTGAGAACTGTCGTTCGGACGCGAAGACAACACTCTCTCTGGTGGGGGGGGGGGCGATTGTCCAGCGGCACCCTCTTTCTCCGGCGAGGCATGTGACGGGGCGCGTCCCTATGTGAAGTGCCGTGTGTGTGTGTGTGTGTGTGTGTCAGTACGACAGCGCAAGTTAGGCCACGCCCAACCTGGCGAAGACATTCTCGGACCTGGGGAATCCTGGGGACCGGACCCTTTTTAAACCGGACGACGAGTGCCGTGAGAAGGAATCCTCGATCAGCCTCAGATCTTCTCAGATCCTCCGACCTTCCCCCATCACCCTCCAATGGGTTCCAAAATCTTGTAAATAATGTAAAATAAACCCCCTGTACAGTTTCCTTCATAACCAAGTCCGACAACGTCATTCGGAGAAGGGACCTGCGGCGCTGAAAGAGTCAGCTCACTCAAGGACCCCTCGTCCCCAACAGCCCGCATCAGGTCTGTGGTATCGGCGGCCGCAGCATCCAAAGCCATATTCAGATTGCGCTTACAGTAGTGGAAACAGTGCCAGATGAGATCGGACAAGGAGCTTTAATTCAGATTGACCTTGCCAAGGCTTTTGATAAAGTTCGCCACGATTTCTTGTTTGCTGTCTTAGAACATGCAAATATTGGAGATGTTTTGCTTAGGGACATAAGACTGTAGTATAAGGAGTCCTATACAAGGTTAATTGTTAACCAAGAGCTAACGTAAAGAGCTAAATAGTAGTACCTAACTATCTATCGTAGTAAGTTACAAGTAATTAGCGAACGAAACACCTAAACATTCCATGAATGTAATCACAATAGCAGTATATTTGAACGGCAGGTAGTAAAGGACTAAATAGTGACACCTATTGATCGACCCCTTATTAGTGAAAAGTGACTAATGAAGGTGTGGACGTGAACTGCAGGCCACATTGCACTGACGACTGAATATTGGCACTGGCTCGGCCCAAATTTGGGTGCGAACAAATTTGGGGTGTGCTATATTATTGTTGCATACCAATTTCGGTGCCATTTGGCCAAGGTCAATATTTGGCTCGATCCTGTCGAATTTTGGGGGTAGCCCGGGCCACCAAAATCCAAGCCATTCTCGGGTCATGACTGACCCAGGAAGTGTCTATCATGTATAGGCAAAGTGTCATCACTATGCTGGGCTAAATGTTATAGGGTACCAATGCAACCGAAGCTGCGCAGTTGTTTTACAGCTAAGCAGGACAAGATTTGCTCGGAGTAGCACCCTCCGGATTAGTGCTTTCGCTCCAAAAAATTGACAGAAATACTTTCACAACCCGGGTCGAAGGCTTCATTCACAGCAAAGTAGCAAATGACAATTAAAAGCATCCGCGAACACTATGCAACTCTGTCAACAGAGTCTGTACCTCAGCCAATAGCAATTAAACTGCAATCACCACCCACTAACCAATGGCAGCGGTATTCAAGGCAAATGTAGCAATAGGAGATCTACAACGTGGAGTAGCTAGCGCTGATAATACCTTTACTTCGCTTGAGGCATGCGGATATCAGAGAACAAGCTTGAAGTAACTCCTCTGCAAGGCATTGTTTGGGTTTTAGTAACAAAAAGCCTTCTAACATGTTCAGGAAAGGTGTGCTTAAGCTCATGTATGCATATGCTTGCTGTTCAGAGTACAAATGAGTATCTACAGTGCTCCTACGCTGTTCGACGTCGGAACAAAGTCCTTTCTGCGAGTGTAGGGAAGCCATTGCTTCATGCGCAAGCGATCGCGCTTTCATTGCGGGATCATAGAAACGGCGAAGCCATCTTCACGCCTTTTACTGCAGTAAAGTGCACAGGAGCCCAGCATAACGCGAGCGCATAGCGCAGAAAACAATGCGTGCTACGTCTGCTGCGGCCAGGCCAGGCGAAAAATGGCGCGAGCCGAAAAGAACATCACGAGGAAAAACACAAGCGGCGCGCGTTTCCATGGGCAACGACAGCAGTGCGCTGATGCCGTATCGAGCGCTACATGACGAAACGAGCGCGGATTCGGGCGAAAGCCCAGCACCGCAGGTATCCGCTAGCCGCGGAATTTGGAGTTCTAAAAATTTTGTTGTAAATTATCGGCTCGCTCTTGAGGTCTCGTACGTGACGTGAACGCTCGCCTGCCTGTACTCTACATAATACGGGCATTTTAGAGACAACCTCAAACACCCTTGTCAGGCACTCTTTAAGTTGTATCCGACTATAGGTTGTTCTCTAGAACCGTCTGCTTGAGTCACGCTCGTGATTTGGTGCCGTATTTTCTTGACAGCGGGCCCTTTAACGTTATCGCGTTAGAATTGCAGCTTAATCCAGCAAAAGCTGGGTGTAACCGCAGGAAAAGTGAATTCATACAGATTGCGATTAGCAGTAAGAAAAAAAATGCAGAAGACAACAACGCAACATTTAAAGGGTATGACGCGATACATTTAATGGGTTGATGCCCATATATGCGGCATTGGTCATTCCCTACTTAACATACACGGATCCCTGGGAGTCCCCATACCAGTCCTGGCACAGTAGTGCAGTTGTTAAGGCATGCGACACTGCCCTGCGATGGCAGGTGCTGCATCCGGTAGAGCTTCTGCGACCCAGGTTTCGAGGAACCTGCCGCCATCAATAATTAATTAAGCTGCCACATGCCACGGTGGGCAGGTTTCCAAGATGCCACAAGGCCACGTCACCTCGGCTTCCACCTACGTGGTTAACCCCAAAAAGGTTGCTTCTCTTGGGATTTAAGTGAGAAAGCACTACTTCACGAGCTCAAACTGGCTCACCTATTTGAGTGATGCTTGACCTTGAGGGTGACCTTGGGCAAACAATAAATCATAAGAATTGGCTGTGATTTTAGCTATGCTTAAACCTTGAGTGACACGAGAGCTCCATCTGGCCTAGTGCAACTCGCTCAGTAGAACTTGCTCCATTATGCTGGGCGTTCCTTTTTCATCGTTTCCCCTGGTCGTGGATTCACTCTCTCCCCCTGTCTCTCCTCCCCATTCCCCCGTCCCCACACTCGGTATCGCCGGAGAGCCGCGCCGCCGGCCGCAGCAGCAGCTCCGCACCACGTGACCAACCACATGACCAACCACGGCGCCGCCACGGAGATCAAGGGCGGCCACGCAGCTCAAGGGGTGCCACGCTGAAGAGTCGAAGTGCTAGCGTAGTGCAGTTATAGCTACAAAAGGAAGGGGGGTGGCGGGACGACGCCGTTTGCCCGCGTAAAATTTCTCGCTTAGAAGAGTGGGGGAAGTGGTCCTCCCCCCTTCTTTAAAGGTAATATGTCCTTGCTCAGACCCCATACGAATGCGTCAGCGTTCAGGAGCTCCTGTCATAGAAACTCCGGCGTTGTCGTCGTTGACGGTGAGCGAAAAATTCAGGAAACATCCCCAAAGTAGTAACCTAGGTGGCAGGAGGGCCACATGGGGCACATGACCTTGTGGCGTCATCACAACCTGACAACCAAAATTGTGAGCCAACTGCGCACCATGGCAGGTGGCAGAAAAAGTAATTATTGGTCGCGACAGGTTGCCCGCGAAGGGCCACCTGGGTCGAACGAGCTTCAACAATGCGCAGGGCACTGAAGCATAACTTAATTTTCCGCTGAGCAACTTCGCCAGGAGGGATATGAAGACTTCGAGGGATGTACGAATGTTCTGTAGAGGGTGGCCAATTCTGCATATATGGGCACTAGCCCGTTAACGCTATCGGGCAGTACCCTCGAGGCGGGCTTCATTGTCCGCTCTATCTAATTTTTCTTCTTAACAATGGCTCGAGCTGCTCGACTTGAAAGGTGCACATCATTGTTTCCCCAAAACGAGCCACTGTGCGCAAGTGCAAGGACGCAATTTTCTGGACACTTCTTTTATATGCAAGAAAAGATAGAAATTAACATGTGCCCAGCTTCAAGTTTTGTTTCTTTTTGAACATTCCGACGTCTTCGCACGAGTCTTGGCAAGTCGCCAACATAGGATATTCTTTTTGAGGAGCAACCTTAATCAAAGGGTGAGATCAGGAACGTAAAAGGTTATCCTATACTACGCGGCGCTGCATGTGTCTTCGAAAAGCTCGTTCACTGGGCGCACCGCGCAGAAGAACAGCAGCATTCAGCAAGATCACCTCGTGTACTGCAACGCCCTGGTGAGCCTTCGGTCTTCATACGGAAATGAAGAAAACATACGCCGGCAACCGCAAGCCGACCAACGCGATATAAGCAGGAGAGGCAGTAGGAAGCAATCAGTCGACGAAGACCAGCAAGCACTCTGAGCCCGCGACTAATCCTAGGAAGGAGGCGACAGGAGTGGGCAACCTGTATTCACCGCCGAGTTCTCAGTCGCAGAAGAATCGATTCAAGAAGGAAATTGTGAAAGTGGATGACTCACCGTCGGAGGCCAGCAAGCCCTGGAAACCGAAATTTGACGCCATCACAGCCCGCTCCGCTTTGAAGGAGCTGAGGAACGCCTCTGGAGCGAAAGGTGGTGGTTCGGCGGCACCCAAGAAAGTCCCAAATCCTCGGCAGCACCTAGCACGGCCTGACTTGGACACGGGAGCGCAAGGGACAAGTGTAGCTACCGCTCCGTCCAAGGGGGCCTAGGGACTGGAAAAGGTCCAGATAAAGGTGAGCGCTTCGATTGGTGCAAACGTGCCTTATCGTTTAGATTTTGAGATGTATTTGTTTGCAGTTGCAATATTTAACCAGAAATCGCGCCGTGTTCCACGCAGTGGCTATACGCTTATCTGTGTGTGGCACCTGATTGCTTACGCTTCGTTTTGCAAGTTCTTTACGTTCACTTGGAATTTTTTTCCGTCTTCTTATATTAAGTACGGGCTAAAATATGTGGTAGCTGTTATGTAAGCTTCTTCGGTGAATGTAGCACGGTTAAACCGTGGCCAAGTTGTAACAACAAAAAAGTTGGATTGCTGCTCTTGCACCTGACGCACAGTTGGGAGCAGGGAAATAAATCTTCAATAAACCTTCTATGAACAAACCAATAAACCCTCGGCCCTCAGTCCCCAGCGGATGAGTAGCAACTGACCACGGCGGCGGTCAGTGCAGTGACGTAGCGGAGGGTGCTAAGAATTTCTGGCTCCGGAGAGGCCACCATTGAAATCTGAACCTGGCAACGTTTAACGCTAGAACTTTATCTAGTGAGACTAGCTTAGCAAGGCTGTTCGAGGAACTAGCGGGAATTAAATGCGATGTCATGGGAATTAGTGAAGTTAGGACAGGTGATGCGTATACAATAATAAAGGTCGGACACATAATGTGTTATCGTGGATTAGCGGATTGACGAGAACTAGGTGTGAGATACCTCACTAATCAGGATATAGCTGGCTTCATAGAGGAATTTTATAGCATTACTGAGAGGGTAGCAGCTATTGCAACTAGGCTCAATTGGAGTTAGAAGATGAAATGGGTGTCGGCCTACGTGCCTACATCCAGCCATGATGACCAGACCGTTGAAAGCTTCTAAGGGGACGTAAAAACCGGCAATGAATAAAGTAAAATCACACTATAATGTACATATGGGCGACTTCAAGGCGAACGTGGGCATGATGCAGGCTGGCGACCAGGCGGTAGGCGACTATGCGATAGGTTCTAGAAATAGGCGGGGAGAGTTATTAGTCGAATTCGAAGATAGAAATAATCTAAGGATCATGAATACCTTCTTCCGCAAACGAGAGAACAGGAAGACGGCCTGGGAGAGCCCCAATGGTGAGACTAAAAATGAAATCGACTTCATACTATGAGCTCAACCTGCCATCGTTCAGAAAGTGACCCTCCTCAGAAAAGTGCGCTGTAGCGACCACGGAATTGTTAGGTCTCGAATTAGCTTAGACTTGAAGAGGGAATGGAAGGAGCCAGGGAAGAGGAAGTACATTAACGACTTAGCGGTAAGAGGGAAAGCACATAAATTCAGAATATCGCTGCCGAACAGATTTTCGGCTTTAACTGAGGAGGACGATCTTGATGTATATACAATGAACGATAATCTCACAGCTATCGTTATGGAGTGCGCAGTAGAAGTGCACGGTAGGACAGTTCGAAAGCATACCGCCAAGCTGTCTCAGGTGGCGAATGATCTGATTAAGAAACGCCAAATCTAGAGGGACTCTATCCCTACTGACAGAATAGAACTGGCTGAAATATCGCAGTTATTAAATAAGAGCAGGGGGGGGGAGGCCGCCGTCATAAGGAAATCTAATATGGAGAGAAACGAGCATCCTCTAAAGAACCGAGGCATCCTAAAACCGGTGAAGTGGAAACTAGGCATAGGTAAAAACCAGATGTATGCGTTAAAAGACATGGAGGGCAATGCCATTAGCAATATGGACAAGGTGGTCAAAGTACCCAAAGAGTTCTACACATATCTGTACAGTGGCCAATGTAATCATAACGTTAATGAGAGAGACAGTAGCCACAGAAATGCGTCATCCCCCCATTAAAGAAAGAGGAAGTAAAGAAAGTCTTAGGTGCAATGGAAACGAGAAAAGCATCTGGGGAGGATCCGGTAACAGCAAATATGTTGAAGGACGGAGAAGAGATCGTGCTAGAAAAACTAACCACCCTGTATACGCAATGCCTTATGACCTCGACCGTACCAGAAGCTTGGAAGAATGCGAACATTATCTTAATGCATAAGAAAAGAGACACCAAGCTCTTGAAAAATTACAGGCCGGATCAGCTTACTGTCGGTAGCCTGCAAAGTATTTAATAAGGTAATCGCTAATAGAGGCAGGGCAACCTTAGATCATCAGGCAGACTTGCGTAAAGGATATTCCGCAAATAAACATATTCGCATTATCAATCAGGTGATAAAGAAATGCCCAGAATATAACCAAACTCTATATATTGCCTTCATTGATTACGAGAAAGCATTCGACTCACTTGGAACCTCAGCAGTCATACACGAATTGCGAGATCAAGTTATACAAGCGCCTTAGCTCAAAATACTGGAAGATCTATATAACAACTGCACCGCTACTATAGTCCGCAATAAAATTCCAATAAGAAAGGGCGTCAGGCAAAGAGACACGATCTCGCCAATGCTATTCACCGCATGTTTACAGGAGGCATTCCGAGGGCTGTACTGGGAACAGTTGGGAATAAGAGTAAATGGAGAATACTTAAATAATCTGCAAATTGCAGATGAGATTCCCTTGCTGAGCCACTCAGGAGGTGAACTGGAAATCATGATCCATGGGTTCGACAGGAAGAGCAGAACGCTGCGTCCAAAAATTAGCACGCACGAAACCAAAGTAATGTTCAACGGTCTATCGAGGGAACCGCAGTCCACAATTGCCAGTGAGGGGCTGGAATTGGTAAAGGAATACATTCCTTAGAGCAGGTAATGACAGCTGTCGCGGATCATGAAAGCAAAATACCTGGAAAGACAAGAATCGGGTGGAGCGCAAATATGGCAGGTTCTCTCAGATCATGTATGGCAGTTTACCAAATCCCTCAAATGAAAAATGCACGAAAGCTGTATCTTGCGCGTGTTAACCTACGCGGCATAATCGTGGAGGCTAACGAAAAGGGTTCAGCATAATTTAAGGACAACGTAGCGAGCCATGGAAAGAAAAATGATAAGTGTAACGTTAAGAGACTGGATGCGGGCAGAGTGGGCGAGTGAACAAACGCAGGTTAATGACATCCTAGTTGAAATCAAGAGGAAGAAATTGGCACGGCATGTAATGCGAAGGCAAAATAACCGCTGGTCCTTAAGGGTAACGGAGTGGATTCCAAGACCAGGCAAGCGTAGCGGGGGGCGGCAGAAGGTTAGTTGGGCGGATGAGATTAAGAAGTTTGCTCACAAACAGAGAATGCAGCCGGCAAAGGACAGGGTTAATTGGAGAGACGTGGGAGAAGCCGTTGCCCCGCAGTGGGTGTAGCCAGGCGGATCATGATGATGATGATGAAATAAGTCTGTACCGAATAGAATTCGTTGGATGCATGAGACAGTGTTCGAGTTGTTGCGCCTGAAGTCCAGATCGATACGTTCCTTGCGACAGTGATTTCTGGAACCGTAATCCCAGTGCATTGCGCCCCATCGGTGGGTCTCGTTTGATTTTCTTGGGTGCGTCGTCATAATGCAAATGTATCCAGGGTGAAGCCAACTTCATGGAACCGCCGAGAAGTGGGCAATAGTGACCTGGTGTATCAACTTTTCTCAAGCTCATGAAAAATCTGAACCTTTCGGTTGTCTTCGCATGTTTCGGTATTCGATGTCGCACAAAATGAATACAAGACGTGACCCACCAGTGACTGGCGTCGCATTGAATGCGATAAAGCTTCTGTAAAACGGAGAGCTGAGCTAGTTGGTACATTGGGAATAACAGCGCCGAGACGGGTGACAAAGAAAGAAGACGATAGGACCGGCGGATGCGCTAACGGCCAGACGCCAATTGTACAGGCGTCTGCATAGAGATTCATATTGTTACGGTGTGGGATGCCACGGGGTGGCCACGGGCCCGCCCAGATAAATATAGCAGCAGTACGGAGGAGAGCCGGCGAAGCACGACCGGCGGCGGCCAAGCTTTTTCGTTCTATCTCCCTCGTGCTAGAGCCGCGCGCTCGCCGCTCGCGCTCGCTCTCCGCCTCTTC
This sequence comes from Amblyomma americanum, assembly GCF_052857255.1. NCBI lineage: Eukaryota > Metazoa > Arthropoda > Arachnida > Ixodida > Ixodidae > Amblyomma > Amblyomma americanum. The sequence continues at coordinate 498,277,501 of NC_135497.1, forward strand.
TTTTATTCCCGTATAACCTTTCCACCGGGGGGGGGGGGGGAGAAGTCAGGCCGTGCTTTGATGCGGGGTTTCCTGGGGCGATGCAATGTGGGCTCGCAGATAGGAAACGGTCACACTCTTCGTTGAATTCGAAGTGTGTGAGCTGGGCGAAGGTGTCTGCAGTCGCCGAAGAAGGTCCCACACCGGTTAGGCTAACTTCAGGGAGTTTTATGCATATTGAGCGGCGATCCGTTTATGGGACTGCATTGCGTGAGGAAGGCATGGAGCCAGCAGGCGACGACGGCACTGATGAGGACGCGGTAGCTAAGTCGGAGTCACCGCAGGCGCCGTAGACATATCGCTTCATGTTTGAAACATGCTCTGGGAAAATGTGGTGCACACCGCATGGTCGATGCTCTGGCAGGTCTTCGAGGCGGTATGTCACGGGGCCGAGTCGGGCAACGACACGGTAAGGGCCGCGGTATCGGGGCAAGAGCTTTGCGGCACGGCCAGTCGCACGGATGGTGCGGCGAACGAGGACCAAGTCACCGGGCCGGAAGGGGGGATGTGGTGGTGCTGCCGCGTTGGCCGCTTGCGCACGCGCGTGAGCCGTGAGGAGGTTGCGCTGGGCGTCGAGGCGGGCGGAATGAAGTCGTTGAGCAGATTCAGTTGGTGACGCAGTTGGATGGGGAAGGCCCAACTGCGCGTCGAGAGGGATGGAGGGCGTTCTGCCATAGACGACTGAGAACGGCGTCACATGCGTTGTTTCTTGCGCTGCAGTGTTGACTGCAAAAGCTGCAGCAGAAACAAAACGATCCCAATTTGTGTGGGATGGAGCGACGTAGGATGCGAGTATATCCGTGAGGGTACGGTTAACACGCTCCACGAGGCCATTGCACTGCGGATGATTGACGGATGTAGTGGAATGCGCAATGCCGAAGGAGCGGAGGGCTCGCTCGAATTCATGGGACATAAAGCAGCTCCCACGGTCCGTGATGAGGCGCCGGGGAACACCGTGCCGAAGAACGAGATGCTGTTCCACAAACGCGACGGCATGAGCGGACGACGTGTCTGGAACGGGCAGTGCTTCGACCCACTTGGAGAAGTAGTCGATCGCAACTAGAACATACTGGTTGCCGGCACGCGTCTTCGGAAACGGGCCCAAATGATCCAGTCCAACCAGCTCGAAAGGTGAACTTGGTGGCGAAAAAGCCTGCGGGGGTGGCTTGGTTACACCTGTGGACGGTTTTCTGTACTGGCATGTCTGGCAGGACGCCACGTGTTCCTTGACATCTCTGGACATATTAGGCACCAAAACCGCTCCGACACTCGTGCGTAGGTCTTGCCGCGACCAAGGTGACCAGCCGTGGGAGCGTCGTGTAAGCCGCGCAAGATTTGCGACCGCAGTGTTGCCGGCACAACTGGCAACCAGACGGGTGGTCGACCACGGAGCCGCTTCACATGACACAAGAGGTCGTCCTTCATTCAATAGACTCGGCGTAGTTGGCGAAGGCCTGCGCCGGCGGCGGTGCCAAGTGAGTGGATTATGGCAGCAATAGCGGGATCTTGCGTTTGTGCAGTCCTCAGGTCCGTCAAAGCCGTCACGGAACAAGGGTGGCGAGAAAGGAAATCGGCATCTTGATGGGCAGAGCCGCGCGATGCACTATTGTGAAATTGTACTCTTGAAGTTGCAGGGACCAGCGTGCAATCTTGGCATTCAAATGTTTGGCGGACTGCAGCCAAGTGAGAGCGCTATTGTCCGTGACTATGGTGAAGTGACGGCCGTACAGGTAGGGACGGAACTTCTCGACGGCCAGACAACGGCGAGGCACTCGAGTTCTGAAGAGTGGCGGCGGCGCTCAACGTCGGGAAAGCTGGCGGCTGGCATAAGCTAGGACTTTGTGGTCACCAGACTCGTCTTCTTGCAGGAGGACAGCGCCGAGCCCACCTTGGCTGGCATCCGTGTGGAGGACGATGGGGGCCGATTCGTCGTAATGGGCCAATGTAGGAGGCTCGAGGAGGGCGTGCTTGACGTCAAGAAACGCGAGCTGTTGGGCCTGCGTCCAACTTCCACGGTGCATTCTTCTTCAGCAGGGCAGTCAATGGAGCGCTGCGGTTGGCAAAGTCCGGAATGAAACGACGGAAATACGAAGCAAATCCAAGGAAACTTTTGAGCTCCTTGGCGGTGGTGGGAGCTTCGTAAGCTGTAAGCGCTTTTAGCTTTTCAGGGTCGGGACGGATGCCATGCCGGCTCACAACGTGACCAAGTACGTCACCTCCGCGAAACCGAAGAAACATTTTTTGGTTTTAAGCGAAGCCCAGCAGAGGTAAGGGCTTCGAGGACGAGTTTGAGGCGTCTCTGGTGTTCTTCAAATGTAGCCGCGTAGACAATTACGTCATCCAGGTAGACCAACGCCATAGTCCACTTCAAATGGCCTAAGACTCGGTCCATGAGACGCTGGAAGGTGGCTGGAGCGTTCGAGAGACCGAAGAGCATACGGTTGAACTGGTAAAGGCCGTCGGAGTCACGAAAGCCGTCTTTTCCGCATCATCGGGTGTGAACAGGCACTTGCCAGTAGCCCGAGAGCAGATCTAGCGTGGAAAAATAACGGGCCCCCTTCAGGCGGTCAAGCGCATCGTCGAGGCGAGGCAGCGGGTACACGTCGCAATTAGTAATAGCATTTAGCTTCCGATAGTCAACGCAGAAGCGGAGTGTTCCATCCTTCTTGCGCCACAAGGACGACAGGGGAGGACCAAGGGCTACACGAAGGGGCAATGATTCCCTGGTCAAGCATGTCGCACACGTGCTGCTGGATGGCTCTCCGTTCGGCTGGCGCTACACGGCGAGGTTGGTGATGAACGGGCCCGCGGTTTTCGGTGTTGATCCGGTGTTGAGCCCAGGAAGTGCACCCGAGTTCACCGGCGCTGAGAGCAAGGCAACTGCGATGCTCGAGCAGCAAGGTCTTCAGAGAGGCGAGCTCCGCGCAGGTCAGGCTGGGTCCAAAGTTAAATTCTTCCCATGATAGGATCGCCGGCGCTGGAGGGTGGCGAGGCGGGGCTTGAGGTTGCAGAGACGCCACTGGTGACCCGGGGTCCAAAACTGAGGCTGTACCCAATTGCGTGCCGGGAGTCAGCGCGAGAGGTACACTGCTGATGTTGAGTATAAATACGTGGGCCTCTCCTTTGAGCACAGGCAGAAGGCTTCGAGGGGAGGTCATCTGACGGGCTGGAGCTGAACACCGGATGGGTTCGAACAGCACGTCTGCTGTGACCGGACTGTCAAGCTTGGCATACACCCACGTTGCCGCACCCGGTGGCAGGGTCACGGCGGACGCCACAGTCACGGTAGTGACGTCGAACGGCTTGACTCGACACGGCCACTTCGTCGCGAGGTCACGCAGAGATGCTGAGGCACGCTTGGTCGCCGACACCAGGGACTGCCACAGGGCGACACCGAGGCTGGAAACCCGGCTAAGCCAGCCCGGCCCACAGAGAGTTCGGCTCGCCCGTGGTTTGGTTCTAGTAAAATTAAGGACGACTCCGGCTTGCTGGCACCACCCGCACCCGAGGACCACTGGCCAAATAGGGCTGTCTGCGACAACAAACTCGGTGGAGATGGTGTTTCCGAGTGCTGTCAGGTTGACGACGACACGTCCGACTTGCTCCACAGGGATGCCGTTAAATGCTAAGAGCCGGGTTTTGGCGGCTGGCAGAAGCAGGTGGGGCGCGTTAGCAACAAACGATTTGTGCAGTACATTGACAGCCGCTCCAGTGTCAACCAAGGCCTTTACGTGCCGGTCAAGCAGGGCGACGTCGACGAGCACGTAAGGAGCATTAGTGGTAATCGGAGCCGACGAAAGGAGGGGACGCGCAGAACGAAGGAGTGTGGGGAGGGACTTTATTCGGCGGAACGGTGCCCCCGGAGTTCCGCCAAATCGTTTCCCGACGTTGGAGGGCCGGCACAGTCCCTCGCGTAGTGTCCCCGCAGGCCGCAGCGGAAGCAGGTCATGCGGACGTCGTTACGCAGGCGTCGGATAGAGGCCGCAGTTGGGGCTGCGGACCGAGGAGCCTGCACCCGGACGCTGCGCTCGGCAGACGGTGGCGACCCCCGCGTGGCCAGCAAAGTCAATTCCGCCTCGATGGCGAGCGCCATGGCGGCGCGGACGGAATCAGGACGGCCAGAGCGGACCAAGCGCTGCACCTCGGGGAGTCGGATGGCGTCGACAAACGCCTCGGTGCCGACCAGGGCCACGGCGTTCTGAGGCGCTCCCGGCAGCGACTGCAGAGCCAGGCGCTCAATGGCGGCGGCGAGGTCCTGGTACGTCTCCCCGGGCTCTTGACGGCGGGCTCGCAGGCGATGGTACTGCACACGGGGTTGACCTGAGGCACCATAGTGGTCGGCGAGGAGGCCCGCCAGAACAGTGTAAGAGCCCAGCTGGTCGGGCGGCACGTTCTGCAGTAGCTCGGTGGCGCGGCCCCTCAGTTTTGCAATGAGCATCCATGCCTTCATTTGCTCGTCCCAGCCTCTCGCCGCCGCAATACCGTCCAGCTGGATGCGGTAAGCATCCCACGAGATGGTGCCGTCAAATGTGGGCAATTCCACAACGTCCAACGAACACTGCGGCGAGGACGCACCCGCGCCGAGCACGCCATTGGCGGCCACGACCGCAGGCCCAGCGACCGCAGAGCCGTAAACAGCGGCGGCGGGGACGCCCAAAGGCACCTGACCTGTGCTCGGCTCGGCTGGCACCAGGCGACGGAGTTCGCGCCGGAGAGCTTCCATCTCCCAAACCTGGGCAGTCAGACGGGCCTCCCATGCGTCCATCCGTTGGGTGACTGTATCCAGGAGGCGCTCAACACCGGCGTCCGGCTGCTGCGAAGAGCCGAGCCTCTCCGAGCGCCTAGGTCTAGCGGCGCCGGCCGCCGCGTCGTCGGCGCTATCGGCTGGTGGTGGACTCCTGTCGTCTGGCACGTCGGGTGCTTGATTCTGGGAGCGGGTGAGCGGCATGATCCCACCGCTGCCACCAAAATGTTACGGTGTGGGATGCCACGGGGTGGCCACGGGCCCGCCCAGAGAAATATAGCAACAGTACGGAGGAGAGCCGGCGAAGCACGACCGGCGGCGGCCAAGCTTTTTCGTTCTATCTCCCTCGTGCTAGAGGCGCGCGCTCGCCGCTCGCGCTCGCTCTCCGCCTCTTCTTTTATTCCCGTATCAATATATAAGCGCTTTAACTGCCCCCCTCCTTCATTTTAACTGGTACAGTGTCCTACAGGCAGCTTCTACTCGGGGGAATTCCTGTGTTTTAATAAAATTCTGGGATGTTGTATTAACCTTACTGCGTGCTCTCTTATACTCTGCAGGTGTCGTCCAAAACTGGTAACCCCGTCAGAGTCAAGTGGGAACAGCGCCACTTCCTCGGCGAGCAGTCATCGGTCAAGAACAAGACAGGCGCAACACACCCATTAATTTAGCTTGGCCTTTTAAGTGTGATTCGCCTGGTCTGTGGATAGCGAATAAACGTTTTTTAACGCTGAAAAATGGGACGAGTTGTTACGTGCCCATTTCGCTTTTTTTTGCTTCACCACATAATGGTGGCGATGGTGTTAAAAGATTGCCAACGGTTACGCAGGTGTCTGGCGTTTCAAAAAAAGAAAGCGCTGCCAATTATTCGCAAGTGTGCAGTCTGTACACACGGATTCCATGGAATCTGAGCTTCTGCAGTAAAACGGAGAGTTGAGCGAGGTTGTGCATACTTGAAAAAACAAAACCGCGCAGCAACAGAGACTAGAAAACAATGGACAGGCTTCTAAACGTATATCCTTCTGATCGCTTCACGACGTAACAAACCAAAAACAAATGCCGCACACTGAGAAATATAGCCTTATTATTTTTAACGGTATATTCATACTTTGTTGTGTTTTCTGATCCCAGCATGAACACCAACTGTCGATCCTGCGTATTAACCATCCATTCTGTGGTACGCGAAGCCTCGAACTGCAGTATTCACAGTGATTAAAATGTGCACCATCTGAAGCAAACGTAACAGAACCTCCTCCATTTCAAGTTCCTACCCCTGCCACTCTGCGTAGGGGAGCCACCTGAAAGAACATCTGTCAGGCCCGTCTTTGTGAACGGGCGCACTGCGCCGGTCTCGCATCAGAGGTGTTTTGTCAGGTGGCGCCCCGATGCAGAGTGGCCCGGGCCGAAACTTGTAGGGGAGGGGAGGAGGGTCTCTTACCATAGAGTTTCTTACTATTAATTGTAAGAAACTGTGCGTGTTACTTTTGCCCCCGATCATACCTACACCAAGCAGGCTGGGAACTCTAATCAGAGGAGGCAGGAACGCTACTCACGGGCCACGTATTGTTGAAACGATTGCACTGACCAAGGGTCTCGAAAAAAGATGGCCAAATGCCCTCTTTCTCATCTTGCCTCCCTTATTGATTACTCTAATAAATATCTTAATAAATTTTCAGCCCTCACTCACCCTCACCCTCAATTCGTGAACTGTGGCCATCCTCCCCCACATCAGCAGTCTTAACGTTCTGCGTTCTGCCTCACCCCCGCCAAGCGGGGTGCACGAATCCTTCGTACGAGGGCCATGTGGGGGCGAGAAGGCACGTACAGCAGGCATGTAAAGAAGGCATGTAAAACGCTCCCTGCGAGTCATGTTTGTTAGCAGAGCTTCGGAATGTGTGTCCGTGGTCACGTTCTTTGTGATCCTTCTCTCCCCAGACCACTTATTGAATTCCGACGCCCCCTTGCTGGGGTGGGGGGAACTGCTTGCTTGAAAATGTTTTTTTTTTGTTCGGTAGATTTATTCCCCTCAGAAGCTCAGAAGCCTTGAAGTGGACAAGGTCCGCGGCCTTTGAATGCTTATGCTTTCGCCTGGGACGCCTGTCGCCGCTTCTCGGTGCTAGAGTGCGTGTGCCCGTAGCCCCAGACTCGGTGGCATGCGTCAGAGGGCACCGCCACATCAGCGGGACTCCCGAGGCAACCTGCGCGGGGCTGTACGCATCGCGGCCTGGAGAGCTTCGCAACTGCTGTTCGACTACATGGGCTTAGCTGGTTATCAGGACCGACTCCCGGTCGCGTTGAGGATAACGTGGCCCAAGCGGCTAGATGCATCGCACTATCTCTCCTGCCCTCTTGAGTTCGCTCTGAACCGTTGAGGCCGCGTGGATGTACGCATGAAGTTTGCGCAGACATAAGATTGAAATGCTGCGTAATTGCACAGTGTATAGCTCCTAGTGACTGTTCTTGAAAATGTTTATATTGGAAATGCTTTCGTCCGCTTCTTACGTGAGATTCCAGCCTTTTGCCGCACCTCCGGCCCTAAACACAGTTACGCAACGTTACCGAAGACGTGACAGTTTGAAATCACTAAATATGCGACATTATATAGTGTCACATGTTTATTATTTTATAACTGTAACGTCCTCGCTAATGTTCTGTGAGTGTGTTTAAAGATAAAGAGTCGCATGTTTAGTGTTTTCTAACTATAACGTTCTCGGTAATGTCGTGTAAGGGCGTCTAAGGGCTGGAGCTAAGGCAAAAGGTTGGAAGCTCGTTGATGGATGCTAGCGCAAGCAGTTGTGTGCTGTGTTTGTTCCCTGCATCACTTTACAGTTTTTAGTCCGCTGAAAAATGAAATCTTATTCAAACAGAGCGGAAATACACGCAAAAAGCCGTTTTTTTAGAAGACAACGCGCCGCATCGCCTATTGGCGCTGAGCGAACGCCGTTGTTGCCCGCGATTGGCCGGGTCCGTCGTGACGTCATCCACGAGGATCTCGGGCCAGCACCGACGGCGTTGCTGCGTAGCGCGTTGCTTCAACTGGCTTAAGAACTACGTTTTAGAACTTATGAATAATTCATGCAGTGTTGAGCAGGTCGGACTCTCACCATACGTGTTCGAGCCATCAGCGGCTCCAGAAAACCGCGGAACCAACGACGCCGCTGAGTGCGCAGGCAGCGAAAATCAAATCGTGGTATTTTCACGTGTTAGAAATCTCTATTTGTTTTGATTTATGGAGCTTTTTCCCAAAGCGACTCGGGTTCTGAGGGACGCCGTAACGAAATGCTTCAGGAATTTCGGTCACCGGGGGTTCTGTAACTTTCACTGACATCGCAGAGTACACGAGCGTCTATAATTTCGCCTATATATAAATTCGACCGCAACGACTGGGCTCAAACCCGCGTCTTTCAGGTCAGCAGACGAGCGCCATGACCACTGAGCTACCGCGGCGCTCGACTGATACATATGTTTTGCTTCGCTGCATGTGCGTGCATACCTTTTGTGCAAGTGCAAATGGCAATAAAACAAAACAGAAATTGCGTCCAAACGGTGTGTTGGCATTCCTCAAGTATACTAGGTTGATATTTTTTCTCAATGTGCTCCCATGCCCAAAAGTGCTTCTTGAATGTGCATGCGAGTGTTTTGCTGTGTTATAACTTTTGTTATCAGTAGACGTAGAATTGAATCCTAGTCCTAATACTCATACGATTAGTTGATTCTGAAATTACTTGACCAACAAAAAATTCGAAAAAGCATGGAAAAATTTCACGACTCAGATGACTCATTAGTCTCAATACTAGAACACGACCAGTCAGTTTTAGGGAAATTGAAATCACAAAACCGAAAAACTAGTAGATTAGGAAAACTGGTATAGATAAAACATCTAAAATGTCATGAAGATCGTTGCAGAATCCGATCGGTGTAGAGGCTGCGTGGTAGCAGGCGCAGATTTTAAACTTTTGAAGGCTGGTTGTTATCTGCACGCAAAAACATCTTATTCTTTTTACTAACATACGGGGTGTTATCTATAACAACGTTTGTTTTTCTTGTGTTTCCGAGACTACATCATCTGACATAATCGTGCTGACAGAAACTTGGCTGCACAGTTCTGTACGCCACAACGGGTTTTTCATCGCAGAAAAACTACGAGATATTTCGCTGTTACCGCGCTGCAGGCAGTGGTGGCGACGAATTAGCAGCAGTCTCTGAATGCAAAGAATGTTTTCATGTGAATTTAGCCACCTCCTTAGAATTTGTTTTGCGTGAAGATAACAATCAACCATCAAAAGTTTAAAATCTGCGCCTGCTACCACACACCCTCTGCACCGACCGGATTCTGCCACGACCTTCATGACATTTTAGATGTTTTTTTTTTAATATACCAGGTCTCCTAATCTACCAGTTTTTCTGTTTTGTGATTTAAATTTCGCTGATATTGACTGGTTGTGTTCTAGTATTGAGAGTAATGGGTCATGTGAGTCGTGAAATTGTTCAATGCTTTTTTCGAATTTTTCGTAGGTCAGGAAATTTCAGAATAAACCATCCGTACGAGTATTGGGACCAGGATTCAATTCTACGTCTACTGATCACAAAAGCTATAACACACCAAAACACTCGCATACACATTCAAGAAGCACTTGTGTGCATGGGAGCACAATGAGAAAAAAAATATCAACGTAGTATACTTGAGGAATGCAAACACAACTTTTCGACGCAATTTTCGTTTTCTTTTATTGCCACTTGCACCTGCACAATAATATGCACGCGCATGCAGCGATGCAAAACATACGAATCAGTCGCGCGCCGCGGTGGCTCAGTGGTCATGGCGCTCGTCTGCCGACCCGAAAGACGCCGGTTCGATCCCAGCCGTTGCGGTCGAATTTTGATAGAGGCGAAATTCTAGAGGCTCGTGTACTGTGCGATGTCAGTGCACTTTACAGAACCCCCGGTGACCGAAATTCCCGGATCATTTCGCTACGGCGTCCCTCAGAACCCGAGTCGCATTTGGAAGTTAAACCTCCATAAATCAAAGCAAATGGAGATTTCCAGCACGTGAAAAAGTCGCGACTTGACTTTCGCTGCCGGCGCATTCCGCGGCTTCGTTAGTTCCGCCGTTTCCTGGAGCCGCTGATAGCTCGAACACGTATGGTGAGAGTCCAAACTGCTCAACACTGCATGAATTATTCATAATTTCTAAAACGTAGTTCTTAAGCCAGTTGAAGTAACGCGCTATGCAGCAACTCCGTCGGTGCTGGCCGGAGATCCCCATGGATGACGTCACGACGGACCCGGCCAATCGCGGGCAACAACGGCGTTCGCTCAGCGCCTGTAGGCGATGCGGCGCGTTGTCTTCTAGAAAAACAGCTTTTTCGTGTGTTTCCGATCTTCTTGAACAAGATTTTCGTTTTCAGCGGACAAAAAATTATAAAATGCCGCAGGGAACAAACACAGCACACAACTGCTTGCGCTAGCATGCATCAATGAGCTTCCAGCATTTTGCCTTAGCTCCAGCTCTTGAACACACTTACACCACATTGCCGAAAACGTCACAGTTAGAATGCACAATACATGCGTCTCTATAACTTTAACCACACTTACAGGACATTACCGAGGACGCTACAGCTAGAAAATAATACACATGATAAAATATAAAATGTTGCATATTTAGTGTTTTCAAACTGTAACATCCTCGGAAATGTCGCGTAAGTGTGTTTATGGCCGGAGGTGCGGCAAAAGGCTGGAATCTCACTCAAGAAGTGGACGAAAGCATTTTTGATATAAATACTTTCAACATGGGTCACAAGGAGCTATACACTGTGCAAGTACGCAACATTTCAATCTTACACATGGGCAAAGCTGCATGCATACTTCCGCGCTGCCACAGCGGTTCGGAACGCGCACAATTGGATGTCAGTAAAAGTGCAATGCAGCTAACTCCCGGAGCCACGTTATCCTCAGCGGGACCGGGAGTCTGTCCTGATAACCAGCTCAGCCCATGTAGTGGAACAGGATTTGCGAAGCTCTCCAGGCCGCGATGCGTACAGCACCGTGCACGTGGCCTCGGGACTCCCGATGATGTGGCGATGCCCTCTGGCGCATGCCAGCTAGTCTGGGGCTCGGGCTCACGCAATCTAGGCACCGAGAGGCGGCGTCAGGCGTACCAGGCGAAAGCATAAGCATTCAAAAGCATCGGACCTTGTCCACTGCTATGCTTCTTAGGGGTAGCTACTGAACAAAAAAAAACCCATTTTCAAACAAGCAATTCCCCCCCCCCCCCCCCCTAGCAAGGGGGCGTCGGACTTCCCTAGGAGGTCTGGGGAAAGGAGGATCATAAGTAGCGTGAACACGGACACACATTCCGAAGCTCTGCTAACAAACATGACTTGCTGTGAGTGCTTTACATGCCTTCTTTACATGTCTGCTTTCATGCCTACTCCCGCACACATGGCCCTCGTTTGAAGGATTCGTGCACCCCGCTTGGCAGGGGTGAGGCAGAACGCAGAACGTTAAGACTGCTGATGTGGGGGGAGAACCACCACATTTCACGTATTGAGGGTGATGGCGAGGGAGGGCTGAAGATTTATTAAGATCTTTATTAGAGTAATAAATAAGGGAGGCAAGGCGAGCAAGGGGGCATTTGCCATCTCTTTTCAAGAGCCTTGGTCAGTGCAAGCATTTCAAGCATACCTGGCCCGTGAGCAGCGTTCCTGTTTCTTCTGATTAGAGTTCCCAGCATGCTTGCTATAGGTATGATCGGGGGCAAAAGTAACACACAGAGTTTCTTACAATTAATAGTAAGAAACTCTATGGTAAGAGACCCCCCTCCCCTACAAGTTTTGGCCCGTGCCACTCTGCATGGGGGCGCCACCTGACAAAACACCTCTGGTGCGAGACCGGCGCAGTGGGCCCGTTCACAAAGACGGGCCTGACAGAAGTTCTTCCAGGTGGCGCCCATACGCAGAGTGGCATGAGCATGAACTTGAGTGGGAGGGGGTTCTGTTAGTTTTGCTCCTGATGGTGCATATTTTAATCACAGTGTGAATACTGCAGTTCGTGGTTTCGCCTACTATAGAATGCGCTGTTATTACGCAGGATCGAGAGTTGGTGTTCACGCTCTGATCAGAGAGCACAACAGAGTATGAATATACCGTGAGCAACAATAAGGCTATACTTGTCAGTGTGCGGCATTTGTTTTTGTTTCTGTTACGTCGTGAAGCGACCAGAAGGAAACACGTCTAGGAGCCTGTCCAGTGATTTCTTGTCTCTGTTGCTGCGTGGTTTTTGTTCAAGTTTGCACAACCTCGCCCAACTCTCCGTTTTACTGTAGAAGCTCAGATTCCATGAAATCCGTCTGTAGGGACTGCACACTTGCGAATAATTGGCAGCGCTTTCTTTTCTTAAAGAACCAGACACCTGCGTAACTGTTGGCAACCTTTGAAAACCACCGCCATCATTATGTGGTGAAGCAAAAAAAAAACGAAATGGGCACGTAACAACTGTTCCCATTTTTCAGCGCTAAAAAACGTTTATTCGCTATCCACAGACCAGGCGAATCACACTTAAAAGGCCAAGCTAAATTAATGGGTGTGTTGCGCCTGTCTTTTCATCGACCGATGACTGCTCGCGGAGGAAGTGGCGCCAATTTCGAGTAGCTGTTCCCACTTGAATCTGACGGGGTTACCAGTGTTGGACGACACCTGCAGAGTATAAGAGAGCACGCAGTAAGGTTAATACAACATCCCAGAATTTTATTAAAACACAGGAATTCCCCCGAGTAGAAGCTGCCTGTAGGACACTGTACCAGTTACAATGAGAGAAGGGGGCAGTTAAAGCGCTTATAAATGAATCTCTAAGCAGACGCCTGTACAATTGGCGTCTGGCCGTTAGCGCGTCCGCCGGTCCTTTCGTCTTCTTTCTTTGTCACTCGTCTCGGCGCTGTTATTCCCAATGTACCAACTAGCTCAGCTCTCCGTTTTATAGAAGCTTTATCGCATTCAATGTGACGCCAGTCACTGGTGGGTCACGTCTTGTATTCATGTTGTGCGACAACGAATACCGAGACATGCGAAGACAACCGAAAGATTCAGATTTTCATGAGCTTGAGAAAAGTTGATACACCAGGTCACTATTGCCCACTTCTCGGCGGTTCCATGAAGTTGGCTTCACCCTGGATACATCTGCATTATGACGACGCACCCAAGAAAATCAAACGAGACCCACCAATGAGGCGCAATGCACAGGGATTACGGTTCCAGAAATCACTGTCGCAGGGAACGTATCGAACTGGACTTCAAGCGCAACAACTCGAACACTGCCTCATGCATCCAACGAATTCTATTCCGGTACACACTTATTTCATCATCATCATCATCATCCGCCTGGATACACCCAGTGCGGGGCAACGGCTTCTCCCACGTCTCTCCAATTAACCCTGTCCTTTGCCGGCTGCATTCACTGTTTGTGAGCAAACTTCTTAATCTCATCCGCCCAACTAACCTTCTGCCGCCGCCTGCTACGCTTGCCTGGTCTTCGAATCCACTCCGTTACCCTTAAGGACCAGCGGTTATTTTGCCTTCGCATTACATGACCAGCCCATTTCTTCCTCTTGATTTCTCCTAGGATGTTATTAACCAGCATTTGTTCAATCACACACTTCCTGTCTCTTAACGTTGCACCTATCATTTTTCTTTCCATGGCTCGCTACGTTGTCCTTAACTTAAGCTGGACTGTTTTCGTTAGCCTCCATGTTTCTGTCCCGAAGGTGAGTAACAGTAAGTTAGAGCTGTTGTACACTTTTCTTTTGACGTATATTGGTAAACTGCCATTCATTATCTGAGAAAATCTGCCATATGCGCTCCACCCCATTCATTTCTTTTCAGTTATTCACCTTTCTTGACCCGGATCAGTTGTCATTACCTGCCCTAAGTAGATTTTTTTACCACTTCCAGTCCCTCGCTGCCAATTGTGAACTGCTGTTCCCTCGCTAGACTTCTGAACATTACTTTGGGTTGATGCATGTAAATTTTTAGACGCAGCGTTCTGCTCTGCCTGTCTGACTCATTGATCATGATTCGCAGTTCACCTCCCGAGTGACTCAGCAAGGCAATTTCATCTGGGAATCGCAGATTATTTAAGTATTCTCCATTTACTGTTATTCCCAACTGTTCCGAATTCAGGCCTCGGAATACCGCCTTGTACGTAGGCGGTGGATAGCATTGGCGATATCGTGTATTCTTGCCTGACGCCCTTCCTTATTGGAATATTATTGCAGACTATGGTAGTTATGCAGTCGCTATATATATATATATATATATATATATATATATATATATATATATATATATATATATATATATATATTGTAACAGTTGTTACACTGAAAAGGAACTGAAGCGGCTGAACGAGGGCACCAGAGAAATGGACCTACACTTCAGCGTCGTCTACTTCTAGAGGCTGCGATCTCTTTCTTCTACTTCCAATCCTCGTGTCACAGTGACACGAGGATTGGAAGTAGAAGAACCTGGCGTCCCGGAGTCGGTTAAGGGCATCATCGATCCTCGGGAGTGGGTATACGTCCTTCTTAGTAACATTATTCAGTTTCCTGTAATCAACACAAAATCGCAACGTGTCTATCTTTTTCACTAGGACCACCGGCGACGCCCACGGACTTGTTGACGGCTGTATAACGTCGTCTGCAAGCATTTCATCGACTTGCGTCCTAATAGCTTCGCGCTCTTTAGGCGAAACGCGGTATGGACGCTGACAAACTGGTGGCGTGGTCGAATCGGTGACAATGCGATGCTTGGCTACCGGCGTACGTCCGACCTTGGAGCTCGCCGCGAAGCAATCTTTAAAATCAAGTAGCAGCGACGACAGAAGGTTCTTCTGATGAGGTGACAAGTCCGGGTTGATTTTAACCTTCTGAAGGGCGTTACTTGGTGCGGCATCGTCTAAAAGATTCACCTGTACGGGGCACAGATTCGGCAACCTATCCACGTCGTCGAGGAAGGCGACGGCCGTTCCCTTGGCGAGGTGCTGAATTTCGTTCGTGAAATTCGTCAGAAAAACTGTCGCACAGCCGTCATTCAGTTCAACAAGACCGCGCGCGATAGCCACACCCTTCTCGAGCAACAGCGAAGGGTGACTGTCCGCAATACCTTCGTAGTCGGGAAACGAGTCGTTCCTCACTAACACCAGCACACTGGACCGTGGTGGCAGCATTACGTCGTCTTCGACTATACGCAGAGCGTTGACTCCAGGGCCTTCTGTGTTACTGTGCGCCACGGCTTGCTTCGTCGAAAATGTGACTCGCGCCTCGTGTAGATCGATCACAGCACCGTTTGCCTGTATAAAGTCGAGGCCCAGGATCAAATCTCTCGAACACTCGCTCAACACGACGAATTCACCCACGTAGACGAAACCGCGGATGCCGACTCGGGCTGTGCACCTTCCGGCCGGGCTAATGAGGTGACCTCCAGCCGTGCGAATGCTAGGGCCCAACCAGGGTGTCAAAACTTTGCTCAATTCCTGGGCGAGGGTGTGGCTCATCACGGAATAGTCAGCCCCAGTATCAAGTAAAGCGATGGTGTCAGTTCCGTCAATCGTCACACGCAAATCAGAAGTAGCGCGTCGGATGCTGTCGCTACCCTGCCCCGGGTGAGGAATCAGCGTATCGGTATATCGGCGGCGGAGGATCTTCAGTTTTCCCGACAGCAGCGGCCTTGCCTCCGGAGACCGCTGGAATTAGTTTTCCCGGCGTGGACTGGGAGAACGCCGCTCAGGGTAGCCGGCGTCTCGGCGAGGGCTTGGGGAACGGTAACGCAGCGGAGATGACGACCTAGGATCGTAGCGGCCGTATGTCCCAGGCCTCTGACGGGCCGACAGATGAGCTTCAATTTCGAATGGTCGTTCGCCATTCCGGGGGCAAGGGTCGTCGGGCGCGAAACCACGCAGACCCACTCGGCGGTACGGGCAGGCCCTGTAAAGATGTCCCGCCTCACCACAGTGGTAGCAAAGGGGCCGCCGGTCCGGTGCACGCCACACTCCACACTTCCGTGGCCGCTGATAAGCTGGTTGAGCACGCACGCGGGAAAGACCACACTGCTGCGCTGCGTGAGTTGCGGTATTCACGTCGTAGCCTGGCGTTGGGGCCCGGCAGAGGACAGATGCATAGGTTGGTCTGACCTCAGTCTGTCTTGGAATCTCAGGCAGTTGTTGCTGCTGTGCTGCTAGGCGCACTTCGTCCCGGACGACTTCAGACAGCGATGTAACAGACGGCGCGCTGGGAGGCAGCTGGAGGGCTTGTAATTCCTCCCTGACGATCGACCTGATTAGGTCCCGTAAAACGGCCGCATCACTCCCTAGCGGCATCGAAGAAACAACGGGCCCAAGCGTGCTTACATCCCGATTGTATTTCCGGGCTCGTTTTAGGAGCGTCGTCTCCATGGTAGTCGCTTCCGTGAGGAATTCGGCAACAGTACGCGGTGGACTGCGCACAAGACCGGCGAAAAGTTCCTGCTTGACCCCGCGCATGAGGTGGCGAAGCTTCGTCTCCTCCGCCATGGATGTGTCAGCACGCTTGAAGAGGCGCGTCATGTCCTCTACATACATGCGGACGCTTTCGTTAGTCCGCTGGTTACGGGAGCGAAGCGCAGCTTCAGCTTTCTCCCGGCGGTCCGCGTTGGGGAATGTAGCTATGGGATTTTGGCGAAATGTCTCCCAGGTGGACAGGTTGCTCTCGTGGTTCTCGTACCATGTCCTAGCGGAGTCCTCGAGCGCAAAATACACAATATGGAGCTTACGGTCGTCGCTCCAACCGTTGTAGCGGGCGACGCGCTCGAAGGTGTCCAGCCAGTCTTCCGCATCTTCGTACACGTCACCGTGAAAAGATGGCGGTGTTCGCGGCGTGTGGTAGAGGATGGGCGCCGGGAACCTACTGTCTGTGGCCATTTCCGGTGGGACCATTGGTCGAGGCTGCGTCTTCCTCGTCGGGTTGTCAAGAGGCCCGAACTCAGGTGTCTCACCGCGGAGGCGGCGGCTTGGGCGCTGATGGACCGGTGTGAGTGCCGTCTTTATCTCGTAGGCGTACGCAGGTCGGGAAGCGCACCCAGCACCTCCACCAGATGTGTAACAGTTGTTACACTGAAAAGGAACTGCAGCGGCTGAACGAGGGCACCAGAGAAACGGACCTACACTTCAGCGTCGTCTACTTCTAGAGGCTGCGATCTCTTTCTTCTTCTACTTCCAATCCTCGTGTCAATATATATCTTCCAGTATTTTGACATAAGGCGCTTGTGTACCCTCATTACGGAATGCCTGTATCACTGCTGAGGTTCTAACGTAGCTGAATGCTTTCTCGTAGTCAATGAAGGCTATATATAGAGGCTGGTTATATTCTCGCATTTCTGTATAACCTGATTGATAGCGCGGATTTGATCTATTGCGGAATACTCTTTACGAAAGCCTACCCGATCATTTGGTTGATTAATGTCTAAGGTTTCCCTGACCTTATTAGCGATTACCTTAGTAAATACCTTGTATGCCACGTACAGTAAGTTGATCCGTTCTGTAATTTTTCAAGTCCTTGGCGTCTCCTTCTGAAAGAATTAGGATAATGTTCGCATTCTTCCAAGCATCTGGTACGGTCGAGGTCACAAGGCTTTGCGTACACAGGGAAGCTAGTTTTTCTAGCACGATATTTTCTCCGTTCTTCAACATTGCAGCTGTTACCAGATCCTCCCCAGATGCTTTTCTCCTTTCCATTGCTCCTAAGGCTTTCTTTTCTTCCTCTTTCGTTAATGGCGGCATAACGCATTTCTGTGGCTACTGTCTCTCACATTAACGTTATGATTACATTGGCAACTGTACAGATTTTTGTAGAACTGTTAGGCTACTTTAACTATCTTCTCCGTATTGCTAATGGCGTTGCCCTCCATGTCTTTTAACGCATGCATCTGGTTTTTACCTATGCTATAGTTTCCTCTTCCCCGCTTGTAGGCTACCTCCGTTCTTTAGAGCATGCTCCATTCTCTCCATATTAAACTTTCTTAGTCGGCTCCACCCCCTGCCCTTATTTATTAACTGCGATAGCTCTGCCAGTTCTTTTCTGGCGGTACGGTTAACCGCCCTTATGCTTTAGCGTTTCTTAATCAGATCTTTTGTCACCTGAGATAGCTTGCCGGTATGCTTTCGAACCATCCTACCGCCTACTTCTACTGCTCATGAGATTACCGTTCATTGTATAAACATCAAGTTCGTCCTTCTCAGTTAAAACCGAATATCTGTTCGGCAGCGATATCCTGAATTTCTGTACTATCCCTCTTGCCGCTAAGTCATTCATGGACTTCCTCTTCTCTGGCTCCTTCCATTCCCTCTTCAAATGTAAGCTAATTCGAGGCCTAACCATTCCGTGGTCGCTACAGCGCACGTTTCCGAGGACGGTCACATTCTGAACGATTGCAGGTTGAACATGTCTAGTATACCTGGATGATGTAATCACTTTTTCAACAACGTTTTCGGAACATTTGCAGCGGCTCAGAGTGGTGTTAGAAGCCGTCCGATCAGCTCATCTTACTCTAAAGCCGCAAAAATGCCATTTTGGATTTACTGAATTGAAGTTTCTCGGGCATGTCGTCAGCTCCGAGGGCATCCGGCCAGACCCTGACAAAATTTCTGCCGTCGCGGACTTCCCGGTTCCCACTGATAAAAAAGCCGTCCGACGATTTCTAGGCCTTTGTTCGTACTACCGACGTTTCATAAAAAACTTTGCTAAGCTGGCCAGTCCTCTGACGCGCTTGACACGAGATGAGGAGCCATTTTTGTGGGGTGCCGAGCAGCAAACTGCTTTTGACGATCTACGACGTCGGCTACAATCACCACCAGTACTAGCCCATTTTGACGATGATGCCGCCACTGAAATTCACACGGACGCCAGCAACGTCGGTCTTGGAGCGGTTCTCGTCCAGCGTCCGAACGGTGTCGAAAAAGTAATCGCTTATGCTAGCCGTGCACTTTCCCGTGCAGAGTGTAACTACTCTACAACTGAGAAGGAATGTTTGGCCGTAGTATGGGCCATCACAAAGTTCCGCCCCTATCTGTATGGCAGGCAGTTCAAGGTTATTACTGACCACCACTCATTGTGCTGGTTGACAAACTTCAAGGACCCATGTGGCCGCCTAGCACGTTGGGCATTACGCTTACAGGAATTTGACTTCACGATCATCTACAAGTCTGGTCGCAAGCACACCGACGCTGACAGCTTGTCGCGTTCACCCGTGCAACCTTACGAAGGTAACGCAGAAGACGAAGCATTCCTTGGTGCAGTCACGTCGTCCGACATCATCGCACAACAACGTGCGGACGACGAGTTGAAGCTGCTCATGGAGCATCTAGAAGGTCACCATCCCTCGATACCCTCCCACCTGGCTCGTAGGCTGCCATCCCTATGTCTTCGAGGCGGAGTGTTGTATAAGAAAAACTCTGCCTCCTGTGGTAAGAGTTACCTTCTGGTTATACCAGCCGCCCTCCGCCACGAGATCCTCCTCGCCTGCCACGACGAGCCGAGCTCTGGGCACCTTGGATTCACGCGCACACTTGCCAGAGTGCGGCAGAACTACTATTGGCCCAACCTTGCCTCATGTGTGAAGCGATATATTCGGACTTGCCGTGAGTGCCAGCGTAGGAAGACGCCGCCTCTGAAACCGCCTGGCATGTTGCAACCTATCATACCTCCTAACATACCCTTTGAACAAGTCGGCATGGACCTCCTCGGACCATTTCCCTTGTCGTCGGGAGGAAACAGATGGATAGCTGTTGCAACCGATTACCTGACGCGTTACGCCGAAACGCAGGCTCTCCCTCAAGGCACAGCGTTCGAAGTTGCGCACTTCTTTATGCGTGCAATAGTGCTTCGACACGGCGCTCCGTCCGTCGTCATCAAACACCGAGGGAAGGCATTTACAGCTCAGTTTGTCCACGACATCTTTGAGCTGAGTCACACCAGCCATCGAACAACGACAGCATACCATCCCCAAACAAATGGGCTCACAGAACGCCTGAATAAAACACTGGCCGACATGATTTCCATGTACGTGGATGTGGAGCACAGAACCTGGGACCAAATACTCCCCTACATCATATTCGCGTACAACACTGCGACTCAAGAAACTACCCGCTTTACACCATTCCGTCTAGTCTACGGCAGAGAAGTGCGGAGATGCTGGACGCCATGCTCCTGTGCGTGGATGATGACTTGACACCAGATGCGGGCTCCTTTGTCGAACAAGCCGAGCAAGCTCGCCAGCTTGCTCGTTTGCACATCACAGCTCAACAAGACACGGACTCCAGACGTTACAACCGGCGCCACAGGGAGGTTACCTACAACATCGGTGACCGTGTGTGGGTGTGGACCCCTGTCCGCCAAAAGGGATGGTCCGAAAAACTGCTGCACCGATATTTCGGACCTTATGAGGTGCTCCATCGTGTTGGAAACGTGAATTATGAGGTTGTTCCACGTGGAACTGTGGCTACCGGTCGTCGGCAACCACGGACTGACATTGTGCATGCAATGCGACTTAAGCCATACTTCTCGCGTGAGAGCGATGACGCTCCACTTTAAACTGTGTTCGGGTTCTGCGTTTTAATTTGTTTCTTTTTGTTCGTTTCTTTTTTTAAACATTGCCTTCCTGCTTTTCCTGTTCGTTTTCTGCTTTGTACATACCCTCGCATCGGGACGATGCTCTTCTTTTTCGGGGGACTAATGCCACGGACCTGGCTCGAGCTACCTGCGCGCGAAGCCGTGACGAGGACGAAGTGGTCGCGTTCTCGTGAGGCGCGCTCGAGCTGGCTCTGTTCTGGGCGATTAAAAACCTCGGCCGTTCTTCAGTCCCCCTCTACGTCTACGACTGTTCTCCGTCTGGCCTGTGACAGTATGAAGTCGATTTAATTTTCAGTCTCACCAATGGAGCTCTCCCAGGCCCACTTCCTGTTCTCTCGTTTGCGGAAGAAGGTATTCATGATCCGTAAATTATTGCTATCTGCGAATTCGACTAATAACTCTCCCCGCCTATTCCTCAAACCTATCCCATATTCGCCTACCGCCTGGTCGCCAGCCTGCATCATGCCCACTTTCGCCATGAAGTCGCCCATCTGTACAGTATAGTGTGATTTTACTTTATTCATTGCCGATTTTACGTCTCCATAGAAGCTTTCAACGGTCTGGTCATCATGGCTGGATGTAGGCGCGTAGGCCTGCACCCATATCATCTTGCAACTCCAATTGAGCCTAGTTGCAATAGCTGTTACCTTCTTATTATTACTATACAATTCCTATATGAAGCCAGCTATATCCTGATTAATAAGGTATCCCACGCCTAGTTCTCGTCCATCCGCTAATCCACGAAAACACGTTAAGTGTCCGACCTTTAGTATTGTAAACGCCTCACATGTCCTCCTAACTTCAATAATTCCTATACCATCCCATTTAATTCCCACTTTTCCCTCCAACAGCACTGCTAGTCTAGCCTCACTAGATAAAGCTCAAGCGTTAAACGTTGCCAGCCTCAGATTTCAATGGAGCCCTGTCCGGAGCCAGAAATTCTTAGCAGCCTCTGCTGCGTCACTGCACTGACCGCCGCCGTGGTTAGTTGCTCCGCAGCCGCTGAGGACTGACGGCCGAGCATGTATTGGTTTGTTCATAGAAGGTTTACAGAAGATTTATTTGCTTGCTCCCAGCTATGCGTGAGGTCTAACAGCAGCAATACAACTTTTTTTCTTGTTACAACAAGTCTATAGAAAACGGTTTAACCGTGCCACATTCACCGAAGAAGCTTACACAACAGGCACCACATATTTTAGCCCGGACTTAAAATGAGAACACGGAAAAAAAATTCCAAGTGAACGTAAAGAACTTGCAAAACGAAGCGTGAGCAATCAGGTGCCACACACATATAAGCGTATAGCCACTGCGTGGAAGACGGCGCGATTTCTGATTAAGTACTGCAACTGCAAACAAATACATTTCAAAATCTAAACGTTATGGCACGCTTGCACCAATCGAAGCGCTCACCTTTAGCTGGACCTTTTCCGGTCCCTTGGCCCCCTTGGACGGAGTGGTAGCTACACTTGTCCCTTGCGCCCCCGTGTCCAAGTCAGGCCGTGCTCGGTCCTGCCGAGATGTTGGGACTTTCTTCGGTGCCGCCGAACCACCACCTTTCGCTTAGGAGGCGTTCCTCAGCTCCTTCAAAGCGGATCGGGCCGAGTCGGTCGCAAACTTCGGTTTCCAGGGCTTGCTGGCCTCCGACATGGAGTCATCCATCTTCTCCATTTCCTTCTGGAATCGATCCTTCTGCAACCGAGTACTCGGCGGTGAATACGGGTCGCCCACTCCTGTCGCTTCCTTCCGAGGGTTAGTCGCCGTCTCAGGGGGCTTGCTGGTGTTCGTCGACTGCTTGCTTCCTAGTGCTTCTGCTGATATCGCTGTGGTCGGCTTGCGGTTGCCGGCGTATGTTTTCTTTATTTCAGTATGAAGGCCGAAGGCTTACCAGGGCGTTGCTGTACACGAGGTGATCTTGCTGAAGGCTTCTGCTTTGGCTGCGCGGTGCGCGCAATGCGCGAGCTTTTCTAGGACACATACAGCACCGCCTAGTATCGGATAACATTTTGCGGTTTTGATCTCACCCTTTGATTAAGGTGTTTGAGTGGCTATGTCTTTAATGATTACGTTGCTCCTCAAAAAGAATATCCTATGTTGGCGACTTGCCAAGACTCGTGTGAAGACGTCGCAATGTTCAAAAACAAACAAAAATTGAAGCTGCGCACAATTTAAGTTCTATTTTTTCTTGCATTAAAAGAAATGTTCAGAGAATTGCCTCCTTGCGCATGCCCACAGTGGCTCGTTTTGGGGAAACAATGATGTGCACCTTGCAAGTCGAGCCCCTCGAGCCATTGTTAAGAAGAAAAAAAAGATGGAGCGGACAATTAGGCCCGCCTCAAGGGTACTGCCCGATAGCGTTAATGGGCTAATGTCCATATATGAAGAATTGGCAATCCTCTACAGAACGTTCGTAGATCCCTCCAAGTCCTCATAGACCT
This sequence comes from Amblyomma americanum, assembly GCF_052857255.1. Classification (NCBI taxonomy): domain Eukaryota; kingdom Metazoa; phylum Arthropoda; class Arachnida; order Ixodida; family Ixodidae; genus Amblyomma; species Amblyomma americanum. Next base: position 498,300,368 of record NC_135497.1, read on the forward strand.
CCTGGCGAAGTTGCGCAGCGGTAAATTAGGTTTTCCTCCAGTGACCTGCGCATTGTTGGAGCTTGTTCGACCCAGGTTGCCCGCGAAGAGCAACCTGTCGCGCCCAATAATTAAATTTTCTGCCACCTGCCATGGTGCGCAGTTGGCCCACAAATTTGGTTGTCAGGTTGTGATGACGCAGCAAGGTCACGTGCCCCATGTGGCCCTCCTGCCTTCTAGGTTACTACTATGAGGATTGTTCGTGGATTTTTCGCTGGCCGTCAACGACGATGACACCTAATTTTCTGCGACAGGAGCTCCTCAAGACTGACGCATTTGTACGGTGTCTGAGCAAGGACATAGCTTAAATGGGGGGGGGGGGGTACGACTGCCTCCCACTCTTCTAAGTAAGAAATTTTACGCAGGCAAACGGCGTCGTCCCGCCACCCCCCTTCTTTTTCTAGCTATAGCTGCACTACGCTAGTACTTCCACCCTTCAGCGTGGCACCCCTTGAGCTGCATGGCCGCCCTTGATATCCGTGGTGGCGCCGTGGGTGGTCACGTGGTTACTAACGTGGTGCGGAGCTGCTGCTGCGGCCGGCGGCGCGGCTCTCCGGCGATACCGAATGTGGGGATGGGGGAGTGGGGAGGAGAGACAGGGGGAGAGAGTGAATCCACTTCCAGGGGAGACGATGAAAAATAAACGCCCAGCATATTGGAGCGGCGAGACTGAGTTGCAATTCTACTGAGCCAGTTGCACTAGGCCAGATGAAGCTCTCGCGTCACTCAAGGTTTACCAATAGCTAAACCACAGCGAATTCTATTGATTTATTGTTTGCCCAAGGTCACCCTCAAGGTCAAGCGTAACTCAAACCGGTGAGCCAGTTTGAGCTCGTGAAGTAGTGCTCTCGCACTTAAATCCCCAGAGAAGCAACCTATGTGGAAGCAACCACGTAGGTGGAAGACATCGCAGAGGTCACGTGGCCTTGTGGCATATTGGCAACCAGCCCACCGTGTCATATGGCAGCTCAATTAATTATTGGTGGCGTCGGGTTGCTTGAAACCTGCGTCGCAGAAGCTCTACCTTTGGCAGCCCCTGCCATCGCAAGGAAATGGCGCATGGCCTAACAACTGCACCACTGTGTCAGGACTTGCATGGGGACTCCCAGTGATACGTGAATGTTAAGTAGAGAATGACCAATGCCACATATATGGGCATCATCCCATTAACGGTATCGCTTCATACCCTTAAAACGGAGCGTAATTGTCTTCTGAATTTTTTGTTTTTTTTTTGCTGCTAATCGCACTCAGTCGGAATTCACTTATGCTGCGGTTACACAGAGCTTTCGGTGGGTACATCTAGAATTCTAACGCGGTATTGTTAAAGGCCTCGTTGTCAAGAAAATCCGGCGGCAAGATCACAAGCGTGACTCTAGCAGGGGGTGCCAGAGAGCAACCTATAGTCAGATACAACTTAAAGGGCGCCTGAAAAGGGTGTTTGAGGTTGTCTATAAAATGCCCGCATTATGTGGAGTAGAGGCCAACGAGTGTTCATGCCGCGTACGAGACCTCATGAGCCAGTCGATAATTTACAACACAATCTTTAAAACTCCGACTTCCGCGACTAGCGGCCGCCTGAGGTGCTGGGCTTTCGCTCGAATCCGCGCTCGTTACGTCATGCAGCGCTCGTTACGGCAGCAGCGGACTGCTGCCGTTCCCAATGGAAAAGCGCGCCGCTAGTGATTTTGCTCGTGATGTTCTTTTCATCTCGCGCCAATTTTCGCCTGGCCTGGCCGCAGCAGACGTAGCACACATTGTTTTCTGTGCTATGCGCTCGCGTTATTCCTGGCTGCTGTGCACTTAACTGCAGTAAAAGACGTAAGGACGGCTTCGCCGTTTTTATGATCCCGCAAGGAGAGCGCGATCGCTTGCGGATGAAGCAGTGGCTTCACAACACTCGCAGAATGGCCTTCGTTCCGACTACGAACAGCGTAGCAGCACTGTAGATACTGATTTGTTCTGTGAACAGCACGCATATGAATACATGAGCTTGAACACACCTTTCCAGAACATGTTAGAAGGCTTCTTTTTTACAGAAAACCAAACAAGGCCTTGCAGAGGAGTTATTTCCAGCTTGTTCTCTGATATCAGCATCCCTCAGGCAAAGTAAAGGGATGATCAGCGTTATCTAGCCCACGTTGTACATCTCCTATTGCTACATTTGCTTCGAATACCGCTGCCAAGCATTAGTGAATGATGATTGCAGTTTAATTGCTATTGGCTGAGGTACAGACTCTGTTGACAGATTTGCATAGTGTTCGCGGATGCTTTAAATTGTCATTTGCTACTATGCAGTGGCCGGAGCCTTCGGTTCGGGTTGTGAAAGTATTTCTGTCTGTTTTTGGAGCGAAAGCACTAATCCGGAGGGTGCTACTCCGAGCAAAATCTTGTCTTGCTTATCAGTAAAACAACTGCGTAGCTGCGGTTGCATAGGCACACTATAACATTTAGCCAAGCATAGTGATGAGACTTTGCCTATACATGATAGACACTTCCTGGGTAAGTCATGACCCGACAATGGCTTGGACATTAGTGGCCCGAGCTACCCTCAAAATGCAACATGATCGACCCAAAAATTGACCTTGGCCAAATGACACCAAAATTGGTATGGAATTATAATGGACCACACCCCACATTTGGTCGCACCCAAATTTGGGCCGAGCCAGTGCCTAAATTCAGTCTTCAGTGCACTGTGATGTCCACTCCTTCATTAGCCACTTTTCACTAATAAGGGTTCGGTAAATAGGTGTCACTATTTAGTCCGTTACTACCTGCACTTCGAGTATACTGCCAATGCGATTACATTCAGGTAATTTTTAGCCATCTTGCACTAATTCCCTCTAACTTTTTAAGATCGATAATTAGATGCTACTATATAGCCTTTACGACCTCCATTTCAGGTACCGTTCATTTGATTACATTTGGAACATTTTCTAAATTTAATTCACTGGTTACTTCTTACTAATAAGGGGTTGGTAATTAGGTACTAATATTTGGTCCTTTATTACTTAACATTTTAGCCGTTTTATTCACTGATTAATGGTAACCCAAGTACTAGCAATTTCATTAATGTTCAGTTCATTTTTGGCATTCTGGCCGTTTTTACACTTAAATTACACTTAAGAAATTAACAGCCGCTAATTAGCACTCACTTCTCATTCACTCATTACTTATGCACTGTTAATCAGCACTGCTGTTATGCTTCTCTCCTATGCATCACACCACACTCGCGATAGTACCACCGCACTCAACCAACTCCATCGGACGCAGTGCGCCTGTTCTTCCACTCAACGGTCGAATTAACGACTTCGCATTGAAATTCAGCAGAGCATGTATGGCAGCTCCTATTACTGCGGTCGATTAGTGGTTGACGGTGCCGCTGGCACTGTGCCATGCGCCACTCTGTCAGATGGTTCAGGTGCAGTTCACTACAGCCACGTTCGCATTGAGAAACCGAACACTTGGTCTTGCTCTGCACTCGCGACTATTTTATCATAAGGCCTGCCAAACATAACACAGTCTATATGTGCGCATGGACTGAGCAAACCTTAACACAGATGGGTATTGCCAACGACAAAACTATGTTGGATACACGCCGTTCAACACCTTATTTAGTGGCACAGAAAGTTTATGAAGCTTAAAATGCACACAAGAAAAAATGTTTCGCACATGAATGTCCAATACAGACAAAATAAACAGAAACGAAAACTACCCACAAGGTAAATTTCGGCATTACCAATTCTTTTTACCACCATTTGTGAACATTTGTTAACTCAGTGAGGTCCGCAGTCGGCCCCTAAACGTGCCAGCATGGACGATAAAACGTCCCGTGTGCTGCGTTGGGAGCCGGCGCCGAGGACAAGCGAGGAGAAAAGCGCCGCACGGAGGAGAGTGTCGCTTCTTCATGTTATCACGGGACTTTAGTGCGAGGGGCCAGCGGAGGAGCTCCGACATTACAGCCTACGAAAAATTGACGAGAGAGCGGAAAAGGCGCAAAGGCATGGAAATTCAAATTTTGACTACAGTAAACGCAGCTTCCACAAAACCCATTTAAATAATTTTTGGTGGACGATATTTGTGAAGCAGCGTCCTTTAGCATGCAAGGAACATCGAACCTTTTTTTAAGAGCCCCTGTCACAGGCCCTGTAAGTCTGCAGTGAAGCTCTCCACACATTCAGGAGCGCCGCACAAAATTCATCCAGAACAAAAAAGTAGTTAGTTGTTAAAACTTTTTGTAGTTGCCTAAAAGGAAGCTAAACACAAGAAAAAATTGTGATATGTACAATTTCTATATCTGGCTTCTTTAATAAAGCCAAACATTAAAAGCTTACGTTTATTGTTTTTATTGCCTAGCGGAGTAATAATACAGGATGCCACGGAGAGTGGCCTGGTGTTACCAACTGCTATTTTTTTAAGGTGTATCCTACTATAGGGGGAATTCACCTACGTCAGCAAACTGACACCAGCTGGAATTAGCGGGCATTTTGTGATGCAGCTCGCGTTCTCCCGTGCTACCCGTACCACCGTACGCAGTGTCAGTGACGCATTGCTAACACTTGTAACCGCGTTTCCATGGGGTTTTGCGCAACCATTAGTTGCAGTACTCACACTCATATGAAGAAGCAGAAGATTAAGAACCAGGAAGCGGACCTTCGGTTCTTCAAGGTGCCGAAAGTGCGCGTGGACGAATGTGGAAAGACACGGCTGTTGCCGGAAAGACGCCGGCGCGAATGGCTAGCGCGCATTAGGAGAGACCTTCATTCGGACGTCGACAAGTACCAAGTTTATTCACGGCACTTTATTTCAGGTAATCAATTTTTTGGTGCTCGTGACGCCGCCGGAGGAGGGCGCTTTTTTTCGGAGCTCCAGCGAATATATCCGAAGCTAAGTGCTTTTTGGTGTTTACGCTTGTACATGCGGTCGGGCGGTAGTTTTAAACCGAATTAAGGGTAGGAAGGCTAGCGGAAGTGTGTGTGCCAAAGGTTTTTGTGTAGGAATTTTGGCGGGCTTTTACGCTGCGTAGTCAGCCGGACGATGGGTCGGGAATCTAGGAAAGTCAAGGTGGACGGGGAGTTAGTGCAGTGCCAGGAGCGCGACCATTGGTGCTATTTAGACGAGACAAGGTTCAGGAGCATAGCCGAGGCAGATGGGGCTAGCTTCGCGTGCAAGATATGTAAGCCTTTTTATGAGGCCATTCAGACGTGTAAAGCGAAATGGCAGCTTCGATTAAGGAACTCAAATGGGACCTGAAGGCGGAACGAGTGAACAGATTGAGTTAGCAAATCACGTCACCGACTCGCTTAAGAGGGAGGAGGCTAATGCCGACCTGTTGGAGCGAATTGTGGGCGAGCTGAAGGAGGAGCGGAAAAGCGGGCCCAGGTAGATGAGCAAGTAGACGCGCTCAGGTCACGGCCGGCAGGGCACCCCGGTTCGGAGCAGTGTCAGGTGGGGGACGAGGCTCGTCGATCCTACAGTGCTGTAGCGCATCAGGCTTTGATTGGGGAAAAGAGAGAGGTAAAACCTCGCGACAGTAGCGTACGGCGGCGGGAGAGACAGGTAGTGCGATCCGGAGGCCAACAGTCGCAGTTAGGAAGCGAACTGTTAGAGCGCAGGAGGTTTCTGGTAGTCGGGGACTGGGAACGTTGCGAGGGTTGAGGGAGGCGTTTTGTCGACAGTGAAGGCGGGCAGGCGGATGCAGGTGGAGGCCCAGTCAGGGAAGTGGACGGTAGCTGCAATGACCAAAGCCCAGGAGGTTGTGGGGAGAACATAGATGGCGAACACCTTGTCGTTATCCATGCCGGTCTCAACGATGTGCTGAAGGGGAGGATCCAGAATATCGAGAAGCAGTTAGAAGTGGGGATGCGTAGGCTTAGAGAGCCTCTGAGAGTGTGCATGTGAAGATATTCACAATCCCAGAGGTCTATAGGCAGGCTAGCGAAACGGAAAGGAGGATCGTTGAGGCTAAACGTGTAATTAGGTTAATGAGTCGATGACTAAGATACGGGGTAATGGAAGTTAACAGGGAAGTGTACGAGGTCAGGCCCCACCTTTTTGCACAGGATGGCATTCATTACGATGGTGCCACTGGCTAGAGGGTGGGTAGTAGGATAGGTCTCCAAGCAACAGCTTTTTTGGGGGGACCCAGAGCTCTGAGGAAACCAATGTAAAGAATAAAGAACCAAGATCAAAGAGACGATGGAACCATAGGAGAAGAAAGAGACACAAGCGCCAGGGCCAACTTAAATGAGATATATGCTTCATTAACATGCAGGCTGGAAGGAATAGACTGAAATTTGAGGAAATAGAAGAGCAGTTAGGGCAGGAGGAATTAATGGTATATGGTTTAGTGGAAACGCATATTAGAGACATGGGGCAACCACCCTGTAATCCAGACTACGAATGGAAATATTGCAATAGAACCGAGGGCAGCAGAAAGGGGGGTGGAATTGGGGCATTCATTCATAAAAGTAGCATTTTCCAAAGGGTTAAATTGGGATGGAAGGAACGTTTATGGCGAAAAGGAAAGGTGGCAAGGGAGCAAACGCTCCTTGGCTCTGTATACCTGTGGACAGGAGCTAAAGCCAAAGAGTAAAACAGGAAAATGTTAGAATGTATTGCAAGCGACATTGAGGTGCTGGGAGAACAGGACGAGATAATTATATTAGGCGACATGAACGCGCATATAGAAGACCTGGATGGGTACAGATTCGTCAGGAAGCATGGAAGTGTGAAGGGCTCATAACATGGGAGGCAGGGAGTCTGCACTACACGATAGATTATGCACTAATGTCACAGAGGTTGTATAACAGATTAGGGATAATGAGCAAAAATGTACATGGTTCCAGAAGTCTAGGCAGTGACCACAAGTGTATCAAGTTGAGTTTCAGAAGAGAAACCAATGTAGGACTGAAGCGAGATGGATGAGATATCAGAGGGGAATTTTTACTCAGAAAAGCAATTGGAAGCAGCAGCCAACCAAATAGAGAAATTAATTTTTCATGATAGTGGAACAGAATAGACTTATACCATGTTAACTCGATTACTGGTGCTAGAGCTAGCTAAGGTCAGAGTAAAGCTAAAAGGGGAAAGGCGCAAACCCAAGAGTTGGTGGGATCAGAAGGTCAAGAGGGCGATAGAGAAACGTCAGGAAGCGTCCAGGGAACACAGATATTCCAGGAAGAGGGGGGAACCAGATGTTGAAGTATTCAGAAAATGGGATACCTTCATAAAGTGTAGAAGGGAAGCATCCTACTTGATTAATGAGAAAATTAGAAGAAAGGGTGCCCAATGGATGTCAAAAGTAAATAAAAAGATAGAAAGCAGCTCTAAAAATCTTTAATCATCTAAATGCAATGAGTAATAAGAGTAGGTTAGAGCAAAGGTTTATTGTTACAGATCACGGTATTCGACTGGAAGGGGATGAAGCGATAAAACACATAGGAACAAGGATGACAGAAAAATAAAAAGAAAGAAATGTTGCACATAATTAATCGAAGGAGGATAGGCCGTTTGCTGCAATAGCTTCACTTGAGCAAAGAGAGTGGGAAAGGGCACAGAAGAAGGTTCCTAGTGGCACATCACAGGACCAGGTGGTATTGCGATTATGTTAACAAAGCTAGGACCAAAACCCAAGCAAACATTAATTCAGGAAGTGAATAAAATGATTGTGGATGGGAAAGTCCCCGATTAACGATGAATATGTAGAATGAACAATATATATAAGGGAAAGGGGGACAAAGCTGACGTAAGTGACTACCGTACCATAACTGTGACATCTGTGGTTTACAGGGTGCTGATGCAATTATAAAGGACAGATTGCAGGCTTGGGTGGTGAACGAGGGGGTGCTAGGGGAGCTACAAAATGAGTTCCGGAAATAAAGGAGGTTGGAGGACAATCTGTAATCATTGACGCATTGTATTGAGATTGCTGAAAAGGAACACAGGCCCCGATGGCTAGCATTTCTGGATATGAAGGGAGCCTACCACAACGTTATTCAAGAGTATCTGTGGGACATACTGGGCACATTGGATGTGGAAGATAGAGTAAATTATCGTTTAAGAAATATATATAAGGCTACCAGAGTGCTTATAAAATGTGAAAAAATGCATCAGAGCCTGTAGAGATATAGCGGGGGCTTAGGCAAGGATGTCCTCTGTCTCCTTTATTGTTCATGTTGTACCTGCAAGGGTTGGAGACCAAGCTAGAGAGGAGACAAGTTAGCTTCAACCTTTCTTTTTTGAAGCAAGGAGAATGGATTAAAGTCATTGCCAGGACTACTACACGCCGATGATATAGTGCTAATGGCTGACAACAAGGAAGATTTACACAAGTTGATAGACATAATTGGTACAGAGGGAGATAGATTAGGTTTCAAGTTTAGTAAGGAAAATCAGCAGTCATGATATTTAATGATGAGGTCGGCGAGCATAGACTACAGGAGATCACGTTAGAAGTAGCGTATGAGTACATGTATCTTGGGGTATGGCTAAATAAATGTGCTGAGTATCTGACTGAGCATGAGAAATATGTAATGAATAAAGCTATTAGGAATGCAGCTGTTATGAAAAATAGGGCACTGGAATTACGATAGGTATGAATTGGGAAGAGGGGTCTGAAAAGGGGTGATGGTTCCTAGCCTGACTTTCGGTAATGCGGTCCTGTGCATGAGACCAGATGTTCAAGCAAGGTTAAAAACTAAACAACGTGGCGTAGGGAGGCTAGCTTTGGGAGCACATGGCAATACACCAAATCAGGGGGTACAGGGTGATATGGGATAGGCGCCGTTCGAAAACAAAGAAGCTAGCAGTAAGCATTTGAGGAGCGATTGAGAAAATTGGGGGAAAAGCAGTGGGCCAGCAAATTTTTCAGATACCTGTACATAAGGAATGTTCACACGAAATGGAGAAAGCGAACTAGAAAATTGACAAGCAAATATCTGGACACCAGTGGGGGGGGGGGAATCAGCATTATAGGTTACGAAAAACGTTAAATAAACCGAGAGAGCTCTGTGGAAAACAAGCATTCCGACGAAATCAGCACTGGGAACATACAAGATTTTTAAGCAGGAAATTGCCAAAGAAAATATCTATGATAATAGTAGGCGAAGCTCTTTGTTGTTTCAGACCACGACGGGAGTTTTTCGGACTGAGACTTATAGAGTCAGGTACCACGAGATAAACACGTTGTGCGTTGCGTGCGGAGAGTGGGAGGAAGCGGCTGAACACTTGATACTTTTCTGGGAAGGGTTTCACCCTACGGTGGAAAGCAGCGGGGCTGGTTTATCCAAGCCATTGGGGTTTAAGAACAGTGAAGAGAATGTAGATTTTAAGCGGGTAGAAGTAATCAAGCGAAGGTTGTCTGATTGGTGGCTAAAATCAAGTCGAGTAAAATTTCAGAAGTCATGGCTAGGTGGCTTGAGCCAACACCTGATTTAAAGGGTTAAGCCGTATCCATCTATCCATCCATCCATCCACCATGGAATTTATTTTAAACTTCATCCCGGAACGGTCGCACCTTGGCCACTTGTCAGCAAGGTTTTCCGAGACAGTCTGAAGAGCGGTGGAGCACTGCGCTGCACAACAAAATATAGGCGCATCTCCACTGGTGTGCGGCTGCGCTCGAGCCCCAGCAGTGCTGGAGGAAGAGTGTACGGGCTTTGAAAATTTGCTGTCTTCGGGCCGCATCGCACAGCTCGGACAAGAGTTCCACGTTTACATGGCCGCACTGAAGTGTAGTAATTTCTGGCCTCAGATAGTCGATATCACTCGTCACTAAAGTACTTCCTTCGTATGCTGTTTTCTATCATGCTGAAATGTGCGATCGAACAAAGTTTAGCTGTAAATGTAGCGTCGCTTGTTTTGACCACATTCAGATCGTGCACTCGCACTTTACTGGGCGAGTTGATTGCGCATCGTCGTAGTTCTTTCAGCGCAATTATCTTCTTCACTGTCTGCATGATCGAGTGCTGTGCGCTGAGAAAGCCATTTGGAAAGAAATTTTCCGTTTTGTACAGGGGCACCGGCTCAAATTTTTGACGATTTCAATCCACATTGGGTGCCTAATCTGCATCTTGGTTACGGCGATGCTGGTGGCCCGACCGATTCGAGCCGCTATGATCGGCAGAAGCGCCGGCGATTGGTGGCAAGTACACCGGTGACGCAGCAGTCACCGTATTGAACGCAGGAGCCTTAGTCAGCAGATGCAAAAAGTTTGTTTTAAGTAAACAGTAGTTTAGAACAGCGTAATATGACATCTCATCCATGACTCAAAATTGTTCATTGTAGGTCATGACAACATCGCTGAACATCCCTCCGAGGAAGCTGCTGCTACGGGTTCGACCGCAAAGCGAAGGAGCAAAGGCTGACGCAGGTGATTGGCTTGGCCCTTCTGTTTGCAAGGAGTTGTCAATTGCTAGCACGTGAGCTTGCCTCACTGTTTTGTTCAAAAATCAGCGGTTAGCACGTACATTTAATTCACCTTAGTTTTATATTCATTACGTGCGTTGTCCAGTAACACGAGTGTTCAGACAGGCAAGCATGGTGCCTACGTATATAAGAGGGAGCATATGATCAGTTGAAAATATTGATGTAAGTGGTGTGTAGTTGCAATGGTGTTTTATCATTTAACTAAGTGTTTCAGTTACCTTCGGGCATTATGTAAGCTTTAGAAATTCCCAGTTTGCCGTATATATTGCCAAAGACCTTGCCAAGGTAGATGGCATTACCTCTAGCGCACACACTTCAGTAGCACGGAGATACCGTGTAAAGCAGAGAAGTGCAGTCTTTGCCAAAAGTAACCAAGCTGCTTTGTGCGCTTCTTATCCGTGCAGTAGAGCATTAATGGCGTCCCTCATACACTAAATACTTCTTTAGAGAGGAGAACTCTTGTTGTTTGCTTCCGTACGCTCCATGCCTCTGCAATTGTGGAAGGAGATAGGACGCTAAAGGCAACATAGGAAAACCTGTCCATTGGTCATCAGTCGAACAACCATGTTTTCTTTTAAAATATCCGTTTCGTGGTGCTTAATCTTTAGGAAATAACAAACAAGAGGGCAGAAAGCGTAGACTCATTACGTATGTGTTTTATCTAGCTTATTGTCATTTAGAAAATTCAGGTTCGCTGCTGTCAACTTCTATTAAAACCATGGCCACCGGTATAAGGCGTCAACAGGAACGATGAAGGTCATCCTTCCACGTGTGCTTGACATAGCTACTATTGCTCAGATGTTCTCAGTGTTGCTGGTAGGCCAGTAGAAAGACACGACCTGTGGCGTCGGCTTGTCATCATGCTGGAACGTTCTCCACTGCAAGAGACGCAATGATTTCCTCCTCAATCCATGCTTTTCTGTTCGATGTCTTCTAGAGCCATGACCGTTCATTTTTTCACACCCCGAGCTGCGCCTTTGGGGTGTTCTCTGACATAATTCACTCTTTCTCTTCTTGTCACATTCTGTATGTCCCTTCCTTGTCTTGTCGTTCCTGGCGTTGATGTCCGTCATTCCTGGTGTTGCTGTCGGTATTTCAGATTGTGCAGCAACACTCTCCTCACAATAGCATCAATGCCCTTTCAATGTTTGGGGAAATGATGCCATTCCTGATGCGTCTTTGGATCCGGCTTTGCATGCAAGACATTGCATACAGGTTGATGTATCGCAGCCAACAGTGTGTAGGATCTGCGACAAATGGCTCGACGTCTGCTTCTATAGGCTCAAGCCACACTTCCGGTGTTCTGAAAAAGAACAGATTATGAAAACTATGCCAAATACTTTTGTTAGGAGTTTTGGACGAATGATGCGCGTTATCCTGCACTGTTTTGGTTTAGTTTATGGGTGTTTAACGTCCCAAACCTCAGGCTATGAGGGGCGCCGTAGTGAAGGGCTATGGAAATTTATACCACCTGAGGTTCTTTAGCGTGCGCTGACATCGCAATGTACTCTAGTAGTGACATCGCACAGCACTCTAGAATTTCGCCTCCATCGAAATTCGACCGCCGCGGCCGGGATCGAACCCGCATGTTTCAGGTCAGCAGCCAAGCGCCATAACCACTGAGCCACCGCGACGGCTCTGGACTGTTTTGAAGTGTTCACTGATAGACCCAGTGTGTTAGACTCGAGTGTTAGGACTTGGTCAAACCACTAGCATCATAATACCGTTAAATTGTTTTGGGGGTTCCCGCAGGGAAGCATCCCTTTTATGTCTAGGGCATATGCAGGTAGGTGCAGCAACAAGCAACTAACTGAGGACAACAGTGTGTTACTGCCCTTGGAGTACAATGATGATGTACTTGCGGACAGGGGATTTCTGATCGCATATAGTGTTGTATTATGTGTTGCAAGGCACCATGTTTCCCCCTTTAAAAGACGAAAGCGACAATTAAGTGCCAGAGAAGTTGAATACACAAAAGAATTGGCCAATGTGAGGATTCACGTCGAACGAGTGATATGGCTAGTGAGAAAGAACTATACAATACTGAAGATCTGCTTGCCAGTTGAACTGTTGAGGACGTCTAAAAGCGGTGAATGTGCAATTGACAAGATTGCGGTCGTGTGCTGCGCCCTCACGAACTTGTGCAACTCTGTAGTCCGTATGGGCTAGTTCACACAGAAGTTAGTGAAGCAGTGGTAGGGTATGGGGTTTTAACATACTGAAGTTGTACTTGGTGCATGATACATTGTATCAAAGGACTTCAGGATAACTTTTGTCACGCAGAATTCTTATTAGCATGCACCGAGACTGACAGCATATCATTGTTTTGTTGCGAAAGCCCTACTGAACAGGGTCAAACCCAACCGAGAATCTTGTATGATGCCACGGAGTAACACTGCTAAAATCTGGATAGTTCGTTGGACTGCCACGAAAGCGGCAGACGATGGGAGGAGGCTTGGGTGTGTTATTAGGAGCGTCGCACCAGTTGTAGCAAATGACCGTTTAAACTGTAGAATTTTGTTACCTTGTCTCATTTTCTAAACGTATTCATGTTTGACTGTGCCGAAGATGATTTATGTCATAATTTTCTCCTATAAAAACAAGTGGTGCATTTTTATTCTTTTTTAAACTTTATCTTTTGCATTTGTGGTGTGCGTTGTGGTGATGACGTATGTGCCTTTTTATTTTTCCCCTTTGCAACCCTGCCATGTAGGTCTCCTGGGCCCCGTCAAGCTGCTTAGAGACGCGGTCAGCAACGTTCATCAGCAGCCATGGTGTAAGAGGCGCGACAAAGAGGTTTTGAGAGTGATGAAGATCAGACAGTTATCACTTCATTTTTTACAATGTGTTTAATGAGCGGCTCTTTCACCCATAAACCTGAAGCGCCTTCCTGTCTTTGATTTGTGCTCTTGTTAAATAACTTGCTGTCGTGACAAGGAAGTCGTGTGTGTCCAAAAAGTGCAGCTCGGGCCAATGTGATGATCCCTCCGCACAGTCAGCCGCAGTCAACTGCGTTGTGTAGCAACCGCACCTCCCTACCTTCGCATCTTAACGACATAAATCATCGGCGCCGAGGGATGACGCCTAGTCCTTCTTGCCAGTCCGGTTTGTTGTTGACGCCGCCACCATCGACGCCTACTGGGCAAGCCACTTGTTGTCAAAAGTAATTTTAACGCGCACAACGTGACGACCGTCGAATGCCGCCGGACATGCGCGGTTAGAATGCGCGGAGCACGGAGAAAGCGCGCCGAACGTACTACATGTCCAAAAGCTGAAACAAGAAAAGACGGCCACTGCGGTCCTCACGGATGTTCGAACAGGGTACACACGCGGGCCAGTTCACAGCGAAAGCCGTCGACACGGTTAGCGTTGCTCGGAGGTGCCGTCCACTGCAAACTCAGTCTGCTAGCGTGCACCACAAAATGGAGCGCGTCGAGTTCTGCTGGCGCAAGTGGCTTCACGTGAATGATCCCTATTAAGGAAAATGAGAATAAAATTTAAAAAGTGTTTAAAAATACTGCTAGGAAATCATATATAATACCGATCATAAACAGTCGTAATGCAACAATAATAAACGAAAGAAAAATCAATTAAATAAGATTAAAAAATCCACTTCAGCTTCGTCTTAAAAGCGCTCTTAAAGGGGCTCTAATAAAGCTGCGGTATACCTGAGATCTGAAAGCACATCGCTTCTCGAATATTGTCAAGGAAGATTTTTTTAATGCGCTTGTAAAAACAGAGTTATCATTCGTCAAAATTTGAATTTCAGCGTATTCGCGTCTTTCCTCTCCTCTCCTCACTTTTTCCACTCTTGATAGTCGGCGCTCTTCCGCCGGCCACACCTCCGGGAGAGAGGTTACTGACCCGACGGGGCTACTTGGCTTATTAGCCGCGGCCATTGTAGCTGCCTGACGTCTGAAAGAATCTAAATAATAGCTATCGCTCAACATGTATACCTAGATGCGAGCGAGGGAGGAGGGTGCAAGCATGAAAAAGTCGCTGGGAAGGACTCGCCTACATTTGTGCTTGATTGTAGGTCCTTTGCTGCTTGTAGAAGTCTACTATTTGCCTCAAGTGTTCATGACAACGGAATGCAGTGGTTGAGCAAGTTGACGCCCTCTCCTCGGAAGGTGTTTCAGTGCCCCTTTACGAGCGGGAGGCCACAGCGTGTTGCAGCTTTGTCAAGGAGTCCACGGAACACCGTCGTACGTTCGGTGCTACGCCTTGCCCGCTCGACAATTTAAGGAAAGTAAATAACGCCTGTTTCACATATCTCGGTGGACACCCAAACCGTTCCGTAAGAGAAGGAATATTTCTGACGCGTGGTGCCGACAGTTACAAACTCGGATTCCGTTAAAAGGAATATTATACTAATAAATTTCGTTTTGGGGGAAAGAAAATGGCTCAGTATCTGTCTCATATATCGTTCGACACCTGAACCGCGCCGTAAGGGAAGGGATAAAGGAGGGAGTTAAAGAAGAAAGGAAGAATGAGGTGGCGTATTGGAGGACTCCGGAGTAATTTCGACCAGCTGGGGATCTTTAACGTGTGCACTGACATTAAAGATACCCAGGTGGTCGAAATTATTCCGGAGCGCATTCCGGTAAACATTAGGTTTTCAGCCGGTTCAAAAGGGGTTCACCTTATTAGAAGCCCTCTCGGGAAGTGCAAACTGCATAATGTATTCTCGCATAGCGAGTTTTAGAGTTTTCAACCCCAATTTTTAGTGTCAGGAACCGTCTTGCAGAGTGCGTCCTTAGTGCCATCTGTTTTGGTTTAGTTGCGTCCTTTTAGTCGCAAAGAAGACACAGCCCCCCTGTTGAGCGCCCAGCGAGTTTTCCCCCGTCCATTCGCTGTGTTCGGTTGCCATTTCTCCGGCCTTGCTCTGCAGGAGCCCTTGGGCCGCGTTCCGCGGTAAGCGGTTGGCGCCGCTGAGTGTTTTATGTATTTTAGTTTGAAGAAGTGTATGGGTTTGCTGTCGGCATGTCTTAGAAGGATAGGGTCTAATTGGTTCCAATTGATTGCCCGAAAGAAGGGTCGCCAGAATGCTGGTGAAGTGCGCCTTAGCGTCTCGCCTCCATCGAAACGAACCCGATCGCGGCGGCTGCGCTTCAAAGGAAGCGAAACGCTAAGGCGCCCGTATGCTGTGCGTTGTCTGTACACGTTAAAGATCCCTAGGTGTTCGATACTCTTCCGGAGCCTTCCATTACGGCACCTCTTTCTTCCTTTCTTCTTTCACTCCCTCCTTTCTACCTTCCCTTACGGCGCGCTTCAGGTGTCCGCCGATATCTTATACAGATACTGGGCTACTTATTTTTCTAGAAACCAACTATTTTTATTTAAAAGATCTTTGCACACCAATGAGGCAAGTCCGGCTCAGTGGTAAGGGCGCTCGTATGCTGACCCGGAGGACTCGGGTGCGAACCCAACCGCGGCGGCCGCGTTTTGATGGAGGCGATGCAAAGGCGCCCGGGTGCTGTGCGTTGTCAGTGCGCGTCAAATATCCCCAGCTGGTCAAAATATCCCGGAGCCCTCCACTGTGGCAGCCCTTTCCTCCATTCTTCTCTCAGTCCCTCCTTTATTCCTCCCCTTACGGCGCGGTTCATGTGTGTGCCGAAATGTGAGACTGATGCTGCGCCATTTCCTTTAATAATAATAATTGTAATAATGTAAAGACTCAAATCAGACGCACAAGAAATATGGACAGGCAAACTCTTTGTTGACACAGCGTAGCTCCAAGCCAAGAGTTCGAGAGCGTCAGCTTCGTCTTCTTCGCAAACTGAACTGCGTCAGCTTCGTCTTCTTCAGCTTTCTCTCCTTCGGCGGCACTGGCCGCTGGGGCAGTAAACCCCAATTGTTTGTCTTACAATACCCTCGGGGTGAAAAGGCGCCATCCTGGCGGCTTAAGGGCACGAGATAATAGCGGGGTCGCAGTAGGGTTTCAGGGGGTGAAGTGGACGATTTCGTGGCCGCGCCGTCGATGATCAGGCGAAGGCGTGAGGGGCTCGACGAGGTAGTTAACTGGAGATGTCTGTTTAACTACGCGATAGGGGCCGTGGTATTTGCTTAGCAGTTTTGTCGACAGGCCCGGGCTGGAGGAGGGCACCAAAAGTCAAACTAAGGAGTCAGGAAGGTAAGCCGGCGGCAGACAGGTAGAATTGGCGCGGGCAGTTTTCTGACGGTACTGATCGTGGGCAGGAAAAGAACGGGCGAGTTGACGGCGTTCTTCGGCATGCGCAGCGGCTTGAGAGACGGTTGTAAATTCGGAAGAATCTGGGCGGTAAGAGAGTATGATTTCCATAATTGAAGATGGCTCCCGGCCGTAGAGAAACAAATACGGGGAAAAACCAGTAGTTGCTTGCATTGCAAAATTGTAAGCATAGGTAACGAATGGTACAATGCGGTCCTAGTTGGAGTGATCGGATGAAATGTATTTGGCCATCATGTCGCCGAGAGTCCGGTTAAAGCACTCGGTCATGCCGTTCGTCTGGGGATGGTAAGATGAAGTTGTACGGTGGACGATGTGACACTCCCGAAGAAGGGCCTCCAGGGCGCCGGACAAGAAGACGCGACCTCGGTCGCTGAGCAATTCCTGATGCGCACCGTGGCGAAGAATGATGTTTTGAAGTATGAAACCGGCGACGTCCGAGGCCGTTGCAGCTGGTAACGGGGAAGTTTCCGCATTGCGCGTGAGATGATCTATGGCGGCAATGATCCAACGCTGTCCAGCAGAAGTGCTAGGAAGAGGTCCATAAAGGTCGATTCCAACACGGTCAAAAGGGCCGGCCGGACAAGGTAAAGGTTGCAGAGGAGCCGGTGAGTGCTGTGGTGGATCCTTGCACCGCTGACATTCGAACCAAAAGCGGACGTACTGACGGACAGAACGGTACATGCCTCGCCAATAATACCGAAGACGTAGGCGGGTAAAAGTTTTCAGCAGACCGGCATGAGCGCATTGCGGGTCGTCATGATAACCGGCACAAATAGCGGAACGGAGATGCCGGAGATTCACGAGCAGCCATTTGCGACCATCTGGTAGGTAGTTGCGACGGTACAGCAGCTGGTCACGCACGACAAAGTGACGGGCTTGACGACGGAGTGCTCTAGAAGGGGGGCTGGCAGAGCGGTTGACTAAGATATCGAGAATAGAAGCTATCCAAGGAACCTTGCGCTGCTCAGAAGCCACATCCATGGTATTGAAAGAAGGCGTGAGGCTGGTAATAGAGGGTTGGTGGAGTTCAGAGGACACAGGGGAGCGTGAGAGGGCGTCAGCATCGGAGTGATTGCGTCCGGAGCGGTAAATGACCTGAATGTCGTAGTCTTGTAATCGGAGAGCCCAACGAGCGAGGTGGCCGGAAATATCCTTGAGTGACGACAGCCAGCAAAGGGCATGGTGATCTTTGAAGACAGCGTACGGGCGCCCATAAAGTAAGGGTGAAATTTTGTGCTCGCCCAAATAATTGCCAAACATTCTTTTTCCGTGACGGAATAATTAGTCTCCGCTTTTGTGAATGCACGGCTTGCATAAGCAACGACGTGCTCATTGAAGCCAGGTTTCCGCTGAGGAAGCTTACGGATCTACGGACCTGAAGATCTACACCCCTTACCAGCCTCTACCACGACGACTTAAACCCAGCACCTCCACCAAATGTAAAGACGCAAATCAGACGCACAAGAAATGTGGACAGGCAAAATCTTTGTTGACACAGCGTATCTCCGAGCCAAGAGATCGAGAGCGCTCAGCTTCGTCTTCTTCAGCTTTCTCTCCTTCGGCGGCACTGGCCGCTGGGGCAGCAAACCCCAATTGTATGTCTTACAATTATAATAATAATAATAAAACAATAATAATGATTTTTATTTTTATAATTTTATTTAATAATATTAATTTATTTCTGCATCGTCAGTAGCAAATACAGGAGAGACAGGACGGTCTAAACATTAAGATGGCTTGTAGGACCATGCCAACAAATATATACGTAGTGACAGAACAGTATGACTCATGCGTATGTAGACGACGAAAGCCAAGTAACAATAAACATAAAAAGAGCACACTGAAAGTTAGTACGTTCTTTCGAAACATAACTGAAAAGGTCATAAAGGCGCAAAGTCTAATAAGGCGAAACAGATTGCACTAATCATAAAACTAATTTTTCCTTTCATTTTTGAGTAAGTCTGTGTTTGCCTCTAGAGCTACCTTAAATATTTCATCTGGCAGTTTGTTGAGGGTAGCCGGAACATAAGCGCAACGCCTGGCCGCGCCATACCTCGTGTTTGACCGAGGAACAACGTAAAGCCCGGAATACATGCGACGTTTTTTCCGACGATGTTCGCGCGGCAAAAAACGTCGTGGCGGCGCGACGCCCGGCCGGAGATACATGGAGCGAAAAAGCGGCAGCCCGCCGCCACGTATCTCTCAGCGCGAAAGCAATATTGATCAACAAGTGGCAAATACCATTCAGCGAGGAGCTCTTTGGGAGCAGCGACACTGACTCCTCTGTCAGAATAACGAAATTGTTCATTTAGACGCCACTGTACTGATTGCAGCACGCATGCATAGATATCTACAAGATTTTGCGTGCTCGAATGCAGCGGTCGCGTACTTTTCGATGCCCGCTCAGCCGCGGCTACCATCGGCTGTGGTTTTCTTCGGCAGCTTCTCTTCAGGGAGGAAAGAGAGGCATTTCGATCCAAGATTCAGTCGTGTTCTCCAAAAAAGTGGCATTTCATGCCTCGTGAATCGTTTATTTTCAGGATAATAACATTTCCGTGCAATAAAAACAGCAGTGCTCGTCGGCCATGGCGGCCATGCATGCGGCGGAGGAGGCGGCCAAACCGGAATAGCGGCCTTTCTGCGCTGCTATTGGCTTGCTTCGGCTGCCGCTTCCGGTCTCTCCGGACGCCGTGCATCAATATCTGGCGGGGCCAGATCGGCGGCGGCGGGCGTTTCTTTCGAGGCCGAGCGTCAAATGCGCGCCGTCGGGCGAAAATCGCCCAAAAAACGCTCCATGTATCCCGGGCATGTCAGTTATGTTTTCTAAGTAGCCTCGTCGGGTTAGTTTTCTGTTTAAATTAACTGTACTAATAGTGCTTAAAGAGAACAATATCAATGAATAAGGATTTGAAGTTTCGTAGCCCTAGTTCACGGAAGATATTTTCAGCTGAAAAAATGGGTGTGTTGTACGCAACGTTTTTAAGAATATTCTTTAAAATGCTGTCGATCATACATACCCAACGATCCGAGGAAAAGGCAATGTTGGTAATACCGTTTCTAGACACACTGTACGCCTAAGAATGTACAATCGTTTTGTTTACAAATAAAGGCACACAACTTTTGATCTTAAACAACAACCATGCCACTGACCTCAATTTACAACAAACATTAGATAAATGGTAATGCCAGGTTAAGCTGCTGTCGAAAGATGCTCCTAGATACTTAACACATTCCACATATTCAATAGGTGAACATTTACAAGAAACACAATTGAAATATGCAAGTAATTAGGAATGTTAATAACAGTTGTCTTTACTGGAAAACGAAAACAGACGAGCTGTGTTTTTTGGGCGTTGACAGCAACTCCATTCTCAAGAAACCAGCGCATTGCATTGTAAGTGTCATTTTGCAAGCAATCACAGGCCAATTTGTAGGATATATGCTTTGCCAGTAACGCTGTGTCATGAGCATATTATAACACTAAAGAATCGTAAATAGCCAAAGGGAGATCATTCACAAAATATTAAACAACAATGCAGAAAAAATTGACCCCTGAGGTACACCCGCATTCAGCGGCAATTTACTACTGAAAACGCCCTTATCACCGGTAGCGATCTCTCGATAACGATTGCTGAGGTAGGCTTCGAGAATGTGGGAAAAAGGCCCACGGAATCCAGACAAATACACCTTGCCTAAAAAAATTTGATGGTTAAGGGAATCAGATGCTTTCGCTACATCTAAGAAGAGAACACACGTGAAAAAACTGTGATCAAACGCTGAAAACAGTTCACCCAAAAATTCCTCAAGAGGTGCAGCAGTACCGCGCCCACAGATACAGCCAAAGTGGCGATCATTCAGGACCGAAAATATGTTAAGAAAAGAAGACACGGTGCCAAAAAAAAATTTTTCCAAGCCTTGGGCTATTACAGGTAGGATAGAAATTGGCCGGTAGTTTTCAGTGTCATCTTCACGCCCTGATATGTGTAGGGGTGAAACAACTGCAGTTTTCAGGCGTTCATGAATTTCGTAGCCCCCCACAAAACCATTCAGTAAGCAGAGAAAGATTTGTGCCAGAACAATAAAATTTCTGCGAAGGATGTGTGATGGTATCTCAACATATCCGGTAGGATTTCTGGGGCGGTAACTGAAAAGAATATCTGCCAGATCATATTTAAAGATTCCAGGAAGAAAAGCGGACGCAGGTATGGACTGTATTAACGAACTAGAGCTATTAGTTGAAATTAGCGCAGTTTGGGACGCTTTAACATAGTAGTTGTTGAACGCATCCGCTACTGCTGGCGGAGGCTGACTAAAAGAATCGAAAACACAACATTTATTAGAAATCATACCTCTGAGATAATTTACCAAAGACCAACTTTTGCTCACATTATTTCAAAATTGCTGGAATTTATAAAATATGTAAAGGCGCTTGGCGCCGCGCAACAGGGCGACAACCCTGTTTCTTGCTGACTTTTATTCTGAACGCAAAGCTAGGTTTTTTGGACTTCTTTTGCACCGTTTCCACAAGCTATCTCGATAAGAAATTGCATTAAAAATGTCCGGCCTCATCCAGCAGTGACCCTTTCTGACTGTTTTAGTTACCACCGGAGTGAAATGTAATTCAAAGTAGTTCAGCTGCATACAAAACTTTTTAGAGACCTTGCCTGCTTACTCTTCCTTAGTTAGCGATACCCAATCAAATTAAGCGAGAAGAATATGAAGCTTGCATTGATTGAATATGGGGATAAGGGATTTGCGTTGAACAGAAGAAGTTACCGTATTAGGCATTCCGGACGCATACAGTAAAGCAAGACGGCATGCTACGAAATAGTGGTCGGCCAACCTTTGTAAATTCTTACGCGACCGACATGAGCAATCAGGAGCTCTGACCGCTATGTAATCTAGGCACGACTGCACTACTTGGTTGTTAACTAATTCCACTCTAGTAAGAGCTTCAGTTGTGCATTCTAGGCCATACGCAGACAAACTCGATAGATAATCACAAACAGATACTTTTGTAGGAGATAAAATGTTAGTATTAAGGTCACCAGTCAAACAGAATTGATCCACGGCACTCTAACGCAGCAAATTTTCTTTAAGTTCAATAAGAAATCGTGAAAGGCTGGAGGAGAGCGGTCGACAAAAAGATAACAGATGCACAGAAATTGACTCTTTACAGACTTTCAGCATTAGGGACTCAGCATGCTCAAAAGATGAATTTACAGGAGAAACAGCACAATTGTCACTCACAAAAACAACAATACCACCGCCACGCCATCCGTTTCGTGTAATAGAATGGGCAGAAAAACCCTGCAAAATAAATTTAGCAATGCACGCCTGCGATACATTGATTTCAGTTACTACAAACGCGTCAACATAGCCAGCTGTATATTCAGCTACAAACTTAACTCTTCCCCATATTTGCGCAAACTTGGAATGTTTACGCTCACAACCGTGAAATTGTGATCCAAGTTGTATCCAAATTCTCATTTAATTAAAGCAAATTCGGGTAGTTCGGAGATCGAAAACGGCATAGTGGTTAAACAAAGTTTTCCTGGTCTCCTTATTTACCGTATCGAACAAGAGACGCTGTTTCGTTCCGTTTCACAAAGATTATTTCCTCCCTTCACCCAACAAAAATGATAACCCTCTGCCTTTGCCTTGGTCCTAGCTTTCCAGAAGAGGCCACGGTTAGCTTTAATCAAGTTATCATAGAAAAAAAATCTTTGGAAAGGAATCATCTTCACTCAGCTGTCTCAGCTTACAACGACCGTCAAATCATTTTTGCTTCCAGGCTGCTGAAGTGAAGTGCGCAAGGAACACTGGTGTGCCGTCAGTTTTGGCTTTCAAGCGATGGAAAACCCCGTCGTCAGATGAAAACCTCGTTAGTTTTAGTTTAGATGCGATTTGCATGAGTGTTTCTGTCAAGTTTTCACTGTTGTTCTCAGGCAAACAATGAATCTCAAGATTCATTCTTCTGCTGTATTGTTCGATTTCCTTTTGATTTTCCTTTTGTTCTTGTATCAAAGCTGCCTCAGTCGACACCGTTCCTTTCAAATCTTCCAGTTCAGCACCTTGAGACAGTTCAAGTAATTCACTGTCCTGCTGCTGTTTCAAAATGGAATCGTACTTCTTGGCTGGAAAAGACACATATTCTTCGAGCTCCCGAACTGATTTAGAGACCGCCGTTAATTCTTCCTGCATCAGTAGGAGAGAATCAACTTTCTTATGAAGAGCCGGCAGCGATTTCAGACTTTTCCTGATTTCTCTAAGCTCATCCAACAAAGAGTACTCCGACATATAGTTTTCATCAGTATACTCAGAAGCACTATTGAGTTTCTTTTTGTTAGTTCGGCAAGTTATGCTATCCCAAACTTCTCTCTTGGATTGACCCATGGTAGTAAGCGTATTCTTGGCTATACCTGAGCCCGACTGTCCGAGATGTTATGAAAATTGGCAGTCCGCACAAGACATGAATTTTCCATCGGCAGGATGAGGCCTTTGACAAAAAATGCATTTATCATGAATAGCCATTGAGGACAGCAAACACTAGATGCTGTAAAAAAGGAACAAAACAATAGGCGTCTAACGCAGAAACATGGCAAGGAAACTAACAGCCGGGGAATTGTTCATCAAAGAAAGTCTTGCTAATACAAATACAACCAGCGTCGCTCACCGAAAGAATAGCAGGAGGTTCGGACATCCGCCCCAACCGTCGTTGACGCCGCCAGCATGTGTTGACGCCTCGCAGCAAGCAGACAGCAAAGACTACTATGACGAGCAGAGGGGCGAAGCAGAAACTTTTCCGTTGAGCCGCAGCCAGCCGGCACTGCACGCACGCGCACCAACTGTAACAAGGGATAGCCAATCGGCGTGGCGGCCGCGTTTTGATGGAGGCGACGCAAAGGCGCCCTTGTGCTGTGCGATGTCGGTGCGTGTTAAAGATCCCCAGGTGGTCAAAGCATGCCGGAGCGCTCCACTGCGGCACCTCTCTCCTCCATTCTTCTCTCAGTCCCACCTTTATCCGTTCCCCAGCGGCGCGGTTCAGGTGTCCGCCGAGATGTGAGACATACTGCGCCATTTTCTTTTCCCCGAAAACAAATTTTTATTTCATTTTTCGCCCGTGTGCTTAGCGATGTCAGAGCACGTTAAAAATATACAGGTGGTCGCAATTATTTCGGAGCCCTCCACTACCTTCCGTTCTTCTCTCAGTCCCTCCTTTATTCTTTCCCTTGCGGTGCGGTTCAGGTGTCCAACGATATATAAGACAGATACTGCGCCATTTCCTTTCCTCAAGAAAACAATTATTATTATTCAGGTGTCCGCCGATATGTGAGACTGATGGTGCGCCTTTTCCTTTAATAATTTTAATAATATTAATAATAGCCGCCGCGGTGGCCGAGTGGTTATGGCGCTCGGCTGCTGGCCCGAAAGACGCGGGTTCGATCCCGGCTGCGGCGGCCGAATTTCAATGGAGGCGAAATTCTAGAGTCCCATGTACTGTGCTATGTCAGTGCACGTTAAAGAACCCCAGATGGTCGAAATTTCCGGAGCCCTTCACTACGGCATCTCTCATAGCCTAAGTCGCTTTGGGACGTTAAGCCTGATAAACAATAAACCATAATAATAAAAATAATTGGTTTTGGGGAAAGGAAATTGCGCAGTATCTGTCTCATATATCGCTGGACACCTGAACCGCGCCGTAAGGAAAGGGATAAAAGAGGGAGCGAAAGAAGGAAGGAAGAAAGAGGTGCCGTAGTGGAAGGCTCCGGAATAACCACCTGGGGATCTTTAACATGCACTGACATCGCACAGCACACGGGCGCCATTTCCTTTCCCCAAAAAACAATATTCAGTTGTGTGACCTGAACGCGTTCAGTGCGGAAAACAGCGCGCGTGTTGGTTCTCAATAGCTTAACGCAGGCAAGACACTAAGCTGCGTTCCACGCTGGCGCGCGGCGTTTCGCCACTTAAGTCTCACATGTGGTCTCTTTGTGCACTGATGCATTGCTTTGCTGCTGAAATTGATAGTAGTTCTGCCCATCAGATAAAACATCCAACTAACGACTATAAGAAACCTGTTTAGAGTTTCGGCCAGCGTGCCTACACGCGGCGGTGGTGATCAAGGTTTAGTTACCAAGCCAGTTTTTTTGCGATTTCGCAAACGCTTCCTGCACTAAACGTGCGCCGAAATCAATAACCTGCCTGTGTTTCTAAACCTGTGGCGGATTCGTTAAACTATTGGTTTGACAATCTGAAGACTAAGATTGTCTTTTGTGGATTCGAGGATTAGAATCCTGGGAAAAACCAGCTGCGCAAGCAAATATATTTCTATATACGGCCAGCTGACGGTAGTTTAGCAATAAAAATCAACATTGGATTGAGAGAGAAAAAAACTTCGGGCTTCTACAACCATGCAGAATTCCCGAACCAACAGCAACTAACGAATGTCTTCCTTTTATTACCCAATGATACTAGTAACATCACTGCTAATCCATGTGCTTTCAACCGAAAGGGACGCAAAGCTTTTCGCGCTGTTTATCAGTGGAGAGAAAAGAAGGATAAACTTAAGCTCCGACTTAAGCGTAAGACGCTATCAGTCGTGGGCACCCTCACGTGGGCGAGCAATCGTGAGGGTGTCCTTACCCTCACATCGAGAGGATTTCACTCGGTGAGGTGAAGGAGGATGGGCGCATGAAACTTCGCGCGGTCGAGGGTGAGCGATGAGACACAGGACGAGTTGAGGTCGAGGAAGGGCAAGAGGCATGATCTGAAGCCTAGGGTCTGAGGGGCCGAAAACCGCACTCCGGGCTAACGTTTTTTTATGTGTGCACTGGAGCCCGTTATGAATTCCCGCTAGTTCTTAGGGCGAAATTTCAGCAAGTTCTTCAAAGTGAGGGTGAGGGAGGACTAGATAATTTTTCAAAATGAGGGCAAGGGAGAGGAAGGACCATGGATTCAAAAGTCTGGGTGAGCGTCTCCGCGTCAAATGCCCAACGCTCTGGTTCGATTCCGAGCCTCGACACAGTTTTTTTTTTTATTCAGTGTGTGTGCGGGGGCTGCCTCCTGCATCAAGCGGGGTGCTGTCCGGAGCTTCCACTGCGCCGCATATCAGCGTTGTTTTCAGTAAGGCGGACCACGACGGAGCAACGTAATCGACATGGTTGCAGACGAAAGGCCCCCCCCCCCTCCTCCTTTTCTTTTGCCGTCTTGATAGCAGGAGCACGAAAGTAAGCGCAGTTGAATGGAAGCTCGCGTGGTGCCTGTACACAATTTATGCTCCCGACAGTACAGAAAGTGTGCAGCGTGTCAGAAAGGATTGAAAAGGGGGTAAGCTTACCTCTATAGCTCACTTTCTTTTATGCAAGAGTGTGCGCTAGATGAGAGCTTCCTTCCTTTTTACTCCCGTATAGGCGTATTCGTGTTCACAGTACAGCATGCGCACCATGCTTTCCACATGTCTCTACAGATATGCCGACTTAATGTCTTGGAGCGCATAAGCAAATGCCAGCTCGGATCTTCGACCCGCCCATTATCCATGCGCCGCACAAGATATTCTATTTCTGCCTAACGTATGATGCCGCCACAAGAGGTTTCTCTGCTTACAAGCCTGTGTTATGAATCTACAACAGAAGACGGTGCACAGAACACTTGGTCCGATCACCCTTCATCGAATACAAATTCTTTTCCAGCTTTTCTCTATCTTGCTTAGTCATGTTGCTACCACTCAAACATGTTGCACTAAGTTCACTAAATCCAGCTGCTCTTAGTGCCTTTACTTATGGCCACACACTTCAGGTATATCTGCACTTCACCAAATTCACGTCTTACGTTTATTACACTCCACTGGATTTATTGTCATAATTCAGAGAGCAAGGTTTACCGTTGTGTGCGTAATATTCTTAATATCCGAAACACTTTCCTCTCCGCTAACCTCACGGTAACACAATTATCGGCTAATTGTTTTCCTTTTCATTTTCATACATTTCGCCGTTGTTATTTATGCATGTTTTACGAACTGCCCAACAATTTCATCCAAACATCTCATTCTCTCATTTATTGCAAATTGTTTTACCTGTGCCAGTACAATTCAAAAACAAGCAGCCCTTCTCATCAGTGGGGTCATTCCCGATCACCTGTACGTGCGAACTGGCGATATTCGCAAACATTAAAGGGGCCCTCTTGACCAGGCATTGTGGACGTCAGTGCGGCTATCTTGCGATGTGCAAGGTTGCTCTCTTCTCTAAAGTATTTGCCTCTATTTGTATACTTCGCTTCTACTTTCCCTGCCTTTCTTGTTTCCTTATGTATTTCACCTGTGTGTTTATATCTGAGCCTTTGAGTGTACTTCCTCCTGTCATGAGGTATTAGTGCCCAAGATTGGATCAAATAAATACTAGGAAGACAAAACCAAGGTAACCTGTCGAACGTGCTCTGGACGGAAAGGCGAGGGAGGGATTGTAACAGAAAAAAAAGCGAGGTGGCACAACGTCTTGGCACATGGGCAGATTAACATTCAAATCGCCGGTGGTGCATTGCGGAAAACGAGCTTCGTCGCCTCCTTCCCGAAGCCTACCGACTTGGCGTGAACACCAACGGTTTCCACGCTGCTGCTTCCCGTCAACTGACGAGGGCCTCAGTCAGCGCCTTTGAGACATCGACGCGGTGACCAGCTGCATACGAACCGTCGTCGCCGCTGCGAGGGCTCCAGTGTGCCAGCTTCGAGTTCCTGCCGACGTGGAGTATAGAGCTGCCGCCTTCATCTGTCCCTGTCCGCGGCTATCAACGACGCGAGGTGGGGCGCCGTGGCTTTTTTGGGTCTACCCCGGGTGAGCAAACGGCTTTCGCACTTGGTTTCCTGTGTTAGGCTATACTGATAAGCTATCCTTAGGACTCGCTCTCTGTTTTGTCTGCCACGTAAGCGCAAGCTTTAATTGTGAGTTTTGTTGTATAAAATGTGTCGTTTGCAAACACCTTATTTCATATATTTTTTTTAGCTGCCATGCGTTCGTCTCCTCGAGGTGCCCCGCTCGAAATTCCCGGCACGTCAGTGTCGACGCCTCAGCTTTCCTGTTCTCTGTGTACACTTTCAATCACCCTTTTCTTACTTATGTTTTCTTCTCCTGGCAGCTAGGTTTGAGATATTGCTGAAGTTCATTATTTTACTTTTAATTGATTGCAGGCGAAGCCCGCTCCAAAATTCTTTTATTTACCTTGTTTTTTTTTTCATTTTCTCATATCAGTGCTATAGTTATGGTGTCGTTCTGTGAGGTCGCATCGTCGTCCACGCTCGTCCTTACACCCCTACGTCCATACAGCGTCCATAGCGGCCACACTCAAGCTCAACCTCAGGATATCCTCTTGTGCACCATAAACGCCCAAACAAACCCTCCACCCCTAATCTCCATTGTTGACTGCTTGCTGCAGCCGGATATTCCTACATATTCAACGCCGCATTCTTGCACCCGCTTATGTTCCTAGACATATATTATGGATGTCCATACAGCGTCCATAGCCGCCACACTCAGGATATCCTCTTGTGCACCATAAAAGCTCAATCAAACCCCACACCCCTAATCCCCATAGTTGACTGCTTGCTGTAGCCGGACATTCCTACATATTCAACGCCGAATTCCTACACCTGCTTATGTTCCTAGACATATATTATGGATGCATGAGCGACCGTTCCCGACTCCTGTCTACTGTGCCGCAACAACTCCCCGCTACCCTTTTTCACAGGTTAAACGTCCGATAACTCGTCGTCGACCACGCACGCAAGCTATCCATGTAATTTGCTTTACCAAAAGGGCAAATGTCAGGGGGACCTAATTTTTTAGCTAGAAAATAAGTTTTTTGTGCCTATAGTAACCTTGGTTGGGTGCTGTTCGGGAGTTCGCGAATTCCCTGATTGTGTCATTTTGTTTCCACCGCCTTTTGTGTCTGCAGGTGCGTTGGCTTTGGCTTTCCCGTGCTACACACTCCAAGAGGGCACGTTATTTCGTGTATCTGGCGTGGCCTCTTCAGACCTCGAATCTGGCCCTGCAGTGACAGCCTCGCGTCGTGCAAGATTTTTCTGTTTCTGACGAGCACAGTGATACGCCAGAAGAATTTCTTTGTCCTCCTCCATCTGAAATGTGCACCGTTACTGCATTCAAGGAGCTCTTGCCATCAACTGCAAATATCGCTTTCTCCTCAGCGTTAAGCCTGTCGATTGAGCAAAGTCCTCCACGGCCTTTATCTCTCATCACGACACGAAACCCAGAAAAAATTATCCTGTGCTTTCTAACGCCGTCTCTGTGAAAAGATTTTCCAATAAATCTTTTGCACAGCAGTTTTTATGAGTTTCTCGTCGCCACATGAGTGCTCGCCGGTGATAGCTGGCTCGAGCGCGTTGTTGATGCGACTATTCCGCTCCTGAGTGCTTCCTGGCGCTGCAGCCAATATGTTAATCTACTCCACAATCTCGAGTTTAGGAGATATAGACCTTTCCATTTAGTGCTCAAAGGGCGTCGCCACTTTGCTCGCTGGGCTGTTGTGTGCACTTGGTTGAGCACGGTGGAAGCGGCAGCGGAACCAATTTGCAACAGCCCAGAGAGGAGGCGTTTGGGACAAGCTCCTCGGCCGATGGAAATGTAGTATGTCCGGAAATAGTCTCAAAAGTGGATTCAGCGGATCTTAGTTTGCAGTGTTTTGCCCGAAAGCAAAAAAAATCAAAAAGTAAAATGTCATTGCACTTTGTACATCCCCATCATTCATTCAGTCAAGAGTCCGGCCTGAATTTCCCACTTGTGCGAGTGCATTGGACTACGTTTTCCAACCGCCCCCACCAAACTTGCGAAATGCGCATCGGTGGGCAGGTAGCAACAATTATGGCAGTGTCTCTTCTTCGGGCGTCTGGCAGAATTTTCTGGCTGCAATTCGCTTGGCACTCGACTCTGAGTGGCTACGTAGAGCTTCGTGAAAAGCTTCCTGTGTTTTTCATAGTCCAGATTCTCCCGGCACAGTTAATTTTGGCCGCTGCCGTTGGATGTACCATACCCACCCAGCTGCTCCCAGTGACCGGTTATAGCTTGGACGCAGTATCTGTTATTTCTTGGGAACATTTTGGCTCCTGGCAACTTTGGAGTGTGACAGGTTTAAAGGATCCTAGCGGCTGCGCACAGCCAAAAGCGGACGCACTGTATAACTGTTTGAGTTTTATGCGACGCAGTAACATCGGCAAATATCGGCAATAAGGAACAAGTTGGATGTTAAACCTGCTGATTGCGAGGGTGTGTGTTGGAGGGTAGACAAAGTGAGGGTCAGGGCAAGGGAGTACGAGTAAATTTTACGAAGAGGGGGTGAGGACGAGGGAGGGCCAGAGAATTTTAAAATATGAGGGTAAGGATGAGGAAGGAGAGGAATTTATTTTTGAGGTTGAGGGCGGAAAGGCGAAAATGAGGGCGTTTGCCTACCTCTGGACGCAATTGCATAAATAAATAATTCTCATATATGCAAAAGGTCATTACATACATAGATTCCTGGGAGTCCTCCAACCCTCCTTGCACAGTGGTGTAGCGATTAAGCGATACGCCACCACCTTGCGATGGCAGGTGGTCCCAGCGGTGGGCCTTGTGCAGCCCAGGTTGCTCATCCTGAGCGACCAATCATTAGTTTAGCTGCCGCCTGCCATGGTGGGGAGTTTTCTCATTATCCGAGGGATGGGTTGTTTTGACGCCGTAAGGACACATGACCTAGGTGTCCTCCTGCCTCCTAGGTTGCTCTCTGGGGACCTTTGCCAGAGCCATGCCCGTAACTCTTCGCTCACAACGCCGACACCGGATTTTCTGGAGAACGGGGCCTTTAACGCGACATCGTTAAAAATCTCTCATTTGGACTCCTGCGGTGGCCTGCACTCACTAACACCAGGCGTTATCTGCTTCCTATATATATTGAGAAAGAGTTGGCTGGTATGTTGGAATCAAATTCCCGAAGGTGCACGTGGGCTACAAGAGGTTTTCTGGGGAACGGCTCCGCACAAAATTTTTTGACCATTTGTTGGAGATATTTAACGTGCACGTTCATCACACAACACAAGGCTGCCATTTCGATTTGCCTTCATCAGAATTGGGCCGCCGCTGTGGGGGAGTCGATCCAGAGATCTTGGGACCAGCAGCCAAACACCACAGTTAGTGTACCACCGCGGCAGGTTAAGGGTAGTAATACAACCTTTGTACGTAAAGCTTAGAGAATTATTTATTTTATTCTCTAGAAATCATGACCCTAAAAGTGTTCGTACTATGTGTAGCGCCATCTTTTCGGGCTAACCTGAGGTATTTAGGTTAGTTGCTGTGACTGCCGCTATATGGCACTGCATGTAAAAATGCGGAGATAGACACTTTGTGCATTGCATGCGGAGAGGAGGAGGAAACGGCTGAACACTTGATACTTTTCTGTAAAGGGCTTCACCCTACAGTGGAAGGCAGCGGGGCTGACTTACCCAAGGCATTCGGGTTTAGGGATAGTGAAGGGAAAGTGGATTTTAAGAGGTTAGAAGTAACCAAGCGAAGGTTATCTGATTGGTGGCTAAAAGCAAGACAGGAGTAAAATTTCACAAGACATGGCTAGGTGGCTTGAGCCACCGCCCGATGTAAAGGGTTCAGCCGTATCCATCCATCCATCCATCCATCCATCCATCCGTTTCCGCTAGTCGTCCGCGCAATCTACTCTGAGTGAATGTGGAGAAATGGACGTCCACCTCGAACAGCTTGGAAACATAAAATTCTGCGTGAAGCTTGGCATGACAGCCACTCAGAGGTACGAGCTCCTTTGTGACGCTTACGGCTACGAGACGCACTCGGGGACGCGAGTTTTCGAGTGGCACAATAAGGAAGGAAGGAAGGAAAACGTTTATTGAGCTCTAGAGAGTAGGTGAGCAATTTGGCGGAGTCAGGTGTGTCGTCCGTCTTCTTAGCAATGGTCGTCTGCCCCTAGTCCAGGGCTCCGCTGGATGCCGCTGCCAGCTGTGCTCGCCGCATTAGCCCAAGTTGGACGTCCTGACGGTCGCTGTTGAGAATTCCTTCCCATTGCTCCGCACTCGGGTTTGGTATTTTTGGTGCCACCTCTATTTTCTGGCAGGCCCACGTTATGTGATAGAGCGTGGGTGTTTCATGGCACCATGGACATTTGTCTGTGTATTGTGTGGGTTGTGTTTTGTTGAGTGTATTTAGATTCGGGTATGAGCCCGTCTGTAGCAGCCTCCAGGCGACGGCGTGTTCCCTGGAGAGAGATTTATGTGGTGGGGGGTACCGTTTCCTGCAGCCCTTGTAGTGGTTTAAGATTGCCGAGTAATCTCTAGGAACAGGTTCAGCTTCCTCGAGGTCGCTTGGGGAGGGAGCTCGGTAGAAAGTGTACCCTCGAGCTACCCTGTCGACCGCTTGGTTGCCTTCCACTCCCGCGTGTCCCGGCGTCCATACCATCGTATGTTTTATTGGTTCTTCTTCTGTGCTTTGTTTGGGTCGGTCCCCAGAGCGGAGTATGCGGAGCGCTTTGTGGCCTATTCTGCCTAACATGAAGTTTCGGCATGCCGTTTGAGAGTCGGTTAGTATTGTTAAGGATCGCTTAGTCCGGTAGCCCTCCGCTGCCGCTAGAGCGACGGCCACTTCTTCAGCCTCGACTACCGTGCAGTCCCGTAGCGACGCGCTGATGATTTCCCGCATGTCCGAGTTTATCACAGCCGCTACCGCGTTGGGGTTGTTTTGTCCCGTCCTTCTGGGGTATGTGGCTGCGTCCACATACACCGTTGTTGTCTGGCGGGCTAGTGATTTTTGGATGTACTCGGCTCTCGCCTTTCTGCGTTCTTCGTGTAGGTTGGGATCCATGTTCTTGGGGATGGGGGTCACTCTAATTGTGCCTCGTATGCCGTCCGGGATAGTCGCGGTTCGTTGGATTTCTTGTATTTGTTCGTTGCATCCCAACTTCTGCAGAAGCTCCCTGCCAGACGGAATCTGCTGTAGTCTCTGCAACTGGGCGACGTGTTGTGCCTCTCTCAGTTCTTCAAAGTTGTTATGAATTCCTAGTGCTAAAAGCTTCTCTGTGGATGTGCATTGTGGTAGATGGAGTGCTGTTTTGTATGCTTTGCGTATAATCGCATCAATCTGTTGGATTTCGCTTTTGATTGGGTTGTAGTATGGAAGACTGTAGGTGACTCGGCTGATCACCAGGCTCCTGACCAGCTTTAGCGTGTCTTCTTCTCGCATACCCGAGCGTTTATGGCAGACGCGCGTGATCATGCGGGCAACTTGTAGGGTAGAAGCTTTGAGTAGAGCAAGTGCATGTGTACACCGTTGGTTTGATTGTATCCACATGCCCAAGATTCTTATGAGTGCTTTCTTTGGTATGGGTTTTCCCTATAGGTAGACGGTAAGCCTAAGCTCGTCCCCGTTCAGGACTGTGTGGTTTTGTGTCCCTCTCCAGACTCTGAGCAGTTCTGATTTTTCGGTGGAGCATGCTAGCCCTCTCGCTTTTACGTAATTCTCTACGCAGGTCGCGGCCTCCAGTAGTCTTTCTTCCTTTTTTAGTGAGCCCGTATTTGTCCAGATAGTGATGTCGTCGGCATACATGGCATGGTGTATTCCTTCGACTTCCTTAAGTTGTTTTACAAGGCTGATCATTGCAACGTTAAAAAGCGTAGGTGAGATGACCGAGCCCTGGGGAGTTTACTTGTTAGTGGTGTGGAACTCCTCCGAGGTTCGTTTCGGGGAGAACGTCGGTGGAAGACGACCGCACCATTACACTCCGCATGCTATCAGATTCTCTCGACTTTATTAATACAACATGCCACCAAAATTTTGCGTGAGATCTTGGGGAAACGAAGGATGAATGCCAGACTTGTGCCGCACTCCCTCACACAGGACCAGAAGGACACGCGTGCATCAGTGAGCGATGATTTGCTCTGCGAAGGAGAGAAGGATGCCGCATTCGTCGACAGCATCATTGCTGAAGACGAAACACGGTGTTTTCAATACGATCCTTAACCAAAGAGGCAGAGCGTCGAATTGCGGTCCACAAGCTCTCCGGCATCAAGAAAGGCGCGGCGCCAGAAGACCAAAACAAAGACAATTTTGATCGTTTTTTTCTAGCTCCGAGAGGTCTGACATACCACGAGTTCGCCCTAAAAAGGCAGCCGGTGAAAACTGGTAACAATATACTACACAAAAAGCTGTACTAAACCTATAGCCCATCCACGCTGACAAGCCGGAAAATATAATGATGTCGCATGGCTTCCACATGGAAGAAATCGAAACAAATATTGTGAACACCTTTTGGAAGCGATCAATAGAAATCGTGGGGCAATGAATAAACTGCAGGACATACCTTTTTGTTCCTAGAAACTAGTTACAGGCGGTAGCCTTGCCGAATATTGACGGACCATGTCAAACGCGATCTTTTCAAAAGTTTTCACTGTGCCATGTGTACTCGGAAAGTATACACACGTCCATGTCACGTCAGCATATTGAGCTGGGCTACAGGTCCCCACAATCCAAACCACAGACCGCAACTCTTCGAAAGGTTCATCTGCGCACCCGAAACTGTGTCAAACTGCAGTTACGCGAACAGCTAGGCTTGCGTGCACTGAAAAGATGCCAGATCTTCTGCACAAGCTAATACTCTGAGCTCACTGACTAGGAAACGGAAACGGCACAGCTCTGCATGATGCTCAACAGCGGCCCTAAGTAGAGTGCGAACAGAAGTAGTCATGATGGACACCCTTGCCTGACAGACGAAAAGACGGACACGGGTTGTGAAAGAGAACTAAGTCAAGCGGATGGAGCATTACTGTAGTAAAGACGTATTCCATCATACAGAACTGAGCCAACATTAACGTATTCTAAAACATTTGTTGGGTATGTGACCTCGCAAGGTCACATAACCAACAATTCTGAACAAAAGCATTTTTGAGCGCGAAGCAGTATATGAGCGCAATTTTCTCATGTAATGTAAGAATTCTCTATAACAATCAAGATATCCGCAAGACAACCGACGGTAGTCTTGTTAACTTTCCTGTTAGCCTTTTCGCTTTCGTCAAGACGTTTCCTCATTGTCTTTTTATGGCAGTCTTAACTGTTCAATGCGATCGATGGAAACACATTAAAATAATGATTTTGCTACATATAAGAAGAATGGACCATTATCTTCAATATTTCCATAACAGTGAAACATCTCCAGTTGTTCCAGAGTATTGTTACAAAACTGTACAACTTTTGGCGGCAATACACATGATAGTTCGATTGGGCACGGCAGCAACAGCGGCATGCGGATGCATAATCCTTTCGTCTATCTTGTGCAGCTGATTGCCTCTACGCTGGTGATATCGACGCCACACCACAGCCCTGGCCTCGTGACGCAGACCGTACTGCTGCAGCAGACGAACCACTCCTGCTGCTTCCAACCTGTGACAGCGGTGGTCAACGACACCTTCGGCTACCTACGAGAGACGTCAACGACGCTGTGCATCGACGGGCCCTCCAGCTCTCCCCAGATGGCGTACTGGAGCCCATTCTGCATAAAGCGAGGACAGACCAGCGCGAACATCATTGGGCACGGCAGCAACAGCGGCATGCGGATGCATAATCCTTTCGTCTATCTTGTGCAGCTGATTGCCTCTACGCTGGTGATATCGACGCCACACCACATCCCTGGCCTCGTGACGCAGACCGTACTGCTGCAGCAGACCAACCACTCCTGCTGCTTCCAACCTGTGACAGCGGTGGTCAACGACACCTTCGGCTACCTACGAGAGACGTCAACGACGCTGTGCATCGACGGGCCCTCCAGCTCTCCCCAGATGGCGTACTGGAGCCCATTCTGCATAAAGCGAGGACAGACCAGCGCGAACATCATTGGGCACGGCAGCAACAGCGGCATGCGGATGCATAATCCTTTCGTCTATCTTGTGCAGGTAAGAAGACGTTACGGCAAATGTCTTCGCTCAAATGATCCGTTTCTTCTTGTGCTGCCGTGCCCAACGCAGCTATGTCCTTTACTGTGTGATCTGGCAATGCACGTGGCGGATTTGCTGTTGTTGGCCGGGGACATCGAGACGAACCCCGGTCCAGATTTCGCTCAGATTTCCAAGCAGCTAGAGGCAATTGCCGGAGACATAAAAAGCATCAAAGAGGAACGACTAGCATCAATTGAAGCTAAATTGGAAAACATGGCTGCCCTTGACAAAAAAATATTGGACTGCATAGACCAGGTCGCCAACATGCAAAAAGTCGTTGCCTCACTTGAACTAAAGCTTGATGACTTGGAAAACCGATCGAGGCGGAGTAACCTTTTAGTATACGGCATTACAGAAGATCCTGATGAAAACAGTGAGTCCTTAGAACAGATTTTTAATGAAGACATTGCTAAAAATATCCTTAAAATTCAACCTGTCGCCATTGAACGCATACATAGGTTGGGAAAGCCTTCAGCTGAAAAAACCAGGCCTGTAATACTAAAACTTCTTGACTATCGCGAAAAGACTCTTGTGCTAAAAAACTGTAGTAAACTTAAAGGTAGTGAATATGCGATCAGTGAAGATTTTTCAGCCCGAGTACGCGACGTAAGGAAAAAGTTGTGGATTAGTGCGAAAGCATTGAAAGATTCCGGGGCAAAGGTTGCACTAGTGTTCGACAAAATACGCATAAACGGTGAAATGTTCCAATGGGATGAAGAAAACAACTGCCGAGTACCCGCAAAGACACAGACAAACGCGACAACTAACTCGTGTCCCGAGACAAATGCGAGTACAAGCCAAAAAAACGAACATGGCAAAGCACCAAACCTACGCCCCCGTCATCCCACAAAACGAAACAGATAGCTTTTGCAAATGTAAATGCGCGAAGTATACTTAATAAACTTGAGTCACTAGAATCTCTTCTTATCGGCCTCGAACCTGACTTCATAGCGATTACAGAAACTTGGCTCACTGGCGATATCAGTGACAAAGAAATTGCCCCACCAAACTATGCTATCGTGCGCAAAGACAGGATAACACGTGGAGGAGGAGTGGCTATACTAATAAACAAAAAAATTCCCTTCGAAATCTTACCAGAAGTTGAGGGTGCCGATGCACTCTTTTGTAAGTTGTTATTTGGAACGAACACTGTCACTGTAGGTTGTGTTTACCACAGTCCTTCGGCAGATCAGCCTGCATTAGTCTCGCTGTATGAATATATGCAACAATATGCTCAAAAATCCAGACTGATCCTTCTTGGGGACTTCAACCTACCAGATATAGATTGGCAAAGCATGTCGTACCGCTCACCGTGTTCTGAAACTCTTTTTGATATTATGTTTAGTTTTGACTTGTTCCAAGTTATCAACGAGCCTACACGTGTTCAAGGTAGTGCATCTAACATTCTTGACCTCATCTTCCTCAGCAATCACTTTGCGATCGATCAAACCAACTTAGCAGTCCTCGATGGCATATCAGATCATAAGCTAACATTGTGCAACACACCCATTCAAGCAACAGCAGCTCGTACTATCTCGAAAACTACTTACCCAGACTTCACAAACGCTGATGATTCAAGCATACTTAATTACCTAATTTCGGAGTACGAATCGTTTGAAGAACTCGCTAATTACCAAGGTACAAATATAGATACGCTGTGGGGAAGCTTCAAGGCCATTGTATCGCACTGCATCAAAAACTTTGTACCATTGAAGACCAAACGAACAAATACGCGTAACCCTTGGATAACACGCGATATCATTCATGGGAAACGCAAAGTAAAACGACTAAGGAAATCACTAAAATCAAAAAATGACTCTCAGGTAAAACATAAGCTCGCGAACGCCATCCGTGAAATGAAAGCAAAAATTATGGCAGCGAAAACAAACTACTTCTCAGTTACGCTTCCTAATTTTTTAAAACACTCCCCTAGAAAATTTTGGAAATACCTCAGCCCCAAAACACAAGAAGACACCTTCAATTGGCAAGGACAAAATCAAAATTTTGCAAATTTCTTAAATACATACTTCCAATCTGTGTTCACAGTTGACGATGGCTGCACACCGGAGAGTATTCAGCGCATTCAAACACCGCCAGACATGCCAACAATAACTGAGACAGGCGTGCTCAACCTACTATTATCAATAGACACAAAAAAAGCAAATGGTCCTGATAATATTCCAAACACTTTTTTGCAAAGATATGCTGAAGTCAACGCGAAATATTTACATTTATTGTTCAATAAATCTTTATCAACCTGTAGTCTAGCTAATGAATGGAAAATAGCGAAAGTTATTCCTATACACAAAACAGGAAGCAAAGATGACGTTTCAAATTATAGACCAATATCACCAACGTGCACGGTAGGAAAATTATTGGAACACATCATACTAAAGCATATCACCAGTTATGTTAAGCAAGAAAACATTTTATCGCCTGTTCAACATGGATTTCGAAGGGGACTTTCAACTATCACCCAATTACTCGAACTAACACATGATTTGTTCCAGAGCATTGATAACCAAAAGCAAGTTGACTTGATTGCACTTGATTTCTCTAAGGTGTTTGACAGAGTAAGCCATAAAAAACTAATTAGCAAACTTAGATCAACTTTAGGTAACGGCCCTATTATCAACTGGATCGAGTACTACTTAACTAACCGATCTCAGTATGTTGTAGTTAACAATGAAATTTCTTCTACTGCGCTCGTTACGTCGGGAGTACCCCAAGGGTGCGTCCTTGCTCCACTTCTATTTCTTATCTTCATTAATGATCTGCCCTCTAACATACAAGTTAAAATTAAACTTTTTGCCGATGACTGCATACTTTACAACGAAATTAACACTGTAAAGGACCACGATGATTTAAACAGCGCCCTTCATGAAGTGGTAATATGGTGTCACAAATGGCAAATGGAATTGAACATTAAAAAACAGCCTTCTTGTGTGTAACCCGTAAAAAACAAAGGTCCGAATATGTGTACAGCATCAATAACATACCGCTCACCCGAGTTCACGAACACAAATACCTTGGATTAATCATTTCACATGATCTAAGATGGGAATCACATATTAACAGTATAGTATCATCTGCTTTAAAACGATTGTTCTTCCTTAGAAGACGGCTTCGAGAAGCGCCACCGGAGACCAAACTGTTAGCATATAACACATTTATACGATCAGTTCTCGAATATGGAAACACGATTTGGTTTCCCTACACACAACAGCTCATTAACAAACTAGAAGGAGTACAGAGAAAGGCAATTGGATTTATCTTTAACAAATACAGGACCAGTGATTCACCATCCCAACTACTAAACCAAGCATGTATTCTTACTTTACAGAAACGCGCCAGACTAGCACGGCTAAAATTATTGTTCCAATTAGTTCATAACTCGTTTAACATAGATACTTCGTTATATATATCTGTAGATGAATCGAGACCATCCCGGCATAAGCACCCATTAACCCTTAGAGAGTACGCATTCCGAACCGACTGTTTTAGATATTCATTTTTTCCGCTTGCCATAAAAGATTGGAATAGTTTGAACCCCTCTATCACTACTAATACATCTTTGCAGAAATTTGTAACTCTGGTAGAAGAACAGTTGCGCGATAATTAAAATAGATAAATAAATAATAATTATACAAGTACAACAGACCGCTCGTATCACTGCATATAACAGCATCTGTATGAACATACTACTTACAATGTATAAAATCGCACCCTTTGCTGTGAAATATACTCTTTCGTTATGTGTTTTATTTTCTGCTATCTGTGTTTTTTTCCCATACTCATGTAATTACTTGCAAACAACAGTGTTCTTAATATATACCATTCCATTTGTATTCGCTTTGTACCTTCTTACTATGTGCCCATCCTGTAAAAATCCCAGTGGGATTGACAGTATCTGAAATAAATAAATAAATAAAATCTCCCCCCAAACAACATGTTTGGTGAGGTTCAATGACAGCCGACAGTGGAAATTGGAGCCGATTCGCTAAATGTTTCGAAAAAACATTATGGTCTACATTAGATATAGCGCAGTGGGACTAAATATTGTAATTTTTTAATCATTGCTTTTTAGTATCAGTACAGTGGGACTGTATGTAAACGTCTGCGGCAGAACTCCGATGTTCAGACTAATAGTGAAAACCCTTAAGTAGAATGCGAATCGAGATGTTCTTGAAGGCCTTTTTAATCGTCGAGTAGTCACTCTCTGAAATGGGCTTCACAAGGGAGGCGAAGCGTGCCACACCCTCAGGAAATGAGGCGCGGGAGGAAGCGGAAATCAGACACGAATGGTATTCCTCGAATTCTGATATCAATAAATCCACCCTAGTCACCAAGACACAACCTCAACAAAGTGCCGATACTCTCTTGGAAACCGCATGACGGCGGTCATCAAGCAAAGCCTGATGAGTTGGCTCCTTAGAGTGCAAGGCGATATTATTTATTTAGTTAATCGTACTGTCAGCGGCTGCCAAGACAGGAGCTGTCATTGTTAAACAAAATAAAACGCAATAAAAAACTACATTCTGGAGTCAGAGATGCGGCAATTCAAAACATAACATTTACGGTAAAAAGCAAAACATAGCATTAACAGTTCAAAATTGGTTTCCTTCAAACCATTTACAAACGAAGGCCACAAATGTAGCGGAAATAAATAATCAAAATCAAGATGCAATACTTCAGCAGATCACCGCCTCAGGAGGAATACAAATCATACTTCAAGCAATTTTATACAGTACAGTGTCCCAAGCAGGCGCAAACAGAGGAAAGTAAATTATTGGAGCGACTAAGACCAAATGAAATGTGATATGGGTCAAAAACAGCAGTTCAAACCAGTCACAAATACTTAGTGAGAGCGTTTTCAAAAGCCTTTAAATCCGAACAATGAACAACTTCTTTTGGTAATTTGTCCATTCGTCAATAGTGCGAACCAGAAAAAGTGTATTTTAAAGAATTTGTACTAAAATTCAGCGGCGTGATATGTTTGGAATGTTTTGTCCTGCTGCCAGAAGTATCCTGTGGTTTGATGTATCGGTTTATATTGACCTGCCAGCACATGAAAAAAAAATATCAACCTTTTAACCTGCATTTTCTGCTTCACAGTTGTCATCCCGACCCTGTTTCTAAGTTCTGACACTGATTGGGTTCTAGGATACGAGTTCAAGATAAATTAGAGCTTTGTTTTGTACCCGTCCACATTTTGATATGTTTTGTTGAGTGTACGGCTCCCTAAGATGAGTAGCGTAAGTCAGCACTGGACGCACAGCCATCTTGTAAGCTTGTAGTTTGACCTCTGCAGTCCCACGATGAAGTTCTCTTCGCAATAACCAGAGCTTCCGCGTGGCCTTATTGCAAACGTTGTCAATATTCGTTATCCAATTTAGGTCTTGTTTAATATGAATTCCTAAGTTTTTGGCACCTGTTACTTGAGTTAATGCTGCTCCATTGATACTGTAAGGAAATATCAAGGTTTTTTTTTGCGTATCATGCGCATAAAAAATCGTTTTGATGCATTCGGTTTCATTTGCCACTCGTCACACCAGAAATTAATTTTCTCCAAATGGCAGCTAAGTTCTTGCTAGTCAGAAGAGGAACATATTTTGAATAGACAATGGTATCATCTGCATAATGTTTCATCGAAACTTGCGGGAAAAAACCTGTGCTCATATCACTTCTATATACTGAAAACAGTACAGGATCTATTACCGATCCTTGCGCAATCCTGATCGAACTGATTTTTTAGAACTATGAGTAGTTTTTATTAAAACAAATTGCTCCCTTTGTGATAGGAATGCCTCTATCAAGTTCACTAGCTGATTGTTGCCGAGGGTTCAGGACAGTTTAATAAGCAGCATTCTATGCGATAATCTATCAAAAGCTTTCGTGAAATCGATAAACAATTATATTGTCAAGAAGCGGTCACTACACTGCGGAGAAGAAAGGCTGCGAAAATGTTGTCTAAACAAAACTCTTTAGTTGGGCTGACTTGTGCCCGCAATGGACTGAATCGCTCGGCGGCGGCGTAGCAAGAAGCGTGCTCGGCGGTCGTCGAACAGGATGCCCGCCGCTGCCGGCCGTCCTCAATTTAAAGCTGATAGCGAACTTAAGAAATAAAGCGTGCAAAAAAAGTAGACCATTCCGGAAAAACGTAGAATCAGCTCTGCTGGCTGCGGTCAATCGACATAAATCTAGTCGCGTCTTGCGTCGCAACCAAAGCGATAAAGTGGCGTAGGGGCAGATTTGAAGAAGGAACAACCACTGCAAAGATTGGCGGCATTATTCCACTCTCAAAGAAGTATCGACGCGATGTATGGAAACAAATATCGCGACTAGCAACAGATAAAACGGATAGTGCGAATATAAACGCTAGTGTGGAAATGCAGCGTCTTTTAGCGCGCATAATAGGGCTTCAGACGGACGACATGGGCAACGTCTGTCCGTACGCGGCGTCGCTGGGAATTAGTCATTGCGTCAGGGATGACTTCATATACCAGTTCACCTAGCCGACGAAGGACCTTGTATATGCTACGGCGGCGAATGGGCGTCCAAACCCAGACTCGGTAGCCCGGCTTGTATTCCGCGTTCCGTGTTCGTAGGTTGCAGCATCTGGCGTCGATCCGCTTCTGGTCTTTGATCCGTAAACGGGCAAGCCTTCGAGCTTCTGCGCGTTGAAGGTAGGCGCTGACGTCGACGTTCTCTTCTTTGGTAACATTGGGCAGCATCTCGTATAGTGCGGTCGTTGCCTCCCTGCCTTGGACGAGCCTAAAAGGAGTCATCTGGGTGGTCTCCTGCACTGTTGTGTTGAAGGCGAAGACGACGTAAGGCAGGATGGCGTCCCAGGTCTTGTGTTCGGCGTCGACATACATGGCGAGCATATCGCCGATGGTTTTGTTCAGATGCTCGGTCAGCCCGTTAGTCTGCGGATGGTATGCAGTTGTCGTCCAGTGGCTGGTTTAGTTGTAACGCCGGATGGCTTGCGTTAGTTCCGCCGGGAATGCTGTTCCTCTGTCCGTTAGGAGCAAATCGAGGGCGCCATGTCGCAGAATAATGCACTCCACGAAACCTTTGGTAACTTATGCTGCTGTTGCTTTCGGTAGGGCTTTTGCCTCGGCGTAGCGGGTCAGGAAGTCGCTCGCTATGATTATCCACTTATTTCCAGACGTTGACTTTGGGAAATGAGCAAGCAAGTCCATGCCCATCTGCTGTAAGGGCATCGAGGGGGGTTCAATGGGGATTAGAGATCCTGCTGGTCGGGTGGGAGGGGTCTTTCGTCGCTGACAATCTCGGCATGTTTTCGCATAATGTGCGACATCGGCATACAGTAGGGGCCAGTAATACTTGTCTTGAATGAGGCGGAGGGTGCGAGTAAACCCGAGATGTCCAGCTGTCGGCTCGTCGTGTGAATCATGTAGAACGTCTTCGCGGAGATAAGAAGGTACTACAAGGAGGTAGGCTGTATTGTTCGGTGCGAAGTTCTTCATGAGGACATCTTTCTGTGCACAGAAGGAAGAAAGTCCTCGCTTGAATGAGGCGGGGGGTGAAGAAACTTTGCCTTCCATGTACTCGATGAGGCGTTTTAGGTCGGGGTCCGAGCGTTGCGGCTGGGCAAAAGAGCTGGAGCTGATGGGTCCCAGGAAGGCGTCCTCATCGTCGTCCAGCGGCGGCGCATCTACAAGGGCTCGTGAGAGGCGATCGGCGTCAGAGTATTTGCGTCCGTACTTGTAAACCACCGCGACGTCAAACTCCTGGAGGCACAGACTCTATTGAGCGAGACGCCCAGAGGGGTCCTTCAAATTGGCAAGCCAACAGAGCACGTGGTGATCGCTGACTACCTTCAACGGTCATCCGTGCAGGTAGGGGCGGAATTTCGACGTAGCTCAGATGATGGCAAGGCACTCCTTCTAAGTCGTCGAATAGTTATCCTCGGCCTTGGAAAGGCAATGGCTTGCGTATGCGATGACTTTCTCCAGCCCGTCGCTTCTTTGAACGAGGACGGCGTCTAGGCCAACACTGCTTGCGTCGGTATGAAATTCAACATCTGCGGTTTCATCAAAATGCGCAAGGATCGGTGGGAGCTGTAAACGACGCTAAAGTTCTTTCGAGGCTTCATTCTGCTTGCGAGGCTTCCCATTTAAATGGCCCGTCTGCCTTCGTCAGTTTTGTCAGGGGCTGGCGATGCGCGAAAAGTTTTTCACAAATTGTCGGTAATATGCGCACAGTCAGAGGAATCTGCGCACTGCTTTCTTATCGGCCGGCGGTGGCAACTGTTCAATAGGAGCTGTTTCTTGCGAGTCTGGGCGTACTCCTTCCTTGCTAACGACGTTCCCTAGAAACGGCAGCTCTTGATAGGCAAAGTGGCACTTCTCTGCTTTCAAGGTTAGGCCGGACGACTTGATGGCGTCTAATACTGTTCGAGGTTTTTTGAGGTGCTCTTCGAAGTTCGATGCGAAGACAACGGCGTCATCTAAATATACCAGACAAATTTTCCACTTCAGGCCGGCCAGTACTGTATCCATTACTCGCTGAAATTCGCTGGTGCGGAACACAGACCAAATGGCATCACCTTGAAATCGAAGAGCACATCCGGAGTGATGAACACCGTAGCCTCGCGATAACTTATATCCACCTCAAATTTGCCAGTAGCCGCTCTTCAGGTCCATCGAAGAGAAATACTTGGCGTGGTAGAGCCGGTCCAGTGTGTTGTCGATGCGGATGTTCTCAGTGTTGCTGGTAGGGCAGTAGCAAGACACGACTTGTGGCGTCGGCTTGTCATCACGTTGGAACGTTCTCCACTGCTAGAGACGCAATGATTTCCTCCTCAATCTATGCTTTTCTGTTCGATGTCTTCTAGAGCCATGACCGTTCATTTTTTTTCATACCCCGAGCTGCGCCTTTGTGGTGTTCTCTGACATAATTCACTCTTTCTTTCTCTTCTTGTCACATTCTTATGTCCCTTCCTTGTCTTGTCATTCCTGGCGTTGATGTCCGTCATTCCTGGCGTTGATGTCGGTATTTCAGATTGTGCAGCAACACTCTCCACACAATAGCAATAATGCCCTTTCAAGGTTTGGGGGAATGATGCCATTCCTGATGCGTCTTTGGATCCGGCTTTGCATGCAACACATTGCATACAGGTTGATGTATCGCAGCCAACAGTGTGTAGGATCTGCGACAAATGGCTCGACGTCTGCTTCTATAGGCTCAAGCCACACTTCCGATGGTCTGAAAAAGAACAGATTATAAAAATTAGGCCAAATACTTGTGTCAGGAATTTTGGACGAATGGTGCGCGTTATACTGGACTGTT
Source organism: Amblyomma americanum (assembly GCF_052857255.1). Taxonomy (NCBI): domain Eukaryota; kingdom Metazoa; phylum Arthropoda; class Arachnida; order Ixodida; family Ixodidae; genus Amblyomma; species Amblyomma americanum. Next base: position 498,345,343 of record NC_135497.1, read on the forward strand.
TTGGTTTAGTTTATGGGGGTTTAACGTCCCAAAGCCTTAGGCTATGAGGGGCGCCGTAGTGAAGGGCTATGGAAATTTAGACCACCTGAGGTTCTTTAACGTGCGCTGACATCGCACAGTACTCTAGTAGTGACATCGCACAGCACTCTAGAATTTCGCCTCCATCGAAATTCGACCGCCGCGGCCGGGATCGAACCCTCGTGTTTCGGGTCAGCTGCCAAGCGCCATAACCACTGAGCCACCGCGGCGGCTCTGGACTGTTTTGAGGTGCTCACTGATAAACCCAGTGTGTTAGACTCGAGTTTTGGGACTTGGTCCAACCACAAGCATCATAATATCGTTAAATTGTTTTGGTGGTTTGCCCGCAGGGAAGCATCCCTTTTATGTCTAGGGCATATGCAGGTAGGTGCAGCGACAAGCACCTAACTGAGGACTACAGTGTGTTACTGCCCTTGGAGTACGATGATGATGTACTTGCGGACAGGGGATTTCTGATCGCATAAAGTGTTGTATTATGTGTTGCAAGGCTCCATGTTCCCCCCTAAAAGAGGAAAGCGACAATTGAGTGCCAGAGAAGTTGAATACACAAAAGAATTGGTCAATGTGAGGATTCACGTCGAACGAGTGATATGGCTAGTGAGAAAGAACTATACAATACTGAAGATCTGCTTGCCAGTTGAACAGTTGAGGATGTCTAAATGCGGTGAATGGGCAATTGACAAGATTGCGGTCGTGTGCTGCGCCCTCACGAACTTGTGCAACTCTGTAGTCTGTATGGGCTAGTTCACACAGAGGTTAGTGAAGCAGTGGTATGGCATGGGATTTTAACATACTGAAGTTGTACTTGGTGTATGATACATTGTAGCAAAGGACTTCAGGATAACTTTTGTCACGCAGAATTTTTATTAGCATGCACCGAGACTGACAGCATATCAATGTTTTGTTGCGCAAGCACTACTTAACACGGCCAAACCCAAATGAGAATCTTGTATGATTCCTCGGAGTAACACTGGTAAACTCTGGATAGTTCGTTGGACTGTCACGAAAGCTGCAGCCAATGGGAGGAGGCTTGGGTGTGTTCTAAGGAGCAACGCACCAGCTCTAGCAAATGGCCGTTTAAAGTGTGGAATTTTGTTACCTTGTCTCATTTTCTATACGTATTCATTTTTCACTGTGACGAAGATGATTTATGTGATAATTTTCTCCTATCGAAACAAGTGGTGTATTTTGATTCTTTTTTTAACTTTATCCTTTGCATTTGTGGTGTACGTTGTTGTGATGACGTATGTGCCTATTTATTTTGCCCTTGCAACCCTGCCATGCAAAACTCTCCTGGGCCCCGTCAAACTGCTTAGACAGCTTTTAGGCCAGCATATCATCCGTCTCAGCTGAAAAAATAACGCAACAATGAATGAACGAATAAATTATTTTGGACTTTCAAAAGTGTCATGTTTTCCGTGCATATTACTGCAGGAAATATCTTAACACATTAAACAAGTACATACAGGTGCCTATTTATGCACAAAGGCAAGTGCCCTTGACCTTCTGCAGTGTTCATGAACAGCTCACGTGAACATGTTATTCTCACTAGGAACAAGTAATTTCAACTTTGATATGAGCAAGACTAAGGTATGGACAAACAAAGTTATTTGACTAAAGTAACATAAGGAGTAGCTAACAGCTATGAAGTGAGAGCACTCAGTAGACACAGTTTCAGGTACCCTTTTTTTCGGTGGTGCTTTTCTTGCTGCTTGCACTAGAATCTTTGACAAAGCCACCCACACACACAACATGCGCTACAGTGCACACGCAACACTTGCTATAGCGCGGACACTACATACGCCAAAGTGCGCACTCTACAAATGCCACAGCACACAAATTGTAGCACACGCACAATACGCCACTTTACACACATTACAGCGCACACGAAAAGTAAGGCACTTTCAACTCTTGTTGTTTCATACCCCATCTGTAACAAGGGGCCCACACCATTGTCCTGGCCCACTCTGTAATGCCCTGTAGATACTGGCACTACACTGCAGTTCAGCGCGGCAGTTACAAGCATTGCACGTTTTGCTTGTGATGGCTCTTGCAATGATGCTGTTTCTTGAAATCTCACTAGGTTCATCCAATCGAGTGAACCAGTGCCCTACTAGCTCCAGTAGGAATACAGCGCGAAAAAAATTTTAGCCTCTGCTAATGCATATTTGATAAACGGGTCATTTCGGTGAATTCTTTCAATGTTTTTTCACCCTGCTTCCAAACAACAAAATCAGCACATTTTACATTGCATGCAAATATCTGGCCTTGAACCTGGTAATAGTAATTGTCACCAACTTTTAATATCAGCCTACCATCTTGCTATATCACGTGGCTTCTTTTGTGCTTGATTAACTCGTGAATACAAGTGTCACTTACACTGTATGTGCACTTCCCTTCGACGGTCTCTTTCCCGCAACAGCTGCAGTCAATGAGCATATCTGGTGTAGCCCCAAAATAAAGTTCATCTTTGAAGATGACTATCCCAACTTCACTGAACCTGGCGTAAACATGAGCTTGGATGATTAGTCTTGTTGCGTGCTAGAGCTGCTGCCCCGTTTTCCTGTCGTACTTAAGAGCTGGTGTGTTTAATTTGTTGTTTGGATAACAGGTAGTCTTATTTAGACTCGCAGATGAATTTTCAGTGTCTGTGGAACACGCAGATTAAGAGTAGAGGAAGTTGTGCGCCCTGCTCTGTACATGAACCATCTTTGCGTGCTCGACTGCTTTCGCGTACGTTGCTCAGTGGACTAGGTCGCTGCCTCACTGATCTCTATTTTTACATATCTGAACACCTGCACAAGGCCCTCTTTTTCAATTCTCGAGGCAGCTGAGCTGTGATATCAACGAAGTGCGATCCGCTACACTTCGCAGTTTGAGAGATTAGGAGCTTTTTTTCTTGGCTCGCAATGCGCAGCACTTGCTACTCCAGGGAGGATTTGACGGCGGCGCAATTCTGGTGGCGAAAAGTTGATCGCCGAGGTTGGCAACGATGCCACGTTACGCTGATGAGTGGGCAGCCAACGGTTGCGGCCGTCAGTAAATGACGTTGACTTGCCTATTATCAGTCCCATTTCTAAATAAAGCAATAATGCAGCAGTATGCGAGCACACCTCACCGAGCCCAGCCATACACGTGCAATGACTGCAAACTACGCGGCCAGCAACGTTCATCGGCAGCCATTGTGTAAGAGACGCGACAAAGAGGTTTTGAGAGTGATAAAGATCAGACAAAATTATCACTTCATTTTTTACAATGTGTTTAATGAGCGGCTCTTTCACCCATAAACCTCAAGCGCCTTCCTGTCTTTGATTTGTGCTCTTGTTAAATAACTTGCTGTCGTGACAAGAAAGTTGTATGTGTCCGAAAAGTGCAGCTCGGGCCAATGTGATGATCCCTCCGCACAGTCAACCGCCGTCAACTGCGTTGTGTAGCAACCGCACCTCGCTACCTTCGCATCTTAACGACATAAATCATCGGCGCCCAGGGATGACGCCTACTCCTTCTTGCCAGTCCGGTTTGTAGTTGACGCCGCCACCATCGACGCCTACTGGGCAAGCCACTTGTTGTCAAAAGTAATTTCAACGCGCACAACGTGACATCCGTCGAATTCCGTCGGACATGCGCGGTTAGAATGCGCGGAGCACGAAGAAAGCGCGCCGAACGTACTGCATGTCCAACAGCTGAAACAAGAAAAGACGGCCACTGCGGTCCTCGCGGATGTTCGAACAGGCTACACACGCGGACCAGTTCACAGCGAAAGCCGTCGACACGGTTAGCGAGGTGCCGTCCACTGCAAACTCGGTCTGCTAGTGTGCACCACAAAACGGAGCGCGTCGAGTTCTGCTGGCGCAAGTGGCTTCACGTGAATGATACCTATAAAGGAAAATGAGAACAAAATTTAAAAAGTGTTTAAAAATACTGCAAGGAAATAATATATAATACCGATCATAAAGCAGTCGTAATGCAACAACAATTAACGAAAGAAAAATCTATTAAATAGGATTAAAAAACCACTTCAGCTTCGTCTTAAAAGCGCTCTTAAAGGGGCTCAAATAAAGCTGCGGTATACCTGGGATCTGAAAGCACATCGCTTCTCGAATATTGTCAAGGAAGATTTTCTTAATGCGCTTGTAAAAACAGAGTTATCTTTAGTCAAAATTTCAATTTCAGCGTCTTCGCGTCTTTCCTCTCCTCTCCTCACTTTTTCCACTCTTGATAGTCGGCGCTCTTCCGCCGGCCCCACCTCCGGGAGAGAGCTTCCTGACCCGACGGAGCTACTTGGCTTATTAGCCGCGGCCATTGTAGCTGCCTGACGTCTGAAAGAATCTAAATAATAGCTATCGCTCAACATGAATACCTAGATGCGAGCGAGGGAGGAGGGTGCAAGCATAAAAAAGTCGCTGGGAAGGACTCGCCTACATTTGTGCTTGATTGTGGGTCCTCTGCTGCTTGTAGAAGTGTACTATTTGGCTCAAGTGTTCATGACAACGGAATGCAGTGGTTGAGCAAGTTGACGCCCTCTCCTCGGAAGGTGTTTCAGAGCCCCTTGACGAGCGGGAGGCTACAGCGTGTTGCAGCTTTGCCAAGGAGTCCACAGAACACCGTCGTACGTTCGGTGCTACGCCTTGCCCGCTCGACAATTTAAGGAAAGTAAATCACGCCTGTTTCACATATCTCGGCGGACACCCACACCGTTCCGTAAGAGAAGGAATATTTCGGACGCGCGGTGCCGACAGTTACAAACTCGGATTCCAGTAAAAAGAATATTAATACTAATATATCTCGTTTTGGGGGAAAGAAAATGGCTCAGTATCTGTCTCATATATCGTTGGACACCTGAACCGCGCCGTAAGGGAAGGGATAAAGGAGGGAGTTAAAGAAGAAAGGAAGAATGAGGTGGCGTATTGGAGGACTCCGGAATAATTTCGACCACCTGGGGATCTTTAACGTGTGCACTGACATTAAAGATACCCAGGTGGTCGAAATTATTCCGGAGCGCATTCCGGTAAACATTAGGTTTTCAGCCGGTTCGAAAGGGGTTGACCTCATTAGAAGCCCTCTCGGGAAGTGCAAACTGCATAATGTATTGTCGCATAGCGAGTTTTAGAGTTTCCCGCCCCAATTTTAGTGTCAGGAACCGTCGTGCAGAGTGCGTCCTTAGTGCCATCTGTTTTGTTTTAGTTGCGTCCTTTTAGTCTCAAAGAAGACACAGCCCCCCTGTTGAGTGCCCAGCGAGTTTTCCCCCGTCCATTCGCTGTGTTCGGTTGCCATTTCTCCGGCCTTGCTCTGCAGGAGCCCTTGGGCCGCGTTCCACGGTAAGCGGTTGGCGCCGCTGAGTGTTTTATGTATTTTAGTTTGAAGAAGTGTATGGGTTTGCTGTCGGCATGTCTTAAAAGGATAGGGTCTAATTGGTTCCAATTGATTGCCCGAAAAAAGGGTCGCCAGAATGCTGGTGAAGTGCGCCTTAGCGTCTCGCCTCCATCGAAACGAACCCAATAGCGGCGGCTGCGTTTCGATGGAAGCGAAACGCTAAAGCCCTAACTCGATGGGCACATCCTACGCGTACGCGCAGAGCGCCTGTGCGCCCAGCCCCGCGTCGCGACGGGCGTCGCAAGTGGTGTGCACCTCCATAGCCTTTCGCTGACTCGCGCTCGTGCGCGCACTAGCACGTTGTTGCTAGACCTCATAGATTGGAACCGGCCAAAACAGTTAGACTGCCACTTGAAATCTTTAGATTTTGAAAGTAGCAAGGCAAGTTATGTAATATATAAACTGAACTGCAGTTTTAATAGTAGCTTTTCATTCAAACTGGCACGTATTTCAGTGCTTATCCCGGAGAGATTTCCACCGCTTCTGAATGTGGTGAACGTTATCTCCGTGATTGAAACATGAGGAATCTTAAGAACATTACAATCATGAAGTGCTCGTCATGAACAATGTGCCTGCTTACCTTCACATGGTGTTCCCGGCATTATTTCCGCCGCCACCTCCTTCCAGGACGCTGCCGTAACGAGCTTATTTTTGTGGTGTTTGTGGCTGGCAAGCCACAGCTAGCGGCGCCTCTCAACGGCAGCGATTAATTTTTTATTGCTTATTAGGTACGACATGTTTGCGCAGGGGGCTGTCGCAGCTCGTTGACAAAAAAAATCAGTCGGCGCGCCACGGAGGCTCATTCCGGATATAGCGGGAACTGTACCCTCTCATTGGCCACAAACCAGCGAGCCACTTCTGGCGCGTGCGCCAGCGCGCCGCCAGGGCCGAAAATATCTGACATAAACAGATATCTAGCAACGCGCGCGCCTGCGCGCGCGTCTCGCTTTGCGCATGCGCAGATAGGATCCAGCGTACGCCCGTGCGCGTAGGCGCTCAGCCGGTACGCGTAGGATGCGTCCATCGAGTTGGGGCTTAAGGCGCCCGTATGCTGTGCGTTGTCTTTACACGTCAAAGATCCCTAGGTGTTCGAAACTCTTACGGAGCCTTCCATTACGGCACCTCTATCTTCCTTTCTTCTTTAACTCCCTCCTTTCTACCTTCCCTTACGGCGCGCTTCAGGTGTCCGCCGATATCTTATACAGATACTGGGCAACTTATTTTTCTAGAAACCAACTTTTTTATTTAAAAGATCTTTGCACACCAATGAGGCAAGTCCGGCTCAGTGGTAAGGGCGCTCGTATGCTGACCCGGAGGACTCGGGTGCGAACCCAACCGCGGCGGACGCGTTTTGATGGAGGCGATGCAAAGGCGCCCGGGTGCTGTGCGGTGTCAGTGCGCGTCAAATATTCCCAGCTGGTCAAAATATCCCGGAGCCCTCCACTGCGGCAGCCCTTTCCTCCATTCTTCTCTCAGTCCCTCCTTTATTCCTCCCCTTACGGCGCGGTTCATGTGTGTGCCGAAATGTGAGACTGATGCTGCGCCATTTCCTTTAATAATAATAATAATTATAATAATGTAAAGACTCAAATTAGACGCACAAGAAATGTGGACAGGCAAACTCTTTGTTGACACAGCGTAGCTCCAAGCCAAGAGTTCGAGAGCGTCAGCCTCGTCTTCTTCGCAAACTGATCTGCGTCAGCTTCGTCTTCTTCAGCTTTCTCTGCTTCGGCGGCACTGGCCGCTGGAGCAGTAAACCCCAATTGTATGTCTTACAATACCCCCGGGGTGAAAAGGCGCCATCCTGGCGGCCTAAGGGCACGAGATGATAGCGGGGTCGCAGTAAGGTTTCAGGGGGTGAAGTGGACGATTTCGTGGCCGCGCCGTCGATGATCAGGCGAAGGCGTGAGGGGCTCGACGAGGTAGTTAATTGGAGATGTCTGCTGAACTACGCGATAGGGGCAGTGGTATTTGCTTAGCAGTTTTGTCTACAGGCCCGGGCTGGAGGAGGGCACCAAGAGCCAAACTAAGGAGTCAGGAAGGTAAGCCGGCGGCAGACAGGTAGAAGTGGCGTGGGCACTTTTCTGACGGTACTGATCGTGGGCAGTAAAAGAACGGGCGAGTTGACGGCATTCTTCGGCGTGCGCAGCGGCTTGAGAGACGGTTGTAAATTCGGAAGAATCTGGGCGGTAAGAGAGTATGGTTTCCATAATTGAAGATGTCTCCCGGCCGTAGAAAAGAAAATACGGGGAAAAACCAGTAGTTGCTTGCATTGCAAAATTGTAAGCATAGGTAACGAATGGTACAATGCGGTCCCAGTTGGAGTAATCGGATGAAATGTACTTGGACATCATGTCGCCGAGAGTCTGGTTAAAGCGCTCGGTCATGCCGTTCGTCTGGGGATGGTAAGATGAAGTTGTACGGTGGACTATGTGATACTCCCGAAGAAGGGCCTCCAGGACGCCGGACAAGAAGGCGCGACCTCGGTCGCTGAGCAATTCCTGATGCGCACCGTGGCGAAGAATGATGTTTTGAAATATGAAACCGGCGACGTCAGAGGCCGTTGCAGCTGGTAACGGGGAAGTTTCTGCATAGCGCGTGAGATGATCTATGGCGGCAATGATCCAACGGTGCCCAGCAGAAGTGCTAGGAAGAGGGCCATAAACGTCGATTCCAACACGGTCAAAAGGGCCGGCCGGACAAGGTAAAGGTTGCAGAGGAACCGGTGAGTGCTGTGGTGGATCCTTGCACCCCTGACATTCGAAGCAAGAGCGGACGTACTGACGGACAGAACGGTACATGCCTCGCCAATAATATCAAAGACGTAGGCAGGTAAAAGTTTTCAGCAGACCGGCGTGAGCGCATTGCGGGTCGTCATGATAACCGGCACAAATAGCGGAACGGAGATGCCGGAGATTCACGAGCAGCCATTTGCGACCACCTGGTAGGTAGTTGCGACGGTACAGCAGCTGGTCACGCACGACAAAGGGACGGGCTTGACGACGGAGTGCTCTAGAAGGGGGGCTGGCAGAGCAGTTGACTAAGATATCGAGAATAGAAGCTATCCAAGGATCCTTGCGCTGCTCAGAAGCCTTATCAATGGTATTGAAAGAAGGCATGAGGCTGGTAATAGAGGGTGAGTCGAGTTCAGAGGACACAGGGGAGCGTGAGAGGGCGTCAGCATCGGAGTGATTGCGTCCGGAGCGGTAAATGACCTGAATGTCGCAGTCCTGTAATCGGAGAGGCCAACGAGCGAGGCGGCCGGAAAGATCCTTGAGTGACGACAGCCAGCAAAGGGCATGTTGATCTTTAAAGACAGCGAACGGGCGCCCATAAAGTAAGGGTGAAATTTTGTGATCGCCCAAATAATTGCTAAACATTCTTTTTCCGTGACGAAATAATTAGTCTCCGCTTTTGTGAGTGCACGGCTTGCATAAGCAACGACGTACTCTTTGAAGCCAGGTTTCCGCTGAGGAAGCTTACGGATCTACGGACCTGAAGATCTACACCCCTTACCAGCCTCTACCACGATGACTGAAACCCAGCACCTCCACCAAATGTAAAGAGGCAAATCAGACGCACAAGAAATGTGGACAGGCAAAATCTTTGTTGACACAGCGTAGCTCCAAGCCAAGAGTTCGAAAGCGCTCAGCTTCGTCTTCTTCAGCTTACTCTCCTTCGGCGGCACTGGCCGCTGAGGCAGCGAACCAGAATTGTATGTATTACAATAATAATAATCAATCAATCAATCAATCAATCTTTATTTTTTCGGTGCCCAGGAACAACCCAAAGGTCTTGGTGCTGGTACACCATTCACACGCACAAAATGTACATTTATTTCACTACAAAGGAAGACACTCAGGGGAGGTAATGCAGCAGTCAAGGCGATAGAAGAAAAAGACACATAAACTAGGCGTGACAGCAAGCATGAAGCAAAAAAACGAAAACAAGAAAATAGCGAGAACAGCGGTAAATAAAAACAGCTAGAACAGGCAACAGACATAAATAACTAATAAAACAATAAACAAAGAGAATGAACACAAGAACGACCGATAACAGCCAAGTACAGCATATATCAAAATACAAACAAGAATAAAGCCAATACTAATATGAACGAATAAGAGATCTCTGAAATACAAGCTAGAAATACAATCATACACAATAAGAAGTGTAATTAGTGAACGCGTTACAGACAGTCAGGCGTGAGTACACAGTATTAAAGAAATAAAATAATGAAAACAAGTACACGTGATGTACAATTAAGGAGCGAAAAAACAATATAATACCGGTGCAAACGCACAAGTGTAGTAAAGACAAAATGCATGAAAGGGGAAGTTATGTATGAGAAAAAGAGTGATCAAAGTGGAACGTCACGGACATTCAATATAAAGGAAGGGAGAGAATTTTCGAATATATCAAGGTGAGGACAAAGAGAATTAAACAACTTTTGCATTCTGTCCAGTGGGGAGAGGGAGTGCAGGAGCGCAGAAACTTGAAATGGTCTGAATTCCCTTATGCTCTTTCGCGGTACACGCAAAAGGATACGCGCTAGGAGCTGAGGGCATAGAATGTGACCATGAAGAAGTTTATACAAGAAAATTATATCTGCCCTCACGCGACGGCAGCTAAGAGAAGGAAGCTGCAGTGAGTTACTCCGTCTGGGATGAGAGCTAGAAGTTTTGCAAGAAAACCTATGTTGAAATATGCGTAAAAACTTTATCTGAACTCTGTCGATTTTTTCACAGTTCGACTGGCAAGTGCCGCTCCAAACAACAGACGCATATTCCAAAAGCGGCAAGCATATGGAAAGGTAGAGCTTTAAGAAAGGGAGTTGGGATCGAAACTCTCTCGAAAGTCTGCAGATGAAGCCGAGTGTACGCATAGCCCGTAGAGCAATGCGTTTTGTATGAGAGGAGAAGCTGAGGCTACGGTCGAAAAGTACGCCGAGGTCATTAATTTCATCAACCCTGGGCAGCGGCCTACCATTCACAGAATAAGAGTAGAGAAGACTGTGCGTTTTACGCGTAAATGAGACAACCTTGGTTTTAGATGAATTGAGAGTGAGCCCATTCTTCAAGCACCAATCAGAGAAGGCGGATATGTCCGATTGCAATGACAAGCAATCATGAAGAGTATGTATTGCCTTGAACATTTTTATATCGTCCGCATAAAGGAGAAACGAGGAGTTTTTGACCACGGAGGAAACGTCATTGATAAAAACAGAGAACAGAAGCGGGCCTAATACCGAGCCCTGAGGAACTCCGCTGGTTGGAGTGTAAACAAATGAGGTCTGTCCATTTACACTGACAAAGCAGGACCGATCAAGAAGATAGTTGCGTAAGAGGGCTACAATTGAAACGTCGATCTCAAGCAGCAGAAGCTTTTGAAGAAGTAATGAGTGAGTAACAACGTCGAAAGCTTTGCTCAAATCACAGTACACAGCGTCTACCTGACTCCTCTGAAGGACTTCAGCTGATGTATACGTCATAAAAGTCACAAGGTTAGTTGTAGTAGAACGACCTTTTATGAAACCATGCTGATTATGTATGATTACATGTTTGAGGTGGAAGGAAAGTACTTTGTGCAAAGCTAATTCAAAAAGCTTAGAGGTTGCACAAAGAAGAGAAATGGGGCGGTAGTTCGAAACATCAGATTTGTTTCCTGATTTGAAGACAGGGAAAACACGCGCCGTTTTCCACACGCGGGGAAAGGCAGAATTTTTCAAACAGTTATTAAATATCGTGGTTAAAACAGGGACGAAGGTACTATTGAAGGCTTTTATTATGACGGCTGGAATGCCATCAGGTCCAGGGGACAAAGATGGTTTCAAACACTTAAGACTCTCACTTACTAACTTCTCGTCAAGAAGAACGGAATTTGGTGCGCCAGCTGGAAGGCATACGGAATCGCAACGTGGAGATTTGTACACGGAGGAAAAGTGTTGAGCAAAGCCGTCAGCGACGTTCCGAATTTCATTCCCATGAGAGTCAACTAAGTGAATATGACTATCAGATTTATTCGAGCGTTTGCGAACTTATCTCCAGAATTCAGTAGGACGATTAGAGGCACTATTCTCTAAATATTCAAGATAGGACTCATGATCACGCTTGTACAATAATAATAATAATAATAATAATAATAATAATAATAATAATAATAATGATAATAATAATAATAATAATAATAATAATAATAATAATAATAATAATAATAATAATAATAATAAAAATAATAATAATAATAATAATAATAATAATAATAATAATAATAATAATAATAATAATAATAATAATAATAATCAATCAATCAATCAATCAATCAATCTTTATTTTCGGTGCCCAGGAACAACCCAAAGGTCTTGGTGCTAATAATAATAATAATAATAATAATAATAATAATAATAATAATAATAATAATAATAATAATAATAATAATAATAATAATAATAATAATAATAATAATATAATATAATACTACTAATAATAATCAATCAATCAATCAATCAATCAATCTTTATTTTTTCGGTGCCCAGGAACAACCCAAAGGTCTTGGTGCTGGTACACCATTCACACGCACAAAATGTACATTTATTTCACTACAAAGGAAGACACTCAGGGGAGGTAATGCAGCAGTCAAGGCGATAGAAAAAAAAAGACACATAAACTAGGCGTGACAGCAAGCATGAAGCAAAAAAGCGAAAACAAGGAAACAGCGAGAACAGCAGTAAATGAAAACAGCTAGAACAGGCAACAGACATATAAATATCTAATAAAACAAATAAACAAAGAGAATGAACACAAGAACGACCGATAACAGCTAAGTACAGCATATATCAAAATACAAACAAGAATAAAGCCAATAATAATAATAATAATAATAATAATAATAATCAATCAATCAATCTTTATTTTTCGGTGCCCAGGAACAACCCAAAGGTCTTGGTGCTGGTACACCATTCACACGCACAAAATGTAAATTTATTTCACTACAAAGGAAGACACTCAGGGGAGGTAATGCAGCAGTCAAGGCGATAGAAAAAAAAAGACATATAAACTAGGCGTGACAGCAAGCATGAAGCAAAAAAGCGAAAACAAGAAAACAGCGAGAACAGCGGTAAATGAAAACAGCTAGAACAGGCAACAGACATATAAATAACTAATGAAACAATAAACAAAGAGAATGAACGACCGATAACAGCCAAGTACAGCATATAGCAAAATACAAACAAGAATAAAGCCAATACTAATATGAACGAATATGAAACCTCTGAAATACAAGCTAGAAATACAATCATACACAATAAGAAACGTAATTAGTGAACGCGTTACAGACAATCAGGCGTGAGTATACAGTATTAAAGAAATAATATTAATGAAAACAAGTACACGTCATGAACAATTAAGGAGAGAAAAAACAATATAATACCGGTGCAAACGCACAAGTGTAGTAAAGCAAAATGCATGAAAGGGGAAGTTATGTATGAGAAAAAGAGTGCTCAAAGTGGAACGTCACGGACATCCAATATAAAGGAAGGGAGAGAATTTTCGAATATATCTAGGTGAGGACAAAGAGAATTAAACAACTTTTGCATTCTGTCCAGAGGGGAGAGGGAGTGCAGGAGCGCAGAAACCTGGAATGGTCTGAATTCCCTTATGCTCTTTCGCGGTACACGCAAAAGGATACGCGCTAGGAGCTGAGGGCATAGAATGTGACCATGAAGAAGTTTATACAAGAAAATTATATCTGCCCTCACGCGACGGCAGCTAAGAGGAGGAAGCTGCATTGAGTTACTCCGTCTGGGACGAGAGCTGGAAGTTTTGCAAGAAAACCGATGTTGAAATATGCGTAAAAACTTTAGCTCAACTCTGTCGATTTTTTCACAGTTCGACTGGCAAGTGCCGTTCCAAACAACAGACGCATATTCCAAAAGCGGCAAGCATATGGAGAGGTAGAGCTTTAAGAAAGGAAGTGGGGATCGAAACTCTCTCGAAAGCCTGCAGATGAAGCCGAGTGTACGCATAGCCCGTAGAGCAATGCGTTTTGTATGAGAGGAGAAGCTGAGGCTACGGTCGAAAAGTACGCCGAGGTCATTAATTTCATCAACCCTGGGCAGCGGCCTACCATGCACAGAATAAGAGTAGAGAAGACTGTGCGTTTTACGCGTAAATGAAACAACCTTGGTTTTAGATGAATTGAGAGTGAGCCCATTCTTCAAGCACCAATAATAATAATAATAATAATAATAATAATAATAATAATAATAATAATAATAATAATAATAATAATAATAATAATAATAATAATAATAATAATAATAATAATAATAATAATAATAATAATAATAATAATAATAACATAAAATAATAATAATAATAATTGTTATTCTTTATAATTTTAATTTAATAAGAATGATTTATTTCGCAATCGTCAGTAGCAAATACAGGAGAGACAGGACGGTCTAAACATTAAGATGGCTTGTAGGACCATGCCAAAAAATAAATACGTAGTGACAGAAAAGTGTGACTCATGCGTATGTAGACGACGAAAGCAAAGTAACAATAAACATAAAAAGAGCACACTGAAAATTAGTACGTTCTTCCGAAACACAACTGAAAAGATCATAAAGGCGCAAAGTCTAATAAGGCGAAACAGATTGCACTAATCATAAAACAAATTTTTCCTTTCATTTTTGAGTAAGTCTCTGAGTTTGCCTCTAGAGCTAGCCTTAAACATTTCATCTGGCAGTTTGTTGAGGGTAGCCGGAACATAAGCGCAACGCCTGGCTGGAGCCATACCTCGTGTTTGACCGAGGAACAATGTAAAGCCCGGAATACATACGACGTTTTTTCCGACACGATGTTCGCGCGGCAGAAAACGTCGTGGCGGCGCGACGCCCGGCCGGAGATACATGGAGCGAAAAAGCGGCAGCCCGCCGCCACGTATCTCTCAGCGCGAAAGCAATATGATCAACAAGTGGCAAATACCATTCAGCGAGGAGCTCTTTGGGAGCAGCGACACTGACTCCTCTGTCAGAATAACGAAATTGTTCATTTAGACGCCACTGTACTGATTGCAGCACGCGTGCATAGATATCTACAAGATTTTGCGTGCTCGAATGCAGCGGTTGCGTTCCTTTCGATGCCCGCTCAGCCGCGGCTACCATCAGCTGCGGTTTTGTTCGGCAGCTTCTTTTCAGGGAGGAAAGAGAGGCATTTCGATCCAAGATTCAGTCGTGTTCTCCAAAAAAGTGACATTTCATGCCTCGTGAATCACTTAATTTCAGGATAATAAGATTTCCGTGCAATAAACACAGCAGTGCTCGCAGGCCATGGCGGCCATGCATGCGGCGGTGGAGGCGGCCAAACCGGAATAGTGGCCTTTCTGCGCTGCTATTGGCTTGCTTCGGCTGCCGCTTCCGGTCTCTCCGGACGCCGTGCATGAATATCTGGCGGGGCCAGATCGGCGGCGGCGGGCGTTTTTTTCGAGGCCGGGCGTCAAATGCGCGCCGTCGGGCGAAAATCGCCCAAAAAACGCTCCATGCATCCCGGGCATGCCAGTTATGTGTTCTAAGTAGCCTCGTCGGGTTAGTTTCCTGTTTAAATTCACTGTACTAATAGTGCTTAAAGAGAACAATATCCATGAATAAGGATTTGAAGTTTCGTAGCCCTAGTTCACGGAAGATATTTTCAGCTGAAAAAATGGGTGTGTTGTACGCAACGTTTTTGAGAATATTCTTTAAAATGCTGTCGATCATACATACCCAACGATCCGAGGAAAAGGCAATGTTGGTAATACCGTATCTAGACACACTGTACGCCAAAGAATGTACAAACGTTTTGTTTACAGATAAAGGCACAAAACTTTTGATCTTAAACAACAACCATGCCACTGACCTCAATTTACAACAAACATTAGATAAATGGTAATGCCAGGTTAAGCTACTGTCGAAAGATACTCCTAGATACTTGACACATTCCACATATTCAATAGGTGAACATTTACAAGAAACACAATTGAAATATGCGAGTAAATAGGAATGTTAATAACAGTTGTCTTTACTGGAGAACGAAAACAGACGAGCTGTGTTTTTTGGGCGTTGACAGCAATTCCATTCCCAGGAAACCAGCGCATTGCATTGTAAATGTCATTCTGCAAGCAATCAGAGGCCAATTTGTAGGATATATGCTTTGCCTGTAACGCTTTGTCATGAGCATATTATAACACTAAAGAATCGTAAATAGCCAAAGGGAAATAATTCACAAAATATTAAACAGCAATGCAGAAAAAATTGACCCCTGAGGTACACCCGCATTGAGCGGCAATTTTCTACTGCAAACGCCCTTATCACCGGTAGCGACCTCTCGATAACGATTGCTTAGGTAGTCTTCGAGAATGTGGTAAAAAGGCCCACGGAATCCTGACAAATACACCTTGCCAAAATAGATTTGATGGTTAAGGGAATCAAATACTTTCGCTATATCTAAGAAGAGAACACACGTGAAAAAATTCTGATCAAACGCTGAAAACAGTTCACCCAAAAATTCCTCAAGAAGTGCAGCAGTACCGCGCCCACAGATACAGCCAAAGTGGCGATCGTTCAGGAGAGAAAATATGTTAAGAAAAGAAGACACGGTGCCAAAAAGAAATTCTTCCAAGACCTGGGCTATTACAGGTAGGATAGAAATTGGCTGGTAGTTTTCAGTGTCATCTTCATGCCCTGACTTGTGTAGGGGTGAAACAACTGCAGTTTTCAGGCGTTCAGGAATTTCGTAGCCCCCCTCAAACCCATTCAGTAAGCAGAGAAAGATTTGTGCCGGAACATTAAAATTTCTGCGAAGGATGTGTGATGGTATCTCAACATATCCGGTAGGATTTCTGGGGCGGTAACTGAAAAGAATATCTGCCAGATCATATTTAAAGATCCTAGGAACAAAAGCGGACGCAGGTATGGACTGTATTAACGAACTAGAGCTATTAGTTGAAATTAGCGCAGTTTGGGACGCTTTAACATAGTAGTTGTTGAACGCATCAGCTACTGCTGGCGGAGGCTGACTAAAGGAATCGAAAACAGAACATTTATTAGAAATCATACCTCTGAGATAATTTACCAAAGACCAATTTTTGCTCACATTAGTTCAAAATTGCTGGAAGGGCGACAACCCTGTTTCTTGCTGACTTTTATTCTGAACGTAGAGCTAGGTTTTTTGGACTTCTTTTGCACCGTTTCCACAAGCTATCTCGATTAGAAATTGCATTAAAAATGTCCGGCCTCATCCAGCAGTGGCCCTTTCTGACTGTTTTAGTTACCACCGGAGTGCACTGTAATTCAAAGTTTTTCAGCTGTATACAAAACTTTTTAGAGACCTTGCCTGCTTACTCTTCCTTAGTTAGCGATGCCCAATCAAATTAGGCGAGAAGAATATGAAGCTTGCATTGATTTACAATGGGGATAAGGGATTTGCGTTGAACAAAGCAGTAACCGTATTAGGGGTTCCGGACGCATTCAGTAAAGCAAGACGGCATGCTACGAAACTGTGGTCGGCCAACCTTTGTAAATTCTTACGCGACCGACATGAGCAATCAGGAGCTCTGACCGCTATGTAATCTAGGCACGACTGCACTACTTGGTTGTTAACTAATTCCACTCTAGTAAGAGCTTCAGTTGTGCATTCTAGGCCATAAGCAGACAAACCCGATAGGTAATCACAAATTGATACTTTTGTAGGAGATAAAATGTTAATATTCATGTCACCAGTCAAACAGAATTGATCCACGGCACTCCAACGCAGCAAATGTTCTTCACGTTCAATAAGAAATCGTGAAAGGCTGGAGGAGGGCGGTCGATAAAGAGATAACAGATGCACAGAAATTGACTCTTTACAGATTTTGAGCATTAGGGACTAAGCACGTTCAGAAGATGCATCTACAGGAGAAACAGCACAGTTTTCACTCACAAAAACAACAATACCACCGCCACGACATCCGTTTCGTGTAATAGAATGGGCAGAAAAACCCTGCAAAATAAATGTATCAATGCACGCCTGCGATACATTGATTTCAGTTACTACAAACGCGTCAACATAGCCAGCTGTATATTCAGCTACAAACTTAACTCTTCCCCATATTTGCGCACACTTGGAATGTTTACGCTCACAACCGTGAAATTGTGATCCAAGTTGTATCCAAATTCTCATTTAATTAAAGCAAATTCGGGTAGTTCGGAGATCGAAAACGGCATAGTGGTTAAACAAAGTTTTCCTGGTCTCCTTGTTTACCGTATCGAGCAAGAGACGCTGTTTCGTTCCGTTTCACAAAGGTTATTTCCTCCCTTCACCCAACTAAACTCATAACCCTCCGCCTATGCCTTGGTCCTAGCTTTCCAGAAAATTCCACGGTTAGCTTCAGTCAAGTTATCATAGAAAAAGATCTTTGGAAAGGATTCATCTTCACTCAGCTGTCTCAGCTTACAACGACCGTCACACCATTTTTGCTTCCAGGCTGCTGAAGTGAAGTGCGCAAGGAACACTGGTGTGCCGTCAGTTTTGGCTTTCAAGCGATGGGCAGCCGCGATGTCGTCAGATGAAAACCTCGTTAGTTTTAGTTTAGATGCGATTGCACGGCTCGCATGCGATTGCATTGCTCGTCTGTCGTCTTGTGTGTTTCTTCTCTGTCTTCGTCTAAGTTTTGCGCTAACTTCTTCTATATCTTGCATGAGTGTTTCTGTCAAGTTTTCACTGTTGTTCTCAGGCAAACAATGAATCTCAAGATTCATTCTTCTGCTGTATTGTTCGATTTCCTTCTGATTTTGCTCTTGTTTTTGTATCAAAGCTGCCTCAGTCGACACAGTTCCTTTCAAATCTTCCAGTTCAGCACCTTGAGACAGTTCAAGTAATTCACTGTCCTGCTGCTGTTTCAAAATGGAATCGTACTTCTCGGCTGGAAAAGACACATATCCTTCGAGCTCCCGAACTGATTTAGAGACCACCGTTAATTCTTCCTGCATCAGTAGGAGAGAATCAACTCTCTTATGAAGAGCCGGCAGCGATTGCAGACTTTTCCTGATTTCTCTAAGCTCATCAAACAAAGAGGACTCCGACACATAGTTTTTATCAGTATACTCAGAAGCACTATTGAGTTTCTTTTTGTTAGTTCGGCAAGTTATGCAATCCCAAACTTCTCTCTTGGATTGACCCATGGTAGTAAACGTATTCTTGGCTATACCTGAGCCCGACTGTCCGAGATGATATGAAAATTGGCAGTCCGCACAAGACATGAATTTTCCATCAGCAGGATGAGGCCTTTGACAAAAAATGCATTTATCATGAATAGCCATTGAGGACAGCAAACACTAGATGCTGCAAAAAAAAGGAACAATACGATAGGCGACTAACGCAGAAACATGGCAAGGAAACTAACAACAGCCCGGGGAATTGTTCATCAAAGAATGTCTTGCTAATACAAATACAACCAGCGTCGCTCACCGGAAGAATAGCAGGAGGTTCGGACATCCGCCCCAACCGTCGTTGATACCGCCAGCATGTGTTGACGCCTCACAGCAAGCAGCCAGCAAAGACTACTATGACGAGCAGAGGGGCGAAGCAGAAACTTTTCCGTTGAGCCGCAGCCAGCCGGCACTGCACGCACGCGCACCAACTGTAACAAGGGATAGCCAGTCGGCGTGGCGGCCGCGTTTCGATGGAGGCGACGCAAAGGCGCCCTTGTGCTGTTCGATGTCGGTGCGCGTTAAAGATCCGCAGGTGGTCAATTCATGCCGGAGTGCTCCACTGCGGCACCTCTTTCCTCCATTCTCCTCTCAGTCCCTCCTTTATCCGTTCCCCAGCGGCGCGGTTCAGGTGTCCGCCGAGATGTGAGACAGGTACTGCGCCATTTCCTTTTCCCCGAAAGCAAATTTTTATTTCTATTTTCGCCCGTGTGCTTAGCGGTGTCAGACCACGTTAAGGATATACATGTGGTCGCAATTATTCCGGAGCCCTCCACTACCTTCCGTTCTTCTCTCAGTACCTCCTTTATTCTTTCCCTTACGGTGCGGTTCAGGTGTCCAACGATATATAAGACAGATACTGCGCCATTTCCTTTCCTCAAAAAAACAATTATTATTATTATTCAGGTGTCCGCCGATATGTGAGACTGATGGTGCGCCTTTTCCTTTAATAATTTTAATAATAATAATAATAGCCGCCGCAGTGGCCGAGTGGTTATGGCGCTCGGCCTCTGGCCCGAAAGACGCGGGTGCGATCCCGGCCGCGGCGGCCGAATTTCGATGGAGGCCAAATTCTAGAGTCCCATGTACTGTGCGAAGTCAGTGCACGTTAAAGAACCCCAGTTGGCCGAAACTTCCGGAGCCCTTCACTACGGCGTCTCTCAAAGCCTAAGTCGCTTTGGGACGTTAAGCCTGATAAACAATAAACCATAATAATAAAAATAACTGGTTTTGGGGAAAGGAAATTGCGCAGTATCTGTCTCATATATCGCTGGACACCTGAACCGCGCCGTAAGGAAAGGGATAAAAGAGGGAGCGAAAGAAGGAAGGAAGAAAGAGGTGCCGTAGTGGAAGGCTCCGGAATAACCACCTGGGGATCTTTAACATGCACTGACATCGCACAGCACACGGGCGCCATTTCCTTTCCCCAAAAAACAATATTCAGTTGAGTGACCTGAACGCGTTCAGTGCGGAAAGCAGCCGGCGTGCTGGTTCTCAATAGCTTAACGCATGCAAGACACTAAGCTGCGTTCCACGCTGGCGCGCGGCGTTTCGCCACTTAAGTCTCACATGTGGCCTCTTTGTGCACTGACGCATTGCTTTGCTGCTGAAATTGATAGTAGTTCTGCCCATCAGATAAAACATCCAACTAACGACTATAAGAAACCTGTTTAGAGTTTCGGCCAGCGTGCCTACACGCGGCGGTGGTGATCAAGGTTTAGTTACCAAGCCAGTTTTTTTTGCGATTTCGCAAACGCTTCCTGCACTAAACGTGCGCCGAAATCAATAACCTGCCTGTGTTTCTAAACCTGTGGCGGATTCGTTAAACTATTGGTTTGACAATCTGAAGACTAAGATTGTCTTTTGTGGATTCGAGGATTAGAATCCTGGGAAAAACCAGCTGCGCAAGCAAATATATTTCTATATACGGCCAGCTGACGGTAGTTTAGCAATAAAAATCAACATTGGATTGAGAGAGAAAAAAACTTCGGGCTTCTACAACCATGCAGAATTCCCGAACCAACAGCAACTAACGAATGTCTTCCTTTTATTACCCAATGATACTAGTAACATCACTGCTAATCCATGTGCTTTCAAACCGAAAGGGACGCAAAGCTTTTCGCGCTGTTTATCAGTGGAGAGAAAAGAAGGATAAACTTAAGCTCCGACTTAAGCGTAAGACGCTATCAGTCGTGGGCATCCTCACGTGGGCGAGCAATCGTGAGGGTGTCCTTACCCTCACATCGAGAGGATTTCACTCGGTGAGGTGAAGGAGGATGGGCGCATGAAACTTCGTGCGGTCGAGGGTGAGCGATGAGACACAGGACGAGTTGAGGTCGAGGAAGGGCAAGAGGCATGATCTGAAGCCGAGGGTCTGAGGGGCCGAAAACCGCACTCCGGGCTAACGTTTTTTTATGTGTGCACTGGAGCCCGTTATGAATTCCCGCTAGTTCTTAGGGCGAAATTTCAGCAAGTTCTTCAAAGTGAGGGTGAGGGAGGACTAGATAATTTTTCAAAATGAGGGCAAGGGAGAGGAAGGACCATGGATTCAAAAGTCTGGGTGAGCGTCTCCGCGTCAAATGCCCAACGCTCTGGTTCGATTCCGAGCCTCGACACAGTTTTTTTTATTCAGTGTGTGTGCGGGGGCTGCCTCCTGCATCAAGCGGGGTGCTGTCCGGAGCTTCCACTGCGCCGCATATCAGCGTTGTTTTCAGTAAGGCGGACCACGACGGAGCAACGTAATCGACATGGTTGCAGACGAAAGGCCCCCCCCCCTCCTCCTTTTCTTTTGCCGTCTTGATAGCAGGAGCACGAAAGTAAGCGCAGTTGAATGGAAGCTCGCGTGGTGCCTGTACACAATTTATGCTCCCGACAGTACAGAAAGTGTGCAGCGTGTCAGAAAGGATTGAAAAGGGGGTAAGCTTACCTCTATAGCGCACTCTCTTTTATGCAAGAGTGTGCGCTAGATGAGAGCTTCCTTCTTTTTTACTCCCGTATAGGCGTATTCGTATTCATAGTGCAGCATGCGCACCATGCTTTCCACATGTCTCTACAGATATGCCGACTTAATTTCTTGGAGCGCATAAGCAAATGCCAGCTCGGATCTGCGACCCGCCCATTATCGATGCGCCGCACGAGATATTCTATTTCTGCCTAACGTATGATGCCTCCACAAGAGCTTTCTCTGCTTACAAGCCTCTGTTATGAATCTACAACAGAAGACGGTGCACAGGACACTTGGTCCGATCACCCTTCATCGAATACAAATTATTTTCCAGCTTTTCTCTATCTTGCTTAGTCATGTTGCTACCACTCAAACATGTTGCACTAAGTTCACTAAATCCAGCTGCTCTTAGTGCCTTTACTTATGGCCACACACTTCAGGTATATCTGCACTTCACCAAATTCACGTCTTACGGTTATTACACTCCACTGGATTTATTGTCATAATTCAGATAGCAACGTTTACCGTTGTGTACGTAATATTCTTAATATCCGAAACAGTTTGTACATATTACTTCTCCCCCTATCCTCTATTCCTGCCCCTCACCTGTTTCATTTCATTTCTCCATTCTGCCTGCTGTCCTTTATTTCCGCTGCCCCTGCTCAGGTGCTTCAGTATCGATGGCAGATGCCGGGGATAGCAAAAATCTTTTCCTTCCTTTTTACTATTATTTTTTTTTTATAAAACCACTACCACCACCACCACACTTTCCTCTCCGCTAACCTCTCGGTAACACAATTATGGGCTAATGGTGCTTTCCTTTTCATTTTCATATGTTTCGCTGTTGTTATTTATGCATGTTTTACGAACTGACCAACAATTTCATCCAAACATCTCATTCTCTCATTTATTGCAAATTGTTTTACCTGTGCCTGTATAATTCAAAAACAAGCAGCCCTTCTCATCAGTGGGGTCATTCCTGATCACCTGTTTGTGCGAATTGGCGATATTCGCAAACTTTTAAAGGGGACCTCTTGACCAGGCATTGTGGGCTATCTTGCGATGTGCAAGGTTGCTCTCTTCTCTAAAGTATTTGTCTCTATTTCTATACTTCGCTTCTACTTTCCCTGCCTTTCTTGTTTCCTTAAGTATTTCACCTGTGTGTTTATATCTGAGCCCTTGAGTGTACATCCTCCTGTCATGAGTTATTAGTGCACAAGGTTGGATCAAATAAATACTAGGAAGACAAAACCAAGGTAACCTGTCGAACGTGCTCTGGACGGAAAGGCGAGGGAGGGATTGTAACAGAAAAAAAAAGCGAGGTGGCACAACGACTTCGCACATGGGCAGATTAACATTCTAATCGCCGGTGGTGCATTGCGGAAAACGAGCTTCGTCTCCTCCTTCCCGAAGCCTACCGACTTGGCGTGAACACCAACGGTTTCCACGCTGCTGCTTCCCGTCAACTGACGAGGGCCTCAGTCAGCGCCTTTGAGACATCGACGCGGTGACCAGCTGCATACGAACCGTCGTCGCCGCTGCGAGGGCTCCAGTGTGCCAGCTTCGAGTTGCTGCTGACGTGGAGTATAGAGCTGCCGCCTTCATCTGTCCCTGTCCGCGGCTATCAACGACGCGAGGCGGGGCGCCGTGGCTTTTAGGGTCTACCCCGGGTGAGCAAACGGCTTTCGCACTTGGTTTCCTGTGTTAGGCTATACTGATAAGCTATCCTTAGGACTCGCCCTCTGTTTTGTCTGCCATGTAAGCGCAAGCTTTAATTGTGAGTGGTGTTGTATAATATCTGTCGTTTGCAAACACCTTATTTCATATATTTTTTTCAGCTGCCATGCGTTCGTCTCCTCGAGGTGCCTCGCTCGAAATTACCGGCACGTCAGTGTCGACGCCTCAGCTTTCCTGTTCTCGGTGTACACTTTCAATCACCCTTTGCTTATGTTTTCTTCTCCTGGCAGCTAGGTTTGAGATATTGCTGCGCTTAATTATTTTACTTTTATTTGATTGCAGGCGAAGCCCGCTCCAAAATTCTTTTATTTACTTTTTTCATTTTCTCATATCAGTGCTATAGTTATGGTGTCGTTCTCTGAGGTCGCATCGTCCACGCTCGTCCTTACACCCCTACGTCCATACAGCGTCCATAGCCGCCACACTCAAGGTCAACCTCAGGATATCCTCTTGTGCGCAATAAAAGCCCAATCAAACCCCCCACCCCTTATCCCTATAGTTGACTGCTTGCTGTAGCCGGATATTCCTACATATTCAACACCGCATTCCTACACCCGCTTATGTTCCTGGACATATCTTATAGATGTCCATACAGCATCTATAGCCGCCACACTCAAGGTCAACCTCAGGATATCCTCATGTGCCCCATAAAAGCCCAATCAAACCCCCCACCCCTAATCCCTATAGTTGACAGCTTGCTGTAGCCGGATTGTCCTACATATTGTCACCAGCGAAAATACAGAGAACAAAGCTGTTCACTCGGGCGAGGTTTGCCAACACCGCCGCGCTCGTTCTGGACAAAGAAGACGTTCGGCCACCCGCTCGGGAACACAGTTCGACCTCCAGGTGGCGCCGGCAGAAAGTCAGCAGCGTGGCATTGCCCCTCCCATCTAAGAGGCATCTACTCGATGCCGCACGCGAGGGGAAAAAAAAATAAGGCGAAAGGTAATGGCGGGGTTGGGTCCGGGGCTAACGGGAATAAAACGGCTTCATTCGCGCCACGTGGACGACTTCGGACGTCGGGTGTCGAGAGGACCGGGCAGTTCCTTGAGGGAGCACCTCGTAGGTCACCGCGCTGAGGCGGCATAACACCTGGTGCGGACCAAAGTAACGGCGAAGAAGCTTCTCGGAGCGCCCTCGCAAACGGATTGGGCTCCACACCCAGACTTGGTCACCGGGTGTGTAAATCACCTCCCTGCGGCGGAGGTTGTAACGCTCGGCGTCGCGTTGTTGTTGGCACCGGATTCGCTGTCGAGCAACTTGGCGAGCAACTTCGGCGTCACGGACAAATTGGTCGGCATCCACGACAGAAGAGGGAGTAGGATCCGGAAGAAGCATGGCGTCCAGCATGGTCAAGGCTTCGCGACCGTGCACCAAATGGAAAGGAGTGAAGCGCGTCGTTTCGTGAAGCGCAGTGTTGTACGCGAACGTTATGTAAGGAAGTATCCGGTCCCAGTTCGCGTGGTCATCGTCGACATACATAGAAAGCATATCGGCAATTGTCTTGTTAAGCCGCTCAGTCAGTCCGTTGGTTTGCGGATGGTACGCTGTTGTCTTTCGATGACTGGTGCCACTGAGTCGAAGTACCTCGTTCGTAAGTGCCGACGTAAACGGGGTTCCCCTGTCAGTTAATACGACCGTTGGAGCTCCGTGACGAAGCACAATGTTATGAATGAAAAAACTTGCGACTTCGGCGGCGGTACCACGGGGAAGAGCCTTGGTCTCACAGTAGCGGCTGAGATAGTCAGTCGCAACAGCAATGTACCGGTTACCCATGGAAGACGCCGGAAACGGACCGAGTAAGTCCATGCCGACCTGTTGAAATCGGAGGCGCGGGGGATCGATAGGCTGCAGGAGCCCGGCTGGTTTAGTCGGTGGCGTCTTCCGGCGCTGACATTCTCGGCAGGTTCGGACGTAACGGCGGACAACCGCAGCAAGCTTGGGCCAGTAGTATTTGGTGCGTATGCGCGCTAACGTGCGGGAAAACCCGAGATGGCCCGAAGAAAGGTCGTCGTGGCACGCGCGCAGAACTTCGTCACGAAGCGCAGCTGGCACTGCAAGCAGATAGACAGTGTCCGTTGGGCCGTAGTTCTTTTTGTAGATTACCCCATCGCGCAAGCAAAACGATGACAGTCCGCGCTTGAAGAGCCGAGGTGGAGATGGGGCGATTCCTTCAAGGTATTCTATGAGGGGCAGCAGGTCAGAATCGGCCCTTTGTTGTTGGGCAAGGGTGGACGTGGTGAGAGCACCAAGAAAAGCGGAATCGTCGTCGGACTCGTCAGTGGGGCACAGGATTGGGGCGCGGGATAGACAGTCAGCATCGCTGTGTTTCTGGCCAGACTTGTGCACGATGGTGACATCAAATTCTTGTAACCGAAGACTCCATCGAGCAAGCCGCCCCGAGGGATCCTTCAGGTTCGCCAACCAACAGAGTGAATGGTGGTCGCTCACGACCCGAAACGGGCGGCCATACAAGTACGGACGAAATTTCGTAACGGCCCACAGCACAGCTAGACATTCCTTTTCCGTTGTGGAATAATTGACTTCTGAACGGGACAAAGTGCGACTGGCGTAAGCAATCACGCGTTCTAGACCATCCTGCCGCTGAACAAGGACCGCGCCGAGGCCAACGTTACTAGCATCAGTGTGCAGTTCAGTGTCGGCCTCTTCGTCGAAGTGGCCAAGCACAGGCGTACACTGCAGACGGCACTTGAGTTCTGTGAAGGCGCTGTCCTGGTCTTGGCCCCAGATGAAGGGTTCAGAATCCTTCGTCAGGCGGGTCAAAGGCTCTGCTAGCCGGGAGAAATTGGGAACAAACCGGCGATAGTACGCGCAGAGGCCCAAGAAACGACGCAGGCTCCGTTTGTCTGTTGGCTTAGGGAAGGCAGCTACGGCGGCCGTCTTTTCGGGATCTGGACTAACACCTCGTGCGCTGACAATGTGACCAAGAAACTTCAGCTCTTGAAATGCAAAATGACATTTCTCTGGCTTGAGAGAGAGACCAGCGGAACGTATGGCCTCGAAAACAGCACGCAAGCGTTTCAGGTGCTCATCAAACGTGTCAGAGAAGATCACGACATCGTCAAGATATACGAGGCATGTCTGCCACTTCAGACCGGACAGCACGGTGTCCATCATTCGTTGGAACGTGGCAGGGGCCGAGCACAAGCCAAAAGGGAGTACCTTAAACTCGTATAAACCGTCTGGCGTAATAAAGGCGGTCTTCTCTCGGTCGCGTTCGTCGACCTCTATTTGCCAATACCCACTGCGGAGGTCAAGGGATGAAAAGAAGGTGGCATGGCGCAGGCGGTCTAGGGAATCATCAATGCGGGGCAGAGGGTACACATCTTTTTTTCGTGACGGTATTCAGGCGCCTGTAATCGACGCAGAACCTGAGGGTGCCATCTTTCTTCGTGACGAGAACAACAGGCGATGCCCAGGGGCTCATGGAAGGTTGGATGACGTCGTCCTGGAGCATCTGTGTAACTTGGCGGCGGATGGCATCGCGTTCTTTGGAAGACACGCGATAAGGGCGCTGGCAAATTGGTCTTCGGTCGTCAGCAACGACAATTCGATGCTTGGTAAGCGGCGTCTGTCGGACCTTGGAAGTTTCCGCAAAAGAGTCGCGGAAGGAATAGATTAGGCTTTGCACTCAGGTTTTCTGACTGGCCGAGAGGTGCGGGTTCACGTCAGTCGGAATGGCTGTAGCCGTCGCGTCGGCGAGGTCTGACGTGGTGGATAAAGAGCACTGCCTCGTACACTCTCCAAGCTCGTCAAAATAAGCGACGACTTCTGACTTCGTCAAATGTTGCGGTTCACGAGTAAAGTTCGTGACTAAGATTTCGGTACGACCATTGGCAAGGTCTACTAGGCCTCGGGCGACACAAACTTGCCGAGCGAGTAGCAGGGACATGTTCGCTTCAGCAATGCCAAGAGCGCCGGTGCTGTCAGTACACTCGACTGTGACGAACTTGCTGGCTCGCGGAGGGATTGTTATGTGGTCGTCACATATGCGCAACATTACTTTACAGGGCTCGGTGGTTGTGTTAACGGCTCGCTGGGCGGAAAAAGATACCATGAGTTCCAGAAGGTTTATGATCGCACCATACTCGTGAAGGAAATCCATGCCCAGTATGAGGTCCTTTGAACAGTCAGCTAACACGGCAAAGGAGCCGGTGAAAGTAAGACCACGGATTTGGATGCGGCAAGTGCAGACGCCCATTGGTGTCACGACATGGCCACCGGCAGTGCGGATCACGGGTCCACACCAAGGCGTCCGAACCTTACGGAGTGTCATGGCTAGCTCCCTGCTCATCACAGAAAAATCAGCGCCGGTATCGACGAGTGCGGTCAGTTCATAACTGTCGACGGTTACTAAAATTTCAGCGGAAACTAATCGTTCGCAGCACGTCGGTGAGGTCGTCGGATCGGGTCGTTGACGCTCGGGCCGTCGCGTCCAATCGTCGGGTGGAGGCTGTTGACTTCGTGCAGCGGCGGCGGCCCTACCCCCGGAGGACGCCGTCTTCAGTTTTCCCGCCGAGGGGACGTGCCTCTGAACTGACCGGAGGTTGAGGGCCGACTGGGCGTAGCAAAGCGCCTCGGGGATGGCGATCGCGACTGTCGCCGCTGTGAGGTCGGGGGCGGCACTTGAGAGTTCAGGTACTCGTCTATGTCCCGCGGTCTTTCACCATAGCGCGGTCGAGGCGCGTCCGGTGGGAATCCTCTCAGACCCATCCGCCGGTACGGGCAATTCCGCAGAACATGGCCGGGCTCCCCGCAGTGGTAGCAGAGCGGACGATCGTTGGACGTTCGCCACACGTACGCTTTGCGGAAAGGAGGGCACGGGTCCTGCTGCTGCTCGATGGGACGCACGTAACGATGGGGTGGTGGTTGTTCGGCAACGGGGCGAAACGCTTGCGGCGCCGAGGCAGGTCGGCGCAGGGCATCGCTGTAGGACATTACGTGCGGCTCCGAAAGGGGTGCTGGGGGTGGCTGCACCGCTCGCCGGATTTCGTCACGGAGAACATTGCCTGTCGAAGGTACGCTTTCTGACGGAGTACTCAAGTGGAGGTGTCGCAGTTCTTCGCGGACAATGTTCCGCACAAGCGCTCGCAGCGCCTCATCCCCGGGGCCTGGCAAGGACGTGCAGTACTGAGCGGCCGCTACATTTGCCTGACGGCCGTATTGGGCACTCCGTTCCTGCAAGGAACATTCTATGGTCGTCGCTTCCTTGGCAAAGGCGGCGACAGTTCTCGGAGGGTCGCGCATGAGGCCAGCGAACAGCTGCTCCTTTACCCCACGCATAAGGTGCCTCACCTTTGTAGCTTCGGGCATGGCTGGGTCGGCCCGATTGAAGAGGCGGGTCATGTCCTCAATAAACATGGCCACGCTCTCGTTGGACTGCTGTGACCTGGAGCGAAGGGCAAGTTCAGCATTCTCCTTTCGCTCGCTCGAACTGAACGTGGCGAGCACCTCGCGGCGAAAAGCTGCCCAGTTAGAGAAGGACGCCTCGTGGTTCTCGAACCACGTTTTCGCCGAGTCTTGCAGTGCGAAGTACACGTTCAGCAGCTTTCGCTCGTCGTCCCATTGGTTGAACGCGGCCACACGGTCAAAACCGGCCAACCAATCTTCTACATCCTCGAACCGGTCGCCGTGGAAGGATGGTGGCGACCGAGGTGCAAGAAAGACGAACGGCGGGGCACTGCTGAAGGACTGACCTGTCTGACTGCCAGTGGCGGAAGTCATGGCCCGAGCAGGAATCGTGAGTGGCTCAAATTCGGGTTGCAGGCCTCGCAGGCGACGGCTCGCTTTGTGGACAGGTGTGGCGTCTGCTCGTCGGGAAGAAGCGTCAGGGCTATCGTCCCGGTCAGCGTACATGGGATGGTACCCAGCACGGCTCCACCAAAAATGTCACCGGAAAAATACAGAGAACAAGCTGTTCACTCGGGCGAGGTTTGCCAACACCGCCGCGCTCGTGCTGGACAAAGAAGACGTTCGGCCACGCGCTCGGGAACACAGTTCGACCTCCAGGTGGCGCCGGCAGAAAGTCAGCAGCGTGGCAATATTTAACGCCGCATTCCTACACCCGCTTATGTTCCTAGACATATCTTATGGATGTCCATACAGCGTCCATAGCCGCCACACTCAAGGTCAACCTCAGGATATCCTCTTGTGCACCATAAAAGCCCAATCAAACCACACACCCCTAATCCCCATTGTTGACTGCTTGCTGCAGCCGGATATTCCTACATATTCAACGCCGCATTCCTGCACCCGCTTATGTTCCTAGACATATATTATGGATGCATGAGCGACCGTACCCGACTCGTGTCTACGGTGCCCCAACGACGCAGCGCTACCCTTTTTCACAGGTTAAACGTCCGATCACTCGTCGTCGACCACGCACGCAAGCTATCCATGA
Source organism: Amblyomma americanum (assembly GCF_052857255.1). Lineage (NCBI taxonomy): Eukaryota > Metazoa > Arthropoda > Arachnida > Ixodida > Ixodidae > Amblyomma > Amblyomma americanum. Next base: position 498,375,079 of record NC_135497.1, read on the forward strand.
AATTTGCTTTACCAAAAGGGCAAATGTCAGGGGGACCTAATTTTTTAGCTAGAAAATAAGTTTTTTGTGCCTATAGTAACCTTGGTTGGGTGCTGTTCGGGAGTTCGCGAATTCCCTGATTGTGTCATTTTGTTTCCACCGCCTTTTGTGTCTGCAGGTGCGTTGGCTTTGGCTTTCCCGTGCTACACACTTCAAGAGGGCACGTTATTTCGTGTATCCGGCATGGCCTCTTCAGACCTCGAATCTGGCCCTGCAGTGACAGCCTCGCGTCGTGCAAGATTTTTCTGTTCCCGGCGAGCACAGTGATACGCCAGAAGAATTTCTTTGTCCTCCTCCATCTGAAATGTGCACCGTTACTGCATTCAGCGAGCTCTCGCCATCAACTGCAAATATCGCTTTCTCCTCATCGTCAAACCTGTCGATCGAGCAAAGTCCTCCACGTCCTTTATCTCTCATCACGACACGAAACCCAGAAAAAAATCTCCTGTGCTTTCTAACGCGGTCTCTCTGAAAAGATTTTCCAATAAATCTTTTGCACAGCAGTTTTTATGAGTTTCTTGTCGCCACTTGAGTGCTCGCCGGTGATAGCTGGCTCGAGCGCGTTGTTGATGCGACTATTCCGCTCCTGAGTGCTTCATGGCCCTGCAGCCAATATGTTAATCTACTCCACAATCTCGAGGTCGGGAGTTATAGTCCTTTCCATTTAGTGCTCCCAGGGCGTCGCCATTTTGCTCGCTGGACTGTTGTGTGCACTTGGTTGAGCACGGTGCAAGTGGCAGCGGAACGAATTTGCAACAGCCCAGAGAGGAGGCGTTTGGGACAAGCTCCTCGGCCGATGAAAATGTAGTATGTCCGGAAATAGTCTCAAAAGTGGATTCAGCGGATCTTAGTTTCGCAGTGTTTTGCCCGAAAACAAAAAAAATCAAAAAGTAAAATGTCATTGCACTTTGTACATCCCGATTATTCATTCAGTCAAGAGTCCGGCCTGAATTTCCCACTTGTGCGAGTGCAATGGACTACGTTTTCCCACCGCCCCCACCAAACTTTCGAAATGCGCATCGGTGGGCAGGTAGTAACAATTATGGCAGTGTCTCTTCTTCGGGCGTCTGGCAGAATTTTCTGGCTGCAATTCTCTTGGCACTCGACTCTGAGTGGCTACGTAGGGCTTCGTGAAAAGCTTCCTGTTTTTCATAGTCCAGATTCTCCCGGCACAGTTAATTTTGGCCGCTGCCGTTGGATGTACCATACCCTCCCAGCTGCTCCCAGTGGCCGGTTATAGGTTGAACGCAGTATCTGTTATTTCTTAGGTACATTGTTGGCTCCTGGCAACTTCGGAGTGTGACAGGTTTAAAGGATCCAAGCGGCTGCGCACAGCCAAAAGCGGACGAACTGTATAACTGTTAGTTTTATGCGACGCAGTAACATCGGCAAATATCGGCAATAAGGAACAAGTTGGATGTTAAACCTGCTGATTGCGAGGGTGTGTGTTGGAGGGTCGACAAAGTGAGGGTCAGGGCAAGGGAGGGCGAGTAAAATTTACGAAGAGGGGGTGAGGACGAGGGAGGGCCAGAGAATTTTAAAATATGAGGGTAAGGATGAGGAAGGCCAGGAATTTATTGTTGAGGTTGAGGGCGGAAAGGCGAAAATGAGGGCGTTTGCCCACCTCTGGACGCAATTACATAAATAAATAATTCTCATATATGCAAAAGGTCATTACATACATAGAATCCTGGGAGTCGTCCAACCCTCCTTGCACAGTGGTGCAGCGATTAAGCGATGCGCCGCCACCTTGCGATGGCAGGTGGTCCCAGCGGTGGGCCTTGTGCGGCCCAGGTTGCTCATCCTGTGCGACCAATCATTAGATTAGCTGCCGCCTGCCATGGTGGGGAGTTTTCTCATTATCCGAGGGACAGGTTGTTTTGACGCCGTAAGGACACATGACCTAGGTGTCTTCCTGCCTCCTAGGTTGCTCTCTGGGGACCTTTGCCAGAGCCATGCCCGTAACTCTTCGCTCACAACGCCGACACCGGATTTTCTGGAGAACGGGACCTTTAACGCGACATCGTTAAAAAAATCTCTCATTTGGACTCCTGCGGTGGCCTGCACTCACTAACACCAGGCGTTAGCTGCTTCCTATATATATTGACAAAGAGTTGGCTGGTATGTTGGAATCAAATTCCCGAAGGTGCACGTGGGCTACAAGGGGTTTTGTGAGGAACAGCTCCGCACAAAATTTTGACCATTTGTTGGAGATATTTAAAGTGCACGTTCATCAAACAACAGAAGGCTGCCGTTTCGATTTCGCCTTCATCGGAATTGGGCCGCCGCTGTGGGGGAGTCGATCCAGAGATCTTGGGACCAGCAGCCAAACACCACAGTCAGTGTACCACCGCGGCAGGTTAAGGGTAGTAATACAACCTTTGTACGTAAAGCTTAGAGAATTATTTATTTTATTCTCTAGAAATCATGACCCTAAAAGTGTTCGTACTATGTGTAGCGCCATCTTTTCGGGCTAACCTGAGGTATTTAGGTTAGTTGCTGTGAGTGCCGATATATGGCACTACATGTAAAAATGCGTTTTCGCTATTCGTCCGCGCAATCTACTGTGAGTGAATGTGGAGAAATGGACGTCCACCTCGAACAGCGTGGAAATATAAAATTCTGCGTGAAGCTTGGCATGACCGCCACTCAGAGGTACGAGCTCCTTTGTGACGCTTACGGCTACGAGACGTACTCGGGGACGCGAGTTTTTCAGTAGCACAAGAGGTTCGTTTCGGAGAGAACGTCGTAGGAAGACGACCGCACCATTACACTCGCATGCTATCAGATTCTCTCGACTTTAGTAATACAACATGCCACCAAATTCTGCGTGAGAACTTGGGGAAACGAAGGATGAATCCCAGACTTGTGCCGCACTCCCTCACACAGGACCAGAAGGACACGCGTGCATCAGTGAGCGATGATTTGCTCTGCGAGGGAGAGAAGGATGCCGTTTTCGTCGACAGCATCATTGATGAAGACGAAACACGGTGTTTTCAATACGATCCTTAACCAAAGAGGCAGAGCGTCGAATCGCGGTCCACAAGCTCTCCGGCATCAAGAAAGGCGCGGCGACAGAAGACCGAAACAAAGACAATTTTGATAGTTTTTTTTTCGATCCGAGAGGTCTGACATACCAAGAGTTCGCCCTAAAAAGGCAGCCGGTGAAAACTGGTAACAATATACTAAACAAAAAGCTGTACTAAACCTATAGCCCATCCGCGCTGACAAGCCGGAAAATATTGTTATGAAGACGAAGAAGAGTGCAGTGGCGCGGGACGGAGTGCTCGCGCTAGGCCCTTGAGCCATTAAATCATATCTTCATTCTGTCATCATGTCGTGCTTTCCTTGGCTTGCCACCACGTAACATTTGGTGGAGGTGTGGGGTTCTCATCGTCATCCTAGTCCCCGCAGCATCGCCGCCTTCTGCTCGCCTTCGTCGTCGGCCGAGGGGATCTAGGCTCCGCCGCCCGGCTCAACCCCAGCTCGAACTGACCAGAACCGACGAGCCGCTTTCCCCCCGCCCCGTCCCCAGTCCCAAACACAAGATACGACGACCAGGACCTGACGTGCGATGACCCGAATGCGAGCCGAACAAAGACGGCACCCCCACCCAGGCTGTGCGGCGATCCCTCAACCCTTGACCTTCGGCAGTGGGTGACCGACCGCTGGACCTGAAGCTCCGGGGGCAACCATCCACTAGATCATGTCCTTCATCTTTGTGGCAAGCCTTTCATATTCTTCTATCCTTCCTGATCATACTCATCGTCACCTCACCATTCGTCATTCAAGCAATCGATCGGGACGATCGCTCCGAGGACCGGGGTCATGTTATGAAGACGAAGAAGAGTGCAGTGGCGCGGGACGGAGTGCTAGCGCTAGGCCCTTGAGCCATTAAATCATATCTTCATTCTGTCATCATGTCGTGCTTTCCTTGGCTTGCCACCACGTAACAATATAATGACGTCCCATGGCTTTCACATGGAAGAAATCGAAACAAATATTGTGAACACCTTTTGGAAGCGATCAATAGAAATCGTGGGGCAATGAATAACCTGCAGGACATACCTTTTTGTTGCTAGAAACTAGTTACAGGCGGTAGCCTTGCCAAATATTGACGGACCATGTCAAACGCGATCTTTTCAAAAGTTTTCACTGTGCCATGTGCACTCGGAAAGTATACACACGTCCATGTCACGTCCGCATATTCAGCTGGGGTACAGGCCCCCACAATCCAAACCACAGACCGTAACTCTTCGAAAGGTTCATCTGCGCATCCTAAACTGTGTCAAACTGCAGTTACGCGAACAGCTAGGCTTGCATGCACTGAAAAGCTGCCAGATCTTCTGCACAAGCTAATACTCTGAGCTCACTGACTAGGAAACGGAAACCTTGAACGGCACAGCTCTGCATGATGCTCAACAGCGGCCCTAAGTAGAGTGCGAACAGAAGTGGTCATGATGGACACCCTTGTCTGACAGACAAAAAAACGGGCACGGGTTGTGAAAAAGAACTAAGTCAAGCGGGTAGAGCAATTACTGTAGTAAAGATGTATTCCATCATACAGAACTGAGCCAACATTAACGTATTCTAAAACATTCGTTGGGTATGTGACCTCGCAAGGTCACATATCCAACAATTCTGAACAAAAGCATTTTTGAGCACGAAGCAGTATATGAGCGCAATTTTCTCATGTAATGTAAGATTTCTCTATAACAATCAAGATATCCGCAGGAAACCCGACGGCAGTTTTGTTAACTTTCCTGTTAGCCTTTTCGCTTTCAGCAAGACGTTTCCCCATTGTCTTTTTATGGCAGTCTTAACTGTTCGATGCGATCGATGAAAACACTTTAAAATAATGACTTTGCTACATATAAGAAGAATGGACCATTATCTTCAATATTTCCATAACAGTGAAACATCTCCAGTTGTTCCAGAGTATTGTTACAGTAAAAGGTTTGCCGGTGGTGTTGGTCCGGTGATTTCCAGAAACTGGATGCACTGCTTCAAGGCTTCTCGATGATATGACTTGCTGGCGAAGCGATTTAGTTAGAAACGAACTTTTATACAGGCTATTTACAGATGGGTACAAACAAAAGTCAGTATACGGCCACAACTATCCGCGGCCGGCCTAGCTGACCGCATGCACAGAGGCGAGGGACACCGCGTCCCAACAGTCACACTGGCACGCCTTGCACCAGCTCTCAACGGTCACTCCGGGCTCGGCCAGACCGAGCGCCTCTCAGCTCGGAGTCGCTCGAGACCAAAGCACAAGGGCGCGGCTCCCTTCGCGGGTACGCTCCGAAGATGCCCGCGCCCCTTTCCACACGTAAAAATTAACTGCTGACTGCGGCTCATCAGTATTGACGAATAGGAAAGCTCAGAACTGATGTCAGCGTTTTCCCTTACCCCCGAGTTCCTCCCCTCACTAGGTGGTCTCGCAATCCTTCGCAAAGGGGACAGGGGTCCTAGGTCGAGGCCGGCAGATAGCCCCGCCGTCCGGAGCAGCGAAGGAAACCGCAAGGACGAATGGGGAGACTAACCAAACAGGCATGAGTCCCCTTCTAACGGAGTGCACCAAAGCAAAACAAAATAAAACAAAACCGGACGCGCAGCCTAGGTCACTGCCCTCTCGCGGAATATTCGCAACACATGTACAAAAAGATGCGGCAGCGCGCCGAACCCTACACCTTCCCCCCAAGACTCGGCTAATCTATTCAGAGATGAGCCGAGGCAACAAACAACAAAAAGGGTTCGGCAAGTGGTGGTTGAGTACCTCTACACGAGCAAGCAACCGGAGCCTGCGAGCCCGCATGCTGCGACCCTTCGTCACACACTCACACCCACCCCGAGGACAATGCTAATGACAATGCTAATGACAGTGCCAATGACAAATACTCTCAATCTTGTAACTAAGACAGCACATCATTCTCGGGGCACTCAAACATCTGTAATATGCAAACAAAGACAGTTCCGAGCAGTTTATATCACACTGTCCGTAATCACTGAAGCACACAAGGTAAAATCAGCATAACTGCCGCACAAGAACATTCGGTCATGTCCATGTCTGTAGTCCCTGAACACTGAGTCCTGCCAACTATGGATCCCCCACACCCATCTACTGCATCCGCGCTTACTCGAGCCTTTTGTTTGATCTCGAGACGTGCCACCAAGGCTAGCCGTGTTGCATACCTGCGCACGGGTCCTTGTCGGGACATGGCGAGGCCTGTTAAAGGTGGAGTGGGCATGGCCAACGCAGCCTACGATTCAGCGGCGTCCTCCCGGGTCGAACACTCGCACCCGCCGTCTACGACCGAATATCGGTGCGCCACAGGCGGTCAGCGCAGTGACATTCCGTTTGCGCTGCTGTCTATACAACTTACGACCCTCGTTGGCGGTGAGCGCACTCAGGCCACGCGCCTTCACTATGGACAGAGCCATGTTTTCTGAGGCCTTCATGCTTTGCGTGCTCAACTGCTGTAGCGTCTTTACGCTGGACGCCAGTCCCTCGGGCTGCATAGGCAAAGGCACGCAAAGATCGTGGCGTGATTTGGCGTGCGTCGCAAACTTTTGACGCATTTCAGTGCTCTGTTCATGGTAAAGGACGCAGACACTGTACACACCAGCTGATCTGCCGTATGGCAATCTCTCCACTGTAGCATTGCTTGTACCCGTTTCCGCTGTCTCAGAATCAGCTCTAGTCAGCTGCGACACCTGCGCCTCAAGCGACCCCGCTACCGCTGAGCTCGATGTTACATCCGCGTGATTGGTGAAACACTCCCGACGCACCGCTTCCATGTCGATGCGCAAAGAAAGTTCACACTGGACGCCTGCGCCTGGCGAGCCGCCCTTTTCCTCATACTCATGAGGTTCAGCGCAAACGTCCGGCATGCCCTCACGTGCGTCGCCCACCGGATGGGTTTTATCGGCGTTCCCCTCCACGGGGCTCATCTCCAAGCCAGCAGGTATGGACCGCTGTTCTCTTTCAACCTGGATTGCTGACTGAGCAGCATCCGGCAACTCAGTGCCAGCAATCTCTACATTGTTTGCCGGGACTTGCGCTTCGCTCGAAGCGCTCTCAATCCCTACCGGCTTCAAGCTGCAGCAACTAACCACCTCTTCTGTTACACTGCTCAGCGATTCGTTGCCAACTCTACCCTGAGGGGGTGATCGGCTCTGAGCTCGCTCTAGCGGTACCACCTCCTGCTGCGCACTTCGCTCTTTCTGGAGAGATTCTTTCATCTCCTTGTACTCTTGTTTGGCTATCGCTAGTTTGCGCTCGAGAGATTCCAGGCTGACATCGTCCAGCTTATTTTCGAGTAACTACCTCGCCCGGACCATAAGGCGAACCTGGCATAATGCCCACTCGAACCACTGAATGCGGTAGCGATCTCTACATTGTTTGCCGGGACTTGCGCTTTGCTCGAAGCGCTCTCAATCCCTTCCGGCTTCAAGCTGCAGCAACCAACCACATCCTCTGTTACACTGCTCAGCGATTCGTTGCCATCTCCTCTATCCGGAGGGGGTGATCAGCTCTGAGCTCGCTCTAGCGGTACCACCTCCTGCTGCGCACTTCGCTCTTTCTGGAGAGATTCTTTCATTTCCTTGCACTCTTGTTTGGCTACCGCTAGTTCGCGCTCAAGGGATTCCAGGCTGACATCGTCCAGCCTGGACCATAAGGCGCGCCTGGCGTATTGCCCGCTCGAACACCTGAATGCGACCATCACACCCGTTGCTCCCTAACCCTGAGGCTCGAGCGCTACGGAGGCAAGCAAATGGGAAGGGGGACACACTCTGCCGTCGCGTCGCTGCCCATGGCTCCGGCGACCTCTCCGAACCTCTCAGTCAGGTGCTGCCTCGTCCTTTCCCACGGCTGCAGCACTCTCTTCCTCGAAGGCCTCTTGTTGCCTCCTCGTTGCTCCGCAGAAAGCCGTGTCCGCTTGAATCTTCCAACTGCCGCCGTTGCTCAGGGATACCACTCTGTGTCTGTTGAAGGCCTTGTCTTCGGCGTTTCACGCCCGATGCGGTTCGCACCTTTGTACCCCCGTAGCCTGACGTCCGTTCGGTATCTCGCCTTGGATGCCGAACTTCGTCGTTCTCTCCGTGGATGTCTTCGTCCGTTCCTCGGGGCCGCTGCAGAGCACCAGTACTGTCGACTGCGCCAGTAAAAGGTTTGCCGGTGGTGTTGGTCCGGTGATTTCCAGAAACTGGATGCACTGCTTGAAGGTTTCTCGATGATATGACTTGCAGGCGAAGCGATTTGGTGAGAAACGAACTTTTATACAGGCTATTTACAGATGGGTACAAACAAAAGTCAGTATACGGCCACAGCTATCCGCGGCCGGCCTAGCCGACGGCCTGCACAGAGGCGAGGGACACCGCGTCCCAACAGTCAAACTGGCGCCCCTTGCACCAGCTCTCAACGGTCACTCCGGGCTCGGCCAGACCGAGCGCCTCTCAGCTCGGAGTCGCTCGAGACCAAAGCACATGGGCGCGGCTCCCTTCGCGGGTACACCCCGAAGATGCCCGCGCCCCATTCCACACGTAAAAATTAACTGCTAACTGCGGCTCATCAGTTTTGACGAATAGGAAAGCTCGGAACTGATGTCAGCGTTTTCCCTTACCCCCGAGTTCCTCCCCTCCCTAGGTGGTCTCGCAATCCTTCGCCAAGGGGACATGGGTCCAAGGTCGAGGCCGGCAGATAGCCCCGCCGTCTGGAGCGGCAAGGGAAACAGCAAGGACGAATGGGGAGACTAACCAAAAAGGCATGAGTCCCCTTCTAACGGAGTGCACCAAAGCAAAACAAAATAAAACAGAACCGGACGCGCAGCCTAGGTCACTGCCCTCTCGCGGAATATTCGCAGCACATGTACAAAAAGATGCGACAGCGCGCCGAACCCTACAGTTACAAAACTGTACAACTTTTGGCGTATATATACATGTTAGTTCGAACGAAATATCCCCCCAAACAACATGTTTGGTGAGGTTCAATGACAGTCGACAGTGGAAATTGGAGCCGATTCGCTAAAAGTTTCGAAAAAAACATTATGATCTACATTAGATATAGCGCAGTGGGACTAAATATTGTAATTTTTTAATCATTGCTCTTTAGTATCAGTACAGTGGGACTGTTTGTAAACGTCTGCGGCAGAACTCCGATGTTCAGACTAATAGTGAAAACCCTTAAGTAGAATGCGAATCAATATGTGCTTGAAGGCCTTTTTAATCGTCGAGTAGTCACCCTCTGAAATGGGCTTCACAAGGGAGGCGAAGCGTGCCACACCTTCAGCAAATGAGGCGCGGGAGGAAGCGGAAATCAGACACGAATGGTATTCCTCGAATTCTGATATCAATAAATCCACCCTAGTCATCAAGACACAACCACAATAAAGTGCCGATACTCTCTTGGAAACCGCATGACGGCGCTCATCAAGCAAAGCCTGATGAGTTGGCTCCTTAGAGTGCAAGGCGATATTATTTATTTAGTTAATCGTAGTGTCAGCTGCTGCCAAGACAGGAGCTGCCATTGTTAAACAAAATAAAACGCAATAAAAACTACATTCTGGAGTCAGACATGCGGCAATTCAGAATAACAACATTTACGGTAAAAAGCAAAACATAGCATTAACAGTTCAACATTGGTTTCCTTCAAACCATTTACAAACGAAGGCCACAAATGTGGCGGAAATAAATAATCAAAATCAAGATACAATACTTCAGCAGATCACCGCCTCAGGATGAATACAAATCATACTTCAAGCAATTTTATACAGTACAGTGTCCGAAGCAGGCGCAAACAGCGGAAACTAAATTATTGGAGCGACTAAGACCAAATGACATCTGATATGGGTCAAAAACATACCAGTTCAAACCAGTCACAAATACTTAGTGAGAGCGTTTTCAAAAGCCTTTAAATCCGAACAATGAACAACTTCTTTTGGTAATTTGTCCATTCGTCAATAGTGCGAACCAGAAAAAGTGTATTTTAAAGAATTTGTACTAAAATTCAGCGGCGTGATATGTTTGGAATGTTTTGTCCTGCTGCCATAAGTATCCTGTGGTTTGATGTATCGGTCCAGATTGACCTGCCACCACATGAAAAATGAATATCAGCCTGTTGACCTGCCTTTTCTGCTTCACAGTTGTCATCCCGACCCTGTTTCTAAGTTCAGACACTGATTGGGTTCTAGGATACGAGTTCAAGATAAATTAGAGCTTTGTTTTGTACCCGTTCACATTTTGATATATTTTGTTCAGTGTACGGCTCCCTAAGATGAGTAGCGTGAGTCAGCACTGGACGCACAGCCATCTTGTAAGCTTGTAGTTTGACCTCTGCAGTCCCACGATGAAGTTCTCTTCGCAATAACCAGAGCTTCCGCGCGGCCTTATTGCAAACGTTGTCAATATTCGTTATCGAATTTAGGTCTTGTTTAATATGAATTCCTAAGTTTTTGGCACCTGTTGCTTGAGTTAATGCTGCTCCGTTGATACTGTAAGGAAATATCAAGGGTTTTTTTGCGTATCATGCGCATAAAAAATGTTTTCGATGCATTCAGTTTCATTTGCCACTCGTCACACCAAAAATTAATTTTCTCCAAATGGCAGCTCACTTCTTGCTAGTCAGAAGAGGAACATATTTTGAATAGACAATGGTATCATCTGCATAATGTTTCATCGAAACTTGTGGGACAAAACCTGTGCTCATATCACATATATATACTGAAAACAGTACAGGAACTATTACCGATCCTTGCGCAATACCTGATCGAACTGATTTTTTAGAACTATGAGTAGTTTTTATTAAAACAAATTGCTCCCTTTGTTATAGGAATGCCTCTATCAAGTTCACTAGGTGATTGTTGTCGAGGGTTCAGGACAGTTTAATAAGCAGCATTTTATGCGATAATCTATCAAAAGCTTTCGTGAAATCGATAAACAATTATATTGTCAAGAAGCGGTCACTACACTCCGGAGAAGAAAGGCTGCGAAAATGGTGTCTAAACAAAACTCTTTAGTTGGGCTGACTTGCGCCTGGAATGGACTGAATCACTCGGTGGCGACGTAGCAAGACGCGTGCTCGGCGGTCGTCGAACAGGATGCCCGCCGCTGCCGGCCATCCTGAATTTAATGCTGATAGCGAACTTTCGAAATAAAGCGTGCAAAATAAGTAGACCATTCCGGAACAACGTAGAGTCAGCTCTGCTGGCTAGGGTCAATCGAGATAAATCTAGACGCGTCTTGCGTCGCAAACAAAGCGATAAAGTGGCGTAGGGGCAGATTTGAAGAAGGAACAACCACTGCAAAGATTGGCGGCATTCTCCCCCTCTCAAAGAAGTACCGACCCGATGTATGCAAACAAATATCGAGATTAGCAACAGATTAAACGGAACGTGGGAATATAAACGCATAGTGTGGAAATGCAGCGTCTTTTAGCGCGCATAATAGGACTTCAGACGGACGACATGGGCAACGTCTGGCCGTACGCGGCGTCGCTGGGATTTAGTCATTGCGTCAGGGATGACTTCATATACCAGTTCACCTAGCCGACGAAGGACCTTGTATATGCTACGCGGCGAATGGTCATCCAAACCCAGGCTTGGTAGCCTGTCTTGTATTCCGCGTTCCGTGTTCGTAGGTTGCAGCGTCTGGCGTCGATCCGCTGCTGGTCTTTGATCCGTAAACGGGCAAGCCTTCGAGCTTCTGCGCGTTGAAGGTAGGCGCTGACGTCGACGTTCTCTTCTTCGGTAACAGTGGGCAGCATCTCGTATAGTGCGGTCGTTGCCTCCCTGCCTTGGACGAGCCTAAAAGGCGTCATCTGGGTGGTCTCCTGCACTGTTGTGTTGAAGGCGAAGACGACGTAAGGCAGGATGGCGTCCCAGGTCTTGTGTTCGGCGTCGAGATACATGGCGAGCATATCGGCGATGGTTTTGTTCAGATGGTCGGTCAGCCCGTTAGTCTGCGGATGGTATGCAGTTGTCGACCAGTGGCTGGTTTGGTTGCAACGCCGGATGGCTTGCGTTAGTTCCGCCGGGAATGCTGTTCCTCTGTCCGTTATGAGCAAATCGGGGGCGCCATGTCGCAGAATAATGCACTCCACGAAACCTTTGGTAACCTATGCTGCTGTTGCTTTCGGTAGGGCTTTTGCCTCGGCGTAGCGGGTCAGGAAGTCGCTCGCTATGATTATCCACTTATTTTCAGACGTTGGCTTTCTGAAAGGAGCAAGCAAGTCCATGCTGATCTGCTGTAAGAGCCTTGAAGAGGATTCGATGGGGTTCAGAAATCCTGCTGGTCGGTTGGGAGGTGTCTTTCGTCGCTGACAATCTCGGCATGTTTTCGCATAATGTGCGACATCGGCACACAGTAGGGGCCAGTAATACTTTTCTTGAATGCGGCGGATGGTGCGAGTAAACCCGAGATGTCCAGCTGTCGGCTCGTCGTGTGAATTATGTAGAACTTCTTCGCGGAGACCAGAAGGTACTACAAGGAGGTAGGCTGTTTTGTTCGGTGCGAAGTTCTTCATGAGGGCAGCTTTCTGTACACAGAAGGAAGAATGTCCTCGCTTGAATGAGGCGGGTGTGAAGAAACTTTGCCTTCCATGTACTCTATGAGGCGTTTTAGGTCGGGGTCCGAGCATTGCGGCTGGGCAAAAGAGCTGGAGCTGATGGGTCCCAGGAAGGCGTCCTCATCGTCGTCCAGCGGCGGCGCATCTATAGGGGCTCGTGAGAGGCGATCGGCGTCAGAGTATTTGCTTCCGAACTTGTAAACCACCGTGACGTCAAAGTCCTGGAGGCACAGACTCCATTGAGCGTGGCGCCCAGGGGGTCCTTCAAATTGGCAAGCCAACAGAGCACGTGGTGATCGCTGACTACCTTCAACGGTCATCAGTACAGGTAGGGGCGGAATTTCGACGTAGCCCAGATGATGGCAAGGCACTCCTTCTAAGTCGTCGAATAGTTAGCCTCGGCCTTGGAAAGGTAACGGCTTACGTATGCGACGACTTTCTGCAGCCCGTCGCTTCTTTGAACGGGGACGGCGCCTAGGCCCACACTGCTTGCGTCGGTATGAACTTCAGCATCTGCGGTTTCATCAAAATGCGCAAGGATCGGTGGGGATTGTAAACGACGCTAAAGTTCTTTCGAGGCTTAATTCTGCTTGCGAGGCTTCCCATTTAAATGGCACGTCTGCCCTCGTCAGTTTTGTAAGGGGCTGGCGATGCGCGAAAAGTTTTTCACAAATTGTCGGTAATATGCGCACAGTCAGAGGAATCTGCGCACTGCTTTCTTATCGGCCGGCGGTGTCAACTGTTCAATAGCAGCTGTTTCTTGCGGGTCTGTGCGTACTCCTTCCTTGCTAACGACGTTCCCTAGAAACAGCAGCTCTTGATAGGCAAAGTGGCACTTCTCTGCTTTCAAGGTTAGGCCGGACGACTTGATGGCGTCTAATACTGGTCGAGGTCTTTTGAGGTGCTCTTCGAAGTTCGAGGCGAAGACAACGACGTCATCTAAATATACCAGACAAATTTTCCACTTCAGGCCGGCCAGTACTGTATCCATTACTCGCTGAAATTCGCTGGTGCGGAACACAGACCAAATGGCATCACCTTGAAATCGAAGAGCACATCCGGAGTGATGAACACCGTAGCCTCGCGATAACTTATATCCACCTCAAATTTGCCAGTAGCCGCTCTTCAGGTCCATCGAAGAGAAATAATTGGCGTGGTAGAGCCGGTCCAGTGTGTCGTCGATGCGGGGGAGGAGGTACACGTCCGCCTTTGTTATGTTGTTCAGGCGGCGGTAATCAACGCAGAACTGAAGTGCCCCGTCTTTCTTTATCAGTAGAGCTACCGGTGCCGCCGATGGGCAGTTCCATTCCATTCCAAAAACCTTTATTTCCACCAGAGAAGAGGCTCCCCTACTCCCCATCTCTGGCACGCAGGCCTAGGGGCGGGGGCCGGGAGCCTCGCATCTAAAGGCAGGCATAGAGTTCTTGGTCTCTTGCGGCCTCCAGTGCCAGGTGAATGACTTTTATCTGCACGGCGGGGTCCGCGCTTTGCAGAAGGGTTTCCCAGGCTTCCTTGCTCTTTATTCCTTCTTTAATCCCTGGGGAGTGTGTACACTCCCAAATGATGTGATCTAGGGTCCCCCTATTCTCATATTTTTTGCATTTTTCCTCTATTTCCTTTTCCCTAAATACGTGTGATGCCCACACCGGGTTTATAAAGTTCCCAGCTTGTAGTCTACGCCATGTTGTAGCTTCTTTATTCCCTAGTGTTTTGTCCGGCGGAGGGAAAATCCTCCTTTGACTTCTATAGCTCTCTATTATTTCTGCATAGCTGATCAGTCTCTCATCCAGGTCCTTGCAGTCGGGCGGCTCTCCCCTGGCTCGGAAGTAGAGGTCTCGAGCCAGGGTGTTTGCCGCCTCGTTTCCAGGGATGGATGCGTGAGCTGGTACCCACACGATGCGTACGTCCCTCCCAATTTCCTTCTTTTTTAGAATTTGTGCTGCTTCTAAGGCAATCCTCCCTCTGCCATAATTGTAGACTGCAGTTTTGCTGTCACTAGCTATAATTTTGGCCTGCGTTCCTACGCATGCGAGCGCTATTGCGACTTCTTCCGCCGTTTCCGGGTTGCGGCTTCGAATGGATGCTGCTATCTCAGGTTCCCCCTTTCCGTTGACCACTGAGGCCACGGCTGCTCCTAGCTTCCCACTTGCTGCATCTGTGTATGCCACTGCTTTCTTATCTAGACTGTCCAGTCCTCTGGCCATGGCTTCTGCCCTCTTTTCCCTTCTTCCCTTGTTGAATTCTGGGTGCATATTTTTGGGCAATGGGTCTACTCTGATCTTTTCCCTAGCACATTTTGGAATGTCTTGTTTCTTTTGCATCCCCCTGTCGGTTTGCCTGTCGACCGCTTCTAGTATAGCTCTGCCGGTGCTCGTCCTGCTGAGCCTATCTAGCTGCGCTGATCTTACCGCTTCAGCTATCTCACTCCAGTTGTTGTGAAGCGCCATATTTAGTAGCCTTTCATTTGAGGTGCTTATTGGCAAGCCCAGCGCCTTCTTATAGCTTTTCTTGATTATGGCGTCAAGCTGCCTTTTTTCTGTTGCCCCTATCTTGAGGAAGGGGGTCGCGTAGCTGATCCTACTTAGTATATATGCCTGTACTAGTTTCATTAGGCTCTTCTCTTTGAGGCCTCTACCTCTAAGCGATATCCTTCTGAAAATTCCCGTGACTTGCGTCGCAAACTTGTCCAATCTTTTTAGGGTTTCATCATTGTAGCCGTTACTTTGTATGAATAGGCCCAGAATCCTGATCATATCTACCTTAGGCACCAGTTTTCCTTCCACAGTGATTTTAAAGTCCTCACCCTGCTTGAGCCTGTTTCTTTTTGGGTTGTATACCAGAAGCTCAGATTTCTCTGGTGAACATGCCAGTCCTCTTTGTGCTGCATACTCTACCACAGTGTCTGCTGCCTTCTGGAGTTTCCTTTCTATTTGCCCGTCGTCTCCTTTGTTTATCCAGACATTGATGTCGTCTGCATACATACTGAACTTTAGACCCTCTACTCCTTGAAGTAATTTAGGTAACCCTCTCATTGCTATGTTGAAGAGGAGTGGGGATAGTACCGACCCTTGGGGGGTGCCCCTGCTGCCCAGTTCTATGTTCCCTGATTCTATGTCCTGATATTTGATCCTCGCTGTTCTCCCAGTTAGGAAGTCCTTGACATAGTTATATGTTCTCGGACCTACCTCTAGACTATGTAGTTCCTCTAGTATAGCCTCGTGTTTGACGTTATCGAACGCCTTTTCGAGGTCGAGACCTAGGATTACTTTTGCATCTTTGGATTGGGATTCGATTATGTCGTGCTGCAGCCTCAGCATCACGTCTTGCGTACTCAGCCCCGGGCGGAAGCCAATCATCTCGCTTGGCCAGAGCTCGTTGTCTTCCATGTATCTGGTTAGCCTTGTCTGAATTACGTGTTCCATTAGCTTCCCTACGCAAGATGTGAGGGATATGGGTCTTAAGTTTTCGAGCTTCGGCGCTTTTCCCGGCTTTGGAATGAGTATGATGTTCGCCTCTTTCCATTGCGCGGGAAGCTTTCCGGTTTCCCACACCTTCTGCATATATGCAGTGATTGCTGTTATCGAGCCATCATCTAGGTTCCTCAGGGTTTTGTTGGTGATGCCGTCTGGGCCCGGGGCCGATTTTGACTTTAGCTTAATTATTTCCGCCCTTACCTCCGCTTCTGTTATTGGGCCGTCTAAAAGCTCCATCGGGGGACCCTGGTACTCTGGGAGTTCTACCCTCTTCGTGTCCCCTATATATGTTTGTATAATTTCTTTAACAAACTCCTCGTCCGTCCCCTCATAGATGTGCTTTGTCTTGGCTAGACTAATGCTCGCCTGCGTTTTAGAGTTGGTAGGGTCGAGTAGGTGCCTTAATAGGTTCCAGGTCTTTGTTAAGCTCATACCCCTTTCCATCTCGTCGCACCTGCTGCACCAGTTTTGCTCACACAACTGTTGTGCATATTTTTCTATGTCCCGATTTAGTCTTGCTATTCTTCTCCTGGGGTTCCTATTCCATCTCTGCTTCTTCCATCTGCGTTCGAGTCCATTTTTGGCCTCCCACATGTGCAGCAGTTTGTTGTCTGCTAGTTCTAGAACATATTGCCCCTTCAAAGTTACGGTCGCTTCCGACACGTGCTTCTTAAGGGTTTCTGTCCATTCCTCTATGTTTTGGATGGTTCCCCAATTTTGCTGGTCCCTTTGGGATCTGAATTTGTCCCATTCCGTGATTTTGGGCAGTCTACCCGCTTTATCTTTGATGCCCGTGCGTACCGCCGTGGCGATAATGAGGTGGTCACTTCCTAGGTCCGTTCCTGTGTTCATCCAAGTGGCTGCCCTAACGTTTTTGGTTAGCGTGAGGTCAGGTGTGGTGTCCGCCATGACGCTATTCCCTCTCCTAGTTGGGCACCCCGGATCTGTTTGCAGGGTTAGGCCTAACTCCTGTATGTCCTCCCATAGGTGTCGTCCCTTCGTGTCCCTCGTACTGTATCCCCACTCCTCGTGATGGGCGTTGAAGTGCAGTTTGATGGCTGGATGACGTCGTCGCGAAACATTTCTTTCACTTGATTCCGGATGGCCTGTCGTTTTGGTGGCGACATATGGTCGGGGCTTTGACGGGCGAGCTGGCCGGTAATAATTCGATGCTTGGCAATCGGCGTTTGTCGGACCTTCGGCGATGACCATAAACACTCGCTGTAGCTTCGAAGCAGATTTCGGATCTGGGCTTGTCTGTCCCAGGGCAGCGCTGGGTTGATGTCGAAAGTGGGCGAGTTCTCTTGGTCAGGCTAATCTTCTGTAGATGGGTTGGAAGGGCGGAGGAATCTCGCACGTCGGATATTTCGTTGACGAAAGCACTCTTGGTTCCTCTGTTAATGCGCCGTTATTCTTCGCTGAAGTACTCAGCAGTACCTCGGACTGGCCATTGCGGAAATGTGCGATGCCTCTTGCGATGCTGATTCCTCGGTCAAAGAGCAACTGCATGTTTCCCTCGGTTATTGCTTCAGTGTTAATGGCTTTCGTGGCGCCTACGATCAAGATAACATTCGAATGGGGTGGGACGCTCACTTCTTCCTCCAGGACACTCAGGGCAACGTGATTTTTCAGAGTTTTCATCGAAGAGATGGCCTCGTCCGTCGAAAGCGTGATCACCTTGAATTGTAGGTTGATGATCGCCTGATGATCATTAAGGAAATCTATGCCCAAGATTACTTCGCGGGAGCATTGCTGTTGCACAACAAAGGACGCAGGATAGGTATGTGTTTTGATAGTACACTCGCGCACTGCATCACCCTGATAGCGTAATGAGGTGGCCCCCAGCGGCGCGAATTTTTCGGCCGTCCCAAGCGGTCATGAATTTCCTCAACTCTGTAACGAATGTTCCTTTCTCCGCCGATTAATCGGCTCCTGTGTCGACAAGTGCAGTAACTTTGCGGCCGTCGATAGCCACTTCTAAGTCGGATGTCCTGTCTCTTGCATTGAAATTCGGCCTCGGCGTCAGGTCACGGCTTTGTTGCGTATGCCAATCGTGGGTGGGGCGTGTCGTCAAAGCTTTTCTGTATGGCAGCGTCGTTTTGAATCCAGTTCGCGTCGTGGTCGGGGTTGTCACTTTGTGCGGCGTCAGTGCAGTGAGTAGCTTCTTAATGCGGCGTAGCGGGTACAGCGTCTTTATGGGGCCTGGTCGGTGGAGGATCTTTGGCGTTTCGCTCGTGATCAACCTCACCTCTGGAGGTTGCTTTCTTTAGTTTCCCCTACGGGGCCTGGGAGACCTTCCTCGTACCGCGGCTGCGTAGCTGCGGCGTGGCGACGAAAAGCGTTAGGTTGACAGCGGTGGTGAGCGCGAAAGGCGTTTCGGCGTGTACTTGTCTCAACGCAGGTACTCGTCGATTTCCTGCGGAAATTGGCAGAAGCGTGGTCGTGGGGCGTCAATGGCAAATCTTCGAATACCGATACATCGGTACGGGCAGTGACGAAGAATATCGCTGGCCTCACCGCAATGGAAGCACCAGGGCTGGTTGTCGGGAGTCCTCCAGACGTCGGATTTCCTGGGGCTTGAGCGTCGATCGAAGGCTGGGCGGGCGGGGGCAGGGAGGCGTTGTTCGGGAACAAATGCTTCATGTTGGAGAGGACGTAGGGGTTGTCGTTGCGGCTGAGGAGTGCGTACTGCCGCGGCGTAGGTCATGGCCTGGGGATCGGTGGCCGTCGGGGTGCTGAGTGCCTGTTGCACTTCTTCCCGTACCACGTTCATGAGAGTCGCTGCTTGCGGCTGTGAGGAGGATGGCAGTAATTGGCGTAGCTCCTCGCGGACGATATGGCGGATCACTTCCCGCAAGTTGTCGCTGGTGGTGGTCGTCGTGTCCGGACAAATTGCACAGACAGATAAAGGACGATTGTACTGCCGAGCTCGGACGTCGAGGGTCTTCTCAATCGTGCAGGCTTCTTGCATGAATTCCTCGACTGTTTTTGGCGGCTGGGGGACGAGGCTTGCAAAAAGTTGTTCTTTTACGCCGCGCATTAAAAACGGAATTTCGTTTCTCTCGGTCATCCCGGGGTCGGCGGGCGCAAGAGAAGCTTCATTTCTTCCACCTAATCGCGGACGGGCTCATTCAGAAGCTGGATTCTGGACTCGAGGAGTCGTTCAACACTTTCTTTCCTCACGACACTGGTGAATACCTTCAAGAGTTCCTTCTTGAATAGCTCCCATGTCGTTAAGGAAGACTCGTGGTTTTCATACCACGTTCATGCTGAGCCCTCCAGTGCGAAAAAGGCGTGCCGGAGTTTCGCTGCATCATCCAAATTGTAGAAGCCACGCGCTCATATCGGTCAAACCATTCTTGGGAGTCTTCGCCTAGGGATCCATTGAAACTTGGCGGCACCCGCGGCTGCTGCAGTATGATCGGGGTCGACATTTTTGGTGAAGTAGTGGTGCTTGTAGCGGCCTCCTATCGCTGTCTGGTGCAGTCCGACAGGGTCCAGAACTCAGGCTCCTCTCCCTGCAGACGTCGGCTGGCTCGCTGAGCTGCTGGTTCATGCTCGGGTGCGAAGTGCAGATGGCAGCGTCACGACTTGAAGGGGGCGTCCGGAACATGGAAGGCTACCCTGTACCTCCACCAGATATCACGAAGAGTTTACTGCATTCCGGAGCGCAGAAAGGCTGCGAAAATGGTGTCTAAACAAAACTCTTTATTTGGGCTGACTTGCGCCCACAATGGACTGAATCACTCGGCGGCGGCTTAGCAACAAGCGTGCTCGGCGGTCGTCGAACAGAATGCCCGCCGCTGCCGGCCGTGCTCAATTGAAAGCTCAGAGCGAAATCTCGAGATAAGATGGCAAACTTAGTAGGACATTCCTTAACAACATAGAATCAGCTCTGCCTGGCTGTTATCAATCGAGATAAATCTTGTCGCGTCTTGCTTCGCAAACAAAGGGATAATGTTGTGTTGCGGCAGATTTGAAGAAAGAACAAACACTGCAAAGATTGGCCTCAATATCTATTTGTCCCCTTTCATCAATGCATTCACCAATCTCATGTTCAAGCTCAGTCAGAATTGTGTATGTTGAATACCGTCGCCAAAAACCGTGCTGATTAGCCCCCAAAACGCTGTTTTCCTCCACAAATGTCATCATGTGGTTGGTCAAAATATGCTCCAACGTTTTGCAACAAGCACTGGTCAGGCAAATTGGTCGGTTATTCGGTACTTCATCTTTGGGACCTTGTTTATGAATTGGTATACCCTTAGCCTGTTCCCAGTCATCAATGGAAGAAGAGGAAGACGACGCTGCTCGATCTGTTGTCACCTCAGCTCAGTAATTTTGCCTTGTTTTCTAGTTATTAACTAGGTTATTTCCATCCTTGGAAGACGGCCGCTTCTTTAAGGCGGTACTGTCCCTACGGGAAGGGTACGGCAGCTCCGGCGCCGGTATCCTTAAAGGGACAGCGCCATCCGAAGGAGCCCAGTGGGGCGGAGGCGGTAATGGCATCACATGGTGGGGATCTGCCAGTCATCAGGGACGTCCAGCAGTGCAGTGCGTCATCATCGCTCAGTGGGGACGACTCAACTATCGTCGCCTCTGACGAGGAAGTGGCTGACATGGCGGAAATAGACAACGATGGCTTCAAAGTGGTGAGTCATCGGAAGCACCGGACAGTCGGCATCCCAGTGATAGTTCAGCCAAAAGAGAAAGGAGTTGACTTCAGAGAGTGGAACCCTATCAGGCTGTTCGATGATATTAAAGTACTACTGGGATCTGCTCCGATTCGCAGTCGCTTCACAACGCAAGGGGCTCTTCATCTAGATATCTCAACAGAAGATCAAGTAGACATTCTTCTGCGGTGCTCTCAGATCGGTGGCATACGAGTTCAAGCCCGGTTGCCACACTCCTACATGACTAACACATGTGTTATAAGGGGAGTACCAGTGTGGTATTCGGAAAGTGCCCTTCTTGACTACTTGAAACCGCAAGGAGTTCTGCACGTGCGACGGTTAATGCGCCGGTTGAAGCCTGGAGAACAACAATGGGCAGCGAAGCCTACAAACTCTATTGTGCTAACGTTTGCTCCCAACACCGAGCGCCCTGGAATAATTGACCTTGGTTTCACCAAACATGCAGTCCACGAGTTCGTTGAAACTCCTCCCCGGTGCTTCAGGTGCCAACGCTTTGGACATGTAGCGAGAGTTTGCAACAAAGATCAACGTTGCAAGCGGTGTGGTGGTGGCCATGATTACAAAGAGTGCAAGGCAGATTTTGCTTGCGCTAATTGTGGGGGTGACCATCCAGGAAGTTTCAGTGGCTGCACATTCCGTGTAAGCGCCTTACACCGTCGCAAGTCCTTCATTAGTGGCCCCAAACCACAACCTACTGAGAAGCCGATACATGGAAGAGAAGAGCTCCCTGCGCTCTAGTCGCAAGCTCGGGACGTGGTAGCAAGCGACGTCGCTGCACGACCTGATCCGAGCAAGTCGACAACGGCCTCCGAGGGTGAGTTGGCTATTCGATCTGCTTCTGCAAAAAGTGTCCATGTTCCTCAGCGACCAGATCACAGCAAGACTCGACAACATGGAGGACATCCCCTTGCCTTAAAAGAGATGCAGACACCAGCTCCCAGTCCCCGTCTTTTGTCGAAGTTGTGCGCCAGTGCGTGCAGCAAAATAAGGAGCTCAAAAGCCGGAATCTCTCCTACCTTCTACGCGTTTTGTTTGATGTCCTGCGTTCATTTAGTCAAGCGGTGCAGCCTGGCACTTTGAAGAACTTTATACAGCTGGTGCTTTCCATTGAGACCTTGATCACCGCCTTCGCAGAGAACTTCAACTCCTAGATGGCTAGTTTTCTTCAACCTGCTGCAACTAAAAATCCTAGAAAAGTGCCGTTTATCACGCAATGGAACTGCACTGGGATTAAAAGTCGGTTAGCAGAACTAAAATTGTTCTTGAAAGAGAACTGGGTTCCAGTACTGGCCCTCTCGGAGGCTGGCTTGCCAAGCGGGAGGTCTTTGCCGGGATACGTCGCCCACAAGAATTGCAGCATCAAGTCTTTTCCCGCAGGAAGTGCCGCCCTTTACATACGAAGGGAGATTCCTCATGTGGCTTTGAACGTCACCGATCTTTGCAACGACAGTATTGAGGTAGTGGCTGTGAGGATTCGGCTCGCCTTCCGAACTCTGTTCATTGCATCAGTATACGTGTCCCCGCGGAAGAAGGTCGATATGGCTTTGTTTCTCCAGCAACTTTATGACCGCTGCCCAGCACCCAGAATCATCTGCGGTGACTACAACGCCCACCACCCTGCCTGGGGAGACAGGAACACAGATCCTCGCGGACGCCAACTTGTAGAAGTCATCGACAGTTTGGACCTGTGCGTGGCCAATGACGGAAGTCCCACTTTCTCTCGGCCTCCAACCTCACGCACATCTATAGACCTAAACTTACATTCACCTGACGTCCGTGTGCAGTGGTCAACTAGAGCTGACCGAATGGGAAGTCATCACTACCCGATATTTGTGTTTACTGCCGACATCCATCTGCGCGGTCCTAAAATTTGCCATGTTGTTAATTGGGACAAATACAGGGAGCACTTAGCCTGTGTTTCCGGTGATGTGACAGACAAAATGATTTATGCTAAGATGGTTGCTCCCACGGCGCTCAAGCTACCTGATCATTTTCCGGCTCCGGATTTAAAACTCAGGAACCTCTGCGCAGCGCGCAGAAGGGCGGAGCGACAACTGTTGCGGAAGAAGGACGACAGAGCCTTGAAGACAACTTTCAACAGGCTCAACTCTGCCATTAGACGTCATGCGAACAAGCTCTGTAGGTCCCAGTGGGCATCCTTTTGCGCTAGTTTGACTGTTTTCTCACCGATAACGAGAATTTGGCGTGTCGTTGGCAGTCTTGCTCGTGGCTCTCGTCCGAGTAAACCTTTTGAGGCGCTTGCATTGCGCACGCTGAAACATCTCGTGTGCTTGGCAGAGGAATTTGCGGATGCATTTGTAAATTCCAGACCAGGCATTCATCCCTGCGCTCTACCTGCTACGTTTCCGTCTGTTATGGACGCCCCGTTCACACTTCGAGAACAACAGACAGCGCTCCGCAGCCTGCGGCGTCGTTGTGCACCAAGTCCTGATGGCATTACCAATCAAATGTTACAGAACCTGCCTCTGGACCACCGGAAGACGCTCCTAACCTATCTCAATCGAGCGTGGGAGTCTGGTGACGTTCCCTCTTCATGGAAGGTGGCTTGTGTAGTCCCACTGCTGAAGGCCAGCAAAGAGATGACAGACGCGGCCTCTTATCGTCCTGTATCGCTGACGTCGTGTGTGGCTAAGCTCATGGAGAAGATGGCAAGTAAGCGTTTGTCTTGGTGGCTTGAGGATAGAAGTGCACTACCAACATTCATGACTGGATTCCGCACAGGTTTATGCGCGCAAGATAGCGTCCTGGACTTGATAAGCCACATTGAACATCAGAGTGCTTTTGGACTTTCAACACTAGCTATTTTCCTAGACGTATCAAAGGCTTATGATAGCGTCCTCCAGAGCTCAATACTGAATAGTCTGCAGGTCATAGGCGTACAGGGCTATCTTCTGCGATTCATTCACTCATTTCTCAGTGATCGTAAATTTAGAGTGCGGTTAGGCAGTACAATGAGCTCCGAAAGGGCGGTATCGCGAGGGGTACCTCAGGGTAGTGTCCTGTCCCCAATGCTCTTTAATGTTGTCATGGCTGGTCTTCCCGCAAAAGTGCAAAAACATTGTAGGCATGTCCATATGTCGATATATGCAGACGACATTTGTCTTTGGTTAACTGGATATCAACACAAACGCTTAGCTCTATTAGCGCGACAGGCCGTGCTTTCAGTTAAAAGTTACCTTCAAGGTGTTGGGATGACTCTCTGGGTGGAAAAATCTGGCTTCGTCCTGTTTCCAGGTAGGGGACGACGGTATGCTTGGCTGAGCATAGACCTTGATCAGTCTTGCCTTCGTCAGGTTAACCACATACGTTTTTTGGGCGTTACTATTGACCCACGTCTACAGTGGCGACGAGCTGTGGACTCGACTGTGGCTTCACTATCTTCGCGTCTCAATGTGCTTCGTAGAGTTGCTAGTGAGCAATGGGGAAACCATCCTGCTTCAATGATCAGGCTTCACGATGCCCTGGTGACAAGCCGCATAATGTACCAGCTCCCATTAATTTCCCCCTCGGTATCGCAGCTGGAACGCCTTGAGGTTTTGCACAGAATGGGACTAAGGAGGGCTCTCGGCGTTCCGCAGGCTGCTCCAAACAATGCAGTACTGTATGAGTCTCAATCGAAACCTCTTCGGCTAGCCGCCTCACAAAGACTTTTGCTGCAAATTGGCCGCCTCAGAGAGACTGTTGCCGGGAGAGCGCTTCTACAGCGCCTTCGAAAGAGATCTGAGTCCCGGGCGTACTTGGCTTTAAATACTCTTCGTCCTCTAGGTCTCGACCCTCGAGATCGACCTAAGACGTTGAAGCCACCTTGGTCCTTTCCGAGCCTCGATTGTTCCTTGACAATCCCCCACGTTGGCGCTAAGCGGAATTCTCCTTCAGCGGCAATGCGTTCGCTCGTACTGGAACATCTTGAGACCGAATATGCCAGTCATCTTCAAATTTTTACAGACGGCTCTGTGGACAAGGTCAGAGGATCTAGTGCAGCTGCTTTTCATATTCCGTCTTTGAAGTATGATTGGTCTGTTCGTTTTACTAAAGTCGTGTCCTCCACAATGGCCAAAAGCGTTGCCATTGAGGCAGCTCTAAAGAAGCTACGGTGTTGTACGCCTCAACCTACTGTCATAATTACGGATTCAAAATCTGCCCTTCAAAGGTTACAGTACGGGTTCCCCACTGATGCCTTGAGTCTTAGATCCCTACGTTTGGTGCAGAATCTCCATAGCAAAGGCTTCTCTATACGTTTTCAATGGGTGCCCTCACACATAGGTGTCTTAAGCAACGAGATAGCAGACAACCTCGCCCATACAGCTCTCTCCGGGATTCCAGTACATAGAGTCCCTCATGAAGTCAAGCAAATGTTCAGAGATGTGGTGTTGTGCCACTTCAGTTCTTTGTGGAGCTCTCCTCATCAGCCATGCGTGACCAAGGGTCTCAAAAGGTACCAAGCCACTTTGCTACACCGCGTTCGCACGGATTCTGCTCGTACGCCGGCGTGGATGTATAAGACTGACCTAGCGTTCTCACCATGGTGTTCAACGTGTGGTGTGTGTGGTGATATAGAACATTACCTCTTGTGCTGTACATTGTACAACGCGGAACGGGCTGTGTTATTCGGATCCCTCAAGAAGGCAGGAGTTCCTCACAGTTCTCTTCAGGACATTGTTTTCCCGCGCGGGAGCCAGTCGAGTAGAAGGGATGCTTCTCGCCTTCTTGTACTTTACCTGCAGGACACGGATTTGGCCTCCACATGGTGACCTCAGGTGTGTCTATTTGGGTTTTTGCGGACAGTGTTTCTGTGATTTCTATTTAAGTGTCGCTACGGTGGAGCAATTGCCGGCAGCAACTGCAAGGCTAATCCCACCGGTAGCTTACAACCACTCAACTCAACTCCCCAGTCATCAGTTATTTGAACAGATTCAAGAGCTTTCGTAAAAACATCTTCAAGGTAAAAGGAACACCACTCTCCGAACAGCTTTAAAAAAGCATTAGCAATTTCATCAGGACCTGGGGATTTTTTTCTCGTCCAGTTGAAGAAGTAGACTAAGAACGCCGGTTTGACTTACTTTAAGCTCAGGTTAAGGTTCTATATCAAGAGTTATCCTTTGGGCGTAGTACCGTCATCTAATGTAAAAACTAATTCAAAGTATTCATTTACCAGGCATGCATTTAAGTCCTATCAGTCATAGTTCTGCCTATGCTTTTCAAAAATTCAATGGCAGATTTTGTCTTTGAAACAAGCCTCCAAAGTTTTCCAAGAGCCGTTTTGATGAAACTAGTTAGTGTTCGACTCATATAAAGGTGCTTTGCCTAGATAAGTTCCATTTTCAACACTTAGAGACTACTTTAATACACACGCGCGCTGTTTTAGAGGTGGATCTTTTAGCCCTGAGACGTTTCAAAAAGAGCTATTTATGAATAATTGTTTGAGTAATCCACGGTTTTGTTATGTTCAATTTTTTAGTGCACATGGAAACAAATCGCTTTATCGAGTCAAACGCTACTGTTTTCGAGTCGGTTTTCGCTACTGTTTTCGCTATCGAGTCGAATAGTACTGTTTTAAATCTGTCCCACGCATCGTTTACAGATATAAATTCTAGAAAGATATAACCAGTGAAACCTTCATACCCTAGTTCCAAGATATCTAATATTGCGACATCATCAGCTTTAGAAAAGTTAGGAACGGACAAGGCTTTATGGTTTTCAACAGAGTGGTATTCAGCGGATATGTGCGTAGTTACCATCTTGTGATCAGAGATCCCTTCTGCGACTTCATACCAATAATTGAGCTGTGAAGCAGACTTATTTAAAAATACCAGTTCAAGTAGGGAGTTCGCTTGGGTGTGCTTACAATTTGCGTTAAATCTAGGGAGAAAGCAATATCTAGAAGAGCCCGAGAATATCCCTGTTCATTCTGACCTTCTTTAAAATTTGTCCAGTCAATAAGTTGTAGATTAAAATCCACCGCCATTTTCATCTTGCAATTACTGTGACCAACCTTGTCAGTTAAAAATTCATTAAGTAAAATAATGTATTCCTCAGTGGTTACTTCCGGACTATATACTGCGATAACAACAATTAACAAACCCCGAATTTGCATGGAACACACGACACACTCCAAACCAGGTAGGGAAGCAATTTCTGTGCAAACAATTGAAGTTTTATAAATAATGGCAACTCCTCCTCAAGATCCGCGGTATTTTCGGCATGCTGCATAATTGGGAGGAAGAAATTCAGCACTCTCAATGGGATCATTTAACCAAGTAATAATATTAATTGGTTTTGGGGGAAAGGAAATGGCGCAGTATCTGTCTCATATATCGTTGGACACCTGAACCGCGCCGTCAGGGAAGGGATAAAGGAGGGAGTGAAAGAAGAAAGCAAGAAAGAGGTGCCGTAGTGGAGGGCTCCGGAATAATTTCGACCACCTGGTGATCTTTAACGTGCACTGGCATCGCACAGCACACGGGCGCCTTAGCGTTTTTCCTCCATAAAAACGCAGCCGCCGCGGTCGGGTTCGAACCCGGGAACTCCGGATCAGTAGTCGAGCGCCCTAACCACTGAGCCACCGCGGCGGGTTCATTTAACCCAGCTTCAGTGGGAATCACGATATCCGGTCGGTGTTCTAAGAGGACCGCTTCGAAATGTGACGTATTCTTGGAGATACTCCTTGCATTAAGGTTCAAAATTATGAGCTCATCAGGAGGAGTTCTCGTTGCGATGTGAGCTGCTATCACTCCCGCGGTTACGAGCATCCCTGTAAGCCTTTCGAGTTTTAGCGTCGTCATCCCAGTAATAAGCCTTGCCATCCATGTAGAGCTTGTCGTAAGCAAGCCGCATTTTCTTTCCACTTGACTTTTCGCTGTTCGCGCTTTCCCAAAGACATTTTCTGCGGTGCGAAACTTGCTTTGAAAAATCCTCGATCAAAACCCCAGTGTCCTACAGCTTGGAACAGTTGCGCATAAAATCTCGATTCTCGTTGAAATCAAAAAGGCGGATGATAACAAGTCGCGAATCGCTCTGTTTTCCTCCGAGTCAGTGTATTCGCTCTAAACATTTAGGGGCAACGGCAATCAAGAAAACACTTTTTCATTCACTCGTTTCATCGGATCTTACCGCGTTTAGTTGTCTTCTTCTGGTAAGCCGTAAAGGATAAGGTTATTCCGGCGTTGGCGGTTTTCCATGTCGTCAACTTTCCTTTATAAGTCAGCGACTACTTCCTTTAAGCCAGTCACCGTCTCCGGTGTGTCAACGATCTTAGAAAAGGAAGATTCAAGTTTACCTAAGCGGTTTGTTATCGCTATACAGTTTTCTTTCACTTCGTTGTGAGCTGCTCTCTGGTCACGTTTAATGTCGCCTAGAGTCTTCGTGTGTTCCTTCAGCGTTTGCAAAATCTGTTTTTCATCTGTGGTCGAGCCTGGGCCCAGATTGATTTCAGCATTACCACTTTGGATAAGTTTAAGAGGTGCAGACCAACAATCACACGCAAGCGATGCTAGAGTGCTGGGGCACGACACACCAACTAGAGACAAGTAATTATTTCTAAATGGCGAAGTGTCCCATCTTACCTGCAGACTTAAAAATACGAGCACGTTAGAAACCATTCTTGTGTGCGTGCCGTGCCCACAACTTAGTGCCAGACCGAATACGAACAGCCCTGTAGAATTCCGCGTCAAACTGTTGAAGGTGCCACTTCACACCAGTGATTTCCTCCGGATACAAACCAGGAGCGTCACAGTCAAGATGATAGAGGTTATTGTTGGTCAAAAAGTGTTTTCAGCAACTGCTTCTCTTCCAGCTTTTTTAAGTGGAACCGCTTAGCTTACTGCCGATAAAGGTGAACTTTGGTATATGCGTTTCCTTACAGCTTTATATGTGTCATTTGAAAGGGCGGAATCTTTATTGAACGTCGCAACAGAGCTCACTATGAGGCACTGTTTTCTCATTAGGTGCCCTCCGTAATTAAAAAAAACTATAGAAGAAACGACGGCGTGGTCTGGGCAGGTGAATGACACTGCGAGGCGAACAATATGTAAGTGGTACAGAAAAATAATAGAAGATTTAAAGTAAAAAGTTACCTAATTAACTTTCTCCTGTTTACTTTTGTGGAGCATGGTTGCATTGCGAGTCCAAATGCCGTGAGTGTTTAAGGCAAGCATAGTTTTCAAATTTCGTTCATCGGCAATGTACTTCCGATTATCGAGCATCAAAAGTACTCATTGAACGCTCGTTGATTTGTCCCTGACCTTCCACGTTGACGGACTTCACTTTCAAAAGAAAACCTTGCCCCTTAAAATCAAAAATTAAAAAGGTCATTACTTACTTCCATTAAATTATATTCTAAATACAGAGCTCTGTCACCTGCGTATTCCCCGCCTTGCAGTACAATCCCCCTGGTGCGACCACACTGGCGTATCTGTCAAAGTTTCAAAATAAAAATCAGTAAACTTCAAAAAAAAAACCTGTATACAAATATCTGTGTCACGCCATAGCTTTCGTTTTTCCTTTATCATGCGTGGGGTTTACTGTGACGGTCATTCGTTACGTGGAACTTCGCTCACATAACGCGGGATCAAGCCAAGAGAAAACTGAAGGCACAGCAAAAGCAAAGACTATACACGTGCGAAGACGCAGGCAAGGACGATCGCATGCCGCATGGCCGACCGAAGGCTTAAATGGCGCGCCACAACACGAGGCACGATCGACACAACAGGGGGAAGGTGCGGAGCACATCATGACGTCGCAGGTCGCACGTCGGTGGCCTATCGCGCGACGCCTCCGGCAATGGCAGAGAACCAGAAAGATCAGGTCCTCCCGAATCTGGAGCGTCAGCGCCGCACTGGCAGGCGACAGGAGTCCATTCGGGCCTGGACTCCGGCGTGTGCGTATATATATATATATATATATATATATATATATATATATATATATATATATATATATATATGGTCACACTGTTAACACTCCAATGAGGGTCGTTACAGGGAGGGAGCAGAAACAAATGTATATATTTTTTAAGCACTTCAATGAGCAATCATGAATCAGTATTCCAAATTTGTACACCCTTTCTCAAAAACATATCGACACCTAGCTCAATTTGTTCACGTTCGCCTTCTCCAGAACATCACTTGGCAGTTTGTTCAAGATTTCAATTACATCAGAGAAAAAGGAATACCGGTACACATCCCCATGTGTGTTAATAGGTTGGAGTACCCTGCTGTGGTTTTTACGCGAAGCACGTTTTAGAGGCGCTTTCACATAATGTTCTTTATTTATTTTTTATGCCCCTTGCATCATCTGGAAAAAAGTTTGACTCGATGTTTTATTCTTCTAATTTCCAGCGTTTCCAATTAAAACTGCTGTATACTCTCTTTATATTTTGTAACCATAATCTAATATGTAGACTAATATATTTTATAATATAATAATATGATAATATGCTGATAAGAATAATATATTAATAAATTATAATATGTATAATCTAACATATTTTTAAGCATTTTTGGTGGGGGCTCCACACAGCACTCGCACATTCCAGAACTGGTCGTATATATGTTTTGTAGGCGACTAATTTAATTTCTTTAGTCGCATTTGGAAGCTTTCTCTTAAGAAAGCAGAGCTTTTGGTAAGAATATCTGAATAGATATCCTCAGTTTGAATACGCCAATCTAGATTATGCGTCACTGCCAACCCAATCTGTCGGAAACTCTGTACCTCAACCAAGGCATTTTCTCCTATATTATATTCAAATCTTCTAAGGTTCTGTTTTTAATTGCGTGCGTGTATGTAGATTTTTTGTAGTTAATTACCACGCCCAAAGTTTGGCACCATGGGTTTAATGAATGCCGGCATCTATTTAGTTTCATCTCATCTTCCGCACAGGCTACGCGCGTGTAAATTAAACAATCATCGGCGAATAGTTTAATTCTTACAGGAAGACCAACATTAGACGGAATATCAATTATATACAACAAAAATAATAGTGGGCCTGAAACAGACCCATGCGGCTCTCCAGACGCAGCTTCACACTTCCCCGGTTCAGGTTTCCCGATTCTGACCCTTTGATAACAGTTTTTTTAAATATGCCTGAATCCACAATACAATATTTTTTTTACTAATTCTTATGCTTCTCAATTTCGAAAGTAGTTTATGAAGTGTAACTTTATCAAATGCCTTTGCAAAGTCTATACATGCAACATCTATCTGTTGGCATTGATCTGTAGTTCTACAAAAGTCATGTACTGTGTCGATTAACTGTGTCACCGTCTTAAGGCCAGATCGGAAACCATGTTGAACTGGGCATAACAAATCGTTTTTTTTCTAAAAAATACAAAATATGGTTTGCTATTGCATGCTCTAGGACTTCAAAGAGCACAGAAGTGAGCGAGACTGCTCTATAAGAGTTTGCACATTGCCTATTGGCATCTTTAAATATCGCAACGACGGTGGCATCGCGCCAGTCCTGAGGTACTGAATGATCCTGCAAAGATTTTTCGAATAAAAGCTGCAAATAATACAACAGTCATTCAGCGTACCGTTGAAGAAATTCCGTCGGGATTCCATGCGTGCCACACGAGTTTTCGCTTCTAACGTAAGCGAAAACTGGAACACGCCCTCCCTTATGCGTTGGTCTTCCGTGGAGTATTGTATTGTTACGTGGCAGTATTGTGCGCACTAAAGGATCACCGTCACTATCATAACTATCCTTGGTGAAAACTGATTGGAAAAAATGATTAAATACGTTTGCAATTTGCAATACCTTTTTTTACTATCACAACTACATCACCACCCACTATCTGTTCTATTGCAGTTCCTATCTGTGAAATATCGCCAAAACCTTTGTGGCGAGCATTTCAGGAAATTTGTAAGCGTTTTATAGAAGAACGTTTTCATACATTGCCTGGACGCAGGGACCGTAGCATCGTTCTCTACTAGACTTCATCAAATCAGCTTACCGTTCTCCATTCATTTATTCACTGATTCATATTTCATCACACCTCCGCCCATTATTGATGCCCTGTGGCAATAAATTTCGCTTAAAAAAAGAACGTTTTCTTCGACTTCACCTATGCAGATTTTAGAATTTTTTTGGTTATTGAATGTTCTGTGGCCCTCTTTTTTTCTTCATTAATCTTTTTATCTTACGCTTAAGGTGTATGATGTTCCTAGTTATCCATGGATTTTTTTTACTTTGATTTCTTCACACGTGTGGGGGCAATATGATCTATGCAGTATTTATTATGCCTTTAAGTCGGTCCCATAGCTCTTCTACACTTTCAAGGTTCGATGCTATTTCAAATTCATTAAAGTTTTCTTCAAAAATATCTAGGATAGACGTGTCATTCGCACGGCCATAATCCTCAATATGCATCACGACATATGATTGCTTGCAGATTCTTGTGTGCAGCTCTACATTCAAGCAAACCATATTGTAACAGTTATTACGCTGAAAAGAAACTGCAGCGGCTGAACGAGGGCACCAGAGAAACGGACCTACACTTCAGCGTTGTCTACTTCTAGAGGCTGCGAACTCTTTCTTCTTCTACTTCCAATCCTCGTGTCACTGCCCCCTCTTCAGGAGCATCGCCCCGATGCGGTGTTACCGTCAGACCGAATAGCGGGGAGAAAAAGTGTTCAAGAGGTACACCACGAGTCTGACATCACGGAATATGACTACATGCAGCTGGAAAGTCACTCGGGGGGTCGCTCGTAGTACGGCTTCATTCGCACCGCATGCACAACGTCGCTCCGCTTGCCGTTGTGCGATGAACGAGCTGGCGAGGCTGGTGCAACTTCGTACGTTACGTCGCTGAGGCGGCGGACAACAAGGTAGGGGCCGAAGTAGCGGCGCAGTAACTTTTCGGACAGCCCGCGACGACGAACGGGCGTCCAAACCCACACATAGTCGCCTGGGTGGTAGATAACGTAGCGGCGTCCAAGGTTGTAGCGGTCAGCATCGATCTGCCGCTGACGGTGAATGCGGTGTCTGGCCAGTTGCCGTGCTTCTTCCGCGCGCTGAACATAGGTGGCGACGTCGACAACAAGTTCACTCTCACTGTCAGGGGGGTCCACGGGTAGCATAGCATCGAGGGGGGTGGTAACCTGTCGACCGAAGACTAATTCGAACGGAGTGAACTGCGTCGTCTCTTGCTGCGCGGTATTATACGCGAATGTTGCGTATGGGAGAATTTCGTCCCATGTCTTGTGCTCGATATCAATATACATGGAAAGCATGTCGGTCAAGGTCCTGTTGAGGCGTTCTACCAAGCCATTCGTCTTCGGGTGGTAGGCTGTTGTACGTCTATGGCTGGTGTGCGTGAGCTTGAGTATAGCCTGAGTGAAGCGGGCCGTAAATGCAGCTCCACGGTCAGTAATGATAGCTGCAGGAGCGCCATGACGCAGGACGATGTTGTGGACGAAGAAGTCAGCGACTTCAGCAGCAGTACCGTTTGCAAGTGACGTGGTCTCAGCGTATCGGGTAAAATAATCTGTCGCGACCGCAATCCACCGGTTTCCTCTGGTCGACTTCAGAAAAAGGCCGAGGTGGTCTATGCCAATTTTCTGAAAAGGAGTCTTTAGTGGTGCTAAGGGCTGCAGAAAGCCGGCTGGCTTCAGAGGAGGAGATTTGCGCCGTTGGCAATCCCGGCATGTTGTTACGTATCTACGCACGGATGGGAGTAAATAGGGCCAGTAATATTTAAGCCGAATCTTTGCCAGTGTGCGACTAACCCCCAAGTGGCCGGCGGATGGTTCATCATGACAAGCGCTTAAGATTTCGGAGCGTAACTGGGATGGCACAACAAGCAGAAACGTCTCTTTGTTGCTGTCAAAGTTGCGCTTGTAGAGGACTCCACGCCGCAGAATGAAGGTCTGTAGTCCACGGCGAAACACACGAGGTACATGAGAATTCAAACCCTCCAGATACCTAACGAGTGGCGCCAACTCAGAATCTGCTCGTTGAAGTGCGCCATACGGGAGATGCTAATGGCACAAAGAACAGGGCAATCTTCGGGGATGTCTTGCGTAGCCGGTTCCACGGGCGCTCGTGATAAACAGTCCGCGTCCTGGTGCTGCCGACCCGATTTATAGACGACCGTAACGTCGTACTCCTGTAAACGGAGGCTCCATCTGGCCAACCGGCCAGAAGGGTCTTGAATGCTGGCCAGCCAGCACAGCAAGTGATGATCGCTGACAACACGAAACGGTCGGCCGTAGATGTAAGGTCGAAACTTACTCAGAGCCCAGATGACGGCAAGGCACTCTTTTTCGGTCGTCGAATAGTTCCGTTCCGATCGAGAAAGTGTGCGGCTCGCGTAGGCGATTACTCGCTCTGCGCCGTCCTGCCACTGTACGAGGATCGATCCGAGGCCGACATTGCTGGCGTCAGTGTGGACATCAGTCTCTGCATTCTAGTCAAAATGAGCTAGTATTGGTGGACTTTGAAGGCGGCAGCGGAGTTCCTCGAAGGCTGCGTCTTGGGCACTTCCCCATACGAAGGGTGTGCAATCTCGAGTCAAGGCAGTCAATGGCTCAGCTAGGCGAGAAAAATCTTTAACAAAGCGGCCGTAATACGAGCAGAGGCCCAAAAAACGTCGGAGGGCCTTCTTGTCGCTTGGGCGTGGGAAACTGGAGACGGCGGAAGTCTTGTCGGGGTCTGGAAGAACACCTTGTGCGCTGACAACATGTCCTAGGAAACGGAGCTCCTCGAAGGCGAAATGGCATTTCTGTGGCTTGATCGTTAGTTGTGCAGACTGAAGAGCTTGAAGGACAATGCGCAATCGCTGCAAGTGTTGTTCGAAGCTAGACGAAAAGATGACCACGTCGTCCAGGTACACAAGGCACGTCTGCCACTTGAAACCAGCTAAAACAGTGTCCATCATGCGTTCAAATGTGGCCGGAGCGGAGCGAAGTCCAAACGGGAGCACCTTAAATTCGTACAGACCGTCGGGTGTCACGAAAGCCGTTTTCTCGCGGTCTCGCTCGTCCACCTCGATCTGCCAATATCCGCTTTTCAGATCTAAGGAAGAGAAGAACCTGGCGTCCCGGAGTCGGTCAAGGGCATCATCAATCCTCGGGAGTGGGTATACGTTCTTTTTGGTAACATTATTCAGATTCCTGTAATCAACCCAGAATCGCAACGTGCTGTCCTTCTTTTTCACCAGGACCACCGGCGACGCCCACGGACTTGTTGACGGCTGTATAACGTCGTCTGCAAGCATTTCATCGACTTGCGTCCTAATAGCTTCGCGCTCTTTAGGCGAAACGCGGTATGAACGCTGACAAACTGGTGGCGTGGCCGAATCGGTGACAATGCGATGCTTGGCTACCGGCGTACGTTTGACCTGGGAGCTCGCCGCGAAGCAATCTTTAAAATCAAGTAGCAGCGACGACAGAAGGTTCTTCTGATGAGGTGACAACTCCGGGTTGATTTTAACCTTCTGACGGGCGTTACTTGGTGCGGCATCGTCGTGAAGATTCACCTGTACGGGGCACAGATTCGGCAACCTATACACGTCGTCGAGGAATGCGACGGCCGTTCCCTTGGCGAGGTGCTGAATTTCGTTCGTGAAATTCGTCAGAAAAACTGTCGCACAGCCGTCATTCAGTTCAACAAGACCGCGCGGAATAGCCACACCCTTCTCGAGCAACAGCGAAGGGTGACTGTCCGCAATACCTTCGTAGTCGTGAAACGAGTCGTTCCTCACTAGCACCAGCACACTGGACCGTGGTGGCAGCATTACGTCGTCTTCGACTATACGCAGAGCGTTGACTCCTGGGCCTTCTGTGTTACTGTGCGCCACGGCTTGCTTCGTCGAAAATGTGACTCGCGCCTCGTGTAGATCGATCACAGCACCGTTTGCCTGTAGAAAGTCGAGGCCCAGGATCAAATCTCTCGAGCACTCGCTCAACACGACGAATTCACCCACGTAGACGAAACCGCGGATGCCGACTCGGGCTGTGCACCTTCCGGCCGGGCTAATGAGGTGACCTCCAGCCGTGCGAATGCTAGGGCCCAACCATGGTGTCAAAACATTGCTGAATTCCTGGGCGATGGTGTGGCTCATCACGGAATAGTCAGCCCCAGTATCAAGTAAAGCGATGGTGTCAGTTTCCGTCAATCGTCACACGCAAATCAGAAGTAGCGCGTCGGATGCTGTCGCTACCCTGCCCGGGTGAGGAATCAGCGTATCGGTATATCGGCGGCGGAGGATCTTCAGTTTTCCCGACAGCAGCGGCCTTGCCTCCGGAGACCGCTGGAATTAGTTTTCCCGGCGTGGACTGGGAGAACGCCGCTCAGGGTAGCCGGCGTCTCGGCGAGGGCTTGGGGAACGGTAACGCAGCGGAGATGACGACCTGGGATCGTAGCGGCCGTATGTCCCAGGCCTCTGACGGGCCGACAGATGAGCTTCAATTTCGAATGGTCGTTCGCCATTCCGGGGGCAAGGGTCGTCGGGCGCGAAACCACGCAGACCCACTCGGCGGTACGGGCAGGCCCTGTAAAGATGTCCCGCCTCACCACAGTGGTAGCAAAGGGGCCGCCGGTCCGGTGCACGCCACACTTCACACTTCCGTGGCCGCTGATAAGCTGGTCGAGCAGGCACACGGGAAAGACCAGACTGCTGCGCTGCGTGAGTCGCGGTATTCACGTCGTAGCCTGGCGTTGGGGCCCGGCAGAGGACAGATGCATAGGTTGGTCTGACCTCAGTCTGTCTTGGGATCTCAGGCAGTTTTTGCCGCTGTGCTGCTAGGCGCACCTCGTCCCGGACGACTTCAGACAGCGATGTAACAGACGGCGCGCTGGGAGGCAGCTGGAGGGCTTGTAATTCCTCCCTGACGATCGACCTGATTAGGTCCCGTAAAACGGCCGCATCACTCCCTAGCGGCATCGAAGAAACAGCGGGCCCAAGCGTGCTTACATCCCGATTGTATTGCCGGGCTCGTTGCAGGAGCGTCGTCTCCATGGTAGTCGCTTCCGTGAGGAATTCGGCAACAGTACGCGGTGGACTGCGCACAAGACCGGTGAAAAGTTCCTGCTTGACCCCGCGCATGAGGTGGCGAAGCTTCGTCTCCTCCGCCATGGATGGGTCAGCACGCTTGAAGAGGCGCGTCATGTCCTCTACATACATGCGGACGCTTTCGTTAGTCCGCTGGTTACGGGAGCGAAGCGCAGCTTCAGCTTTCTCCCGGCGGTCTGCGTTGGGGAATGTAGCTATGAGATTTTGGCGAAATGTCTCCCAGGTGGACAGGTTGCTCTCGTGGTTCTCGTACCATGTCCTAGCGGAATCCTCGAGCGCAAAATACACATTATGGAGCTTACGGTCGTCGCTCCAACCGTTGTAGCGGGCGACCCGCTCGAAGGTGTCCAGCCAGTCTTCCGCATCTTCGTACACGTCGCCGTGAAAAGATGGCGGTGTTCGCGGCGTGTGGTAGAGGATGGGCGCCGGGAACCTACTGTCTGTGGCCGTTTCCCGTGGGACCGTCGGTCAAGGCTGCGTCTTCCTAGTCGGGTTGTCAAGAGGCCCGAACTCAGGTGTCTCACCGCGGAGGCGGCGGCTTGGGCGCTGATGGACCGGTGTGAGTGCCGTCTTTATCTCGTATGCGTACGCAGGTCGGGAAGCGTACCCAGCACCTCCACCAGATGTGTAACAGTTGTTACACTGAAAAGGAACTGCAGCGGCTGAACGAGGGCACCAGAGAAACGGACCTACACTTCAGCGTCGTCTACTTCTAGAGGCTGCGAACCCTTTCTTCTTCTACTTCCAATTCTCGTGTCACTATAATGATTTGATAAACCATTCTCAACTGATACAGTGTATTCTGGTATTCTACCGGATATGAAAACCAAGTCCAACAATGGCTGGGACTTTGGTGTAACTCTTGTGAAGTCTAACTACTTGCTTACGGTTATGTGATAACATTATCTGCATCATTTTATTGGCGCTTCTTAATTCTAAATTGCCCGTTGATAGAATTTCCAAGTTCATATGCGGCAAATTAAAGTCACCAGCCATTATTAGTCATGTGTTTTCATTTACATGGCATATAAAAAATACATTCTAGCCCTCAGAAAATTGACTTGATCTTACACTAGACCGTTACAGGGGGACGGCAATCAAAAGCGACTGCGTTTATAGTGTTTTTTTCACAACAATAGCCAAGGCACTACCTCTGGAATTCCTGTCGGATCTAAACACCTTGTAGTCAGGAGAAAAAATACTACTGTAAGTAATTGCACCATGTAGCTATGTCTCAGTCAACATCAATACACCAGGGTTCTGAGAAATTAGTGGAATCTCTAAATCATCTACTTTATTTACTATACTGCGGGCGTTTACAAGCAGAATTCTGAACTATGACCGAGAAGAATCGCTTTCCCTTTTTTTATTCGAGAAGTCTGCCATGAGGCATAAGTTGAAAAAAAAGGAAGGGGGAAGGAATGCGCGGGATTGAAAGTTAAAAGAAAGGGTGAAGACCCGTTGTGCTGAGGTAGTCGCAGAGGTTGCTAATGAAACGTTTATTAATAGTCCACTTCACGTAATCACTTTCGCGGTTCCACCGCAGGCCCACCTCCCTGAGGAGCCGTTTTCTTATAGCAGCCGTCGCTGGGCACGTCCACAACAAGTGCCCCACATCACAAATGTCCGGTGCAGCGCTAGAGTGAGGGCACCTTTCAGGTGATAGCAGATCTTTGGCAGTCCACCGATGACGGACAGATGGTGTCACAGCCGCCCCTGCCCGAATCCGGCGCACGGATACCTCCTCCTGCCGCGAGTAAGACTACGGGGGAGAGGGTGCGAACACGGCGGAATTAGAGCGCGAGTTCGCTGGCGCAGAGCTTCGGAATCGGAAACATGGGACAGGAACGGATCTGGGGGAAGAGGGGAAGGTGGCGGATCGTCTGATGCATGAAGATGAGTCATAGCATCCGCTTGAATGTTATATTGATCCTGGACATGGCCGCGAATCCAGTGTATGCATGGATACTTTGCGCAGAGCACATGAATTGATTGTGAAACCTGGAATGTCCGTCGATCAGCCTTAAGCTGTCTAAGGGCGGCGCGGGAGTCGGTGAAAATATGAACTGTTTTGAATGTTGGACCGAGCGGAAGGGAAGCAATGGCATTATAAATGGCTTGAAGATCCAATGCCAGCGGAGTGCATGTATCCGAAGTACACGTCGCGCGAGAGTTAAGATGCGGATAAAGATGGGCTATACACAGCAGTAACTCCCCTCTCTGCAGAATGTGATGCATCCGTGTATAATTGCACCCTTCAGGCAGATACGCTGCTGATACCTACGGAGAACAGTGGGGCGATTGTCAGTGAGCTGGCAATATGACCACGACTTTAAACGATAAAGATAGAGAGACTGTTTTCGAGCTCTATTTGCCACCGTTGGTCGATGAGTTCACTGAGTGTATTAAGTTGGGCGAACTCCTGTAGCACAGGTATGGGTGTTAAACGAGGCAGATATGTTATGACGCGCATAGCCTCACGATTGATAGCTTCAAGGGAGTCCCACTGTCTGCGGGTGAGACGTTGAAATTTTGCCTGATATACTATCCGTGGTTGAATGATAGAGCAGAAAAGCTGGCGGGCCGTATGAGCACGTGCGCCACTAGAGCGCATAGCTATGCGACGAATCAGACCTAGAGTAGCGTGAGCTGATTTACGGGTGGCTGTTAGCCACGGGGCGCCAGTCCCAGATGTGTGGAGAACACCAAGAATACGAACAGTTTCTACCTGAGGAATCAAAAAATTATGTACCGTAAAATTTAAAGGGGGAGCTTTCCGTAAGCCGACTTTATTTCCAATGCGAATGAAACATGATTTAGTAGGAGAGAGTGTTAGACCCAGAGGTGGGAGGCGAGATGTCAATACATCCAGCGCGTGCTGAAGGACCGACTGATGAATAGACGCATCTGGATGACAGCACCACAAGGTTATATCATCGGCATACGCAAGCACGCGGATAGAAGGGATGGTCTCTAGGGCACTAACAAGAGGATTAAAGCCACAATAAATAATGTGGGGGCGAGAACGGAGCCCTGCGGCACTCCTCTATTGGAAGTGAAGTTACCAAAGGGCTTTCCGTGGGCACGCACGCTGAAGGTTCGATTTGCTAAAAAGGCTTGAATGGAGAGGAGGAACAGGTGAGGGAGACCAAGAGTTTGAAGGGAGGCAAGAATGGCAGAGTGAAGGATGTTATCATATGCCTTTGTTATGTCTGTAGCGATTACGGTTCGTACAAGGGGACCCTGCGGAGAATGGTCAAGCACGTCAGCAGCCAAAGTAGCAAGGCCGTCCTCCTTTCCAATTTGTGGGCGGCGGGAACCAATTTGGGAATCTGAGTAACAATCATGGGATTGCAGCCACAACGACAAGCGTGCGGCTAGAATGTTTTCATAAAGCTTGCAGATGATAGGCGTAAGAGAAATTGGACGAAGGGCCGAGAGAGATACTGGAGGCTGACCTGACTTGGGTATTGGAACCACAATAGAATGCTTCCAGGCTCCCGGCATGACGCCAGAAAGCCACACTTCGTCAAAAGTATCAAGTAGGGTTTGCAAAGCCCTCCCTTCCAAGTCACGGAATAAGGAGTTAGGTATGCCGTCGTGCCCCGGAGTAGTAGTAGTTTTTAAACGTTCAATGAAGACCAGCAGCCCTGTCATGGTGAGGTCAGAAGTAATCCCATCGGAGGGCTCTGTAACCGATAAGTCTGGTGGAGACGTAGTGGTGCAGTCATGGTTTGGAAAAATTGGAAAAAATTGACGGGCCGCTTGTTGTGCAAATGTGTCCTCATCCACATTTAGCGCGAGGCAAATGCTCTCTGTGTAATCTGCAACCTGAGAAGGGCGCTCCATGACGTGAAACACTCTCCAAAGATGTCGATTGCCCTGCGTAGAGGACAGACGGGCACACCATGCAGCCCAGCGTTGCCTGTCTAGCCTCTTTGCACAGCGTCGCGCCCGTGCGGTAGCGCGGTGAAGAGTAGGAAGTGCCGATGGGTCGTCGGGGTGACGAGTAGCGTAAAGATCCGCCTGGCGACGAAGAGCCCACAGATTCAAGAGCTGCATGTGCGGGTTTGGGTCGTCTTCATCTACAGTAGTGGTAATAGTGTGAGTAGCGAGAACAGCAGAGAGTGTAGACAGTGCTGAAGAGGGGTTGAATGTAGATAAACGAATGTCTGGCGTACAGAGTCCCATGATGTTATTCGTACAGTGCGGCGTATTTTCCGTAGGTGAATACGGGCCACCTCGTGGGCGGATAGAAGTATTCGGGTGGTTTAGAGTTGGAAGGAATGATCCGAAAAGCTTCCTTGAAGTTTGAAGATTGAAGTTTATTATAATTCTGACAATACAAGATTGTCATGGCGCCGGAGCAAAGGCGAGACTATACCCGCCTGACTAGGCCCCTGGCGCCACGAGCACAACAGACAACAGTGCACAAAAAAATGTATACATATATACACATAATACGCACATATAC
The DNA here is from genome assembly GCF_052857255.1 of Amblyomma americanum. NCBI lineage: Eukaryota > Metazoa > Arthropoda > Arachnida > Ixodida > Ixodidae > Amblyomma > Amblyomma americanum. Next base: position 498,416,349 of record NC_135497.1, read on the forward strand.
ATACTTATATATACAATAGACACAATTATACATACAATAAGTCAATGCAACTTAATAGGTATAAATAATGCAAATGAAGAAATAAAGATACAGAAAGGCCAAAAGTCAATTATTGGAAAAATATAGTTTTGATTTCTTTTTGAATATTGAAATGGTTGAGGAATCTTGCATGATATCAAATAAAGCATGCTCACTATTAAGTAAATTAGGAATCTGCCACTGTAAAAGCTGATTGCCGTAGTTTGTTCTAGTTTTAACCGTCATAAAGTTTCTAGCTCTTAAGGTGTAGTTAGTTGTGGTATTAGTATATATAGAAAAAAAGTTATCACGATTACTTATGAATTCTAAAAATGCTTTTTCGGATAACTTTTGTTTATATAGATTAGTGACACTCAAAATATTGTCCTGGTGAAAGTACTCAGAGGTATGTTCGTACATCGAGAGGTTATGAATATTACGAAGACACTTTTTCTGCATTCGGAATAGAGTTTCCAAGTTAGCCCTAGAAGTGACGCCCCAGATAAGTAGACAATAGTGTAATCTAGAATGAATAGTATAAAAGTATAACTGACGTCTAAGTTTTAAAGGTAACAGCGTGCGATGCTTATTCAGCATACCAATTAATTGTGCTATGCTACGTTTAATGTGACTTACGTGATGCGTCCACCGTAGATTTTCATGGAAGAATACACCCAAGAACTTGTACTGGGAAACCCTTTCAAGTCGTTGAGATTGAAATAATAAAGAAGATGCGAAATTAACTGGCTTATTAATAGGAGTAAAAACAATATACTTTGTTTTTTAACATTTAGGCTCAACTGATCAGCCGATATCCATGCTGAAAGGGAATCTAGCCAGTTGTTAATAAGAGGAATTAGAGTAGAGAGGTTATCAGAGGAGAAAAAAACGTTTGTATCATCGGCATATAACACAATATCGGGTGTTTCTGGTATTGCCACGATATCATTGATATAAAGCAGGAAAATCGTAGGACCTATAATAGAACCCTGCGGAACGCCGTACCTAATGTCTGCTAAATCTGATTTTATGCTGTTGATTTCCACAAATTGGGAGCGGTGTGATAGATAGCTACGCAATAAGTCTAAAGCAATGCCTCTAATTCCATAAAAGGGTAATTTGGAAAAAAGTATGTCATGTTTAATTGAATCAAATGCTTTATTAAAGTCTAAAAATAAGCCTATTGTGTATTGTTGGTTTTCTATTTTGGCAACAATTTTATCACGTATTTCAAGTAACGCAGATTCAGTGGATTTACCCCTTTGAAAACCATACTGATTCGGGGATATAAGGTTATGTTTTTGCATGTGTCCAGTTATTCTGGAATTTAAGGCTTTTTCAATAATTTTAGAAAAAACTGGAAGTATGGATATCGGCCGGTAATTAGTAATGCAATCAGTTGCGCCACCTTTATGCAAGACGACGATCCTAGCAATTTTCATGTTATCCGGAAATGTGCCTGTAGAAAACACAATATTTGTTATGTCACAAAGAACATTGCATAATAAATCCGCGACTGCTTTAATCGGTGCTACTTTAATACCGTCGTAACCACAAGAAGAGCTGTTTTTTAAATTGCTAATAATGTGTGCTATTTCTGTAGGTGTAACAGGACGAAGATACATAGTATTTTGCAAACTGGTGTTAATATAGTCCGTAAAGTTGTTGCTAACTTTCGAGTCAAAGGAGCCGAAGCACAAGAACTGCTGATTGAATACTTCAGCAAGGGATTTACCGCTTAGCACTTTATCGCCGTACGCAAGTTCCTGGGGAAAGCTATTTTTTGTGTGCCGCAATACGTCCTTTAGAGTGCGCCAAGTTTTTTTAGGATCATAAAGAATGTCCGTAAATTTGTTGGCGTAGTAGTCAACACGTGACTTTTTTATGTCGGCATTTAGCCTGTTCCTGACCTTTTTATATTGCTTAAGAATTTCTACGTCCTTATATTTCAGGAAGTTGCTGAAGAGGTTATCTCGTGCTTTCATTCTCTTGACTAAGTCGTAGGTAACCCAGGGATTCCTCGCTTTCTTAAACTTTCTAAAAGTTACCAAAGGAAAAGAACGTACGTAAATTTCAATAATGTTCTCGAGAAAACTGTTGTATAAAAGGTTTGAATCAGATTTATGTGTGCACACCTTGAGGAATCCGATGGGTAACCCCACGCAGTGTGTGCGCTGTTGAAGTCATCGCCAACTAGAATAGGGGTACGCGAGTTGGTAGAAAGTAGAAAACGAACCCATCCCAGATTGGGAGATGCGGAGCAAGGACGACTATAAAAAGAAACTAGGACAAGGGGTGTGCGTGCAGGTTTTACGAGAAGGGCGACAACCTATTGATGTGTGTTGCACCACCGTGAAAGGACGAGCGGTTCGTGCGGAACTGAACTGTGAATATAAATTGCAGATTTACCTTGGCTGAGGGAGGAGGCGGTGCAACGGCGTAGAGGGTGAATGGTATGCGCAGAAACCTGAAAGGCGTTGAAGTGCACTATGCTCTTGCAGTAGGAACGCCCATGCCTTCAGCTTTCCGTCGCGAAGGAAGATGTTCACTTCAGAGGCCTTATTAGCGAATCCTCGACAGTTCCACTGCATCACCATAGATGATGCGCTATCCATAACGATGCCGAAGAGCTTCCACGATAAGGAATGTCCCCTGCTTCATCAGCGCTAATATATTATCCACTGTCGGGGTAGTACGGCTAACTGGCGGTCGGCACCCGATTGTGGATCAGTGCTTACTCGAGGTGATTCCTCCGATGATTGCTACCAAGTTATCAGAATTCTTCGAGAGGATTGAATCGCTTTCCGTGTCAGAAGCCGTCTGAAGTTCGCAACTGAAGCACTGTCTGGCTAGCAGTTCCCCCCCCCCTCTTTTTTGAATCGAAAAACCTTATCTTTCTCAGTACGGTACAGACACCGTTCATTCCATTCAGGATCTAAGCCGTAGATATGATTGTTGAACGTAAGCTTGTCATGTACCCGTTTTACCTTGTTGCCGTTTGCTCGTTCCTTTCCACTGCTTTGCCGTAGTTTTTTTCGTACTTCTAGAGTTTCGATAGCGTAGTCTTGACTTACGCTTATCGAGCTGCTTTTGAGCTTGCCGAACTTCTGCATCACAGACTGTTTTTCTCGAGAATCATAATAATGCACGATTACCGGCCGATTACTGTCTTTTTTCTTGCCAGTACGATGAATTTGGTCGATCGTGCTCACTTGCACTCAGAAGGTTTCTTTAAATACATTCTGAATAACAGCTTGTTTCAGGCCGCTGTCTGACTCACCCTTGTCCTCATCGATACCAAAAACAAAGAGTTTATAGGATCGGCATCTATTTTCTTACTCTACCAACTTATCCGCCTGATGACGAAAAAGGTATTCTAGGGTTTGTACTCGCTTGTTCATTTCTGCAATCACGTGAAGTGTAGCGGTCATTCTTTAGCATTTGTAATTCGTTTTCGGTCATTTTAGCTTTTAATGCATCTATTTTAGCATCTGATGAAGCCTGATTATCAACGATTAATTGCAACATTTCTGAGGGTTTGCGCCCAAGATTTTCTTCAACATCTCCTGAAACAAACAGTGTCAACAACATAGACCAAGAGTTAACCAAAATTCAGGTAACTGCGAAGGCACGGCAGGGCTAACAAAAAGCGGTTGTCGTTACTAAAAGCTGTCCATTAGTCAAATAACGAACCTGCAAACGCAGTAACGTGCGCTTAGGCATGTTGTCGCCAGGCCAGGTGCCGCACCCTCTGAGGCCTCCCTGACTGACTGACTGACTGACTGACTGACTGACTGACTGACTGACTGACTGACTGACTGACTGACTGACTGACTGACTGACTGACTGACTGACTGACTGACTGACTGACTGACTGACTGACTGACTGACTGATGCTGCTGAGAGGGAGTAGGAAAAGGAAAGAGCACGGGCCTGCCTACTGGCTCAAGTTGAGCCAAGCTCGCTGCCGCGTGCTGAAAGTAGGAGGCTTAAAGGATAGGAGGGAAAGATAGATAGATAGGAAAGGCGCCAAGAGCTAATAGGCCCATAGCCCCCGGGCCGATTCCGGACGCAGTGCAATACCGGGCTGACCCATGCCAGAGGGCGTCTAGCAGTCCGCCAATTCCAAAAATAAATTTAATATCTTGGGTCCAAGGACCAGCAGCAGATATTAAATTAGGTATCAGGTATGAGGTCCCCCCTCCATCCCCTGAAGCCTCCCTCGCTGCTTGGCTCCTTTTGTAGCCGGTCTACTGGTGACGACACCGTCATCGACGAAAGATGATCCACGAGCCAGATGCCACCAATCCCAAAATCTTGATAAGGCGTGAAAACCGCGGTGCCTCGTCCGGACTGCAGATCAATGCAGCGTTGACGAAAATCCATGGGACAACCTGCAACAGTAACGTATATATATATATATATATATATATATATATATATATATATATATATATATATATATATATATATACACGTTACTGCTGTTGCAGGTTGTATATATATATATATATATATATATATATATATATATATATATATATATATATATATATATATATATATCAGCAAACAAAGTAAGGGAAATGAGGGGCTCGTTTGACAAATACGTGAAGGAAGCCTACAGTCACCGAAACCAAGGTCCATAGAAGAATGTATCTTTTTTTCTTTTTTAATTTATAGTGCCGATTAGTGGAAGAATAATACTTCGATTAAGCTTTTATTTAGAGAAAACTACTTACAAAGCAGCAGGAAAACAGCCATGCCGCCGGTGGGATCCGAACACACGACCTCCGAATATCGCGTCCGGTGCTCTACCAACTGACCTGCGGCGACGGCTGTCCAATTTGCTGCTCTCGTGGGTATATATGTTTACTGAGTATAAGCGATCCTTGAGAGTGTTCACCAGCGCCACCCTCGTCCATAGCGGCGAACGTAGTACGTTTTGTATTACCGCGAGTGAGACGCGGAACGTCATCTAACGGTGAGGGTGGACACTGTGCGAGAGCCATCTTGAGCTACCTATGGCATGAAGACTGCCAGAACCGAGACCCTCGCTTAGCTATTAGCAAACAAGGTAAGGGAAATGAGGGGCTCGTTTGACAATTACGTGAAGGAAGCCTACAGTCACCGAAACCAAGGTCCATAGGAGAATGTTTCTTTTTTCCTTTTTTAATTTTAGTGCTGCTTATTGGGAGAATAATACTTCGATTATTCTTTGATTTAGAGAAAACTACTTACAAAGCAGCAGAAAAACAGCCATGCCGCCGGTGGGATCCGAACACACGACCTCCGAATATCGCGTCCGGTGCTCTATCAACTGAGCTGAGACGATGGCTGTCCAATTTGCTGCTCTCGTGGGCATTTATGTTTACTGAGTATAAGCGATCCTTGAGAGTGTTCACCAGCGCCACCCTCATCCATAGCGGCGAACGTAGTACGTTCTGTATTACCGCGAGTGAGACGCGGAACGTCATCTAATGGCGAGAGTGGACACTGTGCGAGAGCCATCTTGTGCTACCTCTGGCATGAAGACTGCCAGAACAGAGACCCTCGCTAAGCTATTAGCAAACAACGTAAGAGAAATGAGGGGCTCGTTTGACAATTACGTGAAGGAAGCCTACAGTCACCGAAACCAAGGTGCATAGAGAAATGTTTCTTTTTTTCCTTTTTTTTTAATTTCAGCGCCGCTTATTGCGAGAATAATACTTTGAATAATCTTTGATTTAGAGAAATAAACTTACAAAGCAGTAGAAAAAACAACCATAATAGGAGGTCGCGATATTCGGAGGTCGTGAATTTGGATCCCACCAGTGGCATGGTTGTTTTTTCTGCTGATTTGTAAGTAGTTTTATCTAAATCAAAGATTAATTAAAGTTTTATTGTCCCACTAATCGGCACTATAAATTAAAGAAAGAAAAAAGAGTAACATAGTAACATTCTTCTATGCACCTTTGTTTCGGTGACTGTAGTCTTCCTTCATGTATATATATATATATATATATATATATATATATATATATATATATATATATATATATATATATATATATATATATATATACATGAAGGAAGCCAAAAGTCAACGAAACCAAGGTGCATACGGGAATGTTTTTATTTTTTTTTTTAATTTGTACTGCCAATCAATCGGTTTTTAAAGAAAACTACTTAGAAAGCAGCAGAAAAACCAACCATTCCGCCGGTGGGATCCGAACGCGCGACCTACGAATATCGCGTCCGGTGCTCTTACCAACTGAGCTACGGCGACGGCTGTCCAATCTGCTGGTATTAATGTTTACTGGGTGTAAGCGAACCTTGAGAGTGTTCACCAGCGCCACCCTCGACCATAGCTGTGGACGCAGCACGTCCTGTAATACCGCGAGTGTGACGTAGAACGTCATCTAACGGCGAGGGCGGAAACTGTGCGAGAGCCCTCTTATACTACCTATGGCAACAAGACTGCCAGAACCGAGACCCCCGTTAAGCTATTAGCAGACAAGGTAAAGGAAATGAGGTGCTCGTTTGACAAACATATTAAGGAAGCCAACAGTCACCGAAACCAAGGTGCATACGGGAATGTTTTTATTTTTTTTAATTTGTAGTGCCAATCAATCGGTTTTTAAAGAAAATTACTTATAAAGCAGCAGAAAAAACAACCATGCCCCCGGTGGGATCCGAACCCACGACCTCCGAATATCGCGTCCGGTGCTCTTACCAACTGAGCTACGGCGACGGCTGTACAATCTGCTGGTTTCGTGGGTATTTATATTTACTGGGTGTAAGCGAACCTTGAGAGTGTTCGCCAGCGCCACCCTCGACCATAGCGGTGGACGTAGCACGTCCTGTAATACCGCGAGTGTGACGTAGAACTTCATCTAACGGCGAGGGCGGAAACTGTGCGAGAGCCCTCTTATACTACCTATGGCAACAAGACGGCCAGAACCGAGACCTGCTGCTTTATAAGTATTTTTCTTTAAAAACCAATTGATTGGCACTACAAATGAAAAAAAATTAAAAACATTCCGTATGCACCTTGGTTTCGGTGACTGTTGGCTTCCTTAATATGTTTGTCAAACGAGCACCTCATTTCCTTTACCTTGTCTGCTAATATATATATATATATATATATATATATATATATATATATATATATATATATATATATATATATATGTGTGTGTGTGTGTGTGTGTGTGTGTGTGTGTGTGTGTGTGTGTGTGTGTGTGTGTGTGTGTGTGTGTGTGTGTGTGTGTGTGTGTGTGTGTGTGTGTGTGTGTGTGTGTGTGTGTGTGTGTGTGTGTGTGTGTGTGTGTGTGTGTGTGTGTGTGTGTGTGTGTGTGTGTGTGTGTGTGTGTGTGTGTGTGTGTGTGTGTGTGTGTGTGTGTGTGTGTGTGTGTGTGTGTGTGTGTGTGTGTGTGTGTGTGTGTGTGTGTGTGTGTGTGTGTGTGTGTGTGTGTGTGTGTGTGTGTGTGTGTCCGCGCGTTAAAGGCAAGCTGAAAATGGTAAATCGCATGAAGCGCTGCGGTTGGGAAGAAGGGGCCTCAAAAAAATGCCTGTGAACATTTTTTTTAGATTCTGTCCGCAAGAAGAGCTGCAACCGCTCCTTGAATATAAATACCTGCTTCCGACACGCCGTCATCGCTTCCGGAAGCGCCTGGTGGGAGGACGGCAAAAAGCTAGAACTAGCGGAAGTGATGCCATCCACGGAAAGTCGGCTGGCAGTCCGGCTGTCCTTGATCCGCTGCGGCCCACGCTTTGGTTAACGACAGATATACGTAACCGTCTGCCAGTGCCTTTTCTTTCTCTAGTTCGGGAGTTCTGTGTAATGCTTAAAGCCTGTATATAAACCAGTTTTGGCATGGTACTTCACCATTCTTTTTGAATGAGATATTCATTTTCAGTGGGCTATCAACTATAAAATGCCGCAGGGAACTCATTTTTTTTTTCAATAACTGCTTCAGGTTCCCTATAAACCACCCGCATTCTTGGTCCCCCGGCAAAGGGCGGGCACCCGGAGGGGGAACTCTACGCACCTTTCTTTTGCCTTAGTCGGTGGCGGTCTCTCCGTTTATTTCCCGCTCGGGGTCTCTCGCCGAAACAACGCCCCCCAACGGTCACTGGGAGTGGTAAAATGGGGACGCCAGGTCGAAATGGGAAGAATGGACAGGAGGGTCATTTAGAGATGGGTCGCTCAGAAGCGAGCCCGATCTTTTGAGCCGCTCTTTTTACAGAGCGAATGAGCCGTGGCCCAGTAAAAGTGAGCGGCGGTTCTCTTGGAGAGCCCGTTCTCTCTAGTTGAGTGAGGCGTTGTGAGCCGTGCCGAACCGTTTCCTCAGAGCCGGTTTTCAGCCTGGTGCGATTTGCGCGCCATCTATTTCTAGTGCGAGAAGCCTACTGCAGTCCCGCTCTTTCTCGCAAGAGTCGCAACCAGCCACTCGGTCCCTCGGCTGTGTACGGTCCGGTGTGCCCCCCCCCCCCCTTGTCCCCCGCAAACATTGAAAAAAGCGCAGGAGTCACTGTCTGTCCGCTTGACAGCATCGCTGTGACGGCCGAAGGCTCCTAGCTTTGTTAAACGCGCACATCGCTCGAAACAGCGCTCGCAGACAACGGACGAGAACAAGGAAGACAAAACAACGCAGTACAACACAAATTGAGGAAAACACATACAACACTCTGGGAGCGCTGTTTTGCTCAGAATGTATCTAAACCAACTGGCCCGGCAGTACGGACTTTGCCAGAAGACCCGGTCTGAGTGAACCGTTCCGCACGGCTCACTGAAAGGGAGAGAGCCGGCTCTCCAGAAGAACCGGCTCTCAACCAACTCGCCCAGCAATACGCACTTTGCCAGGAGACAATGGCTCTGACTTACCGTTTTGGCACGGCTCACTAAACGAGAGAGAACCGGCTCTCCAAAAAAACCGGCTCTCAGCCAACTCACCCAGCAATACGCACTTTGCCACAAGACCCGGCTCTGACTGAACGGTTCGGCACGGCTCACGAGAACCGGCTCTCAACCAACTCACCCAGCATTACGCACTTCGCCAGAAGACCCGGCTCTGACTGAACGGTTCGGCACGGCTCATTCAACGAGAGAGAACCGGCTCTGCAAAAGAACCGCCGGTCACATTTACAGAACCACTCGTTCTGCACCGCACTTGGGGAGAGAGGGAGTTGAAAGGAAAGAACCACGGGTCAATCGTTCTTTAAAAGAGTAGCTCAAAATACCCGGCCCGCGCCTGAGCGACCCCATCACCGTCACAGATTTGAGTGAGCCGGTAAGCCGTTCAAATGAGCTGGTTCATTTCAGTGAGCTGAGCCGTTCCGCGCCGCACACTGAAGTGAGCCGTTTTGAACTTGTCTAGGGTCATTTGCGGCGGTTCTCGAAAGACCTTAAGACATTCGCTTGGAAAGGAGGGCAAGCAGCGCTGCTGCCTGCATTCCCTTCTCGGAACACCACGGGGGGGGGGGCAACAGAGGGCACGCAACAGAGGGCACGCACTCAGGTAGCTCAGGAAGCCCCTGTCCCCCATCCTCCTCTTCTTAACCCCCCTCCCCCCCCGGGGTCAATCTGAAAGCAGAGCGAAAGCGAGTAAACAAGCACAGCACACAACTGCTTTCACAAGCACGCTTCAATGAGCTGCAAAAATTTTGCCTTAGCTCCAGCCGTTAAACACACATGACATTACCGAGAACTTTACAGTTAGAAAACACTAAACATGCGAGTCTATGTCTTTAAACACACTTACAGGATATTACCGAGGACGTTGCAGTTAGAAAGTGCTAAACTTGTGACAAAATATAGTGTCGCATATTTTGTGTTTTCAAATTGTAACGTCCTCGGTGTTGTCCTGTAAGTGTATTTAAGGGCAGGAGATACGGAAAAAGGCTGTAATCTCACGTAAAAAGTGGACGAAAGCATCTGCAACATTTAAAATTTCAAAACAGGTCTCTAGCAGCTGTACACTGCACAAATACGCGGCATTTCACTCTTAAACTTGCGCAAAGCTGCATGCATGCTTCAGCGCTGCCACAACGGTTCGGAACACGCACACGCGGGCGCCAGAGAAAGCGCGATGCGTCTAGCCGCCGGGGCCACGTTATCCTCAACGGGACCGGGAGTCGATCTTAATAACCAGGTCAGCCCATGTAGTCAAACAGCAGTTGCGAAGCTCTCCAGGCAGCGATGCGTACAGCCCCGGCGCAGAGGAAGTCCCGCTGATGTGGCGGTGTCCTCTGGCGCATGCCACCGAGTCTGGGGCTCGGGCACACGCACTCTAGGCATCGATAAGCGGCGACAGGCGTCCCAGGCAAAATCATAAGCATCAAAGGCCCCGCACCTTGTCCACTGCAAGGTTTCTGTTGGGGAATAGAGCTACTGAGCAAAACAAACGTATTTTCAAACAAGCAATTGTTCCCACCCCAGCAAGACTGCGTCCGACTTCGCGAAGTGGTCTGGTGAGAGGAGGATCACGTGCCGCGTGAACACAGACGCACATTCCGAAGCTCTGCTAACAAGTATGGCTTGCGGTGACTGCTTTACAAGCCTTTTTTTAATACTCCCCCCTCACATGGCACATGTTCCAAGGATTCGTACACACAGCATGGCGTGTGAGAGGCAGACACGCGACGAGCAAACCCAGCGGAGAGAAGGAGGACATAGAGGAAAACTAAAGCTTTTCAACCCCTCAGCAACAGTCCCTCCCAGGTCTTCCGAGGAATAGAGGGACCTCTAAGGCGAACCTTTGCCCCACAATGAGACACGTACGTGTCTCACGTATGTGTCACAATGAGACACGTACGGCCCTACTGTACAGTAGGGCCTCTTCTGCAGTGAACCGAAATACGTTTCGTTATCTATGATACAACACGTACTGTACATGGGCTAGAAAACAAATCACTTTAAAACTATGGTTATTCAGTGATGACACACTTAAACCCCAAAAACACACTGAATAATTCATAGCCCTGTGCAAAACCCCCGCGGTGGCTCAGTGGTTAGCGCGCCCGGTTACTGAGCGGAAGCTCCCGGGTTCGGACCCGGCCGCAGTGGCCGCGTTTCATGAAGGCGAAACGCAAAAGGCGCTCGTGTACTCTGCGATATCAGTGCACGTTAAAGAACCCCAGGTGGTCGACATTACCCCGGAAACCGCACTGTGAAAAATTTTCCAAATCTTTCTCTCTTTCATCTTTCAGTCCCACCTTGCTCAAATCCCTTAAGTCGTGGTTCGGTTGTCCACCGAGATATGGGACAGTTACTGCGTCATTTCCTTTCCTAAACAAAAATTAATGATCGGTTTTTGGCTAAAGTAAATATATATATATATATATATATATATATATATATATATATATATATATATATATATATATATATATATATATATATATATATATCGTTGGACACCTGAACCACGTCGTATGGGAAGGTATAATGGAGGGAGTGAAGAACAAAGGAAGAAAGAGGTGCCGTAGTGGATGGTTTTGGTTTATGGGTGCTTAACGTCCCAAAGCGACTCAGGCTATAAGAGACGCCGTAGTGAAATGCTCCGGGAATTTCGACCACTTGGAGTTCTTTAACGTGCACTGACATCGCACAGTACACAGGCCTCTGTAATTTCGCCTCCATCAAAATTCTACCGCCGCGGCCGGGATCGAACCCGCGCCTTTCGGGCCAGCAGCCGAGTGCCATAACCATTCAGTCACCACGGCGGCGTGCCGTAGTGGAGGGCTCCGGAATAATTTCGACCACTCCAGGATCTTTAACGTGCACTGACATCGCACAGCACACGGGCGCCTTGGCGTTTTGTCTCCATAAAAACGCGGTCGACGCGGTCGGGATCGAGCCCGGGAACTCCGGATCAGTAGCCGAGCACCCTAACCGCTGAGCTACCGCGACGGGTCCTAAATAAAAATTGAAAATTGGTTTTTGAGGTAAGCAAATGGCGGAGAAATTATCACACCTATCGGTGGACACCTCAACCGCGCCGTAAGAGAGCGGCTAAAGGAGGGACTAGGAGCAAAAAAAAGAGGTTCCGTAGTGGAGAGCTCCGGAATAATTTCGACCACTTGGGGATCTTTAACATGCACTGATATCGCACAGCACACCGGCGCCTTAGCGTTTCGGCTCCATCGAAACGCGTCCTCTGCGGTCAGGATCGACCCCGGGTACGTATTCCGGCTCACTGGACGACCGCCCTAGCCACTGAAACACTGCGATTGGGGTGAGTTCGTTTTCGGTCTCACTCCGATGTGCTCACTCTCCGCCCCCGTCGCCTTTCGTGTGTAAAAATTTAAAAATTGAAAATTTGTTTTTGAAGAAAGGAAATGGCGTATTAATATCTCACATCTCGGTGGGTGCCATCCATTACGGCACCTATTTCTTTCTTCTTTCCCTCTCACTTTCCTCTTGTTTCTTGAGGGCTACGTTTTCTTGTAGCAAGCCTTTGAGAGGACACGCTACCCCGTGAGAGATTTCGCCCCGCGCTTTTGTTGTTTTTGATACGAAATCATCAGAGTTAACGCCACGCCAAACTCCCGCCGATGTCCGAGACGAAAATCGTAGATTGGTAGAGGTGTTACTTGACCTTGTGATGTCACAACCTGTCCACTGTGGCAGGTGGCAATTAAATTGATGCATAGTCTAGAGAGGTCGCATGACCTTGTGACGTCATGGCAAATCACCCACCGGGTTGTGAGCAACCTACTGGGTAGAGAGCAGCATAGAGAATCGAAATAAAAAATCTGAAAAAAATGTTACCAACGCAAATGTCGGCACCGTCGCACTATATAACTATATAACGCATCTGCATCTGCAGCTAGCAGTCCGAATCTTGCACTAGAGTTGCGGTATAGGCTTCGTCTGGTTGCAGTCCCTAGTCATGCAAATGTTGTGATTGGGGAATCGAAAATTGTGAAAAAAACAACGCAAACACTCACAGAAGATGCAAAAGAGGCTGCGACAAATGTTGACTCGTTTGCTGAATCACTGCACTCTTAAGGCGATTTAAACGTCATCAGAGTATTAAGGAGATTGTGTTAGGGCTCTCGTTCTGTCAAAATCCCGCTGTCGGGAATATCAGCTTAAAAGCAGGGCCCACTTGCCACCTAGGTCACATGACCCAGGTGACGTCACAAAAATCTGGCCATTGTGGCAGGTGGCAACGCGCCCATCGGACTCAGCAAACAACGCCCCTGGAAAGCTGGTAGTTAAATCGATGACTTCGCGACAGGTTGCTCTGGAAGACAAACGTGAGTCTCGCAAGTCGTACCGGTGGTTGTGTTTGAAGCTGCCACCTGCCAGAGCAGTGCGCATCGCTTATCCACTGCGCCAACATTGGTATGACCTCTTCCCGCTATCTACGAATGTAAAGTAGAGAATGACCTTGTCTCCCCGGCTCAGAATCCGAACGCTGTAGCCACTGAGCCAGGGCGGCGGGTTTTTCTTCAGTGGCCTGTGCTCGGCTATGGCGACCGCGTTTCGATGGAGGCGAAACGCAAAAGGCGCCCGTGTCCTGTGCGATCTTAGTGAGGTCATTTCAAATGATTCCGGAGCCCTCCACTACGGTACCCCTTCTCTCACGGCGCTGTTCAGATGTCCACCAAGAAGTGGGACAGTTAGAGCGCCATTTCCTTTCCTCAAAAACCATTTATTATCACTTATCATTCTCGGGCGCAGTTAATTTCAGTCGCAGCCAGGATGAATGCCAGACTGACCCGACTCTTTCCAGTGACCTGCTATTGTATATATGAAGTCCCTCTTATTTCATGCTGTCATACATCTCGATTACTCGTAACTTCGGAGTGCGAAGCTTAAAAGTACCACGGGGCTCGATACAGCTTGAAAACGCACGCTGTGAACCATAGTGAGACTAAGTAACATCGACGCATGACGACAATAAGAAAAAGTAACTGAAATGTTGAAACTGCTAATGTGAGGGAGGGCCGACAAAGTGTAGTGAAGGAGGACCGCCACATTTTACGAATTGTGGGTGAAGGTAAGGGAGGGCTGAATATTTATTGGCGATGGTAATAAATAAGGGAAGAAAGGCGAAAAAGAGGGCATTTGATCATCTCTGTTTAATACCCCTGGTTTGTACAAGTGATTTAAGCATACGTTGCCCGTGAGCAGCGTTCCTGTCTGCTCTGATTAGAGTTTCCAGCCTGCTTGGAATAGGTATCATCGGGGGCAAAAGTAAGCGACACCTACCCTACAGGTTCTGGCCCGTGCCCCTCTGCATGGGGGCGCCAGTTGACAAAGAACTTCTGGCATCGAGACCGGCGCATTGGTTCCGTTGCAACACCAGACGTTCTTTGTCAGGCGACGGCCCTGCGCAGAGTGACACTTGTAGGAAGTTGGAGGGAAAATGGTGCGGACCCGGCATGAGGAGGTATTCGGGCACCGGATTCGAAGAAGGAAGGCTGACACCATATGCCGTCAGTGGCGTGTAAAAGATCTTCCAGCAACTGACAGGTGCCCTCACTGTGGCGCTGCACCGGACATTGGTGATGTGCGGCACTTGAAGTTCCCAGCGACGGCTCCTCAGGGAGGGGGGCCTGCGATTGAACCACGAATGTGACTATGTGAAGTAGAATATGAATAATCACTTCATCGGCAACCTCTGCGAATATCGCAGCGAAACGGGTGTTTCCTTCTTATAACTTTATATCTCCTGCTCTCCTTCCCCCTTTCTCGACTTATGCCTCATGGCACACTTCTTGAATGATAATAAAAAAAACGTTAGACGAAAGGTGCGTTACTTTTGCCCCGGTGGTATACATTTTAATCGCAGTGTGCACACTGCAGTTCGTGGCTTCGCCTACTAGAATGCGCTGTTAGCACGCCTGGTCAAGTGTTTGTGTTCACGGTGTGATGAGAGAGCGCAACAGACTATGAATATACCGTTAGCAACAGTAAGGCTATACTTTTCAGTGTGCGGCCTTTTTTTTTGTTATGTCGTGAAGCGCTTAGAATAAAACACGCCTTGCAGCCTGTCCAGTATTCTTTCTTGTCCAAGTTGGTGCGCTGTTTTTGTTCTTCAAGTATGTACTAACTCTCTCAACCCTCCGTTTTACTCTAGATGCTCAGGTTGGATCCATAAAACCCGTGGGTAGAGACTGCACACTTGCGAATCACTCGTAGCGCTTTTTTTTTTCAAAACACCGGACACCTGCGTAACCGTTGGCAATCTTCGAACACCACCGCTACTATTAGATGGTAAAGAATAAAAACGAAAAAGGTCCGTAAGAACTCGCCCCATTTTTCAGCGCTAAAAAAACTTTTAGTCACTGTGCACAGACCAGGCGAGTCCCACTTAAAAGGAAAAACTAAAATAATGGGTGAGTTCCGTCTGTCTGACCATCGACCGATGACTGCTCCCGGAGAAAGTTGCGCGAATTTTGAGTAGCTGCTCCCACGGCGAGGAAACTTTCACTTGGATCTGACGGAGTTGCCAGTTTTGGAAGGCGTCTCCAGCGTTGTTAGGCTAATACAACATCGCAGACTTTCTTTTAAACGCAGTTCTTCGCCAGAGTAGAAGCTGTCTGTAGGACACTGTGCAGATGACGGGGAGGAAAGGGGGCAGTTAAAGCGCTTGTAAGCGAATCTCTAAGCAGACGCCTGTACAATTGACCACTCTTAGCGCGTTCAATGTAGCGTGAGTCACTGGTCGGTCGCCTCTTGTATTCATTTTGTGCGACAAGGAATACAGAGTTACGCGAAGACAAGCGATAGCTTGGGATTTTCGATGTGCTTGAGAGAAGCTGACACACCAGGTCGCAATTACGCATTTCTCGGCGGTTCCAAGAAGTTGGCTTCACTGTGGATCCATGTGCATTATCAGTCTCAACGTACTCAAGAAAATGAAAGGTGGCCAAGTGGGGGGCCGCTGTACGCCGGGATTACGGCTCCACAAATCGCTGTCTCGAATGGAACATGTTAATCTGCATCTAAGGCGCTACCACTACTACACAGCATGCATCCAACAAATTCCACTCCGGCGCAGTCTTATTTTCCTGGGCCCAATGGTGCGTCAGGTGCAGGAGCCGCAACATAGGTTATTTTTCTTCTCACAAATAGGAGAGCAAACGATTGAACCGTACCGCATTCACCGAAAAAGCTTACACATCAGCCGCCACATATGTTCGTCCAGACTTAAATTGTGGAGAATGAAAAAAAAGGTCCAAGTGAACGCAGGGAACATGCCAAAGGGAACGTAAGCAATGAGGGGCCGCACACAGAGAACCGTATAACCTGTTGTAGAAAACTAACTGATTTAGTTTCGTTTCTAATGACAGTAGACTGTTATCATTTATTTAACTTCGTTTATTGCAAGAAACAAGAAACAATCAAACTGTTCGATAGGAGGGGAGCAAGAGCTCGAAAAATTACATGCTCATCGTTGGGGCTCCCCGCTCGTTCTGCCCTTTTCCCTTGCCCCTCCAGACGGAGGCGCTCTCTGCTGGTCTCAACCTTTGGCCCTCTCCCTCGGGTTCCCAGAGTCTCGTCGCCCGAGGGGAGCCGCCGCCGGCCATAAACAAGCGAGAGGTGTCTGGGTTTCGTCTCATGATGCGTATTTAGAAAATCACATACAAAGGACTCACAGGTTAAACACGAAAAGAAAGCGAAGTTTCAACACTGCCCAGCCGAATGAGCTTGCTCATTCTACGTTTCTGCAAACTCTAATGGGTACAGTAACAGAACAGGGCGTCGCAAAGTCTTCCTCTGCAGCATCCTGACCTCACAAGAACGAACCTTGCCGTCTCGCCCAGGAAACACGGCAGCGATAACTCCTGTTCCCCAGAGCAATCGCGGTTGATTCTCTCAAACCATAACAACCTCTCCGACTCGGGGAGTCACGGCTTTGGGTTGTTTAGAGGCAAAGGTCGAGCGCAGCTGCCCCAAGTATTCTCGCTGCCGTGCCTGCCAGAAAAGATTCAGCATTCGCCCTCGCTTCTTCCAGAGCGCACGGAGCGAAGCGGCGGACGCTGCGATGGCTCGTGTTTCAGGCGAAGGCAGAGCCGTCAAGCGTCTTCCCGTCAGGAAACTGGACGGTGTGAGCGGTGCACCGTCTTTAGGGTCCTCATATGTGTAGGTGAGGGGCCTAGAATTTATTGCTGCCTCAACCTCAGCCAGGATTGTTAACAGCTCAATGGTGTCTAAGCACTGACGTCCGACCGTTTTTCTCAGCGCGCTTTTCAAGCTACGGGCCAGCCTCTCGTGGAATCCGCCCCACCACGGTGCGCACTCCGCTATAAATTTCCATTCTATGCTGGAGTTGGAAAAATGGTTCTGAGTTTCAGGGTGCCGCAGGAGCTTCCACAAAATGCCCATATTTTTTTAGGCTAGTTTGAACGAAAGAGCATTGTCAGAATAAATGCTTCGGCACAAGCCTCTGAGCGATACAAAACGACGGAATGCCTGTAAGAATCGCTCTGTGCTCATGTCTGCAACAAGCTCAAGATGCACCGCCCGCGTCACAGCACACGCAAACAGCACGATGTACGATTTCGAGGTGCGACTGTTCTCCCTCACCAGGAGGGGACCGGCAAAGTCGAGGCCCACGACCTGAAACGGGTCCGCTTGGGACGTCCGGTCAGGTGGAAGGAGCCCTGTTGCTGCGTCGAAGTGCGAGGCACTGTGCCGCTACATTACACACACGATCTCACAACACTTTTCACAAGCTGACGCCCCCGCACAATCCAGTACTTGTCTCGTAATTGCACAAGTGTGTCTCTTGCACCTGCGTGAAGCAGCTGTCGATGTGTTTGGTGCACCACCAGCGTTGTGTAGCGATGCTTCTTGGGGAGCACAATCGGGTGTCGTTCGTCGAGTGTCGTCTATGTGGAGCAGATTCGCCCTTTTATCCTCAATAGGCCGTTTTCATCTGTCCACAGGGCGAATTCTTTCAAGGCGGTGTCGTTTGGGATGCGGATGTGTTTCTTTGTGCTTTCCAGTTCCGCAGAAAATGCTGACTTCTGAACCCTTCTCACCAAAATCCTTTCGCATGATCGATTTCTGCACCAGTCAAAGGGTCCGAGATCCTGTCAGAAGATCGCAGATTTCGCATGAACCGGAAAATCCAAACTGTTACTCGGTTCACTCTAGATGCAGAGCTAAAATCTTCCACATCCAGCAACTCATCATCTTTATCGCCGGTGGAAGTTAAGACACCCACCTTCCTTTTCTGCTCCAGTTCTTCAACCGTGATGTCGCCTTGTTGTAATTCAACCGGCCATACGTCAGCTCGACCTGTTATCCACTGCGGCCCGTTCCACCGTAGCTCGCTGGTCTTCAGTTGAGTGCTTGTCAATCCCCTGGTCATGAGGTCAGCCGGATTCGATTTTCCGGGGCAAAATCGCCACGTCGCGGTCTCGCTGTTTTGTTGAATTTCCGCGACGCGGTTCCTGACAAATTCCTTCCGTCGTGCTGCGTTTCCTCGAATCCAGCTCAGTGTCATCATAGAATCGATCCAGCGGAAAACCTTGTCAAACTTCAGATCAAGATTCGACCTCACGAACTGGTAGTCTCGACGCGAGTAAGGCTGCCAATACTTCTAGCCTTGCCAAGGTGACCGCTTTCAAGGGGGCGACACGACATTTGGGCAGCATGAAGACGGACGTTCTTTCTCCTGTAGATTTCTCGGTACAGAGGTAGACCACGGCGCCGTAAGCCTTCGGGCTGGCATCTGCGAACACGTGCTATGTTCGACTCTGTGAACGCCCTTTGGCGTTGGCTTCATACCTTCTTGGGATGGTGACCTCATGTAGCGAACGTAATTCTTCGCACCTCTATATCCACTGCTTTAGGGGATGGTCTGGAAGTGGCTGTGATCCCATGCGATGTTTTCCTTCCAAATCTCCTGACACAGCTCTTTCGCTCTCACTGTATACGGCGAAAGAATTCCCAGGGGGTCGTAGAGCCGCGCGGTCGTTTGTAGGACAAATCGCTTGGTATTCTTTTGCGCCTTTGTAAATTCAATGACAGAGTCGGGAGAATATGTCAGTTGGTATTCCCTTGGTTTCCAACTTAAACCTAGCACTTTCAGCAGATTAGCCCGTTGTCCAAGGGGCATTTCATCGAGGATCTCCTGACAAAAGAGTTCGTTCATCTTTGGGCTGTTAGAACCCCACTTGTGCAGGCGCATTGAAGCTGCCCGAAAGATGCGACTTGCCTCGTCGTATATCTTCGCTCCTTCCTCATCGTCATGTGTGCCGCAAAGCAGATCATCCACATAAATGCAGCTTTTCAATACCTCTGTAGTTACTGGAAATTCATCCTTCATTGTTTCAAGGTGGTGCTGAAGCGTTGCTGCCAGGAGAAACGGGCTCGATGTGGTTCCAAAGGGTATTCTGGTCATTCTGAATCCTTTGACCTCTGGCAATGGCCTGCCCTCTACGGGGCTCTCGGCGAACCATAGAAACCTTAGCGCATCGCGGTCCTCGGGCGCTACACTTATTTGAAGAAATGCTTTTTCGACATCAGCGACGAGCCCGACTTTATGTCGCCGAAATTTCAGTAGGAGCCGAACGAGGTCAGGATTTAAATTCGGCCCACACTCGAGGTTTTCGTTCAGGGATTTAGCCTGAGCACTGTGTGATGAGGCGTCGAAAACTATCCTCAGTTTTGTAGCCGTGCTGCTTTGCCGCAGTACGGGTTGATGGGGCATGTAGTACACTCGCTGAGAGTCGCCGCAGAGTGCGTCTGTTGCCCTCTCTACTATGCCTTCGACAGCTAAGCGCCACATTTCGGCCTCATAATCTCTCATGAGACTCGGGTTCCTCCTTAACTGCTTCGTTAAATACCGAAGGTGATTCTCCGCTAATCCGCGGTTGTCAGACATTTACACTTCGTCTTTCCAAGGAAGCTTTATTTTGTAGCGATCGTGGATCTTCTTGATATTTTTAGAGAAACCTTCCAGTGCTTGGCAGTCTGAATTTGCGGTCGATGCGTCTGACGCACCAGTGTTTTCCAAATCCCAGAACGTCTTTAGAATCGGAGCGGTTTCTCGATCAGCCACGGTCGTTCTCATGACAATAGTATGTGTGCAAACTGTCCCTTGACATTTGGACAGGACTTGGCCCTGAACTGCCCATCCAAATACCGTCTCGACGGCAGTGAGTTTGTTGGACAGCTTTCTCATCTTCCCAGTGATGCATTCTCAATACTGATCGGAGCCAATCAGCACATCAATCGGTGTGTTGTCGCTAGAAGACGAATCATCACCCAAAGGAAAAATCAGCTCTCGAAGTGTTTCTCTGATCAGTTCGTTGGGGCCGGGGATACTCTGTTCACATATGGAAGGTGTTTTAGGGCTTCGATTTTGTACTGCGCTTTTGGGTCGTCTCGTCGGAAGAGGCACACTTCAACTCGCCTGAATGTACGTCTGGTCTGCCCTCCTCCAAATACTCCCACCGACAGTAACTCTGTCCCGAGCAATTTGCATCCGAGTTTCCTGGAGCAGTCTTCTACTATAAATGTTCTCTGACTGCCGCTATCACAGAGAACTCGAGAAATCTTTCTTGCTTTAGTCCCTTTGTTCAACGCTGTAATAGTAGGCATTAGGACAATCGGCGAGTAGGGTCCTTTTCTGCTCCTGAGGCATGCAGGCTTACTGGCTGTACCCCTTCTTTGGCCGACCGTGCGCTCTTGGCTTCGTTGACAGTAGGGTCGCACATCGCTGTCGCATGTCTGCGTTTTCATCTCTTGCAACTGAGTTTAACCTTGCATTGCCTCGAACTATGTCCTTGCTTCGTGCAACGAAAGCATCCGCCTTTCGCTGTGAGGACTGCCTTCCTTTCGTTTACTGTCATCTTCGACTCGCATTCTTGGCTTTCATGTCTCTTTGAGTCGCAGAACATGCATTGCATGCAGATGACTGCACCATGCAGGGCTAAGGCCGAAGAAGGGCGAGCGTGCCCTCGATGCTTTCGTGCCTTGTTCCCACCAAAGTGAGAAGCAGGCTTACCATGTGCGTCGTCGGGCAATTCTTCTAGCGTCCTCTTGCGGCTTTCTAGCTCGAAGCGGAAGAATCTGAGCAGGGAATGCAGTGGCGTCAGCTGTGAGCTGTCTGACGACGATGTCGTTGAACCTGAATCGTCGACCACCGCCGGCGTCGCTTCCTCTTGGTTATCAGCATGTGAACGATGATAGTCCAAGATCAAGTCTTTCGGGAGAGCGCGGAGGACAGGATACAGCATCGCCTGGTAGCCATTGTCCTCGATGCCCAGAGCCTTCAGCCCCGCATGTGAACCTGTCTCTCATCGTAAAGCCCTCTCAAGGCTCGCACATTCCTTGCAGAGAACACCGGTTTCACGTCGATTAGGTCCTGCATATGATCCTGAACCAACACTTCAGGGTTTCCGAATCTTTGTCGCAAGATGTCGACCGCGTCGCTGTAACAATCACCTGATGCCTGCAGTTCGGCAATTGCAGTCTCGGCCTCTCCGGTCAGCAGCGTCTTCAAGTAATTCAGGCGGTCGATGTTAGAAAGTTTCATATTTTTGTGGACTGCCACCCCGAATTGTTCCCATAATGGTTGCCAGTTTTTCCTTTTGCCATCAAATTTTGTTAGTTCCAGTTTCGGTAAGTTGATTCTTTGAGCCGCGGAAGCGCTACCAACGGTAGTTTGAAATCCGATTTCCTTGTCGTTGCTTGCTTGTTCAGTTTGCTCTTTCTTCAGGTTTAGTCGGCAAATGCAAGTAGCAATCTTTTCACCATACTCGATGACTTTCTCGAATTCAGCTTCCGCTTCGTCATTTTTGACATTTGGCTCGATTGCCGCGTCTACGTCGTTGAGCTGTCGTTTGACCAATCGTAGACGTTCAAGAAGCACGCTCACCTTTTCGTTGGTGGGTGCTTCCTCGACAGCGAGGATGTCGTCCGTTTCTTTAGTCAGCCGTGTAGCTTGACTTCTGACGGCCTTCCTCTTTTTCTTCAGAACATCCATTTTGATGTCGTTGGCACGTTGACTCGTTGGGTCCGGTTGATGTCCCTGTTTAATCCGTTCCCGGGTTTCGGCACCACAGTTTTAGAAAACTAACTGATTTAGTTTCGTTCCTAATGACACCAGACTGTTATCGTTTATGTAACTTCATTACTTGCAAGAAACAAGAAACAATCAAACTGTTCGTTAGGAGGGGAGCAAGAGCTCGAAACATTACCGGCTCATCGTTGGGGCTCCCCGCTCGTTCTGCCCTTTTCCCTTGCCCCTCCAGACGGAGGAGATCTCTGCCGGTCTCAACCTTTAGCCCTGTCCCTCGGGTTCCCAGAGTCCCGTCGCCCGAGGGGAGCTGCCGCCGGCCATAAACAAGCGAGAGCTGTCTGGGTTTCGTCTCATGAAACGTATTTACCAAAATCACACATAAAGGACACACAGGTTAAACACGAAAAGGAAACGAAGTTTCAACATAACCACTACGCATAAGACGGCGCAATTTCAGATTAAATACTGCAACTGCAAACGAATAGATATCAAAATCTAAACAATAAGGCACGTTTGCACCAATCGAAGCGCTCACCTTTAGCTGGACCTTTTCCGGTCCCTTGGCCCCCTTGGACGGAGCGGTAGCTATATTTGTCCCTTGCGCCCCCGGGTCCAAGTCAGGCCGTTCTAGGTGCTGCCGAGGATTTGGGACTTTTTTGGGTGCCGCCGAACCACCACCTTTCGCTCAGAAGGCGTTCCTCAGCTCTTCAAAGCGGAACGTCCCGTGTCGGCGTCAAACTTCGGCTTCCAGGGCTTGCTGGCCTCCGACATGGAGTCACCCTCCTTCTCTATTTCCTTCTTGAATCGATCTTTTTGCGACCGAGTACTCGGCGGTGAATACAGTTCGCCCACTCCTGTCGCCACCTTCCAAGGATTAGTGGCGTTTTCAGTGCGCTTGCTGGTGTTTGCCGACGGCTTGCTTTTTCCTACTGCTTTTTTTGCTGATATCGCTGGGGTCTGCTTGCGGTTGTGGGCGTATGTTTTCTTCATTTTTGTATGAAGACCGAAGGCTCACCAGGGTGTGGCAGTACACGAGGTGAACTTGCTGAAGGCTGCTGCTTTTTTTACGCGGTGCATCCAGTGCATGAGCGTTTCTAGGACACATGCAGCGCCGCCTAGTATCGGATAACCTTTCACGGCTTTGATACCACACTTTGATTAAGGTATACAAGCGGCTATGATTTTAATGACTACGTTGCTCTTGTCTTGAAAGGAAAAGCGAAGGAAAAGGTCGAGGTTCGTGTGCCGACATCACAATGTTAAAAATGAAAAAATAAATGAAGCTGGGCACCCTGTACATTCAACATTTTTTTTTGTGACAAGTACAAGAAGTATTCAGAAAATTTCACAGAGGAAGGAGGATCAGATACTCTCCTCCGCATAAGTCTCTAGCACAGCAAGAAGCAGCTAGTTGGCGGAGGCTGCAAACGGGAACTTTCTTTAACTTACTCATCCTACACAAAATGTATCCTACACAATTCAGGGACAGATGCCCGTGGTGCGGGGCAACCCCCATTCTATACCATATCACCTGGGAGTGCGAACGCAACTACGCATTCCACCAACACAAAACCCCGAGCGCGGAGCAATGGGAGAACCGGCTCACCAGCTGCGAGCTCACTGCCCAAAGGGCACTAGTGCAGCACGCAAGCGAAGCATCTAGGCTCAGTGGAGCCCTGGAATAGGGGCCCAACCTTGCTGAAAGAGGTCAAGCGTCGGCAGCGATGAAGACGAAGACCGAACCACCAATCTCTTAAGAGACGTCAATAAAGTTTTCCTCTCTCTCTCCTCCTTGCGCATGCGCACAGTGGCTCCTTTTGCGGAAACAATAATGTGCACCGCGGAAGTCGAGGAGGTGGAGGCATTGTTAAGAAGATAAAAAAATGGAGGGGACACTGGAGCTCCGCCTTAAAGGTAGGACCCGATACCGTTTATGGGTTAATGCCCATATATGCAAAATTGGTCATCCTCTACAGAACATACGTATATCCCGCGAAGTCCTCATACCCCTCCTGGGGCAGTTGCGTAATAGTAAATTAAGTTATGCTTCAGTGTCCTGCGCATTGCCGGAGCTTGTGCCACGTAGGTTGCCCTTCGCCGCCAACCGTCGCGACGTATCATTACTTTATGCGCCACCTGCCATGGTGCGCAATCGGCCCACAATTGTGGTTGTCAGGTAGCGATGATGCCACAAGGCCACGTGCCCGATGTGGCCTACCTTCCTCCAAGGTTACTACTTTAAGGATGTTTCGTGCATTTTCCACTCACTGTCGACGACCACAATGCCGGCTTTTGTGCGAGACGAGCTCCTTAACGCTGATGGATTCGTGTGGGATCTGAGCAAGGACACATTATCATAAAAGGGGGAGGGGGGACTACTGCCCCCACTCTTCTAAGCGAGAAATTTCCCGCAGGCAAATGGCGTGGTCGCACCACCCCCTTCTTTTTGATGACGAGAGCAGCTCGATTATTGCATTCTGCAAAAGAGCTTGCAAGCTAAGTATACGCTCCCTAACGCACGTGGTTTTCGTGCTTTATATACAGTATCTCCATACTAAGAGGTGAAGCCGTGTGCTATAGCTACCAAATATGGTAGTAATTGGTATCACATGTAGGCTTTTCGTGATTTTTTCAGGTTAATATCACCAATTGAAATAAACTCGCATGCGCAGTCATTGTTCTGCGTGCCATAAAATAGTATTTTTCGTTTAAAAGTGGCTGGTGAGTTCGTATTGCAAAGCAAGAAATATGTACAAAAGCACAGTTTTTCCATGTGGACACAACCGCCATGTACTGTACACTAGTGCGAGGGGCGGGCGGAAGAGCGCCGAAATTTCAGGCTGCAAAAAGTGACGAGGGAGGAAAAGGTCCGAAGACGCGGAAATTCAAATTTTGACCGCAGGTAACTCAGCTTGTACAAAACGCATTTAAAAAATTCTTGCTGGAGGATTTTTGCGAAGTGGCGTCCCTTATCATCCTAGGCACATCGCCCCTTTGTTCAGAGCCCCTTTGACATTCCCTTTAAGTCTGTAGTGAAGCTCTGCCCACATTCAGGACCACCTCACAGAATTCATCCACAGAAAAAAAGTAGCTCGTTGTTAAAACTTTTCGAGTTGCCTAGAAAGAAGCTAACCACACGAAAAAAATTCTAAGCTCTACAATTTCTATATCTGGCTTCTTTAATAAAGCCAAACGTTAAAAAGCTTATTTCTTTTAATATTGTGATAGGCTATCGGAGTAATGCTGGATTCTGCCGACCGTGGTGCGGTGTTAACATCTGTTTGTTTTTTTTTTGAAGTCGTATCATACTATAGGGGGAATTCAACTACGTCAGCAAACCCATGCACGCTGGAATTAGCGGCCATTTTGTGGTGCAGCTCGCGTTCGCCCGTACTACCCGTACCGCCGTACGCAGTGTCATGACACAGTGCTAACACTTGTAACCGCGTTTCCATGGAGGTTTGCTCGAAGATTAGATGCAGTAGTCCCACTGAAATGAAGAAGCCGAAGATTAAGAACCAGGAAGCGGACCTTCGGTTCTTCAAGGTGCCGAAAGTGCGCGTGAACGAATGTGGGAAGACACGGCTACCGTCGGAAAGACGCCGGCGCGAATGGCTAGCGCGCATCAAGAGGAAGGACCTTGATTCGGACTTAGACAAGTACCAAGTTTATTCACAATACTTCTTCTCAGGTAATCATGGAATTTATTTCAAACTTCATCCCGGAACGGTCGTACCTTGGCCACTCATCAGGAAGGTTTTCCGAGGCAGTCTGGAGAGCGGTGGAGCAGTGCGCTGCACAACAAAATATTTGCGTATCTCCACTGGTGTGCGGCTGCGCTCGAGCACCAGCAGTGCCGGCAAAAGAGGGTATCTGCTTTGAAAATTTGCTGTATTCGCTCCGCATTGCACCACTCGGACAAGTTTTACTCGTTGTCATGGCCCCACTGAAGTGTAGTAGTTATTTCTGGCTTGAGATAGTTGATATCGCTCGTCACTAAAGTACTTCCATCGTATGCAGTTTTCTATCATGCGGAAATGTGCGACCGACCTAAGTTCAGCAGTAAATGCAGCGACGCTTGTTTTGATCGCATCCAGATCGTGAACTCGCACTTTACTGGGCGAGTTGATTGCGCACCGTCGTAGTTATTTCAGCGCAATAATCTTTTTCCTTGTCTCCTTGACCGAGTGCTGTGCACTGAGAAAGCCATTTCGAAATGAATTCTCCGTTTTGTACAGGGGCACCGGCTCAACTTTTTGACGATTGCAATCCACATTGGGTGCCTAATTAGCAACTTGGTTACGGCGATGCTGGTGGCACGACCGATGCGAGCCGCTATGATGACCAGAAGAGAAGCGATTGGTTCCAAGCACACCGGTGAAGCAGCAGTCGCCGTCTTCGACGCAGGTATCTTCCTTATCAGGTGCAAAAAGGTTGTTTTCGAGTAAACAACAGTTTAGAACAGCGTAAGATGACATCTATTGCATAACTCAAAATTGTTCATTGCAGCTCATGACAACATCGCTGAACATCCCTTCGAGGAAGCTGCTGCTGCTGGTTCGCTACGCCGAGAAGCAAAGACTGACACAGGTGAGTGACTTGGCCCCTCTGTTCGCAAGGAGTTGTCAATAGCTAGCACGTGAGCTTGCCTGCCTGCTATGTTGAAAAACCAGCTGTTAGGACTTACATTTTCTTCTGTCTAGTTTTCTATTCATTACTTGTGTTGTCCAGTCACGCTCGTGTTCTGTTAGGGAAGCATGTGGGCAGCGTATATGAGAGGGAGCAAACTATCAATTGAAAACATTGGTATATGAATAGCACACACGAGAGCTTCTTCCGTCGCCTCGTCTCTTCGCGCCGCAGTTCAGTAGTGAACCCACTCCAACTCATCCAAATGGGCATTCTTTTGCAGTTCTAAGAGTCCAACGGTGTAATTAGGCTAAGAGAACTACTTGTTGGGCTAGTTGGTAATTGATTGTTGTAACTGAAAGGCGCCAAAGCCGCACGCACACAAGAGAAGAGAACGGTACAGGGCGCCCTTCTTTGCTCAAAAACCTTTTTTCCGCCTTATAGAAAGGTATAGATGTCTTGCTGACGCACAAACTGCCTTTCTTGCTGGTATAGAACGCTCCAACCAGTTTTCTGGCTTTCACTTTGCTACTCCTGGCAAGAATACGCACTCTCCCCCTTTTTCTTCTCATGTGTGTGCGTGATATTTGCGCCTTCCAATTTAAGTAATTAGGAACATCATGTAAATAAATGAACAAACAAATGCTTTACATTGTGCGACTCGTGTTACCATGTCATTGATCTGAATTGATGAGGTTTACAGGCGTCACAAGAAGTTGGTGGCCACGATGTTAAGCAGGAATGGTACCCAACAACGTTTAGACGCAATTTTCATTTTTTTATTAACATTTCCACCTGCACAAAAGATATGCACGAGTATGCAACAACGCAAAACATATGTATCAGCCGAGCTCCGCGGTGGCTCAGTGGTCATGGCGCTCGTCTGCTCACCCGAAAGGCTCGGGTTCGACCCCAGCCATTGCGAACGAATTTCGATGGAGGCGAAATTCTAGAGGCACGTGTTCTGTGCGATGTCAGTGCACGTTACAGAACCCCAGGTGATCGATATTTCCGGGGTCCTTCGCTACGGCATTCCTCATAGCCAGAGTCACTCTGGGAAGTTAAACCTCCAACAATCAAAGCAAATCGATGTTCCAACACGTGAAAATGTCGCGACTTGATTTTCGCGGCCGGCGCACTCTGCGGCGTCGTTGCTGCCGTTTTCTGGAGCCGTTGATGGCTCGAACACGTATGGCGAGAATGCAAACTTTTCAACACTGCTTGAATTATTTATAATTTCCAAAACGTAGTTCTTAAGCCAGCTGAAGCAACGCGCTACGCAGCAACTCCGTCTGTGCTGGCCGGAGATCTCCGTGGATGACGTCACGACGAACCCGGCCAATCGCGGATAACAGCGGCGTTCGCTCGGCGGACTGAGCCGATGGGGCGCTTTTTCTTCTACAAAACAGCTTTTTGCATGTATTTCACTTCCTTTTGAATGTGGGATTGTTTTTCAGTGGACTAAAAACTATAAAATGTCGCGGGAAACTTAATTTTTACGAAAATTGCTTCAACTTACCTTTAAGAATCCTTCGAAATTTGCTATAGCAGAACTCTGACCATCCAAAATAACCCAGCTAGAGCAGTCTCACTCCAAATGCACTCCAAGGGCATCACAATTGCGGTACTCGCCTTCAGATACCAATTTAGAACAAACAATAAGGAACCCATATAGAGTAACCTTACATATGCGACGCTGCATGCCATCAGAAATGCTCCAAAAGCGACGATTAGGACTTCAATTTGCAGCATGTTTACAGCGCATTCGACGGCTACTGTGCATGACGCCATCTTCCCACGACCTGCCGTGCCAGGTTCGAATCGAAAGAGCTGGCAGCACAAAAAGCCGTTGGATAATGGCGGCGTTCATGCGTTGCCCACTGACAATCATAGGCTAAATGCGCATGCGACGAATCTCTGAAATAGGCTTTAGTGTGTTGCGGTTGATTAAATGCAGGACGATCCCATTCATGCCAAGATGCATCAAAACGCTGACCAAATCGACGAAGATTTTCTGACGATTTATATGGCGAGGGAGTTTTCAGTGTAGTGCATTTATTATAAAAAATGATTTAGTGTTGCGTTAGTGGCTGTCAGTTTAAACGGTACAAGAAAAAGGTGCTGCTGCAGATCCGGCGTAAAAGAATTCCGGCCTAAATAACGCAAGCGAAATTGCAACCACCGGCGGTGATGCCCTAATCATGGCTCCTTCCACACGAGGATCGGCTTTTTCCGCAAACTTTTCAATACAACCGCATAATTTGCGGAAATCTCTTCATATTGGAAACACCAGCGCCCGCTGAAAGCCCGCCTTCCCCTTGCCTCGGCTTTGTGTTTACTGCGTTTCTTGCTTTTCCCACGCTCTTTTCAGGTATCTTTTTTGCTGACAGCGTACTCTGACGCAGTGGTGCGTTGGGGAAGTGATTTGTACCCTTTATATTACCGCTTTCCAAGCCACATCTTCAGCCTGAACACGAAATTTATGGTCGCATTCTGATGTCAGAAAAGAGAAGAGGCGCCTTTACAAAAGGAGATATGCCTTCAGTTTTCGAAGTAGCGTCGAGCTACCTTTGCAAGAAGATGACGAGTACCCCGAAGAATGTAAAGAGGTGCGAGAGAGCTGTAGCAGCGTCTGTGCTTGCTCCACACTGCAGCAGCAGCAGTCACGCGAAAGGTGTTTTCATCATCTGGACCGGAAGGAATTACCAAGAACGCAGTAACAAGGCTTGAGGATGAACACAATGGCGTCACTGAAATCTCGCCTCGCTCTCCGTTTGAATAAATCTTCGACTTGGCATCGAACGTGTGCTTGCGAAGGTGTTCATGGGCGGTACATTGCATCGACGCAAAAGGGATCACAGACGCTTTGTTCAACGACGCTCATATAGTGTACAGTGACGGCATTTGGATTATATTCATCAAGAAGTATTTGCATGTAGAGAGCGACATGATGCTTCATGGCTACATCTTTGGCTGACCAGTTCACAGCAGCACTCTTGGCATCGTCCATTCTGCTTCTTTAATGTCAGAAGTGGAATGCATGCTAAGAGCTCTTGGTAGAGTGAATGTTTGGTGTGGCGCAACTGGTCTGCCATGTGCTGCCAGGATATGCCTGCCAGGATATGCCTATGCTGAGAGTGAGAAAAATGAAGGTATAACAAGGGCCCGTTAGTGACACCTGCCTGTGGCATATCTAGGCAGTGCCGAGGTCTTGCCAACAATTTTAGAATCTGTGCTGACTGACAAAAGCAAAGGCGAAGCAGAATAGACCGCTCCAGTGCTTCAGGCTCCCTGCTTTGCAGAGAGGAGTACCACTCACCCAACAAGAAAGGCTCGATGCGTTATGCCGTGCAACCGACGCTCTGCAGCGGTCTCGAGCGCGCCTTTAGATGCGCATCAAATTGGTCACACTGCAGGTGTAAGACGGTCGAAAGAATTCGCAAAATTTAAAGAAAAATTAGGCAGTGCCTTAGCTCTGGTTAAGCCTGGATATGGAAGCGAAAAGCTTCAGTTATGCTTGGTTTGACGTAATGGTTATGCTTCGTAGCTTAGCTGGTATTGTATACATTGTTTATCTATAGGCGTAGACTTGGTTACTGAATGGCATATGTTTACGAGTTAGACACAGAAGCTACAGTATTAAACTTCTTTATTTATTATTGTTGGACACATTGTCTTGCAGTTTCTCTACAGCCATAAAGACAGCCCGGTGATCCGAGTAGTAGCAAGCGGCTGTCTCTATGGTTGTTACAGATATGTAGAATGCACAATTTGTCTTTGGTATACAAGGTCTATAGTGGTCCCCCATTGAGTTGTCTGTTCAGTGGGAGAACTGACCAAGTCCAAGTTAAAGGCATCTTTGAGTGGCACGTCAAGGGAGCTTGTGGTACGGTTAAAGTCACCCGCGGCTACACAAAGTTCACCCTTCGCTTGGCTTGGTATCGCAGTAGCCACCACAGGCACAAAGTCGTTCACCGTATTGTCAGGTGGCATGTATACCGCCTGCACAACTATGCCAGTGAGTCTTGAGATTTTCCTCTTCTCCCTCTCTTGTTTCCTCTTCCTCAATCGCTTGGCTGCTGCTGGCTGAAGAAGCGGCCAAGACACGCTTCTCGGCTTCTTTCCGACGTCGTTTAGGAAGGCGCATTTTCTGTTTTCCAGGCTTTTTCTCTGCACGTTTAGCTTTCGCTTTATCATTTTTTCGCTGTTGTGCAGCCAACTCCCAAGCGAGTACTTCTAGATCGGACGAATTTAGTTTCTCAGCTTTTCTGCGTAGTCTAGCAGCAGCCGCACTCTCCTTCCCTTCCATGTCGAGTGCGCACGTCTATTCTCTGAGAAGCGCATTATATAACTTCCTTGCGCATGCACATGACGCACATATGCAGTAGCGCGCGGCTGCGCCGAAAGGTCAGGCGACGGAGTCGGCGGCGGCGAGGGCTGCGGCAGCGGCGAGGCGCGACCTCCTGCCCGGCGCGTGACGTCGCTCTTTTTCGCACATGCGCATAATTCACCAGTTCGGCTCACAAGAAGCTCAGTAGTGAAGCTGTTCGCTTCAAAAAGAGATAACGCTAACGTAAAGACTGAAAAGTATCGAATGGCGGGCAGCACCACTGCTTCTCATAAAGGAGAGCATTGCTGCAGCGAAGTGCACGTGGAAGCACAACAGAAGATACTCAGGCGCCCGGCTGCTGCACTGCTTTTTGCTGAATATGCGAAGCCCTACAACGTATTATATTAATCGAAATCTGTAATAGCTTTGTACAAGACATTTAGTAGAAGCAATTTAGTGGTGTTGTGCTCGCGCTCCCTTCCTGGTGTTAAGTTCTGCGAATTTGGACATGGGGAGGATTCCCTGAAAACCACCGCGATGGTGAATGAGCCCTCTGGAAGAAACGTGGCTGCAGGAATGTCGGAAGCAGCGACGACAATAGCGTCCCCACGTGTTCGAACAGGCCATCGGGTGCAGCGACGATAACAGCGTCCCCACGTGTTCGAACAGGTCATTCGGTGGAGCGACGATAAAAGCGTCCCCACGTGTTCGTTCCGGTCATCAGACGACGAAGTACAAGATCAGTGTTGCCCTCTTCAGTCACGCTGGGGTTGAACAATTGCCCCAGTGCTGCGCCTTCGACAGAGGT
This sequence comes from Amblyomma americanum, assembly GCF_052857255.1. Classification (NCBI taxonomy): domain Eukaryota; kingdom Metazoa; phylum Arthropoda; class Arachnida; order Ixodida; family Ixodidae; genus Amblyomma; species Amblyomma americanum. The sequence goes on from NC_135497.1 coordinate 498,448,114, forward strand.
TCCGCGTTCCGGTTATCAGTACAAGATCTTTCAACCCCTGCTTGGAGACAGCCCACATTCCTGTGTCAGGCAGGCGCCTTCCGGTTCCACATGGGCGCGGTCCGGACACACGTGCGCGCACACCTGGAGGCCGCGTGGATGACAACGTGACCGGGTCGTTTCCTTTCCGTCGACCGAGCTGCGAGAGAACATCAGGACCGCCCTGCCATGGGTGGTACCATCAGTGTCATCGTGTGATTGGATATCCTTCTTCGAGATGTATTCCCAGCTAGGTATCTGGGAAATACGAAGAGTATTTAAGGAGCTGCTGGTTTGGTACCAGAGGAGAGCCCCCTTCTTGAGAGATACCCTTAGCTGCCAGAGACTCCCTATTGCTAAAAAGCTCTTTTTACTGAGAAGCACTCTCAGTTGCCCTTACTTATACATTATGTAAATAGTCCTTGTATGAAGTTTTCCAAGTTTTCTTCCTCCGATCGTCCTCGTCTCTTCTCCGGCCAAGTCACGCTACCTGAATCCCAACAGTGGGTAGAGCGGCAGCCATGTAACGCGTTACCCGTAATTCATTGGATTGATACCACTACCATGTTCCTAAAACTGCGATTGATGTGTCCACTGAATCAGGGAGCCAGTTATGCGCTTTCCCTTTCCTCAAAACCATCGGAGTCTAAACACTCCGTTGGTTTTGTGGAAAGAAAAGGCCCATAACTGCCTTCTCACCGCGCGATTGATAGATAAAGAGAGGGGAAAGGCACGGATGTTAGCCCGAGAGGCTTCCGGTTGGCTACCCACCGCCCGATTGAGGTGTCCACTGACCCAGTGAGACAGATATGCGCCTTTCCTTTCTTCATAACCAACGGAAGGTTTAAACTTCGAATAAGACAACACTAGGAACAAGAGTATTTGCTTCGTGCAAGCGGGTCATGAAGTCTGTCAAGTGTGCCGGGAAGTGAACCGAAGACCGCATGCGGAAGAAAGCCGAGTATGCGCGTAGCGCACAGGCGGCAGACGCCAAAACGAGCCTTTGAGACTCTCAACCGGGCAGTTGCCTCTCAAGCGCTAAAATGGGCCAGCCACTCGAGACCTCCTTACACCCGGCAAACATCAACGCAGTAGAAAATGGAGTACTCCATCGCTTTCTACTGATCAAGCGGAATCCGTGGATACCCGCTTTACATCCGTGAGTCCAGATTTCGCCATTTTCTGCCCGTCGGAAAATCCAAGGCAGAGAACGCCGCGCTAAGCCTAGGCGGCGTCGGGCCGTCGGCCTGAAGGAACGCTGCTACAGCTCACGCCGCACCCGTGAGGATGGCGGACGCTGACGCGGCGGCGTCGGCTGGAGCCACGACACCGCTCGAAGAGAATCTTCACAGCGACGACAACGCTACCAACAACGCTACCGACAACGCTACCGACCACGCTACCGACAACGCTGCGGACCTCTCGCAGAAGAGAACAATCGACAACGGGGGATGGTTCACTGCCAAATACCAGAACTCGAGACTGATTGCCGTTCCAGAGGCCGGGACAGACGCGGCGGACAATTCAGCGCTGAGCCAACCCAAACTCAAGTGGAATCCCGTTCGGCGAGAGAAGCTACCTCCTTTGCCAAAAAACGACTTCAAAGTCATCCTTAGACCGAAGAATGGACTCAACATCAGCGAACTGAGCACGCATCAGATGGCCCGGGCTATAACCAAAGCATGCGGAAAACCAGACATCTGCAACGAAGGCTGCTTCCTTGTACGGCTGCACAACGGATCCAACATCGCTATACTCAGCACGCCAAGCATGGAGACTGCCAGTGCTGTGCAGTGTATTTCAAGTCTACGCTTTGCTGCAAAGAACTATGCAGTGACAGCTTACGTGGCCGCGCCGGACAATTCGTGCAAAGGTGTCATTCATGGAGTGGACGCCGGGACCACGCCAACTGAACTACTATCGCATCTCCGGGTACGTACCCAAGGAGTCAAAATACTTTATGCAAGAATGCTTGGCAAATCCCAAAGCGCGGTTATTACCTTCGAGGGAAAGATCGTTCCGCGCTACGTCTATTACTACGGCGGCGAGATACGTTGCTACATCTATCGATCATCGCGGCAGGTGTGTTATACATGCTTAAAGGCCGGACATAGGGCGGACGTATGCCCGACACCTGACGTTGTCGTCTGCTCTAAATGCGCCGAGCCAGTGATCGAGGACGGACACTCCTGCGAGCCCAGGTGTGTGCTATGCACGGAAGCGCATCCTAGGGGGGCAAAGGAGTGCAAGGAACGCCTCAGGAAACCGAGACCACGGACGAGAAAAAAAGAGGAACCAGGCGGCGGAGACAACGGCGGACGCGGCCGGGCCCGGAAACGCTGGTTCAGCGAGGACTCCAGTTCGAGATCCAAGTCCAGATCGGCATCGAGATCAGGATCAAAGTCGAGATCGGCGTCCAGGACCCGGGAGGATCCAGAAACCAAAAAGAAGCAGGAGCAGAAGAAGACCGCACCAAAAAAGGAGGAAGCAACCAGGGTGAGCTGGAAAGAGCATCTTTTCCCCACCTCTCCCACTGCTCCAAAAAAACACAAACACACAGAAAACAGTGATAGGTAACAACGCTAATGGGGAAGCTAACGAGGACGTTCAAGAGCTAAGACAAATAATTCAGACGCTCAGGGCAGAAAACGCCGAGCTGAGACAGAAACTAAACGATCTGATAGACGAACTAAAGGCCCAAAGAACAAGGCAGGAAAACACTAACCCGCAAACAGACGAAGCTCAGGCGACAACTATAGGGCGCCAGGAATTTACAACTGCCATGGTTGCTGTTAACAATGCACTGGCAAATCTTAGCAACCTCATCTCCAACATCCAAGAGGAGACGCGCAGGGATAGATAGCGTCTAGTACAATTCACAGCCATGAAATCCAGAGGAAAACCCTATAACAGGCCATCCCAGTATGGCGAGCAACCGTAAACGCTCGGTCAAGTTGGAAACCCTTGATGAAATATGGCAGTGGAACTGCCATGGGATCCGCCGAAAGCAGGGTCTTCTTAAACAACACATCACAAATTGCACCTCTCCGCCAGACATAATCGCCCTACAGGAAACCGGCTGCTCACTCACTCTCGCGGGGTACTCCGTCTACGAGGGGCAGGGGCAAAGCAAGGTCGCCACGCTGGTTGCAAAAGCAGTCACCGCAATCAGACACCACATCGACGGAACGGACATTGACCACGTCCTTATAGAAATCATTACCCAAAAGAGAAGCCAGGAAAGCAACTTCCTACTTAACGTGTACAGCCCGCAAAGCCAGAGGAAAGCCAATTTCAGCTACCTGCTAGGCAAAGCAGAAGAAGCAGCAGGCAAGAACGGTATCGTTGTTCTGGGGGACTTTATTGCCTGGCATAAAAGTTGGGGCTACGTTCGGGAAACCCCGAAAGGCAGGGATCTAGCCAGGGAAGTTGATCGTAGAAGGCTCACCCTCATCACTGACCACACCCAACCCACGCGAGTGGGGAACAGCATCAACCGAGATTCGTGCCCAGACTTATCATTTGTCAAAGGGGTAAGGCACGCAAGATGGGAAAACGACGGCGAAACTCTAGGCAGTGACCACTGCATCCTGCGCATCCATATAGAAACCCTCCCGATCAGGCGACAACATGGCCAGGCTAGACTGACAAACTGGGAAGCCTATAGGAAATCCAGGGCACAGCATGAAGACGCTGAGATCACCGACATAGAAGGCTGGGTCGCAAGAATCAAGACAGACTGGCGAAAACTAACCCGAAAGGTCGCCCTCACTACCAACACACCCGAGGTGGACAAACATCTCTTACACCTTTGGGACGCCAGACGGGGCCTACTTAAAAAGGTGGAAAAGGCAAAAGCATAATAGGCGGCTCAAGCGTAAGATCGCTGAGGTCACCAGACAAGCTGAAGAATATGCGACGGAGCTCTCGAGGCGCGACTGGAACCAAAAGTGCAACGAACTTCAGGGGACTCTAGGTTGGGCCAAGACATGGGCCTTGCTAAGGGCTCTCATAGACTCAACCACTACAAAATCCGAAACCCGTAAGACGACCCAAAGGATCGCGCACCAGTTCCAAGGCACTGACGAGGAAATGCTACAGAACATCAAGCAGCGTTACATCGGCAATGCAACATACGCCGACAGCAGCTTGGCAACACGGGCGAAACGAATCCCGCTCTGGACGAACCCCTTACCTTAGAAGAAGTCAGACACGCTGTGATGTCCGCCACAAAGAACACAACACCAGGGAAGGATGGCATCACCAATGCCATGATAAAGAATCTGGATGACAATTCAATCAAAAGATTCACGGAGTTCATCAATAAACACTGGGAACAGGGGACCCTCCCGGACGACTGGAGACATACGGAAATAGTAATGATTCCGAAGTCCGGAAAGACTCCAAACCTGGACAATCTTAGACACATTTCCTTAACATCATGCTTGGGAAAAGTGTACGACAGAGTTGTGCATCACAGGTTACAGACCCACCTTGAGGACAACGAACGCATGCCGCACACTATGTTTGGATTTCGAAAATACCTATCGACACAGGACGTTCTCCTGCAGATCAAGGAGGAGGTGCTTACTTCCGTTCCAAAATATGGAGAAAACATCTTGCTTGCTCTCGATCTTCAAGCGGCCTTCGACAACGTCAGTCATAGGGCTGTGCTGGAGGGGCTCAGCAAACTTGGTTCTGGGCAGAGAATATTCAACTATGTGAAAGCCTTTCTGACTAACCGAACCGCTACCATTGGAATAGGAGGCATCAGGACTGACACCTTTTACACCCCAGAAAAAGGAACACCACAAGGTTCTGTGCTATCACCTATGCTTTTTAATATTGCAATGATTGGTTTAGCAAGGGCGCTCGAAGAAATTGAAGGAATCAGGCATGCCATCTACGCAGATGATATCACAATCTGGGTGACAAGGGGATCCTTAGGCGCAAAACAAGAGCTTCTTCAGCGAGCGGCAGACACGGTCAACGCATACGCCCCACACTGTGGACTTGCATGCTCCCCTGAAAAATCCGAGGTGCTCAGAGTCTACAGACGAGGGTATGATCTGCAAAACTCCATAGATATCTACATAGGGGAAACGAAGGTTCCAGAAGTATCGAAAGTTAGGATCCTCGGCTTGTGGGTCCAAAGCAACCGTCGTATTGATCACACGATCAGACAGCTAGCAAATACCACAGCACAGATCACCAGGATGATTGCAAGAATTTCCAACAGAAGAAGAGGTATGAAGGAGGAAGACACATGTAGGCTAGTACAGGCCCTCGTGGTCAGTAGGATCTTATACTGCGTCCCCTACCAAACACCGCTCGAGCAAGAAAAGGAGCAGTTGGAGGCAATTCTTAGAAAAGCATACAAATGCGCTCTCGGACTGCCGGTCAGCACTTCGACGGAGAAATTCCTTTAACTGGGCATAAACAACACAGTACAAGAACATATCGAGGCCCACCTTATCGCGCAGAAAACAAGACTGATGCTGTCCGCAACAGGCAGAAACACGCTGCGGTTGCTGGGCATGAGGGACGCTTTGAAAGAAATCAATAGCACAGCGAGCGTTCCAAATGAAATCAGGAGGATCATTGAGATCAGTTCGATTCCAAAAAACATGTATCCAGATATACATAAGGCGAGAAGAAAGGCAAGATCTGAATTCCATGAAAGAAGCTTCGCCGGGGCAAAAGACGTATTATATGTTGACGCAACAACATACAGACACCGATATGGCTCGGTAGCCAGCGTGGTGGATCACCGGCTCAGGGAAATCAACTGCGCTTCGATAAAAACCAACAACATACTCGAGGCTAAGGAAGCAGCAATTGCACTCGCCATCACCCAGCAGAGTGACGAGCCCCATGCACACATCATTACAGACTCGCAAGAGGCGTGCAGAAGATACAGCAGTGGACGCATATCCACTGCAGCCATTCACATACTCAAGGCGAGGACAATCACTTTTACGAGATGCTTCATCACGTGGACACCAGGCCATGAGGCTGTCAAAGGGAACCAATGTGCGGACGCCAATGCCCGAGCATACGCCAACCGGGAGGCGCGCACCGAAGGGGAACTGGACGCAGTCACTAGACGGTATGGAGCCATCTTAGAACACCAACGAGCCCTCCGGAGGACCTACCCGCCTCCCCACAAAGACCTTAGTAAACAGCAGTCGGTTGCCTGGAGACAACTACAGACTAATACATACCCCAATCTGAGTTTACTCAGCAAAATCTATCCATCCACTTATGAAAACAAATGCCCGCTATGCGGTGAACACGCAACGCTTTACCACGTTACATGGGCCTGTCAGAAAATGCAGGCAGCGCCGATAAACAACACACCTACACCGGAGCAGTGGGAGGCTGCGCTGTCCAGCTCGAAGCCTGAAGAGCAGCTCAAGCTGATCGACAGGGCTCGCAAGACTGCAAAGGCCGCTGGGGCCCTGGACTGAGGGCTCCACCTACGCTGCGAGAAATAACCCTTATACAATAAAGTTTTTCATTCATTCATTCATTCGAGACCTCTCGGCCGCAAATGCCTATAAGCTCTCCCTGATTGATGCACTGAGCCGGTAAGCTTAGATAAAATCATTGTTTCGTGAACCTTTAATGTGTAAGTGGCATTGGTAGGTGTGGTTTATGCAAACGTCCCGCAGCTGCACACGGACTGTGAGAGCCGCTGTAGAGGATCACTCCGGGTTATTTTCTACCATGTGGGGCTTTTACACATTCGTTGAAATCGCACAGCGCAAGTGCGTTTTTTTCTGCATTTCGCATTCATCGAAATGAGGCCGCCGCGGCCCAGATTCGATCTCGAGACCCTGGGCTCAGTAGCCGAACGCTATAGCCACTGTGCCTCCGCAGCAGGTATTCGTGCCATTGTGAAAGTGAGGCTGAGGCACCTGGGCATGCATCACTTCTTTTAGACAACCGCGTAAACTGCGTCGTTTCCTGAACGACAAGGGGGTGGTGTGTGATATCGTACCGAAGCGTCGGTAAGCTTCCTGGAGGGAAGCCCAATCAAGGACAACAGTAGGGGTGTGAATCTCGCTGTGCACGATGCAACCCCATCTTTAAAAGTTCCTATATCTCTGGTTGGCCACGTATTATAGACGCTAGCGCCAATTCTTCCTTCAGTTACGTTCATAGAAGGAAACGATTCGCAATTAGAGAACACGAGCTAAGTGTTATCGCAATACTGGCGCGGAAGTCACGCGACCAGCGTACAACCGTAAAGCAACTGAAATTCGGATGCACTGTGTTCGGCTGCAGCATTGGCTCTTTTTAAGAGGTCCTCCGAAGTGTACGTTCTGTCATGCCTAGACCATGGAGAATGCATGGAGGCCATGTAGTGGAGGCCATAGAGTGGAGTTCGCCCGACCTTCGAGCACGTAGCGAAACATTCTGTAAAATCTTCTAGGAGGTTCGACAGAAGACCCTTCTGAAGCGATGGCAGGGCCGGGTTTATTTTGACTGTCTTAATAATGTGGCCTGGGTCATCACTGTCTCGAGTGGGTCCTCCTACGGTGCACAAACCTCGGGCCTCAGCAACGTCATGGACGAAGGCGACAGCCGTGTCTTTGAAGAGGTGCTGATATTAATTTGCAAAGATGGTCAGGAGGAGGTGGGTATGTCCGTCACATTGTCGGACGAGGCCTCTTGCAATGGCAAGTCCCCGCTCAAGCAGTAGTGTAGTAAGGCCGTCCGCCAGGTTCTCGCAGTCGTGCAATAGGTCGTTCCGCACGAATACCAGGACACTGCACCGTGGTGGCACCGTGACGTCATTCCCGACAATGCGCCGATAGTACTGCTGGGGTCTCGGGAAACAAAGCGGGCCACGGCCTGCTTGGTCGATAATGTGATGCGTGCGTCCTGAAAGCCAATCACAGCGTCATTCGCCTGCAGGAAGTCGATCACCAGAATCAAGTTTCTGTAACACTCGGGAAGTACCAGAAATTCCTCAACGTACGTGAAACCACGAATGCCGACTCTAGCCGTGCACTTGCACACAGGCGAACTTATATGGCCCCCGTAAACACTGTCAGAACCTTTTTAAGATCTCCAGAAAAGGCATTGCTCATTAAAGAATAACCAGCACAAGTATCGAGCAGCGCGGCAATCTCAGTGCCATCAATTGTCAAATGCAAATCGGATGCAGCGTATTGGATACTGTCACTGCCTCTCTCTGTCCAGGTATCATCGGCTCGAGGGCTTCGCGATCGAGGACCTTGACACGTCCTGATCTCAGCAGCCTTACCTCTAGAGGTCTCTGGTGTTTGTGCTCCTGACGCGGACTCGGCGAACGACCGCCAGCAGAGCTGCTCTGGCGGCCGGGGCTGAAAGCGCTATAGGGAAGAGGCGAAAGCGAACGGGACCCGCGCCTTCCGTAGGGAGGGTTCTGGTGCGCCCAGAGATTCTCCGTTATATCATCGCGGTGTTTCGCCATTGTGAGGACAGGGTGCGTCGGGACGGAAACCGTGAAGACCCACTTGGTGGTACGGACATGCTCGGCAGTAATGACCGGGCTCTCCACGGTGGTAGCAGAGAGGCCTGCGGTCCGGTGTATTCCACAAATCCGACTTTAGAGGGCATGACCAAGCAGTACCAGGTGCGGTTGCGTAATAAAGGGCGATATTGCTAACTGGAGACGTCGGGGAAATATCGTAGCCAGGTTCGGTTGCGTTTTAGAGGCCGATGTTCACTGTAGGCGTCCGGGTAATGGGACCGTAGCCAGCTGTGCGACGTACGTGCGTCTGTCTTCGAGCCAGGGCGGCGCTTCGGGGACAGGAGGTGCCTGCGCAAGCAGTTGCACTTCGTCCCTGGCGACTTTGGTCAGCACTGCCAGCGGCGCAACCTTGGGCAGACGGATCCTTTGGAGTTCCTCCCGGACAACAGAGCGAATTAGTTCGAGCGGTAGTGCAGACGCCTTGCGTCACCACTGCCGCTGAGGCACGACAAACCTCTAGTGAACGTTTCATCCGGTGTGATAGGCGAATATATACATATACCAATACGCCGATGATACAGTCATTGTAACGTGTGCTACTAATCATTTTGATGCGTTTATCTCCTTACATAATAGGGCAACTGAAGTGATGGACTGGTTCGCTGCTAACTTAATTAGCATCAGCCCTTTTGAAACGCGACTTGTATGTTTCCTCAACCCATGAAAACATTCGGCCTATAAAAAAATTATTTTTACATACATCCAACTGTTGTAAATGTAAATGTAGACTTGTTAAATACGCAGCTTCTATTGATTGCAGTCGTCTTGGTTGACATTTTGACAGTGATTTTTTGGAATACAATTGTGTCCAGCCTGTGTAAAAGGTTGCCTGCGGTTTCCTTTGCAATACGCAATACGCGATGCCATGTGCCAATAGCTGTGCGATTAATTATTGTACATGCTTTAGACTCCAGTGTGCCGCGCTAACCTATTTCCGTCTTAAATTATTTGTATTGAGGATTTTGAGTGCTGTAGTTGTGCTTTAATGATTTTTATGTCACCATGTCACCACGCTTTATGTCACAACATGTGGATAATTCATCTTCAGCCATCTGCTTACAGCTTGCCTTCTCGTGCACTCCTTCAGGGGCCTGATGCGCTGCTGAGGTATCTTCTGAATGCGCCAGGTTAGCTTCTCCCTAAAGCTGCACTGGTTCGCCGACGACACCCACGTAGCCATTTTCGAAGACGACAGGACGGAATGAACTGAAAATCCTATCACGGCGCCTACCTAATGTGCTCTATTTGCGTAAAATAGGAACTGCCACTAGCTTCCTTGCAGGTAGCGGGTGGAAACGAGCTACCTAATGTGCTCTGTCATACGACCCATGTCATCGACCCATCAGTGCTCTGTCACGAGCTACGTGATTTGTCACGTCTATTTCGCGTTCAACTCGAGTCTGAAAGAAACGACAGTGAAGGGATGAAAGCGCCTTTCTCCTCGCCTCTTTAACATTCCTGCTTCTCACTTTGGACGCAAATGCCCGTAGTAAACAAGATATTTATTTGCGACAGAACTTCCGCAGAGGGTCAAAGTTGCAAAAGTTTGCGAGGTTATCATTAATTTAAAAGCAGTGGGTGTCTGGTCATAGACATATGCACACCCTCACGGGGGCGAGCCTTCATGAGGATAGTCCCTACTCAGAGGCCTATTTTAATGCGTGTCGTCGGTGAACGCAGTGTTAACGTAGAAGTGAAATTCCAAGCAATCGGATTGCCCTCAAAACTGGAATCCAATGGAGCTATTATCCGGTGTGTCGTCACAGGAGAGTTACTCTGCACAAGAGGCCAAGGGCAGTCCACTTCTTACTCTAAATTCATCAGCGATGCAAACCTGAGCATCTCCTCGTTCCGTGAACCGATTTAAAATGTCATGGTAGAAACGCAGGAATGGATTCAATGGGCAGGACCGGACGGGAGGTGACCATCACTCCTACCCACCTATTGATAAAATTCCGATTGCAGAACCACACTGTACCAATTTGTTTTGGAGGAAAATAGCGAATAAAAAGTTCACCTTGCAGATAAAACTGTTCCTTCCCATTACCTTCATTGCCAGCCGCCTTCACCGAAAGCTGCCATAAACCCGCCCCTATTGTATTTTTATGCAAACAAGGGCTATAGGAGGTCTATATGTATCATCTCTGGCTTGGAAATAAACTGAAAAACCCTTTCAAGGAGGCAGAGCCTAGCTCTTTCTTCGCACGCGGAGCAGGTGACTCAGCAGGTGTCTTCTTACAGATACCTTGGCGTCATCTTTGAACAACACATGCATTGGAAAGAACACATCGAAAAGGTGTGCTGAAAAAAAAAAAGCTTTCAGCTGCTACCCTCTTATTGCGGCAAAGCAGTATTTTCCATACAATGTACTGCGTTCCTTGTACTTTTCGCTATTTCGCTGTCACGTCAGCTACTGCTGCGAATCGTGGGGCCAAAAATACAAAACGCATTATTCAGTTCCCATACGGACACTACAGAAAAGAGCATTGCAGGTAATTGGCCATCTGTCGTCAAACAATAGCTGCAGTTGTTTGTAAAAGTTTGGTTTATGGGGCTTTAACGTCCCAAAGCGACTCAGGCTATGTGAGACGCCGTAGTGAATGGTTCCGGGAATTTCGACCAATTGGGGTTATTTAACGTGCACTGACATCGCACAGTACACGGGACTCTAGAATTTCGCCTCCATCGAAAATCGACCGCCGCGGCCGGGACCAAACCCGCGTCTTTCGGGCCAGCAGCCGAGCGCCATACTATTCAGCCACCGCGGCGGCTGATGTCTGTATGAGGAGCATCGCATATTATCATATGAATCCGTGCTTAGTTACAAAGTATGAGTGTTGGTAAATAATATTATAAATACTAATACTCCTCTTATTGGCATGCCGTAACACAAGACATGCATAAAATGGATATTTAAATTTGCCTGCCTGTCGCAATGTATACAGGAAACGCTTACTTCAATTTCCCGGTTTTTATGGAGGAAAAACGCTAAGGCACCCGTGTGCTGTGCGATGTCAGTGCACGTTAAAGATCCCCAGGTGGTCGAAATTATTCCGGAGCCCTCCACTACGGCACGTATTCTTCCTTTCTTCTTTCACTCCCTCCTTTATACCTTCCCTTACGGCGCGGTTCAGGTGTCCAAAGATATATGAGACAGATACTGCGCCATTTCCTTTCCCCCAAAACCAATTAATATTATTATTATAATATCCCGGCACAAAAGTCTGCAAGACAGTGCTTTTAATGTGAAGCTTGCAAATAAATTTAGGCGGTGCTGCAAGTTTTTCTTTAGTAGCATCCAAGAAGGGCCCTGACCCCCACTTTTTATACGGTTTGTTGACCTTTCCGAACTTTTCATTGCTGTTCCTTATCCTTTTGTGGTTTCTTTTCTTGTTTCTTTAAGTGTTACTTCAAGTGCGTATTTTGTCCCAAGAGAATTTTTTATTCCTGTTTGCGTGTTCCTTTTTCTTTATTTATTTATTATATTTTTAATTTTTCTGCTCGTTACCTCAACACTTCGTTCAACACTCATTTTTAGTGGCTCTTTTAGTTGTTATATCTTTTTTATCCTGGTTATTCGCTCTATAACGACAGTAAGGGCAGATTTTCTTTGCAGCCTTAAAAAGAACACTGCTTTGTTCGTGCAACACGCGGACTCGGTGGCGCAACGGTAGCGCATCTGACTCCAGATCAGAAGGTTGCGTGTTCGAATCACTTGCAGAAGAGTAGAGCGTCCTGTTTTGTTCAAACCAGTTGAGGCCTATTCATACCCCATTTGTATTTCGTGCAGCACAAATCACGGAAGGCAAGAATGACGGGCTTCACGTTTTTCTGTCCCTATCGGGGAAATGCCAGAACAGCCTCGGCCGTACAAGCAAGAACTGTGATTTCTTGCACTCATATGTGACAGACTTGTTTATGTAAAAAGAAGCTGTTCCTATGTGAACAAGCCGTCACCAGCAGCCAGTAGTGTATTATGCGAAGTTACGAATAGCAGGGGATTGTGCAGGGAGGAGCGATCATGCTTAACTGGAAGTCATATCCCAGGCGAAAATAAACCCATTGGTTCTTGCCGGTTTTAAGTGTTTTCAACTGGAATCAGCTGACTCCTGCTGCAACCAGCTAGCAGCCAATATGTTACCAACTGGACCCTCGTCGTTCCATTTCCAGAATAAACTGGTCCCACCAGGAACCTGTCCAGTCCGAAAATGGAACTAGCTGGAAGCAGTTAATCTAGAAACAAAACAAGCTAGAACCAGTTGGTCTGAAAATAAAACCACCTGGCCCGGAGCTGAAACCAGCCTGTCGGAAACAGTGTAATCTGGAAATAGAACCAGACTGCGAAATAGAATAGACTGGGACTTGAGCAAGGAATTTATGTGTGGTGCAGATGAGTTGATACCTGCATAAGATATTGGTTCGTGTAAGAAATTAGCTCTCTCAAGGTGGTTCGATTAGGCGCACAAGTCTGTATATTACGTTCTGTAATACAAACTGGCGCTTACTTTGGAAGCCCTAGAGAGATTTGGCAGAACAAATGAAAGGCTGACGGTGAGAGCTTTCCCAAAAGTCCTTCTTGTTAGCAATTGTAACACTAACATTTATTTGCTTATTGCAATAAGTTTGGTTACTAATCAAAACTTTCAGCTCTGCTGATATTAGACACAACCTGAACTGTATACTTTCACAAATGTGCTGTTTATGTCTTCATAATGACACATTCTCAGTCTGCTTGTGAAAAAAACTTGGCCCACGCTATTTCGCTCAAACTGCCTTAAGTCATCAGTGCTATTTTTAACACAGATCCGTAGATTTTTCTTGATAGTGCAGTGTGGAAAAGTACGAAAGGGATTGAAATATACCCGTGCAAAGAGATACAAAATAACCATGGAATGCATAACATTTCTTCGTGGTGCAAATGAACATTTAAACTAGGCAAAATCATCAAACCATAAGTATGCAATTTATTCGAAGGGAAAGAACGGAGGTGAAGAACTGAATTGGAAATATTTTTTTAACGAATGCACACGAATCGCATGTAACCATATACCAGCACAGGTTTAATTCACAGAAGACAACTTCGTCCACTTTTTATCCTCTGAAAAGATGAATTCCGTGGTTATTTCTGGCTATGTTGATCTTTCTTCAGCAAAGGTGCAATAGAAAATAAATTAGAATTTACAAATTTTCTAGCGACTTCTTTCAAAATAATGATGTGGTGTCTGAATAGGGCTTCGTGATCATTGTTTGGATGTGAATTATTGTGAACCATAGCCTATAGAATTTACGACCATAAAGCTGTTTTGGCGCAACGCACATTTCTTGCGATTTGGCCAGTAATTGAGACACCTTTATATCATTTTTTTACTTTTTCCTTGTGAAATTTTTGTTTTCAGGGCAAGTAGCGTCTTTGCCGTTAGGATGCACCAATCGATAAAGGCCAACTTGAATTTGTCCTCAGGGTCGTTCTATTGCAGATGTGTGGATAATACCCAATGAAAATCACCCACACTAATGAAACATCTCTGCAATTATTAAAGTCCGTAAGACGCACTGTGTTCCAAAGAAGTTGGTCATAAACTCATTTGCCTGAAGACAAAAATGAGCATTTCAGATCCTCAAGGTACACAAGCCAATAGTGGAAATAGCATATGGCTCTAGATCAGTTTCTACCACCAAGGCTGTGCAACTTGCGTGTGAAGCAGAAAGCATGAAAAGCTCTACAAATACTTGTCCAATAGAAAGCAACTTCAGACACTCTGCTAGTTGCTCTATGTTGTTGCAAGGAAAATGAATTGCTCATTCAATTGCATACTATTGTAGTGAATGCTACTTCAGAGCGCTGTACATCAGCAATCACTGTCTCTTATAAAAAGCCTTAAAATTCAGTGGTGTTAAAAAATATGCTGCATTTTCTCTCATGTACACGCATGGTATAACACCAGGCTTTACTTGTGCAATGTGTTCATGTTGTGAAAATTCAGCAGTGAGCATATGCATTAATCCTGTAGACTGGAGTGATAAAGAACTTGCGTGCTATCACAAATGTTCTGTATTCTCCAGCCCCAACACGGAAGCGAATTGTATGCCTGATTTTGACGCATGCTCACGATTCCAGCATTGGAGCAATGGTGTCAGTCATGTACGGCCTTTTGTACGGTTCGTTGTGGAAAACAGAGCTGAGATACTGCAACCCGCTCATGTTACACAATAGGACCGCTTACACTATGACAAATCGGGCCTTCGACAGACACTAAAACCTCTTGAGAAACCTCTCTCGGCTTGCCAAGTGGCTGAGCAGGCCACTATTCTTTCGTAAAAACTCTTGCGTCCCGGTGGCTAGCAAGCGCCTTTAGGTTGTTCATAGAAGTGGCCATCATGAGCTGTTCAACAATCTGCTGTGGCACACTTCATTTGATATCACCAGCTCCTTCAATTGCCCATTATTCGATTCAATGGTAAAACATGATTGAGCACAGAGTCGCCCCTGTGAACCACTCTCTTGGCATGTGAAATAGCTGGTGGACAATGAAAGTCAATGTTCTTTCTCCGCAAAGAAGTTATGTTTGCACGACAAATTTAATTAAACATTGCTTGCTGTGGATGACGTCATCCCCTGCTACTCTGTCCTGCAGTATAACTGAAACTCTCTTAACAGTAGGGCGGAATGCCTCAGGAATTTTGAGCTCAAAATGCCGTCCGAGCATGGTAAGGAAAAGCAGAGCAGCCACTGTTGCCCTACATCGCTTTCCAGTACTCACGTTCTGTGAGCGAGCTCTGCAGTCTGTGAAAGCACCAGGGAAGTTTAAAACTACGAAGCTTTTTGTCCAGAACTTCAGCACGTGCAGAATCACCAAAGTAATAATATTCTGTGTTTGACAGTCAAAGCTCTATGACTTTCGTGCCACACCTAACAGAACACAGTGCATATAATCATGGGGTAAACCCCCATAATACATCACAGTGCGGCAAGCTCAGGAAAGCTGTTGGCGCCTTTCCACCTTTCACAACCACGTTTTTTGCTGCTGCTTCCTTCATTTTTTCAATGGTCTCTTCGGCGCTCATATCAGGCACTGGGTCACCAACAGTACGTGTTCTCGACTGTCCCTATTTCCAAAAGCAAGAACAGAATAACACGTGCAATGAGAAATTGGAAAGAACTCCGTCGTTCTTTAACGTGAACTGACAAAGCACAGTACACAGGCCTCTAGAATTTCGCCCCCATCGAAATTCGACCGCCGCAGCCGAGATCGAACACGTGTCTTTCAGGTCAGCAGCCGAGTGCCATAACCACTGAGCCACCACGTGGGCTAGATACGCATCTATTATATACGTAGGCTAAACAAAACTGCGCTACATGAAGTTACTTCAGAATTGTACTGGGAAGTAGGTGATATCAACGAAACTACCTACTTCATCAATTGCAATAGCACATCTTGTGCATTTGATAATTCAAATACACTATGGTGGCGTGCATCGACTGACAGAGCGTGCATCAAACTTCGGATTATTGCCTTTAATTACTGTTTGAACAAGAAAAACGCGCAGAATGCTCGCTCAAACGTAGTCTAAAATCAAGCCATGTCCAACACCGTCGGGCAAAATTTTGATATTGAAAAATTGTAAGAGGCTATTATAGAAATTTTGAAGGTAATGATGGATTCTTCTGACATTAGCAAAATCTTTCTCAAGTGTTTTCATCGATCGCATAGAGCAGTTAAGACTGCCTTAGAAAACCAATGGGGATCGGTTTTGACGATTCCAAAACGTTAATAGCAAAAAAATGCAAGATTGTGTTGGGTGATCTGCGGATATCTTGATTGTTATAATGAAATCTTATATTGACAGAAAAAATGGTCGCGCGCCGCGCGACCACCCAAAACGGGTCCCGAATTCCCGCCAAAAGTCACCAATAGCAAAGGCCCTTGGGAAGCCGGGGGCGGAGCTGCGGCCGAATGACAGCGATTAGCCACCAGCCGTCTCTACGCCGCCTGAGGCGGGAGAAAGGGAAAGAGAGCGACGCGGGATGCCGTGCAGACGCCACGGCGGGAATCTAGCAGGCTTCCCACATCCTCCTCTCCTTAAATGCCCTCCTACCCATCGGCGAAAGCATGCGGCAAAATAAAAAAACAATTAATCCATATAAAACTACCACACTTCAGTTCCAGCCATAAACTCAAACGACAAACAAATAAGAACAGAAAACAAACAACACTTGCATACGTTTCAAAGAGACAAAACTAACTACACTGTACACTGTACACAAGGCCAGCTGACAGGTGGCCTGCATCCTCATAATGTTCGGTGGCGCGGCCCATTGGGCCTGTCGGCGGCCAACTCACGCTTTTGCTGCCTTCAGGGTCCCGGTGGACGATTTATTGACGGCGGTCCCATGTCCTCCAGAAGGTCATCAAAGTTGAGCATGAGGACGTCGACGACGCTCGACGATCCCGAAGAGGACCCGCACGGGAAAGGGTGCTGTCCTTCCTGCCCCCCTCTCGGCGTTGCCTTTGATCTTGGGAACACGCACATAATCCCAGGCACGCACCGGCATAGAAGCGGACATTCATCAGAGACAACGACCCGCTTGTCGGAATCGTCCCGAGGCGCCGTGGCAGGGGTCAAAGAAAACACAGACGCACTCTTCACGCTCCCCATAGCCACACAAAAACCATGCCGCGAGACACTCGCTCCTTAACGAGCAAACCACTCCCCAGCCGGAAGGGGAGACTTTCGCCGACCCTCCGCGAACCAGCCGGTCCCGTGTTCGCGAGGAAGGCCACACCCGTGGGGTCAGAACGTAAGTGAAACGAAGGCGCGCTGTACAGAAGAAGGCCATCTCTGCGCTACAAGAAAAGTGCAATCGCGAGTAGGTTGAAGTTTACATATGTACAAGTCTGGTTTAAAAAAAAACTGAACGCCAACGCAAACGTATATTACATATGTACAGATCTCAGAACGTTAGAAGAAACAACGAATAAACTGGAAACAAAAATACGCTACAGACTGACTAAAACAAACAAACGACTAAATAACTGCACGAGGCTGGAACTGAGCATGCGGCAAACAAACAAAAAAAAGAAACCGCCGTGCTTCACCTGGGGTAGGGCCCGACGAGAAAGCTCGCCAGCTAGCTGAGGCTGCGTGCCTTCGGTTGCGGAAGAGTCCGCCATCCGGCATCAATCACATCGGTGACCGTCGCCTCAGATTGTACCGGTGCTCGGTACGGTTGCGTTCCGCAGCACCAGTTGTGCCTTTGCGCTTGCTTGTGATACCAATGGGTACCGCTGCAAACTCGTCAGACCGTGACGCATAGGCCTTCAGGTCTGCGATGTGGGCACGGCTGGTTTTCCCCGTAAGGGGATCCTCCAGCAGGTACGCGAGCGGCGACCAGACTCTGACCACTCGGTACGGACCAAGCCACTTAGGAGCGAGCGAGGCTGAGAACCCCTTGCTCGCATCACTAAGAACGTGGTTGCGCTTCAGGACAAGATCACCCGCCTGAAAAGTCAGGCTGCGGTGCTTGAGGTCATACTGAGCCTTCTGTTGGGCTCTGGCTGCCGCCAAACTCTGCCTTGCTCTGTTGAGAGCCCGACCAAGCCGGTCCCGAAGCGTCGACGCATAAGCAGAGCAGTCTGCCCGCGTCTGCTCATCCCCGAGCGGGCTCTGCACGACGTTTGACATCGGATTCGCCAGCTCCCTCCCGAAATTGAGGAAGGCGGGAGAGAAACCAGTTGAGCGATTCGCAGCTGTTCGAATGGCGAACGCAAATTCGCTCAAATGGTCTGCCCAGTCCTTTTGACACTCGGCAAAGGCCGCCAGCATTGGCTTGAGCGTTCGGTTGATTCGCTCGGTCAAGTTGGACTGGGGATGGTAGGGTGAGTGGTGTAGTGCTCAATTCCGAGGGAACGGCACGTGTTACCGAACACCCGAGCGGTGAAATAGGACGCATTGTCCGTGATCAGTCTTACCGAAAAGCCGAACCGACAGAACACTTCCTGGAGTTTATCCAGCACCGCTTGTGCTGACACTTTCCGAAGCGGGTACAACTCGACCCATTTGGAAAAATGGTCAGCTACTACCATCAGGTGAATGAACCCCCTGCTTACTCCTGGGGAAAGGCCCCACCAGATCGCAGGTGGCCATCTGCCACGGACGCACACTGTCAATTGGTTTCATCATTCCGGGCGGCTTGCCGCCCCTTGACTTCACCGCTTGACAGACATGGCAGGAACGGCAATAGCGGAAAATGTCACGCTTCATGCCGGGCCACGTCACCGATTGACTCAGTTTTGCAAAAACTTTGGAGCCACTCAGGTGACCGGCCAGTGGTTCGTCATGAGAAAATCGCAACAGTGCGCCTCTCAGACTTTTGGGGATAACCACCTTGAACGGGTCAATGGACTCATCACCGGTGGCTATCTATTTCAGCACGAACCCGTCATGGCCCAGCAAATATGAATCCCCCGGGGCTCGCAGCGACACACGCTGGCTTTTACCCCCGGCGCCCGCTACAATACAAGTAGCGTCCCGGCGCTCCGTCTCCCTGAGACCGTCGCTCATCTCGCGACACATGGAGTCATTTTGCTGGGCTTTCAGCAGCTGTTTCCAGCTGAAAACGATTCCAGTTAGCCCACAGGGGGCCTGGTCTCGTCCCCCTTCAGGTTTGCAGCCAAAATTTCCGCTCGCGACGGCGTCTCCGAGGCGCTCACGTGGAGCTCTGCCTCTCGCCCGCTTTGCGAAGCGCTGCTTGCCTGGTTAGCGGAATGGGTTAGCCCGTTTGCGGGCTCCCCCTCCTTGCCGCCCGGCGGCTAGTCCGCTTTTTCGCCCGCTCCGCCTGCTGGCGTCAAGGCGCCGCTGGCGAGTGGGGCACGGGATAGCTCGCCAGCTACCACGTTCGTGCTCCCCTTTCGATACTGCACCGAAAAGTCGTAATGCTGTATCAGGAGAGCCCAGCGCGCCAGCCTACCCGCAGGCTCGCGGAGCCGCATCAGCCAACTGAGCGCACTGTGGTCTGTCTGCACCACGAATTGCGTTCCGTCAAGGTAGACGTCGAATTTCCGCAGTGCAAACACGATGGCGAGGCACTCCTTCTCGGTCACGGAATAATTCTTCTCCGAGGGCAGCAAGGAGCGGCTGGAAAAGGCCAGCGGCTGCAGCACGCCATCGAGATTCTGTAGGAGAACTGCTCCTAAACCCAGCTCGCTCGTGTCAGTCTGGACTACGAACTGTCTGGTCAGGTCGGGTAGCCTGAGCTGCGCTGTCTCGGCAATGGCACTAGACAGGAGGCGAAAGGATCACTCTTGCTCGGGCCCCCATCGCCACGCGGCAGTCTTTCCCAAGAGCGTGGTCAAGGGTGCCTGCACGCGGGCACAGGACGGGATGAACGACCGATAGAAATTGGCCATTCCCAGAAAACGGCGGAGGCCGCGTACGTCCTTGGGCACGGGAAACTCGAGTATGGCTCGTAGTTTTTCCGCATCGGGCTCAATGAAGCCCTCACCCAGCGTGAACCCTAGCAACTGAACTCGGGTCCGCGCTATTTGGGCTTTCGCAGGATTCAAAGTCATCCCAGCAGCCCGTGCCCTCGCGAGCACGTCGGCAATGTGGCCTAAGTGCTCATCGAAGGTTCGTGAATAAATCACGATATCGTCCAGGTAGCACATGGCGTGAGACCATTTAGCTTCCCCTAGGACGCGGTCCATGAGCCTCTGAAAAGTCGCAGGACCATTGCAGAGACCGAAGGGCATGCGAGTGAACTCAAACAGCCCTCTGTGGCACGTGAATGCGTTCTTAGACCGGTCAGCGTCCGCCATCTGGACCTGTAGGTAACCTTTGGAGGCATCTAGTGTGGAAAAGTACCGCGCACTGCCCCGGTTTCCTACGATTGAGCTGATCGTCGGGAGCGGATAGGCATCCTTTCGACTCAGCGCATTCAGACGGCGATAATCCACACACAACCGGTGGCTGCCATCTTTCTTAGGCACCAACAAAACCGGAGACGGCCAAGCGCTGGACGAGCGACGGATAATGTCCGCCGACAGCATCTCGTCCAGCAACCCATTGATCACCTGCCTTTTCGCAAGGCTGACGGGTCTGGGGTTGCACGTCAAAGGAAGCGCATCTCCGGGGTGGATCTTGTGGCTCACTAAATTAGTACAGCGAGGTTGCTCCGTGAAGAGCTCATCGTACTGACGCAACAGTGCTGTCAAACGAGCCTTCTGAGTGTCATCCAACGTTACCGCAAAGGCGGCCAGCGGATGTGGTGCCTGGTCGTGCCGCGCCGCTCCGTCCCAAAGGGGGCCGTGAAAGACGGAACGCTCGACACAAGGGCTTGGCCCTGGTCGCTGAGTGTGGCACTCTCCGAACGCCTTCACTGCGCAGGCAGTTATTGACGCCGGTGGGCAGATGAACGGCTTCAGCTGGGAAAATGGTCCGTCGCGATAGCCGCCATTCGCAATGTCCACCACGATCCCGGTTTTCAGGAGAAAGTCCCTTCCGAGAATCACGGGCACACTGAGCCCTGGGAGGTGGATGAAACGCGTGCGTCTCAATTTTTATGCGTAATCGTTTTATGCTACGCGCACTGTAAAACCAGTGCACTGCATTGAGTATGAAAAAGTGGTTTGTCGAATCTGTATTGTGGATACATGACTTTTAGAATATTGAGACTTTGCAGCTATGTGACTTTTTTCATCATTTGGTGTCATCAAACAGACGTGCATGCCTGTATTTTCATCAGAGTGCATGATTCACTCAGTGCTTTTGTTGTTTATTCCCAGAAGTACCGGCGCACATCGTACCGACAGTTTGCTGAGTGGCTATGGCGTCGCCTGAGAAAAAAAAAGTAGATCGCCTGGTCTTGTCCGCCTGTTTTGTGACGAAGATGAGGGCATAGTTCCCGACAGACACACGGACAAGGTTCCGATAGACTGAATGTTAGGAGGAAAGTACAGCTTAATTCTAAGGATCTTGTAGTGCGGTCTTGAATCCCTGCTTCCAATGTTAAGGTCAGCGAAGCGTGGTTCTCCATCTCAAGAGAACTTCTTGTTCGATGAATTGGTAGCTGTTCTTTGTAACCATTTAAAGGCATCACGGCTCGTAGCTGTGCATCAGCGCAGGCTACTAAACCGCTCCTTTTCACAATGCAGGTGTTTGCCTTCGCTGTGCAACTGCTTTTCGCGGCTCTACCGTCTGCCTCCGGTACATCAGTTTCGACCGCCGCCCCGAAGTTCCTTGAAAAAGGCCTTTTTCGTCCGCCTGCCCCATCACCGTTCCTGCCCCATCGCCTACCCTCATCGTCGCCAGAGGACGTCGTCTTGGACCACCAGTGGCCAGTCCCATCACCAAGAAGATCATCTGATAAATCTATCAGCCATTTAAGCGCTCTGCTGTCATCGCCGCCGTTCTGTGGGCTCGGTAGCTGCGCATCAGCGCAGGCTATTAATACGCTACCTTTCACAATGCAGGTGTTTGCCTTCGCTGTGGAACTGCTTTTCGCGGCTCTACCGTCTGCCTCCGGTACATCAGTTTCGACCGCCGCCCCGAAGTTCCTTGAAAAAGGCCTTTTTCGTCCGCCTGCCCCATCACCGTTCCTGCCCCATCGCCTACCCTCATCGTCGCCAGAGGACGTCGTCTTGGACCACCAGTGGCCAGTCCCATCACCAAGAAGATCATCTGATAAATCTATCAGCCATTTAAGCGCTCTGCTGTCATCGCCGCCGTTCTGTGGGCTCGGTAGCTCCGCATCAGCGCAGGCTATTAATACGCTACTTTTCACAATGCAGGTGTTTGCCTTCGCTTGGAACTGCTTTTCGCGGCTCTACCGTCTGCCTCCGGTACATCAGTTTCGACCGCCGCCCCGAAGTTCCTTGAAAAAGGCCTTTTTCGTCCGCCTGCCCCATCACCGTTCCTGCCCCATCGCCTACCCTCATCGTCGCCAGAGGACGTCGTCTTGGACCACCAGTGGCCAGTCCCATCACCAAGAAGATCATCTGATAAATCTATCAGCCATTTAATCGCTCGGCTGTCATCGCCGCCGTTCTGTGGGCTCGGTAGCTGTGCATCAGAGCAGGCTACTAATACGCTACTTTTCACAATGCAGGTTAGTAATAAGTATTTCCTATTTGCTAAAAAACCAGTAACTACTTTTTAATGCAGCTGCCGAGCCCTCAGTGCTGCTGTGGTATTGCTACCGAGTGTTCACGTGTTCTTCGTTTTATTTTGCTATTGTCAGGCGATGTTGAAACTAACCCAGGCCCCGACCGTTACGATAGCAAACTTTCCGACCTCCAGAAACTAACTACCGGACAAGCTACATTAATGTCTGATCTGCAGGGCATTAAACACCAACTGAAAACTACCGAAACAAACTTACCCGACTTAAACAAGCGCATGGACACCCTAGAATCACACTACGCCACACTTTCTACTCACCATTCTGAAATCGACGCCCTGAAAACTTTAAACACTGAACTTACTTCCAAGATCGACAAACTGGAAGCACGTATGGGTGATGCAGAAAATCGCTCTCGCCGTAACAATCTAATATTTTACAACATTCCTGACACTAACTCTACTGAAACGTATGCAGACTCGGAAGAAACAGTCATTCGCCATTCCTCCACTCAACTAGGTTTTGCCATCGAACCCAATCTAATCGAGCGTGCTCACCACCTCGGGCGCCACTGTACTGATAGCACAAGGCCAATAATCGTTAAATTCACCTCATCGAAAACTAAAGAAAGCCTCCATTCCTTGGGCAATGAGCTGAACGGCACCAACTACAGTATAGGCGAAGACTTCTCCCTTCCCTTTCGCAACGCCCCCAAACATCTTGTAGCCTTTGCCAAATCGGTATCCGACAAGTTCTCTTTGCGCTTCAAAACATTACATATTGGTCCTAAACGCTACATATTTGATGAATCATCACAAACAGTAAAATACGTAAAATAGCAACCATCTCAGCTCCTGTCGACAGATCGTTCTAAGCAGGTACACCAAGAAGCCCTTTCATTGTCAGCAATCTTTACTAACGTGCGCAGTTTCATTTCAAAGCGAGACATTGTTCCCCATATCGTCACTTCATCTGCCAGTACCATACTAGTCTTGACAGAAACGTGGCTATAAACAGCGATATTTGCGATAGTGAAGTGCTTGCCGACTTGCCCAATTTCTGTGTTTTTCGCAAAGATCGCCGAGATCGAGGGGAGGAGGGGTACTGATTGCCACCGCTCGAGATCTATCATGCTCAGCCATTAACCATTCATCAGATATAGAAATATTATGGGTTTTATGCCACGCTTCACCTAAATCAGTTGTGATTGGCGTTTGCTACAGGCCTCCTAACAGCCCAGATTTCCCTCGAAAACTTAATAACGCATTCAATGAAATTAAAGCTAAATACCCTAACACATACACTCTCCTATTCGGAGACTTCAATTTTTCCGAGTATCGACTGGAATAATCTAACCGCTACAGGCAATAAGGATCCTTATGAATTTCTAGACGTTTGCCTCCCTCAATTTTAACCTCATTCAAACTGTATCCGAGCCAACTCGTGTAACCGAAGACTGCGCTAATATTCTAGATCTATTATTATCGCATAGCCCTCAGTGCGTTCATTTCATCACGTATTTACCAGGCGTCAGCGATCAGCATGTCATATATGCCGGCTTCACGATTAAACCATCTTTACATGCAACACCTAAAAGAACTATCCGATAATACGATAAAGGAAACTACACAGCAATAAATAATTAACTTCGCGCATTTTTGCCAGGATTTTAATCTAACTTTCATCAAAGATTCATTCACGATAACTGGCCCTTCTTTAAGAAGAAGATCGACGATTTGGTCGACACGTTTATTTCGAACATAAATATACGATCTAACCCTAAAAACCAATGGCTCAGAAATACACTCAAACGCCTTGAAAATAAAAAAGCGTCTTTTCCGATCGGCCAAGTTGCTTTCTATTCAGAACACTTGGAACAAATATTACGCAGCCGAAAAAACGTACTTACCAACTATTCGAGAAGCCAAGCGCACCTTTTCAACTCCGATCTGCCTAAAATGTTGTCAACTAACCCCCGTAGGTTCTGGCAAGTCTTTAACCCCCAGTACACACGCTCTATTTCTCTCACCGATGGTTCAGGTGCAACTGTATGCGAAACAGAATGCGCCAACATGTTCAACGCAGCCTTTTCTTCTGTGTTTACTAATGAAACAGATCCGACATTTCTTCCAAATGCCCCAGTTATTCAAGATGCTATGCCTTCTCTTGCATTTCCTTCCGCAGGATTTTCGTCACTAATTCAAAACATTACACTTTCATCCTCTGCTGGAACTGACAATGTCAGCGCTAAAATAAATATACCCGCCGCGGTTGCTCAGTGGTTAGGGCGCTCTGCTACTGATCCGGAGTTCCCGGGTTCGAACCCGACCGCGGCGGCTGCGTTTTTATGGAGGAAAAACGCTAAGGCGCCCGTGTGCTGTGCGATGTCAGTGCACGTTAAAGATCCCCAGGTGGTCGAAAATATGCCGAAGCCCTCCACTACGGCACCTCTTTCTTCCTTTCTTCTTTCTCTGTCTCCTTTACCCCTTCATTTACGGCGTGGTTCAGGTGTCCAACGATATGTGAAACAGATACTGCGCCATTTCCTTTCCCCAAAAACCTATTTTTATAAAAACCTATTATTATTATTATTATTATTATTATTATTATTATTATTATTATTATTATTATTATTATTATTATTATTATTATTATTATTATTATTATTATCATTATTATTATTATTATTATTGCTATTATTATTATTATTATTATTAACGCTGAAATACTGATTAATACCAAAGAGATATATTCATCTCTGTTGTGCTTGTTATTCGCTCAGTCACTCTTCACAGCTTAACTGCCCATAGACTAGAAAATTTGGAAGGTACCCTATTGAAAAATCTCGTATATATGTGTTAAATGTGTCTCATATATACGCAATTATTGGATATGTGTCCACATATATGCTCGTATGTATACGTGCTCGTATGGCATACACGTTCCTCTCCACGTATGGCGAAACACATATATACGTTTGATACGTGCCTCATATATACGCTATTGGATATGTGTCACACCCGTCCCTCGTATATACGAGGGCCACGTAACCTTCGTACAGATACGAGGGCCTCGTCATGGGGCTACAATGGCCTTGCAACACGTACTCTGGTGTACAGTTAATAGCTCTGAATATGTAGGCTACCTGAATGAATTTGCAACCCTTAGGTGCTGCAAATGCTGCATCCCAGCACTAAATACCCGGCCGCAGTCAATGAAATAATTTTTCTTGCTGAATTTATTTTATCGTTTTGATCTGACTACAGTCATTGACTACAGGGGCAGGTGCAGGCGATGATTACTTGATGTCCCTCAGCATGTCCGCCAGGTAGCAATTCAACTGCTGTGCGCATTTTCTCATCCTCGGCAGCTCGTGCAGCTTTGATGTATGCATCAAATGCATCTGAAAGAATATTAATCACAACAAAATTGAAGACATGCAGGTGCTGTAAAATACAGTTATTTAAGTCATGCACACTTAAATAAACAAATGCCTTTGTCAGTCAGGAAATGTACCTAAATAAAAGAGGCTTACTGCTCACAGCTGCTAGTTTTTCTGAGCTCATCCGAGGCTTCTGCATGGCACCAGCCTTAAGGAATTGCCGGCATACTGAGCCGGTGATGCTCCTTCCTTGAACGCTCTTTCCCCTAAGGCTCTTCGGCGAAGGAGCATCACCAGGAAGGAGCGTCACTCTTGTGGGGAAGCCCACAAAAGTTTTGTGGCGTCCTTGCAAAACAAGAAGTCTCGACCTCGGGAAAGAAGCCAGCGCCACCGCACTGCACTGACAATTTCCGCTCCCGAGGTGGACCTGCAATAAAACAGCTGCACATATCCTTTGTATAAAGCCCTATAACAGATTGGGGAGAGAGTTAATATTTGCCGCATTAAAATTTCTAAAATCCTATTCCTCAGGACTCCTATATGTAACATTACGAAAATGGCAGTTTTCCTTGCAAACGCTACTAATGATAAAAAATGACACATCGCACTCTTCTTCGGAGTGAGCAGCACGATGGGCCACCAGGTCACGTTTGTGTACAATCATATCAAGCTGTCTTTGACAACGTAGATGAGCCTTTTAACTCTACTTCAGGCTCCACTGCACCCTGGCAACAGTTATGCTGCCAAATATTCGGAAGCACAGAACTAACAGATGAAAGATTATGAATATTTAAAACACCAATTAAATCTTAGCACAAGAGGCAGTGCTATTTAGAACATGAAAGGTCAAAGGTTGTGGTCATGGTCTAGTGATCTAAGCCTTCATTAAGCAAAGCTGCCCTGAGCTGTCACAGGTTCAAATTGTGCCTGGGGCTCCTATGCAGGCAACTTTTTTCCGCTCCATGCCATTTGGATGGAAAATTTCAAGTGTCCGAGAGGTGTGCACTGATCCTCAGCCCTATACGTTTCCACGGTTTCTGAATTGTTTGCCTGCAGTTACCAAGAACGAGAGCTAAAAGCATTTCAAGCTTACAAACTAGTTCTAAAAATGAGAATCCATCGTACCTGGCCATTGACCTCAGCAAGAACACCTGGCTTCCGTGGTGCAGCAGGACCCATGCTAGTGGAAGCCTGGAAAGTGTGCAAAGTGTTCGCATTTGCACAGTGTCGGTGAAGTCTTAAGGCCAAAGGCTTTTCGCTTCAGCCGCATAACAGAGCAATTACGGCAATATTAAAGACCAAGTGACCTTGAAATGCTAGCAGGTTTCTTCTTGCGATACAGAAGCTTCCTGCTTGACTACAGTTTTGAATGATCCGCTACATGAATTATTCTAGGAACATTGATTTCACTGCAGCTGAATGCTGTAGCCTTAACAGTTTTGACAGACTGTACATGGTACATTAAAAGGACAGTGAGGAGAACTCAATCAAATTTCTTTTGTAAGCAAAATCTGATTGTTCAGCATTTCATGGCTTTGTTGCCGCTTGTCCGGGAGCGAAAGATGCATTTATTTCAAAGAAATTTGGATTCGAAGTTGAAAAAGTTTTTCCCGCCACTGCGATTCAAACTCGGGAACTCTTATGACATCACGGCGCACTCTTATGACGTTACTGGACGCAGCGACGTGAAACATGACGTAAACGCAGACTCCGTGATTTCCCGAGGCTAGCGGTGCGGTCTAGCAGCAGCCAAAATGAAAGCTACCGCCGCCACACGTTGAAGGCATCTATCGGGGGTCGCTACCATTGCTTCGTTTACGTTTGCATCGGCGTCTTGCCTGCTTTACGATGGATCCCGTTCCCGAGCCCGATGACAAAGTTCTCGCAAAAACTCCGGCCTGCATTTCAGCGACCTCAGCCCCACAGAGCGTGCGATGCTTTTGAGGGAGCACGGTTCAGTTAGGTGCCGGCGGCTCGTTTCCCCCTTCCGCCATGAGCAGCCGTTGCAAATTAAATATCATAACCCCAGTGCGGGGAGTCGCGAGGGGCCAAGACAAGGTCAGTGCGTCGCGCCCATCGGAGGCTGGCCGGGGCTTTGGGGTCAACGGATTGTGAATCCTTGAACAGCGCGGTTGCACGGTGCAGAAGACGGCGTCGAGGTCTCCCACGGTTGAAAGGGCAAGGTTATTTATTTATTTTTTTGCCACAAAAACGGATGGGTACTCAAGGGCGCTCGCATTTAAAGTAGGCGGCTTGAAAGTAAAGCCGACGCTCCAACGGCTTCCGCGCGTTTCCGGCGGTACGGGGTCTACTGGATCGGGCTATCTCGCCCACTTGCATGTACCTTCAGATGTGTACTGTGAATGGATTAAATTAGCCGAGAGCTCGAAAAGAACAGCACCGCCCAGCGACCGAAGCTATTGAACGATGTCACAAAGCGTACCTCGCCACGGAACCGTATCAGTCTGGTCTGGCTCGCACAGCTGGCGCACTCGGCGCGAAATAAAGACATGCTCCAAATCTCCGCCAGTGCGGTCAGAGTGCGCTAAGCCGCCGAACGCGTCACCGGTCAAGCGCAGTTGGAGTGTAGAGGGTCTCGCTTTGGCCGACGTGACGTTGGTGTGCAATGCGCGCGCACGCGTTACGCCAGGCTATAAACGCGCATTAAAGCGACACTGAGGAGAAATTGAGGTTGCTTGTATAGATAGAATACAAGCTCCTGATCACAAAAACGCCACTCTTACTGAAAACAAAGCTCTTGTAAGGTAGAAAATAGCAACGACCAAAATACAGGTATCGCCGCCACAGGGCAATCTCGCAAGTACAAGCGTGATGACGTCACAGGACAAGAGACGCCACCTTGGAGGAATGTTCCTTTTTACATGGAAGCTGAGAAGATCTGAGGCTGACAAAAGAAGGTTGCGCGGTTCAATATTGAAGTCAGTTTTGTTTTAAAACCGATAGCGCCCTTTTATCACACCAGGAAGACAGACAAAAGACAACCTAAATGTTGGAAGCAAAGAAAACCAATGCTTGGCGGCGCCACAGGCAGCCAGGAGAGTTTCGATTTGTTATGGCACTTCGCGTCTATGAACTTTGTGTGCCCCGTGGTTTTGTTTTTGATGCACCTCGATTTACAAGTGCGGAACATAAGAGGAACTCCAAGTGCCGCTTCAAGTGCTAGTTAACCTTTGAAAGGGCCTGTTAAGGCTGGTCAAATGATCGCCACGGTCGATGAAAAACTATGATGGCACGATGGTCGGAGATCGTACAAGGCAGTTTGCAGTATAAAGAGCACTTGTGTCTTCACACGCTCGCCCGGCGAAACATTCTTGGCTGTGCCAGTCAACTTCAAACTACTTAACGGAAATCGTTTATTAGGGACGGGAGACAAGGTACAAGGCAGTTAAAAAAAATTTTGATGGCCTAGCTGTGTTAGGCCAGGATATACGTAGCGAAAGCGCGGAGACTTCTGCATCGGATGAGTGCATTCACTAGATGTGCCTTTATTCATGGTTTAAATCTTCAGCCGTCGTGGCGGAGTGGTAGAGTCTGCAGGTTTTTTTTTTATTCAGTGAGTGGGCGGGGGGTTTCATTGGCTACCATAGGTGCCGCCACTGAATACGTTGGTTAGCGGCTAAGCGCAGGCTCTGTTAAGGTGCGTTTACACTCCGGAGTAATGCGCGCGCGCGCTGCATGGCGACGTCACGTCGGCCAAACCGAGACCCTCTATGCTCCAACTGTGCTTGACCGCCGACGCGTTCAGCGGTTTCGGCGGACTCTGACCGCACTGGCGGAGACTTTAAGCATGTCTATATTTTTCGAAGGGTGCGCCAGCCGCCGCCGGCCAGGCCAGACCGATTCAGCTCTGCGGCGAGGTACGTGTTGTGACGTCATTCAATAGCTTCGGCAGTTGGACGCAGCTGTTATTTTCGAGCTCTCGGCTAATTTAATCCATTCACGGTAAACATCTGAAGGTACATGCAAGTGGGCGAGAGAGCCCGATCCAGTAGACCCCGTACCGCCGGAAACACGCGGAAGCCGTTGAAGCGTGGGCTTTACTTTCAAGCCGCCAACTTTAAACGCAAGCGCCCTTGAGTACCCATCCGTTTTTTTTTTGGCAAAAAATAAAATAAATAACCTGGCCCTTGCAACCGTGGGAGACCTCGATGCCGCCTGCTGCACCGTGCAACCGCGCCGTTCAAGGAATCACAATCCATTGACCCCAAAGCCCCAGCCAGCCTCCAATGGGCGCGACTCACCGACCTTGTCCTGGCCCCTTGTGACTCCCCGCACTGGGGTTATGATATTTAATTTGCAACGGCTGCTCATGGCGGAAGGAGCAAAACGACCCGCCGGCGCCTAACCTAACCGTGCTCCCTCAAAAGCATCACACGCTCTGTGGGGCTGAGGTCACTGAAATGCAGGCCGGAGTTTTTGCGAGAACTTCGTCGTCAGGTTCGGGAACGGGATCGATCATAACGCAGGCAAGACGCCGGTGCAAACGTAAACGAAGCGACGGTAGCGACCCCCGATAGATGCCTCCAACGTGAGGCGGCAGTAGCTTTCATTTCGGCTGCTAGACCACACCGCTAGCCGCGAGAAATCACAACGTCTGCGCTTACGTCACGCTTCACGTCACTGCGTCCTGCTGCTGTCCATTTGTTATGTCCGACCATGAAACTATTGATTTAGCGGGGACCATTTCTTATAGAGGACATCTTTGCATTTCTTGCGCTCAATCTGACGGCGCACCGTTAGTCTTGGGCATTATGCCGGCGTTTATAAACGAAGATGATGGATGTAGCGAACAAGAAAGCATCAAACTGGACCACGAATGTATAGAATCGAAGCACGGTTTTAGTACCTGTGGAGTTATTAGGAGTTGCGTTGCGTAGGAGTTATTAGTTGGCGTTCCATACAATCTATAAAATGCCCAGCACAGTCGCAAACAGACAAGTCGCTGCGTATTGTGTCCCGACTTGATAGCCTCTTCTTCGGGTGTAGCGCAAAACGAAAGCGAAAAATCATTGATCATAAAAAGAAGCTGACAAAGTGCAACCGAGAGCTGTTTCGGATCGACGGCGAAAGATTATGCTTTAGTAAACATCTTCTGTTTTGTCTGGCACACGAACGCCAAGGTTCTCAGACGTTGGGGATGCACTGGTCGTCGTAAAGTCGTAAATGGCGCTTCAGGAAATCGAAGTATAAGCTAGATAGTGACATGTAATTAAACATGGTAGTTGCACCTTTATTTTTCTCGCAGAAATAAAAGATCTACATCCAGCTTTCTTTTTAGATCTTGACGGTCATTCTGCGGTAAACATTTAGAAATGCTTTTTGACATCCTCAGATTTACATTTTCATTTATCATGTTGACCGAAACCTGGTACGATAATCATTAAAAAATGTACACCGCACAAGAGTATACTACCATCTTTTGTTGCTCGAAATACTAAGATAGGCGATGGCGCTTCTCTACTCGTAGGCAAGTCTTTTCATTGCTATGTTGAAACCGATTACACTATTTTAACCGACGACTATGAAGCTGTAATATACTGCAGTGAGCATTTGCTCGTTGGTATATATATATACCACCTTATGGGTGTTTTGGCTAATTCTGTACCTTTTTTGAGAGTGTTTTTTGTTTTGAAACCGAAAAAGTTTGTTGTTGGCGGAGATTTTATTCTTAGTTTGCTGGAATGTGCCTGAAGACAGACATTATTAACCAGTATGACTAGCATTTACGGCAGTGAAGTTATTCAGCTGCGATAAATGTCACTGACACGTCATGAACTTTGCTGTATTTGCTCTAAACTAATCACTTATCGCCATTAATAACCGTAGGTATGATAGCTGAAGGTTTAAGTGATCACTTGCGATTTTATATTACTGTGAAAAGAATGACTCCTTAAAAATAATTAAAGAAAAACGAACTCTTCGGGACATTTCAGAGGTAAATCCAGAGGGGCTTAATAAATCCTTGCACAACCTTACATGGGAAGATATATACTCAATGGCAGATGCTGAGGAGGCCTATGATACTTTTCCAAGTACAGTAAAGGCTGCTTATATTGAGATATTGCCTCTGCAAACTCTAAAAGCCTTGAATAACGAAGGATCACCTACATAAAATCAATCCCAAAAACGTTTCTTTTTAAAAAAACTTCCTTCAAACAATTAATCAAAGATGAATTTAAATGTCATCGAAATCAGCCTACTATTCTAACTTAGTTTGCATGATACCAAATAATATGATTTGACCTGGAAAAAATTAGATGCTGTGCTGTGCCGTACTCATGGCTCTAACGAAATCGAGTCAATTTTTCATGACGGCATACTTCTCTCGGAAAGCAATCTAGTAAACCTCTTTAATGACTTCTTAACAAACTAATTTTCATTTTCAAATATTTCACTGCAAGAAACGGGCCTCGCACTTGCGGATATTTTACCAAACGAAAGTACCGTGTTTTTCTTTTAGCCCAAGGAATGAAGACGAGGTCGCCTCCACGGTAGTAGATTTAATAACATCCGTGTGTGCGAAGCCGACAATTCACAAATAAAACCTCTTGAGTCCGTCGCAGCAGCTATAAAAGCCCCATAAGCGCACGTATTCAACTTGTCAATGTCAAGCGGTGTTTTTGCACAGGAAAAGCAAAATTCAAAATGGAATTACCATCTTCAGGCGTGGGGACAGAAGTATAAATGAAAACCTCAGGCCTATCTCAACCTTGCCTATTTTTTCTAAGGCAATGGGAAAGCTGAGGCACTCGAGATTATCGATCTACCTCACTAAGTATTAAGTGCTGCGCTATTTTCAGCGCGGTGTTTTCAAGTATTTTTCGACGGAACCAGCGTTATTGACGCTGTCGGACAAACCGTTGAGAAGATTTTGAGACAGTAATTTAGTATTTAAAACACACACACACACACACACACACACACACACACACACACACACACACACACACACACACACACACACACACACATATATATATATATATATATATATATATATATATATATGTTTAGGAGAAGTGGACACTTCTACAGAGACACATTTATTTATCAACGTTTGGACCGTGGTGCGGTCTTCTTCAGGACTGTATACACCGCACCGCGGTCCCAGTCCTGAAGAAGACCACACCGCGGTCGAAAGGTTGATAAATAAATGTGTCTCGGTAGAAGTGCTCACTGCTCTTAAACCTTTATCCTTCGGAGCCAACGCAACGTGCTTTCATAACACACACACACACACACACACACACACGCATATATATATATATATATATATATATATATATATATATATATATATATATATATATATTCGATGACTTGAGGCATGCATGAAAATAACCTTTTAAAACTAAGATCATACAGTATACGTGCGTCGCTTATGAGTTACTATATCCTCTTATCTAAGACAAAGTATGCAGTTGGTATCGATTGGCAAATTCATTTCAGACATTAAAGGCATATAAACAGGATTTGCTCAGGGAAGCATACTAGGGCAAACTTTATTCTGCTTGTGTGTAAAAGATTTGCATTATTTCTTTCCGAACCAAAAGGTTTCTTTCATTTATTATGAAGACGACAAATGTTTATTAATCACCCGCAAAACAACGCAAAAGGTAGACAGAGTACCTGATGAGTCACTATTCCTGTTCACCGCATGAAGAAAACACTATTAATTATCTCTTAACGCAGTAAAAAAAAACTAACGAATCCTATTACGGCCAAAAAGCTAACGCGCTTGCTAGCCAAAAGTTGCGCTTGGTGAGAGCCCGATTGAAGTAGTAGAGAGCGTGATGGTCTTCGGTGTTCATTTTTGCTGCAACCTAACTTGGGAACTGCATTTTAAGGGAGCGTCAAGAAGGTTTGCAGAATTGTTGGTACAATAAACAATTATATGCATGTGTTACCTCATAAGATTTAGATACTGATTTACAACTGTGATGAAAATTCCTCGAATCACGTATCGCCATTTATTATGGGGAACGACGACCAACTCAAACTTAAACAAACTATTGTTATTACAAAAAAAAATTGTAGGAATAATAGCTAACGTAATATATGATTCCCACACAGAACACTTTAAAAGATCTGCCGTTGTTTAGGTTGGTCGTTAGTGTAATGGCCGACTTACTGTCTCGTACTGCACATCTGTAGAAAACAATAATCGTTCATACCACGTCTCCACATCGAAGAAAATCGTTCTCAGATACCGCACACGAAATCCAGATGTGGGTTACATTCCAGCCCTATTAACCTATTCTTCCTGTTATCCTCAACAATTATACTCACGAGTTTGTTGATATTACCAGGTTGCCTAAGAAATGTTGAAAAATGTCTTCTTGGGATGCAAATATTGTAACAATGTGAATGAAGTGAGCCATCATCTTGCACTCAATGTGTTGATTTTCTCTCTTGTGGTGAAACCTCTCAGTGCTTTGTGCTTTCCCCTAAAATGCATACCTGCTTTTGTTTTGTTAGCATGTGAACGAGACTATTTGGCTTTGCTGTTGTCAAGAGTTGGGGCAGTCTTCTCGACAAGCTGGTGGTAGCAGTAGTTTGTTGCATCGGCTCCATCCTTGTACCTTATACAAAGGAAAATAAAATCTGAATTGATTTGATTTGATTTGATCCTTTCCGCGAGACGGAGGAAGAAAACCACGACTGATCGGCTTTGCGAAGCAGGGCGCTGGCATCTGTAAAGTCTGTAACGTTGGTTTGCAGAACGCGTTGAGTGTTAGAGGTCAAGCTGAAAGAAAAACGCGAGCGACAATTCTTCAACTAGTTCTACATGGTTTGCAAGGGAAGTTAAATTCGATTTATTTGAAAGTGACCGTCATCACTGCAGGGAGAAGAGAAACATTGTGCACTGATGAAATTCGCTTCGAAATTTCGTGGTGTTTTTTTTTTAATTGTTGTACCAACCTTAAGCATATTTTTTTTTTTTTACCAGCCTTAAAGAAAGCGTGCGGAGTTCCAAAGCTGCCACTTGACAGCAGTGCCACCTGAGCAACGCTGTCAAGTGGCAAGGCTCTTCGTTCACACTGGGCGCATAGAATATGCGCCAGCAGCTGCTGACGCGTTGGCGATGAGTGCGCGTCTGCGTAAGGGTTAAGGGTAGTGATAAGGAAAGGCAATGCGCAGTAGCACTCGCACAGTGGGCGGACACCTGGACCAAGCCGTAAAGGGATTAAGGAATGAATCAGGGGCAGAATTTTAAAAAAAATTCTCGACGAAGAATGCCTGTTTTTGACTTAAGAGCGTTAGCCACGGGAGCTTCAAATGTTTACATCGGTGGGCTCAGAAAACGTGGAGAAGACCAAATCCAAACATCAACGGATGTTTCCTTTTCGAAAACATCCCTTCTGGGACAAAAGCATCGCCATCTACCTCAGGGATTTTGCACCACTATTGCGATATAAAGCCACCTTCGCTACATGCGGTATATTTCTTCGTTCTATTAGTTAATATATTTTAGAAACGTGTGCACCACAGCATGACGAATCGGCTGGCACCATCCGGAACCTCATGCGACAAACGTTTCGGCCGTTATGTCCGTCTGAAGGTCCTCGGAGGGCACGGTTTGGGGGCGGAAAGAATCCCACACATGTTTTGGGCTTCATCTCAATTAGTAATTTTATCCTCAAGAACATGCCAAGTCATTTGACACCACTTCGAATATTATGCGTCAAACGGGCGCCCCCAGATTTTTTGCAACAAATGGTGGTTACGTTGTGGGGGGGGGGGGGGGGGGAGGGGAGTGGTCCCACTTCGAATGCCGGCATTCTGGCACATTTAGTATAACGAATCGAAAGACTAGTATAGGTAATAATTGAGGAGCTACGCACCCACTGTTGCTATGTGATATAGTGTGGTCGCGGGGTTACTGTTTTC
This sequence comes from Amblyomma americanum, assembly GCF_052857255.1. NCBI lineage: Eukaryota > Metazoa > Arthropoda > Arachnida > Ixodida > Ixodidae > Amblyomma > Amblyomma americanum. The sequence goes on from NC_135497.1 coordinate 498,484,066, forward strand.
GTTAATCTGACCTTCACTGCAGGCAGACGCGTCCTTGACAAACGTTAAGTATTAAGAGCTAGCGCACTTAAAAACAAAAAAGGACAGGTGCATACCACGCGCAGTGTGCCGCGTGCGTGAGAGGGCGTGGTTTGGGCACAGTGGAGAACGACGCTATGAATTAGGCGTGCGTCTCTCGTAGCTGGAGCTGACACTGGTGCGAACGAAGCTGTACATCAGCGTCCTTCGCAGTGCATAAACGACTCTTGTTACTACTTATTACATTTATTAAGCCTTACGGTGACGTCCAGTCTTAGCAGACTCGTCAACAGCTGCTGACGCATGTCATGCGCCACGTGCAGGGCATCTGCTTAAGTTCTGTAGCCCAGTCCTGGAAGGGACAAAGTTCCGGAGATAAGCGATTTTTTTTTCTGAGAGCGCGTTTTGGTGCGCCCATGTATATAGCACCGGCATCATGTGACAGTTTTTGAGTCTCGCGTGCTTTCTTCTACAGCAGGCAAAAATACTAGGTAAACTGTACCTTGTTGCAAACATTTCAGCAGGCTGTTTTTCACGGTGATGCTTATTTTTGGAATGAACTATTTTTATTCGAAGCAAATATTTAAAAAATTCGCTAGTTAGTCTTAACTAATTAATTAACTTGCACGAATAAAAATACTGCGGACAGCAAATATGACTCTCAACTGTACTCAATTGATTTCACTCAGCTACGGCACTCCGTATTCTTTAAACACTTGCTAAGTGGTGCAGCGAAGTGGTGCAGCGGTTAAGCAGTGTGCCACTGCCCTGCGATGGCAGTGCACACGTACCTTATTACAGCAGCAATTAACCAATGGACATGGTTCACAATCCACACAGGATCGCTCAGGTTACGATGTCGAGGCCAACAATGCACTCCTCTGTTAAAGTAACCGGGCTCGCTCGCCTAGCCATTCTGTTAAAGTGTCTAGAGCGCCCAGTATTCTCGTCGAAGCAGTGTGAGAAGTTGCCAAAACTCCGTGGCACGCGCGCCTTTACTACACGTATGCGGCTTTATTCAAATGTTTTTGGCATTATTGGTCGATGAAATTCACCTGCCAAAGCAGGATCCTGGGGCATGGGGCGTACCGTAATGGAGGCGTTGCACAATGCAGGCCTCCAGATTAACGTGTGCTCAGGTGTCAATATACGAGTGTTTTTGCATTCAGTCTTTACCAAAACGAGAACGTCACTGCCGTGGATTGATCATCCAACCCCCCGCTATGCAGAAGACCCAACAACTGAATCCCCTCAGCGCCGCAGTTACAAAACTGAGGCCAAGCGGATAATTTGGCAGCCATAAAACACTTTGGCATCAGATGCGGCGCCGTGTATTTACGAGTGAAGTTCACTATTCGCTTCTTAAAACAATCGTAGCTGCAGGCTGCCAAGGACTGAGTAAAATCTTAATAATGTCATCGTAATGATGGCAGCTTATCCTGGCAAAAGAAAAGCTACAACCACTACAACTTGAAAGCGACTGCTACTTGGCAGTTTCGAAATATGCCTTCTTAGGAACATATATGATTCCTTCTGTATTTCATTCTCCAATTTTACTTACTCAACATGACTGAACCGCAAACCAATATAGCAATACTTTATACTGAATACCTTTAGCTTCTGATTAAATACTTCCGCCGGGCAGTTTCAGTGCCTCTCCCGGAATGTTTCCTCATTGTAGCTAAAATACACACCGGATTCGAACAAGCCACCATAGCCTTTCGTAGCGATGCCAACGTCGCTGCACCCAACTCTCTGTGGCTCCTTTTAAAACCAGCACCTGCAGCAGCAGCACGATGAGCAGCGCCACGAACGGCGCGCGCTACGACACGTCCATACCTGACAGGCAGCGTGATGACCATGAGGGATGCGGAGTGGCGCCTTACGAAGAAAGAGAGCACGTTACAAAAAATGTCTTCGCGCTTTCCGTCGTCAGCGCCAATCAGATGGCTCTCTCCTCCACAGACGTAGAGTAGGCGCGAAGGCTAGCCGACGGGGGAGAGTAGGAAAGCAGGATAGGAGCGGACCTTGGACGCTCGGATCAGCCCTACTCGACAGGAATTGTAAAAACAACAGGAGGCGCTGACTTGACAGACGGCGCTTGTGGCGGCACAGCAGCCGGTCACGCTCGTCCGCTGTAGTCATCGCCCACCTCCGCCCAGCCTTTCGGCCGGTCCGGGGTAATGGGCTGCCTGCCTCCTGCAAGCCCCCGACGTGCACGCGCCACTCCCAGTGCGTGCCGTTCACCCTCCCCTCCCCAGTTGCGGCTGCTGCTGCTGCTGCTGCGGGGACCTGCCTTCCTGGACATCACGGACCACCAGCGCGCGTTGCAAGCGGACATCCCCCTCCCCACATCCCCTTTCCCCATCCCCGCTCCAAGCTGTGCCCCCGTGATATGGGTGGCAGAAATCGAGCACATTCCCCTCATGTAGCCACAAGAAGAAGTCCGAAGCTTCCTGTTGAGTCTGTAGAAGCTTGCGTCGGCGTTTCGCCGCCGTCGTTGACGGAGCTCATGTCGAACTTGGTTCAATTGCCATCCCTGTTAGGAAGCATTACAATTTTTTTTCCTCCAGGCCGCACACTTGTCCCTCTGCTCGCGACACTGCAGTGACGTCAGTGTTGGGATATGATTGGTTCCTCTCTAGTGAACGGTGCAACATCGAGAGGAAGTATCGCGATTATATTCGGCCGCTTCCACGGAGCCGCATCCCAGTTTACCTGCTCCAGGATGTTCTAAAGTGTTTATGTGCGAGGAAACAGATTTTGAGAATGTAAAGTTAGGCGAGTTGCTGGTGGGTCCCCGGCGAGAAGGCCGCGGACGGCAAATACAAGAAAAAAACAAATTGCTAAGGGTTTTGACCGTAAGTAGAACTTCGCTGTCCCCACTGAGCAACGTATCACTGGCGAAGCTTTGAACCCGGCAGGTTCTCTGGATTTCGCCCCTGCATAAAACTATATCAGATTAATTATTCATACGCCCTGTACATCTGGGCAATTCTCTTTCCTCTTGCAGAGCGGCAGCGGGAACAAGTGCTGCGATCAGCCATGGACATCCTTGATGTACTGGGAGGCTTTGGCCTGTACCACGTCCTCACGGTATTTCTGGTGGTTCTGCGAGCCTTCCCCACTGCCTGGACCAACATGATGACGCCCATCGTGGCTCCAGACATGGACCATTGGTGCGCTCGGCCCGAAGGCGCTCCCTCCAGCATCATCAACATGAGCGCAGACGAATGGAAGTCGTGGGCCGTACCCGAGTTCGCCAACAGGTTTTCCAAATGCCACCTGTACCGGGTGTTTGAGGATGCCAATGGTTCCTGGACAGTGGACAGAAACCAGACACTTCTATGCAATCGCTGGGAGTACGACACGTCCGTCTACCAGAGCACAATTGTTAACGAGGTGAGCCATCGTCGTCTGCATGTCACAAAATTCGGCACATATTCGAAAAAACGGCGCTGCGCATAAGCAATCGCGCCCGCGCGCGGTAAAATAGAACAAAAAAAAAAACAGCGGGGAATGAAACCCGGAGAGCGTGGAACTTTGCCTGTACTGCTGCCCTATCCACCCAGCTCGCCGACGCGGCGCCAAAGGAAACATGGCCGCGCGCGCCGTCGATCTCTCTAGAACGTCCGAGTTGTTCCTACTTATTGTCGACTGAGAGGGGTAACCTTGTCCATGCTAAAGTGACACCCTCCACACTTCGCTCTCGCGCCGACGGCTTCGCATCTCGAGAAGGCCTCAGAATCTTCCGGAAGGCAGTTTCCGCGCTCTGCTAATGGGGTCGCGCGCCCGGCGCGAGAAGGAGAAGCAGCTTGTGCAGTTGATACTGCGCGTATGTGCGCGCCTGCCTTGGCGCGAAGAACAGACGCGGACCGCGCCTACAAATGAGGGCCTTCAGCCGCTGTCTGTGAGCCGAGCCGCCGTTTACGCTTCCGAGAAGCGCGGCCGCTCGACTCCTGGGAGAACACCACCGCCCAGCCACGGACCAGCGAGGCAGCGAGCGCCAGTCTGCGGATCGGCCCCGTCGTGCACCTCAGGTCGTCGGACTGTCGCAGTGCCCGGTGAACAAATTGTGTTTTGTTTGTTTGCCTCTTTCTCTGTTAGGGCACTATAGATGCAAAGATTCTGTTGAATTGTAATCTCTCTCTACTGTTACATTGCACGAGTTGCATTGTATTTGTAAATCACTGTGCTTGTGCTCATACGAGTGAGTGTGAAATCCTCTGCATCACCTCTTCGCTGTATAAACTGTTTTGTTTGTGAACCTTTGGCTCCAATCCATTCTCTGGCTTACGACCGGCGAACACTGGAAACCAATAGACCAACCGCCTTGTCACTTGATAGCTGTTCTCAGGCTGCGCTTGCCACGCTGAGTCGAGAGCATTTCCTTTGTGACCGAGTCCGCTACCCCCACACGCTCCAAAGGTGTCCGCGAGCGCACCCAAAAGTGCGCGAAGTGGTGACATATTCTGGCGCCCGCGAGAGTACGTTTCATGCTTTGTAAGCACAGAGAACGGAGAGTCAGAAGGAGTTTATGAAGAGGCCGTAAAGGAGTGTTTAGCAGCAGAGGGATATTTTGAGGTGCCGCGCTGAAGCGGTTGGAGAGGTTCACAGAGCAGAAGACATGTGCTGCATCTGAAGAGTTCAAGCTCAGAATGAATCTCAAGGAGATAGCTGAGGTAGGCATTCAGAAAGGTCAGAAGGGAGGTGAACTTGTTCAGCTGGTGGACCAGAAATGGAAAGAGGTTCGAAAGAAAGAGAGAGAGAAAGACAGCGCGCCAGAGGAACCGCTGAGAAAGAGATACAAACACAACGAGAAGAAAGAGAAAAATGATTTCACAGAGAATATGCAATCCTTGCTAAGAAGCTTGCTGAAGTTCGGCGTTTGAACAACGTCAGGCAGCCAGTGGAGCTTACCCCCGGAGAGGCCGGGTGGAAGACTAAGGAGTCTGATTTGTTGGCAACCACGGAAGAGGTTGCAACTAGCTCCACTAGTGAGAGTGTGGTTGTGGAACAGCGAGTTCCTAAAACTAAGATTGAAGAGAGTGAGGATCAGACCGGAGTGTCGCTTCCTCAGGGAAGTGAAAGGGAAGCTGCCACCAATGCAGTAGCCAGTGAGGAGCCGGCCAACCTGACACCTCAGTCAGAGGGGACCTTAAGGAATGCGCTTTAAGTTGAGGAAGAAAGCAGGAGCTTCACCGAGAAGTCAGAGTGCTGCACGGCTGATTGTTGCAGTCGCAAGCATGATGCATATTGGTCAAATATCAAAGAGTACGAAAGCTCCGAAGCACTTGCAGCTGAGGAGAGCACCCTCTGTGAAGAACCGGAATCTGTTCCGAGTGAATCCTCGAGCAGCGAGGAGGCCTTTCCCGATGGGGATTGTCATGAAAATTTTGCCTGTGAGAAAGGCGAACGTAGAGTGTAAGGAATGAAGCACCAGTGATCTGAAATTGACGAGCTCAAGAGAGGAACACTGGAAGAAAGTTCAATGCTCAAAGAACTTAAAGGAGCCTAACCAGTAGCTTCATCGCGAGACCCCACCTCGGATTATGCAAGTGAAAATGAGGTGTGCGTGCCCCGTAGAATCTCTTGGAAGAAAGTAAATAGAAAGAGAAACGAATCGTGCAAACCGACACAGCTGCAGTCGAACAAGACAGACCTCGGAAGAAGGTCAGGAAGAAACCAGGGCAAAAGAGAACCAAGCTGAAGACAGCTGAATCGGGTGCAAGCAAGCTGCACGAGCATCGCGGCAAAGTGAAAAAGATGCTGAAATGAACGAGCCCATCTTTCAGAAAGGACTCAGTGTGGAAACGTTCGCGCAAACAGAATAGCGCAAGCCGAGAAGAAGCACAAGAAAAGTGGAGCCGTCATGACCGAACCGCCATAAAATCTGTTCGCAACAGACGCGCTAGCCGCGGGAAAAGAGGAAGGGTTCGAAATCCGAGCAGAAACACACAGAGGAGTAGGAGTAGAAAGCGGTGTAAGAACCGCGTTCGGAAGAGAAGCCTCCGTAAAACGCGAAAGAGCAGAGCTCGAGACAGGAGGAACGGCCAGAGTCGCGTGCGAAAGAAAATCAAAAGCGCGACCGAAAACTTGAGGGAAACAGTCCTGTTCCGTGCCCACTCTGTAGGCTGAATCTGGGAGTATAGGCGCAAGCATACCTCGGACTTTAATGCTCCCTTTTTGTTTTTTGTTAATGTATTGCCGTGTGGCGTTTTGTATTGAATTTTGCCAATTGTCAAGTGTTGTGTGCGCGTAGACATCATTGTATTGCTGTGTGTATTTTGGCATTCCCCATTAGGTTTGTGAGCGCAAGAATGTTCGCACGAGTTTTGTGTTTTGTGAATATTGTTTCCCCAGGCGGTCGAAATTATTCCGGAGCCTCCACTATGCCACCTCTTCTTCCTTTCTTCTTTCACTCCATCCTTTATCCCTTCCCTTACGGCGCGGTTCAGGTGTCCAACGATATATGAGACAGATACTGCGCCATTTCCTTTCCCCAAAAACCAATTATTATTATTATTATATTGTTGCACAATATTAATAAAGGAAGGGGCAGTGTCACAAAATTTGGCGCATATTCGAAAAATCGGCGCTGCATGTAAGCAATGGCGCCCGCGCGTGGTAAAATAAAACAAAAAACAGTGGGGAAGGAATAGCGGAGAGCACGTAACTTTGCTTGCGCTGCTGCCCTTTACACCAAGCTCGCCGACGCGGCGCCAAAGGAAACATGGCCGCGCGCGCCATCGATTTTTCTAGAACATCCTAGTAGTTTCTAGTCATTGTCGATGGAGAGGGGGTAACCATGGCTGCGCTAAAGTGAAACCCTCTACCCTTCGCTCTCCCGCCGGTGGCTACGCATCGCGAGAAGGCCCCAGAATCTTCCGGAAGGCGGTTTCCACTCTCAACCAATGGGGTCGCGCGCCCGGCGCGAGAAGGAGAAGGAGCTAGTGCAGTTGATACTGCGCGTATTTGCGCGCCTGCCTTGGCGCGAAGAACGAACAGACGCAGACCGCGCCTATAGATGAGGGGCTTCAACCGCTGTCTGTGAGCCCGAGTCGCCGTTTAAGCTTCTGAGAAGCGCGCCCGCTCGACTCCCGGGAGGACACCAGAGCCCAGCCACCGACCAGCGAGGCAACGTGCGCCAGTCTGCGGATCGGCCCCGTCGTGCTCCTCAGGTAGTCGGACTGTCGCAGCGCACGGTGAACAAATTGTGTTTTGTTGGTTTGTCTCTGTGTTAGTGCGCTTTTGGTGCAAAGGTTCTGTTAACTTGTCATCTCTCTCGATTGTTACTTTGCATGAGTTGCATTGTATTTATAAATCACTTTGTATGTGCTCGTACGAGTGATTGTGAAATCCTCTGTGTCGTCTCTGCTGTGTAAACTTTGTTTTGTTTAGTGAACCTTTGGCTCCGGCCCATTCTCAGGCTTGCGACCAGCGAAAGCTGGGCACCAAACGACCAACCCCCTTGTCACTTGGTATCTGGTCTCCGGCTGAGCTTGCCAAGCTGAGTCGAGTGCATCTCCTTTGTGACCGAGACGGCCACCCCCGCACGCTCTAAGGGTGTCTGGGAGCGCATGAAAAAGTGCGCGAAGTGGTGACACTGCGACATCCCGCATATCATGCGGGATGTCGCATGATATGTATGAGGAAGTTCTTCCTCCTTTTCTGGAGCTCTTCGTTGAGTACATATTGCAATAGAGCCTAGACTGGCTTTTGATGGTTGCACAGGAGAACTGTTCTTGCGTAATGCGGACGGAACTCATATTATGTTCCAAAAAAGGTAGTTCAGAAACTTAAGGAGGCTTGTGTGCTAAAACGTCTGCATCATTGCGCAGAATGTTACTACTTGGAGATGGCAGAAATATTTGAAAGGGAAGTTTAAGAACAAACTCTGGTTTCTTTGCAAGTGCGTGCCTGTTTCTGTCGGGGCACTATTCGGGTCACGTAAAAAATTCGCGTGTAGTTTCCGCGTCCAAAAAGTGATGAGAGAAAACAAAAATCACGCAGGCTGTTTGCGACAAGGCAAAGAACATGAACTGACTATAACATAGAGCAGATTATGCATCGGCCCTCACGCCAGTCGACGCCGAATTTTCGGCACGTGAGTGGCATGGCTAAGGCAGAAAAAGGTAGGACGACCGATATCAATGGAGTTTCATAAAGACCAGAAAATTAAGTTACACCGCGAATCGAAGTAACATCACCTGAAGGCAGATAGAGTGGTGAAGCATGGCAGCGCAGAAGCGTCGCTAAAAATGAGCGCCCTCTAACTGCAAGGGCCCGACGGACGATGACCGCGAGCTGGATGGCGTAATGATTAACACAATGGCGCTTAAGATTACGTCGATCATGTATATTTATGTCATGGGACGGCTAGACTGACTGCTCTGTGGTGTCAGAAATGCGCGGGAACACACTGGCGGTTCGTGCAGTACGGCATGTGCGTGGGACGCATCACGACTGCTTTCTGTATACCTATGTTCCACCCGCTACACGTCTGTGGGCTCTGGCCTCCCGCACACGTGCAGCGTTCCGAGCACAACGTTCCCTCTCGGCTACGTTCACGGTTTTCTCGTAGCCAAACCGATAGTTCAGAAAAATAAGCCTCCGCCCAACCGAAGTGATGTGCTACTGTCCTTGCTTGCGGTTTTATCACCACCAAATTAGGGCATTTGACGTCAAATACCTCGACCTCACTTTGACCTCAAAAAAAATTTGGCGACCTCACTCAGCCTCAACCTGATTAGTTGAGGTCGTGTTTTCCACAGTCGCCCTTGCCTTACTTTTCCAGAGGCTACTGGCGACTCACTAAGCCTCATCACAGCCTCAGATTGTGAGCTTGAGGTCGGGTTGATGTTTGTTGATGTTGATGTTTTGTTATCCTCTGTCGACCCTGAAAAAGAAAAGCAAAGCATAAATCGAGAAAAATAATTATTCTCCAAACATAATTACAACCCCATTCACTGAGCATCTAGTGGAATAGGTAAGTCAAAATTGTGACGGTACCGCTGTAACCGTCTAGTTATAACAATTATGGCATTTAGTGGGGTATAATTCTTCAAAGTATCGTGTGCATGTACTATTAAATCGCACAAAAAGGAAAAATATATTCTCGCATTACAGCTCGACGATTTTGTTTATTATCTGCACGAGGAAGACCCAGCATCTCCCGCAGGCTAGGCTGTGCCGTGCGCGACGGCCACCAGTGCTTCGCGGTGTACATTTACGATTACGTTTGCTTCCGCGCAAATGTCTGCAGGCGCATCAGCTTTAACGTTCGGCAACCTGTTTCGCATCGTACTCTTCTCTCGTCTACAGGCTTACTGACACTCGGCTGACGCGGGACTTCCGCCGTATAGAGTAGAATTTCCAGGTATGGAGGTGGGAACCGACATATAATACTATTTTTAGGTTCAAGAATAGGTGGAGAGGGCAGCATAATTGGTTGTTGATATATTGCCAACCTGATACGCTCAAACATATTGCTACGGACGCTGGGAGGACGACGAAGTGGTTGGTAACGAAGACGACGCTGAGGTGCGCGCTTGTGTGCTGAGAGTCTACTCCAAGCCATCGGTTCCTTGCGTAGCAGGTTACCTCTGCTCTTTCTACTGCTGCTTCTAGCCGCCACGTATCATTTGGTGGAGGTTGCTAAATTCGATCCCCGACCTCAAGCTGGCTCTCCGTCGTGGCCGCCGTCTCGCCAACATGTCTACCGAGTCCGAGCCGTCTCCCTCTCCGTCAACACCGCCAGCGGTCCTCGTCGCCCACCACCGCGAACCGGGCACGTTCTGCGGCACAGACGACGTTGATGTGGACGACTGGCTGGCCCTTTACGAACGCGTCAGCACGCACAACAGGTGGGATCCAACGCTTATGCTCGCTAATGTGATATTTTACCTGACCGGCCACGAAGATGACTTGACCTCATGAGACATATGTAAGCAGAAGCTCCGTGACCTCTTCGGAAAACCCATCGGCCGCCAAATCGCCGCCAAGAAGGCACTCGCGACCCACGCCCAAACTTCCTCCGAGCCATACATAGCCTACATACAAGACGTCCTCGTCTTGTGCCGTAAAGTTGATAAAGACATGTCCGAAGCAGATCGAGTTGGCCACATACTGAAAGGCATTGCCGACGATGCCTTTAATCTGCTTCTATGCAAAGACTTCCACGGTCGCTTCTGTTCTTGAGGTGTGCCGCCGTTTCGAGCAAGCCAAACACCGGCGCATTTCTCACCGTTTTGACCGGCTGCCGAACACTGCTGTTAGCTCCTCCTGTGAAGATCTGCCAACATTGCGGCAGCCTTCTGACCCGGCTAACTTAACCCGGATCGTGCGCCGCGAACTGGAGGCGATGACGCCCGCTGTTTCTTCCTTGCCACTGCCGGACAACACCTTGGCCCTCATCCAAGCCGTTGTTCGCCAGGAGGTTGCGAACTTGGCCGTCCCTTCTCCTCGCGTCGTGGACAACGCTCATGCCAGCCCGGACCCTCCAGTGATCGCAGCTGCCACTTACAGTCGCAGCTTCTCGCCTCGGTACCGATATCGCAATCCTGCTGAATGGCGTACCTCTGATGACAGGCCGATCTGTTTTACCTGCTCTCGCGTCGGACACATCTCCCGTCACTGCCGCAGCCGTTGGTCCCCGCCACCTCGCCCCTACTCCTTCGTCGACCGCCGCAACGACTACGGCCCGCACCGCTTCACACCACGACCCGATCCGCTCCCTGACGAGCCCGCTCCGCACGCTCGTGGGTCCAGCCGCTCACCTTCCCCATTAGGCCGCCGCTCCCGTTCTCCTCCCACACGCCGCAGCCCTTCTCCTTCGACCTCCCGCCATTTCTCGGAAAACTAGCCGATGCAGCCCCCGGAGGTGACGCTGCATCATTGACCCGGCCTGAAAATCCTCTCGACCCCCGCTGCCCAACGTAATCTCTTGAATGTTCTCGGGGATGGTGTCCCGGTCCTTTCCCTCATTGATACTGGCGGCCAAGTGTCTGTCCTGAGCTCTTGTTTGTGCCGCCGTCTGAAGAAAGTTTTAACGCCTGCCGCCATGTCCACGGTTCGCGTCGCCGATGGCAGCCCCGCTGCCGTGATTGGAATGTGCACTGCGAGAGTCAGCATTGCCGGGCGTCATATACCCGTTCTGTTCACCGTCCTGACCCGGTGCCCTCAGGACATAATCCTTGGCCTTGACTTTTTAACCGCCCATTCAGCTCTTATTGACTGTTCCTCAAGCCTTCTTCGATTGGATCTGCCCCTGTGTAATGACGACTCCACCAGCTCACCTCGCCTTCAATCCACCGAGTTTGCTCGTCTCCCGCCACAAACTGCTGTCTACATCCCTCTGTCGCCTTCTACTCCCGTCCCTGATGGAGACTACGTCGCCTGCCCTATCACCGCTGTGATTCTGAATCGTAATGTCCTCTTTCCCCACACCATTGTCCACATCACCAACAACTGCACCTGCCTCCCTGTCCTCAACTTCAGCCTGTCCTCTCAGGTACTTCCGACCGGCATTTCCCTTGCTGATCTGTCCCCATTGACCGATTGCACAGTTTCTGTCCTGGCTCCTGACCCAACGACTGCCGTCTCCAATGTCCCTACATCGCAACCCTTCCGTGAGGACTCTATTTCCCGGATGATCGCGGCCGATCTGCCCTCTGCTGATTCTACCTCTCTTCACAGCCTTTTGTCCTCCTACAGTGATATTTTTTACTTTGGGACCGTCCCTTGGGTCAAACCTCTGTTGTCGCCCACCACATTGACACCGGCGAAGCCCGCCCTATTCACGGACGGCCCTATAGGGTCTCCCTCGCAGAGCGCCGTGTTATTCAGGCAGAGGTGGACAAGATGCTGGCCCGCAACATCATCGAGCCTCCGAGTAGTCCTTGGGCGTCCCCTGTCGTGCTTGTTAAAAAGAAAGATCAAACCTGGCGATTCTGCGTTGATTACCGCCATCTGAATGCCGTCACAAAGAAAGACGTCTACCCTTTGCCCCGAATTGACGACGCTCGCGACTGCTTGCACGGCGCCAGTTACTTTTCCTCCATCGATCTTCGCTCAGGGTACTGGCAGATCGCTGTCGATGAACGCGATCGGGAGAAAACCGCCTTTGTCACCCCGGACGGCCTGTACCAGTTTAAAGTCATGCCTTTCGGCCTGTGCAATGCCCCTGCGACCTTCGAGCGCATGATGGACTCCCTCCTGCGCGGTTTTAAGTGGACGACATGCCTCTGCTACTTAGATGGCGTAATTGTTTTTTCGTCCACATTCCAAAGCCACCTGCATCGCCTTTCAGCCATCCTTGCCGTCTTCCGCCGCGCTGGTCTTCAGCTGAACTCAAAGAAATGTACCTTCGGCCGCCGTCAGCTCAAGGTCTTTGGCCACTTGGTCGATTCTGCTGGGATCCAACCCGACCCCGACAAAGTCCGCGCCGTGCGTTCATTTCCTACTCCGCTCTCCTCCGGTGATGTGCGCAGCTTTCTCGGCCTATGTTCCTATTTCCGCCGGTTCATCCAGAACTTTGCGGAAATAGCCCGACCTCTTACCACGCTCCTCAAGAAGGACATCCCGTACTCTTGGGGACCCCCCCAAGCTGACGCCTTCAGAGCCCTTATCAGTGGCCTCACTGCTCCACCTGTGTTGGCGCACTTTGATCCTTCAGCCCCTACGGAACTTCGGACCGATGCGAGCGGCCATGGAATTGGTGCCCTACTTGCTCAGCGGCAACGCAACAAGCTTCGCGTTATTGCGTACGCCAGCCGTCTACTTTCTGTGTCAGAGCGCAACTATCCTATCACCGAGCGGGAATGCCTCGCTCTGGTTTGGGCTATTGCAAAATTCCACCCTTACTTGTTTGGGCACCCTTTCTCTTTTATCACGGATCACCACGCCTTATGCTGGCTTTCTTCGCTCAAAGACCCTACTGGCCGGCTGGGGCGCTGGGCTCTTCGCCTTCAAGAGTACACATTTTGTGTCGTCCACAAGTCCGGCCGCTTGCACCAGGACGCGGATTGCTTGTCCCGTTACCCTGTCGATCCGCCTTCCTCCAACGAATGCGAGGCTGACGCCTGCGTCTTATCCATCTCGGCCTTCCGCAACATTGGGCAAGAACAGCGCTTGGATTCGTCGCTACGTTCCCTCATCGACCGCCTCACTGCCAACCGCTGTGATGCGTCCCTCGCCCCATTTGTGCTCCATGAGAACGTCCTCTACCGGCGCAATATGCGGCCTGACGGCGCTGACCTCTTGCTCGTGGTCCCTCAACACCTGCGCAGCAGCGTCCTTGAACAGCTTCATGACGTTCCCACGGCCGGTCATCTTGGAGTCTCCCGCACCTACGACAGCGTGCGCCGCCGCTTCTTTTGGCCCGGTCTATACCCTTCTGTCCGCCGTTATGTGGCCGCTTGCGAACTGTGCCAACGGCGGAAGACGCCCTCGGTTCTCCCTCCCGGGCACCTTCAGCCGATTCCCATCCCCGTAGACCCGTTTTTTCGTGTCGGCCTCGACCTGCTCGGCCCTTTTCCGGTGTCTGCTATGGGAAACAAATGGATCGCGGTCGCGACAGACTACTCCACGCGCTACGCTATTACTCGAGCGATCCCAACCAGCTGCGCAACTGATGTCGCTGACTTTCTCCTGCACGACGTCATACTCCACCACGGTGCTCCCCGTCACCTGCTCACCGATCGCGGTCGCTGCTTTCTTTCCAAAGTGGCCGCCGAACTCCTCCGCTCCTGCTCCGTCCGTCATCAGTTCGCCACGGCCTACCATCCGCAGACGAACGGCCTCACTGAGCGTCTGAACCATACCCTCACCTACATGATTTCCATGTACGTCTCCGACCATCACCGCGACTGGGATATTAGCCCCCCATTTGTTACATTCGCCTACAATTCTACGCGTCCCGATACAGCCGGTTTCTCCCCTTTTTACCTTCTCTTTGGCCGCGATCCTTTGCTGCCCTTCGACAGTGTACTGCCCGCCACCGCCTCCACGAGTCCTTACGCTCGGGACGCCATCGCTCGCGCCGACGCTGCCCGTCTTGTCGCCCGCCAGCGGCTGTCGGCCTCCCAAGTCAATCAGAAACGACGTCATGACTGTCGCCGTCGTGAAGTCACCTACTCTCCTGGCTCCCTTGTGTTACTCTGGATCCCTTCCCGCCGTGTGGGCCTTTGTGAAAAACTGCTCCCCCGATATACAGGCCCTTATCGGGTCGTACGTCCGGTGACCGCGGTGACGTACGAGATCACCCCGCTACATCCGCCATCTCCGGCCGCTGCACCCCGCACCGACATCGTCTATGTGTCCCGCCTCAAACCTTACAACTCGCCGTCTAGATGGCATGTGTAGTGCGCACCGGGACGGTTCTTTTGCCGCGAGGGGGGGGGGGGGTCATGCTACGGACGCTGGGAGGACGACGAAGTGGTTGGTAACGAAGACGACGCTGAGGTGCGCGCTTGTGTGCTGAGAGTCTACTCCAAGCCATCGGTTCCTTGCGTAGCAGGTTACCTCTGCTCTTTCTACTGCTGCTTCTAGCCGCCACGTATCAATATCACCGGTAGATTTCTATTTTTCAGCTCTCTTCGGCATGGCGATTCGAAGCAGCGTAGAAGAAAGTTTTAGCACCCTTTTCAGTCATTTGTATGATTCCTTTAATAACTGTTGATAAGCTGTGACTATAACACGTGGACAGAGGCGGGTGGTGTTTATTTCTTTGCGTAACTAAGCGGCTTTATTCTTACTGTTCTGCTGTTAGTTTCTTTTTATTCTTGCACTTGACCAATGCGTGTCTCTTTGAAGAGAATTTAAATGACTAACCAATATGTGTTGCCTAATCCGATGTGCCGGTGGTGAACCGGACAACCACATAGGAGACACAGAAACATAAGAGATACAGAAACACAGCCTACATGATGTGCGTCATGGCACTGCTGAGAAGCGTCGTATATGTAAAAATGTGAGAGGCTTTTCGGAATTGTATAATCTTCTGAACAACCTCGCACAGTGTTTTGTGTGTTGATTTCATAAAATTTTCAGTTTCTCCTAGGAAGTTGGAAAATGAGGCTTGAGCTGCGTAAACTGCTACTATTGTAACATGCTGAGTGTGTCTCCAAACTGAACATCTGCGTGTCGCAGTGGAACCTGGTGTGTGGCCGCAGCTATCACCGATCCGTCGCGCAGAGCGTCGTCATGGCGGGTGCCCTCGTCGGAGTGCTCCTCTTCGGTGAAATGTCGGATCGGTAAGTCCCGCCCTCGCGCTGTGACAGCGACCAAGCGGTTGGCCTGCGCGCTGCCGCTCAAAGAGCCATGCCCGTTTCTAGTTCGCCATAGCACGAAAGCCACTTCAAAATGCATTATTGGCACCCCCACGCGTCTATGCTTGTGCGTTTTCCGTCTTTCAAGACGTTACGAAGAAATCCAAGTGCAAGCATCGAGACGGTTTGACGGATGGGGTTCAGCCGCGGTTCGCGTAAGGTCCTTGGTTCTGGCGCATCGTCACGGTAACCCACTGCATGTTCGCGCGATGGCGATTGCGCAGCTGGGGCAGAATTCAACGCAGGAAAAACTGGGGCAAAACGCGACATTTTTAGCACTTGGCGCCACCTAGCTTTTTAATAGGCGACAGAATCAAATATTTCGCTCGCATAATAAGTCACATGTTCTCTATTATTGCACTTCAGTCTGACAAGATTGGTCTTTTCCAAGAAAGAAAAAAATTGCGACGGGAGCCTTGAAGAACAAGGAAGCGGTCAAAAAGCCGCGAATTTGTGGACACCACATTTTTCACTGCTGTGTAGCTCAGCCGACCAAGCGTCCTAGACTTACTTCCGTATATAATTGTTACAATTTATTATAGGTCTTATGTTACGCAAAGTTTAAGAATGCTTGCGTCTCGTGTTCTTCGGAGTGAATTATTTTAGCAGCAGGCTGCACATGGAACAAAAAGCTACATGTCGGTGCTCTGCATGGCCTAAACTATCGATAATGATCTCATTGCTTGCCTAGAAGCTTTGTATTGTTTTATCGCTCTCTGGGACAACTTGCAGAAGAAAAACACTTATTGCAGTTTGACGCTAAGAAGACGAGAAGAAAGTTCTGGCAAGCATCAAGCTGCGCTCGTGACATTAAGTGTTAGGTGTCCTTTAAGACGCCCTCCACGAAACAGTAAAACAGCTGGGGAATATGAAGGACAGCAGCTGCACAGAGCTGCTTTGTATCCTAATGTTCACATTCTTTCAGGGTAGCAAGAAAGGTTTCTTGCACAACACTTTCTGACAATGCAGCAAGTTCTGTTCGGTGCGGCTTACAATCTCGTGCAAAATATCGTGTTCACGTAATACGAATCGAACCAAATCTTATGCACATTCGATAGGAATGCAGCGAAAGAGCAACAGCAGTGAAGCGGAAACGGCAAAAACAGCTGCGAATAAGACAGTAAATTCAAAAGTATTGACAAACAGGGCATACACGAAAGCCTGGCTGCAGAATAGTCTTGTCTCTATAGCGCGCCACGGAACAAAACGGTGCCCGCTTTTGTCTGGATGCAGTGTTTACCATGCGGATAGGCTGACAAAGAATGTGCGCCCCATGGTTTGGGCAAGCTACGACGCTTTGAACTTTGCAGTATCATAAAATTTAAATGCGTTCCGCTTAAGCTAGCGTCTTGATATTAACTGAGTGCAACGCCAAGTCAGTAGTAAATAATCCTGTAATTTTAGTTTTTGAAAATTCCGAATAATTAAAACAATGATTTGCGAATTTGGGGCGCTGTTTGCCCCACTCTTCCCGAATTATTTTATTTATTTATTTATATATTTATTTATTTATTTATTTATTTACATTACCCGTCATGCTGTGGAATTTCAGAGCGGGAGTAGTAAATATACAAAGAACACAGAGAAATACAGTTAGTTACATGAATGCGGTATATCATCTAAATATACAATGTTAGCTAGCGCTACGTGGAACTGTTCATAATTTACAATGCCAGCAACTTCTGCAAGAAGGTGGTTCCAGTCACGTGAGGTTCGCAGCAGGAATGGCTGCGAGAAGCATTTCGTGTTGCATGACAAAATCCCGACTTTGTGATTATGATCAATTTGGCGGGATACATAAATTGGCTGGGGGATGAGGTGATCAAGTACAGCGGGATGATGATACAGCTTGTGGAACAGGGCGAAGTGAAACAGTTTTCTACGCGATGTCAGTGTTGGGAGGCAGAGATTCGAGTTCATAGCAGTTATACTCGCTGTGCGGTTGCAGTTAGAAAGGATGAAACGTACAGAGTTAATTTGCTCCATATCAAGATCATTAATTAAGCTGTCATAGCAGGGTTCCATACAGGTGTTGCATACTCGAGCTTGGATGTATTGGTGTTTTATAAAGCAATAGTTTCAAATTCGAAGCAACATTTAAAAAGTTGCGACGTAGGTAGCCTAGCATGAGATTAGCATTTTTAATGATGTTCTCGGCATGAGGAGACCAGTTAAGATTAGAAGTAATGTGAACGCCGAGGTATTGATGTGACGAGACTGATTCCAACGAATTTTTATCGATGTAGTAGTGAGGCGGGGCGGAAGTTTTCCTGGATACACGCATGACTTTGCATTTGTCAATATTTAGCTGCCTTAACCAATCTTCGCACCAATTCCTTATTGCGTTGATGCCTGATTGAAGTAATGTAATGTCTTTAGCGTTGGTTCTTTCTCTAAAAATGGCGTAATCATCAGCGAATAGGTGAACATGAGAGTTGACAAGAGATGGGAGATCATTAATGTCAATTAGAAAGAGTATGGGTCCAAGAACTGAACCTTGTGGAACACCGGAAGACACCTCGGTAAAACTGAAAATATAACTGTTAGCAAAAACAAATTGTGAGCGATTAATTAGAAAACATTCAATCCATTTCAATAAGGTACAGTCAATATTCACTTTAGTTTTTGAAGTAATGGTTTGTGACATGCCTTGTCGAAAGCCTTTGAAAATCTAAAAATATACAGTCAGATAGTTGTGACAGGTCTAGAATAAGATGCAATGCATGTGTAAACGACATTAACTATGTTTCGCAAGAGTCAGATTTTCGAAAAAACATGTTGTGCTGACGTAAAAAATTAGTTTGATTCATGGAAGTCAACAAAGTTAGTGAATACTATATGTTCAAGCATTTTGCACCAAGTGCTGGCAAGGGGTATGGGAGAATAATTACTACGGGATGCTTTGCTGCCGGATTTGTAGACTGGAACCACCTTTCCGAGTTTACACTCAGTACGCAGCGTTGATTAGTGAAGTGATTGCTGGAAAAGTTTAGTTATTATAATGGAAGAATAAGCTGAAGTGATTTTTAAGAACTTTGGGTTCATGCAGTCATAACCCAGAGCGGAATCAACACTGAGTCCATTAATAAGCCTAATGATACCAGGAGTAGCAACAGCTATAGGTGGCATCAAAGCATAGTTGAAGTCGTGAGTTGTACGTATATGTAGATCACACATGGCTGTTAAATTGTGAGTGAATGCGCGGTCAAGAATTGTGGCGCAAATGGCGCAAGGACTGGGGTCACCTGATAAGTCAGATAAGGCGATGCTATAATCGGTGGAAGGATTAATGACACGCCAGAGTTTTTGCACATTCGTGGTTAGCATAGAGGGCAGTAGATGTTAGTGGCAGCTCTTTTTAGCGTCTTTGAGCGCCTCAACATACGTGTTGTAAGCCAGCGTATACGAAGCCCATCACTCACCTTCAATAATCCGCCTACAATAATGAACTGTTCGTACAGAGGCAGGGCGTGTGCATCGGCTTCTGTGTCGCACCTCTACTCAGCGATCTCCTGCTTGCAAAGGCGGATCGTCGGCTAAAAGAAGCGTTGCTCAACACCAAAGTAATAAGGGTTTTTCGTTTTGTCGACGACTTCATCATCGTCTACAAAACGTCTGATCAGGACCCAGGCAAGGACGTAGAGGCACTTTTCAATATATTTTCTGAAAACTTAGGAGAATTTGAATTGACAAAAGAGCTGCCTGATGAAGGCCAACTTCAGTACCTTGACCTGCAGTTGTTTCCAAGTGAGGACCATCTGTGCTGGTGCTATGCTCCGAGGTCAAAGAAAAGCCTTTTGCCATACTCTTCCTCGCATACGAAGCTCGTCAAACGACCAATATCCTTGGGCGCCTTGAAGAATGCCCTCCAAAGATCGTGCTATCACCGTCAGCAAACTAGCACAGACTCCCAGCTGAAACGTCTACGCGAAGCGGGCTTCCCGGATGCCCTCATTTCAGGGATCGGATTCAAGCTCCTGAAAGATCTCCGCCAATCTGGCCACCCGAAGAAGCCACGGAATGAAAAAGAGAAGAGGGCTGTTATGCCGTATCTACAGGGGATCAGCCACTCGTTGAAGAAGATAATAGGGCGTGCTGGAGTTGATCTGATTCTAACTGCACTAAGAAAGCTCAATTTGCTTTGCAGATTGGTGAACGAAGATGCCCCAAAACCAGCGCGGTGCAGTAAGAAGCATGAACAAATGTTCACCACCTGTGACACGGAGGTAATTTACGAGATCCCGCTGTCATGCGGGGCTTCTTATGTGGGTCAAAGTGGACGTTGCATAAACGACCGTTTACGCGAGCACGCTAATCTGCACGGGATACGGCAGCACGCTGGCAAAACACGTGTCTGGCTGTCACTGCACACCTAACTTTGGACGAAGTCAGATTTTGGGGCGATATAATCACCAGCACAAGCGCGAGCTGTTTGAAGCTTTCATCATAGATAGGAAAGCCGCGTCATGCATTCGCACGCCATCGATGGCATTGAAAAGAAAAGAGATTCAATATCTTGAATAACTATGACGACATGATGCGACAGAAGGAATTCTTCCTCGCCTTCTACTGTTTTTGTTTTTTCCTTTCTAGTATTTATTGTGAGCAATGCAATAAAACCTGCAGTTGTAAGTAAGCGCTGTGTGTGTGCGTGTCTCCTTTCTCGTGTCCCGTGTAAGCGCGCTGTTTTTCGGTGAGATCATGTACCAACTGGCCCGGCAACTGTCCTTAATACAACATAGAAGCATAAAAAAGGATAAATCTCGCTAGCAATTTAAGAAATTAAGAAAAGGCAAAATAACTGCCGCAAAGAAAGTAGCCAGCAAAACCCAGTGGACAGCAATGTTCCCTGAGACATCACTCGAACAACAACTGTTGTGAAAGTTGCTGCGAGGCCAGCTGTTTTGAGAAGACACTTCCTCAAGTACCGCTACTACAAAATCTCATCTGTGAACATAAAATAATAATACTAATAATAATAGCTGTTTTCTTCCGTTCCTCTGAAATTACACTGTTCTTCAAACAGTATTGGCGTTTCTCGGGTATAGATTCCTTATTCCTTCGACATAACAGCAGACATTACCCAGTAGCAATTAAAAAAACAGACCAAAAGGGCAAAAGACGCGGCTTTTTGCAGTGTGAAATACTGAGAAGCTACAGCAGGCGCAGCTGGCACCGCATTTCTGGGACATGCGGTTCAACTTCCGGTGGCTCCACTAGCGCCTGCTTCGGAAAGCGGGAATTCGGCATCCAGCCACGTAGTGATCAGTGGCTTCAGCGGCTGCGCGGTTGCGCCATCCGGCGAACTGCGAACTGAACCATTTTCCCAGCGTGGAGCTGGGGTAGGTCTAGGAGCCCCTAGATGGCGCAGCGTGTCAAATGTGGTGCTCCGCTCGCCGCGAAGAAAATTCTGAGCGCAGACGACTGCAGTTATTCGCCGATTTCGGACAGTCGAGGCAAGTTCTAGTGTTGAACTATTTATAAACAAAAACGCAGACTATCGTAAGCAACCTTCTAGTAAGTGGTTGTTCGCGACAAGTATTTTTCGCGGGAGACTAATAATTGGTTTTTTGGGGAAAGGAAAAGGCGCAGTATCTGTCTCATATATCGTTGGACACCTGAATCGCGCCGTAAGGGAAGGAATAAGGAAGGGAGTGAAAGAAGAAAGGAAGAAGGAGGTGCCGTAGTGGAGGGCTCCGGAATAACTTCGACCACCTGGGGATCTTTAACGTGCACTGACATCGCACAGCACACGGGCGCCTTAGCGTTTTTCCTCCATAAAAACGCAGCCGCCGCGGTCGGGTTCGAACGCGGGAACTCCGGATTAGTAGTCGAGCGCCCTAATTACTAAGCCACCGCGGCGGGGCTTTGCGCAGGAGAATTTTTTGCAATACGGACACAAAAATACGAAACGCACGGGTTCTAGCGCGCGGCATATTTGTGGCCAGAGCGCGCAGTTCTCGCCTCGTTGGAAAATATATATAGTGATTATTTATTTAAAATAACAAAAAGGAAGGTAAAAGATGTTTGCTCACCCCGGCATCTGCCATCACTAATCGGCGGCACCTGATTTTGAAAATTGAAAATTGGTTTTTGGGGAAAGGATATGGCGTAGTATCTCTCACATCTCGGCCGACATCTGAACGGCAGCGTAAGGGAAGGGAAGAAATAGAGGAGGGTGTGAAGGAAGAGGAGAAGAATGACGTTCTTTGCGGAAATTGAAAAATTGAAAGCTGGTTTTTGGGGAAGGAAATGGTGCCGTATCTCTCTCACACCTCGGCCGACAGCTGAACCGCGCCGTAAGGGAAGAGAGAAAGGAGGGCCTTTAACGTGCACAAGCTGCTCATTCCAGACGTAAGATGTGGTAGAACATGTGCAAACGCTCTTTAAAGACGAAATGTGTGCGTGCGTGTGCAAGTCTGAAAAAAGTTCTGCGCACACATACCAGCTCAATGCATCTTTTGCTTCGGAAAGAATCTTGTCGCGCCAGAAAACCAAGCTCTTGCACAAAACTTATCAACAAGGCTGCGCATGTCGGCGGGTTTAAAAATGTGACATGCTGGCAGCTTTCAGCCATCCTACTGGAAGAATCGGCTGTTAACTTGGACAGGTTTGTGTCAAATAAAACCGTATGTTTGTGGTATACTAATAAAACCACAATTAAATAATGGGTATGCATTGTATACATCCAATTAATAATTAAAACGTTACTATATCGCACCGCAAGCCGAATTGTAGACCCACCTTGACCACCCAAACGAAGCTAATTTCGTTTGGGACGTAACATGAGGGGGTGTAACTCGACAACGGGTAGACGTGCAAGGTAATATCTCATAGATGGTGCTAGGCGTCGATCGTTCCGCTAGGCGGCGCGCGTGCGCGCGTAGCCGAGCATGGTGGCAGTCCACCCCGTTTCAAATGTGACGTTCTTATGTTCCATCCTTCCGTAATGAGACGTCTCCCTCCGGAGCTCCTCTCAGATGCGCTCGTTTCGCCAATACGTTCACTACCACATTGTGGTTTTGAGAAGGACATGGATGATCCCAAACCATCGACATCTTACGCCGTGGCGGAAGAAGATATGGGAAATAAGTCCAAGAGATCAGACATACTCGGACACTACCCAGAAAGCCAGGCGGCCAAATTTGTATTTCCATTCGTGTGCCTCACTTTAATGTCATTCATATAATTTCCAGTAAACCAAACAGCTAACGCTCGTTACTTCAACGTCTTCCAGACGGTGGCCGCATCTTGGGTAGGAGAAACTAAAACTATACGTTCATTTCTTCCCCTGACATCATACACACACAGTTCCACATCTATGCACCGTATTGGACCGTGACGTCATCATTGGCACGCGGGAGGTGGTTGTTTCTACAATGCTATTGTAGTTGGGGCTGCAAGTCTCAGTGAGATATGCGATGGTTTCTAGTTGCCGCCACAGATGGCGCTGTGATATCAGGGTGGTAGCAGACCCCCCGGAATCTCTAAACATGAACGCTCTTAAATATAACCGAATCGGGCATCTGATACAAAAGCCAGAAAAACAATGCACACACGAGGGGAGCAGGAGGAAGAGGCCCAAAGGTAGTGCTGATGAACCTTCAAAATAAACTTTTCAAGAAGAACCAGTACCGACTCACCCAGCTAGCCATTCTTGAAGATAAGCAAGGCCTAACTTCGGTCGAAAAAGAGTGGGCCATCACTGCGTGCTCCGCAAAGAAAGTTGTAAAACTGGACTGCCGTACTATATGCGAGTTTTAGTAGTTAAGCCACCTTTGCCCGCACAGCGCTTCTCGAAAGAACATATGCCATTGATCTTTTCCGTCTAGCCAGCATCTATTGGTTTCGGACACCGGTGCAAGACACCCGGCACAGCCCGTGGTGGTGGAGATAGCGAGTGGCGGAGGAATGTAATTATTGTACGGGTGGAAGACAAACTTCGGACAACCACTGCATAGAAAAACTGAATTCTATCTCAGTGAGAAATTTTCCAAAAAAAAAAGGAGGAGAATAAATGGCAGCGGCTTAGCTCGGCTGAGTCTGGTTTTTTCAAGTAAAAGCTTGTTATGCGTGGCTATACTGTGTTGCTAAGAGAGCTTAGACTCAACCTCTTCGTCCGTCGCCGAAGCCAAAGTCGTGGCAGAGGCGGAAGCAGCAGCGGCTGCCTCCAAAGCACTTCCCAGCCGCCTTTCGGTATCCTTCAACCGCCATACGACGCTCCCGTTCTTCGTCGGTCTCTGCCGCTGGCTTGGCACGTTTAACTTCACTACCTCTAGCTATACACTTAGCATGACAGGACACGTCAGCCGGATGATCAGACTCTGCCGGTCGTCTACGAGGCCGTGTCTACATACGGCGCAGACGGTCCCGGCCGAATTCATTCATCCATAGTGAGAAACTGCGAGGCGGTGGTGTGTATGCACGCAAGAGTGAACGGTTAATATCGAGTCACGCGGTTAGTCATGTGAACGCAGAGAGAGAGAGAGAGAACCAACTTTATTACCAAGGATTTGTAGATGGTGGGTGAGTTTACCTCACTATGACCCCAATACAGGGATGACCTGTATTGTCTTCTCCAGCTAGAGCAGGATTTGATTCCCGCTCTATTCGGAGGGAGCTGGCAGGAGCTTACGGAGTAGAGGCTTGACCTCACATCCCTGTAATATATGATCTTTGGTTGTCAACTGCTGGCATTTTAGGCAGGCGGACAGCTGGCGAGGTGGCAGCGGCGCGCGCTCCACCTGCGGCGAGTCACGTGGTACATCACGTGGCTGACACACCTCCACTTGAAGGTCAAATGTACCTCGCCGATGACCTTGGCTCGACGAGGCTAGAAAAGCTTTTGCTTTTAAAAATGGACCATGCGCAATGTTCAACTGGGTGGTGGTAGGATAAAGAGAGCACCTGCGTGTTTATGCTTAGTTTCCTAATGCCCACGACTTGGCGCAGTCTTGGCCGCCGCCCGACATTCTTCACTTGCGTGCTGGTCATCCTGGTGTTCGGGTCCCTCTCCTCGCTGGCACCGGGCATCGGCTGGTACAACGCGGGCCGCTTCGTTGTTGCCATGGGCGTGGCTGGATCCCAGGCGACCACCGTATCGCTGCGTAAGTGGCCACCCTTCTTGTGTCCGAGTGCCAGGGATGGATTCGGGAAAGGTCACCTGTGCGCGGCACTGAGCAGCTCAGCTGTTGCTCAGGGGCGCAAGCTGTGTTACGTGGGACTCATACACGCTTCTCACAGCACAGAAGGCGAAAGACTTGAGCGAACGCGAGTGGCGCTCACCCTAGCATCTGTTTCTAGTCGCAAAAGCGAACAAGAGTGTTTTGCATGCTATTTACGTTACCACTAGCAATCGTCAAAAGAAAGTCAGCAGGCCCAAACAACTGATGGAAAGTTAGAAGCCCGAAGAGGACTCGAGAATACGTTAGTCAATGTGACGTTCCTCTTCCCGTACTCCAACCTACAAATCTACACCATGTGTTCTTTTTCTGGAAGTGCGATGGACGGCCATCTGATGCACTTACCACGTGTGTGTGTGTGTGTGTGTGTGTGTGTGTGTGTGTGTGTGTGTGTGTGTGTGTGTGTGTGTGTGTGTGTGTGTGTGTGTGTGTGTGTGTGTGTGTGTGTGTGTGTGTGTGTGTGTGTGTGTGTGTGTGTGTGTGTGTGTGTGTGTGTGTGTGTGTGTGTGTGTGTGTGTGTGTGTGCGTGCGCGTGCGTGCGTGCGTGCGTGCGTGCGTGTGCGTGTTTGTGTGTGTGTGCGCGCGCGCATGTGTGCGTGCGTGGATGTGTTAAGCGCTAGCGCTGAAACTCCAGGGTTAGTTTCCACATTATATTATGAAATATCTTCTTGGGGGAACGACAAACTTGACAGTGCAAAAGTAATTTTCCTTTCAGTTGCTTCAGTATCTTGGAAGAACGTATTCGGTCCTCCGTGCCGTCTACCTTCCTTGTGTCCGTGTGTGTTTCGCAGTTTTAACCAAAGAAAGATGAAAAACGTAGTTTCAGTAAGCTTAGTTTTTTTACATCGTACGTTTTTCTCAACGTCATTTTGTGGTGTAGTGCTTTCGTCACGACTATGGATTATATAGGGCCGTCGTAATTAACAGTACGCGAAAAGTCCAAGTTTTGTTTCTGTATTGTTTCGAGGTCCTACTTGCAGATTAAGAACCAGAGTAGTGAAAAACCTGTGGCCTCATGGTACTCCTGACGTTAGATTAGTTAATGGCGAGTTGTGACTTAGCAGGTGGCAACTGCATGCGACCTTTAAAGAAGTGCTCGAGCCATATTATTAATGTTGCAAGGTTCTTATTGTCGATAGTTCAACGAATCGGTGTAATATACAACTGTTCTTTCGTTTATGCTTTCATCAACAGAAAATCTGAGATTACAAATTTTATCCCCTCTACGCCAAAAGTAATCAGTTTAACCATGACGCCGCTCACCACGACCGCCAGCCGCCAATGCGCATTGGCGGTTGCGGCGAGCAGAGGTAGTAAAAAGCAGGCGGATTGCTAACTTGTCACTGCCCAGATTTCTGCCGAAACTCCAGTGTGCCCTATGGATAATTTTAGTAATCTGCACAGGAAGGGACAGGTAATTTCGCTGTTATTCACTTGATATGTCATGTAAAATTGGGAGTACAGTTAAAACTTATCTAACGAAACCCGGTTTTACGAAGTTCCCAATCTAACAAATTTTGGTTCCTTTACAAGTGCCCGTTGCGTTCAGTGTTCTCAGTAACCGGAAATAACGAAACAAACAACTACTAAACCCGATTTAACGAACTTTTTCCGAGAACAAGTGAGTAAAAGAAAGGCGATTTCTCACTCAATCTCCCAACGATGTCTCGCAGCTTGTTGGAAACGTGCAGCAGTAATATCTCGGCGCCCAAGTCACGACCCTGGTTTTGTTCTGACGGGGCTTCATGCTGCGCTGCAGCACGCAACATAAGACTCGGCAGTCGGCGGTGCTTCCCACCTTGGCTTTGAATCCGCTCTGTCATATGGCGCTTTTGTGCAATAGCGATTTGGGCTGCTTTCGCGGACTTTTTATACGCGAAGGCGTGGGCTCTCGGCAAATGCGACGCCGCCGTAGCTTTTGAGTGCCGCTACGTTATAATTTAAGATCTGAAAGGCCGTAAGAAGGCCTTCTTCTATTTTACGAATTTCTCGACTTAACGAAATAATCCGTGGCTGATGTTCACTTGGTTAAATCCAGTTTTAATTGTACAACAAAAGGCAGCCGTGTCTAATAGCCTCAGATGTTGAATTGGTGGCTCGCAAAAGACTCAAATGGCGCAAAAGTCTTGCATATGCATCGGCTTGTTTTTTTTTTTTTTTACAAATGAAAACAAAAGCTCTTAAGAGTTCGTCTGCTATCTTGTTACTATTCCGCCTTGAATCGTTGCATCTAAAGGTTTGGCTCACAAATGCCGGCCGAGCAGTGCGCCGGAAAATGTCCTCACTCTTTCTCATGCTTCACGCGTACTTCCTCAATCCCTCGTTACAGGTGCACTGAGGGAAATAGAAAACTAAGGAAGACGGTGCGCTGGGCCGACAGATTATTCCTAAAGAACACTACCTATGTTTTTTCTGCGCGTAAAAGGGACTGCGTTGCAGAAAAAATCACAAATGTAATTCCCACTGTCCTTAAAGGTCACGTGACTCTGACCTCGGAAAAGGTTACTTCTTTTACGACGTGTGTTTGGCGGAGCTCTCCGGCCAGTTCGACGGGCCGCTTCCCGACGTGAATGCCGTTGGTAGTTTGAGGTACTGAAGTTGATCCGTACAACGGCTACACGCAGGCTGGGTGCACAAAACGCTAGGCGAAAGGCTCAGCGCTCATGTTTTGTGTCTGATCTTTTTTCATCGTTTGGATTACGCTGTCTTAATTATAAGACTCTTCGCATTCTTGGCTGGGCCCCCCGCATTGTTCTCTTCGTATTTGAAGGTAATTGCCCTCTAAAGGCGCAATAGCGTTCTGCGGGAAAGCAGAGAACCAATTTTCGTCGGCGAAGAGTTCCCGCTACCTAGCGCAGTTGCAGGAATAACCAAGGAGTACCGCCTCGTATACTTCGCTTTCTCGACATGTTATGCCGTATCAAGGCTCTTTTTTAGGCAAAAATGGCATATTTGTCATGAAGCGGCAGTCATTTATCAGTATAGCTTGAATCAGTTTTCCTCCTTATATTGCCCCTTTAATGACATTCTCCACTCACAAAAAATGGGGATCTCTTATTTAACACAAATCGCGCACTTGACGTTGGGCTCCACGCGCCTGACATATAACATAGTGACGCACAATGCGTGGGCAGAGGCTGCAATGCGGCCGTATAAATGTGCGCTGTAATAAAATAACTTGCGAGTTGAGCTTACTCTCGGACGTCTTGGCTGTTTGACTCCCTTCGAGCACACGTCTCGAACGAACACCGGCTTTGCGAACACTATAGGCTTTCCGCCCTGTCTCTCCCCGTGCCCAGTGATGGAGATCATGCCGCCGCAGTACCGCATGATGATGAACGTGGGGTTCGGCATCGGATACACTATCCCCCTGCTGCTGCTGCCGCTGCTGGCCTACTACATCCGCGACTGGGGATACCTGCAGCTCGCCACGGGACTGTCGGCCCTCATGATGGTGCCCTTCTGGTTGTAAGTGCATACAACTGCTTGCGGTCGCTGACATCGAGACTCTAAATTGCCATTGATTTTCATCAAGCATGCATCGTTTTAGGCGCAGACATCCGCGCTTCAGCGCTCGTCTCGCAAGGTCACGCAGTCCGGCACTTCGCCCAGAGTGCCCCTCTCTTTTTGCAGGATCTCCATTAGTCTATCAGACCTTGAACAGTCTGAAATTAGTCTCGTCTATGTCTGGAAATCCGGCACCGGCAATATAGCACTGAAACACAGGGAAGTCTACATCCCTGGTCGAGTCGAGGGGTCAAGCTCGATTCTCGCTACCGTGGACTACGCGCTAAACTCAGCAGCGGCGCGTCATTTTGTTCTTCTCAGGCCTGACAGGAATTTTTGTTTTTGAGCACTTTGCTGTTTGTTTCTTCTATGTTCAAACAGGCTTTTACAAGCCCGGCAAAGCTCTTCTGGTACGAGCTCCCACTCGTTAATTTCTGTTTTTCTTCTTTTAAATCCTTTTTGAGAGGGCAATTTTATGGAAGGTTCTGACCGAAACGTAGTCGCAAATAATTTTCGGTTGGCGTTCTTTTCTCACTTAAATTCCTTTTCCAACTAGACAGACCTCGGTGGAATGTTTTATTTTTTGTTGAATTCAAACGCTGTCTATATGAGTTCATACGAGGCTCACTTGTGGTTCATATAAGTCGTTTGAAACACATATGAAACACATATAAGAATGCATTCATATGAGATTTTTTGATAGGGTATAGGCTTTTTTGACACCAGTGTACTAAGCCCTAGCGCATTTCATCGAGTCCCGCTCGTCATACGGCTGCGAGAATTTTTGGCTTACGACCAGTCAAGCATGGCAAGTCTTTTATGGCACTACGTGTTTGCTTTAACGCGAGTAGGGCTCACCCAACACCTTTTAGTTTTGCAGGCTGATTTTAGTTCTCCCGTCCAAACAGAGATTTTTTATTGAAAAAAAAAATATGGTGTCTCTTGTGACTAAGCATATCTCCATTTCTTGGAAAAAAAAGGAAAGTGACCACTATGGTATGGTTTTGGACAAAAAAATGGTCTCTTGGGAGATTGAAGCGACTTTGGCGTGTTTTTATTCAACCCACCGCAAAAACTTTTTTTAATCGCCACACGGCCTTACCAGCAAACACGTGGCGTTGCGCTAAGGGGACGTTTGTTACGTGCTTAGTGAACTGTCATCTGTGGGAGAAATATGAAAATATTGATAATTGCTACGTGTAGTGTCCTGATAGTGTGTTTTCTTTTGGAGCTTTCTTCAGCGGACTCTTAAGAACGACTCCGAAATCACGCCCTAACTAGAAGATTGCGGCGCGTAACGCAATACTTCAGGATTCCGTGCGAGGTTTTCATGCTCATGGGTCTGTTTAGACTGCAGAAAAGCCGAATCGTGAATAGGCATTCAGAAAAACGCTTTAAACGAAGTCTCTGCTCAGAGCACAGTGCGACTATACGTTGCGCAACGTGAATCCCCTGACTGGTTGCTCTGACGCATGTGTGTATCTCAGAATTTTGAAGTGCGGGTGGAGTGACGCGTTCTGTTGCAGTGAAAATGTATAACAGGAACTCGGTATTCAATGTGAGTAAATAAGACATCAGGAGACCCAGTGTTGTTTTTTATTTTATGCGATGTAGAAAGAAGAACACGTTCTTGGGCAAGTTGGTTCATAGCTTGAGTGGATGAAGCGCACAAAAGACACGGCACATAGGCAAAGACGGACACGACACAGGCACTACTTGCAACTGTTTATTGGATACACGCACGGCTTATTTATAGCCAAGAGGTAGGGGTGATGGAAAAAAAACACAAGCAAAGGGTAAAAGATACTGGCGATGGTATGGATACTGCATTGTAGGGAACAAAAGTGGCTCAAATCTTTCTAAACTTATCTAAAAATATACTCTCATTCTTATGTATGACTAGGGATGGGGTGCTGATGCAGGAACTCCCGCCTTTTTTAATCCGGTGGGCTTCTAGCAGTTCTCGGGCAGTCTTATCTTTACTTCTGCAAAGGATTTGAGTTTCCTGGAGCTTTAGTTGACAATTCTTCTTCTCTTCTTTGCCGCAGTCCTTGCAGTGACGCGGCAAATGTGACCCGGTACCAACTCTTAGTGACCGTTTGTGCTCGGTTAAACGTGCATTAATACATCGGGCTTTCTGGCCGATGTACACCTTTCTACAGGTCAGCGGGATGCTATAAACCACCCCCACAGCGCATTTCAGAAACGGGTTTACATGCTTAATTTCACATTCTGTTGATTTGGCATCATCATTTACAATCTTTCGACACAGCGATGCAAGTTTTCTGGGTGCAGAGAAGACCACTGGTACTTTGTATTTTGCAGCAACGCGCTTAAGACTATGAGCCACTGATTGATTCCATACTCCCACAAAGTGGCTCATAATCTTAAGCGTGTTGCTGCAAAATACAAAGTACCAGTGGTCTTCTCTGCACCCAGAAAACTTGCATCGCTGTGTCGAAAGATTGGAAATGATGATGCCAAATCAACAGAATGTGAAATTAAGCATGTAAACCCGTTTCTGAAATGCGCTGTGGGGGTGGTTTATAGCATCCCGCTGACCTGTGGAAAGGTGTACATCGGCCAGACAGGCCGATGTATTAATGCACGTTTAACCGAGCACAAACGGTCACTAAGAGTTGGTACCGGGTCACATTTGCCGCATCACTGCAAGGACTGCGGCAAAGAAGAGAAGAAGAATTGTCAACCAAAGCTCCAGGAAACTCAAATCCTTTGCAGAAGTAAAGATAAGACTGCCCGAGAACTGCTAGAAGCCCACCGGATTAAAAAAGGCGGGAGTTCCTGCATCAGCACCCCATCGCTATAGTCATACATAACAATGAGAGTATATTTTTAGATAAGTTCAGAAAGATTTGAGCCACTTTTGTTCCCTACAATGCAGTATCCATACCATCGCCAGTATCTTTTACCCTTTGCTTGTGTTTTTTTTTCCATCACCCCTACCTCTTGGCTTTAAATAAGCCGTGCGTGTATCCAATAAACAGTTGCAAGTAGCGCCTGTGTCGTGTCCGTCTTTGCCTATGTGCCGTGTCTTTTGTGCGCTTCATCTTCTCATGTAGAACGAAAACGTGCGGCGATGGCCTTGTGGACAAAGGCACTAAGAAACGAAGCTGCTCTGCTTGGGTCCCCGGTAGCTCGAATCCTGCACGGGGCTTATTTTTTCCTCTACCCCTAAAATATTCCCGTTCATTGCGCGTGTGCGTGAGTACGTGCGTGCGCGTGCTTATGACTCCACCACTGTTGCAAATGGGTCGCAAGCCCCAAGGGTAGCGTTGGCCTGGCGGCCTGGGGCATAGCTGGAAACATCCGAAGGTCCTGGCAAAGGATGAGTCGACTGCCAACAGAACAACTTGTTTATTCTAGCATCGCAAAAGAGCAGCCGGTCAGGGCGACCACGTTACTCGACGGAAGAAATCGAAGTCTCTTTTGGCGTCCGGGGCAGCTGCCTTTATACCCTCGGAGTCGAGGGCAAGAAGGAACGGCTCGGGATGAGGCGCACGAGACGGCGACGCACGGACATGTTGAGACGTGACGTGACGCGTCCACCGGGCCGGCGCCGGTCAGACCTCCTCGCCTCCCAGTTGGGGAGCTACTCTCCCCGGCTTCCGCGCTTTGACAAGCGTGGGCACCAACATGCACACACACACACGCACACACGAAGACACGTGGCATTGAAACCTGCCTGGACGCGCTTGGCGGGAGGCGTTGCGGCAGCACTGAACGGGCCAAAATGACCGCCACTTTGAACGAAGCCCCGGCGTCCATTGCATCCGCGCCGGCTATACCGCGCGTCGTAGGCGAAACGTAACACCACCCACCGCTGGGTGCAGCTCTGGGCACCCACTGGTGAAAACCACTCCCAAACTTGAGCTTCCACCCACCTGCACCCTCCAGAACCTCCACTCGCCTATCACCGTTCTGCAGAAGCCCGCGCAGCACCAGAACGAAAAAGCGACAGCGAAATCCACTTCAAAATGCAATTTGGAAGGCGGTCAATGTAAAAGTGAAATTAACAACCGATACTGCTAACGGCGATTTGTCACATCACATTGCGTGACCATTCGGGCCGAAAGTTTCGGAATATTCGAGATAAAATCGGCCTTATGTTCAGCGTTAGGTTCAAGACCGCAGCAGTTTCAGGACGTTGTCGACCTTATAGTTTGCCGAGAATGGTATCCTAAACGAGTTCATTCCTAAGACTGTTTGGAAAATTGGAGGCTTAAAACCATGGATGAGACCCAAGGGTGGGCTATTGGGAGTAAAATTCGAACTAGACTCTAAGTTGAGCCTCTGTTTAATAGGGCGGAGATGGTAACTTTTTTTCTGCTTCGGATAAACAATTGCGGAAACTTTCAGCTTCAGTATAGGAATCGGCTTCGCCGTGATTTCATGAACGGATGTTCACCTAGTTTGCCAAGAGTGTCATCTAATGTGTTTGTGCTTAAAAGTATACACTTACAAGAGCAATGCAATCAGCGAACTATTGATGAAGTTGTGTAATTTAGGGCCAGCTCCGCCATCGCCGTACATCATTGAAGCGGGAGAAGAGGGAGCTATGTAGTCATTGCCAGTTTTTTTGCCCAATTGAAAAACCGCCTCCTTGCGAGAAGCCGAACGGTGTAATGCATTGAAAACAATGGATTTTCAGCTGTGGGATTTGTGCAGTTAATGGAAGCCAATCTTTCATGTAACTGCGTCTTCCTACGCAAAGGCGGCTCGAAATATTAGAGATTTCGCCGTCCCAGTGCTGCAAATTGGGATGAAAGTTTTGCGAAAATATTGTGGGGTTCTAAATTCCACTCAGGCGCACTCATTCGCCATTTGAGTGAAATGACTCTATTCTTTCGGCGCGGCTCAATTTATTGGTTAGAAAAGCCACCGCTAGATTGCGCACTGTTCCCAAACGAAACTCTTCGTGTAACGAAGCAGTGTTGACATGCGCCGTCACCGTGGTGGTCCCGCGTTCTCTTTCTTCCCAGCATCCTGCAGGAGTCTCCGCGCTGGCTGCTGACCAAGGGCCGCATGAAGCGTGCTGAGAGGTCTGTGGTGCGCATACTGAGGATCAACCGACGGCCCGTGCCCGACATGGACCAGGTCATGAGCGACCTGGTTCTCTTCGCTAAGTCGGTGAGCGCAACGCATCTCACGCCGGGCGAATCGGCGCTGGTTGTGCCCACGAGTTCGAAACTATTTATGGCGTCACTTTCAAAGAGAGAAGGAGCACAAGCCGGAGTTGTCTTATATTGATAAATTACCGCGTTCTGACAAAACAGAGGCTTGTTTTACTGAACAGGGAGCTTTCACAAGGTAGGAATTGTTAAAGAAACAAACACATAGGACGGTTGCCACGTTGCAACGCGAGGTTGAGCGAACGCAGTTGAAATGTTTTTATATTTCACGATGTATTGAGGTAGAGAATATGAGAGAAACTTTGTATTCGTATGGTTATGAGCGGTATTTTGTAGTTTTCCACGCCTGCTCATTCTTCGAGCAGCGCTCCCCTCCAGTCTGCCGCGTTAGGCGGGCTACATGGTTCGCAGCAGCCGCTGCCGATAGACTGTGCTACACTCCTCCACATCGGCCTTGCTCTCCCTCCTCCTCCCATGCTGACCTCTCTTCGGGTGGTTCCCGTGGTAGCCACCCTCCGGTTGGTCGTTCCTCGCCATACCTTCTCTTACCTCCACCCTTCGGTTGCGCCTTTTTACGCTCTCGCTGTACTCTCCTCCTTGCACGGTAGCCATCCTCCAAGTTGTTCCCGTGGTAACCACTAAATGGCTACGCCGACCACTACTATCACTACAACAGCGACGAAAAATCCACACGCCAAACAGCTCTCGCTGTAAAATGATGTACAGACATCGCCATCAGCGGCCGTTTTCTCATGCCGGCAGCGGTCTGTCGGGGCAGGGGCTCCGATTCCTGAGGCTAGACCACACAGCCTCTCACTTCCATGCAGTGTGTAATCAGGGAGTTGACCCCCTTCGGTTGTGTCCTCACAAATTTGAATCGAGTGGCGGGAAAATTTTTTACTCCAATTTCCTCCCTAATAAAACTCTTCTTTCGTTGCCAGACAAACAACAGCTTAGTCAGAAAGAACCAGAAAATCAATTTTTAATGAGAAAAATTAGATGGAATTGTTTTAGTCTCGTTGTAAGGGTCCAGGTGCTTTTAATGCGTGCACCTAATTGCCCTGCTGTGTCATGCCCAACAATTCCGGCCAAAAGCATTTTCAGCGGCAAACCGTTCCTGAAGCATTTTTTTTCATGTAATGTAACATTTCACTATAACATTCAATATATCCGCAGATCACCCGACATCAGTCCTGCATTTTTTTACAAGTGGTTCTGTTTGGTGGGAAAAATTTGTGTGCAGGGCATGCAACTATCTCTCTGGGAGAACACCTTCGCTGCCCTGCACGAGGGTGGGCGAGGGATTTCCAGCGATTCCATCGAACAGTTACGACTACCATAGAAAATCAGTCGGGAACGGTTTTGACGATAACAAAACCGTGAACAGAAAAAAATGTACAAGACTGCCGTCTAATGGTCTGCGGATATATTGGTTGTTATAGTGAAATCTTGCATTATATGAAAAACTTGCGTCCTTAAACGGTTTCCGGCTCAAATATGATTTTATCCTGAATTGCTAGGTATGCGGACACATCCAGGATCTTTATTTTCAAGATTGCAAGAAAATTGTCATTGCAGTCGGAGGCTGCTATTAAGAATATCCTTACCAGTGTGGCACGTAGTGAGCATGTGAACGTGCTTTTCGAGGATGTTTTCTAGCTACATGTGGAAAATATTCAATCAGTTTATATTCTCAGGATTTAGCAGGTACCAATTTGCCAATATACTGCGATTTGTTTACTGGTTCTTAATTAGCGTAGGCACAATTCAGCTGGGCTTGAATCACAAATGTGAAGTATGAGTAACAAAGCACAGAAGACCATCATTTGAGCTGAAAGAGGAACATGTTCTGATGGGCGCTCGGCCGCCGGAGATTGAGTCGCCAACTTGAATACCCCTCCTATGCACTTTAAATTAACGCGACGGCGAAACAGTTCGGCAGCCACATTCGGCATAACGAGAACTGGAGAAGCTGCAGTGACTTCGTTGCAATTAACAGCGCGGCCGAATGACGAGATCAGAGAAATCTGCGTTGAGCTGCAACTAGCGTTTTGTTCAGGAAACATAAACGTAAATATACAAAAAACACCTCATAAAATGCATATAGAAGCTCATATAAATCGACGTATCCAGCATACAACACGGAGCAAAATAAGAGGTACTAACGCATGTGTAGCGCAGCTGAATGGCTCCTAATTAATCTGTCTTTCGCTTCGACGATGCGATGCACGTGGACGATTGGTCTGGTGAACTGGCGTGCATGGCGATAGTGTCATTAACTAGCGGCGTACAACCACAGGGACGGCAATGCGCTCTGAAATGCATTTGCGCTTGACGTTTTTTTTTTGCTCTACTAAGCTCTTTTGGGCGTGCGGTGAAAGCCTCCTGCCTGTATATGTTAATGATGATGACGAAATATTTATGGCGCAAGGGCATCTGCGGCCAAAGAGCGCCGTGACACAAGGGACTTTCGTCTTTTCAAGGCGGGGTCAAAATAACCATTTCCCAGACATTTCACCCTAAATAAGCGGTGTACCAGGCCAAGGGAAAGCTTGTGCCTATTTGAATTGCTGCATGGTGGGTACCCAGCGGCACAGGGGATCGAACCCCGGTCCTCCCGCATGCATCCCCCCGGTCTGTACGATGCACAACACCAAAGAAGAGAGTGAGTGGTTGTGAGCTCCTCCTTTTGCACAAGAGAATGGAGAATTATGCATGTTTGACTGAACGTTAACAAAACGGTTGAGCCTTTCTATGCCGTCTGTGTCCGACCATCGCTCAAGCTGACCTAACCAAATGGCCTTTTACCTTTCAATCGATGCAAAATGAAGTTTTCTGACGCATTGAAGCAGACGGTTGGGTCAATACTTAGCGCTTGTCCACTCTTCCCCTGTTTTTATCTCTGCAGGAGTCCAAAAAGGCGACGGCGTTCCACTTCGTGGACTTCTTCAGAACGCCTAAACTGAGGCGGAACACACTGGTTCTCTTTGCGCTGTGGTGAGTGCAGGCATGGTTGTGGCCCATCCTTTGCTGAACAGGTCGTCGACAGACGGAAGCAGTGGGAATCACTTACGGTGTTGCCATGATGATGAGAATGCCATCACATTCGCCTCAGTGTGCATGCTACCGTCGCAATCGTTAGTCGTATATTGCTTCTTGTAGAAATTGAAATTAACGCGCGACAAAGCGAGCCCCTTGTCTAGGGCAGAGTCCGTCCTTGAATTAATGAAAAACTTGTGAAAACTTCTCCGCCTCTGCACATAAAGTCACTCCCATAGGGGCTCTGAATAAAGGTGTGATATGCCTGGGATGTCAGAGGACACCGCTTCACAAATATCATTAGAATTAGAATTGAATGAAATTGCATGAAATGCAGCGATAATGTGTCACGCGAGAGGAGCAAACAAACATGGTCTGCAATATCCAAAGCCTAGATAGTATCAACTCAATAGCTTTTGTTTGTTGAAGCTATATCTCACGCTTCTAATTTTTTCTTACAAGTGTATATTCTTTTTTACTTCTTGTAAATGTAAATTTGTCTTCCTCTTGTTTCGTACGCATATTAGCATTCGCCAAATTATTTAACTCCAATCAATGTAGCAAGATAGATAGATAGATAGATAAAGAGGAGGAGGGAAAGACAGGGATGTTAACCAGAAAGGGGTTCCGGTTGGCTAACCTGCACTGGGGAAGAGAGATTAGGGGACTAAAAGGAGAAAGAGAGAAGGGGAAAAATGCATAACACACACACACACACGCACAACGCTGTCACAATTTGTCACTCAATCCAGTCGCTCTCAAGTGGGCAAAGAGTGCCTTGTATGCCTTGAGGGCAGTCGACTGTTGTTGCCACGGACCGAGGATCTTTTGCTCTGTTAATGGGTGAGGATTGAGGCGGTCCAGGGCACAACACAGTGTATGTCTTGCCCTCGCAAATGCAGGGCACTCACAGAGAAGATGAGCGATGGTCTCCTCACAACCGCAGATTTCAAAGGCAGGACTGTCGGCCATCCCTATCCGGAAAGCATAGTTGTTGGTAAAAGCAACACCGATCCATAAACGGCATAACAATGTTGCGTCGCGACGTGCTAAATTACGTGGAAGACGAAGGCGCAGTCCAGGGTCCAGTGCCTTGAGGCGGAGGTTGCAAAACACTCCCGTGTTCCACGCTAAAAGTGTGAGCTCCAGCGCCAAAGGGCGAAGCCCGCACGCTGCGTCAGGTATTGATATTGGGATCCTCACTGGAAGTGCGTCGTTGTGAGCAGAACGCGCAGCCGCATCAGCCTGGTGATTACCGTTAATACCACAGTGTCCTGGCAGCCATTTGAAAAATGATGTCATGACCTTTGGAAACGGTGCCCTGGTACAGTAGACGGATCTCAGCAACAAGTTACAAATACGGTTTATTTTCATGTTTGTACAAAACATGGGGAGATGGAAGAAAAAGCTGCTGAACAGCAACTTGACAGTGTCCCACCCCCTTTGTCTACATAGGCAACAGCAGCTCATACAATATACATATACTGATCAGCATATACACCCACACACACACACACAAAAACACGTTTTGATGGATATTTTATACGTCACTAAAATTGGCAAAATACAATTTCCGTGAAATCTATAGGTACGAAACGCAGTGTAAGTATGCATGATTGAAAATACTTCAAAGATTTGAAAGAACAGCAGTTATAAAACCAAACAGAAGAATTAACAGGTACACAGAGCATACAGATCAAACCTGAGAAAAAAAATTCTATAAAAGGTAGTGCATAGGTAGTACAATTGTAGCATTTGAGAAAGAGAAAAAAAGTAATTACCCTTTTCTCAACCCTATTTCTAAACAACTAAAGAAATAAATCTCTGAATTCTGTTTTCGAAATGCTCATCACATCAATTTCTTTGCGAAAAAAATAATTTAATACACTTGGTACTGTGTGTCGTAACATTTGTTCACCATAATTAGTGCGGTTACGATGAACTTCCCAGTGCTCAGGATGTCTGGTTGTATAATAATGGGTATTCATTTGCAAGTTTGCGAGATTAGTTATGAGATTAATGCCTTGTTTCTTTTCATCCCTTAACTTTTTACAAAGATGATAGTTATACAAGTTCTCTATGCTAATTAGTCTAAACTTTCTAAGCAAGCTGTCTACTGAGTAGTCTGGTGAAGAATCTGAAATAATCCGGATTACTTTATTTTGAATTACCATCAGTTTCCTGATATTTGTTGAGGTTGTCTTGCCCCAAACTAAAAAGCAGTAATTTATGTGCGATAAAAACAGTGAATGATAAATTAGCAGTCTTGTGCTTACAGGAAATAGGTCTCGATGCCGGTAGATTAATCCTATAGTGCGAGCTAGGGTCGTGATAACATGATTAGTGTGCGAGTCCCACAGCATGTGCTCTGAAAAAATTACGCCTAGAGTTTTAAATTCTGTCACAATTTCTATCGGCTGACACTGTATTTGAAGAATATTATTTGGAACAATGCCTCTGCCCTTCGCTCGGAAAATGACTGCTTTAGTTTTTTGGGTTTTAATAACCAAGCCGTTGCAGGAACACCAATCATGAAGTTTGCTTAAAGTGTTGTTTGCATGATTAACAAGTATTTCGTAATCGTCACCTTCGAGAAACAGGCTGGTGTCATCTGCGTAGATCAGGACTTTTGTATCACCATCAATTTTAACAACATCGTTTATAATAATAATAAATTTATTTCTGCCTCAAAGGTATATGGACAGAGGAGCTGCAGAAAAAGCTGTAAAAAATACAGCTTGACAAAGCCGCAGCCCCCATTTTTACAGGCAACAGCAGAAGACAAAAAAAAGTAAGGGCCCAAAATGCTGCCCTGAGGGACACCAAACGAAG
Organism: Amblyomma americanum; assembly: GCF_052857255.1. NCBI lineage: Eukaryota > Metazoa > Arthropoda > Arachnida > Ixodida > Ixodidae > Amblyomma > Amblyomma americanum. The sequence goes on from NC_135497.1 coordinate 498,523,123, forward strand.
TACATTGAAATGTGGAGGTGCTGTTGTTTAGTGAAACAGACTGCATGCGAGTACTAAGGTATGATTCTATTAACTTCAAGGCAACACCACGAATTCCGTAGAATTCTAATTTTCTCAGCAAAATACCCCGGTTAAGAGAATCAAATGCCTTTGTAAAGTCTATAAAAAACTACCAATACGTATCGTTTTTCTTCAAGTTTTTTTTAGAATGAACTCTTTTTGATGAAGCAGGAGAAGTTCGGTGGAACAATGTTCCCTAAAACCGTATTGACAGTCAATCAGGATGTTATGTTTATCTGTAAATAAAACCAGACGTGAATGGATGGCGTTTTCAAGCCCTTTGGAAAAAATTGGTAAAATAGAAATTGGTCTGTAATTTGCTAAATTATTTTTGTCACCGTTTTTGTGTAGAACGCAAACCTTTGCACACTGTAGCTGTGCTGGAAATACTCCACTTGACAAAGATTGAAAATATGGGCAAGTGGGACAGCAATAATTTCAGCAGTGAACTTAATCGGTCGGACTTGAATGTCAAAGATATCACTGGAGCTAGTATTTCTTAATTTCATGATAACAGAGAAAACTTCCGTTTCTGAAACTGGAGTCAAGTAAATTGTCTCAAGACAACTGCCAGTCAATATTGGGTGCAGTCTCCTGACGGTGCAGGAAACTTCAAGTTTACTAGGTAGTCATTGAAAACATTAGCTAGATCAGTTCCTGAAATCGTTGTGCCATTCACAACAATTTCACTAATTCTTTTTGATGCCTGCACGTTTTGAAATATTGAGTTTAGTTTTTTCCATGTCACGGCCGCGTTTTTGGATGATCCTAAAAAAAGATTATTGAAATAGTTATCTCTGGCATGCTTAAGTTCCTTGTTTAATTTATTACGATACTTCTTAAATGATTTAAGCAGTTCGGGATCCCATTGCTTAAGAAATGCTGGGTACATTGTATACTTTGTTTTTATTTTAGCAAGTAAATATCGAGTAATCCATGGTTTTCTGATCTTTTTCGATTTGGAAGAATTCAAAAATGGAAAGCTTGTTTCGTAAGCAGTTCTTAACAAGTTAAAGAAGATATCAAAAGATATGTTTGCCTCAGATGAAGAAAGCACGTTCTCCCAAGATACAGTTGATAGTTTTTGGCGGAAATTTTTCAAGTTTCTGGATGAAACATTTCTAGAAGGGATCGGAAGGCTAGTTTCTTTTTCATGATGTGGGATGACTACATGTACAGGTAAGTGATCGCTAAGAATGCAAGCTATGACTCCAGATGCAAAAATTTTTGATGGAGGAGCTGATGAGAAAGAAATCTATTAGCGTCGAAGACGTACTAGTAATTCTAGTTGGAGAAGAAATAGCATTATTTAGGTCATAGCTCTCGTATAACCATATCATTTCTTTTGACTCACGAGTATTAGAAGTCAAGTCAATGTTAAAGTCCCCACCACAAATTAAGTTAAGCTTACTAGTTGTGCATTATTGAAACATAGTTTCTACGGAAGCACAGAATGTAGCGTGATCACCATTAGGGGGTCGGTACACGACAGAAAAGACATGGTTACACATTGCTATTGTTAACATTTCGCATTCAGATTTCGAAGAGGTCAAATCAGGCAAAAGGTCACATCTGAGATTTTCTTTCGCTAACAAGGCAACGCCGCCACCACAGCGTAAAGAGCGATTCAGGTAGAACACCTCATATCCGGGTATTGAAAAAACATTGTCATTTCTAGTATACCAGGTTTCTGAGAGCATAATGACATCAAACGAAAAACCAATACTATCAAAAAACAAATCTAAATACTGATGTTTATTTCTGGCAGACTGAATATTCAAATGAAAAGCCTTTAAACCTTTGAGACGCTTACTACCAAGATGCGACTTTTGTCAGGAGTTTGTCAGGAGTAATAAGCATAAATAGGTCGCGACACTTGTAGAAACACTTATGCAAGCGTCATCAAGTCATTTTTAGACTTGATAGCAATGTCTGTGTCACATTCTTTCTGTCTAACGAGAACTTTGCCGCCACTCTGCCAAACGAAGCGATAGTTGCGATTTTCGCAAGTTGTTCCTGCGACCCGCGGCGTAGCGCAGCTTGCAGGGCTTGAAGGGCTCCTTTAGAGTCGATGAAAACCGTCCAGTCAAGTGGAGGTTCTTGACTGATGAACTCTACCGCAGCCCGTAAGGCTGCGAGTTCCGCAAGAGTTGAAGATGTTGGATAGGTCGTCTTCACTTTCATGAAGATGGATCTGGCCGGTATCACCACCGACCCCGCAGAACTGGTCGAGTGAACTGATCCATCTGTGTAAACATGTATGCGGTGACTGTGGTAAGAATGCAGGTGATTCAATGTCAGTTGTTTGAGAGCGGGTAGTGATACACCAGCTTTATTCGTAATTCCAGGAATATAGAGGTGAACCTGAGGTTCATGAAGACACCATAAGGGTGAGCACGGTCTTGACGCAGGGGTGAACTCCGATGGAAGATATGCGCGATGGGCTTCAATGACTTTGGCGAATGCAGTACGCGGCCTAATTATTGAGAGTGTTGCGAGGTGATGACAGGGAACCCGTGTGAGGTGCCGAATATGTCTTCTCATGGTTTCAACAGCAATGTATGTAGTAACAGGAGGTTCCCGGGCAACAAGAACAGTTGCTGCTGTTGATGCACATTTAGGCAGTCCAAGGCAGAGACGGAGAGCTTGCGCTTGCACACTTTGAAGAGTCTTGATATTTGTCTTTCTAATGGAACTGAATACCGGAAGACTGTACCGCATGTAGCCCAGAAATAGGGAACGGTACAGTTGCAGCATAGAGCGCACTGATGCGCCCCAGGACTTTCCCCCGAGGAAGGAGAGGACGTGGACAATCGCAATTAGTCTCTTTCTCATGTCGTAGATATGTGGACTCCACGAGAGGTTCCTGTCGATGACAACACCAAGGAATCTGTGGCTTCTCTCATAGGGAATGGCTTCACCATTAATGCGAATGGCGTAGAGTGACATTATTTTGCGTGTGAATGCCACAAGTGAACACTTTTCGGCCGAAATCTTCAGGCCCTGCAATCGAAAATAAGATGTCAATATCGATGCCGCCTTTTTGAAGTCTTGCACGAACTTGAGGACGGGTCACCCCTGATGCCCAAATACAGATATCATCTGCATATGCAGAGATCTGAGCAGATTGAGGCAATATGTCGACCAGGGCGGTGAGAGCAAGGTTGAAGAGAACTGGGCTCAGCACTCCACCCTGAGGGATTCCGAGCGAATTTCGGTGTAAGGACGTTGGTCCGTCCGCAGTCAGGACAAAAAACGACCTCTCTAATAAATAGCTGCGTATCTAGCTGAACGTGCGGCCTCCGATCTCAGCAGCTTCCATTGCGTCCAAAATGGCCTGATGCGTTACGTTGTCGTACTCGGCCTTGATATCCAAAAACAATGCCACGGTCGATGTTTTCAAACTTTTGCTGTGTTGCACCGACGTTACAAGGTCAACCACGTTGTCGATAGAAGAGCGGCCACGTCGGAGCCCAGACATGAAGGTTGGATAAATCTGATATCGCTCCAAGTACCATTCCACGCGTGTGAGCAGCATTCTTTCCACGACTTTGCCGACGTAGCTGGCGAGTGCAGTTGGATAGTATGACGAAAGGTCAAGCGGTTATTTCCCCGGTTTAAGAAGTGGAACCAGACGACTGGTCTTCCAATCATGAGGAACTATGCCAGCAGTCCATGACTTGTTATAAATGTACAAAAGAGCCCGTCGAGCTTCTTGGCCAAGGTTGGCAAGTGCGGAGTACGTCACACCATAGGGCCCTGGTGATGATGACCTTCTACAACAAGCCAGCGCAGCATCAAGTTCTTCCATGGAGAATAGTCCATCCATCCGAGAATCCCTTGAGGGTGGAATATTGTTGCAGTGCAGCGTTGCGCCTGGGTTCGGAGGGCCTGTTTTTCTTGAGCAGAAATCTTCGGCTACCTCAACCACATTGCGTTTTTGGTGGAGCGCTACGGATTTGAACGGGTAGCACTGTTGAGGGGACGTGCGAAGACCGCGAATTACGCTCCAAACGCGTGACAAAGGCTTCCGTGGATCAAGTGTTTGGCAAAATGTCCTCCAGCGTTGTGTTTGTAGTGCCTGAATTCTGCGCTGAATCTTCTTCTGTATGCGCCTAGCATCTCTTAGGTCTAGGCGCGACTTTGTGCGCCGCTATCTGCGCTCTGCCCTGCGCCGTTGTGATCGTAGTCGCTGCAATTCGAAGTCAAAATCGGTGTAGTTAGCGACAAGGTTAAAGGGGCAGGTGGCATGTTCCATGGCCTCCTTAATTTTTTGTTCAAGACCGGTAGAGAAGCCCTCTGTGCAAGCAGCCTCCATAAGTAATTTAAAAACTGTCCAGTCAATGCGCTGCCTACACGAGCCTGCGGAAAATGTAGAATGGCCGGTAATAATCAGATAGGTTGGGATATGGTCGCTGCCATGGATTTCTACATCCGAAAACCACCGGACGCTGTTGGCAAAGCACTGTGAAACGAAAGTCAAGTCCAAGCAGCTGCTATAAGTCACCCCTCAAATATAGGTAGGGCTTCCGTCATTAAGGCACTGGAGGTCATGGACAGAGGCGAAGGACACAAGCTGTCTTCCCCTAACGTCCATCCTAACGCCTCCCCACATGGTGTGTTGAGCATTGAAGTCACCCATAATGACCCACGGAGCAGGTGTAGCTGCCATCAAACCACTCAACCTTCTGGCTTCGAAACGACTTGATGGCGCCAAGTACACCGCCAGTAGCGTTAACGTCAGGTCTCGGCTCTTCACTGTCAGGCAAACGTACTGATTGTCTTCGTTCGGAGGAACTGAAGGTTACACATATGTAAGTTCATGTCGAATGTAGACGATGACTTTGCTGTATTTGTTGCGCGTGGGTGATGCAAATACCTCGTAACCGGATATTCGCAAAATTGCCGCGGTCTTCGGTTCACAAATCACAAGAATGGGGAAGTGATTCTCGTAGACGTAGTGCCGTAAATCGTAAATCCGGGACTGGAGTCCACGAGCATTTCATTGGAAAATGAAAGCTTGCTTGACTTTCTTTTGAAAAGACAGGTCCGAAGGACCCATGATGCCTTCTACTGCAGAGCGGCAAGAACTGGATGGAGCGCGTCCAGCACTTGAAGTGCGCTTTTTGCTGCTGGCGTGCGTAGTCTGGATAGCAGAGCAAGCATGGCATTCATTAGTGAGGTTAGCATTGCAATCACTTGCATATCTGGGCCATGGACTTGATCGTACCTGTTGGCTGGATCAGTCTTGGCGCTGCACACTGCCCTGAGTGCGCCACCATCCCTGACACTGTAGGCGTAGAAGGCTTTGGCAGTGGTGGCCAAGTTGCATCTGAGGCAACAGGTCCAGCATCACCAAGCGCCGGGCTCCCTTGGTACGGATTTTGGAGGCGGATAAGCTGCAGTTGCGTTTGGGGCATTCTTCTCAAATGTGACTGCTTTCTTTGACGACCTTCGGCGGCGCGAACGACGTTGTCGCACCTTTGCGGCGGCTTCTTTGTGCGTAGAATGGTCTCGCACCATTTGCTTCAGTACCGCCCGCTCGGTCTTTAGGCGGGGGCAGTCTTTGCGCAGAGGCAGTGTCGCATCCCATGAAGTCAATGTAGGAAATTTTTAATGGGACAGTATTAGAAGCTTCATGGGACCAAAATGCCTCGTCGATCATAAAACTCGCCCATTGGCTCGAGAGAAGTTATGCCTCCAGGCCGGATCACTAAGGCAGAATGAGCAATCTAGTTGTAGCTGCATACAGCAGTATCTTACTCCATATTTAGGAAAAGCAGTTGAACGTACTTTTGTGTGAATTTCCGCGCGGTTTTTTAATTTATTAAGGATGTGTGAAAAGTCAGACTCAAAGTCTCGATTTTGTAGTTATCGCGCAAACTTTTCAGGAATCACGCCTCGGCGCCATAGTACATGTCTTGGTTAGGCATTAAGGATAGAATAATATCATAAGAGACATAATGGAGCCATTACTCAAGCACTGAAGTACAATGTATTTTTCAAATGCAGGTGTCGCTGAAAGAAAGTAAGCCGCGTTTTCCACCTGTCTGATTACATTGTTTTGTTTCGGCGGGTGTAGTTTGGTGGCATTGGCTTTCGTTGAAATTTACTATACAAGGCTGCAGTAGTTAGTATGATAGAAACAGCGCATTGTTGATGTGTAATATACGTTCTTCTGCAATAGATAATGACATCGGGTCAGTGCGCGTGTTGCTGCTGGTAATGTATGGCAAATGTAGCTCATATGATATTTGCAACTCCCAAAATTTAAGCATACGGGGCCCGTTGAAGCTGGTTCGTAGAATCTCGCCGGTTTCATGACACGAACCCGAGCTCACGACAAATCAAGCGAGGCCTAACAGTTGTTTTGTATCTCGGGATGAAACGGTCGTCGACAAGTTCGCGATGCTGTACAAGAAGAGCCAGAGTCAATTTTCTAGTGTCTCCGCATGCCACACTGAGACATTTTGCCTGTCAGGACAGCAGACCTCATTTTTAGCAGCGCTTGCTTTGGGGCAAGTTGGCTCATGATGTACGACGGATCACGGAAATGTAGCGGTTGGTGGTAGGAGATGGCCCTGACTAATTGGTGTGAGCTTGGTGTGGCCAATTCCTGATCGTGTGTGGATGTCGCATTACTGCCAGGTATGAAATAAGTGCGCTTCCTGCCTGATCCTTGTGCTGTTGTGTTAGTTTGGCGAGATTGCGAAAGAGGCTCATGTGCTGCAGTCGTTGTGTGTGGAGTATATTGTTGTATGAGGTGTAAAGCCCGACTTTCCGACGTACCTCCTAGCGCCGGTTCTTGCCATTTCCATGCAAAACCACACTTCAGGCGGATAAGTTATAGTTAGTACTCTTCGCGTTGACTAAACAATAAGAAAGGAGCTACATTTTAGTTCAGCGGAGACAGTGCGGCGGTTGAGACTGATTTTGGAAGCCGAGACATGAAATTCAGGGAAGCTTCGCCGGTATTAATAAGGCACGAGTAGGAATGGACGCGCGACGCAGATCGTGCAGGAGTGTCTCGGGGAACAGGACACATTGCAAGTAACTTACACGCGTCATCGTCATACAACTTTGACGCTATTAAGAGCCACGCGATCTGTGTTCACACAGTAGATGTTACTGACACCGCGGGGTGCACAGACACCGCAAGAAGCTCAACCTCTAAGTCGTTAGCGCCCTAGTGCGAGGTAATAAAAATTGAAACACCGTGTGCATCCTTCCAATAGGGGCTTGCGAGCGACTTCTACCTCTCCATCCAACGCTCGCTTCGGTGGCATGGCGGTTGCACTCCAACTTCGGCCAGCCACTCTGTCCTGACTGCACACAAAGGCAGCTGCTTCGAGAAGCGCAGTGGCGGCCCGCCTCTTACCGCTGAGGACGTGAGGACGTAACTCGTCGAGGCCACTGCGACCGAGTCAGGCCATGCACATTGTACGCGCAGCCTTCTCCACTCTTCCTCGCTATCGCAGCTTTCGCCGCGGCAACGTCTCTCGCTTTTCAATCTTCACGTATCATCTCCCTTGAATCACGGGGCTCCCACGATAGCGCAGCCACCCTTGCCGGCTTTCCTCGGTGCCTTCTCGCCACCTCTGCGTCAGCTTATGATGTCCATGCTTTTTATTTCTTCATCAGACCTTTTCCCCCTTTTCACTACCTCCGTGGCCATCGTTTGCCGTAGCACCGTCTTCTCCACCCTTCCCTCTTAATCCCTTGCCCCTTTCCATGTCCTGTTTTAGAAACGCGAACACACGCGCGTACGCTGGGCTTCCTCGCTACGAACTGTGTTTTGGCGTGAGAGAAATAAAACGCTTCGCATCAGCCCCTTAGTCACAGCTCAATAGGGAAACTATGCACTGATCGACACTGCCTTGCGGTTGCCCCTCACACAGCGGAATCGCGTGTAATGGTATAGCGTATCAACAAACTAAATCAGCCGTAAAAAAATAACGAAACGACTTTTCAACATGCAGCTAAGACACGAGATGTAAAAACTATGGCAGCTAAGACACGAGATGTAAAAACTATGGAACACTAAATCAAGCGAAAAAAAACAAGAATTTTTCAACATCCATCTAAGGTGCGAGGTCTAAAAACTATGGAACGCAACATAGAAGATTTAGAGACCGCAGATTCGCAACGTTATCATTAATATTTATCCTATCTTATCACACTTTACGGCATATTACTACACTAGTCACACACTTGCAGAACATGGCAGGTTCGGGTTTACCAAAAAAAAATGGACAAGATAAGAGTAAAACCATTTCTCGTCTAATTTAAACGTCATTTGTTTGTATGACAGCGTGAAATTATGAAAATCCGCGGAGAGGTAAAATATGAGAATACATTATACAAGCGGTCAATGAAGTAGAGCCGCAAAGAGAAACAAATATTTAAATACATTATGCGTATATACATGGTATAAAACTTGGGAAGAAAAATCGTCCAACTTCATTTTCTGTACATGTACAGCCCCGCACTTCTGGTCGTATGCGATCACCACCCTCTCTGCTGGTTGACGAACTTACGGGGCTCCTCTGGGCGCTTTTCGCGTTGTAGCTTGCGCCTTTAGGAGTTTGACATGGCCACCGTGTGCAAATAAGGGCGCCAGCACAACGATGCCGACTGCTTGTCAAGGTCTCCAGTCAAGGTTGCACGCGAAGGCAAAAAACTGGGCTTTCCTCTAATCGCAGCCGTAGATACAGCAACTCTTTCCCACCAGCAGCATGAGGACCCGGAGATTCGAGGGTGCCCGGCCCTTCTCAAGAAAACAGTGGTCCTGTTGCATGCGCAACAACGCACTGTAGAAAATCAACTTTTCTCCAACCGGGAGCGACTACCTCCTCGTCGTCCAAGAGATTGTCCGTGAAGAAATCTTGAAGGCGTGTCCCGACGAGCCCACCGCCAGTCACCTTGGCTACGCCCTCACTATGGCTCGGGTCCAATGGAGCTATTACTGGTCTAAGCTTGCGGCGACAGTGCGACACTAAGTGTGTACGTGCCACGATTACCACCAGCGTTAAACACCGCCCGTCAAACCAGCTGGACTTTTACATCCTGTACAAGTGTCCAGAGTCTCGTTTGATCAAGTTGACATGGATGTTCTCGACCCATTCCCAACTTCATCTTCAGGTAACAGGTGGATTATCGTCGCCAACGATAACCTTAACGCGCTACGCTAAAACCAAGGCACTTCAGAGAGGCACAGTAACCAAGCATGGGAAATGTTTCGTGGAATGTATCGTCCTGAGGCATGTCACCCTGGCACTTATTATCACGGATAGAGGCACCGCTTTCACTGCCAAACTCCTGGAATCCCTCGTGTGACTGAGTGGCACTACTCACAGGAAAACAACAGTCTTCCATTCCCAGATGGATGGTCTGACTGAGCGTCTTAACAAAGCTCTCATTGAAATGCTGTCCATGTGCGTATGCTTACATTGAGCATCCGTCTAAGAATTTCCTTCCACCACGTACAACACTGCGCAACAAAAGACCACGCGGAAGACGCCCTTCTGTCTGTTATGTGGCCGCGAATTGTCGACAGTGTCGGAAGCGACGCTGCCCCATGATGGCCTCGACCCCGACATTGTCGCCGAGAGCTTCACTCTTCGTGCAGAAGGAGCCCGACAGTTTGCAAGGCTGGACATCCAGCACCATCAAGGCCATGGCGCCCGGCGTTACAGCCGCAGCCGCAGACTGGTCACGTTCGCTCCGAACGACAGAGTGCGAGTATGAACACCCAATAGATGCCGCGCTTTCAGAGAAACTATTAAAGCATTGCTTCGGTCCCTAGAGAGTGCTCCGTCGGCTAATTGACGTCACTTACGAACTTCTACCGGATGGGTTTTTCTGGACTACCTGCCGTCTGCAGAGACCTGAGATCGCCCGTGTCGCGCGGATGAAGCCTGATCGCGAGACAGGTAGAGGCTAAGTGCCGCGCATTACTCAATTTTCTTTTTTTTCTTTTTCCTATCTTCTTTTTAAAGTACAGAGTCGATGTTTTTCCTCCGAGAAGGAGGGCAATGCCGCGTCTTCAACAACAGCCGCTCGGCGGCTGCTCGGCACGAAGCTCGTGCGCCACGCCACGCTGGTGGCTTTGGCGAAGAAACTGAAGTTTTGTTTCCGGTCGCCTCTCGGTGCAAATCAAAAATACAGAAAACCAAAAGTCACGTAGTAAATAAAAGGCCACATTAATGATAAAAGAGACCAAAAGATTGAAAACTAAATCTACAAAAAAACATGGCCGAAACGCGTATAGTGGTGGGCATGTGTTCAGCGTGTTATGTTTCCTGTGCGAGAGCGATTAATGTTGTTATTCACCAGTGCCAGTAATATATACAACTGTCCCCTGTTTTCTTTTGCAATCGAAATAAGGTCGTTACACCTGTCGGCACTTGTCGAGATGTATATATTTATTTTATTTTCTTTAGGCATACTATTGGTTTTATGACGTTTCTTTATAAATTCAAGCTCAGGAACAGAGAATCGGGTGCTGCCAGAAGGCGTTGTCCTAAAATTCATCGCAGGTTCATGGGATCGTTCGTCTACTACAACCTGGTGCTGTCGTCGACGAGCGCTCCGGGCAACCCGTACTTCAACTACGCCATCTCTGCGGCCAGCGAGATCCCCGCCGCTCTGCTGGGCCTATGGGTGGCGCGCCGATGCAGCCGGCGTCGCTCTCAGGCACTCTTCCTGCTGCTGGCTGCGCTGGCCATCGTGCCACTGCCGTTCCTGCCCAAAGGTGCGCCTCCTGGCACCGCGCTTTTGCTGCGAGCTCACGGGGACAGTAGCATGGGGGAAAACGGTAAAGAACACTGAATCCCGCAAGCACAAATCCAAGCGTCGGCAGAAGCCAGATGTGCCACTGAGAGTTTCATGACTTCTTTATTTTTCAATCCTGTGGGCCTTTCTGAGACTCACACAATAGCGAGCACATAAGCATGTATATGCACTGCCGATCATCGCATGCAAAATGCGCAGTCAGTACACACGTGACTACTGGTAGAGAGATTATGTGTGCAGCACCAACGTGCGGCAAATTCAGACATGATGCTTTACGCGTAAGCTGTAGCGGACTGTACAGAGAGCAGGTTGCGCATCGTCGCCGCGGTGGCTCAGTGGTTAGGGCGCTCGGCTACTGATAAGGAGGAGCCGGTTTCGAGCCCGACCGCGGCGGCCGCGTTTCGATGGAGGCGAAACGCTAAGGCGCTCGTGTGTTGTGCGATGTCAGTGAACGTCAAAGATCCCAAGGTGGTCGAAATTATTCCGGAGCCATTCACTACGGCATCCCTCATACCCTGAGTCGCTTTGGGGTGTTAAACCCCCATGAGCCATAAAGAAGGTTGCGTAAACATTTTCAAATGCAATCTTCCGTGAACGCAACTTCCTGAACGAACGCATACAGACACTCCGTCATATGCGTCAGCGCATAATTGCAACAACCTACTCCTGTTTAAGAAAATATTCATTCTTTACCCTGCATAACAAATTGTAGAGCCAGTGCTCAGACCCGAATGAGACTGAAGAAAATTTTCTTCACCTAATCTGATGTTTGAATGCCAGGCATTTACTACGACACCTGGGCTGCGTAACCTAGAAGGCGACCCAACGCTGAAAATTTCCAAGAAAAAAAGACTCTAAGAAATGAAACACAGTCACGGAAACGTCGTTGCCCATTTGGAAGTACGTACTGAAATTCAACTGCGAAGCTTCTGTGAAAGCTGCATACTCTTTCTTTCGTAGCCGTATGGCTGCTCTTGAGCGTATGCTAAGGTATTATGACTCGCATATTCCAAATTTGCGCCACATTAGCTTACAGCCTCTCATACCCAGCCTTATCGCCCGGAGTGTACGAGGGCGCTGTTGTGAGCTAGTTGTGTAAAATGACAAAAAAAGGAACAGAACAAGCACAAGACGAAGTAGACAGCACCTGTGTCGTTCGTCTCTTTCGTCCTGTGTGTGCGCTGTTCCCTTTTTGTCACCTGGAGTGTAGCTGGTCACATAAAAATCCTAATATGATGCTACCAGAGAAATATGTAAAGGGTCTGTAAAATCGTGGGATATTAACCTATCCGTGTTTTGCGTACAGAAGCGATCAATCCCGTGTAGAGCGCTCGAGTGGCCCGCAGAGCAACAAGTTTTGCTCCGCGCGACCGCAGCTGCTTCGTTCCAAGGTCAGTACTTGTGTGGGAGTGCAGCCACGTTGGCTTCCATACGTTCTAGACTGCCCCTTCAAGGAGGCTTCCGGCCGGCTGTAACACAAACTGAGCTCCATTCGCATGGTCTGAGTTATGCGGGAGCTTCTGGCGAAATTTGTGCTCCGATCGATTCCCCCTGATGACCTCTCTAGTTTCCGTTAGGTAGGGATGAGTGGTTTGCGGCAAGCTGTTTCGAGTCGCTGCCTCACCCATGAATAAACTATTCGAAATCAAAGCTTGTGCACTGCTGAAGTGAGGTGCAAGTTACATATTGGCTTCCCCGCAGCTCATGTCATCATGTTCCCCGCCCTCATCGCCCTGCTAGCCGCTACAACCTCGTAGCCGCGCAAAGCTACTCCAGGCCACAAGCGCTGGGCGACTTCGGTGATGTGTGATGCACTCCCCTGGTCAGTTCCAACCCTCTGGTCTGGCTCACCTGCATGCTGTGTCACGCGCCATCACGGTTCATAAGCTGCTATCCTCCACGAACTCGCGGCCGCTCTAGAGGATTCCAATCCTTCAGCACTGCGCCCCCTCTGTGGTGTGTTGTCTGCCCACAGCGTTCAGAGATTGCTTGACGGTGCAACCTTGCGGTCACGTATGGAGAGCCGCCTACCACCTCTGTGGTTCGTCATACCCCCGCCCCTCGGTCAAGGATAGCCACCACGATCCGGTGGCTGCTCTCGGGGACTCCAACGCTCTCTACTCCACCTTTGTGTGCACCCCCGCCCCACGGTGACTGCCAGCCCCTGCAGCACATTTGCCGGACATGGTGACTGCAGCTATCTGGCGCTTTGCCGCATTTGTGGTGCATATACTAGGAAGGGCGAGAAAAAGAAAGAAGTTTCCTGCCCGCACTATGTGGTGCAGTCAATTTTTTAGGTCTCCTATATTTGCCGCATGCAATTTGCAATACAAGTAGTCACCACCTGGTTATGGCCAACCCCTCTCGTGGGTATGTGCCATTCTGTGAGGCAAACAACAACAACATCTGTCATGTGCTCTGACTACTAGGCGACGGTGAGCCCTTCTTTCACTTACGGTGCCGGGCTCATTGGTCATTGTAGCCCCCGATATTTTTTACTTATTAGCATCATAACCTACAGCGCAAAAACATCAAAGCAGGGGAGTGAACTAACAAAGAATCTACTGTACAGGGTCATCAAGAAACTACAAGCAGCAAAAATGTACTCTACCTCGTTTTCAAGAGTACACGTAAGCATGAAATGTTTTGTAGTGCCGGCATCGCACATATAGAGACTGAACTTCGTTACGAGGCCAGACAAAGCCATCCGTCTGCAGCGTCCCTCAGGCGGGAGTGTGCAACGTGTCGTGTGGAGCCATGGCGCCATCCTTCGTCGCGGCGCTGAACCCGTTGTAAACAGTGAGGGCGGAGGAAGGTATTGCCGCGGGCACGAGGATTACGCAAAAGGTGCGGCGTTCTCACATCGCGCACACGTCGCTAGGACTGCGCGTGCGCTGGACAGAGAGTAGTATAGGATCCTTCGCGCCGCATCCTGGCTTCGCCCACCACAGGACTGTTGGGAAACGCTGTCGTTGACGCACGTGCTGCTCCGGCGGCAGCCTAGCACGCAGGCAGCAGGGGACAGGCGGAAAGTCCCTACAAAGTTCGGTCATGTTCTCCTCCGTATTATCCGTCGTTTTGGCGCCAAGGTCATTCCAGGCGCTCCGACAATGGGAGCTGGAAGGATTTCATGCTTAATACGAAAATCTATGACACATATCTGTAAAAGAAACAATCTAACAAAGAAAAACTTATGATTCCTGTTGTCTATTGAAAACTTGTCTTGAAAGGGTAGCACTTTGGCTTGTGCCTTCTTCAGAAGTCAAGAAACAGAACATTATATTATGGTCTTTGCTCGAACTATTGATGGGCATAGGAAACGATATGATTGCGGGAAGCATTCAGGTGATAATGGGTACGATACTGGTCATGGAGTCACGGTGGACAAGTGGAGGCGGCCAGAACTCGTAGGTGCGATAATGTAAACAAAGCTGAAATGCAGGGAGACGCATATAATATGTGATATTAGCCAGCAGCACTAGGTGGGCTGAAAGCTTCTCACTGCGTGTAAGCAAGAGCTTAGTTTGAGCAAAATAAACTCAGTTGTAAGTTGGCGCCACACCTGTCTTGCATATATTGGTCTGATTCTCTCGCGCCAGTTCGCTTTTATGCACCATATATCTCTTTGGGTGGTTACGCAACTGTAACTGTAATCGCAAGAAATTGCCGCCATATAAACTCAGTTACGATAGACTGCTAGGCTCCGGACAAAACATATAATATAGCGGCGATGATCACGTCCGCACGGCGTTTTGGTGGCGCACGCGTCAGAAATACGTAGTCAACATGCATCTGCATCGCTTCCCATCAAAGTTTTGGTCAAATGTTTAGGGGAAGCCGCCAAGGTGGAGTAAACTTGTAATAGGAAGTATTTACACATTGGCATCCACCCAAATGCATCCCTGCGACTGCAAAGGAAAGCCATATAGCTTTCTCAGAAAGCTGTTTGTGCGGTGTGTGGTAGTGCCATAACTTTGCCTTCTCCAGTACAGACTCTCTGGTCCTCTTACATCTGATCGCCGATATCCGGCCTCTTCCAGCTATTGGTACAAAATCCATCGAGACATATTTTATTTCCTTTTAGACGGCACACAATCACAGTGGCGCCACGGTTCGATCCCTGTACTTCAGGAGCAAAAGGCACATGCTCCACTTTTGTGCCACTGGTGTAACCCTTGCTCTTTTCTAACAAACATTCCCGAAAAGAACTAGCGCAGCTCTTGGTGAAGGCTGACTTGAAGGCAATGCAGCAATTATACTTTTTACAAAGGCTAGAGTTGAGGCAGGAGAGCGGCTACTAAGAACAAAGACTGGTACGACCTCAGTAAGGTCACACGGTTTGCGAGTGCCACATGCCTTCCAGCTATGACGAACAACTACATGGGTTCTTGCTCAGTGCGCAGCCATTTTATTCTAGCATCGCAATCGTGTACTTTCGCCCTCATTTGGGCCAACGGTGATTGGTCCAAACAGGTTCGTGGTTTCCACTTCTAATACTGTGCCCATTTCAGTATAACATCCACGCACTGTCAAAAAAGTACTGCTCGAAAGACAACATTGAACTAATCATGGTGTGGATCAATGCTTCTGCGGTTAACCATTCGCGACCACGCGCACTACACAGAGGGCTGGGTCGGCGCGATATCTCAGTTCTTCTGTATTACATTCTCGGTGCTTTAGACCAGAAAAGAAGACCCCAAGCAACGTTTCTTCCAAGCTGTCGTGTATAGAACCGAACAACTACGCTTGACTACGCCGCATTCGCGCAGACAGTCCCGGCTGGCTGAGGATTGGATCGAACGTGCTGGTGAGGTTCCTGGCGCTCAATGCGGGCTTCATCAAGTGGATCATGGCGCTCGAGGTGTTCCCGACGTCGGCCCGCAGCTTCGGCTTCGCATGTGTGCTCACCTGCTCCCGGTTTGGAGCCATGGTGGCGCCATTCCTCCGCGACCTGGTGAGGGTCTCCCTGTGTTTCTTTCCCCAAGTGCTCAGGTAGCAAAACTTTACGGCGGCGCAGCGCAAGCAGAATACCGACACAGTCAAGCTTAGCGCCTGTAAGCAGGGCGTGACGCGTCACTTCAAGAGACTGAAGGTTCAGAAAAATTTTCTTGGGATTAAATGGAGGCTGAGGTTAAGGTCTGTCATAGTTCAAAGTAATAAAGAGTGCTACAATGTTTAGTTTTTGATGCTGTAATATTCCGCAATGAAACTGTCTCGCAGTGTTCGTTAAATGGCTTTTTCATCTGATCCAACTTGGCAACGCGGAAAATCGTGATCATCGTGAACGAAAAGCCGCTAACTCGGATGGCTCCCGTGTTATCTGCGATCGGTATACTACGGGGAATAGGTATTCGAGTAGAACATGTGGGGGGGGGGGGACTAGTTGGTGCATTTCAACACAAAAAACTGGCGCTGAATCAGACAAAATGCGGCAAGTGAAACTGTCCGGTCTTTCTGGCTGTGTTCAGCGTGATTTGGAGGCAGTTTTTTTTTTTTGAATGGGTGTTCGCAGGAAAGCTCGGCTTCTGGAAATATCAGGTTTCTGACTTTGTTTTTCATGCTCTAGGATACCATGAATTTCTTTTTATATACAGGGCCCAATAATATCAAAGGGAACAAGGTACGAGTATTTTATTATTGATTACTCAATAATTATGTGTGCTAATCGCATATTTTGCTGTTTTCTAACTAGTTTATCTTTTGGAGTATAATATGCAGTAGACATTTCCAACTTTTATAGAGAAGTAACCAAAAAATTCTCTTTTGCAGACTTGTTTCCTTTCGTTATGGAGCGACTTGTGCAATCGCCTTCAAAAAAACAGCTGCGGGGCCGCACCGCGGCGCTGGTATCGCCGGCGCTCGATCGCTGCTTGTGTATACTGAGTGACGATGAACTTCGCCGTCACAATCACGAAAGTGCGTATCGCACTTGATACATTTCTGTGCGGCATTTAACTGCTCTGCTGCGGACCATCGCGACAAGGTGCTCCCTTTGCGGTCAAAATGCCCCTGGTCGTGGCGCTGTAGCAGGAAGCGGAGGGCCGCGAGGCGACTGCTGTGGCGTGAAGGGACGGATCCCGTTTTGTCTTTAACGCGACAGCGTTAATGCTCCCGTTCAGCGGAAGACCCGGCGTTGTCCCGGTGGCACTGTGTCGAAAAACCCGCTTAACGCGTGTATGTCTGGAATGAAAATAATTGAAAAAGGACTTGTAATGTCACTCAAATGCTGGCGCTTGCCTACAAGGACTTAAATTTGTAAAGTAATTGATTTCACTTAAAGAAAAATTTCCATATATTTCAGTCGTACTTCGAACCACCCTTGGGTCGCCTGCCGGGAACGCTACCGACTATAGGTCTCATAGGCACGCTGCCTTGGCTGACGTACAAGAGGGGTGATATGTAGAGGTTGGCTTAATTTGAAGCGTAATGATGTGGTAATTAAGGGGGTAAACTATAGACATGTTAATTAGTGAGATACTAATTAGAGCAACACTGCGGAAGGCACTTGCAGAGGCGCCGCCGAATAACTAGAGGCACGGCCGTTCGATCGAGCGGCCGTGCTAGAGGCAAGCGGCGCGCAGAGCCAGAACCGCTCTTCTCCGCACGCAACACGCGGAAAGGTCAGTTCCTTCAGGACAGCCGAGCGGAACCGCTGGGGAACCGCAAGCAGCAACTGAGGCCCGCCAGAGTAAGCATCGCGGCGATACAAAGTGTCATCGTGGAGAACAAATAGTCGTACAGGAGTCATTCGCGTTTGCAGAGTCAAGGCTTTCGATGAGCGACCTTTAATAGAGGTCGTGGTTCTGTTCGGCGATGTTGAACAAGCCTAACGCCTAACAATGGTAACGATCAACGGTGACCTCACTCCAGTCAGCACGTTGACGATACAAAGAGTCCGCGTCGTTTCGCAGGCGCCTAGACTTGCATGTGGCAGTGAACGAGTACTCTTGCAGGCACAAAGCTGAACCAGCTAATTGGCCAATGGTATCTTTTAGCAAAGGAGGCCTTCAAAAAGCATGGTGTTCCGTGACCAATATGAAGCGGCGACCGATCAGTGTAAGGGAGGTGTTCGGCAAGCGCCCAATCAAGCGCCAAAGAATCGAGTTCAGTGGCGGAGTATTTTCGCCCGGCGGCGGAGAGACGGCTGCTCGCGTAAGAAAAAACAAGTTCACGATTGTGCTGCTGTTTGGCTAGCACAGCACTGGCCCCGTGTCTGCTGGCATTGGTGCGAGCTTGAGCAGAGGTTGATGCGTGAAAAAAGGCTAAAATAGGTGGCGTGACCAACAACTTGATCAGCGACGAAAAAGTTTGCACTGAAGCAAGCCCTAGTGAAAGGAACGTCTTTCCTGAGGATTTCTGTTAGTGGGCGAAATGTTGAGCGAAATGGCGGAAATGCGAACAAAGGGTGACAAACCTCGTTATATCCTTCCTTTTAAAAAGGAATAAGGCAGTCCGTAAGGATGCGGATTTTACCCGGGTCCGGTCGTGCTTAAAAAGCATCGACCACGTGGGAAAGATTAGTGAGCCGGTGGTGGCCCAACTGACACTTCGCAGGATTTAGCTGAAGCCTCACTTGACGAAGGCGAGCAGCAGTAGTAGAAACTCGTTCGATGTGTACAAAAAACGTATGCGAGGAGGCCACGACGTCGCCGAGGTAGCACAGACAAGTAGGTGCACTCAAAGCGTCCATCTACCGCTCGAAATGGTCCGAGTAATATTATTTAAGGATACTGCCAGCCATAAATAAGTTCTTACAATACACAGGCTAAATGGCATGACTTCAAAGGGATTGAACATAAGATGTTACGAATGCAGCCTTTCGCGGTACATGTCAGCCGCAGCGATCTGCCAGAAAGAGAAGCGCATGGAGAGATGAATTTGCGTCCATTGTCGTTTCAATATTTGAAAAGTTTATTCCTGCAAAAAAAAGGCAGAAAAACTAGTCACTGCTGTTTTTTCTTCAAAAAGAGTATTAATGAAGAATTGGACACTGACAACGTTTTTTGGTATGGATGAATGTCTGGAATGCTAGTGCAAAAGTTAACTGACTGAATAATTAGGCACGAAATTGAAGTTTTAGCATGAAAAAAACGCGTGTATCAATATGCGTGCCAAGGTTCTCCTTCAACTGGCCCGAAAATGAACAGCAAATACGTTTTCACCGCCACGTGGAACATTTGGAGCACGAATTGTCAAATTACAAGTTCACCGTAGCAACCCGAATCCTCTTTCCACGCACTACAGCTGCACCCCCTTCAGCGCTACACCCGGTGGGATCCGCACCCCCCCCCCCCCCCCCCCCGCACTCCTCAGTGACGCCACTGGCAGGTGTGACCGTAATTTGGCAGTCCGCGAGGAGGTCGTAAGCGTTGATCAACAAAAGCCCCCTCCAGGTCTTGGAACGCCTCCAAGGGATCTTCCTGCTGGTACCATCTTTGTCTTAACTAACATGCCTAGCACTGGGCCGGCAGGTATACGCCAATGAGCTCAATTTTACGTACGTTATGTTTAGGTGGGGGGGGGGGGGGGGGGGGGTGCCCTGTCGCACCCTCCATCGCATCATCACAAAGGTGCTCAGGTCGGCCTTCATAGAAGGTGCGTTAGTACCGACTGTCAAACACGACTAAGATGAAGGCTCGGGGCGCGGGCTGTGCGCACGAGCAGTTCGAGGGCAGAACTGTTCAAGAAGCCTCCTGAGTCGCATATCTTTAATGGCGCACCGCTACGCACTTGCACTTACTAAACGCAGACATAAAACGAGGAACACACCATCTCTGTCTTGTCGACATGTGCGTCTCTTTCTATATCTGGCTTTGTAAGCGCCGTCCATATTTTTGTTTGCTGCGTTACAGGCCATGTTCTTTGTGGAACTTGCGCATGAATACGACGTATAGGACATACGCCGCTAAAGATGAGTGTGGCCGCCAGTGAGCGTTGCAGAGATTAGGCTGCAATTAACTGATCATTAATTTTGTAAGGCAAATGGAAGAACTGTATAGCTCAGTTGGCGCAACACCCCACGTGTTCATGCGGGAGTCGCTAATTCGGCTCCCACCGTGGCATGTTGTGTTTTGTTGTTGTTTTTGCTTTGTCAAATTATTTTGTATATAAAATTAGTACTTAGTTGCGGTTCCTCTTAGGCATGCAAGATATAACAGTGATGGTTTCATGCAGTTTAATTGGTATTTCGGACTATTAGGCAATATTCTGCAAGATTAAAGTAGTTTAGACTGTTTTCAAGCTTGCAGTCCGCGTGCCTAAGCTGTTTCTTCGACGCGCATAGGAAGTGACATTGCTTAGGTTCAGTGTTCTCTGTAGGCCAATGAAGCCTCGTTAAGCTGCAAAGCGCTGTTTTTTTTCTGCTGCTTCGCTTTTATTGAGAAAAAACAACAGTTGCTTGAACTGGTTGGTTGAGAGAGAAGAAACAGGCCTTTGCTCGCGCTGTTTTCAGGAAGAACCGTCTTGTTCCGCATGCATCGGCTCAATAGCAGATAATTTATGAGCCCTTGTGCTACCGATATTCCATGTGCGCAGGGTGAGGCGACCGATCCCTCTGTGCCGTACGTGATTCAGGCGCTTTTCTTACTGCTCGCTTCTGGCATCAGCCTGCTGTTGCCCGAAACTCTCAATAAGCCGCTTCCCGATACCTTCCACGAGGCAGAAAGCATAAGCAGGTAAGTCGGCCACCAGTCATGGCGGGAGACGCTGCTTCGGCGCTTTGATAAAGCCGCGGCAGCAAGACGGGCAAAATGGCTACATCTCATTCAGCCGGAAACATAACAACTCTAACTATACATACCTTATTCAAGATGACTTACTCTCCCATGTATATCATTACAAATACCTTGGAGTTAACCTTTCGTCCGATCTTTCATGGTCTTTTTTGATATCACATCCATATGCGCTGTGGCCTCAAAGTCATTAGGTTACATACGCCGTAACTTACGAAATTCTCCTGCTAATATTCGGAAACTAGCATACCTAACATTTGTTCGACCACAACTTGAGTTCGCTTCCTCCATTTGGTCTCCTTATTACAACATGGTCACCACATTAGAAACCATTCAAAACAGGACAGCCCGATTCATCTCTAAAAACTATAACTACCATTCAAGCGTCACTCAGATTAAAACGGATCTTTCTTTGCAATCTTTAGGCATACGCCGTGACATCGCTTTGCTAACATTATTTCACAAGTACGTGCACTCCAATAGGTCATGGTCATTTCACCTAGATGTCCCATCTCGCACATCCAAAAGATTGCACAATCATCTCAGTTTTACACGCATCTATGGTGACACATTAGCTTTCAATTCATCAGCACTTTCGCGAGCCATCAGATTATGGAATAACCTCCCAGATAACATCGCCTCGCTGTCTAATCTTGATACCTTCCATCACCAACTCATTGCACATTTCACTGAAGCCATCTTAACATGTTAATGCAATCTCTTTTACGCGTTCTGTTACACATTGCGTTTATTTTTTTTCTCTCCTTTTGTTCGTATTCTGTTTCCAAATTTGGTTGACATTAGTAAAGGCGCCATGTGCTTTCTAATTTTATTTTTTGTTAGATGTACCCTGGGTCTCTTTTCTGGATTTATTTCGGTGTTCCTACGCCAAATTTACATTAACTTACCCCTATGTCAACTGCTCTGTATTATACTGAAGTGTATCCAATTTTTTACTGATCACGTATAGTGCCTTGTTCCCTTGTCTTTGTTTGTCCCCTTTTAAATTTGTTGTTGATGTTTTGTCGCCCCCTTACACAATGCCCTACGGGCCTGTAAGGTAGTTCAAATAAATAAATCATACACGATTTCATTTTATTATTTATTTTTTATTGTTATTTTATTTTTTTACAGCATACTGCAGACCCTAAATGGGTCCTGGGAGGAGGGGCAAAAAAGCATAAAAGAAATACAGCAAATAACATCGCAGAACAAATATAAATAATGGCACAGAATAAGAAACAGGCACTCAGCAACTGTCAATAAAATATTTTGTAAAAGGCGTCGATGTTCTTTAGTAGATCAGTCGGGAGTTCATTCCATTGTGTGATTGTGCGCGGAAAGAATGAGTATTTAAAAACATCGACCCTACCGTTGTACGGTGTTAGTGATTCCAGCTGATGATTTCTTGTTAGTCGCAATGTGCTTGTTTTGATAAATGGATCAGGGCAAATGGAAAGTTTGTTATTTTTGAGTAAGTAAATTAGCTTCAACCTTTGAATTTTTCTTCGTGTTTGCAGTGTCTGTATGTTGTGTTGCGCCATCAGAGCGGTTGGTGAGTCAGTGGAGCGGTATTCGTTAAAATGAATTTAACAGATTTTCGCAGGATCATTTCTAAGATGTCGATGTTATGTTTTGTGTAAGGGTCCCAGACGGTGCATGCGTACTCTAGTTTAGGCCTGATGATGGACGTGTAGGCTAGGAGCTTTGCACTAGAAGGGCCAGCTTTCAATTTATGTCTGAGGAAGCAAAGTTTCTTGAAAGATGATGTACATCTGTTTGATATGTGTTTATTCCAGCTAACAATACTGATTAGAGTAACACCTAGGTATTCGTATTTGTTAACTTCCTCAAGCTGGTGAGAAGGAAGGACATCTCTGCAAGAACTCTGCAGTGGACATGCGCTCGCATTCATGCGCATCACAGTGAGTTCCTGGCGCCAAGAAAATCATCGGTTGTCAAAGCGTTTTGTTAAGTAAATAGAAAGCTAATCAAAAGGCGAAATTATAAACGCCTAATTTTAGTTGCCCCTGGCTAGTTTAATACAGACAAAGATTGAAATGCCGATTTCATTTTCTTCTGCACAGTACAGCACAGTGTTGTCCATGGGCTGTTGTTACCAACTGCTGCTTTGTTTCTAGGCTGCATCCAAGCAGAGCTGCTCTTCTCTAGGCAGCTTCATCTTAAGGAGCCGAGGAGAGGAAATTCATACATAAAATGGAGTCGTGGGAACAAGCGACTCGTTGTAGGAAAGTGGTGGTATTTTTAAACGCGGGTCATGGAAGTAGTGGTGTAGCAAAATCTTTCACGTTTCCCAAAAAAATCTCAAATGTTCGCGGACGTTGAGCACAAGTAGTGAAGTTAGGTTTTGCAATTAGCCGCCAAGAAAAAACGCCCTAAACTGCACTTTCTTAAGCGCGAAAAGATTTGTGACTCGGCTGACATGCATTTCTACGCCGTTCTCAATTTGGATGGTTCACAACTGCGCATTGAATTGGGCCGAAGCGGTCGTGACGTCTGAGCCAGCTAGCGGCCGTATACACATGGCTTACTGTGGTGTATTGGGAGAAAGGTTAGCTCTTTTCTATTGTGACCATTGCCACATGCGTACCAAGCATGCAAAGGTTGCGAACTAAGCACCGTGCGACAGGGCAGCTTGGTATTCGCAAGGCGCGAGGGCATGCGCGTCTTCGCTTACCGCAGTCTTTCTCAAAGTTTGGCTTCCCTCCACGCATGTCAAGTGTGGCGTAACGGCCCCACTGCCCGACATAACGCACTATCACAAAGTTTATTTTGGGGGGTTCTGAACGCTAGTGCATGACACTAACGCTTAATTTTTTTTGTGGCAGATAAAATATTATCGCGAATCAGATGTGCTTAACGACACAAAAAGAAAAATAAAGTGCATGCTATAAAGATAGAGTTTATCTAAAAACGAAAACAAGCTTTTCTCTGCAGCACTCAGTCGATACGAACGTGAGAATAAAACATCGATATTGGTACTTCGGGCTGCATTTTGAAGGAGACGTCATCCCCCCCCCCCTTTTTTTTAAACAAACAGGGCAAGGATTGTATAAGCGCACCGCAGCAATGAAAAAAAAAGGACTGTCATGGTTTCAGTGTGCTCAGCCGGGTTCTGCGTGGCCAAAAACTGCTAGCATTTCAGAAAATGCTTCGGCGCAAACTGCAGCCAAAACTTTGAATTCCTGTGATAGCACTATGTACTGTCCTTATTTCCTTCATTCAGCCAATCTGTCCAACTTATAACCATAACCTCAACGTAACTGTAACTGCAGTGGCACCTGTAGTTTCCGGGTGATAGTGCGTTGCCACACCACTGACAGGAAATATGTCTGTTCTGGTCCACCCACGTCTAGTCGCCTGTGAAGTTTGGCCACGCCCGCGATTAATGGGAGCCCAGTGTTTGAGCTGGCAGTGAGTGCTGAGACCTTCAGCGCCCCTTGGCGAAAGCAACAGATCCCCGTGGACTTGGTATCTCGTTGACGTGCCACCCCCGCCCCATCTGGCCCGTGCGAGCGAACTCGCCAGCCGTCTTATCCCATCCTCTGTGATCTTTCAACTATCCTTTATTTTCCTTCCTGGTCGCTAAACGTTATGCTTTAGCGCGGTAGCCAACCTTTATTATTTCATACTCAGTTACAGCGCCACAGAAATACGGGACAGATATGTCTTGCAACAATAATGCCTATCCATACATCAATGACTCTCTAAAAAGGTAGCTTTTCCCTTCATTTTTTTATGAAGCTGAGGTTTTACAGACACTTTTGTGACTTTCTAATAGTCCGGCTTGTGACAGAGGGGAGACTATTCTCACATTAAGCAAATTAAATTAGATAATAATGAATATCATCTCCATTACCATATTTATTTAACTGGTGTTTTTAAACAGTGTATTTCCAAAAAAATGCTGGTGGCGAAATAAATCGTTACATAAAAGGTATTAAAACTACTTGGAAAAAACAACATCAATTTTTCTTCTTCCTATCCTCTTTAACAGTCTATAAAGCTTATTTCATGCCAACTAGAGAAATTTGTAGATAAATTACCCAATATTGCTCAGATATGCCTGTAAGAAGTTTTTAAATACGCTAATATATACATTCGAGTAATACCACAAGGCTCCATTTTTTTTAAAAAAAGAGCTTAGCAGCAGAAAAACCCACTGGCGCCTGTTGATCACGTCGCTGTGAACGTCACAGAAAACCAATGGATGCTTTTGCAAGTTTAATGAACCTCCGCGCATATTCTGATCCATTTTCAACTTCAATCTCTTTCTAGGCACGTGCAAAGCAGGGTTCACGGAGCAACCGCTGCGTGTGGCCATTATAATATCGCGTAAAAATTGGCTTTGCTCATATTATGCAATTTCAAACCTCATGTTCGTCTGCTTAATCTCTGAGTAATGCTGGCAACGTTATACTTTCGTAGCTGGCACGATGTGAGTAATCCATTTTCGTTGAACTTTCCAGGAAGAAGATTCCCAAGCCACCCAAGCAGCTGGCAGAGTATAAAATCGCCAACGCGGCACCGTGAACGGTCCATGTGTGTTCTACCGCAATCGTCGCGGCGGTCAGACGCAGGGAGAGAGAACGTGTCTTTTTTTGGATCTTAAAAAAGAGAACTCTTTGATAGAACTACGAATAAATCTTCTGTGAAGGATCCGAGTCAGCTTAGTGAGACTTGTGACATCTGGGATCAGTTTGTGCGACTTGAATTTAACCTGCGTTTTCTTCGTCGTCAACAACAAAATCGACCATCTGTTAATCTCGCACTATTTACGCTGTTTTAGTGGCTGGATGATGCTCAAAAACTGTGGGAACAAATCGGGGTTTTTCTCCGTTCGAGTCAGCGAGAGAAACTCTCGTTCACTACAACGCGAACATCGTGTACCACATGCACGTTTCACGGGTGTCCGTCAGACAGCGTCTAAATGCCTCTGGTGTCAGGAACGTGGTAACGAAAACTTGAGACACGCGCCTGCATCTCTCTTCTAACGACTTTTTCTGCGCCTTCACATTCGTATAGACAAGCTAAAGATAAGGATAGCTCAGACACAATGCACCATGTCTTCCATCAGTGAAACCACACGTAGTAAAGGATTTACAGGTAAGTCATAATGAACAATTGAATATAAAACAGATAATGCAGTGAGCCTCTTAAGTTTATTAAACTCGTATTATTCGTCACGAAAAACCAGTGAAATTTTCACCAAGCCCAAAGTGATTGTTTCTACTTAGAAAAAAAGTTTGCAACAGAAGATGCATTCCCTCCACTGCGTCAGGAACGGTAAAGGGAGATGAACCCGAAAGGGAGACGAAAGGACGAACCCTAACCCGTAATTCGTGGGACTCTGTTTCAACGTGTTAAGATCATTGTGCGATTTTTCCGCCGCATTAGCAAGCGTGTGGGTTGCACGTTTTCAGTCCGCATGCGGGCTTGTATCGTAAGGGGTGTTGCGCGCTCACTTTGCTCCTTGCAGGAGAGCTGGACAGTTCCAGCGTGCCTATCGGCTCGCTCCTGGCAATGCCTCCAGTCTAATGGCGTGCATGTGTCTGTAGCAAAACAGGCAGATATATTGTTGTACAAATTACGTGCATTAATTGTGGATTACTCGAGACATCCATTGCGTCAACGTTTTTCTCTGCGGAATTTTTGGTCGAAGGTAAAATCGCGACAGCTGTGATGACTATGGATCTCGGTGCAGCCGACCTCGACGGTCACGGACCAATTCACGAAAAACTCGGCAACGTTGCAGGCGAACCTGAACATCTGAAGTAATGTCATGGGAAACGATATGTATTTAGACCATTTCTATTCCAGGAACTGAAAAACTCGTCCCACAGCGACCGCGTACACCTTCTTGTAAGGTCGCTAAAAGTCCTGCTCTCACAGCGGTCTGCGATTCCTGCCCCAAAATAAGGAAAGGGTACCTCCACTAAAAAGTACGCTGTGCCCAAACGTGCAATATTGATTTCAGAAGGACGACACACTTCTTGTTCCGAATTCTCGGGACCAAGCGCACGGACTAGGAGTGGCCAAGTTAAGGGTAGAGCCTGCTAACAAAAGTCAGCGATTACGACCTAGATACTCACATTTTTCAAATAGCTACGATTACATATCTTAAACTATTAGCCAGTTATTCTAAACGCCACATTCCAGGGCTTCTACACTGCACAAAAAAGAAGAGAATAATAGCTGCAGCCTTTCTGAAGCCACGCATGGTAGTTGTCACTTTAATATGTAAACAGGCCTCCTCCCTAGCTCTCTACTCACTTTAATTGCGAAATATATGTTCATATCTATTCAGTGTATAAAGTGTGCGTGTTTGTGAATTGTGCATGCATTAAAAAATCACATTTTAGCACATTGCTCTCAACTACTGATGCGAATGCACATGAGAAAATTTGACGTTTACAATCATTTGAAATATACAAAATCAATGGTAACTTAAGCAGTTCTGCATTTCACAAAACAGTGAAAACGCGACAATATTGATTTATTTTTGTCGTGTTTTTCAGGCCGTTAGAAAAGCCAAAATAGAAACAGCAATGTGTGGCTGCAAATGGGCCGAAGATGTGCAGCACTGGGCTAAATTGCACGGCTTTTGCACAGAGGCCGCGGGCCATCAGTTTTCCTTTGGCAGTCCTTCTTGAGCTCACATTGCAGTTGGACAAGCCAGAATTCAGCACTGAAAACAAGTGTGGAGAGTTCTGCTGAGGGCCAATCATTGTTGATTGATCCGAGTGACCGTGACCGCCACGCGTGACCGTGAGGTTCGTTAAATGTGGGCTCGACTGTATATAAGTTTTGTTTTGGAACCACACGTGCACATTTACCACACGAGGAAGACGGTAAAAAAGAGTACTTGAATATTGGTTAATGTTTTTGTGGGGTTTCACATCCCAAAGCGACTAAGGCTACGAGGGATGCCGTAGCGGAGGGCTCCGAATTAATTTATACCAACTGGGGTTCTTTACCCTGCTATGAAATCGCACAGCATACGGGCGATTTTTTGGCCAGCAGCGAAAGTGCGACCCTGGATCAGCAGCCGAACGCCGAATCCGCTGTGCCACGGCGGCAGTGTCGCCAGAAGTAGGTTTGGTTACTCTTAGGAGTACTAGTGGTTTAAGGAATGGACACATGGTATCAAAAACCTATTGCTGTCCAAAAATACTGCCACTTCTCATCAAGCCAATCACTTGGAATAAACCCGTTAAGGCGGTGTTTACGAAACTGCGCACTATCGGCGTCAAATAAAACGCGAACTTATTCTGAATAACCGTGACCGAAAAATTCAAACTTAAAAGCATTAGCTGCTCAAAAAAATGCATGCAGACTTATATTTAACCTTCTACGCAGCGGCCTTCGCGCTGTCGAACTGAAAATAAATTGAGCTATTTGTTCTTGTTCAACTAAAACTTCTCGTTTTGCTGGTCCCCTTTCATTTGCCTTGATCGCATTTCGTTTGACGGTGACAATATATTGTGAATTCGCAGCTAACTCACCCTGATTTCTTTCTGACGACTTAAGCACCCTTTAAATCATAATAGCGTGTTTTTTATGCCAACTAGCGAGCATCCTCAAAAATCATTTTCATATGAGTGAGCACCCGCCGTGGTGGCTCAGTGGTTAAGGGCGCTCGGCTACTGGTACGGAGTTCCCGGGTTCGAACCCGACTGCGGTGGCTGCGTTTTTATGGAGGCAAAACGCTGAGGCGCCTGTGTGCTGTGTGATGTCAGTGCACGTTAAAGATCCCCAGGTGGTCTAAATTATTCCGGAGCCCTCCACTACGGCACCTCTTTCTTCCTTTCTTCTTTCACTCCCTCCTTTATCCCTTCTCTTACGACGCAGTGCAGGTTTCCAACGATATATGAGACAGATACTGCGCCGTTTCCTTTCCTAAAAAAACAATTAATGTTATTATATCAGTGAGCAAAGTATCACGTACTCTGTCAAGCATTTTCGTCATCCAAAATGTTACCTTTTTTTACACATTCCTATCATCATGTGTACCCTAAAAAACAATACGGATCTCTTGATGTTTCGAGCACTCATTAGACACATACTGGTGTTTCGATGCAAAAATTTTCGACCATTTGTCACTTTGTAGAAATTCGTACATTATCTTGAAGCAGTTATCGCTGGTGTTTTTCGTTGCAAACCAGACTCATTGGTGATCTTATGGCCCGCAGAAGCTATTTAAGCGGAAAACTACAATTCCTGCTCAGAAACTTCGAGCGCCGCTTGAAAGGCTTAACAAAGGCACAATTGTGTTATCCTCTTCGGGCGGCTCAGCCCGTAAAGAGCAGCCCTTGACGAAGGGAGCGAAGCACGCCCAGCCCCGTTCTCTCGTCTTCTGGTATCAGCTCGGGACGAATGCACTTCTGCAAACAAAAGAGCTGAGTGAGCAGAGTACCTAGTTTTCTCCACAGTCGCTTCCAGGCCCGCAGCTTTCTAAACTGCGTTTTCAACTTGAATGAATGAGGCGGATCGATTCGTCTGAAACAGCAGCTTTCGTTCACAATTTTATTAAAAGGGGGCAGCTGCTGTTGACTGATGACACCCAACGGCCGCCTGGGGTGTATTTTTTTGTCCTTCAATAAGCAGCGCCCTTACTGGCCATGAAAAAAATTTTTATCTGCATTGATTTCAGCCTGCGATAACGATCAACGAAATGTATACTAGCTCCCAGCCCACTTTACGTGAATGCAACGTGAAAAAGCAACAAGATACGTACAAGTGTCGTGCCAGTGGTAACAATCATTCCCACCTCCCTCAGACCAGCAGCCACTGAACAGTTCTGTAAATTAGTTCTCAGCTCCCGAACTAAGAGGCCAACAGGATCAGAATTTTACGTTGACAAGATTGGTGTCATACGCGTTGTGCACGAAAATGAATTAATCGGAGCAAAGTCGCAGAACAGCCTCACAATGTTTAAATCGCAAGTAGTTTATTCATGCCGCGTCAGAAGACGCTTCCATCTAGCCGTGTGCCGAACCAGTATGAAGGATATGACGTAAGCTCTAAAATCTGCTTCCCTCGCCTTAGCCCCTAGGCTGCATTTCATTGCATCCTCCTCTTTGGAAGCCGTGTTTGATGAAAGTATCGAGTTTTTTTTGTCGCCACCGCCGTTGCTTCCTCCGAGGCCGTTCGAACACCAGGAATTTATTTCGGAACATCTGGCCTCCAGTAAACACTCGCAGAGCTAATACCCAGTGACACCAATGATTCACCCCGCAGGTATTCGTATGCCTTTGCAGAGAGGCTGCGGAGGATGGTCGAATATCTGATTGTCGCTTCCGACCATGACGGCCGTTTTCGTCCGTAGTTCTTCACTTGATCGTGCATAAATGACGCTTGCAGATCGTTTCCCATGGAAGCTTTTCAATTCTCAAGAATGCGCTCACTCCAGAATCTTCTTTCAACTTGCGCACCTCTTCCTTGTAACGTACCATCGTTTGCGTAAGGATGTTTATCTTTTATAGAAGGGCTCTTTCTTTACGTTTCCATTTCCTGCGTTCCACCACGATTCTGAAACATGTTTTGATGGGGTCCATCTGACAGCCCTAACTTCTTTTCAGTAACGGTGTTACGTTTCGGCGCACGGACACTCTGTTGGCGTCCCTCCGACCACTGCCAGGCAGTGAAAGCGCGTTTGTTGCAGTATACATCAATTGCGGGTGGGATGCAGGGATGAGAGAAGTGGTAGGTTTCAAAAGCGTGTTCACAGAAGGTGATCCCACGACCAACGGGCTCGGATGTGCATGGTTATGTTGCCGAGATACATCTGCCGAACTGGTCATTTCTGCGCATGGTGTAACTACGGTCACAACGTTGAGTGTTCCTGGCTCTGTAGACGCTCCTTCAGCCGTCGACGTAAAATCCTGTGAGATGCTGTGCAAGGACGGTACTGAAGAGGCTACAGAGCTGGTTACATCCATATGGTCCACCGGTGATGTAAGGAACAGGACCACCAAACGTGCCTCCCGCAGCATCAACAGAGAGCTCATCACAAGTGGTTTGGAGCTCTTCCTTGCTAGGCTTTTTGACTGCTACGCCGTCCTCGTCGAGTTCGTGTCCCGCCTCTGACAGACGTTTGGCCGGAATATAAGTGCAGCTTCCAGGCGAGCTCGATGCTTGCATTTGCGGGGCACATGACGTGAGAATACTCGGAACCGACCCTTTTTTCAGTGTACGCCTCTTGGAGCCCTCTCTGAAGTCCTCAGGTAGAAAATACTTGCTGCAGACGGTGGAGCGAGACGGCGCGTAGTTGGGTGGCCAGTCCTAGCGTCCGATCACTTTCAGCCATTGCGCACGCAGCACATCGTCACTGGGAATCTCGTGAAACGAGACATTAGCATCGATGCTGTCTGTCCTCGACCTGCACGATGGCACACAGCAGTAACGCATCGTGCACCAAAAAATGAAATCCCGCAGACTGCACTGCATTACCTTAGGAAAAGAAGCAAGGAATACGAGGTAAAAGCTAGCTTCTTAGCTTTGAAGCTGAAGACGTGAACACGTATCTTATCTCGAGCAGTTACTGAACCGGTCGGTATGAAAATTCGCTTTGGTCACGCTCACTCATCGATGTTACGATGACTGCGTCTGACCACGTGCTGAAGCGGACATGGTTTTTGTTTTATTTGCCTCTTCTTCTACCAGAGCTTTTTCATTTTTGTATCGCTGTCTCGCCGTTTGTTGCCGTCAGCACCGAGCAGAACGTCCGTACAGTGGATCGCCGAAAGTGAGTTTCATACGTACGCACCCCTTAACTGTTTTTCCCAGCGCGCCCTCTATTTCTAAAAATGGAGGAGGCGCTGGTTTTTCCGAAGCTCCCCCCCCCCCCTCTTGCCTCCCTAAGTCGCCAATATGTTTTTTACACCCGACGAGAAATTTTACTTAACAGCGCAGGAAGAAGAGCAGATACCCGAAAGGGCACATCGTCCATAGCTGGTTTGTGGTGAAAGTAACCAAGACTTCCACGTGGTAGGAAGTTCAGTACGTTTGCCATTGTGAATGTTGATCTAGCAGTGCTTCAGGGGAAGACCCACAAATCTCCATGACCTTTCTGCAAGGAATGGAAGCGGAAACGGTGACGAACTGAACTCTTGAAAACAGAGCAAACCCCTGTTTTGATGCTTAAGGAGCTTTGTTACATGGCCGACGAGTGCACTGACCTCAACGGACGCGAAAACCTGAGCCACTGCATACGCTGCACACGAGCTCAAATTAGCAACGCAAAAACATCTTTTCGGAAAGCACCGCGCCTTTGAAGCATGAAACATCCACTACTGCTGCATGTTATCTTATTTCTCGTGAAAATTTATCAGCGACTATTTAGCAACGACGCGCGTATGTTATTATAGCAACAATACTCACAGTTCGCACAGTATCAAACAAAGTGCGAGGTGCTGGCCAAGAATACCCTTCGCTCTTAAAATTTCTGTAGCGCGTCGTGTTCTCGTCGAAGCAGCGTGTTGTATTTGCCAAAGCACCATGGCACGCACGCCTTTACTGCATGTGTACAACCTTATTCAAACATTTTAGGCGGTAATAGGTTGATTAATTGGAGCATGCCGTATTCGAGGCGTGTCATAATGCAGGCCTCCAGATTAACGTGTGCTTAAGTGTCAATACACGAGCGTTTTTCCATTCATTGTTTACCAAAATGAGGCCACCACGGTCGTGGGTTGAACACGCAATCGCTGCTAAGAAGAATACTACGACAAATAAATCTCATCATCGCATAATTATAAAACTGAGGATAAGCCGGTAACCTGGCAGCCAGAAAGTGCTTTGGCATCACTTGTGGCGAGATGCATTTCAGAATAGAATGCGCGTTTCGTTTCTTAGAACAACTGTTGCGGACAGATGCCACGAACAGAGAAAAACATAATGTCGTCGTACCGATGACAGCTTACCCTGGGAAAACTAGAGCGACGGCTTGAAACTGTTGCTACTTGCAAGTTTTGAAAAATGCCTTCTCGTGAGGATTTACATTTAACATGTTTTTTTTCCTTCTCTCATATTCGTTAATAAACATGACTGAAACACAAACCAATATAGCAAACCTATTACTAACTACCTTTGCCCTGTGATTTCACAATTCCGCCAAGAAGTTTCAGTACTTCTTCCGGAATGTTTCAGCACTGTAGCTAAAATAGATACACGATTCGAACAAGTCGCCACAATCTTTTGTAGCTAACACTGCTGTACCCCACTCTCTGTGGCCCCTTTTAAAACCAGCGCCTGCAGTGGCTCCACGATGAGCAGCGCCACGCACGGCGCGCTCGATGACGCGTCAATTCCTGACACGACCGGGCTCGAGTAGCGGCGGCGGCGCGCGCTCCTCGAGACCGGTCGCCTACCTGACAGGCAGCCTGATTACTATGAGGGATGCAGAGCGCCGCCTCAGGAAGAAAGAGGCAACGTTTCAAAAACTGTCTTCGTCCGTTTTCCGTCGTCAGGCGCCACTCAGATGGTCACTCTCCCTCACAAATGTAGAGCGCGCGCCAAGCCTAGCCGACGGGGGAGAGTAGGAAAGGAGGATAGGAGAGGACGTTGGACGGTCGGATCGGCCGTATTCGGCAGGCACTGTAAAAATAGAGGAGGCGCTGGTTCGACAACCGCCGAGCACGCTTGTCGCTTCGCCGCCGCCGAGTTATTCAGTCCATTTTTGGTGCAAGTCAGCCCAATAAAGTTTTCTTTTAGAAGGCAATTTCGTTCGTCTTCATCGCTGCTTCGACTGCCGTCACCACTACGTGACAATATTAGGGCTCTCACACATCATTCGAATCTGTGGACAAACCACCAATGTCTTCTGCCTACTCCTTTATAACCGTATCAGCCGAAACTCTGCCTTTCGGAATCGAACCTTCAAACGCGGCAGCCTTCGCGACGAGGCGCGTGCCGAGCAGTCAGAAGGCCGTGTAATGGCGGCGTGCACACGTGATCAAATATGGAAACCGCCATGATACGGCGCTGTAAAGCATCTATACGCAGAAACATGCGCAGGGCGTAAATATATGCGCTTGTCTCGCTTAAAATTCATTTCGAAGTCAGCACTTCGTCTTTTGTTGGACGTTACTTTGAGTTTATATCAGCGCTCTTTGCAGTATACGGACGATTGTGGATAATGTAAAGAGTCTTAATTTGCTAGGCCTGTCTTCCTATCCTTTGGTTTCCTCTTTTATTGCTTGCAGCGACCCCCTTTGCTGGCAGAACAGGTAGCCAGGGAGCAGTGCCACTCGTGAGCTCCTTCCTCAAAGAATGGAAGTACCAAAGGCAGATGGAGAGAAATTAAAAAAGGGATCTAGCAAACCACTGCCGTTGTCCATATGTGCAGCCATCGACTTTGTCCGTTCTTGGAAAAAGAATCCCGGGATATCCAGACTCGACACTGCAGGTGATGGCGGCGCGGAGGCCGCTAGCCAGCGCCCTGGATTGTCGTCTCTACCTGGGCTCGGGACGTCGAGGCTCCTACTCAGCTTTTCTGTGTCGCGAAATGTGACGAGGGAGGGACTGACTTTTTGTCATAACACAGAGCAGCGGATTGCACATGACAGTAAGCGAGTCGCTTGAGGGGTAGTCGCCGCAGAGGAAGAAAACCCCCCGTGTAACAAGCAATGCTGCTGGACCTTCGATGCCAGGTTGAAACCCGCGCGATTCGACGGGTATTTTGTTGCGCAACCAGTGCTACGCTGTAAAAACAATTACCCCTTTACGGCAAAAGCTGCTGGTAAATTGTTAGCGAAATGGCATCAAAATTTTATATTCAGTACCATAATGAAACCAAGTTTTAGGCCTACTTTACTACTACATTTTAAACGATGCACTAATTCCGTTCGCAGGAATTGTTCAAAAGGGTGGGAAAGAGGACGAAGTTAATGTTTTCTCATAGTAAAAAAAAAGGCATCCATCGTTATTGCACATGCCGCGGTGCTGAAAGAAGCGTTATGTTTTCTTCCACCGAAGCTACGCCTCCTGAGAGCCATTCAAGCCACGTGGTTACAAATTCGATGAGCGCAGACAAGGAGGCGTCGTCCACTCTGTCTGAACAAGCTGAGTGCAGCGATAACGGCTGCGGAGCGGCTGCCGAGCGGCGGCGGCAGCGGTGTGAATAAGAGGTGGAGACGCTGTGCGCAGAGTTGTACTCGATGATGAGAATGCTGGATGTGATTAGTTTAAGCAGGAAGCTGCAACGGTCGGCTCACAGGCAGCAGCAGAAAGCCAAGAGGGCGGCTGCCATTGATTGCCCGGCCGATGCCTGTCGTCGGGGCGCGGCCTTCCTGGAAGAAAATGTGAGCAGCAGTTTCGCGGTGTCTGGTCTAAAACAAGCTTCGGAGGCATTCCGGCGCTTATAATAACACCATCACGTGTGTCAAGCGCCATTATGCGAAGCTATTGCATTCCTTAAAATGAGGCACGCCTATCCCTCCCCCCCCCCCCCCCCCTCTAGCTACGTGACTGGTTCCTGTACAGCCTTAGAAAGAGACAGAGGACAAAGTGTTTTATTCTGCGGAATGCTTTGTGTCCTGTTTGTTGCGTATCTTCAGCATTCCAAATCTCTCAAAACTAGTAGCGGCTCTAATACTGCCCCCTGAGAAAGTCAACACTTCTTCTGACAATACAATGGCCTCGATGCACGACTTAGAATGTGGTATTTATACTTCTATCAGAGGGAATCCATGATGACGAAGGAAGAAGTTGAGGTTAAGTTTTGCCTAATTTTTTTTTTCAAGATAGCAGTCAGCGTTCTGCCATTCAGAACGGAAAGTCGGCCAGCCGAGAAGTCGAACCTGTGAAGCTTGCTCTGCGCCAGATGCACCCCGTGCGAGATGCACCCAAAAATGCAAGTGCTCAGAGCTTACTACGAGTGCGTCGAGGTCGGTGCCTGTCAGCGCACACTTTTCAGGTGTCTATGGGGACCAAGCCTTTACCATTTGTGCGCCGTTGGGCAGGCCGCGCACAGCAGTTCAAGACCAGGGCGTCACGTTCTACTGCTTTAGTTTTTATGAGTGTCAGATGTGACTAGCTGTTCTTGGCGCCACGCTCCGCGATCGTTAAAGAGGAAATTGCGGTGTAGCGTTACAAAATTGTGGTTAAGCTTCGGGGCGCGAGAGGCGAGATTTAATTCAGTTGTGATTTGGACTTCAGCACAAACTAACACGAGGTACATTTTAATCCAATTTATAATTATCTGCCACCTGATGAATAGAAAAAAAAACTGTTTCGTATAGTTCTTAGAGTTATCACCTGAGGGCAGGAAGGTCAGAAGGATAAAAACTGTTCGGAATTCCGCACGTCCGAATATTTGCCCGGATGCCGACAGCGCTGCTTGTTCTCAGACATGCTTGGTAGGTTTCTTCGCTTCCAGGGTCTGAAATCAGTGCTTACAAGTTTAATAAAAAAAATACTAGCCATAGATGATAATCGGTACTGATAAAACAAGGATTTCAGTTAAATTGGCGCGCTTCAGCAGACAACCTACACGTGTTTTCGATTGCTGCTGGGCCACCAGCTAATCGACGGGAACATATCTAGACTAGAGCTATGTACTGGCCTCATTTCGAGGCCCGAGCCCGGCCGTAGCTCGACACTCAAAGCTCGAGCACGGACGTGGCCTTGGTACACTGCCTTATCGCTCAAATCATTCTTGGCACGGATTACCTAGCCTGACGTCATGGCCGGCCCGGTGCCGATCCCGCAGTGCCTCAATAGGCGAAATGATCACTATGTGCAGGTAGACTGCTACGGCAGGGGTAACGTAATGGCTGGAAACTCACTGCAATCGCAGTAATGCTTGAAGAGATTGGTTTGATGAGAAAACATAGAAAAAAGATGCAGACGTAAGGCGGGTTCAGTTACTCGGGTTTTTAAGCCGTTACCTTGAGTTTGTTTCAGCCAGACGTTCTGAAAGCCAAATAAAAATGGTTGCTCACACCCGTAATAAACTGATTTGCAGTACTTAAAGATTTTAAACCCGTCAATTTTTAAAACCCGGAAGGCTCAAATATTAAAATTCCATCGAAGACGCGTAGCAGTGACGTTTCTTTTTTAGAGATCAACATTTCACAATTCTAACATACGGTTCTAGCGGTAGCGTTTCAGTGCATCTATTTCTATTATCTGTTAAAAGAGTTATTTTAAACGAACCAATGTGGATGTGTTTTCGGAAGGCGAAGCCATGCAATCAAAGCAAATGGAAGAAATAGAATGAATGTCCTGGAGCCGTTCTTATGACTCTTCAAATGATCGGTGGTGAGCGCTTCCACAATTCCGAGCGTACGCGAACCGCCTTTTGTTGAATTCCACGGTTTGTGCGCTCTCAGACAGGCACAACAACCCAAGCCAGCAGTGCTGTGTGCGTCACTAGCCGAACAAACTCGCACAAATGAGCTGGGTTGGAGGCATTACAACGCTCCCTTAAAGGGGCCCCGAAACACATTTTCAGTGCATTGTTTTGCCTGTTTGTTGCATAGAATGACTTATAGTGATGCTATTAGCATCGGTCGTACCGCGTACACTGTGGTTTTTAATATTTTAATTAGCTCGCAAAAACAAATTCGTGGCGCTGACGGTGTCACCATAGAGTGGCGGTTTTTGCAGCGGATATGACATCACCGTAAGCTAGCTTGATGATTGGACAAAGAGTAAATATTCTGCGAATTGGGTTGATGACTAGAGGTACGTTTTGTCAAGATTTTGTGTTTTATATTATATTAACAGCACAAGCTTGTTTGCCCTAGATAAAAGCACCGTAAATCAAATAAAACAAAAACACGCCACCAGAGGCACTGGCACTTTTTGCATCGAAGTACTTTGCGCCTCTCTGTAAACATCCTACGACCTAGCACTAAACACTTATGGCTACTCTCTATGTATCTGAGAGCGGCTTTGCGGAATCGATCCGATCGAGCCATTGCACTGTATAAGCGTTCGTTCCGGTCCCATGGAAGGATGCGTTCATTTCACATTTAGCAGGCAGTGCGCATCGTCAGTTTATGGAGAACCACCGGGCGGTGGCGCCAGATGGCGCCACGTTCCCGTCAACAGCGCGCTAGGAGCGACTGTAGAGCGACGGGCGATGGTTGCCGGTAAGCAGTAGCGGTACGCGCTATGCTAAATGTGTCTGATATCTTGCGCAGGCTGTCACACCATCGCAGTATCTCGCGTTCGAGTTCGGATCCATAAGTAAGGGAACGTCACTGATCAGTGTTCCCTTCTGCGCCGTCGACGTGACGATGAAGCATCGCTGGGTCAGCTGGGCGTTCACATGATTGTTGTTACCATGCAAAACGGCGCTGCCAGCATTGGCATGAACGAGTTACAGAGAACAGGCAACCATAGAGTGCAAACTTCTGCCATGTGTTCAGATAGGGTGTTTTGATTGGCCGCTCTTGGTGTCGTCATTGGGAGAGTGAAATGGGAATGGGAAGCTGCGCGAAAATCGAGTTGAGGGCAGACTTTTGTTTGCTTGTATTTTGAAATTTCTTCATTGTATAACTCCCGTTCCTATGCATCGATTCTCGTAATTCTTTTTGAGTCAGCATCTGCGTGACCTAAAGAATCGATCTTAAGCGTAACCGGCATCCGTTCAAGCGGTGTTTTGAAGCACCTTTAAGGGCCATTCCACGCGGAGCATTGAAGACCGCAAAAGCGACCAGGGTAGATGTTTTTTTTTTTGTGCTACGCGGCGATTATGTGAATGCAGTTTTAGTGAAGCATTCTTCTGCAAGAAAAACGTTTGCTCACGTCAGCGCGGTGTGAAATTCACGCGAAGAAGCACAAGTTGGTTGGAGTTAAAATATCTTACACAAATGTAATACATAGCACAATGTCAAATTTTTTTCCTAAAATATTTCACCTAGTTTGTTCTTTCATGTGACTAGATTAATGAAGCTATTCAAGAAGTTTCGTGATTTCTTGGCTCAGAAAAAAGCCAAAATGCGATTTTTTAAGAAAATATTCTCATAAACATCATTAACGTTCAAGACGCAATAACTTTTTCTGTTTACTTCTGTTGCTGAAGTTTGTCCCAAAAATAAATCAAAACTGTTAAACAGAGCACTTTTGAGGAAACCGCCATCCAAAGTTCGCAAAAAGTGACTTTTTCCTGAGATACAGACCAAAATTAAGGATAGGGGCGCTCGACATAAATATGCATGAGGTGGCTCAAAATACACACAAATTTCGTTGCTTGTATTCTAGAAATTGTTTATTCCAGTAAATTTCGTTGGATTAAAACTTTTTTTCGAATCTTCAACAAGCCTCCTCTGTACATACTGCCGAACTGATACAAAAGGTGTTGCACCTGGTATTCGCTTATCAGAGATCCAGAGTTCATATTGTAGCCTTACAAATGGCGGCACGTAGTACTGCGCTCAATACAGCATGCAACGCGTCCGGTGCGAACACACTGAGGTTTTCCCCTTTATGGTAAATCAATGCCCCATGTCAAAGAGCACACGGCCAGCATAAAGATGCAGTGTGTTTTGTTGTTTTTATTTCGGGTTGACTCCATCGCTTTCTATAGCACCATTGGTCGCGCACTGCTTCAGGAACAGAGCTCCTATCAGGTTTTGTGCGTTGCAATTAATATTCAGGACAACAGAGCGCGTTCTGCACTGAAAAGAAAGTTCGACAGTGTCTACTGAGCGTGCAGGTTTTAGATTTCAATAAATTTTGTCTCCTCTGAAACAAAAATAACTCGATATTAATTTCTACATTAGAGGCATCAAATTTCGTGCGTATTGTTACGTGGTGGCAAGCCAAGGAAAGCACGACATGATGACAGAATGAAGATATGATATAATGGCTCAAGGGCCTAGCGCGAGCACTCCGTCCCGCGCCACTGCACTCTTCTTCGTCTTCATAACATGACCCCGGTCCTCAGAGCCATCGTCCCGATCGATTGCTTGAATGACGAATGGTGAGGTGACGATGAGTATGATCAGGAAGGATAGAAGAATATGAAAGGCTTGCCACAAAGATAAAGGAGATGATCTGGTGGACGGTTGCCCCGGAGCTTCAGGTCCAGCGGTCGGTCACCCACTGCCGAAGGTCAAGGGTTGAGGGATCGCCGCACAGCCTGGGCGGGGGTCCCGTCTTGGTTCGGGTCGTAGTCGGGTCATCGTACGTCAGGTCCTGGTCGTCGTGTCTTGTGTTCGGGGCTGGGGACGGGGCGGAGGAAAGCGGCTGGTCGGTTCTGGTCAGTTCGAGCTGGGGTTGGGCCGGGCGGCGGAGCCCAGGTCTCCTCGGCCGACGACGAAGGCGAGCAGAAGGCGGCGATGCTCCGGGGACTAGGATGACGATGAGTACCCAGCACCTCACACCAAATGTTACGTGGTGGCAAGCCAAGGAAAGAACGACATGATGACAGAATGAAGATATGATTTAATGGCTCAAGGGCCTAGCGCGAGCACTCCGTCCTGCGCCACTGCACTCTTCTTCGTATTCATAACAGTATTATGAGCCATGTCATGTAATTTTATCTGGAGGACCTTAAAGGGCAACTGCAATACTTTTAGGAATTTTCGCAATACTCAAGGAGTGAAATCTATATAGGCTGTAACTGAAGTGGTGTTGCACTAGCATTTAACATATTGATATAATCAACTGGTGAATTTTTAGCTTCTCCTCAAAGCAACAGAAGAGTGCGGGAACGTTCAGCATGACGTCACGGAAGGTATTTCAAATTACTGCTGCCGTCAGCCACACCCTGCCGTGCCTCGTTGGATGATGCCAAACAACGCTCGGCAGGCTTTGCCTTCGGTGACGCTGGTCTTTGTTTTTTCAAAGCAGGCATTCATACATTGGAAATGTACCGATTCCTTCGATGACGTCACAATGTGCTCCCCCATTTGACACTGCGCGCTGCAAAGAAGCTTGAAGGCTGTCGTTATTTTAATCGGCGATTATATTACCATTTCAAATGCTAGCCCAAAAAGACTTCGCATGCTTTGCCTAAAAACCTCATACACTCGAACCTTATAAGCTCGTCGATTTCTAAGACTTATGCAGATGCCTTTTAATCCTTAATTGGGATCTGAATCAGGAAAAAGTCGGTTTTTGCGAACATCGGAAGTAACTTCCTTAAGAAGTTCTGTGTTTAACATTTTTCTTTTGTTTTTAGCGTAAACTACATCATAAAGTGAAAGGAGAAAAAAAGAATTATTGTCGGTGAAACATTCTCGACGTTTATGTAGAAAATTCATTTCATATTTCACATTGACTGGTCAACCTTTCTTGCTTTTTTACGGAACCAAGAAACCGCACTAAATTCTAGCATGACTTTAATAATGAAACCAGATGAAAGAAGAACGTAAATGATATATTGTAAAATAGCACATGTTATTCTACCGTATTCGACATTTAATTGACAAATTTTCACTCCAAGCAACTTTTGCTTCTTCGCGGAAACATCAACAGCGCTCTCGTGAGATGAAAATATTCTCGACAGAAAAACACGTCACTGAAACTTCATTTACATGGTCGGCAAGTAGCAGTTTTGTTTTCAAAAGAATCGGCGCTGGTCGCTTTGGCGGTCAGGGAAGTTTCGAATGGAGTGACGCCTTAGGGACGCACTGCAGCGCTATTGGCTGCTGGAATTTGATCGTTAAGAGCCTGCGGGAGCAGCCTGCTTCTCGTAAACAACTGAAAACGGGCCTTCAACTTCTCTAGTATCGTTCAATGCGGCTA
This sequence comes from Amblyomma americanum, assembly GCF_052857255.1. NCBI lineage: Eukaryota > Metazoa > Arthropoda > Arachnida > Ixodida > Ixodidae > Amblyomma > Amblyomma americanum. The sequence continues at coordinate 498,564,432 of NC_135497.1, forward strand.
GGCGTGCACATTCAAAGTTACTGGGACATTGAAGTGTGACGCTAATGAAACTCGGTCTACAAAGGACGTTGTGGTTCTTCTTATTCGGCGTCATATTTTATCACCGGGATTCCATATCTTACGAAACGTTGCAAGCAATAGCCAGAAGATAAACAGTACTGTCTACAAATTTTTCTGTGTGAGGAAAATCCAGTTGTTGCAGACACGAAACAATTACAATTAAGAGTTAAGTAACTGTTTCCTCAGCCAACGTAATGGCCCTGTTTCATCCGTGTCGCTGCTGCAACGCCCCAAGTGTGCTTCAACGCTGCAATAATGAATCAAGAGTCGGGCCACGGCTCTTGATGTGCGGACGTGAAGCGGCGTGCGTCTTAAAAATCAAGCCCGGTCCCAGTCCAGCCGCGGCGAAGCACCGGCCCTTTGCGACCCCGCCCTGCCTGTGCCTCGCTCCGGACCGGAGCTTTATTGCCGGCCCGGGCCCCTGCAATGCTCTAATTCAGATAGCAAATTCAAATGTCATTGTATTCAGGAGGAACAAATACGGAGCGGTAGCCAGGCTCTAAATAGCAGCCTAGCGCAACTCGTTAAGAAAAGGTTCCGCCAGGGCTCCACTACTTGGAAGGAAACACAGACCGACTGCGAGCGTGAAACACTCCGCGACATGCTCTGCATCCAGCACTTTGCAACTTCTCATGGAGGAAATTATTGAATTCTACGCTCGGAGTGCTGACGGTTCAGGGAGAGACAAGGTGATACGTAATTTACAAATTGAAATTTTTTGCGTGTTCCTTTTAATGGCACCGGGCATCATATTTGCTCGACATGTTCAAAATGGCCATGACTGCCAGGAAACATATTTACCTGACATTATTTATGGACGCTAATTTACTTGAAAAGTTCGTAATTGTACTGAATGTATCCGTTTACTCAGGATAATTCATGGGGGAACAATTTCCACAATATAGTTTTTATCCTATAGCGCTTTAGAAACAGTATAGCTGTTGTGGCTGTACAACGACTTCAGTTGATCGTTGTGTGAGGCAAGCATTCCACGCAGCGCCGGCTGTCTCAGTAAAAGCTGACAGGGACCAGTGTTCTCGAGACCAGGCTCGCAGCGCCTAGGCAAACAATCTCAAACAAAAGAAGGTGATGAATCGCAATCCTCTCTTGTGTAGGTTATTCGCGGTGCCATGCCATTTGAACGGAAAGAGCCGTGTCCATCGATGAAGCAGTTTGCGTAAAAACGACATGCGATCCTGAAAACGGAAAGATGCTACGAAGTTGGCGAGGGGTGTCTAGAACGCGTCCCGCTGCGGCCACTGGTTTTATGTGTGATGAGCACGCCGTTGCCTTCACTATGTATTGATTATTAACTGGCTGCGGAATCTGAGTTATTTGCAGGTAAAACACACGTGTTCCGCCACACTTTCTTTAGCGTAGCTCGGATAGGCGGCTTTAGTTGTGTCTTTTTCTGTGCTGATACTCTTTGTGGTAGCTCAGGGAACACATGTGTGGTGGCCCATCGAGCTTTCCTTTCTTCGCTATTTCATTATTCGTTTCGCACTTCTCTGAACGAGTGCACTGGAGGAGGAGGATGATGATGATGATGATTATGAGGAGGAGGAGAGACTTCATGAAACAGGAGAGGCCTGCTTGACTGTTGGCTTGGCATGCTACTCCAGGTGAGGATGAAAGATTAGAGAAAAGGAGAGAGAAAAAGAGAGGAAAAAGAAAGGATATGGTGAAATAAAGAAACGCACGCACACACGCACGCACGCACGCACACACACACACACACACACACACACACACACACACACACACACACACACACACACACGCACACACACGCACGCACGCACGCACGCACGCGCGCACACACACACACACACACACACACACACACACACACACACACACACACACACACACACACACACACACACACGCACGCACACACACACACACACACACACACGCACGCACACACACACACACACAAGCGCGCGCGCGCGGTTATCAAAGAATGTCTACCAAACCCGTGTCTCTAAGAAACACTAAAATGAGTTTGTCCCGCGCGCACCGTAAGCCCCATCACGTCAGGGTCGAAGGACGTGCTCTAGGTGCACGTGGCAGTCCTGTCGGATTCCTGAAGCACCTGTAAGTGCCTTGCGATGATTGTTGAAGAATTGGCAGCGGCAGAACAAATGTAAAGGATCCTCTGGCACATCGCATGTGGGGCACAGAGGGCTACTTGTTGCATCAATTTTATGTACATAGGATTTAGTGAAGGCAACGCCCAGGCGAATTCGGCGGAAGCAATTACTATCACGTTTATCTAAATTGTGCAGCATGCGGAAGTCACAATTGGAGTCGATACGAAGAAGGGGTCCATATTGACGCTGCGCATCACACCACGAAGAGCGTTGCGTCTCCCAGGATTTTGTAGCCGGAAGTCTTGCGCCATCCATGCGAGAAAATGGTATAGGTAGGAGCAAGGAGGTGTCGCCATGCGCCACCTCGCTGCACCGTCAGTGTGATCGTTGCCTGCAAGGCCACTGTGAGCGGCTAACCACTGCAGCAGAAAAAGGTGGGCAAGCTCACAGGCCTCGGAGAGGAATCGGTTCAAGTCATCGACGATGTACGCTGGGAGCTGGGCGTTGTAGTTGCGCTGCACGAGCGCTTTCCAATGGGGGCGAAATGGCTGGCCGTAATTCGAATGAACAGGAAGTATTCACGGCAAGCACGACAACTTTAGAATATCTTCTTTTTGTGCTGTTGAGGATATATTCAAATCTACATGTCCATTACTATGAATTTTAATTTTTTGTTGTAACAGCTGTCTGTGGTCTAGTGTTTAATGAAGCAAATATTCCCTTACCGAAGGAGAAATTAATGCTCCCAAGCGTTTGATTACAGTGGAGGCCGTATAGGAGACTGTGCCTTTTGGACCTTATTCACGTTAAAATTGCCGACTGTTCCCATCTCAGTAAAACAAAGCCCAGTTCATGTGGAGGATATGGCAATCGGCTGCTTATCAAGCCTGCTTATCACGAATGTGAAATGCAAAAACATCAGCGCGCTTAGCTTTCGCTCCATGTAAAAAAAAACGTGGCGGTGTCAAAATTTATTGCCTGCCCTTCAGCTATACGGCATGTTCCTAGTCCACTGCGTTGATGTACCAGGGAAGGCACCACGAAAGAATCCGCTCAGCAAAACGATTCCTACATTAGTGCAATCCACGCTCATGCTACTAACATCGCTTTGTTCTCTATCGTATAAGTATTTGGTACTGCTCGTAATGAGACAAGGCGCAGCGCAAAGTCTCGGTTAGCTTTCTTCACATTCCGATCGTCAACCAGCACCTTAGTCTCAATACAGGGATGTTTTCGCGTTCAACTCCCATCTAAGTGCTGGCACTGCTTCAGGGATTCTAACAGACTCTCAGACGCGAGCCAATGAAAGGGCGATGTAATTCCTGTTTGTAAAAGCCCGAATGCCGTAATATGGCTCCTGGAAGGTTATTTAACACCAAAGCCCCTATCATGTTCCCACCAAGGACCAGTCGGGTTGCACCCAGAAGCGCAAGAAGAAAGCGTCGAGGGGACATATCTACATGGGTGACTCAGCGGCTACATACGGGCGTCAAGACTGCAGCATCGCAGTCTGTTCTAGGCTGACCATTCCGCGCCCGCACCCTCCCGACATCCGGTCCTGTGCCTACTCTGTGTAGCCTCAGCGGCAAACAAAGTCTCGTCCACTCAGTGGTTCAGCTTTGACGACTTCGTGGTGAGAGTTGTGCCCTGGGGCCTGCCTGCGTTATGCGACACCGCGTCCTCAACTGTTTACTTTTTACAGCAACATCTGTACAGGAAACCTGCGCGGTCATATCGTCGGGGGCGTCGTTCTCGCATGTAGTCCTCACTCAAACACACGCCCCGACCTCCATTGCTTTTTGGTGTACCAGGCAACTCAAACGCTGCCAGAACTGCACTGCCCCCTCTCCCATCTACTGTGCCCATCCATCTGGAAGGATGAGCTACCTTGTGTGCTGCACGCCTGCCTTACACATTACCCCTTTAGTTATAAACACAACTTCTTCATCAGCATTTCCCACCATTCTAGCTGTGACTGAGATATTACCGCAGAGGCTATCTTTCGATCAATTTTTGTAGCGATAGCTATACACTACGCCAGCTACATCGCGAGGTCAGCGCGGCAGCGCTGAGCCGTTGCACTACCACTCCGCCAGCTGTGGGCATGCGCGGAGAGACTTCATAGCACTGATATGCTTGGGTATCGGGACCGAGATCTTCACCGCATGACGATGAACTCTGCAGACGACGGAGGGAAGCTTTCAGGAGGGTTGGAAAACTTGAAGGTTTATTTACATATTTACAAGAGAAGCAGGGAGACCAAAAGTCAGAGATGAAGTGCCGTGAAACCAGCCAAATCGCGGCTTAAATACAGTGGATATTCCCTAAGCACCTACCTAGGGAAGCTAGGGAAACCGGTGGCTGATCAAGCGTCCAATGGGCAGACACACTCTTCATAGTCTCTTCCCTAACCCCGTGACCGCTCCGCCCCCCCAAACACGTGCACAGGCGATAAGGAATCCTGGCGCCTTGAGGTCCTGGAATGCTGTTTCCGACCGGTTGAACAGGTGCATAAGGTCGTTGGCTTAGGAGGCGGTGATCCCCTCCGTGGGAAAGAGGCGTCCTGGAATGTGGTTTCCGACGGGTTGACCATGTCCATAAGGTCCTTGGCTTTGTAGGCGGTGTTCCCCTCCTTGGAAAGATGCGTCCTGACGGCCCCGGGCATTCCAGAGGGTAAGATGAATCAGCCGTGTCCGCCCCCGCTTTGTCTGACCGCGCAAGTGCAAGCGAGCGAGGCGGGTCCGGCGCATTTTGTTCAGGTCTTTCTGCCGGTCCACGTGAGGGCGCAGTTCGGGAGAAATGCCGCATTTCATACTCCAGACGAAGGGACGAGAGGCCTTTCGTCACAGCTCACCGTCGCCAGGAGCCGTTCCTAATCCTCTTCTCAGGACGACAGCACCTTTGGTCAAACATAGTTCGATGGCGCCTGCCGGGCTCTTCTGTTCCCGCTGTCGGGGCCTCCGATCACAACAACCCGTCCGCCGCCAAGAAGACGCCATGAAGTGGTTGCAGCTGGTCGGTGCACCACGAATGGGCGTCAGAGTCCCAGTCGGCCTCGTAGTAGTCAGTCCACTTGACCTGCACAGCTGGCAAGGGTCCTCAACGGAGCATTAGCGATCAGATTTGAGCTCAGCCCCTACCTCCAGCTAGGCAGCACGCGGCCAGCCTCAGAACATTGCCAGGTCTTTAATACAGAGCAATATGGCTGCAAATTTTGGATGACTTAACCCTCGGCAACAGCTCACGCTCGGAAGTCTGCTGAACCAAAACTAGTTTCTCTTTGTTTTTCCTTTTTCGCAAAAGACATGCGTCTGAAATTTGGTAAGAAATTTTTTTCCCCAATGAGGTAGGTACGGAGAAGCAAGAAAAACAAATCAAAAAGGATACGGTAGCTTTTCTCCAGCATTACGGCATTTTGCACCAGATTGTGCAGGAAAGCTACGACTGAGACCGTCGGCATTCCCGTTTTCACGCCCTTTTCGGTAGCGGTAGCCCGACTGGGTCACTGGTAGAGGACCGACTACGTCCACCACCAAACGACGGAAGGGTTCGCTAATCACGGGCACTAGCTTCATCGGAGCCTTCCTTAAATCCCCTGGCTTTCCGACGCGCTGACAGGTGTCGCAGGACATTACAAACTGCTCGACATCCCTGAAGCAGCCAGGCCAATAAAACTCCTGTAGAAGCCTAGCTTTAGTTTTCTTCACTCCAAGGTGGCAAGACCAACACCCACCATGGCACAATTTAAGGATGCCTGCGCGGTATTTCTGCGGCACCACGAGCTGATCGAACTGGACCCCCTTTGAGTCCTTGTACTCGGCGTTGCATCTGTTCCTGCCGCGAGCCTCTCCGCTCGTCTCAGAAGCATCGCCTCCTGGGTTTGCCCCTGCCTGACCCGTCGTGGGAGAGCCTTCGTTCTTCCTACGATTTACTTCAGCTGCAATCTCGCGAGCCTTCGCACGAGTGAGCGCCTGGACGGTTCGATCGCCGAAACTACGACCCTCTTCTTGGAGCATCGGCTCCGACCGATTTGAAAAGAGGTACGGAAAAATTTTCCGGCAGATTCGGTGATACCGCTGCCTCCGTTTCAAGAACGCCAAACGGGCCCGCTATTCTAACTCGTGCGATCGGCAAGCACGCGCTATTCTCTTCGGCCACCTGCCTAATCCCTGCACATTCCCCAGTAAAATCAGCTGCGTTCACGTACGTGGGGTGGATTACGTCCATGGTGGCCGCGGAGTCCCTCAGAACCCGGCACGGTTTTTCATTAGCCTGCATGTCTTTCAGGTATGGCTCTAGCAGGCGCATGTTCTCATCGCCCGCCTCCACCAAGGAGAGAACGATTTTCTGCTTCCTGCAAGCGTGGGCGAAGTGACCGGGCTCGAGACAACGGAAACACACTGGTTTCTTTCTGGCTTCAAAAGCCTTATCCCTCTCTTTTTCGGTCGCCCCCTTTGTGGGGTTGCTTGATTCTGCTTTGTGGCCCTCGTTCCGCTCCCAGTTGCGGCTTGCTGCCCCTCCTGTCTGGATCCGTGGCAATTTTTTTTCTACTTTGGTGCTTACGGGGGCACGCGCACCCTCTGCTACGCGCTTGGCATGGAACTCTTCGGCCAGCTCTGCTGCACTTTCTAGGGTTTTATTTCCCGGCCTGTCCTGCACCCACACGCGCATTTCTTCTCCCAAAAAACTGCTCCAGGCAGATCACCTCTATTACTTTATCGTGAGTTCCGTAAGCCTGTTCTCCCTTTAGCCATTCCTTCAGGTCTGCCTTAAGGTTATACGCAAAATCCGGAAATGAGAGATTAGGCTGTTTTCTGGCTTCCCTGAAGCGGCGCCGAAAGGCCTCTGCGGACAGGCGATACTTTTTTAGGAGTGCTGCCTTTACGTTAGTATAGTCTGCCGCCTCTTCTTTTGCCAGACGAGCGAGTACTTGGGACGGCTCACATGGAAGAATGGTCAGAAGTTTCTGCGGCCAAGACTCGGTCGGGAACTCGCAATTTTCACATGCCCGCTCAAAGTTCTCGAGAAAGAGCCCTATGACCTCTCCAAGTTTGTAGGGTTGCAAGAGGTCTTTTATTTTTATTTTTGATGCTGCCTGGCTTGCCACTGTGTTCGGCACCTCTAGCCTGCTGCGTTTTGCCTGTGCAGCCTGAGCTATCTGTAGATCGAGCCGTTTTTTCTCGATCTCTCTTTCATGCTCTTCGCGCTTCCTTTCGTGCCCCCTTTTCTGCTCTTCCCGCTTTCTTTCGTGCTCCCTTTCCTGCTCTTCGCGCTTTCTTTCGTGCTCTTCGCGCTTCCTTTTTTCTTCATCCTCTCGCTTCTTTTGTTCCCTTTCCTTCTCCAACTCCTCCTTAATTAGCTCCCAACATTCTACTATCTCCTCCTCGTCCGCACCGAAATCCTCAATTGCCCTAATCAATTCAGGTTTTCTACGGATCGACCCACAATCAATGCCCAATTCCCCGCATACGAGAACTAGGTCTGGTTTGCGCAGCTTCTTCCAGTCCATGACTATAAGCAACAGCAGGTCTCTACTCACGTGGTCAGAGGAGCCCCGGCTGCCTCTTATACCAACCTTCGATTACCTAGGCTAACAATCTTCCAAAGTTGTAAAACCTGGCAATGCTCCAAGAGAAAGACCGCGCACTTACCATACCAGAGTCAGGACCAGGCGCAGACCATCCCACCGCTGCCACCAGTTGATATGCTTGGGTATCGGGGCCGAGGTCTTCACCGCATGACGATGAACTCTGCAGACGACGGAGGGAAGCCTTCAGGAGGGTTGGTAAACTTGAAGGTTTATTTACATATTTACAAGAGAAGCAGGGAGACCAAAAGTCAGTGATGAAGTGCCGTGAAACCAGCCAAATCGCGGCTTAAATACAGTGGATATTCCCTAGGCACCTACATAGGGAAGCTAGGGAAACCGGTGGCTGATCAAGCGTCCAATGGGCAGACACACTCTTCATAGTCTCTTCCCTAACCCCGTGACCGCTCCGCCCCCCCAAACACGTGCACAGGCGATAAGGAATCCTGGCGCCTTGAGGTCCTGGAATGCTGTTTCCGACCGGTTCACCAGGTGCATAAGGTCGTTGGCTTAGCAGGCGGTGATCCCCTCCGTGGGAAAGAGGCGTCCTGGAATGTGGTTTCCGACGGGTTGACCATGTGCATAAGGTCGTTGGCTTTGTAGGCGGTGATCCCCTCCGTGGAAAGATGCGTCCTGACGGCCCCGGGCATTCCAGAGGGTAAGATGAATCAGCCGTGTCCGCCCCCGCTTTGTCTGGCCGCGCAAGTGCAAGCGAGCGAGGCGAGTCCGGCGCCTTTGTTCGGGTCTTTCTGCCGGTCCACGTGAGGGCGCAGTTCGGGAGAATGCCGCATTCCATACTCCGGACGAAGGAATGAGAGGTCTTTCGTCACAGCTCACCGTCGCCAGGAGCCGTTCCTAATCCTCTTCTCAGGACGACAGCACCTTTGGTCAAACATAGTTCGATGGCGCCTGCCGGGCTCGTCTGTTCCCGCTGTCGGGGCCTCCAATCGCAACAGCACGCAGCTGGTGTGCGCGTCGCGTGTTTTGAGCCTTCAGCGCGGCGGCGCCCTGGCCATCATGGCAGCTGCCAGCGGCTCGGCGCGCCGGCGAAACCGAGTGGAAGAGGAGTGGAGAGGGAGAGGGGAGACAGAGTGAATCTACGTCCATGTACGAAGATAAAGAAGGAACGCCCAGCGAGACGCAGCTGAGAAAGACTGACTTTGTAATTCGACTGAGCGAGTTCCACTCGGCCAGGAGCTATCCCGTCACTCCAGGTTTAGCTAGAGTTAACCCAGAGCCATTTTTTTAACGTCAGCAGGGTTTACCAACTGCCTCTCAAAGAACTCTTAAGGCAAATGCACTGAGATGCACAGCTAGGCAATACATTATCAATCTCATGCGAATCTTTACTGATCGCCCGTTAAGGGCCGCCATAGCGATAGACCGTAGTCGATTGGGCTTCATCACTGGAGGGCTGCAGAAAATTGTGCGGCTGAATAGGGGAAGAATCCGGCTAAACAGAGCAATGGGAGATAATGCGCACATATACTGACAAATATTTTGTGGTGATAACGTAATTAGTATGTAATTAGTTGTTCATGAAAGTACACTAAGAGAAACAACTTTTATGGCATTATGTATTTTGTATGTACTTTGTAGAGCGAAAGGAATTTTTCAAGAGAGTTCACTCTTAGTGGTTAAAAGAAAGCTGAAGAACTTTTCGTAAAAAATGAGTTCTCTACGTCATTTTATAGGTTTTAGTCCGCTGAAAAGGAATATCTCATTCAAAAATAGCGGACATAAAAGTGAAAAGCTGTTTTTTAGAAGAAAATGCGCCCCATCGCCTCAGGGAGCCGAGCGAACGCCGCTCTTGCCTGTGATTGGCCGGGACTGTCGTGACGTCATCTAAGGGGATCTCCGGCTGGCACCGACGGCGTTGCTGCGTAGCGCGTTGCTTCAGCTGGCTTTTAGTGACTACGTTTTAGAAATTATGGATAATTCAAGCAGTGTTGAACAGATTAGTCTTTCAACATCGAGCCATCAGCAGCTTCAGAAAACGGCGGTACCAATGACGGCCAGGGTTGCACCGGCAGCAAAAATCAAGTCGCGACCTTTTCACGTGTTGGAAATCTCGACTGAATACATGGATGGATGACAGCTTTTATTTCCACTGGAAATGGAGACACCTAACTACTTACCGCACCCGGCACGCAGGCCTGGAGGGCGGTGGCCGGACCCTCCGTGGCTAAAGGCTAACGAAGAGATTTTATCTCTTCGCGGCCTCAGCCGCCAGGCGGAGTAGCCTGCCTCTGCCGAGCGGGTTCTTCGCTCCGCAGCAGGGGTTCCCAGCTTTCTCGGCTATCAATATCTTCGTCGACTCCGGGGTAGTCAGCGCATTCCCATATTATTTGCTTCCGGGTAACCGTGGAACCGCCGGACTTTCGGAACCTGGACTAATGCGCTCAAACCCATTCCGGAATCGTTGAGAACTACAGACTAAACAGAAAAGTGGTGCCACCGCCGTATAAGAAGCTAAGTAATAGAGAAGCGACCACATCGCGGCGCTTCCAAGCCGGCAATTTCGTTAACTCAGTATGGTACTTTCACGTCCTACCTGGGTAACAGGAAAATCAAGTCTCGACTGATAGGTATGTTTTGCGTAGGTGCATGCGCGTGCATATCTTTTGTGTAGGTGCATGTGCAAGTAGCAATGGAACAAAATGAACTTGCGCTGAAACATTGTTCTGTACCGCTGCAGCATAAAAGCCTGGCCACCAACTTCTTTCCGGCGACAATCTGTGTGTGTCTTCTCCTGGTCCTGTGTCTTTCTTACGCTGGGTTTTTTCTCTTCACGAACTTCTTGTAACGCCTGTAAGCACGATCTAAAGCAGATCACCGGCACACTTACACGAGTCGCGCGAGGTAAAACATAAGTTTGTTCATTTATTTATAGTTACTTGCCTTATTACTCCCGAAGGCCTCTTAGAAATACAAAAGAATGCCAAACTGGATCAGTTGGAGTGGGTACACTGCTGTACTGCAGCGCGAAGAGACGAGGCGACCGGGCGGAAGCTCCCGTGTGCGCTATCCTCCTGTCGCATGTTCGGGCTACTGTTCAGCCATGAAACTTCTGCACTTACCCACGTACGTTGTTTTTTTTTTCATGTTGAACACGCTTTTGAAGAATAATTATGAATGCGTTTCGGAGCTCGCCGTGTTGCTCATCAAAACTAGTGTGCTGCGAGATGTAGTTGCTGCTGCTGCGTATCGAGATAACCAGCAGAATTACTTGTGGATGACATACATGTATGCGTAACGCGGCTGAAGTCTTTGCCGTTCAGACTCAAGGACAAATTAGCATGAATTCTGGCGCCATTGTCGATCGTCAACTATGACCAAGCGCTCATCAATGCAAATATTTGCTTTGCTTAAGTATACTAAGCTTATATAATCGCGTTTTTGTTAAGCTAGGTGCAGCTGCGTTTGCTGCGCGCTGATCAAAGATTTCGAGAATTGCTTGTGCTGCCATGACGTGCAAGCAATCAGGAAAAAGCAAAACGGCACACAGTGCGTAACGAGCTTAAAAGAGTTGTGCCTCAAAGACAGTGCTGGAAGTGGCCTTAGCTCAGCATGGATGTGAACCAGCTGGAAAAGGCAGAGTTTACAAACAGGTAAGAAAGTAATATTACCAAAAAAGAAATAATGATGCACATATTTTGTGCAGGCAGTTTCGGTATGCTGCGTACCACCAGATTGTCTGGTTAACGAGGAAGAGGCTGGGTGAGAAGAACAACCAACGAATTCTACCAAGCTGTGTGCTGACGCTGTTCGAAAAAGTACCATGCCAAAACTGGTTTATATACAGGCTTCAACCATTACACGGAACGCTCGAGCGTGAGAAAGTAAACGGCACTGGCAGAAGATTACGTTGATCTGCAGCGAAGCAAGTGCAGCCGGACGGCCGGCCGACTCACCGTGAATGGCGTAACTTCCACCAGATCTCCCTCTCTGCTGTCCCCCCCCCCACCCGGCGCTTCTGGAGGCGACGAGGGCGTGCCGGCGGCGTGCTTTAAGAAGTGATTGGAGCTCTGTTTGCGGACAGAATCGGGAAAAAAATTACACACATGATTTTCAAGGTCCTTTCTTCCCAACCACAGCGTTTGATGCGATTTGAAAACCGTTTCAGCTTCCCTTTAAGTTCGTTAAGGACGCGTCTGTGTGCGGTGAAGGCCAAATATACCAAAACAGTTACCACGTGACCCCAGTCTACCACAGAGCAAAAGTAGGCGCGTAGCACCTCAATTGATACCTGTACTGTAGATCCGTTATAGAGTATATGTGCCAGTATAGTGGCCATCGAAGTGCGACCTCACCCCCCCCCCTCCACCGGGACCACCATTTGCATAAAATTTGGGGGCCACTCGTTTGACGCAGAATGTTTCAAGTGGTGTTAAATGAATTGGCATATTCCTGAAGGTAAAATTACAAATTAAAGGAGGAGGAGAAGGATTTAATGGAGCAATGCCTAATTGAGATGAAGCCCAAAATATGTGCGTGTTTCGGAACGACGACCTTTCCGCCCCCAAAACGTTCATTCCGAGGACCTTCAGACGGACACTACGGCCGAACTATTTGCCGCAGGGGTTCCAGATGAAATCACACGATCCACCGTGTTGTGATGCACACGTTTATAAAATTTATAACTGATACAAGAATTAAATATACCGGATTTAGCGAAGGTCGCTAAAAGTCACAATAGTAGTGGAAAAATCCATGGGGTAGATGGCGCTGCTTCAGACTTCGAAGGATTTTCTCGGTAAGGAAACATCTGTGGATGCCTGGATTTGGTCTTTTCCATGTTTTCTGAGCGCACCGATGTAAACACTTGAAGCTCTCGTAGCTAACGCTCCTAAGTTGAACACTGAGGGAGTGTTGTCGGGGAACAATTTTTAATGTGTGTAAAGGGCAATGTTAGGGGATTGTGGACTGATGAAAAAATGTTATTTTTACCGAAAAACTATCTTTGCTAAATCAGGAGACAGTGTAAATTAAAAGTACATGCCGGGCGCCAACTCACAGATTCGGGCAGGTCATTATGTAAGAATGTATTTGGGTGTCGATACTCCGCCCGGCGGCGCACCAAGACCTTGTTCGTCGCTTTTTGCGCTTTTGTAAAATGCGGAGAGATGGCGCCAGATGTTTCGCCACCGTTTGGTGACGCGGAGTGTACGGAACAAGGACTGCAACTGCTGTCGACATCGAATCATTTTGGGCTACTTCGTGTTTTATTTGCTGGGGCTGCATGAATGGGCGGAACAGAGCGACGATGCGGCGCTTTGGTGCTTCTGAGCCGAAATACACTCATTGCAAGGTTTTTATTTCATCCGCACGACTGCCGAGAGCATGATTAACTGTTACGCCTCTTAAAGATACACGGTCGGCCTCAACGCACACGCTCCCCACTTGGGGCAACGAGCCTATACGCTTACATCCTGACATTGCTTAGTAGTCTAATCAGCCGACGCTGTGGTGATATCTGAACCACAATGCAAAGAGTTGACTTCGATGGCCTGGGTTCTTTGATGTGCACAGATATCTCAACGGCGTTTACGCATTCCACCTGCATCACAAATACTCCCTCCAGGCGCTCTCGTGCTCGGAAGCAGAACTCCGTCGCTATACGCGCGAGGGGCGAGACCGAAATTAAACCATCAGTGTGACGGTTTAGTGGAGACGTTTGCGACGTTTGAGTGTCTAGTGCAGCGCACTTTTAGCTAAGAAACGTGACAATGATGTGCGAAAATTCCCCAGGTGCTCCTCCCGCCGAGTTCGTCTTTTCCGCCGACTCCGACGTTGTTGAGCGTCTGACGATCTCAAGGAAAGCTGGAACGGCATGCACGCGAAAAGGCAAAATACTTGAGGCTCTAAACTTATTCGACTTGGTGGATGTCAGTTCCGAAGAATGGCAGTATGCGCCTGCTGAAGGGACCTTGCCGCCCTTAGTAATGCTCTGCTAAAAAATGCTCCACAGACCATTCGAAAGTAGTGCAAATTATACACCAGCATATTTATTACAAACAAGGGTAGAATTCATAGCGCAAAAAAAGACAGTAACACAGAAATACGACACCACAGAGCGCTTTCTGTGTCCACAGACGACACCACAGAGAGAAAAAAAGGCAAGAAGCTCAAAAGGCTAAGCTTAAGAAAGAAAAAGATGCTGTCATCTCTTACTTTCATCGGCTTTCCCATAATCTTAAAAAAAAAATAGCCCAGCGTTCGGGAGCCAGAGTGGTTTTTTCAGCCCCTAAAAAGTTACGTTATTTGTGCTCGAAAAATTTGACAAAATCCAAAAAGGCGGTTGGTTGTATTAAGAAACATAAAAATAAATTTGTTGACTGCATTGAAAATGTCGTTTACCAGATACCTCTTTCCTGTGGCAAACAGTATGTAGGCCAAACAGGCAGATGCCTGAATGATAGGCTTCGGGAACATGGGCGTGACGTTAGTCATATGCGTGGGAAAGGTTTGTCAGCCCATTGCCGTGTGTGTCATTGTATACCACTCCTAAAAAAATGTGTGGTCTTGAAAATGCACAAAAACCGCTTAACACGAGAGATAATTGAAGCGGAATGAATTTCCTTCTTGGAAGATGACTGTGTGAGTAGTGTGATGACCCCCGTAATGCGCAGGTCCACGCGGGACGGAGAGGCAAAGAGACACCGTATGGCTCAGTTTAAACAAACAGATATATTCAATAATTATACATGATTAAGATTCAGAGGCTGGGGCGTCCGAGCTTACGTGCCGACGACTTCATGGGGGCGATGGAGTGGCTCCGGAGTTGGGCTCGAGCGGTTGCTGGCAGAAGCTGCACGCCGTCGGGCTTCGGCGCTGAAGGCCCTCTTGGCGAACGATGTCGTCCTGAGCGTGCGCGTGCGTCTTCCGTACTGCTTGTCGATTTTTATATCCTCTTCTCCACACTCCCTAGGGTGAGGACGCCCACGCCGGAGGGGAAGGAGGGGGGCTAGGGCTTTCACTTGGGCGCACAAACATACCACCGCACTTATGGTCTCGCCCCCCTCACGTGTTGAGTCCGAGGGAAAGAAGGTTGTCTTCGAGGTAGCGCATAGCGTCGGCTGTGGTAAGGCGCGCTCTGGCCCGCTGACAGTTCCCGCGGGTCACCGGCCTCCGCTCTCCATCCATCAACTGACACTCGCTCCTCAAGGTAAGGCGCGCTCTGGCCCGCTGACAGTTCCCGCGGGTCACCGGCCGGGAAAGTGGTCCCTTGTCCTGGGATGTGCTCGGGAGGCCTCGCCTGGAACCGCCACGGCAATTGGGGAGGATAAAGCCCGTTTCCCCGCGGCGGCGGCGGCGGCGGGTCCGGTTGGGTCCGGTTGGGCTTAAACCCCTTCGTTCTGGTCGTCACTCTCAACGAGCATGGCTGGGTAATTGATGATGCCGCTGTCATCTGGGTCTCCGTCTACGCCGCGCCGTCGAACGCGGAACCTCGTAGCACACACAAGGAACGTCACACTCGCTCACCCTCCAGAAGAATGTTCTCCGAACATTTGAGTCCATGCAGCTCCCCTTGTGTTTCTGAATCGCCTCGCACAGTGCGTCCGACAAAACACTTTTTGCTGCACTCAACACCACTGCACAACACCATATGCCTCCGCTGTCATAACTGGCGTCTGCAGGGGCAGCACTGATCTTCTTTTACAGATAAACATGAAACTGAGCACCCAAGCCTCTCCTTTCTAGTCCAAACTGGACGAAATAAATTTACCACAGTTACAAAGGAGCTCCCACTTCTAGCACGATCACGGCACAGACAAAAATATAGATAACGAAAGGAAGTAGGGCAGGTTCTGCATGCGCTCCGCATGCTCTCCTGTGAAGGTGTTACTTAATGACAGAAAGGTTTAACTACCAACTCCGATAACTTAACACATAAGCACATAGCAATGTTATGAGCTGTGGCATTACACAATTCTAACCAGTTCACAACTCCGCTCTGTTTACGCCATTAGTCCGACTTAGCTTTCCGATTTCGCAGCGGATATCGGCCTTCATGAGTCATACTAAGTAAGTCTGTGACCCTTTGTGTGCTTTGGGACTCGCGAGGGCTCGTGGCAGGAGCCTCTCCTGGCGTTATCTGCGCGGCAACCTCGCGCGCTTCTTCTTCTAGCAATGCATGAAGTAAATCCGGTGGCATTCCGGCCGTCACCTCTGGCGCCTGCCGAACAAATGCAGGAGAGGGCGTTTCTTGCGAACTATCTGCGCGCTCCGCTTCACTTCTGTCCCCATCAAAATCCGCGCTTTCCCTTTCCTCATTTCGTGAATACTGAACCGGTGCCGACTTGAGGCGATTTGCGTGTATCCTTATCAAGCGCCGGTTCACGTCTCGGACTCTGAAGTTTACCAGAGAAAGCTTCTCGACAACCTCGCACGGTCCTCTCCACTTCGTCTGGAACTTACGAGCTAGCCCAATCTGCCTTTGGCAGTTTTCAATGTACACGCTGTCCCCCACATCAAACGGCGCGTCTCTAGCACTGCGATCGTGCACCTCCTTCCTGCGCTTCGCCGCTTTCTTTAAGGCCTCCTTTGCGATGTCCCTCGCCACTTGCAAGCGCGATTCTAGCTCAACCTTATAGTCGTCCAGTGAAGCGTATGGGACACGACGGGGGCCCTCTGGCACTTCACTAGGCTGGTCCGGGTCTCGGCCGTAGAGAAGAAAGAATGGCGATTCGCCCGTGCTCTCGTGTGCTGCGGAATTGTAGGCAAACATTGCATACGGGAGCCACAAGTCCCAGTCTCGCTGGTCGCGCGAAACAAAATGCGACAGGAACCCGGCCACGGTTTGGTTCAGTCGCTCCACCGCGCCGTTGCAAGCCGGATGGTACGGTGTTGTCTGCTTCTTAGCGATCTTAAGCAGCTCGCAAACTCTCCTCAATAGCTGCAACACGAAGTTCGTTCCCCGATCTGTCAAGAGTTGCCTCGGGGGTCCATGTCGGAGCACGATCTGTTCGACAAATGCTCTTGCAACTGTGTCTGCCTTCTGATCTGGGAGTGCTACCGCTTCCGCGTATTTCTTCTTTAGCTGGTCTCCTTCCTCCTCCCTGCTTAACGTATCGCGCGCTAAGCGCTGAAGCCGTGACGCAAACGTTCGCACGTCCTCCCCTACCATCTGTCCGGCGTCACGGAACCTCTGTACCCGCACGTGACGTGGTTCAGTGTCGAAATGCTCAAACGCGAGCTTCTTAAATTCCGCAAATGATTTTGTGGATTTTACTTTTTCGTCTCGCCATGCAAAATCATGAGCAGCTCCTGCCATCTTACACCTCGCCATTCCCAGCATTTGAGCATCGGACCATCCCCCCATTTTCCCAATCTCTTCTAGCATGGAAAAGAAATCGCAGATTGGAACCCCTGTCTTATCTCCTGTAAACGTCGGAATGACGCTTCCTAATGCCAGCATGCTTGCTCCGAGCGACGGCTGTGGAGTGGGAGCTCCCTCAGATAAAGACATTTTTTTTTTCAAGCCCTCCGGTGCCTCAAGCCTCTCAAATGGGGGTAAAAGTCCCACAATCAGTCCCGTGATTCCCTTTTGATTACAATTTTGAAGTCATGATTCTCGCAGCATTCAGAGGACATTTGCTTTTGAGACCCCACTTCTGACACCAGTGTGATGACCCCCATAATGCGCAGGTCCACACGGGACGGAGAGGCAAAGAGACACCGTATGGCTCAGTTTAAACAAACAGATATATTCAATAATTATACATGATTAAGATTCAGAGGCTGGGGCGTCCGAGCTTACGTGCCGACGACTTCATGGGGGCGATCGAGTGGCTCCGGAGTTGGGCTCGAACGGTTGCTGGCAGAAGCTGCACGCCGTCGGGCTTCGGCGCTGAAGGCCCTCTTGGCGAACGATGTCGTCCTGAGCGTGCGTCTTCCGTACTGCTTGTCGATTTTTATATCCTCTTCTCCACACTCCCTAGGGTGAGGACGCCCACGCCGGAGGGGAAGGAGGGGAGCTAGGGCTTTCACTTGGGCGCACAAACATACCACCGCACTTATGGTCTCGCCCCCCTCACATGTTGAGTCCGAGGGAAAGAAGGTTGTCTTCGAGGTAGCGCATAGCGTCGGCTGTGGTAAGGCGCGCTCTGGCCCGCTGACAGTTCCCGCGGGTCACCGGCCTCCGCTCTCCATCCATCAACTGACACTCGCTCCTCAAGGTAAGGCGCGCTCTGGCCTGCTGACAGTTCCCGCGGGTCACCGGCCGGGAAAGTGGTCCCTTGTCCTGGGATGTGCTCGGGAGGCCTCCCCTGGAACCGCCACGGCAATTGGGGAGGATAAAGCCCGTTTCCCCGCGGCGGCGGCGGCGGGTCCGGTTGGGTCCGGTTGCGCTTAAACCCCTTCGTTCTGGTCGTCACTCTCAAAGAGCATGGCTGGGTAATTGATGATGCCGCTGTCATCTGGGTCTCCGTCTACGCCGCGCCGTCGAACGCGGAACCTCGTAGCACACACAAGGAACGTCACAGTAGCCTTCCAGTAGCTCTGTTGCCAAAGGAGCTCTAATATCGGTCTGATATGCTTTGCTAGCTGTGGTTTGATAGTAATTGTATGATAAGTCAGTATGTAAAAACCACCCTTTTTTTACGAAATAAATCTTTGTTGGAATAGCGCTCTGTGGTGTCGTCTTCCTGTGTCCCTGTCTTTTTTTTGCGCTATGAATTCTACCTTTAAAATGAACCAACAAGCCCAAGTATCTACCCTTCTGTATTACAAACTTTGCCGGCATATATTCTGCCATTCATGCCACCGTGTATTATGGCACCAAAATGCACAGCCGGTGGAAAATTGTCCGCTACCATGCATGCTATCTCGCATATAGCGTGCCTACGTAGAAGGCCGTTCGGAAAGTGAAGAGTTAAACTGATTGACAATCGAGGGTCCATAGCGCCGTTACAAGCACTAATTGTTTGGTTTACAGACATTGCGACCTCCATAATTTTGCTCTCGGAGTAGCTAAGTTGTCAGAGAGGTGGGCTGTTCTGCTGCAGGACGCGGGTTCAATTCCCGTCTGCGGCGATCTCGTTCAGATGGAGTCGAAGCGCAAATGGCGCCCGTGTGCACTGTGCTACGCCAGCGCACAATGATGAATCCCCGGTGGTCTGAATTAATTCGGAGCACTGCACCGCGGCCTCCCCTATATAGCCCATGTATAGCTTCGGGACGGTATAGTTCCCAATTTTCATTTATTAAACAGCTGCGGCCGCAGTATAGATTTTGCGAAACAAACAATTTTAGTGCAAAGACCAGCCTTGCTAGGAGATGTGATTTCGAATATTCACAAAATTAGGCACAAAACACATTTATTCGCACATTGATGAGGAATTTTCGGGTATCCGGGATGCCAGGAAAGCTGATCATTGCTTATCCGTGTGTAAACGACGGATGGCATCCAGAAGATTGTATGGACATGAGTGGTGCTGATATCCGTTGCTGTTCCACTTTTTGATAAGTATTTAGCTTCTTTCTACCTGAAAGGGAAATGCTTTCAGTGCTTCTCATTTAAATATACGCAGCATCTAGAAGCGCTTCGTAGCAGCGTCTTGCCGCCCCGCTGTCGACGTTTTCATTCTAACAGGGGTATATTTCCGGTCAGCTGTTTCTGCCAGTTCACTAGTCCTGGTTGTCTGTCATTTTCTCCCGCATGTTACCGCGCAAAAGGTCGGCGGCGCCGCTCTTTCGTACAAGATTGCTAGTCAGTTTCCGAACTTGCTTTATTCATACAAGCCGAAGTTACTGCCTTATGTCTCTGTACACACCGTTGCTCTCCTTGGCCCTGTTATGTTTTGAGATGTCACAACGTTCCAATCGTCGTCTTGTTATCGCAGAATTTTTTTCTGCGCTGTCAATGTTTACACTGCATGATTATGTTTGTCAGTTAGGTGATAAATATAGACGCAATGCGACATTCATCAGCTGAGGTTGGAGACTATCTCAACATATTACCCATTAGACACATGACACCACGATACATGAAGCCACACAGGGCAAAGATTTTGTCACGCAAGTTAATTGCGGCATGCATTGACCACGCTACATTCATGCTCAGAGCTAAAAAATCCTATATCTGTATTAGTGAGAAAGACTGTGGACCTCTGCTTCCTTGTGCAGTACTTCAATTCAACCGAACACACCTCACTGTGATACAAGTTGAGAAAAAAAATTTCGATAGTGTCTAGAAAACCTTTCGACGAACTAATGAAGTGGTTCCGCTGGGAAACCTTTGATTGACTGTACGGCCTACAGATAATTATGAGCAACTGCTCCTAACACTACTCGAGGCTTTTCAAAGCGGAGCTACGTCCGCTGTGAAAAATACAAACACAAAGCTGGAAACAAATCGATGCCACCAAATATACTGCCAGCAATCGAAAAAAAGGTTCACTATTGGCACTGTCCAAATGCCGTGCTCAGTACGCGTTATAGTGTTGGAAGTTTAAGCTTGCGAAAAATAGAATTAATCCGACAAGCTAAACGATATTACTGACGAAATTAATCCCAAAATGCAAGTACCGATATCCGAAAACCCTAGGCTAATTAATGATTTTTGAGGAATATGAGAGTGACTGTTTCTGCTCCCATTTTAGTACTGATTGCCACAGTAATGTTGATGCATTGAGCAAGTACTTCTTCAGGGCGATATGCGTAGCTCTATTTTCTTTGGTGGAGTACCCTGTGCGATTGCATCAGTGGCACGTGGTTATCTTGTCTTCTGCTATCTCAAAAACAACAGAACTATTCAGCGTAGCGCGATGCGAGTCCACTACCGCGCTCTGCTACCGCGTGGTGCTAATGGCATGCGCATATCGCCCTTAAGCTACCAGATGACGCCAGGTGCCAGCCAGCACCTTGCGCGCCAGCCGCGTCGGGACTAATCTGCGCGTGCGCACAGGTGCAGCTCAAAAGCATATCGCGGTAGCAGCCCCGGATTGCGCTATGCTAAATCGTTGTAATATCGAGACTACGACTAAAATGACTCCGCAAATAACAACCATCTTAATCAACATTAAAAAGTATACATTCCACTATACTTGCCTGAGTTGCAGTGACTATTCGCTGCTTTCAAATTAAGTCGAATACAGTTCGCCCCATCAAGGGGATATCAACTGCTGTCAAGGCTGCGCATGCATTGAGAGATATGGCTATAGTCACAGCCGGTTGATAAGCAATGCAATCAAGCGGCCGTGCCAAAGTAATCTCCTGAACTCACAATTACAAACACACGTAGCCTTCAGGAAGAATCTACGAGGTTGAATACATGTAAATTTTGCCGTGCAAGATTTCACAATCTCTGAGGAGTCCAACGATGCGGACGGTTGGATTTTTCCTACGCTCACTGAGCGCGGAGAGTTGTTCCTTTGGCCGAGAAACCTTTGCGCTGAAGGAGCGAACTCTCATTCACTGCGACAGGGCTCCTCAGCAGGGCAGAGATTCGCGCTTCTGGGCCTGCCGGGTGTGAAGTTGTCCCTTCTTCCTCACTGTTTTCATACTGTTTGTATTGGATTATGCAGCACCAAGTTCAAATAGGTCCCCTACTCGACAAATACAACTTGTTTAGTGGGCTCTGAGTTCTGCTATAGTTCGTGCAAACTGTCAGGAAAAGCAGAGAATCAACGTACGTGCTATGAGGATAATCATTTTCAGCTGCGACGAGAAATGTTTGCTTGCGTGCACGGCACTAGAAATTGTTACTTCGTTCACTGAATAAGACCTGTTGTCGAGACAATTGCTTATCTGGTATCCTTTAAAATGGTCTGTCCATCAAGACTGGAATTAAGTAGTAATTTCGCCCCTTCAGGCAACTGACCCCAATGTCGTGAAATGACCTCGTACGAAAAGTATGCATTTTACTCATTTATACTTGAATGCTTAAGAAACTAGTGAAATCTTGTGCAGGATTACAATCAGTCGCCGATGAAAACAGTACGCGAAAGTTTATTAAATATTCTTTTTTCTGAATCAAAATTTCCTAATTAGTACGTCCCCAGATGGCGCCTAATACGCACGGAACTTGGGCCAAGAGGCAAGAAAACGCTAATGAAAACATTGCAGACGGTACTAACCAATAAATTCCACACAGCCGGAAACAGAGTGAAATTAATTTGATTTTTAAAGAGAAAACAGACACAATACACTTAAAATCCTTACGGCCGAATAAGATAACATCAGTTATACACAGCCTGACGATGCAGGCGGTGAATTTAAAAATGCACTCCTGGGTAGAAAGTAATAGATTACTCGGAGAACTTCATAACGGGCTCAAGAGGGGTAGGCGCTTAGATAATAGCCTGTTCTTGCTTACCTAATGCATATAAATAGCAAAGGCGAAAGACTTATCTCTGTATTTAACCTTCCTGGACATAAGTGATGGATACGACAACGTTAACAGGGAACTCCTATGGTACATATTAAAAGATGAAGGTATCGGTTATGACCTAATTGATTTTCTGCTAGAAATACACCGATAAGACAAAGTTGAGATTACAAGGGAAGGGATTAAAACTACGACAACTGGTCGAGGTACAGCAATGATTAAGACAAGGTTGTCCTCCATCACTGCTGCTGTTCATGCTTTATGTGATTAATATAAAAAGAAGGCTACAAGGAAGGAATCTAGGTTACAATCTGCCGTACCGATCAGGTGGAAAGGCTCTTGAGCAAAGACTACCGTTTTTATTGTATGCGGACGATATTGTACTGTTAGCGCATAGCCAGGAAGATTTGCAAACTTTGGTTTATTGTTGTGGAGACGAAGGAGACACTCTAGGTTTTAGCGCAACTAAGTCAGGTGTGATGATTTACAACGATACAAGTGATCAGGTGCTTACAATACAAGGCCATGATATACCCAGAGTGGCCGAATGAAACTATCTCGGGGAATGGGTAAACGAAGGCAGATGTAAACGGAAAAGCATGCAACAGTCTACTATGGCAAAAGGGCGAAAATATGACGGGATAATGAAACACAAGGCATTATGGGGCTACAACTAATATAGTACTGAGAGGTATTTGGAAAGGAATAAAGGTGTCGGGGCTTACTATCGGGAATCCGCTTCTCTGCTTGAGGGCAGAAGTAGAAACGTGATTTGAAGTAAATCAGAGAGGTGTTGGAGGATTAGCGCTAGGTGTCCACGGCAAAACCACAAAGGAGGCAGTGCAGAGGGTTATGGGCTGGGCATCGTTCCAAGCACGGGAAGCTCATAGTAAAATACGATATGAAGAACGCCTGAGGAAATTGGATGATAACAGGTGGATAGGTAAGTTATTTAAATACTTATACAGAAACAGCGTTGACTCACATTGGCGGAAAAGAACTACGAAGCTGACCCTTAATTATACCAGACACGTGGACGGAGAATGAAAGAGCTTTAGACGACAGGTTCAAAACCGCGGAAGGCAAAAATTGGATAAATAATTAGAAAAGAATCATAGTGTAGAACTATATCGTTACTGGAAAAGCCAGATCAAGAAGGAAGCGTTTGATGATAACTCACGAGGCAGTGCTCTACTCTTTAAAGCTAGGCCAGGGTGTCTAGAGACGCGCAGCTACAAAAAGAAATTTAACGAAGAAGATGACACATGTGCTGTGTGTGAAAAATCTGTAGAAACAAAAGAACACTTCATACTAAAATGTGATGGTATGCATTCAGATGTCGACGCAGGCAGTCACTCTTCGTGAGGCCCTTGGGTTTAGAGATAACAATGGTAACGTCAATAAATCTGCGGCGGAAATTAGCAAAAAGCTATTGGAAGATTGGTGGGTCAAAAGTAGAGAAGCGACATAAGGTTTAAAGTTTAAGACAACGTATTGAAGGGAAACTGCAAATTTTATTAACTTATAACACAGTTAAACAAAAAGAAAGGGGAAAAATCTGAGCATGGTGGAAACCGCCATCCATCCATCCATCCATCCATCCATCCATCCATCCATCCATCCATCCATCCATCCATCCATCCATCCATCCATCCATCCATTCATCCATCCATTCATCCATCCATCCATCCATCCATCCATCCATCCATCCATCCATCCATCCATCCATCCGTCCGTCCGTCCGTCCGTCCGTCGGTACATACATACATGCATACATACATACATACACACACATACACACACACATACATACATACATACATACATACATACATACATACATACATACATACATACATACATACATACATACATACATACATACATACATACATACATACATACATACATACATACATACATACATACATACATCCATCCATCCGTCCGTCCGTCCGTCCGTCCGTCCGTCCGTCCATCCAATCATCCATCCATCCGTCCGTCCACTTACCCCGGAATTCTGGCCATCGCAGGAAACTATTATTGTGCCTTAAGCGCACTGAACCTGCGTCGCTATCAGGCCATAATTCTATTCGGCACGGCGTCTACGATTGTGCAAGCGAATTTTGTGACATTTTCTCAAAGCGTATAGCACTGTTACCACCAAGAGAGTAACGCTGGCAACATTTTGGAGTCATTTTGGCTACATTTGAAAACCGAATACATGGCAGGGCAATTTCGTCTATAGAAAAAGAATTGCTTTCCCAGAACAAGGAATAAAACAGACGTTGCAAAGTTCTACGGCCCGCCAAGGAAGTGCTGTGTCGTGTTGTCGCTTCTTTTTTTGATTTTAGCGCTGCGGAATACTTCATGAAAGCACATTGTTATCTGAGTTTTCTTTGTGGAAGCTATTCAGATGTTACGCGAATTAAATATTTGTACAGCGTCATGCAATTATATATTTATTATAAGAATAAGGGTGCGATTCCTTTTTCGTCAGTGATTTCTACATTTTTAGCGATTCATGTTGTTTTCTGAAATTAGGGGTGCTAATTATGGAGAAAAAGATTTCCGAATTTTTTTTTCACCAGAACAAAACGCGCGTTTGAAAAAGTTCAGCCGGGGCTAAACAATATTTATAGTTCAATCATGCCGACCCTATATTTTCTACCATACGTACATGAAGACTTGCGTCCATCTTGGCGGAGTCAGCTGAACCGACATCGCTGATGCGTTGAATGCGGGAAGCCAGCATCTCAAGGCACTTCATCTGATGCACAGAGCTTGTATCTTTGCTATTCTGTCACCCCTACAGCGAGTGGAGAAGCCTGATGAGGAAGGGCTGCCTTTGCACAGAGCTGTTCTACACTCCGGCTTCTTTCTGTTTGTCGCATGGCGCCCTGAGGACATCGCGAATATCGCTGAGCAACCAGACTTCGCAAGGGCTGTGTTTGAACAATTTTCGCGGAGAACGCAAACAGAATTCGCTCTTGAGAGGGACGTTTACGTCCAAAATTAAAAATGGCCAGGGTCGATTGAGTGCCAGGTTATAATCACAAATCGGCAAATTTAATTCAGAGTGGAGCCTTTTTAACAAGGAAAATATTAAGATATGAAACACAGCCATCACCAAGTGCGGATTGTTTTCGCAAGCAAACTGCTGTTTGTCAGTTCATACGCAGGTCTCTGAGGCCAAGGTACATAGCTGCTCATTTTCAGACAACGATCATGGAGTCCTCTTTCGCATCGGCGCCACGAATTTCAATCGAGTGGCGGAAATATTTCAAGTACAACTTTTTGGGCAATAAATGTGTATTTTGCTGCCGGGCAAACATCATCCTAGCCAGAAAGAGCCATATATTTCATTATTAGTGAGAAGAGTAATTGAATGATGGCACATCATTGCCCCTCTACAGCAGGCATTTTTCACTGTTCGAGAACCTCCTATGCTTTACCGCCCGAGCACTGGCTGTGCTACGGATGCATGGCTAGTCATGCGAAACAGTCGGGAGCTGTGAGATGCGCCGGGGCGTTCAGCTCATAGCGATAACGCGACCAACACGCGGCTGCTGATGCTATTGATGCATATGATCGATTTTCAAAGGGCACTATGAACCACCTCCCCCGCGTGTGTGGCACACCGCCCGTTGGTGATGGACGTCAATGTCGAGGTGCAGGAGAGGTGGGGAATGAGTAGCTCCAGAGCGTCGGCCTCCGTGAATAGCTGGATTCCTGCTCCAACTCGGGTACACTCAATCGGTCCCCACTTTCCTCGCGGACGAGGCATGAGAGACGAGGCCGGTCTTCCTCCTGCCACACTGTACCATTTTTTTTGGGGGGGGGGGGTGGATAATCAATAAAAGTCAATGCACAGGAAACTGTCTCATACCACCACCTCCCCTGCCAGCCGGTTTTAGCGAAAGGTGCAATAAATCTGGACCTATTTGCATTTTTATGCACACAGGTGCTATAGCAGGTCTTCATGTAGCATCTCCAGCTTGTAAATAACCCGAAAAACGTTTCCAATGAGGCGGAGCCCTAATCTTTCTCGGTGCGCGGAGAAAACGATGACTTTATTTAACAGACCTTCGTTCAACTTTTTATTTTAGCTGCTTTCTATACACTCCATTTTTTATATTCTTTCATCTCGGCTCGTAGTCCTATAAAGACACAAAGGGCGCATTTTCTGCGCAGCATTAAAAAGACAGCGGCTTTGCTCATGCAGCCACCTGACTCGGTAGCGAATCCTCAGCCAGATGGCATTACGAGCGAGCTCTACAAAATATTTCCCACTTGCCTAGCTCCTGTATTGATGGAGGTTTTCCAGGCTTCTTACGATGTTGGTTTTTTCCCCCACTTTCTTTTCTGGGCATACTGTATTAAATCCAAAAAGCGCAGATTGAAATCGGCTGACAACAGTTGAGGGATATCGTCCAATTTCCCTATGTAATGTAGATTACAAACTTTTTGCAAAGATTCTTCGGAATCATCTCCAGGTAGTTGTCGCTCACTTAATAGGCACGCATCAGGTCTGCGGTATCGGAGCCCGCAGCATCCAAAGCCATATTCAGATTGCGCGTTCAGTAGTGGAAACAGTGCCAGATGATATCGGACTAGGAGCTCTAATTCAGAATGACTTTGCCGAGGCTTTTGATACAGTTCGTCACGATTTCTTGGTTGCGATCTTAGAGCATGCAAATATTGGAGATGTTTTTCTTAGGGGCATAAGACTGGTATAAGGAGTCCTATACAAGGCTAATTGCTAACCAAGAGTTAACGTAAAGAACTAAATTGTAATACCTAATTATCGATCTTAATAAGTTAGAAGTAATTAGTGAAAGAAACGGCTAAAAATTACATGAATGTAATCACATTAGCAGTATAATTGAACTTCAGGTAGTAAAGTACTAAATAGTGACACCTGTTTACCGACCCCTTATTAGTGAAAAGTGATTAATGAAGGTGTGGACGTGAACTGCAGGCCACATTGCACTGACGACTGAATTTTGGCACTGGCTCGGCCCAAATTTGGGTGCGGCTAAATTTGGGGCGTGATTCATTATAGTTGCATGCCAATTTCGGTGCCATTTGGCCAAGGTCAATATTTGGGTTGATTGTGTCGAATTTTGGCGGTAGCCCGGGCCACCAAAGTCCAAGTCATTGTCGGGTCATGATTGACCCAGGAAGTGTCTATCATGTATAGGCAAAGTGTCATCACTATGCTTGGCTAAATGTTATACGGTGCCTATACAACCGCAGCTACGCAGTTGTTTTACAGATAAGCAAGACAAGATTTTGCGCGGAGTACCACCCCCCGGATTAGTGCTTTCGCTCCAAAAAATGCACAGAAATATTTTCACAACCCGAGTCGAAGGCTCGGTTCACTACATAGTAGCAGATGTCAATTAAAAGCATCCGCGAACACTATGCAAATCTGTCAATAGAGTCTGTACTTCAGCCAACAGCAATTAACTGCAATCACCACCCACTAATGCATGGCAGCGGTATTCTAGACAAATGTAGCAATAGGAGATGTACAACATGCAGTAGCTAGCGCTGATCATCCCTTTGCTTCGCTTGAGGCATGTGGATATCAGAGAGCAAGCTTGAAATAACTCCTCTGCAAGGCATTGTTTGGGTTACAGTAAAAAAAAAGCCTTCTAACATGTTCAGGAAAGGTGTGTTCAAGCTCATGTATTCAGATGCTTGCTGTTCACAGTAAAAATGAGTATCTACAGTGCAGCTACGCTGTTCGTCGTCTGAACGAAGTCCATTCTGCGAGTGTTGTGAAGCCACTGCTTCATCCTCAAGCGAGCGCGCTCTCCTTGCGGGATCATAAAAACGGCGAAGCCGTCCTTACGCCTTTTACTGCAGTTAAGTGCAGAGCAGCCAGGAATAACGCGAGCGCATAGCACAGAAAACAATGCGTGCTACGTCTGCTGCGGCCAGGCCAGGCGAAAAATGGCGCGAGCCGAAAAGAACATCACGAGGAAAAACACAAGCGGCGCGCGTTTCCATGGGCAACGACAGCAGTGCGCTGATGCCGTATCGAGCGCTACATGACGAAACGAGCGCGGATTCGGGCGAAAGCCCAGCACCGCAGGTAGCCGCTAGCCGCGGAATTTGGAGCTCTAAAAATTTTGTTGTAAATTATCGGCTCGCTCTTGAGGTCTCGTACGTGACGTGAACGCTCGCCTGCCTGTACTCTACATAATACGGGCATTTTAGAGACAACCTCAAACACCCTTGTCAGGCACTCTTTAAGTTGTATCCGACTATAGGTTGTTCTCTAGCACCGCCTGCTTGAGTCACGCTCGTGATTTGGTGCCGTATTTTCTTGACAGCGGGCCCTTTAACGTTATCGCGTTAGAATTGCAGGTGTATCCAGCAAAAGCTGGGTGTAACCGCAGGAGAAGTGAATTCTTACAGATTGCGATTAGCAGTAAGAAAAAAAATGCAGAAGACAATAACGCTACATTTTAAGGGTATGACGCGATACCTTTAATGGGTTGATATCCATATATGCGGCATTGGTCATTCCCTACTTAACATACACGGATCCCTGGGAGTCCCCATACCAGTCCTGGCACAGTAGTGCAGTTGTTAAGGCATGCGACACTGCCCTGCGATGGCAGATGCTGCAACCGGTAGAGCTTCTGCGACCCAGGTTTCGAGGAACCTGGCGCCACCAATAATTAATTAAGCTGCCGCATGCCACGGCGGGCCGGTTGCGAAGACGCCACAAGGCCACGTCACCTCGGCGACGTCTTCCATCTACGTGGTTAACCCCACATAGGTTGCTCCTCTGGGGATTTAGGTGCGAGAGCACTACTTCACGAGCTCAAACTGGCTCACTGGTTTGTGTGATGCTTGACCTTGAGGGTGACCTTGGGCAAACAATAAATGAATAGAATTCGCTGTGGATTAGCTATGCTTAAACCTTGAGTGACGCGAGAGCTTCATCTGGCCTAGTGCAACTGGCTCAGTAGAATTGCAACTCAGTCTTTCGCCGCTCCAATATGCTGGGCGTTTATTTTTCATCGTCTCCCCTGGACGTGGATTCACTCTCTCCCCCTGTCTCTCCTCCCCACTCCCCCATCCCCACACTCGGCATCGCCCAGAGCCGCGCCGCCGGCCGCAGCAGCAGCTCCGCACCACGTGACCAACCACATGACCAACCACGGCGCCGCCACGGAGATCAAGGGCAGCATCGCAGCTCAAGGGGTGCCACGCTGAAGGCTCTAACTGCTAGCCTAGTGCAGCTAAAGCTACAAAAAGAATGGGGGTGACGGGAGGACGCAGATGGCCTGCGTAAAATTTCTCGCTTAGAAGAGCGGGGGGCAGTAGTACACCCCCCCCCCCCCCCTTTAAGCTAATCTGTCCTTGCTCAGACGCTATACGAATGCGTCAGCGTTGAGGAGCTCGTGTCGCAGAAAATCCGGCGTTGTCTTCGTTGACGGTGAGCGGAAAATCCAAGAACAATTCTCAGAGTAGTAACCTAGGAGGCAGGTAGGCCATATCGCGCACGTGACCTTGTGGCATTATCTCAAGCTGGGAACCACAACTGTGAGCCATCTGCGCACCACGGCAGGTTGCAGAAAAACTAATTATTGGTCGCGACAGGTTGCCCTTCGCGGGCAATCTGGATCGAACAAGCTCCAACGATGACCAGGGCACTGAAGCATAACATAATTTACCTCTGCGAAACTTCTCCAGGAGGGGTATGAGGACTTCGAGGGATCTGCGAATGTACTGTCGAGGATGGCCAATTTTGCATATATGGGCACTAACCCATTAACGCTATAGGGCAGTACCCTTAAGGCGGGCTTAATTAAGCCGCCGCGGTGGCTGAGTGGTTACGGCGCTCGGCTGCTCGCCCGAGAGACGCGGGTTCGGTCCCGGCCGCGGCGGTCGAATTTCGATGGAGGCGAAATAGAAATTAACATGTATCCAGCTTCAATTTTTGTTTCTTTTTGAACATTGCGACATATTCACACGAGTCTTGGCAAGTCGCCAACATAGGATATTCTTTTTGAGGAGCAACGTAATCATTAACGTCATAGCTGCTCAACTACCTTAATCAAAGGGTGAGATCAAAAACGTAAAAGGTTATCCGATACTACGCGGCGCTGCATGTGTCTTAGAAAAGCTCGTTCACTGGGCGCACCGCGCAGAAGAACAGCAGCATTCAGCAAGATCACCTCGTGTACTGGAACGCCCTGGTGAGCCTTCGGTCTTCATACAGAAATGAAGAAAACATACGCCGGCAACAGCAAACCGACCACAGCGATATCAGCAGGAGAAGCAGTAGGAAGCAAGCAGTCGACGAACACCAGCAAGCACTCTGAAAACGCCACTAACCCTCGGAAGGCGCCGACAGGAGCGGGCGACCTGTATTCACCGCCGAGTACTCGGTCGCAGAAGGATAGATTCAAGAAGGAAATTGAGAAGGTGGATGACTCCATGTCGGAGGCCAGCAAGCCCTGGAAACCGAAGTTTGACGCCGACACGGGCCGCTCCGCTTTGAAGGAGCTGAGGAACGCCTCCCGAGCGAAAGGTGGTGGTTCGGCGGCACCCAAAAAAGTCTCAAATCCTCGGCAGCACCTAGCACGGCCTGACTTGGACACGGGGGCGCAAGGGACAAGTGTAGCTACCGCTCCGTCCAAGGGGGCCAAGGGACGGAACAAGGTCCAGCTAAAGGTGTGCGCTTCGATTGGTGTAAGCGTGCGTTATCGTTTAGATTTGGAAATGTTTCTGTTTGCAGTTGCGGTATTCAATCAGAAATCACGCTGTTTTCCACGCAGTGGCTATACGCTTATGTGTGTGAGGCACCTGATTGCTTACGCTTGGTTTTGCAAGATCCCTGCGTTCACTTGGAATTTTTTTGCGGTCTTCTCAATTTAAGTCCGGGCTAAAAGATGTGGTGGCTATCATGTAAGCTTCTTCGGTGAATGTGGCATGGTTAAATCGTTTTTTATAGCCAAGTTGTAACAAGAAAAAAAGTTGCATTGCTGCTCTTGCTCCTGACACATAGTTCTGAGCAGGCAAATAAGTGTTGTATAAACCTTCAGTGAACAAACCAATAAACCCTCGGCCCTCCGTCCCCAGCGGCGGCGGAGCAACAGACCACGGCGGCGGTCAGACCTGTGACGCAGCGGAGGGTGCTAAGAATTTCTGGCTCCGGACAGGCCACCATTGAAATCTGAACCTGGCAATGTTTAACGCTAGAGCTTTATCTAGTGAGGCTAGCTTAGCAGGGCTCTTCGAGGAACTAGCGGGAATTAAATGGGATGTCATAGAAATTAGTGAAATTAGGAGGACAGGTGAGGCATATACAATACTATAGGTCGGACACAGTGTGTTATCGTGGATTAGCAGATTGACGAGAACCAGGCGTGGGATACCTCATTAATCAGGATATAGCTGGCTTCATAGAGGAATAGTATAGTATTAATGAGAGGGTAGCAGCTATTGCAAATAGGCTGAAGTGGAGTTATTAGATGAAATGGGTGCAGTCCTACGCGCCTTCATCCAGCCATGATGACCAGAACGTTGAAAGCTTCTAATGAGACGTAAAATCGGCAATGATTAAAGTAAAATCACACTATACTGCATAGATGGGCGACTTCATGGCGAACGTGGGCATGATGCAGGCGGGCGACCAGGCGGTACGCGACTATGGGATAGGTTGTAGAAATACCAGAGGAGAGTTATTATGCGAATTGGCAGATATAAATAATTTACAGATCATGAGTACCTTCTTCCGCAAACAAGAGAACAGGAAGAGGGCCTGAGAGAGTCCCAATGGTGAGACTAAAAATGAAATCGACTTCATACTATGAGCTCTACCTCGCATTGTTCAGAGTGTGTCCTTCCTCGGAAAAGTGCGCTGTAGCGACCACGGAATGGTTAGGTCTTGAATTAGCTTAGACTTGAAGAGGGAATGGAAGAAGCTAAAGAATAGGAAGTCCATTGACGAGATAGCGTTAAGAGGGAAAGTATAGGAATATAGGATATCGCTGCAGAACAGATATTCGGCTGTAACTGAGGAGGACGATCTTGATGTTCATACAATGAAAGATAATCTCACAACTATCATTATGAAGTGCGCAGTAGAAGTAGACAGTAGGACGGTTCGAAAGCATACCGACAAGCTATCTCAGGTGACGAAAGATCTGATTAAGAAACGCCAAATCATGAGGGCAGAGCTATCGCAGTTAATAAATAAGCGCAAGGAGGGGGGGGGGGCGGATAGCCAACATAAGGAAGTTTAATATGGATAGAATCGAGCATGCTCTAAGAGCCGAGGTTGCGTAGAACCAGTTAAGAGGAAACTAGGGATATGTAAAAACCTGATGTAAGCGTTAAGAGACATGGAGGGCAATGTCATTAGCAATGTGGATAAGATAGTTAAAGTAGGCGAAGGGTTCTACACAAATCTGTACAGTGGCCAATGCAATCATAACGTTAATGAGAGAGACAGTTGCCACAGAAATGCGTCATCCCGCCATTAACGAAAGAGGAAGTAAAGAAAGCCTTAGAAGCAATGGAAAAGAGAAAAGCATCTGGGGAGGATCCGGAAACAGCAGATATGTTGAAGGACGGAGAAAAGATCGTGCTAGAAAAACCAGCCACCCTGTATACGCAATGCCTTATGACCTCGACCATACCAAAAGCTTGGTAGAATGCGAATATTATCTTAAATCATTGAAAGGAGACGCCAGGGACTTGAAAAATCACAGACCGTATCAGCTTAGTGTCCGCATCCTACATGGTATTTGCTAAGGTAATCGCTAATAAGGTCAGGGCAACCTTAGACTTTAATCAACCGAATGATCGGGCAGGAATTCGTAAAGGGTATTCCGAAATAGATCATATTCGCACTATCAATCAGGTGGTACAGAAATGCGAGAAAATAACCAACATCTATATATAGCCTTCATTGACTACGAGAAAGCATTCAACTCACTTGGAAACTCAGAAGTCATACAGGCACTGCGTAATGAGGGTATACAAGCGCCTTATGTCAAAATTCTGGAAGATATATATATAGCACCTGCACAGCTTCCATAGAACGCAATAAAATTTCAATAAGGAAGGGCGTCAAGGAAGGAGACAGGATCTGGCAAATGCTTTTCACCGCCTACTTTCAGGAGGCATTCCAGGGCCTGAATTGGGAAAAGTTTTGAATGAGAGTAAATGGAGAATACTTAAATAATCTGCGGTTCGCAGATGACATTCCCTTGCTGAGTCACTCAGGAGGTGATCTGCAAATCATGATACATGATTTAGGCAGGCAGGGCAGAACGCTGCGTCCGAAAATTAACATGCACAAAACCAAAGTAATGTTCAACAGTCTAGCGAGGGGCTGGAATTATTAAAGGAATACGTTTACATAGGGCAGGTAATGACCGCTGATTTGGATCATAAAAAGAAAATAACTGAAAAGAAAAGAATGGGGTGGAGCGCATATGGCAGATTCTCTCAGATCATGTAGGGCAGCTTACTAATATCTCTCAAAAAACTGTACAGGAGCTGTATCTTACCCGTATTCACCTACGGGGCAGAAACGTGGAGGCTAACGAAAAGGGTTCAGCTTAAGGACAACGTAGCGAGCCATGGAAAGAAAATGATAGGTGTAACATTAAGAGACCGGAAGTGGGCAGAGTGGGTGAGTGAACAAATGCAAGTTAACGACATCCTAGTTGAAATCATGAGGAAGAAATGGACAGGGTATGTAATGCAAAGGCAAGATAACCGCAAGTCTTTAAGGGTAACTTAGTGGATTCCAAGAGAAGCCAAGAGTAGCAGGGGGCGGCAGAAGGTTAGGTGGGCGGGCGAGATTAAGGAGTTTTCAGGCAAATAGTGAATGCGGCTGGCAAAGGACAGGTTTAATTGCAGAGAGTTTGGAGAAGCCGTTGCCCAGCAGTGGGTGCAGCCAGGCGGATGATGATGGTGATGAAATAAGTCTGTACTGGAATAGAATTCGTTGGATATATGAGACAGTGTACCAGTTGTTGCGCCTGAAGTCCAGAATGAAACTTTCCCTGCTACAGCGATTTCTGGAACTCTATGCTCTGTGCTGTGCGGCCCATCCATGAGTCTTTTTTGTTTTTCCAGGGAGCGTCGTCACAAAGCAAATGTATCCAGGGTGAAGCCAACTTCATGGAACCACCGCGAAATAGGCAATAGCGACCTGGTGTACCAGCGTTTCTCGAGCGAATAAAAAAATCTGAATCTTTCACTTGTCTCCGCGTGACTCGGTATTCGTTGTCGAATAAAATGAATACAAGACGTGACCCACCAGTGACTGGCGTCACATTGAGTGCGATAAAGATTCAATAAAACGGAGACTGATCTAGTTGGTACATTGGGAATAAAAGCGCTGAGACGATGGAGAAAGAAAGAAAACGAAAACAGGACCGGCGGACGCGCTATCGGCCAGAGGCCAATTGTACAATCGTCTGCTTAAATATTCGCTTATAAGCGCTTTAACTGCCCCCTTCCCTCCCTGTAATCTGTTCAGTGTCCTACAGACAGCTTCTACTCGGGGGAATTGCTGTGTTTTAATCATGTTCTGCGATGTTGAAATAACCTTACTGCGTTCTCTCTTACACTCTGCAGGTGCCGTCCAAATCTGGCAACTCCGTCAGATTCAAGTGAAAGCTTCCTTGCCGTGGGAACAGCTACTCGAAATTGGCGCAACTTTCTCCTGGACCAGTCAACGGTCGATGACCAGACCGACACAGTTCACCCATTATTTTAGTTTTGCCTTTTAAGTGTGACTCGATTGGTCTGTGGATATTGAATAAACGTTTTTTAGCGCTGAAAAATGGGGCGAGTTGTGACATGTCCATTTCGTTTTTTTACCACTTAATGGTGGTGGTGGTGTTCGAAGTTTGGCAACGGTTACGCAGGTGTCTGGTGTTTAACAATAGAAAGCGCAGCCAATTATTCCCAAGTGTGCAGTCTCTACACACGGATTTTATAGAATCTGAGCTTCTACAGTAAAACAGAGACTTGAGCGAGGTTGTGCACACTAGACCAAAAAACCATGCAGCGACCGAGAAAAGAAAACGCTGGAAAGGCTGCTAGACGTGTTTCCTTCTGATCGCTTCACGAGGTAACAAAACCAAAAAGAAATGATGCACACTGACAAATATAGCCTTATTATTGCTCACAGTATATTCATACTATGTTGTGTTCTCTAATCCCAGCGTTTACGCCAACTGTCGATCCTGCGTATTAACATCGCATTCTATAGTAGGCGAATCCACGAACTGCAGTATTCACACTGTGATTAAAATGTGCACCATCGGGAGCAAACGTAACAGAACCTCCTACCTTTTAAGTTTCTACCCGTGCCACATTGCGTAGGGGCGCCACCTGGAAGAGCATCTGTCAGGCCCGTCTTTGTGAACGGGCCCACTGCACCGGTCTCGCATCAGAGGTGTTTTGTCAGGTGGCGCCCCCATGCAGAGTGGCACGGGCCGAAACTTGTAGGGGAGGGGAGGGGGGTCTCTTACTATAGAGTTTCTTGCGATTAATTGTAAGAAACTCTGTGTGCGTTACTTTTGCCCCCCATTATACCTATACCAAGCAGGCTGGGAACTTTAATCAGAGGAGACAGGAACGCTGCTCACGGGCCAGGTATGCTTGAAACGCTTCAACTGACCAAGGGTCTTGAACAGAGATGACCAAATGCCGTCTTTCTCGCCTTGCCTCTCTTATTTTTTACTCTAATAAATATATTATTAAATCTTCAGCCCTCCCTCACCCTCAATTCTTCAAATGTGGTGGTCCTCCCTCACATCAGCAGTTTTAACGTTCTGCGTTCTGCCTCAAACCCACCAAGCGAGGTGCACGAATCCTTCGAACGAGGGCCGTGTGGGGAGAAGTAGGCATGTAAAGCAGGCAGGTAAAGAAGGCATGTAAAGCGCTCACTGCCAATCATGTTTCTTAGCAGAGCTTCGGAATGTGTGTCCGTGGTCACGCTGCTTGTGATCCTCCTATCCCCAGACCACTTCGCAAAGTCGGTCGCCCCCTTGCTGGGGTGGGGGGAATTGCTTCTTTGAAAATATGTTTTTTTATTGTTCAGTAGCCTTATTCCCCTAAGAAGCCTTGCAGTCGACCAGGTCCGCGGCCTTTGAATGCTTATGCTTTCGCCTGGGACGCCTGTCGCCGCTTCTCGGTGCCTAGAGTGCGTGTGCCCGAGCCCCAGACTCGGTGGCATGCGCCAGAGGACATCGCCACATCAGCGGGACTCCCGAGGCAAGCTTCGCGGGGCTGTACTCATCGCGGCCTGGAGAGCTTCGCAACTGCTGTTCGACTACATGGGCTGAGCTGGTTATCAGGACCGACTCCCGGTCCCGTTGAGGATAACGCGGCCCCGGCGGCTAAATGCATCGCACTTTCTCTGGCGCCCTCTTGAGCGCGTTCTGAATCGTTGAGGCAGCGCGGACGTATGCATGCTGCTTTTCGCATGTGTAAGATTGAAATGCTGCGTACTTGCACAGTGTATAGCTCCTAGTGACTGTTCTTGAAAATTTTTATATTGAAAATGCTTTGGTCAGCTTCTTACGTGAGATTCCAGCCTTCTTCCGAACCTCCGGCCCTAAGC
This sequence comes from Amblyomma americanum, assembly GCF_052857255.1. Lineage (NCBI taxonomy): Eukaryota > Metazoa > Arthropoda > Arachnida > Ixodida > Ixodidae > Amblyomma > Amblyomma americanum. The sequence goes on from NC_135497.1 coordinate 498,601,127, forward strand.
ATAGTTACGCGACATTACCGAGGACGCCACAGTTGTGTTTATGGGCCGCAGCTACGGCATGAAGCAGAGAGCTCATTGAAGAATGCTAGCGCAAGCAGTTCTTTGCTGTGTTTGTTCCCTGTGGCATTTTACAGTTTTTAATTCGCTGAAAAAGAAAATCTTATTCAAAAAGAGCCGAAATAGACGCAAAAAGCTGTTTCTTAGGAGACAACGCGCCCCATCGCCTGAGGGCGCTGAGCGAACGTCGTTGTTGCCTGCGATTGGCCGGGTCCGTCGTGACGTCATCCACGGGGATCTCCGGTCAGCACCGACGGCGTTGCAGCGTAGCGCGTTGCTTCAGCTGGTTTAAGAACTACGTTTTGAAAATTACGCATAATTCGAGCAGTGTTGAGCAGTTTGAACTCTCACCATACGTGTTCGAGCCATCAGCGGCTCAAGAAAACCGCGGAACCAACGATGCCGTGGAGTGCGCCAGCAGCGAAAGTCAAATCGCGACATTTTCACGTGTTGGAAATCTCCGTTTGCTGTGATTTATGGAGGTTTAACTTCACATAGCGACTCGTGTTATGAGGGATGCTGTGCCGAAGGGCTTCGGGAATTTCGACCACCTGGGGTTCTGTAACGGGCATTAACATGGCACAGTACACGAGCCTCTAGAATTTCGCCTCTATCAAAATTCTTCCGCAACGGCTGGGATCGAACCGGCGTCTTTCGGGTCGGCAGACGAGCGCCATGACCACTGAGCCACCGCGGCGCTCGACTGATTCGTATGTTTTGCATCGCTGCATGCGCGTGCATATCCCTTGTGCAGGTGCAAGTGGCAATAAAAGAAAACGAAAATTGCGTCGAAAAGTTGTGTTTGCTTTCCTCTAGTATAATAAGTTGATATTTTTTACTATTGTGCTTCTATGCCCGCAAGTGCTTCTTGTATGCGCATGCGAGTGATTTGCTGTGTTATAACTTTTGTTATCAGGAGACGTAGAATTGAACCTGGCCCTAATACTCGTATAACTGCTAAAAATGATTTACCGGAAGGAACTGTTATCACCGCTATTTTTGAAATGCTTCGTGACCTCAACGAACTAACTGCTAGTATTAAAACTGGCCAGGCGCGCATCTTTGATTCAATTAAAACTTTGTCAACCAATTACAAACAATTAATAACTAAAATTACAAAAATTTCTGCCAGACTAGATTCGGTGGAAAATAAGCTTGAGGTATTAGGATGATGTCAAAAGATCATTGCCTCTGTGGAAAAAACCACTGGAAGTATAATGAAGGAGACTGAGACGCTCAAGGCACGACTTAGTGATGTAGAGGATAGATGCCGTAGTTATAATCTATTATTTTACAATATCTCAGAAGAACCAAATGAGTCATGGGCGCCGTCCGAAGAAAAGGTAGAAAACGCAATACACAATATGTCAATAAATATACAGGACTAAGACATTGCATGCTCACAGGATAGGTGCAAGCATTTCAGGAAAGCCGAGGCCGATAATAGTCAATTTTGCTAGTTACAAAACGAAATAAAATGTTTTCAACACTAGGTCAACATTGAATGGATTAGAGATCTCGGTCACTGAAGATTCCTGTCCATCTACCAGGAATGCCCGTAAAAAGCTTATCGAGTTTGCTATAGAATCAGCTCCCGAAGGAAAATTTAGCCTCCGATATAACAAACTTATTCTGAACATTAAGTGCTACGTGTACTGCTCAAGCAATGATAGTATCCGAGACATAAATAGAGCACGTGCTGTCACCAACAGTTCCTAATCTAGCCCTTCTGCATAGCTGACCGACAATGCGCATGAACGCCCACGAACGCCCAAAAATATCTCTATTCCTTTTATTAACATACAGGGTGTCATATATAACAGCGTTTCTTTGTCTTGTGTATCCGACACTACATCATCTGACATAATCGGACTGACGGAAACTTGGCTGCACAGTTCTTTACGCTACAACGGGCTTTTTTCTTCGCAGAAAAACTACGTGATATTTCGCTCTGACCGCGCTGCAGGCAGTGGTGGCAGCGTATTACTAGCAGCCTCTGAATGCATCGAACGTTTTCATGTGAATGTTGCCACCTCCTTAGAATTTGTTTGTGTGCAGATAACAATCAACCATAAAAAGTTTAAAATCTGCGCCTGCTACCACGCAGCCTCTACACCGATCGGATTCTGCCACGATTTTCATGACATTTTAGATGGTTTTTTTTTTAAACCAGGTTTAATGTACTACCAGTTTTTCTGTTTTGTGATTTCAATTTCTCTAATACTGACTGGTCGTGTTCTAGTATTGAGCGTAATGGGTCATCTGACTCGTGAAATTTTTCAATGCTTTTTTCGAATTTTTTTTTTTCAAGTAATTTCAGAATCAACCAGCCGTGCGAGTATTAGGACCAGGATTCAATTCTACGTTTACTGATAACAAAAGTTATAAGACAGCAAAACATTCGCATGCACATTCAAGAAGCACTTTTGGGAATGGGAGCACAATGAGAAAAAATATCAACCTAGTGAACTTGACGAATGCACACACAACGTTTCGACGCAATTTCCGTTTTCTTTTATTGCAATTTGCACCTGCAGAAAAGATATGCACGCACATGAAGCGACGCAAAACATATGTATCAGTCGAGCGCTGCGGTGGCTCAGTGGTCATGGCGTTCGTCTGCCGACCCGAAAAAGGCGGGTTCGGCCCCAGCCGTCGCGGTCGAATTTAGATAGAGGCGAAATTCTAGACGCTTGTGTACTCTGCGATGTCAGTGAACGTTACAGAACCCCAGGAGACCAAAATTCCCGGAGTATTTTGCTACGGCGTCCCTCAGAACACGAGCCGCATTGGGAAGTTAAACTTCCATAAATCAAAGCAAATGGAGATTTCCAGCACGTGAAAAAGTCGCGACTTGACTTTCGCTGCCGGCGCACTCGGCGGCTTCGTTGGTTCCGCCGTTTTCTGGAGCCGATGATTGCTCGAACACGTATGGTGAGAGTTCAAACTGCTCAACACTTTATGAATTATTCATAATTTCTAAAACGTAGTTCTTAAGCCAGCTGAAGCAACGCGTTACGCAGCAACTCCGTCGGTGCTGTCCGGAGATCCCCGTGGATGACGTCACGACGGACCCAGCCAATCGCGGGCAGCAGCGGCGTTCGCTCAGCTCCCTTAGGCGATGGGGCGGTTGTCTTCAAAGAAACAGCTTTTTGCGTGTATTTCTGCTCTTTTTGTATAATATATTCTTTTATAGCGGACTAAAAACTACAAAATGCCGCACGGAACAAACACAGCACAAAACTGCTTGCACTAGCATGCTCCAATGAGCTTACAGCATTTTGCCTTAGCTCCAGCTCTTGAACACACTTACACCACATTGCCGAAAACGTTACAGTTAGAAGACGCTAAACATGCGTCTCTATATCTTTAAGCACACTTACAGGACCTTACCGAGGACGTTACGGTTAGAAAATACTACACAAGCGACACTATATAATGTCGCATATTTAGTGTTTTCAAACTGTAACGTCCTTGGAAATGTCGCATAAGTGTGTCTAGGGCTGGAAGTGCGGAAAAGGCTGGAATCTCACGCAAGAAGTAGACGAAAGCATTTTCAATATACAAATTTTCAAGAAGGGTCACTAGGAGCTATACACTGTGCAAGTACGCAGCATTTCAATCTTACACATGCGCAAAGCTGCATGCAAACGTCCGCGCGGCCTCAACGGTTCATAACGTGCTCAAGAGGGCGCCGGAGAAAGTGCGATGCATTTAGGCGCCGGGGCCGAGTTATCCTCAACGGGACCGGGAGTCGGTCCTGAGAACCAACTCAGCCGATGTAGTCGAACAGCAGTTGCGAAGCTCTCCAGGCACTGTAGCGTACAGCCCAGCGCAGGTGGCCTCGGGAGTCCCGATGATGTGGCGATGTCCTCTGGCGCATGCCATCTAGTCTAGGGCTCGGGCACACACACTCAAGGCACCGAGAAGGGGCTATAGGTGTCCCAGGCGAAAGCATAAGCATGCAAAGGCCGAGCACCTTGTCCACTGCAAGGCTTTTGAGGGGGAAAAGCTACTAAAAAAAAACGTATTTTCAAACACGCAATTCCCCCCACCCCTGATAGGGGGCGTTCGACTTTGCGAAGTGGTCTGGGGAGAGGAGGATCACAAGCAGCGTGACCAGGGACACACATTCCGAAGCTCTGCTAGGAAACATGACTTAGAGTGAGTGCTTTACATATCTTCTTTAGATGTCTGCTTTACATGCCTACTCCCCTGCACATGGCCCTCGTTCGAAGGATTCGTGCAGCCCACTAGGGGGGGGGGGGGGGGGGGGGGAGGCAGAACGCAGAACGTTAAGACTGCTGATGTGAGGGAGGACCACCTCATTTCACGAAATGAGGGTGAGGGTGAGTGAGGGCTGAAGATTTATTAAGATATTTATTAGAGTTAAAAATAGGGGAGGCAAGATGACATAGAGGGCATTTGGCCATCTTTGTTCGAGACCCTTGGTCAGTGGAAGCGTTTCAAGCATACCTGGCCCGTGAGCAGCGTTTCTGTCTCTTTTGATTAGAGCTCCCAGCCTGCTTGCTATAGGTATGATCGGGACTGGGCAAACGTAACACACATAGAGTTTCTTACAATTAATAGTAAGAAACTCTATGGTAAGAGACCCCCTCCCCTCCCCTACAAGTTTCGGCCCGTCCCACTCTGCATGGGGGCGCCACCTGACAAAACACCTCTGGTGCGAGACCGGCGCAGTGCGCCCGTTCACAAAGACGGGCCTGACAGAAGTTCTCCCAGGTGGCGCCCCTACGCATAGTGGCACGGGTAGGAACCTGATAGGGAGGAGGTTCTGTTACGTTTGCTCCCGATGGTGCACATTTTAATGACAGTGTGAATACTGCAGTTCGTGTTTTCGAATACTATAGAATGCGCCGTTAGTACGCCTGGTTAAGTGTTGGTGTTCACGCTGTGATCAGAGAGCACAACAGAGTATGAATATACCGTGAGCGGTAGGAAGGCTATATTTGTCAGTGTGCGGCATTTGTTTCTGTTTCTGTTACGTCGTAAAGCGATCAGAAGGAAACACGTCTAGCAGCCTGTCCAGCGATTTCTTGTCTCTGTTGCTGCGCGGTTTTTGTTCTTCAAGTATGCACAACCTTGCTCAACTCTCCATTTTACTGTAGAAGCTCAGATTCCATGAACTCCGTGTGTGGAGACTGCACACTTGCGAATAATTGGCAGCGCTTTCTTTTCTTGAAACGCGCCACACCTGCGTAACCGTTGGGAACCTTCGAACACCAACGCCATCATTATGTGGTGACGAAAAAAAAAGAAATGGGCACGTAATAACTCGCCCCATTTTTCAGCGTTAAAAAAAGAAAAAAAACTTTTATTCCCTATCCACAGACTAGGCGAGTCACACTTTAAAGGCAAAAGTAAAATATTGGGTGCGTTGCGCCTGTCTTGTCATCCACCAGTGACTGCTCCCGGGGGCAGTTGCGACAATTTTCTCTAGTTGTTCTCACGGCGAGGAAACTTTGACTTTATCTGACGGATTTGCCAGTTCCGATGGGCATCTGCTGAGTGTAAGAGAGCACGCAGTAAGGTTAACACAACACCGCAGAATTTCATTAAACACTGCAATTCCCCCGAGTAGAAGCTGTCTGTAGGACACTGTAAAGATTACAGAGAGAGAAGGGGGCAGTTAAAGCTCTTATAAGCGAATCTCTAAGCAGACGCCTGTACAATTGGCCTCTGGCCGTTAGCGCGTGCGCCGGTCCTGTTGTCTTCTTTTTTCTTTGACCCTCGTGTCAGCGCTGTTATTCCCAATGTACCAACTAGCTTAACTCTCCGTTTTATTGAGTCACTGGTGGGTCACGTCTTGTATTCATTTTGTGCGACAACGAATACCGAGTCATGTAAAGACAACGGAAAGATTCAGATTTTTTAATGAGCATGAGAAAAGCAGGAACACCACGTCGCCATTCCCCATTTCTGGGCGGTTCCATGAAGTTGGCTTCACCCTGGATACAGTTGAATTGTGACGACGCCCCAGGAAAGACAAAAAAGAGCCACCGAGGGGCCGCAGTGCACAGGGATTAGGGTTCCTGAAAGTTCTGTCGCCGGGATCGTTTCGATCTGGACTTCATTCGGAACAACTGGTCGACTGCCTTGTATAGCCAACGATTTCTACTCCGGTACAGACTTATTTTATCATCATCATCATCCGCCTGGCTGCACCCACTGCGGGGCAACGGCCTCTCCCACGTCTCCAATTAACCCTGCCCTTTGCCAGCAGCATCCACTCTTTTCCTGCAAACTTCTTAATCTTATCCGCCCACCTAAGCTTCTGCCGCCCCCTGCTACTCTTGCCTTCTCTTGGAATCCACTTCATTACACTTAAGGACCAGAAGTTATTTTGCCTTCGCATTACATGTCCTGCCCATTTCTTCCTCTTGATTTCCACTAGGATGTTATTAACCCGCATTTGTTCACTCACCCACTCTGCCCACTTCCGGTCTCTTAACGTTATACTTATCATTTTTCTTTCCATGGCTCCCTACGTTGTCCTTAACTTAAGCTGAACCCCTTTCGTTAGCCTCCATGTTTGTGCCCCGTAAGTGAATGCCGGTAGGTTACAGCTCTTGTACACTTTTCTTTTGAAGGATACTGGTAAACTGCCATTCATGATCTGAGAGAACCTGCCATATCCGCTCCACCCCATTCTTATCTTTTCAGTTATTTACCTTTCATGATCCGGATCAGCTGTCATTACCTGCCCTAAGTAGATGTAATATTTTACCATTTCCAGCCCCTCGCTGTCAATCGTGAACAGCGGTTCCCTCGCTTGACTGTTGAACATTACTCTGGTTTTGTGCATGTTAATTTTCGGACGCAGCGTTCTGGTCTGCCTGTCTAAATCATGGATTATGATTTGCAATTCACCTCCTGAGTGACTCAGCAAGGCAATGTCATCTTTTAATGACAGATTATTTAAGTATTCTCTATTTACTCTCATTCCCAACTGTTCCCAATTCAGGCCTCGGAATGCCTCCTGTAAGTAGGCGGTGAATAGCATGGCGAGACTGTGTCTCCTTGCCCGACGCCCTTCCTTATTGGAATTTAATTGCGGACTATGGTAACTGTGCAGTTGCTATATATATCTTCCAGTATTTTGACATAAGGCGCTTGTATACCTTATTACGCGTTGCCTGTATCACTGCTGAGGTTCCAACAGAGTTGAATGCTTTCACGTAGTCAATGAAGTCTATATATAGAGGTTAGTTGTATTCCCGCATTTCTGTATCACTTTATTGATAGTGAGGATATGATTTATTGTGGAGTTCTCTTTATGAAAGCCTGCCCGATCATTTGGTTGATTAAACTCTAAGGTTGTCCTTACTTTATTAGCGCTTACCTTAGTAAATACATTGTAGGCTACGAACAGTAAGTTGATCTGGTCTGTAATTTTTCAAGTCCTTGGCGTCTCCGTTAGTATGAATTAAGATAATGCTCGCATTCTTCCAAGCTTCTGGTACGGTCCAGGTCATAAGACATTGCGTATACATAGTGGCTAGTTTTTACAGCACGATCTCTTCTCCGTCCTTCAACATATCTGCTGTTACCGGATCCTCCCCAGATGCTTTTCTCCTTTCCATTGCCCCTATATCTCTCTTTACTTCCTCTTTCGTTAATGGCGGGATGACCTATTTCTGTGTCTACTGTCTGTCTCATTAACGTTATGATTACATTGTCTACAGTACAGATTTGTGTAGAACATATCGGGTACTTTAAATACCTTATTCATATTGCTAATGGCATTGCCCTCCATGTCTTTTAACGCATACATCTGGTTTTTACCCATGCCTAGTTTCCTCTTCACCGCTATTATGCTACCTCTGTTCTTTAGAGCATGCTCGATTCTCTCCATATTAAACTTCCTTATGACGGCTAGTGTGGTCGGTTTGCTGTTGCCGGCGTATGTTTTCTTCATTTCTGTATGAAGACCGAAGGCTCACCAGAGCGTTGCAGTACACGAGGTGATCTTCCCGAAGGCTGCTGTTTTGGCTTCGCAGTGCGCCCAGTGGACGAGCTTTTCTAGGACACATACAGCGACGCCTAGTATCGGAAGACCTTTTGCGGTTTCGATCTCACCCTTTGATTATGGTATTTGCACGGCTATGACTTTAATGATTACGTTGCTCTCCAAAAGGGAAACCCTATGTTAGCGACTTGCCAAGACTAGTGTGAAGACGTCGCAATGTTCAAAAAGTAAAAAAAAAATTTCAAGCTGGGCACATTTTAATTTCTATTTTTTTTGCATATAAAAGGAGAATTGTTAAGAAAATTGCCTCCATGCGCATGCGAACAATGGCTCGTTTTGGGGAAACAATGAGTTGCACCTTTCAAGTAGAGCAGCACCTCAAGCCATTGTTAAGAACAACAAAAAAAAAAGATGGAGTGGACAATTAAGCCCGCCTCAAGGGTATGATTTAGCGTTTATGATTTAATGCCCATATATGTAGAATTGGTCATCCTCTACAGAACAATCGTAGATCCCTCGAAGTCCTCAGACCCCTCCTGGAGAAGTTGCGCAGCGGTAAATTAAGTTATGCTTCAGTGCCCTGCGCATTGTTGGAGGTTGTTCGACCCAGGTTGGCCACGAAGGGCAACCTGCCGCGACCTATAATTACTTTTCCTGCCACCTGCCATGGTGCGCAGTTGGCTCACAATTGTGGTTGTCAGGTTTAGATGATGCCACAAGGTCACGTGCCCCATGTGGCCTACCTGCCTCCTAGGTTACTACTCTGAGGATTGTTCGTGGATTTTTCGCTCACCGTCAACGACGACAACGCCGGATTTTCTGCGACTGAAGCTCCTCAACGCTGACGCATTCGTATGGCGTCTGAGCAAGGACAGATTATCTTAAAAAGGGGGGGGGGGGGGGGACCGACTGCCTCCCACTCTTCTAAGTAAGAAATTTTACGCAGGCAAACGGCGTCGTCAAACGGCAAACGACGAACAGCGTAGCAGCACCGTAGATACTGATTTGTACTGTGAACAGCATGCATCTGAATACATGAGCTTGAACACACCTTTCCTGAACATGTTAGAAAGCTTTTGTTTTTTTTTTTTACTGTAACCCAAACAATGCCTTGCAGAGGAGTTTTTTCAAGCTTGTTCTCTGATATCTGCATCCCTCACGCGAAATAAAGGGATGATCAGCGCTAGCTACTCCACGTTGTACATCTCCTATTGCTACATTTGCCTCGAATACCGCTGCCATTAATTAGTGGGTGGTGGTTGCAGTTTAATTGCTATTGGCTGAGGTACAGACTCTGTTGACAGATTTGCATAGTGTTCGCGGATGCTTTTAATTGACGCCTGCTACTAAGCAGTGGACGGAGCCTTCGACTCAGGTTGTGAAAGTATTTCTATCCGTTTTTTGGAGCGAAAGTACAAATCCGGAGGCTGCTACTCCGAGAAAAATCTTGTCTTGCTTATCTGTAAAACAACTGCGTAGCTGCGGTTGCATAGGAACCCTGAAACATTTAGCCAAGCATAGTGATTACACTTTGCCTATACATGATAGATACTTCCGAGGTCAGTCATGACCCGACAATGACTAGGAATTTGGTGGCCTGGGCTACCCCCGAAATTCGACACGATCGACCCAAAAGTTGACCTTGGCCAAATGACACCAAAATTTGTATGCAACTATAATGGACCACACCCCAAAATTGGCCGCACCCAAATTTGGGCCGAGCCAGTGCCAAAATTCAGTCGTCAGTTGCACAGTGGCCTACAGATCATGTACACAGCTTCATTAGTCACTTTTCACTAATGAGGGGTTGGAAAATAGGTGTCACTAATTAGTCCTTTAATACCTGCAGTTCAAGTAAACTGCTATTGTGATTACATTCATGCAATTTTTAGACGTTTCGTTTACTAATTACTTCTGGCATATTAAGGTTGATAATTAGGTACTACTATTTAGCTCTTTACGTTAGCTCTTGGTTAACAATTAGCCTTGTATAGGACTCTTTATACCACAGTCTTATGTCCCTAAGCAAAAGATCTCCAATAGTTGCATGCTCTAAGATCGCAAACAAGAAATCGTGACGAACTTGATCAAAGGCCTTGGCAAAGTCAATCTGAATGAGAGCTCCTTGTCCGAACTCATCTGGCACTGTTTCCACTACTGAACGCGCAATCTGAATATGGCTTTGGATGCTGCGGGCTCCGATACCGCAGACCTGATGCGTGCCTATTAAGTGAGCAACAACTACCTGGAGATGATTCCAAAGAATATTTGCAAAAAGTTTGTAATCTACATTACAGAGGGAAGTTGGACGATATTCCTCAACATTTTCCAACCGATTTCAATCTGCGCTTTTTGGAATTAATACAGTATGCCCAGAATAGAAAGTGGGTGGGTGGGGGCGGTCAAAAAACTAACACCGTAACAAGCCTGGAAAGCCTCCATCAATACAGGCGCTAGGCAAGTGTAAAATATTTTATAGAGCTCCCTAGTAATGCCATCTGGCTGAGGATGCCCTACCGAGTCAGGTGGCTGCATGAGCAAAGCCGCTGTCTTTTTAATGCTGCGCAGAAAATGCGCCCTTGGTGTCTTTATAGGACGAAGAGCCGATTTGTAAGTGCATAAAAAATGGAGTGTATAGAAAGGAGCTAAAATAAAATGTTGAACGAAGTTCTGCTAAATAAAGTCATCGTTTTCTCCGCGCGCAGAGATAGATCAGGGCTCCGCCTCCTTGGTAACGTTTTTCGGGTTATTTACAAGCTGGAGATGCTACATGAAGGCCTGCTATAGCACCTATGTGCATAAAAATGCAAATTGGTCTGGATTTATTGCAGCTTTCGGTTAAAGGGGCTGGCAGGGGAGGTGGTAGGAAGACAGTTTCATGTGGATGGATTTTAATCGTTATTTCCCCCCCCCCTCCAAAAAAAATGGTACAGTGAGGCAGGAGGATGACCGGCCTCGTCTCTCATGCCTCGTCCGCGCGAAAGTAGGACCCGATTGAATGTACCTGAGTTGAAGCGGGAGTCCAGCTACTCACGGAGGCCTACGCTCTGGAGCTACTCATTCCCCACCTCTCCTGCACGTCGACCTTGACGTCCATCGCCAACGTGCGGTGTGCCACACACGCGGGGGAGGTGGTTCATGGCGCCCTTTGAAATTCGATCATATGCATCATTAGCATCAGCAGCAGCGTGCTGGTCGCGTTATCGCTATGAGCTGAACGCCTCGGCGCATCTCAGAGCTCCCGACCGTTTCGCCTGACTAGCCAAGCATCTGGAGCACAGCGAGTGCTCGGGCGGTAAAACATACCAGGTTCTCGTACAGTGAAAAATGAAAAAGCGGGTGGCTCTAAATTTTATGCAAATGGTGGTCCCCGGGGGGATCGCACTTCCATGGCTGCTATACGGGAATATATACTGTATAGCCAAGGACAGGGTTAATTGGAGAGACATGGGAGAGGCCTTTCCCCTGCAGTGTGTGTAGTCAGCCTGATGACGATGGTGATGACTGTATAACGGATCGACAGTACAGGTAATAATTGAGTTGTTACACGCCTGCTTTTGCTATGTGGTAGAGTGGGGTCCCGCGGTAACTTTTTCGGTAAATTTGGCTTCAATGCAGACAGATGCATCCTTGGCAACCCTATGCAGTAAGAGCTAGCACTCTTGAAAAATTCTTCCCGATATCGCAGGGAATAAAACAGGTCAGGTGATACAAGACACAAAATGACATAAACTTGCCGTTTGGCTTATTGTACTTTCATTAACATCTAATTACAAATTAATTACGTTATCACCAAAAACTATTTGTCAGTTTATGTTCGCATTATTTCTCATATCTCAGTATACTAAGCTATTTCGAATCTACTATGGTCTATATTTCTCTGGCGGCCCATACGGGGCCTTCAGTAAAGGTCCGCAAGAGACTGATAATGCATGTCCGAGCGGTACATCTTAGGGCATTTTCTTTAACAATTCTTTGAGAGGTAGTTGCAAACTCTGCAAACGTTACAAAAATTGACCGAGCGTTAGCTTCTGTGGTAAGGAATACCTCAGTCATAGCTGGAATGGTAGGAAATGGTTATGTAGACGTTGTGTTTATAACTAAAGGGGTAATGTGTAAGGCAGGCGTGCGGCACACAAGGTAGCTCATCCTTCCAGATGGATGGGCACAGTAAATGGAAGAGGGGGCAGTGCAATTTCGACAGTGCTTGAGTCGCTTGGTGCACCAAGCAGCAATGGGGGTCGGTGGCGAGTGGTTGAGTGAGGGCAATGTGCGCGAACGACGCCCCCGACGATATGACAGCGCAGGTTTCCTGTACAGATGTTGCTGTAAAAAGTAAACAACAGTTGAGGACACGGTGTCGCATTACTCAGGCGGGCCCCAAAGCACAACTGTCACCACGAAGTCGTTAAAGCTCAACCACTGAGTGGACGAGAATTTATTTGCGGCTGAGGCTACTCAGAGTACGCACGGCACTAGATGCCGGGAGGGTGCGGGCGCGGAATGGTCAGCCTAGAACAGACTGCGATGCTGCAGTCTTGACGCCCTTATGTAGCCGCTGAGTCACCCATGGAGATATGTCCACTCGACGCTTTCTTCTTGCTCTTCTGGGTGCAACCCGACAGGTCCTGGGTAGGAACAATATAGGGGCGTTGGTGCTAAATGACTTCCCAGGAGCCATATCATGGCCATCGTGCCTTTACATTCACGAATTACAGCGCCTTTTCAGTGGCTTGCGTACACTGCTGACAATGTGTTAGAATCCCAGAAGCAGTGCCCGCACTTAGGTGGGGGTTAAACGAGAAAACTGCCCTGTATTGAGGCTACGGTGCTGGTTGATGATCGGAATGTGAAGAAAGCTAACTGAGGCTTTGCGCTGCGCCTTGTCTTATTACGACCAGCGCCAAATGCTGATACGATAGAGAACAAAGCTATATTTGTACCATGAACATGGATTGCACTAATGTAGGAATCGTTTTGCTGAGCGGATTCATTGAGGGTGCTTCCTCTGGTACATCAACGCAGTGGGCTTGGAGGCATGATGTAGCTGAAAGCTACCAATAAATTCTCACACCGCCACGTTTTTTTTACGTGCAGCGAAAGCTAAGCGATTTTTTTGCATTTCACATTCCCTGATAAGCAGCCGATTGCCATATCATCCGCATGAACAGGGCTTTGTGTTTCTGAGATGGGAACAGTCGGCAATTTTAACGTGAATAAGGTCCAAAAGACGCCATCTCCTATCCGGCTTCCACTGTAATCAAACACCTGGGAGCATTAATTTCTCCTTCGGTAAGGGAATATTTGCTTCATTAAACACAAGACCACAGACAACTGTTACAACAAAAAATTAAAATCCATAGTAATCGACATGTATATTTGAATATATGATCAAAAGCACAAAAAAGAAACTATTCTCATATTGTCGTCCTTGCCGTCCATAATTCCTGTTCATTCGAATTACGGCCGGCCATTTCGCTCAAATTGGAAAGCGCCCGTGCAGCGCAAGTACAACGCCCAGAGCCCAGCGTACATCGTTGATGACTTGAACCGATTCCTCTCCGAGGCCTGTGAGCTTGCCCACCTTCTTCTGCTGCAGTAGTTAGCCGCTCACTGTGGCCTTGCAGGCAACTGTCACGCTGACGGTGCAGCGAGGTGGCGCATGGCGACACCTCCTTGCTCCTACCTATGTCATTTTCTCGCATCGATGGCGCGAGACTTCCGGCTACAAAATCCTGGGAGACGCAGCGCTCTTCGTGGTGTGATCCGCAGCGTCAATATGGACCCCTTTTTCGTATCGACTCCAATTGTGACTTCCACATGCCGCACATTTTAGATAGGCGTGATAGAAATTGCCTCCACCGAGTTCGCCTGGACGTTGCCTTCACTAAATCCTATGTACATAAAATTGGTGCATCAAGAAGCCCTCTGTGTCCCACATGTGGTGGGCCAGAGGATCTTCCACGCTTGATCTGCCGCTGCCAATTCTTCAACAATCATCGCAAGGCACTTTTAAGTGCTTCAGGACTCCATCAGGACTGCCACGTGCACCTAGACCATGTCCTTCGACCCTGACGTGATGCCGCTTCCGGTGCGCACGGGACAAATTCATTTTAGCGTTTATTAGACACGGGTTTGGTGGACATTCTTTGATAACTGTGTGTGTGTGTGTGTGTGTGTGTGTGTGTGTGTGTGTGTGTGTGTGTGTGTGTGTGTGTGTGTGTGTGTGTGTGTGTGTGTGTGTGTGTGTGTGTGTGTGTGTGTGTGTGTGTGTGTGTGTGTGTGTGTGTGTGTGTGTGTGTGTGTGTGTGTGTGTGTGTGTGTGTGTGTGTGTGTGTGTGTGTGTGTGTGTGTGTGTGTGTGTGTGTGTGTGTGTGTGTGTGTGTGTGTGTGTGTGTGTGTGTGTGTGTGTGTGTGTGTGTGTGTGTGTGTGTGTGTGTGTGTGTGTGTGTGTGTGTGTGTGTGTGTGTGTGTGTGTGTGTGTGTGTGTGTGTGTGTGTGCGTGTGTGCGTGTGTGTGTGTGTGTGTGTGTGTGTGTGTGTGTGTGTGTGTGTGTGTGTGTGTGTGCGTGTGTGCGTGTGTGTGTGTGTGTGTGTGTGTGTGTGTGTGTGTGTGTGTGTGTGTGTGTGTGTGTGTGTGTGTGTGTGTGTGTGTGTGTGTGTGTGTGTGTGTGTGTGTGTGTGTGTGCGTGTGCGTGTGTGCGTGCGTGCGTTTCTTGATTTCACCATCTCCTTCCTTTTTCCTCTCATTTTCTCCCTCCTTTTCTCTAATCTTTCATCCTCACCTGGAGTAGCATGCCAAGCCAACAGTCAAGCAGGCCTCTCCTGTTTCATGAAGTCTCTCCTCCTCCTCATAATCATCATCATCATCATCCTCCTCCTTAAGTGCACTCTTTAAGAGAAGTGTGAAACGAATAATGAAATAGCGAAGAAAGGAAAGCTCGATGGGCCACCACACATGTGTTCCCTGAGCTACCACAAAGAGTATCAGCACAGAAAAAGACACAACTAAAGCCGCCTATCCGAGCTACGCTAAAGAAAGTGTGGCGGAACACGTGTGTTTTACCTGCAAATAACTCAGATTCCGCAGCCAGTTAATAATCAATACATAGTGAAGGCAACGGCGCGCTCATCACACATAAAACCAGTGGCCGCAGCGGGACGCGTTCTAGACACCCCTCGCCAACTTCGTAGCATCTTTCCGTTTTCAGGATCGCATGTCGTTTTTACGCAAACTGCTTCATCGATGGACACGGCTCTTTCCGTTCAAATGGCATGGCACCGCGAATAACCTACACAAGAGAGGATTGCGATTCATCACCTTCTTTTGTTTGAGATTGTTTGCCTAGGCGCTGCGAGCCTGGTCTCGAGAACACTGGTCCCTGTCAGCTTTTACTGAGACAGCCGGCGCTGCGTGGAATGCTTGCCTCACACAACGATCAACTGAAGTCGTTGTACAGCCACAACAGCTATACTGTTTCTAAAGCGCTATAGGATAAAAACTATATTGTGGAAATTGTTCCCCCATGAATTATCCTGAGTAAACGGATACATTAAGTACAATTACGAACATTTTAAGTAAATTAGCGTCCATAAATAATGTCAGGTAAAAATGTTTCCTGCCAGCCACGGCCATTCTGAACATGTCGCACAAATATGTCGCCCGGTGTCGTTTTTGCCTTATTTTCTGAGCCAAAAAAACACAAAAAGTCTTGAATGGCTTCATTAATCAAATCACATGAAAGAACAAACTACGTGAAATATTTTAGGAATAAAATTTCACATTGTAACATGTACTACATTTATGTCAAATATTTTAACTCCACCCAACTTCTGCTTCTTTGCGTGAACTTCAAACGGCGCTGACGTGAGCAAACGCTTTTCTTGCAGAAAAACGCATCACTAAAACTGCGTTCACGTATTCGCCGAGTAGCACAAAAGAAAAACATCTACCCTGGTCGCTTTTGCGGTCTTCGATGCTCCGCGTGGAATGGCCCTTAAGGGAGCGTTGTAATGCCTCCCACCCAGCTCATTTGCGCGAGTTTGTTCGACTAGTGACGCACACGGCACTGCTGGCTCGGGTTGTTGCTCCTATCGGAGAGCACACAAGCCGTGGAATTCAACAAAAGGCGGTTCGCGTCTGCCCAGAATTGTTGAAACACTAACCACCGATCATTTGATGAGTCATAAGAACGGCTCCAGGACCTTCATTCCATTTCTTCCATTTGCTTTGATTGCATGGCTTCGCCTTCCGAAAACACATCCACATTGGTTCGTTTAAAACAACGCTTTTAATAGATATTAGAAATAGATGCACTGAAACGCGGCAGCTAGAACCGTAATTTTACATTGTAAAATGGTTTTCTCTCAAAAATAAACAACGCGGCTACGCGACTTCGATGCCATTTTAATATTTGAGCATCCCGGGCTTTAAACATTGACGGGTTTACAATCTTTAAGTATTGCAAATCAGTTTATTCCGGGTTTGAGCAACCATTTTTATTTGGCTTTCAGAACGTCTGGCTGAAACAGACACAAGGTAACGGCTTAAAAACCCGAATAACTGAACATGCCTTACGTTTGCATCTTTTTCGTCTTTGTTTTTCCATCAAACCCATCTCTTCAAGCATTACTGCGATTGCAGTGAGTTTCCGGCCATCTCGTTACCCCTGCCGTAGCAGTCTACCTGCACATAGTGAGCATTTCACCTATTGAGGCACTGCGGGATCGGCACCGGGCCGGCCATGACGTCAGGCTAGGTAATCCGTGCCAAGACTGATTTGAGCCATGAGGCAGTGTACCAAGGCCACGTCCTTGCTCTAGCTTTGAGTGTCGAGCTCAGGCCGGGCACGGGCCTCGAAATGAGGCCAGTACATAGCTCTAGCCTAGATATGTTCCCGTTGATTAGCTGGTGGCCCAGCAGCAATCGAAAAGACATGTAGGTTGTCTGCTGAAGCGCGCCAATTTAACTGTAATCCTGATTTTATCAGTACCGATTACCTTCTAGCACTAGTATTTTTTTCGTTAAACTTGAAACCACTGATATCAAGCCCTGGAAGCGAAGAAACCTACCAAGCATGTCTGAGAACAAGCAGCGCGCTTAAGGCATTTGGGCAAAAATTGGAAAATGCGAAATTCCGAACAGTTTTTCTCCTTCTGACATTTCTGTCCTCAGGTGACAACTCTAAGAACTATACGAAACAGTTTTTTTCTATTCATCAGGTGGCAGCACATTATAAATCGGATTTAAATGTACTTCGTGTTAGTCTGCGCTGAAGTCCAAATCACAACTGAATTAAATCTCGCCTCTCGCGCCACGAAGCTTAATCACAATTTTGTAACGTTACACCGCAATTTCCTCTTATAACGTTCACGTAGCATCATCCGGCGTGCTCACAGATGCGTCTGGCGCCAAGAAGAGCGAGTCACATCGGATGCTCATAAAAAATAAAGCAGTAGAATGTGACGCCCTGGTCTTGAACTGCTGTGCGCAGCCTGCCCAACGGCGCACAAATGGTAAAGGCTTGATCCCCATAGACACCTGAAAAGTGTGCGCTCACAGGCACCGACCTCGACGCACTCGTAGGAAGCCCAGAGCACATGCATTTTTCTGTGCATCTCGCACGGGGTGCATCTGGCGCAGAGCAAGCTTCATGGGTTCAACTTCTCGGCTGGCCGACTTTCCTGTTCTGAATGGCAGAACGCTAACTGCTCTCTTGAAAAAAATATTCGGTAAAGCTTAACCTCAAATTCTTCCTTCGTCATCATGGATTCTCTCTGTTGAAATTATAAATACCATTTTGGGTTTCCTTCTGAGACGTGCATCGAGGCCTTTGTAGTGTCAGGAGAAGTGTTTACTTTCCCAGGAGGCAGGGTTAGAGTCGCTACTAGTTTTGAGAGATTTGTAATGCTGAACGCACGCAACAAGCAAAACACAAAGCATTCCGCAGAACAAAACCCTTTGTCCGCTGTCTCTTTCTAAGGCTGTACAGGAACCAGTCACGTAGCTAGAGGGGGGGGGGGGGGGTGGAGGCATGCTTCATTTGAATTAATGCAATAACTTTACCTAATGGCGCTTGACACACGTGATGGTGTTATTATAAGCGCCGGAGTATGCCTCCGAAGCTTGTTTTATACCAGACACCGCAAAACTGCCACTCACCTTTTCTTCCAGGAAGGCTGCGTCACGACCAAAGGCATCGGCCGGGCAATGAACGGCAGCCGCCCTTTTGGCTTTCTCCTGCTGCCTGCAGACTGACCGTCGCAGCGCCCTGCCTAAACTAATCACATCCAGCATCTCCATCATCGAGTACAACTCTGCGCACAGCGTCTCCACCTCTTGTTCACACCGCTGCCGCCGCCGCTCGGCAGCCGCTCCGCAGCAGTTATCGCTGCACCCAGATTGTTCATCTCCAGAAGTGCCTGGGGCTTTCTTCCAGATGGTGCTGTGAGCCTCATTATGCATTATTGCCTCCTAGGCAAGCCTTCGTGGTGGATTCTCAATTCTGTCAGCTCCACTTCCCTTCCAAGAGCACAGAAACGTTGATTTCAGCTGTCCTATCTTATCGCAGATGGCGTTGTGATCCCCAGGTGAAGCTTCCATAGCCTCCGGCTATTCATGAGCAAAAGGAATGGGGGGGTTATTGGAAACCTTGTGTGCGACGGGAAATTTCGTTCAGATCGGTGTCCTGTCTCTGTGGCCTCAGAGCTTAAAGCTTTTTGTTGCTGGTCTCATGGCCCATGTGGCAAAGCCGATTCCACGAATGCGCTTGGAACCGATGCCCGTTGATCATCTGGAGGAGCCACAGTGGTCGCTACGGTCGATGCACGCAGTAGGTCTTCCACAGCTGGTGCAGGGACTGAGGTTACCGGGGACTCTAGGTCGCCTTTTGTCACGGTTGTTAGGGTTGCTCCAACCTCGGCACATCCACATCATCACCCTCGGGCTGTACGAAGGGCTCACCGTTGCAGCGCCGCAGCCATTGCATCTCTGGCGGTACGGAGAAAACACGTTAGGGAGGCAGTGACGGAGGCGCTGCCTTCAACGGCGGCACCCCGTCTGCCGCTGTTGGATCCATATCTTGAGACAGAGTCGCCGACGCCTCACCGTCTGCGCGCTTCGAAGTTGAAACGGCGTGGCTTGCATGGCATTCAGGGTGTGAAGCTTCGGTGGAACAAAACATAACGCCTCTTTCAGCACCGCGGCATGTGCAATAATGATGGACGCTCTTGTTGTTGTTATTAGCCTATAAAAAGATGACATATACCCACACTGGCGGATCAGCCAAGAATCGGGTGGCTATTCACCTGTACTCAGGTAATTAAAATGAAAAGCACGCGGGAAAGCAACACCCGAGTATTCTTCATCATGAACAGAAAAGGGATAAAAGTTTTGATTTCAAACATTTTTGTGACTATCAGAAACAATTACCTTCTTCCTCTTTCCCACCCCTTTGAACAATTCCTGCGAACGGAACTAGTCAGTGCATCGTTCAAAAGTGTATTTGTAAAGTAGGCCTACGAGGTAGTTTCATTACGCTGCTGGATATAAAATTTTGATGCCATTTCGCAAATAATTTCCTAGCAGCTTTTGGCGTAAAGGGTAATTGTTTTTTACAGCGTAGCACCGGTTTCGCAACAAAATACCCGTCGAATCGTACGGGTTTCATCCTGGCATCGAAGGTCCAGCAGCATTGCTTGTCACAGGGCAGGTTTTCTTGCTCTGCGGCCACCACCCCTCAAGCGACTCGCTTACTGTCGTGTGCAATCCGCTGCTCTGTGTTCTGACAAAAGGTCAGTCCCTCCCTCGTCACATTTCGCGACACAGAAAAGCTGAGTAGGAGCCTCGACGTCCCGAGCCCAGGTAGAGACGACAATCCAGGGCGCTGGGTAGCGGCCTCCGTGCCACCATCACCTGTAGTGTCGAGTCTGGATATCCCGGGATTCTTTTTCCAAGAACGAACAAAGTCGATGGCTGCATATTTCGACAAGGGCAGTGGTATGCAAGCTTCTTTTATTCATTTATCTCCATCTGCCTTTGGTACTTCCATTCTTTGAGGACGGAGCTGACGAGAGGCACTGCTCCCTGGCTACCTGTTGTGCCAGCAAAGGAGGTTGCTACAAACAATAAAGGGGGAAGACAAAAGATAGGAAGACAGGCTTAGCAAAATAAGACTCTTTACATTATCCACAATTTTCTGTATACTACAAAGAGCGTTGAAATACACGCAAGGTAACGTCAAAGACAGGAAGTGCTGACTTCGAGATAAATTTTAAGCGAGATCAGCGCAAATATTTACACCCTGCGTATATTTCCGCGTATAGATGCTTTACAGCGCCGTATCATGGGGGTTTTCATATTTGATCACGTGAGCGCGCCGCCATTACACGCCTTCTTACTGCTCGACACGGGCCTCGTCGCGACGGCTGCCGCGTCTGTTGGTTCGATTTCGAAAGGCAGTGTTTCGGCTGATACGGCTCTAAAGGAGTGGGCAGAAGATGTTATGGTTTGTCCAGAGATTCGAAGGAAGTGTGAGAGCCCTAGTGTGGTCACTTTAGGCGTGAGAACTCTGTCAAGCTTCATGTCGCGGAGCCAGCCAACGGATGGATCGCCTGATGCTTGTCTCTGCTAAATGTTTTTATTGTTTTTAACTAAAACGGCAAGGTTTACTGCTCCGATGGCAGCGCAGATCGTTGTAGTATCGTGTACATGCATGCAGACATTGCTCTGAAACGCTCACACGCACATCGTGCGCATTTGTTTACAACCTGTCAACGGTGCTTAGGAACCCCAAAATAGTTTCTACTGGTTTGCTAAACACAGAAAGGCGACAAAAATTAATACATACAAATGTTAACTATCTTGGTAGAAGAACCATGCACAAAGCAGTCTTCACGATCGGGCGCGCTATCGTTTGGGAAGATTCCGCGATATAATTGTTATAACGCGCACATGGCAACGCGTTCACACTACACGAAGTTCATAAATATGTCCGCCTCACATATGAAACTGCGTAACGCTCCACGCTGGATATGCGGGCATAAAAATGCCTGACGTCTCATTGGTGGTAAGTAATCAGTTTCCCTCTGAGCGCTGGCCTGAATGCGGAGTAACTTTTAGTGGCTCTCTCGCATGGACAGCGATGAAGTGGCAGCCGCCCAGCACAGTAGCAGTAACGCAAATGCTTTATTTCGAATGTGAACCACGAAAACCGTGCTACTTGGAGCGAGGCCCAACACTAGGACAAAAACGGCATACATTACACGGACGGTAAGCGTTGTCCGTTCGAACGGCTGTGCACTGCTCGATATACAGTAGCGGTATGTAGGAGCGTAAGTCGTCCTTCTTTTCTGTTCCTAATTCGGCCTCTGGCGTTGCTGTTACTATAATCGCCGCCCACCTTAACTTACGAGCAATGGGGTCTCGCTACACGCGCAGGCACAACTGCATAGCAACTGAAAGCACGAAGTGATGGTTTAGGTTATGTAACAGCTTGTTCATGCGGCAATGTTGTGCACTTACCCTCGCAGATTTTCCAAGAGCGTAACGTTTCCTTCTATATCGGGTATCTAGCGCTGGCGAACGTTCTTGCCGCGTTCGAACGTTCGGAAAGGGTGCATGGCGAACAGGGGCAGTACGTCCTTGTGCAGTTAGGTTCCGTCAAGGTCACAAACGATCGCATCCCAAACCTTCAGTTCTCTGCCGCAATTCTTGCAATTCCCAACACAGTACGTATTTCCTCTGGCTTCCCCCATCTTCGCAGAAGGAACACTGCGGCAGCCACCCAAGACATTTCCTTTACCGCGTCGAGGGGCACACGCTGGCTACTTTCGAGGGCCGTAATGGGGCCGTGTTCCGAGTGCGTATGTGGTGCCATCTGGTCTCAAACTGAAGAACTGCGCACTGTAAACGGTCTATATGACCGGGACGACACAAGTTGCTTGAGATCAGCGGGTGCTCCGGGGGACTTCCTTCGTTTGGCTGAAGTGGGAGACTGCAAAGTGGTACTGTGTAGTATGAAATAGCTGAGAGGCATTATGTGGTGACGTGCCTTAATGGCTGTCGACTATTGCTGTCTACCATTCAGAGAGATTAACGTAGATGCCTGCTCTAAGTAACAAATGCGCTCAAATTGACTAGTTGAGACAATAACGTCGTACAATGTAGTCACAGGCCTCGCTAAATGTTCCCCGTGTCGATGAACGGTCGGGGTGGGCCGCAGCCCAAGGTAACTTGCGCCCGCCTTTTGAAAGAGAGCATGCAGGCGGCCGCCCTCCTTTGTCAGCGGAGTCGGTGTTTGGACCCGTGGCGTTTCAGGGGCTTCTCCACCCTCATGTACTCCCTCGGGTAGGGCGGCGGAATCGGGCCAATTGCTGAGAAGAAATTGCAGTGATCGGGAAAAAACTGGATGTTATGCCCAGCGGCTAGGACTGGAGCATAGTGCCGTTAAGTGCCGTGTGTATTAAGCGACATGTGGAAAGGTATTGAATAAGGAATCTTTCGGAAGCGCAGATTTTAGTTTTACTTTCGTTTATTCATTTCAGCAGTTATTAATTGGGCTACTGCTCAATGATTGAAGAATTGACTTAAAGGTCCTAGTAAAAATGAGTTCAATGCCTACATTTCGCACGCCGTCATTTCGCGACATTGGCCTTTAATTGCTTGAAAGGGCGAAACTTCAACTTCAAGGAATGCTGTGGAGAAATTTAAGTTCGCTTGTATCCATAAAATACCAGCTCCTGATTGCAAAATCGCCACTCTTACTGGTTATTGCAAGGTAGAAAGAAGGTTCTTGCAAGCTACAAAAACAACACGAACTGAAATGCAGGTACCAGCGCAAAATTCAAATCTTGCAAGTATAAGCGTGATGACGAAATCGCCGAAATGTTAGCACGAAACTGTGAGTCTAACAAACGAAGGTTACGCGGTTGAATATTGAAGTAAGTTTTGTTTTAACACCAGTAGTGCATTTTCATAATACAAGCAGTACAGAAAAATGACCACCTGAATATTGGAAGCCAGACAAATCTGATACATGGCGCCGACAGAGGCACCGAAGTGAGTTTCGGTATATTTTTTGCACTTCGGGGCCATGGATGCAATATGCGCCTCCGCATGGTTTCGTTTTTGACGCACGTCGATTTCCAAGTGCCCCTTCAAGGCCTAATTAACTTCCGAAGGAGCCTGCTGAGGCTGCTCAGCTGATCGCCGCGGCCGATGAAGAACGATGATGGCTCAATGGTCGGCGATCGTATGAAACAGTTGGAAGTTCAGAGAGCACCTTGTATCTTCGAACGCTCGCCCGGCGAGACGTTATGGGTTGGGACAGTCTACTTCAAACTTCTTAACAAAATGGCTTATTAGGGACGGAAGAAAAAGTACAAGCCAGTTAAGAAGAGATGGTTTGGAAGCTGCCAAGACCGATTCTCGGCGCGATCCCGCCATTCGTTTCATTGAGGCTGCATTTAATAGCTTCGGTTGTAGGGCGGACCTGTATAGTGCTATTCGTGCTCTCGTCCAATTTAATCCATTCATAGTACACACCGGAATGTATATGAAATTAGGCGGGGTATAAGACTCGCCAGAGCAAGACTAAGTGAACCTCCGCTGCTGCGGGCGCGCGGTTACGCCAAGCGTTGGTTTGACCTTCGGGGCATTAAGGCGAATGCCCTTGATCATTTGGCCGTTTTTTGTGGCAAAAAGGTCTTTTGCCCTTTGCGACTGTGGATAACCTCTTGGACGCCGGCTGCTGTAGGGTGCACCGGCGGCGTTCGAGGAATCACAGTTCATTTGACGCTGTAGAGCCTCGTACAGCCTACGAAGCGCGCGACGTGCCAGCCTTGGCCTCTCCCCTTGCAACTTCCTGGGCTATACGGTTAAAACCTTCAAATTAAATTGGCGGCTGACGGGGCAAGGAATACAAGACCCGCCGGCGCCTAATTTAACTGTGCTCTACACACGAAGATGAAGCCTCGTCAACAAATTGTAGGTTTTGCGCCGCAGTTTACCCTCCGCGAGAGCAGTGCGCGCCAATTCGTGCAGCTTTATACGCCGCGGTTTCACATACCCAGCAATATTGGACAAAAGCATTTTTTTGCGTTCAAGAGTTTATGAACCCAATCTTTTTTCATACATTATCATATTTCACTATAACAATCAATATAGCCGCAAATACTTCCTCGGCAAGCTGGCATTGTAGTAACGCTTCTGCTTTTGTCAAAAATGTTCCAGCTTGGTTTTCTATGGATGACCTAACAGCTCGATGCGAGCGATGGAAAAAGATTAAAATCAAGATTTGGCAGTGCATCGGAAGAATGAACCATTACCATCAATATTTCTATACAGTGCCGTACATTATTCTAATAATCAAAATTTTTCTCCAAGAATGCTGGACGTGGCCAGCTTACGCGGACGTACTGCTTCGTCGGTCTCCCTTTGAACTCCAGTTACGCACCGTAATTGCAACGCAGATGGAGGCTGCTCTGATTATCAACCACTTGTACTGGTGTGCTTGCGCCTGTGTTGGGGATGGCGAGCTGCTTGCGGCAGCGTGGCAGAGTCTAGTGAACCATGTCAGTAACATCCACGAAGGGCGCAACCAACTCCATGCAAAGTGTCTACATGGGCCTTTGTGCAGCTCTGCCTGGCTCAGCTTTGATAAGTAAAGTTCACTCCTCTACTCAGCTCTCTCGGGGATTCAATGGGCTCTTTGGCCAAAACTAGTCTACCTGCAGGGAGCTTGTGTGCCAGTCAAAGAAAAAATTCCATTGTTTGCCTATACTATTCTGCTCATGTTACCATTACGCCATGCAGAATGTTTGTCTCTATTCAGTTGCGTTGCAGAGCAAAAACTTGTGTGTCTTTTTTTTCAGGTTCCCTTTCGCACAAGGAAGTGGAAGGCGTTGTAAAACTACCAATGCTTCTGAAGGACATTCAGCGGCGGTCGCCACGAGCACAGACATATGGTATGGAGTCGTTTCACAGCGTATCGAATAGGTTCGCCCTCAAATCAACCACATTCACATACGTAAGCTTGAAGGATAAACAAATCTGCAAAAGGACACATGCAGAATATTATCGATCACGTAGAGCAGTGCATTACATAAAACAAAAGGAAACATTTTTCGACATAGTGATGTCTAAAAATCTCGCGTCATACTTCTCGGTCTCTCTAGCACATTGCTGGCGGCCGTTCATTTCGATGAGAACGGCAGCGGCGACCAGGCTATAAGAGGCAATGGCACACCCATGTGGCACATAAAGACATCAGAATACAGATATTACGCAACATTCTTCATTCAAAGAAGACAGCGCCAACATTTGGGAAGTCGCTGTGATTTGCATGTTCTGTTGCCGTGTAGTTTGTGGCTGTATGTATAAAGTGCATAGGAAGCAATCGTTGCTGGTGCAAAGCCTTCACTAAAGCACCAGCAGTCTTCAGCTTGTGTAAAAATGTATACCATTCTTTTCATCTGCAGCAAAAGTTCCGCATTTGGTGACGAGTCCCTTTAAATTGACACTGGTTGCAATACAAGGCATCAGCGTTTACGACCCGTTTGCGAGTTTTCTTCTGTCTCCACATGGCAGGGCAAGACAGGCTCTATTTTCCGTATACTGTGGAAAAATAAAAGCACGTGAAAGTCAGTCATTGAGACCAATGTATTTGTCTATTGTCTATTGCGGGATACACAGCAAGACCTGCACATGATGGTCACCTAACTGTGTTTTCTGTATCCTAGCTTCAAAGATGCTATGTAACAACAATGAACCGAGAATTGTTCCAGCATGCTCAAAAACTGTGCAATCCAGGCAATCTACGGCAGACTTCGTGGAAGCCCATAAAGCCAGCTTTGCAAAGCCGTGAAATGGCTGTTACACAGAAGTAGGTGTGGGAAAAAGGATTAGACAGCCTTCAACCGTAGCCTCCTATATTTTCCATGCCAGGTCATCGGCGCTAAGATCAATGAATGCCGACAGTCGTACTTTTGCTTAAGGCTGTGAGCGCCGCTTTTCGGCGACCCGCAAAAGTACGCAAAAGATCCGTATCACAAGAAAGAAAAAAACTAGAAAAATGAGAATGGGGTGGAATGCATACGGCAGGTTCTGTGATATCATAAATGGTAGTTTACCAACATCCCTCAAGAGATACTTATATAACGCTACTGGCCTATATGACAGAAATTAGGAGCATAACGAAAAGAGTTCAGCTGAAACTCAGGACAACACAGCGAGCTATTTAACGGAAAATGACAGGAGTACAACAAAAAGACCGGAAGAGGGCAGAGTGGGTCAGTGAACAAACGCGGGTAAATGACATCCTAGGGAAAATCAAGAAGAAATGTGCTTGTAATGTACATGTCGTGCGAAAGCAAGATCAACTTTGGTCGTTAACGTTTAGTTAGTTTAGTTTATGGGGGTTTAACGTCCCAAAGCGACTCAGGCTATGAGAGACGCCGTAGTGAAGGGCTCCGGGAATTTCGACCACCTGGGGTCCTTTAACGTGCACTGACATCGCACAGTACACGGGCCTCTAGAATTTCGCCTCCATCGAAATTCGACCACCGCGGCCGGGATCGAACCCGCGTCTTTCGGGCCAGCAGCCGAGCGCCATAACCACTCAGCCACCGCGGCGGCGGTCGTTAACGTAACGGTCTGAATAGCAAGATAAGGCAAATGTACCAGAATGTGCCAGGGGAAGGCAAAAAGTTAGGTGGGGTAAAGAAGTTTGCAGGTTTAAAGTGGCTGGAGCTGGCACAGGGCAGGGTCAATTTGAGAGTTACACAAGGGGCATTTGTTCTGCTGTGGACGTATGATGATGATGGTGACTTGATGCATGAATATGTGCTTTTGCAACTGAGGACAGGAATGTATGTGCACATGTTTTCTCTCAAAAATAAATCAGTTTTGAGCGGTGCTCTGTCCTCTTGCCCTCCCTTGTGGGATATATAGTTTATTTGATGCCTTAAAAAGAAAAGCTACCAATTCATCCAACAAGAAGTTCTCTTGAGGTATGGTTAGAACCACGCTTCTCTGCTCTTAGCTTTGGGAGCAGGGAATGAAGACCGCACTACAAGATCCTTAAAATTAAGCTGTAGTTTTCTGCTAATGTTCAGCGTATCGGAACCCTATCCGTGTGTCTGTCGGGAACTATGCTCTTACCTTCGTCACAACACAGGCGGACAAGACCAGGCGATGTTCTTTTTTTCTCAGGCAACGCCCGAGATGCTGAGCAAACTGCCGGTATTATGTGCGCCGGTACTTTTGGGAATAAGCCACTAAAGCACTGAATGTATCATGCACTTTGATGAAAATACAGGCATGCATGCCTGTTTGATGACACCAGATGATGAAAAAAGTAATATAGTTGCAATATATCAATATGCTACAAGTAATATATCCACTATGTTACTTCCACAAACCACTTTTTCATACGCAATGCAGTGCACTGGTAACTAGTGTTTTTACATTGCGTATTGCATAAAACGATTCCGCATAAAATATAACTGTGCTCTGATCTAAGGCAAAATAAGATCATTCGGGCTAGAATATCAAGGAATGCGAAGTTCCGCACTATGCACACCGCAACGGGCATCCAACGGGAAGGGAACGTCGCTTGTGGATACTGTCGCTCATACTTCACCGGAGTGAGTGTAGGTCAGAGCAAGCAAAGAAGAACGCGGCGATGTTGAGGCATAGAAGGCTGATTTCCGGGCGCTCCGTGATACAGCCCTCCGACTGAGCCTCGAAGATACGTTTCATTTCACGGCCGAACACACACTAGAGCTTCTCATAGTTTGAGAGAAGTTTGCAGCGACCGCAACTGCACGTAAAAAAGAACGACAATTCAGTGCAAACAGTGAGAAAAGAAAATGCTTACTTGCTACTGTTATCTGCTGTAGCAATGCTAACCGATCAGGCGTGAGCCAAGCGTTCAGCTGGTGAATGATTTGCTTTGGTTTGGGATTTAACGTCCCAAAGCGAGTGAGGCGATGATGGACGTGTACTGAAGGGCTCAGGAAACTTCGTCCACCTTTGGTTCTTTAACGTGCACTGACATCGCACAGTGCACGGGCATCAAGAAGTTCGCATTCATTGAAATTCGACCGCCGCGGGCGGGGTTGTACCCGCGTCCTTCGGATCAGCAGCCGAGCACCATAACCACTGAGCCACCGCCGCTGTGGTAAGCCGGTGAATGAATATGAGGAATTATTACCACTGCTCCTCGTGACGGTAGGTGAAAGCCCTCAGATGCTTTTAAACGTTGCTTCCGTGCACCTTTCCGTGATATGCTTCGCAGAAGGAATACAAAACGCCTGTGTCTATCTAATGTTGCACAAGCCTCGATATTACCCTTACTACTAGAATATTAGGAAGTATCTGATCAGCACACATCAACGATCTGATTCTCAGGAATCGTGTTCCATGAAATCCTGTCATGGTCCGCTCATGTCGACGCCTTAAGAGCAGATTTATCTAGAGTAATTGGGTTACTGAATAAAATAAGATCATTTCTACCGTCTGAGGCTAAGCGTAAAATGTACTATGCACTTGAGCACTCGCGTCTCATTTACTCTTCTCTGGTGTCGTCAAAGACAACCGATACTAATGTGAAATACCTAGTATCGTTACAAAAACGTGCTATGCCGGGCGATTGCAAGCGTGCCCCACACTGAAAGCACTGTCCCATATTTTACCAGATAGAGCGTATTTGAGGCAAGACAAGACAACTGTTTAAACAACAACTATATCGGGAAGCGCTCGACCAATGCCGCGCAGATAAAACAAAATTTCAAAAAAGCTTTCAAGTTAAGCAGTTTCCATATAAAGTAAGACACAGCGAAATAGTTAAGGCCAGATCACGTACCAATTATAGTTTACAGAGGATATCGTCGCAAATACCACAACTCCTCAACAATTACAGTGACTTATTAAGCTGACTAACTTCTATAGTCTCTCAAGTTAACTTCAGAAAGTTACAGCAATATCTTTATCTGTCCCGGACGTGCATGGGCTAAACAACTTAGCCAACTTTTGGTGTTGTTAACCTGTATCATGTTGTACTACCATCGTGCGCAATGTAGATCATATTTCAATACCTATGTACACTGGATTACATTCCACATTATCAATTTTTGTTCGGTTAAACATTTTTGTTTACTGACAAACTTAATGCAGCAGGTAGGACGTTGCTTTTGTATTGTTACAATTCAAAAGGTATTTTCCTTTTCCTTCTACAGAGAGATTAGAGTGTAACCTAAGACGGTGTGTATCTTACCGTATTTGCATCTGCGCATGATGTATAACAATATGTACACTTGTGCTGCTCAGGGGCATAGCGTAGTCAGGCGCCATCCGGGCCCTTTGCTATTGCCTCCTGAGGCAATTTTTAAAATTGTCTCAAATAAAAAAAAAGGAAGTGTAGAGTGGTTTATTGGCACGTTGGAAGCGCCGGCGATTAAGACCTTAGCACACGTAATCTTCGATCCCGCGAGGCGAGAGACTGGGACAAAAGCCGCAGCGTTCCAGCACGAGCATCCGACAGGCTTCTACTTCTTCTTCTTTACCTCAGTAAACGAGGGCGCAAGCGCTTCGTCGTCGTTGGCGTCAGTGCTTGATCATCAACTTCGTTCCAACTGCCCCGGCGGAAAAAGGGAGCCATCCTGGCGACTCAATGCGAGGAGACGACGAGGGGGCTGTAATAAGACTTCAAGCGGCTGACATGAACGACGTCGCGGCCACGGCGGCGATGGTCCGAAGAAGGTGTCACCGGTTCGATAATGTAGTTGACAGGTAACGTACGCTCTAAGATGCGGTAAGGGCCGATGTGCTTGGCCGAAAATTTGGAAGCAGCCGGAACAGAGAGCCAGACCTGTGAGCCAGTGGAGACACGAACAGCGGGCGTGTCTTGATCAAAATCGTGTTGGCGGGGGCCTTGACGTTCGGCGTTGAAGGGGCGAGCCAACTGGCGGCACAGCTCAGCATTGCGGGTAATGTCAGAAAGGGAAGTATTTTCCGAGCTGTCGGGGTTGTAGGGAACGATTGTATCCAACATACAAGAAGGTTCGCGCCCGAACAAAAGAAAGAAAAGGGAAAAGCCGGTGGTTGCTTGAGAGGCGGTGTTATATGCATAGGTGACGAACGGAAGAACCTTATCCCAATTAGAGTTGTCGGAGCGACTGTACGTGGCGATCATGCCCCAAGAGTCCGGTTGAATCGTTCGGTGAGGCAGTTGGTTTGTGGGTGGTAAGCAGTAGTGGTGCTGTCAATTGTGTGGCACGCAGCGAGAAGCTCGCGAAGAACTTCAGACAAGAAAACACGGCTGCGGTCACTGAGAAGTTCTCTAGGAGCGCCGTGACGTAGGACAAATTGATGATGGAGAAATAAGGCCACATAGCGAGCAGTAGCCGCAGGTAGGGCAGTGGTCTCAGAATACTGAGCGAGATGGTCCACGGCGACAGTGATCCAGCGACTACCAGCGGTCGTGAAGGGCAGTGGACCATATAGGTCGATGCCCACACGACCGAAAAGGCGAGCCGGACATGGTATTGACTTTAACGGGGTAGTCGAAGGGCGAGGTGTCGACTTCCGCTGCTGACAAACAGTGCAGGAGCGAACGTAGCGACGAACGATGTTGTACATTCCCCGCCAATAGTATATCTGGCGGAGTCGCTCGTACGTTTTCAGCGAGCCAGCGTGAGCGCTCTGAGGGTCGGCATGGTGGTGTTAACAAATCTCAGATCGAAGATGTCGGGGAACAACAAGAAGCCACTTTCGGCCGTCTGGACGATAGTTACGGCGGTACAGAAGATCTTCGCGGAGGGCAAAATGGGAAGCTTGGTGGCGAAAGGCCCGAGGGAAGGAGGCCGTATAGTGTGCAAGAAATACGTCGAGCAAGGATGAAATCCATGGATCTTGGCGTTGTTGAAGGGGCATGTCCATGGTAGTGAGCGCTGCGAGTACGGACTCAGATATTGGAAAAGGGGGCGCAGGAGAAGGCACTGGCCAGCGTGACAAGGCGTCTGCGTCGGAGTGCCTGCGGCCCGCCCGGGCATCACGCTGAACTCATAGAGTCCGTCAGGGGTCACGAACGACGTTTTAGGACGGTCGGACTCAGCCATCGAGACTTGCCAATATATGGAACGGATATCTAGGGATGAGAAGAACTCGGCGCCTTGCAAGCATTCAAGGACGTCATCAATACGTGGTAGCGAGTAGACGTCTTTGCGCATAACTTTGTTAAGCCGGCGATAGTCCACGCAAAATCGTATCGAGCAATCCTTCTTTTTCACCAGGACGACTGGGGATGACCAAGGACTGGCGGAAGGTTGAATAATGCCGCGTTGTAGCATGTCATCAACCTGCTCAGTTATGGCGCGGCGCTCAGGAGGCGACAAACAGTAGGGGCGCTGGCGGAGAGAAGCATGGGTGCCGGTGTCATTGTGGTGTTCGACAGTGGTCGCATGACCCAAAGAAGTGGACTGGTAGTCAAACGATGAGCGAAACTGGTTGAGCAGGGCAAGGAGCTGAGCTCGGTGACCTGTGTCGAGCGCGCGCTCAATGGAGCGGTCGAATATGTCCGAAGACGGCGCGTGATCAGGAGTAGCGCGACATGCGGTGAGGGCAGTGACGTCGGCACTGGAGGAGGTCACATCAGTGTCCAAGGAAGAGATCAAGTCAGCGGTTTCAAAATGGCCGAGGCACTCGCCATGGAGCAGGGAGAGCGCGTAGAATGAGGTGTTAGAGACGAGGATGGAGGCAGCACCGTGGTGAATGTCGATGAAGGCGAAGGAAAGAGATGTGTGTTGGCGAGAGGCAAGGACGGGCGAAGGCGTGAAGAGAACAGTGGCGTCAAAAACAGAGGCGGCGCAAACATGGACGAGCACGGCAATGTGGGGGGGGGGGGCGGGGGGTATGTCAGTGTCCTTAGCGAAGACAAGCTTAGCAGCACGGCGAATCGGAGGCTCGTCGAAAAAGCATCGCAGAGCGGAGAGAAGATGATGTGCGCACGGGCACAGTCAATAACGGCACTGTGGAGGGAGAGAAAATCCCATCCAAGGATGACGTCATGGGAGCTTGCAGGGAGGACTAAAAACTCGACAACATATAAAACATCGGCGATGACGACGCGTGCTGTGCAAGCGGCAGAAGGATGAACGGGCTCGGCGCTGGCAGTACGGAGTGAGATTCCAGAAGATGGGGTTGTAACTTTGCGAAGCGATCGGCCGAAGTTTTCGTGAATTAAAGAAACGATGGACCGAGTGTCCACAAGCGCAAGTGTCTTGACACTGTTTACAAACAGATCAAGAAGATTCGGCGGAGAAATGTGAGGACTTAAGCAGGGCAATGAGTGCACAGTCCGTGCCCCAGGAACTGCGGCTGCTAGTTTTCCGAATCGGTGAGGACGCTGCGACGCCTCATGCTTGACAGTGAGCGGCGGCGAGGGCAAGGCGAGCGGTGGGAAACGTAGTGCTGGAGACCGAGCTCGCGGTCAGGAGAGGTCTCCTGAGGTGGTGGTCCGAAAGGTGGCCGAAAGGTGCGGTCTGCATCGGAGTAGTCCGGCAGAGGGTGGACAGGCGCATGAAGAGTGCGTCGACAGAGGCGCGCGACGTGGCCCGGAAGACCGCAGGCGTAGCATATCGGTCTATTGTCAGCTTTGCGCCAAGCTGCAGGCACCGCTGGTGGAACGTACGCATAAGTCTGCGGTCGCGGCGGTCGTTTGACAGCTTCGGCATACGTGAGAAGGGCGGGAGCGGGGGCAGGCGGCACGGCAACTGTAGGATCATAGGTCAACGGGGAAGCAGCAGTGGTTGGCGGGATTGGGGCAGGCCGCCCTGGGCAGCTAAGGAAGGTGGTTGCCGACGATATCGGCGACCTCCTGCGTGATGGCGTGCCGGATCTCAGCGCTGAGGGCGGGCGGTGACTGGTGTTGCCGAGATAGGAGCAAGAGCTGCAGGGCGACCTCGTCCCGAACGAAGTTTTGATGGTAGCAAGTAATTCGGGGTTGATGGCCAGGCCAGAGATGGCGGCAGGCGTGGGAGGACGACGAGCACAAAGACGTTGCTTGCACAACTCGTCGAAACTTTGGTACAGGGTATACACCGAGGTAACGGTAAGTGGTGGGACTCTTCGCCAACAACATCTGAAAAGCATCGTCGTTGATACCCTTCATGATGTGCTTGATCTTGCCAGCTTCTGACATAGCCGGATCAACACGTTTGCGGAGGTCAACTACATCTTCCAATGTATCTGCTGAAAGTCTCGTCCATGTGCTGAGCTTGGACGCGCAAGCTTTGCTCAGCACGCAGTTTCCGCATGGCGGGACGGCCGAAAGCCTCCGCAAGTTTGCTCTTTAGAACGGCCCAAGTGGGAATGTCGGCCTCGTGGTTGCGGAACCAGAGGTTCGTGACATCGCTGAGGTAGAACATGACATTTGTAAGCTTGACGTGGTCGTCCCAGTTGTTATGACGGCTCACCCGTTCGTACGATTCCAGCCAATGTTCCACATCCTGGTCGCTGTGGCCGCTGAAAACAGCCTGGTCCCGCTGCCGGATGGCACCGGAGCAGGTGACTGGCTGCGACGGGGCGGCGGCCTGTTGACTGGCCTTGGTCGTTGACATCGGGATGGTGCGGCTGCGAAGAACCACGGTGATGCGGAAAAGGTGAACGCAGCAACCTACACCAAATGTAGAGGGGTTTATTGGCACGTTGAAAGCGCCGGCGACGAACACCTTAGCAAACGTAATCTACGAGCCAGCGAGGCGAGAGGCTGGGGTACAAGCGGCAGCGTTCCAGCACGAGCATCCGACGGGCATCTACTTCTTCTTTACCTCAGTAAACGAGTTCGCAAGCGCTCCGTCGTCGTTGACGTCGGTGCTGGATCATTTTCGTTCCAGAAGAAAAAAGAAATAAATAAGGAAAGAAAGGAAGGAGGAAAGTGCGGGAGAAAGAAAGAAAGGAACAAAGAAAGAAAAGAAGCAGCAAAGAGGGGAAACAAGAAAGAAAGAAGGAAGGAAGCACTCTCACCCTCCGCAGCATTTAAGACAAGTATGACTATCTACCGATGTCGCACATTGTGTGAAAACCTGCCGACATTTTCAGCGACGAAAGACCCCTCCCACCCGACCAGCAGGATTTTTGGACTCCATTGAACCCGCCTCGAGGCCCTTTCAGCAGATCGGCATGGACTTGCTTGGTCCTTTCCCAAAGTCAACGTCTGGAAATAAGTGGCTCATCATAGCGACCGACTAACTGACCCGCTACGCCGAGGCAAAAACCCTACCGAAAGGAACAGCAGCAGAAGTCGCCAAATGTTTCGTGGAGTGCATTCTTCTGCGACACAGCGCCCCCGATGTGCTCATCAGGGACAGAGGAACAGCATTCCCAGCGGAACTAACGCAAGCCATCCTGCGTTACAACCAAACCAGCCACCGGAGGACAACTGCGTACCATCCGCAGACCAACGGGCTGACCGAGCGCCTGAACAAAGCCATCGCCGATATGCTCGCCATGTATGGCGAATCCGAACACAAGACCTGGAACGCCATTCTGCTTTACGTCGTCTTCGCCTTCAACACCACAGTGCAGGAGACCACCCAGATGACGCCTTTAGGCTCGTCCAAGGCAGGGAGGCAATGCCCACTCTAGACGCCAGGCTGCCCAACGTTACCGAAGAAGAGAACGTCGCCGCCTACTTTCAACGCGCTATGCAGGTAGGTGCTTGTCGCTGCACCTACCTGCATGTGCCCTAGACAAAAAGGGATGCTTCCCTGCGGGCAAGCTACAAAAAAAATTAACAGTGTTATGGTGCTTGTAGTTGGACCAAGTCTCAGCACACTAATCTAACACACTGGGCCTATCAGTGAACACTTCAAAACAGTCCAGAGCCGCCACGGTGACTCAGCGGTTATGGCGCTCAGCTGCTGACCCGAAAGACGCTGCACCATCCCGGCCGCGTATTTTTGGCGCCTGGACAAGAATGCGCCGCGAGAGAGAAATCACTGAAGCGAGGAGGAGAGGACGCTGCCTGGTTGGCTGGGCGATTCTTGCGGTCGGCTGTTACATACAGTGGGCAGCATCCCCTTTTCCCCCCCTCCCGCCTTTCCTTTTCTTCACATTCTCGCCCATAAAGAAGCTTTGAGTCCGCCGAGGCTGCTTTGGACGTTTTCATTCGAGTAGCGTGTTCCATCCGTGAATTATGGCGGCATCATCGCTGCCGGTCGAATGCGAGTTGGACAGTGACAATTGCGTCGAGAACGTGAGTTTTTCGTGTGGCTCTGAACACCGACGGAGACGCGTACGAGTGGCTCACCGGCTACGGTGTAGCGACGAGAACAACGTGGATCGTTGACTGGGAAGTTGAAAAGCCTAAAAGGTATGGAAAATTTTGCATTTTAATGACCCATGCACTATATGTATTACTCGAAAGAGCGGTCTTCTATTCATAATTGTTTCGCAAATGTGGACTGTGACAGACTTCAATTTTCAGTTTTTTTTTGTTGGGCTGGCTTCACCGCATGGCAGTAATGTAGTGCAGAAAATTACGCAATATTTACATCCGAGGCCACCTGTGAAAAAAGTACATAGCCGCGCGGCGCTGCAGCCGAACGTACTTTGCTTCACGTATCAGAGCTATTCACGCGCTTCAGGGTGCTGTGTGCAAGTTCCGAAGCCTATCATGGAAAAATTATATAACTGTGGACTGTGACATTCCAATTTTCAGCTTTTTGTTTTGCTGGCTTCACCGCATGGCAGTAATGTAGTGCAGAGAATAACGCAATAATTACATTATTGTTACCAGTGTTTTTCTAATGTAAAATAGAAGAAAGCGAAAAGATGAGCGTTACACTGAGAAGCGAAATCATTTGCATTTCTTTTAGAATTGCGGAATTGTGAACTGTGACAGATTCCAATTATCAGTTTTGTAAGTCTGGCTCCGCCACACGGCAGCAATGTCTTACAGAGCACTGCGCAATATTTACATTATTGTTATTAGTGTCTCTCTAATGTAAAATATTCTCACGGAAAAATATGAGTGTCATTCTAAGAAAAATCATTTGCATTTGTCTTTTACTGGGATCGCAATCCACAAGAAGTGGAAATGCCAGCACTCGAACAGGAATAAGATTACTGGCCAAACGGCCACCAACTATCCAGCCTTTGTGTACATCAAAATAAAAAAAACATTACTAGTGACACAAGGAAGCGGGACCCATTCCTGAAGAGGGCTACGCCGTTGCGTGCCATTGTGAAGGTCAGGCATGACCATAATCATGCGCTAGACTGCTGATGCCTTACGTCTCCTGCGCACCACAGCTGACACTCGAGCTGTGTTCCATAGCTATTTTCATGATGGCCTCACGCCAGCACAGGCCATGGCTATGCACCAGCAGAAGCTAGAAGTTGAAGATGACGCTGCCGAGAAGCTTGCCAGTGGTGCCGTGAATCCAAGTGCAGGCACTGTTTATTACTGGTTCCGACTGTGGCAGGATCATCATTATGGCAGCGCAGTGGAGTCTGTCAGCAAACTTTCAGAGAAAGAGTCATACTATCTTGACAAGGGTAAGCTGCAATATATCTGAGCAGTGTAGTTTCTTTTCTTTGAAATTCCAGCGACTTTTTGAAAGGACTGAACTGCAAA
Source organism: Amblyomma americanum (assembly GCF_052857255.1). Lineage (NCBI taxonomy): Eukaryota > Metazoa > Arthropoda > Arachnida > Ixodida > Ixodidae > Amblyomma > Amblyomma americanum. The sequence goes on from NC_135497.1 coordinate 498,637,810, forward strand.
GGTTTTTTGGGTGTTTAACTGTTTGCATTTGCACATATTTGTGTGGTTATTTTTATTTTTGTGGTCGGTATTTCATAAATATTTACCTTTTGCTTCAACACAGAACACGGGCGCTTTAGCATTTTTCCTCCATAAAAACGCAGCCGACCGCGGCGGCTGCGCGGCTGACAACGCCCGTGTGCTGTGCGATGTCAGTGCACGTTAAAGATCCCCAGGTGGTCGAAATTATTCCGGAGCCCTCCACTACAGCACCCCTTCTTCCTTTCTTCTTTCATTCCCTCCTTTATCTCATCCCTTACGGCGTGGTTCAGGTGTCCAACGATACTGCGCTATTTCCTTTCCCCAAAAACCAATTATTATTATTCAACCGAATTATCACCAAATGTTGTAGCACATCATGCTGCCAACAGGGGTAACCTCTCGGCTACCAGTAGTTTTTCTGTCCCCTTAGAGGGACAACCTGAGGCATTAGGGTATATTCATTCAAGCCACAGTGGCCCCCTTTTCTGTGAAAATAGAGCAGGATGAAAAGCCATACGCATGTCTAAATCAGCTTACAGCAACCTTCTCTGGTCTGCATTGCTAAAGCTGTGTGGTTTACAACAAAAATCTCATCCATGATGAATACTTCCTGCATTGTGAAACAGTGAGTATGCTATAGTGTCTACTTTTCATTATCTGTAATATCAAGAATTATTATCCACACATGCCGACATTACTCTGCCCAGTGATACATTTGCCTCACCCTAAGCCCGAAGCATAGCATTACAGACATGGGCATGCAGGTGCAACCTACTTGGACCCCATCGGCAGCAGCTGGTTGTCTTTCCTTGTGCGTTCTGTCACGTTATGTTACGCAGTTATCCTACATCCAAAAAATAATTACGCTGTCACTAATTTCTCAATACAGTTTACAACATTAAAAGAATAACTAGAACAATATTCCCCTATGCTTTCCTGGACTTTATTGATAGTTTCTTGTGTACATATTAATGAACCAATCATTTTCCTTCCCTTGCTTGCTAAAAAGCATAAAGAAGGTATCTAGTTTGGCACTCTTGATGCCATAAACAGGCATAAAAAGGTTCAACATGCGAAGTGCACGCTAGCAGAGGTGCACTTGATAGTAGTAGTGCCATAGCTCGGTTGGTCGAGATCCATCTGCAACACGTGGAGGTCTTTGATTCAGATTCCATTGGAGGCATGTAGCTGCCTTTTCTCCTACGTTGTGTTGAATTATCTAACATCTAACAAATGATTCTGCTGCTCCTAATTTGATGAATAAGAACATGAAACTTATTTTTTGAAATTTCCGATTTGCTTTGACTGCTGGCAACTTTTAAATGTATATCTTAACAAGCCCCTTAATTACCTTTGCTTCTCTGCTTAATGCCGCTATAAGTAGGAGTCCTATATTGCCTTTTGCAGGGGCTGATGTGAGAACCACAAGGTCAGAGGATGGTACCTGCTGGGCAGATCTTGTGGTGACGCAGGTCATGAAAAGGACGCAAGGACTGAGTGCTGCTAAAGAGATAATATCTGTAGACTCTACAGCCTCATGTGATGAGTCACAAAGCAGTCTCACGGTGGTACTTACAGCAACTGCAGTTGGCGCAATGCATCTTGTTGTACTACTACATAGTTCTCAGAGCAGCGAGAGCTACAAAGCTGCATTTGGTCTGCTGAAGCTGAGCTACCCAACCTACTTTGGTGGCACTCATGTAAGTAAAGAATAATACTCAGGACATTCATGAGCTAACAAATTACAATTACAGCAGTGGATATAAACAAGAGGGGCCCATCACATGCATTTTCTTTACGCCTTCTTCGGTTGTATTCACATAGGGGCATCTTTGGTAAAAGGGTGAGGGTGCAGAATGACATTTGCATGCTTTTGTTCCCAGTAGCCACATGTTAATGGTGTCATTTACTCATGTGCATAATTATTAGAATAATTCATAAAATAATCTTACTTCAGACAGCACAACAAAAGTTAAAGCATCAATGTCATGTCCATATCAATAGAGTGCTATGTGAAGGTTCAGGAATAAAAATGTTGATATTTTTTCATTATCATTTCTACTGTGATATTTGGCCAGTTGATTTATGGCTCGATAGGAGAAGATAAAAGCACATACAAACATTAGTGTCTCTTAGTTGTCATTGTTGCTCAGTTTCAAAAATGCCGATTCATTACACCATTCAAAGCCCAATTACTTGTCATTGTTTTTGCGGCACATAAGATGAATGGATGTTTGCTCCCCAGTCAAGGACAAAAGTAATGGTGTCTTAAGCAAAAGCTAAACTAAACTTCATGCTCTTTCTGCTGGCATAATGAAATATTAGCACCACATTTTTATGCCAACTTTTTGAAAAGCTTCACCAATAAAAATGGATAAGAAATCTTACTTTTCCAGTTTACCGCGGTGCTAATATTTAAGGCATATAGTTAAATAAAATCATGAGAAGGGGCATATGGGCAGTAAAATTCAATTTTTACAGAAAGTCTCTGTGTCTTTTGCACCTCAAACTTTGCAACACAAAAGCCTCAAATGAAAAGCAATGTAGAAACTTCATACTATTTAGAATGAATAATAAGGTTGTTTACTTACAGCAACAAAGGTGCAAAATATTGCTTCTTATATTCTGCAGGCACCGCAAGCATTTATGACGGATAATTTGGCAGCTGAGAAAGCTGCTTTGCAAGCAACATGGCCCGAAGACAAGCAGCTCCTTTGCCACTTTCATGTGGCTCAAGCCGAGTGGCGCTACATGCATCACGTCACACCAGCAGGGATGAGAAGCGAGATTTGATGACTACATTTCAGAAGGTGAGCGCAAATGAAGCATGCATTACTTTTAGTTCTGTCAATTTCTTCTAGAAAATGTGGCTGTCAGATATTGCATTGCATCTGCTAAGACAGTAAAAAATAATTGGTCAGTGATGAGTGATGCAAAATGCCGGCTGTTTGAATTCTTACAATAAAATAACATGAACTATGTCAGACTTATAATGTCCAGTAACGACTATTAAAGGAATGCGCATGAATGGCTCAGAGAACCCAGTGAAGGTACTTCGGTGGGTGCCTCATGGGAGCTTCAAAGAGCACACGTTCGTGCCTATGATCCCTCTGAAACAGTATGAAATAGTTGCACATTTTATCTGCAACACTGTAGGGTGTTAGGCTTCTGGAACACTACACATGGCAAGTTTTTCTTTCCCTTCTACACAGATTTTTTTTAAAAACCCAGAGAAGAAACATTTCTATGGTCGGTGCAAGTGGATTGCAACGCAATATAAACATGATGTCAATCACAGAGTGCAGTTAAAAGGATTCGACTCATACTTTTTTGGTTTGCTAAGGCATAGAGAGATGGTGGAATTGTAGAATTTATGGCTATCAACTCTGAAGGCAAGGCAAGTTCTTAAATTTATGGCATTGGCATTGTGGTTCATGACATCAAAGATGAAATTAAGCATGCTATTGTGCTGAAATCAGTGACAGATCTGCAGCAAAAGTAGTATAGCATCATTTCTCTGCATGGGGGCGGCGTTTATAAGCTAAAGAATGAAGCAGGTTTTCTAGGACACTGGGCCGGTGTCTCATTTCTTTGTGCCCCTAGAGGCAAATCATGATTTCATTAAATTAAATGAGCATGCTTTCGCAATCATGTGCGCCTGAATGATTGTAACTGTCGCGAAAACATGCTGTAGATGTAGCGAATATTGTGGATTTTTTTTTCATGCACCAAAGGAGCGGTACCAAAGAACCCCATTTTCTTTGCCACGTGCCCTTCTTGCACACATCACTATGATGTGAAATTATTATAAAGTATTTTCAGTTGTTACCACCACTCTCTGTTCATACTTCACTGAGGAGGGTTACACCTGTCAGCAGCTACCATACCAACAAACAAACCTAGCTGCCCCAATGCAGTTTTATAATAAAGGAAACTGGTATAATCTATCCAAGTAATGAAACGGTTGCACTGAAGATATGATGGCTTTCATGTCATAGTTGCATAAACAAGTTTTAAATTTCTACTTTACAAGGATAATCCATCAAATTGCTACTACATTTGGGATAGGCAGAGCTCGTAAACAATGGCAGTGCGGTAACAAACGGATTATTTGAGCACAGTACCACATAAACTAAAATATGCACCAAGAAAGTAGCAAACATTCTGCGAATTTTTCATCGTCCTCCCAAAAGTTTGGGCTTTGAGGTCTGGCCTATAATTTAGGCTGACTTGTCAAGCATTCAAACATTGTGTTCTGTTATGTAGTCATAAAAGAATGATTATCTGCATTCATTACAAATGCAAGCTTACATGCCTATTTAGTTCACCGTCACAGCTTACAAGAAGCATTGCGGAGAGGAGAGAAATGAATGCATAAAATTGGTCAAATGTAACAAGGACGCAGAGATGAGAAGAAAAATGTAAATCGTGGTACTGTATGTCCTGAAATGACACATGGACTACAATGGGCACTGCAGTGGAGGCCTCCACCTTATTTCATACCGCCTGGGAGTTCTTTGATGTGCACTGACATCATATAGCACATGTGTATTTTTGTATTTCACTTCCATTGAAACAGTCACTGCGGCTATGATCAAGCCTGCGAGCTTACGTTTGACAGCCAAAGCCACTGGGTTGGCGAGAGAAGAGGCAAGTCATAAACACCGAGTATATTACAAGGCGTGCTGCAAGTTGAATTAAATGAAATCAATAACTACATGCTCTTCGAACTACCAGAGCAATAAAATTGGAAGCAACACATTGAACACAACACCCATCATAAAATCAGTGCATACTGAAATGAATAATAGCTAGTGTGTCCGCAGATAGTGGCTCATGTGCCTGGCAAGCAGTTCCAAGTACGGAATGTCTCTGGCAGAAATAACTGTATAAGTGTTATTAATTGAAGAGGTACATCAAGTTTGTGAGGATGATGAACATTACATGAATGCAAGTGCCATGAGCGATCAGATGTACCTTTAGGGGGTTTTAATAGAGTAAGAAATATTCTGAAAAGATCGATATTAAGAAAAACGTGAGAAAAACGCACATAGTGACATACCATGTTTAGAGTTTGTTGCATATTTGTAATGTTTCTGCTATGCTGCTAATTACACACATTAAAGTAATTGATTCTGTGTGTTCACTCCAGCTTTAGTTAGTGAAAATCTGCTTGCGTAGCTTTTAGAAAGAGGATTCTAAACAGGGTTGGACACAGTATATACTCTAGCTGTCATTGTTTTGAGCGACGTTTATGTGAGCCATTGTGTTGTTGTTAGCGAGCATATGGTGCTCTGTTATGTAGTTAACATAAGTTTTCCAGCAAAGGTTATTAGTAGCATAGGTAATAAAGTATTTACATTCTAGAATGGGGCTATGCAGGCTATTGTTAATATAAAATTGTCATGCGGCGGTGGCAAGAAGGAGAAAGGTGAAAGAAAGCTTTGGCGGAAAACTGTTGATTAGGCAAACTTGTGCCCACAAATAAATAATGAATCAATAGCTATAATGGCAACAAGTGTGTGCAACATGGATTGAAAATACCTGCTGTTCTCAGTCGTGTGCAGTTTGAAGGTAACAGTGAGGTTTGGATGTGAAGCGCCCAAAACACCCACACAATCTTAGACATTATAAAAAATGCAACGTACGATCAATAACATATCAGATAGTTAAGTCACATCTCCTATAGTATAAAAGGGGGCAAACAAACTCAGAATATGAGAATATAAACACCACTTTGGTGAAATATTGGGGACAAGGTGATAGTTCGTGGAAAATTGTCAATGCTACATATTTAGCAGCCCGATATTGAGTAGCGTCAGAAATCTTATTTACCTTGCAACATCAGAAGCATAAGTAGCAGATGACCCAGAGACAGTCCACTCAATATAAATTTTTATGCACAAATAGTGCCATTACAGGAGGCAAATATTTGTGTGGATTCGACATGTGTTTTATAATCTCTTTTGCAGATTATGTATGCATCAACTGCTAATGACCTGAATACTGCCATAGCGGAAATGAAGGCCAAGTCTCATAAGGGCTACGTAGCACGTGTTCTTCGCTTCCTGGAGCGCAAGGCAGAATGGGTTCTTCTGCACCGCTCTGGAATGCTCACAAGGGGCCACAACACCAATAATTTCGCTGAAGCATCCATACAGGTCCTTAAGGATGTGGTTCTAGGCAGGCATAAAGCAATTAATGTTGTCGCCCTTGTGGACCTTATCACTAGCTTATGGGAAGGTCACCTGCAGAAGAGGCTGCTGAAGCACGCTTACAACCATGTACGAAGCCACAAGCTCCTATATGACAAACTCCTCGAAAGGATGCCTGAAAATGCTGCTGCAAGCATCCGCACCCTTGGCGGCAATCTGTTTGAAGTTCCCAGCTGCAAAGAGGATGGCAAATTCTATGAAGTGTGGCAGGATGTCAGCACTTGCACCTGCCGAGCTGGCCAGCAGCGGGCGTTCTGCAAGCCCCAGGCACTCGTTCACAGCACCTATGGGGAGGATTCCCGAATGCTCCTATACTTAGCACTCAAGACCGCCGCCAGCTCGCATGGTTTGCCCTAAGTGGCAAGTGTCAAAATCCTGCCTTTTTCCGCGACTTCCGTGAGTCTGCATGGGACCAGCCAGGGAGCGGCTCAGGCGAGCCAGGCAATGAACCTGTCCAGCCAGAGCCGCAGGCCTTGGTGCAAGATGCTACAAGCTTGCCCCAAGACACAATGGAAGTTGAGGAGCAGATTGCTGTTGCAGGGCCAAGTTCCAATCATCAATGCCGTGAGGTCTGGGGCACATTCTTTTTTTGTACATTACAATATATAAGTTTCAAGTCTGGCTGCATGGCAGTTCCCTAAAGCAGAATGCAGGGTTCTCATTTAAGAGGAGCTGAAACCTCTCTCTGTCCTGCTCAAAACTGTAACTGGACTCGCAGTAACCAACCCTCTCACTATGCTACTACACCAATTTCAGCAATGAACAGAGCTTTTAAAGGCAGCATTGGTCACAGAGTAGAAGTGTAATGTGAAACTTTCCCCGTAACCAGAGTGCATAGCTGTTTCAGTATTTCTTGCTTCTTATTGGAAGTTTTCTGTGGTACCGTGCCTCACAGGCATGTTGAATAATTCAGCGAGTCCAAAAAACTGTTTTTTTGTAAAAATGATCAACAAACAGCTTACTTCTCTGTGTTTGCGCATTAAACATTTATGTACTTGATGTATGTAATATAACTTTCATGACATGAGCATCGTTAGTAGTGCCAAGTATATGTGGATGCAGGTTTATTGCAAGCTATGCTCCAGCTTATCATCCTTTCCACGCTCTCACTTGATGCAGTGCATTGATGTTCTTCTTTTCCACAATCCATCATGTTGGCACCTTGCAAACTTCCACAGAGCAATTTGCTTTATAAATTATAGTGCCCATATCGAAATAACCTAAACACATAGCCATTATAACCAAGGGCAGCTGTAAACAATAATATGAAAGGACAAAAAGTACAAAAAAGTTAGTGGGGTGCTAGAGGTACATTGCGAAAGTCATTACAGTTGGTACTTTAGTGCCTCACTTCACAGATCTCTGAGCTATTTTAGGTTTTTCACAGGATGCTGCTGAGGTACTCAAGAACATCACAGAGGAGCTGTGGCGGCAATACAGTTTGGCTGCAGATAACCCATTTTATCTCACCCTGCTCCAAAGAGACCTGGCACTGTTGAAGAGAGCGCGCACAGAGCCTAAAGTAGTTGCGAGCGATGCATCTTGCTTCAACAGCAGCAAAAGCAAGTTCACTGAGGCGCGGCCGCATCATCAAGGTGCAACCAACTGGATTAGCAAGGCGCCGTCCAGGTGTCACACGAGGCGCAGCCAGAGTTCATGCCGGTCGGCCTTTGAAAACAGCTGGCAGCAGGAAAACAAAACACCTTCACAGCTTGCATCTGAGTGTCAAGGATGCGGTTCCTCATGCAGAATCGCATGGAACTGGACATTGAACAAAAGGGTGCTCTTGTGCAACAGCCACTTGAATTGGGTTTGTTGGGCTAGCTGCGATGTAAATCACAAAGAAAACAGCACAAAATATGGGTACAAAAGACGAACAAACACGACAGGACCGGCACCAACTTACAACTGAATTTTATTTCGCGTAAAACCTGCCCTTGTGTAAGCCAACACGCGGTAACAACCGTGACAAAAGAGGTCCCGACAAATGGTGAACTCCAGTTCTTCGATCTTAGGATACGGTTTCTTAAGATGACTTGTGTTGGATGTATAGTCCACATTCAAAGAAAGGTTTGCTCCCTTTTTAACAGTGCTCATTCGAACCTCGTGAAACGGCGATTGTTTCGAACTCCTTACAAACGGCTTTGAACAAATCATGCCCCCATATGACCTCGTCAAGTTTCAGTGCTCAAGATCAGCAGTTAAAAGAACCAGGGTACCCTTCTTGTGTGGTTTCTTCCGTGTGTGAAGCCATTCTGCAGAAATTTAAGCAAGGTTCTGAAAGCAGAGATCCGATTTCGTGCAATCGTGTGGCTGTAATACCGTACATCCACAAGGTTTTGCACAACCTTAAAGTAGCAGGCAGACATAACGTTCAGGTCACATTCTCAGCCCCATGCAAACTTTCCAGGCTTTGCGCCATGAATAACCGAGAAAAACAACCGGCTTGTACTGTGAAACAACAAAACAAGTTCATACAGTGCAGAACTCTGGTTGTTTACCAGATTCCCTTAAGCTGCGGGCTCATATACATTGGCCTAACAGGTCGATGTTTCAATGAGCGTGCCAGCGAGCACTGCCGAAACCTGCGAAATAATGAAGGAAGCTTCCCAGTGGATCCCTGCAAAGCTTGCAGCAATTGCCGTCCTGAGTTCGAGAAAACCATCTTCTTGAAGAGTGGAAAGGACAGAGTAGAGAGAGGTGATGGAAGCCTTTTATATCAGGAAATAAGGGAGCAGATGCGTCAGCAATTCATCCATTACTCTTAGCAACGATGAGTTCGCTTTGCTAGAAGGAATTTTGTAGGTTTATTGTATTGTCGTGCACTCCCTACAGCGTTGGGTGCTATTCTTTCTGACGAAGTGCCGTTGTTTGCGCGGATTCCTGTCCGCTTTTTGTGCCTTTGACGCAGACTTTGGTCTAACCCTGTTTTTGACTTTCTTCCCTTTTTTTCCATCTTCTTGTTGGTCATCAGATATCATTCATATGGTTGCCGGTTGACCGGCTCCAAATGTTAAAGGTTTTTGCACTCATCACGCCTTTCGCCGTCTTTTTTATCTTTGACGCAGCTTTGGTCTTAAATTTTCATTCTGCACTTTTTCCACGTGTCTTCTTGGTCATCTGGTGTCGCTCCTCATGTAGTTGTATAGTTTTCGTTTGTTAAGGGTTTGTGTGGTCATGATCGTTTGATGTTCATACTTGTGCACGGCTGTTTGTTATATTTTTCTTCACGTCCTTTGGGTTTTTCTTCCAGATGGCATGATAAAATGTTACTTGGTTACTTATCGTACTTCATGTATTAGATCACTTTCAGTGATCTGTTCTGCGGTGTGAGTTGGCTTCGTGACTTTGTGAATGCGTGAGTGCACGGTTGTTACGGCGTGTTGGCTAACAAAAAGGCGGGTTTTACGCGAAACAAAACTCAGTTGTAAGTTGGCGATGGTCCCGTCGTGTTTGTTTCTCTTTTGTCCCTGTATTTCACACCGTTTTCTTTGTGAATCATAAACTAGAGGTCTCCTTGTGGTGTAAGCTTTGTCAAGAAGTTAGCCATACCCAGTAAGCACTGTAGGTCTTGTTGGCCAGTTTGCTAAATGTTTTGAATGAAAGGTTTGACCTTTGTTGTATCTGCTTTGACTCCATCAGCAGACACCACATGGCCAAGGTAACCGATCTTCGCCATTGCCATTGCTGGCTTCAAATTGCAGATTGTGGGGTCTAATGTCCTGAAGTGTCACACGGACAGTAAGGGAAGCCATAGTGCAGAGCTCCGGATTTATTTGGAGCAACTGGGGTTCTTTTGTTCTCTCACATGGCACAACACACAGGTGCTTTTGTATTTTGCCTTCATTGAAATACAGCCATTTAAGCCAGCAGCCAAATGCCGAAGCCTCTGAGCCAGTGTAGCTGGTCCCTGCTAACTTCAACTTATCTGAGTAACGCTGATCCACCATTTAAATTTGACAGCAAGGTATGAAATTTCAGCATTCAGATGAATGGATGTCTATGGATGTTTGTTTGCCTCATTCAGATTTCATGGGTCAAGGTAGATCTAAACACAACCATTTTTTTTATTCAGAATTGCCAATGGGTTGGTTCAGCAACTTGTGTGAACACTTGTTCTTTCCCTGGGTTTGCATTTCTTGATTTACCTCACCAATCATGTCTGATGAGAATTCATATGGTGCCAAAATGAATATTCCAAACTTTTGTCCAGTGCTACTGTATACTCTCCATGCAGAAGACATATCCCTTCAACAAGTACATCGCTTTAATGCTCAATTATGCTTGCCAACTCTTCATTTCTGGCTTTCATATCATCTGACCCGCAGTGAAGTTTGTCGAGGTGTGGGGTGAACTTCAGCCTCTGTGAGTCACATTACCCAAAAGTTACTGCACTTGGCAGACTAACAACAAAGAATTCAGTGTTGATGCACCCGGTGAAATCCACTAGAAAGAACTCTCTCCCTGTAACGGTGCTACTGCATCAGTGCAAGGGATTGCACTGTCATTAGGGCTAATTCGCACTTGCAGGTAGGACTGCTTTTGAATCTCATCAGAAGAAAGGAGGCTGACATCTGATTATTTGTCCAGTTCCAAACTGGCATCACGTGCATTCATTTTGGTTTGCTGCCATAACAAGTGATGAAGAGTACAAACAGTGAATGCATCTAACGAAGGGGGGTGCACCTTTGAACAATGCTCGCACCATATGCAAATGTTCAAGGGCTAGCAACATGATGCAGTTGAAAAGGGGTTTAATGGCCCTGAAAGAACCAGGCACTGAACGGAGTTCTGGCCATCGGCGGTTCTAGAGCCAGTTAGCAGCGCACGCTCAGCAATAGCACTGCCACTACCGCGTTGACAAATCTTCGTTGTTACACAGTGTAACAGCTGGTTGTGCCACACGTGTTGCATTGGTCTTTGAAAGCTGGCACTGATGTGGGCCTCTGTCCATCAGGACACCTTGAAACGGTTGGCAGCAAGGAAGCACACATTCGGAGTTTTCGCCTAGCATGAGGTCAGAAGCTTTTGGTCGGTTACAATGTGGTGCGAGAACTTCCGACCTGGGTGCTTGCATTTCTTTGACGTACAACATAGATAGTTGTGCTCCCATGCAGTGGCTGATAGCTTTCCATAGGATAAGTGTCTTTTCATGCAAAAAACATTCGCAGAGTGCGGTGTCACCGATTCCATGCCTACACGGTTCGTAATCATCTGGTTGTGCACAGTGCTGATTTGACCCTCTTGTACGTTAACAGCTTGCACGAATCTGTCAAAAGCTTGGCTTGTCATTTCTTCATGTTGTGCAATTCTTCGATGCATATGTTGTACTGCAGTCCCTTGTGAAATGTTGATCGAAGCAATTCAGGACGTCTTAGATTTTTTGTTGTGGCACAGAAGTGTGAAGGTCTCATACTTTTGTTGGAGTTCCAGCTGTCTAACTAGTAACAGCAGAGCTATCTGGCTCCGAGTTTCATCTTTGTTCTTGTACCCTGTCACTCGCTTGTAGATGCTGTACCTTTGTTTCCAAAGTCCACCACTGCTGAAGCTTGACCAAAATAACTGAACTGGTGGCAGATGCACCACCATTGCACAAGGTAACCAGAAAGTTCTTACTGTTCTTGACATCTCGCTACAAAAATGAGCACTGATATGGAAATAACTGACTCGTGTGCTGAAAACGTGCGTGGGGTGCGTGCAGAAACACAAACCGTGGCTAATACAACCGAATATGAAACCATTGCAGTGACAGAAGAGAAACAACAGAGGCTGCCGTACTCATTGCTTGTTGGCATGTGACGGTGTGTGGAATACTGAATGCCTTTCCTATGCAGTGGGGGCAAAAGCTTGCAGTTTACCCAGAAATGCAGAAATGTATGGCAAGGTGACATGAGTTGTCTTTTTCTATGGGCACATTTAGTATTGCGTCATCCAACATGTGTCCAATTAGTGGGATGCGCAATGAAGAAGCATACCTCCCAAGCTGAATTTTTGAACCCAGAGCCTGGCAGTACATTTAATCAGAGCATTATTCCCAAACACTTGACATTCTGTTCCTTGATTTACCTGTTCACAGTTGTATCTTAAAAGGAAGTCAAAGACTGGACGACCCCAAATAAGCTGTTTTGTCAGCTCCATTTCCCTTTGCCACTGCTCAAGCTATGGCAGCTGCGGGGATGCAACATGCATGCATCTGGCACAGCCAATGTTCCCATTTCTTACTGCACATAAGTCATTCATTTCCTAATCAGTGTTAACTTTTTTCATGCGGCGTCAAGAGCAACACAAATTTTTTTGGTTACTTCATACAAAATATTCTCACGGACTCTGTCAATCCCTTCTACCACGCCCATCACCACGTCTTACTTTTCATCGTCACTGTATTTTACAACGTTTGTCCGTAAAGTTTCGAGACTGATTTATTTTCTCTATAAATGATTCCCCAAAACAAATGTTGGTGCGTATGTGTAGCGCCATCTCTTTGGGCTAACCTTAGCTATTTATGTTAATTGCTGTGGCGGCCACTAGATGGCACTACATGTAGAAATATACGTTGTCGCTAGCCGTCTGTGCATTCTACTGTGAGTGAATGTGGAGAGATGGACGTCCACCTCGAACAGCGTTTAAACATTAAATTCTGTGTGAAGCTTGTCAAGACAGCCACACGTACGTATCAGCTACTTCGTGACGCTTACGGCAACGAGACATTATCGCGGGCACAAGTTGTCGAGTGGCACAAGAGGTTTGTTTTGGGGAGAACATCGGCGGAAGATGACACAAGGCAGGGGTGCCCTTCAACCTCACGGAATGTAAACAACATGGCTCGGATCAGAGAAATCAAACAGGAAGACTGCACCATTACATGCCGCAAGCTATCAGATGCTCTCGACATTAGTAAGACAACATGCCACCAAATTTTGGTGAGAACTTGGGGAAACGAAAGCTGAGTACCAGACTTGTGCAACACTCCCTCACACAGGACTACGTAGACGGACACGCGGACATCAGTGAGCGCTGATTTGTTCTCCGAGGTACAGAAAGATGCTGCATTCGTCGACAGCATCACTGCTGAAGATGAAGCATGGTGTTTTCAATACGATCCTCAAACAAAAAGGCAGAGCGCCGAATGACAGTCCAGAAGCTCTCCGGCGTCGAGGAAGGTGCGACGACAGAAGACCAAAACAAAGACGATGCTGATAGTTTAGAAGACCAACACGACGATGCTGATAGTTTTTTTTCAATGCTAGAGATATCATGCACCATGAGTTCTTCCCACAAGGGCGGACAGTGAATCAGGAGTTTGAAATCCGCGTGCTCGAACTCATGCGTGATGCACTGCGACACCGTCACCCTGACTTATGGGCATCTGGACAATGAAGCCTTCTCCACGATAATGCAAGGCCGCACACTGCTCTCAGCGTGACAAAATTTCTCAGCAAGCACAGCATTACTGTACTTCCACATCCGCCATACTCGCCTGACCTCTTCCCATACGATTTTTTTCCCGTTTCCTCGTGTGAAGAGAGCCCTAAAAGGTCGCTGGATGGGGAGCGTCGAGGCCATTCAAGATGCGACGACAAAGGATCTGACAGCCCTGCCAAAAGGAGCGTTTTCCAACTGTTTCCAAGATCTCAAGAAGCGTTGGAAGCTGTGTATAGACTGCAATGGAGATTATGTCGAAGAGGTGCTGCACAAATGATTTCAATGTTAAACGCAGTTTTTTAATACACTCAGTCTCGGAACTTTACGGACAAAGGTTGTAGTTCGCAGAATCGGGACGATCGCTCGGGGGCCCCGGATAGTGTCATGGACTAGAAGACATCAAAGTGAGCAGTGGCGCGGCACAGAGCGCTCGCGCTAGGCCCACCGCCATTAAATCATTCCATCGCCATCTTTCATGTAGCCCTCTTTTCACTGGCTTGCCGTCACGTAACAATATGCTCACTGTTGGCAGAGAGACTTTTGACACCAAGTTGTATATCGGTTGTACATGGGTTGCATACAGAGTTGTAATGTTGGCCTGCAATAACATATACACACAAAGTGCATGACAAAGCAGCCACCTTGGTTTATTACTGGACAGAGTTTTCCCTAGTGTTTGCACGTCAGCTTACTTCTGGCATTACCCTCATAGCCACACGTGGATAGCATTAGCTCCTGCTGTATGCGACAAATGAAACATCAAATAAGATACATAGTAAGTAGGATTTTCAAAAGCCGGCAGGAAGCATGTGTACTGCAATGTGCCCTTTGATGACCTCAACCCTCCTCTGTCTGAACTGGTGTGAGCACATTTATTATGACCAGCAGTTAGCAGCTGGCTTTGGTTTGTGCAGTATGCAAGATCGTGCTTTCCAACACTATGTGCGCATCTTTGCAATGGCTTCATGTTGAGCAAGATTTGAAACCTGAAGTAACATGGTGATGTTCAACTTTTTCTTGCACCTCTCCTGTTAAGAATTTGCACGTTTTGTTGCCTAAAAATTGTTTCAACTACACATTAGCCCACTGACCTCAACCGGGTTTCGCCTCCTGAGCAAAAAAAAATGAAGGGCATGAGCAATCTCACAATGATATTCAATACCTTTTGTTGATGTAAGTCACCGCTTGTACATCGATAATAACAAATTGTAAGGAAACATAAGAAAGTCACTAATAACAGTCCTCTTGTTGAAACACTGGCAAGCACCGTGATGTTTTCCCTCCCTACCAAGTTCTAAGAATGGGTGCTCAAAGGTCGGAGCAGCATTACGAGGCTGCCTCACCCTAACCAGAGCTCCACATTTCGCGGCACCAACTTTGCGGAACTAGCATAGCCACACTGGACAGACCTGAAGAAACTCTCGGCGCGAAATTTGGCTTCTAGCCAGAACCGAGTCCAGCGGCAGCAACGGACCACGTCGGTGAAATCAATATGCGTTCAGAACACAAATCTCAGTGGTGCATTTCTGAGAGTACAAAAGCATGCGGAGGCTAATTTCAAGCACATTTGTGACAAAACGCCTCGTAGGTTTTAAGAAATGGCTAAAAAAGTGAACTAACCGAACTTGGTAGAGCACCGGACGCGAAATTCGTAGATCGTGGGTTTGAATCCCGCCGGCGGCATGTGGCTGTTTTCTTCTGATTTCTTATGATAACCTTACAGCGATGGAATACATTATTAATCTCTCATTGACCAGCACAACAAATTAATTTTTAAAACAAATAGAAACACTCCCCTATGCGCCTTGGTTTCAGTGGTTGTTGCTTCCGTCATATGTCTGTCCTGTAATCAGACATTTCAAATAAATAGTTGGCATCAGAAGACCAGCACTGCTACTAAGAAACATTGCTAAACAAATGTTAACGTGTAGCACAGCTATACCCTCACCAATTTCAAAGAATAGCGTCTTCGGGAGAAATAAAACAAACCTTCCCGAACTAGACCATCGCCTGGTCCACAGCTCCACGAAAAAACGCATCTTCTGGGCGCAGCCATCTTAAAAACTAACGCTTGATCAAAAAATCAACTTAGACATGTGCAACTTTGCTGAGATGCACTAAAAGCAGTCATTCATCTTGTGTAGTGTGCTATAAAAAGTTAACAATAAAACAAATCTAAAAAATTTGAAAGTAAATAATTATGTCGCGCAAGATAAATCAACACTTGTCTCACAGTTAATGAGGCAGCGGCAAAGCGACAGTAGCAGTGACAACAGCAGCATGGCGGCCTGCATTGACAGAAACTTCGCTCAGCATTAATATTACAGATATAGAGCCGGCACTTTCAACATTCCGACACGCTTCAGACCTCGGCAGTGGATCATGACTCGAGTCTTCGAAGGGAACACGAAAATAACGAGCAGCGTGGGCCCGATGCGCTCCACACAGCAAGAACGAAAGATGGCCCATCGCTTGGGACATCGGCGTTGCTCATGACTCAACACGTCTGCTGACGGGACTGTAGATAACCCAACCTTTCTGAAGGTACCCGCTGGGCTGGAAGAAGGGGATCGTGCTTCTTTTTCACATATCTGCGACTTTCTTTCTTGGTGATACTTAGCAGACGCGCGAGTGCTGCCATGGGTTTGAGCAAGTCTTGAAAAGCTGCATTTCAAAATTCGTAGACATAAAGCTGACGATGAGCACAACGAAACCATTTGCTGTTGTGGCTTCTCGCTCGAGGTAAGCTTGAATTTTACGCTCCTGACTGAACTGTTCAAATCTATTTTTTCGTCTAACTTTCCTGCATGTTAAACGTCAAAATCTAGAGGCTAGTTAATTCAGAGAACGTGTTATACCTCAGCGACGATTCAGCGTATCTAGTCAATAAACCGGAAATTTAGCAAAGGCCCACTGCGGGAGTAAAATGTTTCTATCATATGAACCTAACATTTCTAATGCTGTCATTATATGGCAGTTCCATCGACTTTGTATTTCCCACATACCACGGCATCATGAGAAGTGGCTCACTCACTCAGACTCTTGTCCACTTACAATCGCTCATCATCAGCCTGACTACGCCCACAGCAGGACAAATGCTTCTCCCATATCTCTCCAATTAACCCTGTCCTGTGCTAACTGTGGCCACGGTTCCTATCCACGCAAACTTCTTAATCTCATTCGCCCACCTAACTTTCTGCCACCCCCTGCTGTGCTTGCCTTCAATTGGTTCGTTCATATGGGAGGTTGTGGCCAAATACTGCACCAGGGTGG
Organism: Amblyomma americanum; assembly: GCF_052857255.1. NCBI lineage: Eukaryota > Metazoa > Arthropoda > Arachnida > Ixodida > Ixodidae > Amblyomma > Amblyomma americanum. Next base: position 498,654,741 of record NC_135497.1, read on the forward strand.
CGAAATCCTAGTCTGGTGACGGAGTGCGTTGTCGGTTCTGGTCACCGAGGTCAGGCCGCACCCCACGACTGATAATGCAATTCCATCGACACGCGGAATTTTTTTTAAAAAATCGGTGAATTGCGCGGCACAGGGATTTGAACCCCGGTCCTTTCACTCGCTCAGCTCACTCGCCTTCACGCCTGCCTGCCTTAACATCTACTTACGTACTCATGTTCACATCTACTCTCAGACATTTACGTTCGTTCGCTGTTTCGTTGTTTGCTGACAATGGAAGAAATGAGATTACTGCCAAGGCCGACGACGCACGTGGCTCGCCTAGCATCATTAAGCTTGGCACCAGCGTAAGTTAAAGACAAGACACAGAAGAGGCACGCAGGACAATCGCTGACCCGTGTGCCTCTTCTGTGTCTTTTTACTTAAGCTGGTCGCAAGCTTAATAATGAATCACCAATTCGCTCAACTTTCTGCATTACTTGAAATCCCTTAGCGTAGCCTGGGTTGCACAGATGTGGTGGTGAGCCGCCCAGGGCTGCCAGGTTCCTTGTCAAATTTTCACAGTTTTGACGCTCGAATGAAGTGGTCACTTGTCACGCATCTTCCATGGCCCGAACCAATGTTATGCATGACTACTCCCGCGTTTGCTGCTAAGACGATGAGTGCCTTGCCTGCTTACGGCAGCTGAGATGCTTAGCTGCGCTGGTTTGGACTGTGGGGTTTAACAGCCCAAAGCGACTCTGGCTATGAGAGACGCCATTGTGGAGGGCTGTGGATAATTTCGACCACCTGGGGCTCTTTAACGGGCACCGACATCGCACAGTACACGAGTGTAGCGTTTTGTTTTGAAATGCTACCGCCACTGGTGGGATCGAACCCACATTATTTGGGTTAGCAGCAGAGCACCATAACCACTGAGCCATCGCGGCGATGAAACCAAAACAGGTGAGAGTAGAAATTCAATGTGGTTTTAGTTTGGTTTTATAGGTTTAACATCCCAAAGCTAATCAGACCATGAGAATCGCTGTGGTAGAGGGCAGAGAATAATTTCAACCACCTGGAGTTCATTGACGTGCAGATACATTGCACAGTACATGGACCTCTAGCATTTTACCACCATCGAAATGTGACCACAGCAGCAGGGATTGAACCCATGTCATAAGAAAATCAATTATATATTATATAGCAGTCATAGGCAAACACGGCATGGTGATCCATATACACTAATGTTTGGTGCATCATTCGAAAGGAAACACACAGCTGCAGTTGCAAGCCGATGTGTTTAGTAGAGCCACAAAAGAGTGAGCAGATGAAAGATGTATGGGTAGTTTCTTCAGAATTCACATTAAGGGGACCGAAGAATAACCAAAACGTGTCTTGAGGTTGTGGTGGAAATGATGTGTTGCCTCATGTAGTAGAATTGAGCTTTGCAATATGAAACAAAGATTTATAATTTTAATTTTTTGTTGAAAATTGCATAAAACAAATGCCACTTGCAGCGAGACCTTGCCGCTATATAAGTGTATGCCACGATGTAACCACATCTCAGTAAAATATTATATTTGTTGAGCGTAGAATTTGTTTTCTCTCCGGGAAGTGTTCGTCATATTTTATTTTAGTTTACGCTCTCTCGAATGCGTCCTTCGATGGAAAGGAACCCTCCCTTCGCACTGCCAATGAGGTGCTTCAAGATTTTGTCACCAGATGCCGCTAAAGTGATCTCCATTTGTTGGTTGAAGCAGTAACAAAAGTTTTGTCGACAAGGCGCACATCACTGCGCCATAACAGCTTTTGGTACGGAAACTAGAATGGATGCTGTTCTATAGAAGAAAATGGTAAAATTACTGTCTGGCAGTTGTGATCTTCACTCACTGATCATGGTTTCCAGCTTCTTCAGGATACAAAAAAACTGGCATTCGGTGATCAAAAAGCTTTCAATTACAATCTTCTACAGCGTTTCTTACAAAAGTGTTGTGAAATTGAGTACCTTAGAAACAAGTTTTTCATTGTGATGAGAAAAATTGCATGTTCAAAGTTCACTTGTTGGCGTGCTTACAGATTGAGAGACAGGTAAAGTGCTGGGAAGCGTGCAGGTTCTGGATGCTTGACAATATCATACTGAGGACAACTCTGTAATGCATAAGACTCATGCGTCACATACTCTGTGTGTATTTGACAAGGTCTAGATCACATGAACTGTCAAGAGAAGCAGCTGTGGGCATGCTGCGCCGATGGTTTTTATGCTGTAGATCATCAGGTGTCCCAAGTCAAGCAGCCAACAGGAGAGGTGTCCGACCAAGGAGAGGGTGATTGCAGCCCTTGCAAAACTCCTGAGAATGGTGTTGAAGACCCCAGAACTCTCCATCAACACCAGCCAGCAACACTCTTGATGGTGCCCCATCACAACCATTGGCTACCAACGAACCCTACAGACATTCCAAAGTAATGCAGGGGGCCCTTTCAACCTTACCGCACTAAGCTGCCTACACCCTGAGTCAGGAAATTATTTGCAGAAATTCTGCCCAGGATGGTATAAAGGGCCCTCCTGGCTTCGGTGCAGCACTAGAAAGAAAAAGATATGGGGCGTTCCTTTTCCTATGCAGCTTTCCCAGCACAAAAAGACTGGTTTATATTTTGTACCCGCAGGTTGCAGAACATGCAAGAAAGTATCAGAGCCATTTACCCGTTTTTACCCTGGTGTCCTCGCGTGACAGAAAATATTTTTTCGTGTCCTATATTCACGAGTCACCGAGAATAAACTTGCAACAGGCACCGAAAAAGCCGCTTTGTTTATATGCGGTCCACATTTCATGCTGTTGTACTTTTTGCTGTGCTTTAAATTGACAACAAAGATGGGGCACGATATAAATGAACAATGTTGTGAGGTGCAAATGTTCCAATATTGTTTATTCTCTAAATAATTGCTTCACTATGCTAAGAATTTTGTACCTTTTCTTCACCCTTACTGACACAGTAACCGTACCATAGAGTCTTCGGCCTGACAATAACAACAGTATAGAGGACCATTGTTTACCGAAGCAGAGAACAGGCCAGTCAGACAGAAGCTGACAATATTCCACTCCTTGTGCAACAGGGAACAGAGACATTGCAGAAACTTGCTGATATGCTCAACAGGATGGAGTCGATAGAGCAGAAAATGAGCATTCACAGTTCAAGACAATACGATATCTTAGAAACGGCAAAGGAGCAAGCTGTAGCAGTTGCCAGCATAGAAGAATTGATGAAATTTTTATCAGGTCAGTACGATGACATCATGGAAAAAACTGCGGAAAATGAAAAAAAACATTGCAGAGCTTTGTAAACACATGTGCGAACTTCACGAACAACTGGATAAAAGTGGCCATGAGAAGAAACAACTAAAGATGGCTGTAAATAATGTTGAACAGTATTCATGGCACAAGAACATTGAAATACACGGCATCCCTTTCAGAGAAAATGAAGATATCTTCAGTGTTTTGGCATTCCTTTCACAAAAGATTGGTTTGCCCACACCATATTCCGAGAGTGTCGATGCTGCTCACAGGCTAAAAGCTAAAGAAGAAAAATTCCAGTATTGGTCCGCTTCAATGATCGAAATGTTCGCAATTCATGGGCCGCGAAGCGAGATGAATTAAAATCGGAAGACACCTACATCATCGACAACATGAAGCGTCATGTTCGGCAGTTGTGGTGGGCTACAAAATCAAAAGCGCGTGAAAGATTTCAAATTCACGTGGACAAGAAACGGCAAGGTCTTCATGAGAAAGAAAGAGGGAGACAAAGTCATGCGAATTCATTCATTGATGACTTAGAGGAAGTGTAATGGGTGCACAAATTTTACACACCTATACGGATGGCACGTGTATGCAAAGCAGTTTGTGTTCAAAGAAGGGTATAAGAAATGCGTCGATTTACTTCATGTCAATATAAGAAGTATTCGTAAGCATTGGAATGAATTTTCTTTTACATTTATCCGAGAAGCCAGAGCAAACAGATGTAATAGCGTTGACAGAAATGAATGCGGATGAACCCACATGTGAAACATGAGTTGTCACCTTATCAGTCATATTACTTTTGCCGTGAAACTGGTCGAGGAGACGGCATTCTGCTGTACATTAGAAACGAATGGAATACTGAACGCATCGCCATACCTACACAACACATGGAAACAGTTATTGTAAATATAGCGTCTGATGAACACCCTTTTGTCGTCTGTGCAGTTTACCATCTGCCTAGCGGGCCGATAGGTGAGTTCTTGTTCGAGTTTGAAAAACTTCTGGGAAAACTTGACCATAGGGACAATTTAGTACTAGCAGGCGATTTCAACATGTGCATTCATGTGCATTAAGAATCCTCACAAGTGCGTTGAACTTAATGGCGAATTAAGGATTCATGGACTGCGATGTGACAATTGTTGTTGCATCCCAGTTCCTTATACCCACTGTCGAATATCTGGGTCTGCGCATTGATGAGTTCTTTACCTGGGATGAACATGTCATATACATTTGTAAAATGTTAAGGCAAGTTGAGGCATATATATACAAATTACGAGGAGCAACTGTCAAAACGTGTTACAATGTGTTTCAGTCTGTAGGCGGAAGCATCCTATGATCCGCTGTAGCAATCTACGGCAGCTGCTCTGTTACTCGGCAAACAAAAGTTAATGAACTGCTGCGTAAGATTTCCAGAAATAGTGTGTACGTGACACAACTCAATAATAGACAATATGAAGATATCATGAATAATTTCAGCGTATTGAATTTAAGACAGATATTAGTATGTAATTCTAACAACAAATTATTCTGACATAAGTTTCCAAAGAATCTGTGAGCAGAGAACACTAAGGCCAAAGGAAAGACTTATGGTGGCACGAGTTAATACTAATTATGAGAAAAGAACTCGTAGGTATTATTTACCACAGTTTAAGAGCTCACGTGATGAGCTCCTGTGTATCAGCGACAGAAAAAAATCAAAATTCCCGTTAAGAAACTGGGTACTTTCATAATGGAATTTTTCCATTTACTTTTTTTTCTCTCACTCCTGCTTGCCATAATCGTGTTTCTCAAAGTGTTGCAAATCTTTTTATGTTGCTCTTTTGTACTTATTTTATTCGTTTATTTCATTTTTCTTATCAGTCTCATGAGCATGACTGTGTCTTCAGTTACTTAGAAAATGAAAAGTGCACTTATAGAATTGGTTGCATTTAAGGGGCAGTGTATCGTTGTTTTCTGCTTTCTGGCTCTATTACTCAGCAGAACTGCGTGTGAAAATTGTCACTTCTTTCGTGATGGTTTATTCCTGTAGTTCTGCATATTGTTACGTCTTTGAACTCTGTACAAGAGTGTGGCATCACTTTTATGAGGATATACTTGCTCATTTTTTTAATAGTGTTGATTTATGAGTCAACTGAGTATATTTGTGAGTGTTTCGTTGTCTGGTGTATGGTGTGCACTGCTTCTGCCGGCCCACCCACAAGCACCAAGGTGTTTAGGTGCGGCAGAAAGATCTATATGTAAAATTGCGGACAATAAAGCTTTTGTTCTAATCAAGTCTATTCCTGAAAGAAGGACACCAGAGCTTGCTGGCTATCGTGCTATTCAAGTGAATTGAAACTGGAAGGGGGTGGTTCTTGACAGTTTCATTTTAAAGAAGTGAAATTGCGCCTGGGCCTTTATGTCAAAGTGAAAAGATACAGGTGTATATCTGCGGAAGCTCTCTGTGGAATAGTCAGAACCCGCACTTGATTACATAAAACCCGGATGTAGTGCATATGCTGGCACCAACTGATGCTCTCTGGCAACATAGAAAGCACAAAAGCCCATCATGTTCTTCCCTGTGCCCATGGAAAAGGTCAGTCTTTTGTGCGTCTTGACAGAACAAGGATGTTTGCTATGATCTTATCAGCCACTGGCCATTTGTGGCAAACACCAATATTTTTAACTGAAAATTAAAGAAGTGTTGATAATACAAGGTGTAATCAATAGATTTTGCTTCTTGCCTTGCAACTTACTAGTTGAAAAAATTGAAGGAAGTTACATTTAAAAGTAAGTTTGCAATTAATTCAGTCCCAACTTTTCGACAGTCTCCACTAGTGCTAGTAACTACTGTTACTAGTGCATCTGTTGACTATACTAAGTGCACACTGCATAGGTGACCTATTCATGAGATGTAAAGTTCTTAGCCTTCAAATTTTCCTTCATCCTGGGGAAGCAGACAGAAGCCCATTGGCACAAGGTCTGAGCATAAGGTGGGTGAAGCAAAGCACGTGCTCTTATTCTTTTAATGCACAAGTGGTGGAAGTGTACTCCTGTTGCTAGGGGCTATATTGAGAATTGATGTGCTCATGGAAGAGGACTGTGCATCTGAGGAAGAAGAGCAGCCAAATACTCTAGTGACTGCGGAATGACCGCGCATGTTCTCATTCACATGGACAATTTGTCCATATGGTACCAGTAGCACATAGTGCAGTTCCCTGAAAGCTGCATGGACAGTAATGGAAAAGGTATGCCACAAATTCACAGGCCAGCATTGTGAAAAAGTGCCAAATTTAGCAACTTCTTTGCTTCTTGCACATTGCTGAGAAATGACCTGTTTCAAACACTCGGCATCGTGTTCTTTTCTGCATCCGTGTCCTTTTCTGCCCGGTTCCATAGAAGATGAATTCCCAAGAAGCCCGGTCTTCTGTTTTAGCAAACAACCAGAAATTTTGAACAGATAATGCAGTGGTAACCGCTCATTTATGGGTCAAGGAAACTTAATACGTCATATACCTGCACACTCATTAATACATCCCAAATCTTTCCATCAAATGGTGTTTTGTTTTGCTTTTCTTGTTCCAAATTCTGTCTCCAGAATTTTGTTTTTTCCAACTAATAGAATGTCTGTGCACTTGAATAGTTCACTGAAAGCATTCTAGGTAAAAACAAAACCTCTATTGACCATGGTGGTTGAGCATTCGCCTCTCATGCGGGAGGTGCGGGGTTCTATCCCCAGTGCCGCCGGGTACCCACTGGTGATACAGTGGGTACAAGCTTTTCCCTTGTCTGGTGCTCGGCTTATTTAGGGTGAAATGCTTGGGAAATGGGTCTTTGACCCCACCTTGAGAAATGGAAAATATCTTGTGCCATAGCACTCTTTGGCCGTAGAAATCTATTATTATCATGATCATCCATTGACCATGCTTCATTCAGTCTGAATTGCTTAACTGATTTCTATTGCAAATATTTTGTACTGACTGCTGGGTACACACCGTTACAAGAAATTGCAGTTTGGGCTGACTCAACAAACAGATGTATTATTACTGTGGAGCAATAAAGTATTGTTACTATTATTACATACAACTGTTAGGAATCTGTTCCTCAAAAAAATGAATTTTTGCAAATGTGTGCAATATGCAAGACTGTTCTTGACAAATGATGCTTGACAAATGACCATTATCTGCCTTTAAAAGCCATATCTGCTGCATTATAAAAATCAAAATGGAACAGATACACTCAAGAGCCATCTATCGGAAAAATATCCAGCATCCATACAGCAGTTTGTCTTCGCATGTCATCTATGGACAATAGCTGTTAAAAGCCACATATGATTTTAACAGCATCGATGATTTGGCCCCACTTCCCATGTTCATTATAACATACAGGCTTTAGAGGCGGGGCTAGGGAAATTTTCTGGCTGAGATCAATGATAGTGGTTTTAGGGCTGCACCATGTGTTACCCAGATTACCTACGGGGTAGCAAACATGCGTACCCCACGTGGCCGCAGCAGCCGCGGCGTCGAAAAAACGCACGCGCGCCCCGCCGCTGCCGCGCAAGCGACAGGCAGCGCGGGGGATGCTGCCCGCTGCTGGTAACAGCCGGCCGCGAGAATCGCTCAGCCAACCAGGCAACGTCTCTCCACCTCGTTTCAGTGCTTTCCCTCTCGCGGCGCATTCGTGTCCAGCCGACGCAACCCGGCCGCGCCGGTCGAATTTCGATGGAGGCGAAATTAGAATCTAGAGGTCCGTGTACTGTGAGATGTCAGCGCACGTTGAAGAAACCCTGGTGGTCGAAATTTTCATAACCCTTCACTACGGCGTCCCTCATATCCTGAGTCGCTTTGGGACTTTGATCCCCTATTAACCAAACCAAAACAGTCCAGGATAACGCGCATCTTTCGTCCAAAATTCTTGACAAAAGTCTTTGGCATAGTTTTTATAATCTGTTCTTTTTCAGGTCATCCGAAATGTGGCTTGAGCCTATAGAAGCAGACGTCGAGCCATTTGTCGCAGATCCTACACACTGTTGCCTGCGATACATCAACCTGCATGCAATGTCTTGCATGCAAAGCCTTATCCAAAGACGCATCAGGGATGCCATCATTTCCCCAAACATTGAAATGGCATTGATGTTATAGTGTGGAGAGCGTTGCTGCACAATCTTAAACACCGATATCAACGCCAGGAAAAATGGAAGGCCACTATAGAACTCGACTCGGTCGTCATCATGTTGCAGAGCTGTGTAAACTTTATTTTGTCTGCCGGAAGCCGGAGTTCATACACCTCTGCATTTCGAACATGAAGCTCTTACTCCAAACTTGCGATGTCAGCAGAGGTCAGGAGAGTCAGGCAGTATTCATTTGCGTACATGGATTAAACTGTTACAAAACATCTTAAACACTGTAAAACTTTATACTCTGACACTATGAGAACATAGCATCTTAAATGGTATATAAAAAAATCCAACTGGCAATAATTGCATTTCTTTCAATTACTTCGGGCAAAAAATGTGATATATATACCTTGTGTAGATGGCATGGGGTCAAAAGGAAAGTGGGGAAAAATATCTAAGATGCCGTCCATATCACACTGAAGTGAAAGGAGAACAACCCAAATACAGTGCGGGCATTGATGCTCACCTTCTTTTTAGTAGACAAACATTAAGCTACTTATTGCATAAGAGGAAAGATTGACATGAGTTACAGAAAGAAATGGGAGAGGTTCTGTACTTCGCTTCTGCTTGTGCCTCGCACTCTTTGCAAGGGCTTTATAAGTACACAGGATAGGAAGCATTGCCTTAATTCAGCCCTACCACAGAGTTATTCACATATGATGGTTAGTCTCGTGTCTCCATAAAGCAGCACTGCCTCAGTACTGAGATGCTTTTTTTTTGTCCCAACACCGATCACATAGTCTCTGACGGAGAGGCTGCAACAGCGCTTCAGACAGGATAATGTATTTCTCTCATTCTCTTTGTCCCGTCTTACGCTCTGTTGCGTCCTATCAGTCAATACGTACCGACCAGTCGGCATCAGCCCTCTTCTCAAACAGTTTTTCTTGGCTCTGGAAAAAGCATGCTTGCGGCAACACAGATACACTTTGCATATGGGTGAATAATGTAAAGATTTCAAGAAAGAACAAGGAAGTTAAAGCAATACTAGTCATTAACAGCCTACAGAGCAATTTCATGCTTAGATCTCAAATGCGCTTTGCTTATGCAGCTACTCTATTCAAAAGTCGTCTGTATGCTGAGGTAGAAAAGTGCAGGCGCTTGCAAGATGATTACCTGGTTCTGCACGCACAAGAACAGTCTCTGTTACCAGTGTGTAGAAACGTGAATGTAAAAAATTAAAAAAACTAAGAATAACGCTGCTTTCAATTTGTCATAATTTAGGAGGGGGAAGAAGACCTAAGGTGAGAATGAGCATAGCAAGATACATAAAACAAGACAAGGAACGGACATACAGAATGTGAAAAGAAGAGAAAGATGGAGTGAGTTATGTCAGAGAACACCACGAAGGCAAGCTCGGGGTATGAAAAAAAATGGACGGTCATGGCTCAAGAAACCATCGAACAGAAAAGCATGGATTGAGGAGGAAGTCATTGCGTCTCTTACAGTGGAGGATGTTCCGACGTGATGACAAGCCGACGCTACAGGTTGTGTCTTTCTACTGCACCACCAGCAATGCTGAGAACGTCTGAGCAAAGGCAGCTACCTCAAGCACAGGTGGAACGTTAACCATCATCGTTCCTGTATACGCTTTATACCTGTGGCCATGTTTTGAAGGCAAGTTGACAGCAGCGAACCTGAATTTGCTAAATGAGAAGAAATAAGCCAGATAAAACACTAACCAAATGAGTCTGCGCTTTCTGCCCTCTTGTTTGTTATTTCCTCAAGATTAAGCACCACGAAACGAATATTTTAAATGGAAAAATGGTTGTTCCACTGATGACCAACGGACAGGTTTTCTTATGTTGCCTTTAGCGTCCTATCTGCTCCCACAATTGCAGAGGCATGGAGCGTACGGAAGCAAGCAACAAGAGTTCTCCTCACTATCGAAGTATATAGTGCATGTGGGACGCCATAAGTGTTAGACTGCACGGATAAGAAGCGCACGAAGCAGCTTGGTTATTTTTGGCAAAAACTGAACTTGTCTGCTTTTCATGTTATCTCCCTTCTCCAGAGGTGTGTGTGCTTGAGGTAATGCCATCTACCTTAGCGAGGTTTTTGGCAATATATACTGCAAACTGGGAATTGCTAAAGCTTACATAATGCCAGCAGGTATCTGAAACACTTATTTAAAGGATAAAACAGCACTGCAACTCCACACAACTTTCATCAATATTTTAAATTGATCATTTACTCCCTCTTATATATGCAGCCACCTTGCTTGCCTATCAGAACACTCGTGTTACTGGACAACGCAAGTAATGAATATAAAACTAATCAGAAGTAAATTTACGTGCTAACAGCTGATTTTTAAACAAGCAGCAAGGCAAGCTCGCGTGCTATCAATTGACAACTCCTTGCCAACACAAGGGCCAAGCCACTCACCTGCGTCAGCCTTTGCTCCTTCGCTTTGCGGTCGAACCCGCAGCAGCAGCTTCCTCGAAGGGATGTTCAGCGATGTTGTCATGACCTACAATGACCAATTTTCTGTCATGGATGAGATGTCATATTACGCTGTTCTAAACTACTGTTGCCTTGAAAACAAACTCTTTGCAACTGATGAGGAAGGTTCCTGCGTTGAAGACGGCGACTGCTGCGTCACCAGTGTGCTTGCCACCAATCGGCGGCACTTCTGCCGATCATAGCGGCTCGCATCGTCGTGCCACTAGCATCGCCGTAACCAGTTGTTAATTAGGCACCCAATGTGAATTGCAATCGTCCAAAAGTTGAGCCAGTGCCCCTGGACAAAACGGAGTATTCATTTCGCAATGGTTTTCTCAGCCCACAGCACTCGGTCATGGAGACTAGGAAGAAGATTATTGCACTGAAAGAACTACGACAATGCGCAATCTACTCGCCCAGTAAAGTGTTAGTTCCCGATCTGGAACTGGTCAAAACTAGCGACGCTACTCTTACAGCTAATCTTAGTTCGGTCCCACATTTCAGCATATTAAAAAATTGCATACGAGGCAAGTACTTAGGTGACGAGCGATGTCGACTGTCTCGGGCCAGAAATAACTACCGCACTGCAGTGGGGCAATGTCAACGCGGGAACACTTGTCCGAGCGGTGCGATGCGGACCGAAGACAGCAAATTCTCAAAGCAGGTGCCCTCTTTCACCGGCACTGCTGGGGCTCGAGCGCAGTCGCACACCAGTGGAGATGCGCTAATATTTTGTTGTGCAGCGCACTGCTCCACCGCTCTTCAGATTGTCTCGGAAAACCTTGCTGACAAGTGGCCAAGGTGCGAGCGTTCCGGGATGAAATTTGAAATAAATTCCATGATTACCGGAAGTGAAGTGCCGTGAATAAACTTGGTACTTGTCGACGTCCAAATAAAGGTCCTTCCTCTTGATGCGCGCTAGCCATTCGCGCCGGCGTCTTTCCGACGGCAGCGGTGACTTCTCACATTCGTTCACGCGCATTTTCGGCACCTTGAAGAACCGGAGGTCCGCTCCCTGGTTCTTAATCTTCTTCTTCTTCATTTGAGTGCGACTACTGCATCTAATCTTTGAGCAAAAGCCCACGGAAACGCGGTTACAAGTGTTAGCACTGTGTCATGACACTGCGTACGGCGGTACTGGTAGTACGGGCGAACGCGAGCTGCACCACAAAATGGCCGCTAATTCCAGCGTGCGTCGGTTTGCTGACGTAAGTGAATTCCCCCTATTGTAGGAAACGACTTAAAAAAACAGCAGTTGTTAACACCAGGCCACTGTCCGTGCCGTCTTGTATTACTGCGCTAGCCAATCACAACAATAAACGTTCGCTTTTAATGTATGGCTTTATAAAAAAAGCCAGATATAGAAATTGTAGAGCTTAAAATTTTTTCTTGTGGTTAGCTTCTTTTTAGGCAACTATAAAAGTTTTAACAACTAACTACTTTTTTGTCGTTGATGAATTCTGTGCGGCGGTCCTGAATGTGAGGAGAGGTTCACTGCAGATTTAAAGGGCCTGAGAAAGGGGCTCTTAAAAAAGATGCGATGTTCCTAGCATGCTAAAGGACGCTGCTTCACAAATATCGTACACCAAAAATTATTCAAATGGGTTTTGTGGAAGCTGCGTTTAATCCAGTCAAAATTGGAATTTCCGTGTCATCGCGCCTTTTTCTCTCCTATCATCACTTTTTTCAGGCTGTAATATCGGCGCTCCTCCGCCGGGCCCTAGCACTGAAGCCCCGTGATAATATAAAGAAGCGACACTCTCCTCCGAGTAGCGCTTTCCTCCTCGTTTCTCCTCGGGCGCCGGCTCCTAACGCAGCACACAGCACGTTTTCTCGTCCATACTGGAGCGTTTTGGGGCCGGCTGGTGGCCTCACTGAGTTAACAAATGATCACACATGGCGGTAAAAAGCATTAGTAATGCTGAAAGTTACTTTGTGGGTAGTTATCGTTTGTGTTTATGCCGTCTGAAACGGCATTCTTATGCGAAACAATTTTTTGTGTATTTTAAGCTTCATAAACTTTCTGTGCCGCTAAATAAGGTGTTGAACTGCGTGTATCCAAAAAAGCATTGTCATTGGCAATACCCATCTGTGCTAACGTTTGCTCAGTCCGTGCGCACATATAGACTGTGTTATGTTTGGCAGGTCTTATGAGAAAATAGTCGCGAGTGCAGAGCAAGACCAAGTGTTCGGTTTCTTAATGCGAACGTCGCTGTAGTGAGCTGCACCTAAACCATATGACAGAGTGGCGCAAGGGACAGTGCCAGCGGCACCGGAAACCACTCATCGACCGCAATAATGGGAGCTGCCACACATGCCCTGCTGAATTTCAAGGCGAAGTCGTTAAATGGACCGCTGAGTGGAAAAACAGGCGCACTGCGTCCGATGGAGTTGGTTGAGTGCAGTGGTACCGTCGCGAGTGTGGTGTGATGCATAGGAGAGAAGCATAACAGCAGTGCTGATTAACATTGCATAAGTAAAGAGTGACTGAGAAGTGAGTGCTAATTAGCGGCTGTTAATTTCTTAAGTGTATTTTATGTGTAAAAACGGCCAAAATGCTAAAAATGCACTGAACCTTAATGAAATTGCTAGTACTTGGGTTACCATTAATCAGTGAATAAATCGGCTAAAAATGCTCCGTACTAAAGGACCAAATAATATTACCTAATTACCAACCCCTTATTAGTAAGAATTAATTAGTGAATTAAATTTAGAAAATGTTCCAAATGTAATCAAATGAACAGTACCTGAAATGGAGGTCGTCAAGTCTAAATAGTAGCAACTAATTATCGATGTTAAAAAGTTAGAAGTAATTAGTGCACTAAATGGCTAAAAATTATCTGAATGTAACCACATTGGCAGTATACTCGAAGTGTAGGTAGTAACGGACTAAGTAGTGACACCTATTTACCGACCCCTTATTAGTGAAAAATGACTAATGAAGGAGTGGACATCAACTGTAGGCCATAGTGCACTGACGACTGAATTTACGCACTGGCTCGGCCCAAATTTGGGTGCGACCAAATTTGCGGTGTGGTCCCTTATAGTTGCATACCAATTTTGGTGTCATTTGGCCATGGTCAATTTTTGGATCGATCGTGTAGAATTTTGAGGGTAGCCAGGGCCACCAAAGTCTAAGTCACTGTCGGGACATGAATGAAACAGGAAATGTCCATCATGTGTAGGCAAAGTTTCATCACTATGCTTGGCTAAATGTTATAGTGTGCCTATGCAACCGCAGCTAAGCAGTTGTTTTACAGATAAGCAAGACACGATTTTGCTCGGAGTAGGAGCCTCCGGATTAGTGCTTTCGCTCCAAAAAAGGACAGAAATACTTTCACAACCCGAGTAGAAGGCTCCGGCCACTGCACTGTAGCATATGACAATTTAAAGCATCCGCGAACACTATGCAACTCTGTCAACAGAGCCTGTAACTCAGCCAATAGCAATTAACCTGCAGTCAACACCCACTTATGCATGGCAGCGGTATTCTAAACAAATGTAGCAATAGGAGATATACAACGTGGAGTAGCTAGCGCTGATAATACCTTTACTTCGCTTGAGGCATGTAGATATCAGAGTACAAGCTGGAAATAACTCCTCTGCAAGGAATTGTTTGGGTTTCAGTAAAAAAAAAAAAGCCTTCTAACATGTTCAGGAAAGGTGTGTTCAAGCCCATGTATTCATATGCAGGCTGTTCACACTACAAATCAGTATTTACAGTGCCGCTACGCTGTTCCGAAGCCGTCCTCACGCCTTTTACTGCAGTTAAGTGCACACCATCCCGGAATAACGCAAGCGCAAAGCATAGAAAACAATGCATGCTACGTCCACTGCGGCCAGGCCAGGCGAAAAATGGCGGGAGCCGAGAAGACCACGAGCAAAAACACAAGCGGCGCGCATTTCCATGGGCAACGGCAGCAGTCCGCTGATGCCGTAAATAGCGCTACATCACGTAATGAGCGCGGATTCGAGCGAAAGCCCAGCACCGCAGGTCGCCGCTAGCCGCGGAAGTTGGAGTTTTAAAGATTGTGTTAAATTATCGACTCGCTCGTTAGGTCTGGTACGCGGCATGAACGCTCTTTGGCCTATACTCTACATAATAAGGGCATTTTAGAGACAACCTCAAACACACTTTTTAGGAGCCCTTTAAGTTGTATCTGACTATAGGTTGGTCTCTGGCAACCCGTGCTAGAGTCACGCTCATGATCTTACGCCGGATTTTCTTGACAACGAGGCCTTTAACGTTACCACGTTACAATTGTAGATGTACCCACCAAAAGCTCGGTGTAACCGCAGCATAAGTGAATTCTTACAGATTGCGATTAGCAGCAAGAAAAACAAAAAATTCAGATGACAATTACGCTATGATTTAAGGGTATGAAGCGATACCGTTAATGGGTTGATGCCCATTTATGCGGCATTGGTCATTCCCTACTTAACATGCACGGATCCCTGGGAGTCCCCATTCTAGACCTGGCACAGTAGTGCAGTTGTTAAGTCATGCGACACTGCCCTGCGATGGCAGGTGCTGCAACCGTTAGAGCTTCTGCGACCCTGGTTTCGAGGAACCTCCCGCCATCAATAATTAATTAAGCTGCCACATGCCACGGGGGGCAGGTTGCCAATATGCCACAAGGCCACGTCACCTCGGCGGTGTCTTCAACCTACGTGGTTGCTTCCACATAGGTTGCTTCTCTGGGGATTTAAGTGCGAGAGCACTACTTCACGAGCTCAAACTGGCTCACTGGTTTGTGTGATTCTTGACCTTGATGGTGACCTTGGGCAAACAATAATTCAATAGAATTCGCTGTGGTTTAGCTATGGTTAAACTTGAATGACGCGAGAGCTTCATCTGGCTTAGTGCAACTGGCTCAGTAGAATTGCAACTCAGTCTTTCGCCGCTCCAATATGCTGGGCGGTTATTTTTCATCGTCTGCCCTGGACGTGGATTCACTCTCTCCCCCTGTCTCTCCTCCCCACTCCCCCATCCCCACACTCGGTATCGCCGGAGAGCCGCGCCGCCGGCCGCAGCAGCAGCTCCGCACCACGTGACCAACCACGTGACCAGCCACGGCGCCGCCACGGAGATAAAGGGCGGCCACGCAGCTTAAGGGTGCCACGCTGACGGGTCGAAGTGCCAGCGCAGTGGAGCTATAGCTACAAAAGGAAGGGGGTGCCGGGACGACGCCGTTTGCCTGCGTAAAATTTCTCGCTTAGAAGAGTGGGGGAAGTAGTCCCCCCCCCCCTTTTAAGGTAATATATCCTTGCTCAGACGCCATACGAATGCGTCAGCGTTGGAGAGCTCCAGTCGCAGAAAATCCGGTGTTGTCGTCGTTGACGGTGAGCGTAAAATCCAGGGAACATCCCCAGAGTAGTAACCTAGGAGGCAGGAGGGCCATATGGGGCACGTGACCTTGTGGCGTCATCACAACCTCACAACCGCAATTGTGAGCCAACTGCGCACCATGGCAGTTGGCAGAAAAAGTAATTATTGGTCGCGACAGGTTGACCGCGAAGGGCAACCTGGGTCGAACGAGCTTCAACAATGCGCAGGGCACTTAAGCATAGCTTAATTTACCGCTGAGCAACTTCGCCAAGAGGGCTATGAGGACTTCGAGGTATCTACGAATGTTCTGTAGAGGATTGCCATTTCTGCATATATGGGCACCAACCCGTTAACGCTATCGGGCAGTACCCTCGAGGCGGGCTTCATTGTCCGCTCCATCTTTTTTTTTCTTCTTAACAATGGCTCGTGGTGCTCGACTTGAAAGGTGCATATCATTGTTTCCCCAAAACGAGCCACTGTGCGCAAGTGCAAGGACGCAATTTTCTGGACACTTCATCTTTTACATGCAAGAAAAGATAGAAATTAACATGTACCCAGCTTCAATTTTTGTTTCTTTTTGAACATTGCGAAATATTCACGCGAGTCTCGGCAAGTCGCCAACATAGGATATTCTTTTTGAGGAGCAACGTAATCATTAACGTCATAGCCGCTCAACTACCTTAATCAAAGGGTGAGATCAGGAACGTAAAAGGTTATCCGATACTACGCGGCGCTGCATGTGTCTTCGAAAAGCTCGTTCACTGGGTGCACCGCGCAGAAAAAGAGCAGCCTTCAGCAAGATCACCTCGTGTACTGCAACGCCCTGGTGAGCCTTCGGTCTTCATACAGAAATGAAGAAAACATACGCCGGCAACAGCAAACCGAAAAGAGCGATATCAACAAGAGAAGCACTAGGAAACAAGCAGTCGACGAACACCAGCAAGCACTCTGAAATCGCCACTAACCCTCTGAAGGCGGCGACAGGAGCGGGCAACCTGTATTCACCGCCGAGTACTCGGTCGCAGAAGGATCGATTCAAGAAGGAAATTGAGAAGGTGGATGACTCCATGTCGGAGGCCCGCAAGCCCTGGAAACCGAAGTTTGACGCCGACACGGGCCACTCCGCTTTGAAGGAGCTGAGGAACGCCTCCCGAACGAAAGGTGGTGGTTCGGCGGCACCAAAGAAAGTCCCAAATCCTCGCCAGCACCTAGCACGGCCTGACTTGGACACGGGGGCGTAAGGGACAAGTGTAGCTACCGCTCCGTCCAAGGGGGCCAAGGGACGGAACAAGGTCCGGCTAAAGGTGTGCGCTTCGATTGGTGGAAGCGTGCGTTATCGTTTAGATTTTGAAATGTTTCTGTTTGCAGTTGCAGTATTTAATCAGAAATCGCGCCGTCTTCCACGCAGTGGCTATACGCTTATGTTTGTGAGGCACCTGGTTGCTTACGCTTGGTTTTGCAAGATCCCTGCGTTCACTTGGATTTTTTTTTGCGCTCTTCTCAATTTAAGTCCGGGCTAAAAGATGTGGTGGCTATCATGTAAGCTTCTTCGGTGAATGTGGCACGGTTAAATCGTTTTTTATAGCCAAGTTGTAACAAGAAAAAAAGTTGGATTGCTGCTCTTGCTCCTGACGTACAGTTCTGAGCAGGCAAATAAGTGTTCTATAAACCTTCTGTGAACAAACAAATAAACCCTCGGGCCTCAGTCCCCAGCGGCTGCGGAGCAACAGACCACGGCGGCGATCAGTGTAGTGACGTAGCGGAGGGTGCTAAGAATTTTTGGCTCCGTACAGGCCACCATTGAGATCTGAACCTGGCAATGTTTAACGCTAGAACTTTAGCTAGTGAGGCTAGCTTAGCAAGGCTGTTCGAGGAACTAGCGGGAATTAAATG
Organism: Amblyomma americanum; assembly: GCF_052857255.1. NCBI lineage: Eukaryota > Metazoa > Arthropoda > Arachnida > Ixodida > Ixodidae > Amblyomma > Amblyomma americanum. Next base: position 498,672,829 of record NC_135497.1, read on the forward strand.
GGATATCATAAAGATTAGTGACGTTAGGAGGACCGGTGATGCGTATACATTACTAAAGGTCGGACACATAAAGTGTCATCGTGGATTAGTGGATTGACGAGAACTAGGCGTGGGATACCTTATTAATCAGGCTATAGCTGGCTTCAAAGAGGAATTGTATAGTACTAATGAGAGGGTAGCAGCTATTGCAACTAGGCTCAATTAGATTTACAAGATGAAGCGGGTGCCGGCCTACGCCCCTACATCCAGCCATGATGACCAGACCGTTGAAAGCTTCTATGGAGACGTAAAATCGGCAATGAATAGAGTAAACACACACTATACATTACAGATGGGCGACTTCATGGCGAACGTGGGCATGATGCAGGCTGGCGACCAGGCGGTTGGCGACTATGGGATGGGTTCTAGGAATAGGCGGGGAGAGTTATTAGTCGAATTCGCAGATAGGAATAATTTACGGATCATGAATACCTTTTCCCGCAAACGAGAGAACAGGAAGACAGCCTGGGAGAGCCCCAGTGGTGAGACTAAAAATGAAATCGACTTCATACTATTAGCTCAACCTGGAATCGTTCAGAAAGTGACCGTCCTCTGAAAAGTGAGCTGTAGCGACCACGGAAATGTTAGGTCTCGAATTAGCATAGACTTGAAGAGGGAATGGAAGGAGCAAGGAAAGAGGAAGTCCATTTACGACTTAGCGGTACGAGGGAAAGCACAGAAATTCATGATATCGCTGCCGAACAGATATTCGGCTTTAACTGAGGAGGACGATCTTGATGTTCACACAATGAACGATAATCTGACAGCTATCGTTACCGAGTGCGCAGTAGAAGTAGATGGCAGGACAGTTCGAAAGCACACCGCCAAGCTGGTATCAGGTGACGAAAGATCTGATTAAGAAAAGCCAAAGCTAGAGGGACTCTATCCCTACCGACCGAATAAAACTGGCTGAGATATCGCAGTTAATAAACAAGCGAAGGGGAAGGGGGGGGGGGGGGGGGGACAGCCGTCATGAGGAAGTTTAATGTGAAGAGAAACGAGCACCCTCTAAAGAACCGAGGTAGCGTAAAACCGGTGAAGTGGAAACTACGCATAGGTAAAAACCAGATGTATGCGTTAAAAGACATTAAGGGCAATGCCATTAGCAATAAGGATAAGATAGTCAAAGTACCCGAAGAGTTCTACACATATCTGTACAGTGGCCAATGTAATCATAACGTTACTGAGAGACAGTAGCCACAGAAATGCGTCATCCCGCCATTAAAGAAAGAGGAAGTAAAGAAAGTCTTAGGAGCAAAGGTAACGAGAAAAACATCTGGGGAGGATCCGGTAACAGCAAATATGTTGGAGGACGGAGAAGAGATCGTGCTAGAAAAACTAGCCACCCTGTATACGCAATGCCTTATGACCTCGACCGCACCAAAAGCTTGGAAGAATGCAAGCATTATCTTAATTCATAAGAAGAGAGACGCCCAGTTCTTGAAAAAACAGGCCGGATCAGCTTACTATAAGTAGCCAACAAGGTATTTAATAAGGTAATCGCTAATAGGGTCAGGGCAACCTTAGATCATCAGGCAGACTTGCGTAAAGGATATTCCGCACCTGATCATATTCGCACTATCAATCAGGTGATACAGAAATGCCCAGAATATTACCAAACGCTATATATTCCCTTCATTGATTACGAGAAAGCATTCGACTCAGTTGGAACCTGAGCAGTCATACACGAATTGCGAGATCAAGTTATACAAGCGCCTTAGCTCAAAATACTGGAAGATCTATATAACAACTGCACCGCTACCATAGTCCGCAATAAAATTCAAATAAGTAAGGGCGTCAGGCAAGGAGACATGATCTCGCCAATGCTATTCACCGTCTACTGACAAGATGTATTCCGAGGGCTGAATTGGGAACAGTTGGGAATAAGAGTAAATGGAGAATATTTAAATAATCTGCAATTCGCAGATGACATTTCCTTGCTGAGTCACTCAGGAGGTGAACTGGAAATTTTGATCCATGGGTTCGACAGGAAGAGCAGAATGCTGCGTCCAAAAATTAGCATGCACAAAACCAAAGTAATGTTCAACTGTCTAGCGAGGGAACCGCAGTTCACAATTGCCAGCGAGGGGCTGGAATTGGTAAAGGAATACATTCCTTAGAGCAGGTAATGACAGCTGACGCGGATCATCAAAGGGAAATAACTGGAAAGACAAGAATGGGGTGGAGCGCATATGGCAGGTTATCTCAGATCATGTATGCCAGTTTACCAATATCCATCAAAAGAAAAATGTACAACAGCTGTATCTTACGCGTATTCACCTACGGGGCAGAAACGTGCAGGCTAACGAAAAGGGTTCAGCGCAATTTAAGGACAACGTAGAGAGCCATGGAAAGAAAAATTATAGGTGTAACGTTAAGAGACTGGATGCGGGCAGAGTGGGCGAGTGAACAAACGCAGGTTAATGACATCCTAGTTGAAATCAAGAGGAAGAAATTGGCACGGCATGTAATGCAAAGGCAAGATAACCGCGGCTCTTTAAGGGTAACGGAGTGGATTCCAAGAGAAGGCAAGTGTAGAAGGGGGCGGCAGAAGGTTAGGTGGGCGGATGAGATAAAGAAGTTTACAGGCAAAGAGTGAATGCAGCTGGCAAAGGATAAGGTTAATGGAGAGACGTGGGAGAAGCCGTTGCCCCGCAGTGGGTGTAGCCAGGCAGATGATGATGATGATGAAATAAGTCTGTACCGGAATAGAATTCGTTGGATGCATGAGGCAGTGTACGAGTTGTTGCGCCCTGAAGTCCAGATTGATACGTTCCCTGCGACAGTGATTTCTGGAACCGTAATTCCTGTGCATTGCGCCCCATCAGTAGGTCTCGTTTGATTTTCTTGGGTGCGTCGTCACAATGCAGAAGTTTCCAGTGTGAAGCCAACTTCATGAAACCGCCGAGAAATGGGCAATAGCGACCTGGTGTATCAGCTTTTCTCAAGGTCACGAAAAATCTGAATTTTTCGGTTGTCTTCGCGTGTCACGGTATTCGTTGTCGCACAAAATGAATACAAGACGTGACCCACCAGTGACTGGCGTGACATTGAATGCGACAAACCTTCAATAAAACGGAGAGCTGAGCTAGTTGGTACATTAGGAATAAAAGCGCTGAGACTGGGGACAAAAAAAAAAAGAAGAAGAGAACAGGACCAGCGGACGCGCTAACGGCCAGAGGCCAATTGTACAGGCGTCTGCTTAGAGATTCGTTTATAAGCGCTTTAAATGCCTCTTCCCTCCCAGTAATATGCACAGTGTCCTACAGACAGGTTCTACTCGGGAGAATTGCTGTGTTTTAATGAAATTCTGCGATGTTCTATTAACCTTACTGCGTTCTCTCTTACACTCTGCAGGTGCCGGCCAAAACTGGCAACTCCGTCAGATTCAAGTGAAAGGTTCCTCGCCGTGGGCACAGCTACTCGAAATTGGCGCAACTTTCTCCGGGACCAGTCATCGGTCGATGAGCAGACCGACACAACTCACCCATTATTTTACCTTTGCCTTTTAAGTATGATTCGCTTGATGTGTGGATAGTGAATAAAAGTTTCTTAGCGCTGAAAAATGGGTCGATTTGTTACGCGTCCATTTCGTTTTTTTTTTCTTCACCACATAATGGTGGCGATGGTGTTAAAAGATGGCCAACGGTTACGCAGGTGTCTGGCGTTTCAAGTAAAGAAAGCGCTGCCAATTATTCGCAAGTGTGCAGTCTGTACACACGGATTCCATGGAATCTGAGCTTCTGCAGTGAAACGAAGAGTTTAGCGAGGTTGTGCATAGTTGAAAAAAAAAAAAAACCGCGCAGCAACAGAGAAGAAAATACTGGACAGGCTGCTAGACGTGTTTCCTTCTGATCGCTTCACGACGTAACAAAACCAAAAACAAATGCCCCACACTGACAAATATAGCCTTATTATTGCTCACGGTATAATCATACTATGTTGTGTTTTCTTATCCCAGCGTGAACACCAACTGTCGATCCTGCGTATTAACATCGCATTCTATAGTACTCGAAAACACGAACTGCCGTATTCACACTGTCATTAAAATGTGCACCATCGGGAGCAAACGTAACAGAACCTCCTTCTTTTCAAGTTCCTTCCCTTGCAACTGTGCGTAGGGGCGCCACCGGGAAGAACTTCTGTCAGGCCCGTCTTTGTGAACGGGCCCACTGCGCCGGTCTCGCACCAGAGGTGTTTTGTCAGGTGGCGCCCCCATGCAGAGTGGCACGGGCCGAAACTTGTAGGGGAGGTGAGGGGGTCTCTTACCATAGAGTTTCTTGCTATTAATTGTAAGAAACTCAGTGTTCGTTACTTTTGCCCCCGATCATACCTATACCAAGCAGGCTGGGAACTCTAATCAGAGGAGACAGGAACGCTGCTCACAGGCCATGGATGCTTGAACCAATTGCACTGCCAAGAGTCTCGAACAAAGATGGCCAAATGCCATCTTTCTCATCTTGCCGCCCTTATTTATTACTCCAATAAATATCTTAATAAATCTTCAGCCCTCACTCACCCTCACCCTCAATTCGTGAAATGTGGCCGTCCTCCCTCACATCAACCGTTTTAACGTACTGCGTTCTGCTTCACCCCTGCCGAGCGGGCTGCACGTATCCTTCGAACGAGGGTCATGTGGGGGGGGGGGGGGGGAGGGGAGAAGGCATGTAAAGTAGGCACGCAAAGCACTCCCTGCAAGTCATGTTTGTTAGCAGAGCTTCGGAATGTGTGTCCATGGTCACGCTGCTTGTGATCCTCCTCTCCCCAGACCACTTAGTGAAGCCCGACGCCCCCTTGCTGGGGTGGGGGGAATTGCTTGTTTGAAAATGCTTTTTTTTGTTCAGTAGCTTTATTCCCCTCAGAAGCCTTGCAGTGGACAAGATCCGCGACCTTTGAATGCTTATGCTTTCGCCTGGGACGCCTGTCGCCGCTTCTCGGTGCCTTGAGTTCTTTATGCCGAGCCCCAGACTCGGTGGCATGCGCCAGAGGACATGGCCACATCAGCGCGACTCCCGAGGCAACCTGCGCGGGGCTGTACGCATCGCGGCCTGGCGAGCTTCGCAACTGCTGTTCGACTACATGGGCTGAGCTGTTTCTCAGGACCGACTCCCGGTGCCGCTGAGGATAACGTGGCCCCGGAAGTTAGCTGCATTGCACTTTTGCTGACACCGAATTGTGCGCGTTCCGAACCGTTGTGGCAGCGCGGAAGTATGAATGCAGCTTTTACCATGTGTAAGATTGAAATGCTGCGTACTTGCACAGTGTATAGCTCCTAGAGCCCCTTGTTGAAACTTTTTATATTAAAACTTCTTTCGCCCACTTGCGTGAGTTTCCAGCGTTTTGCCGCACCTCCGGCCTTAAACACACTTAGGCGACATTTCCGAGGATGTTACAGTTTGAAAACTCTAAATATGCGACATTAAATAGTGTCTCAGGTGTAGTATTTTCTAACTGTAACGTCCTCGGTAATTTCCTGTAAGTGTGGTTAAAGATATAGAGACGCATGTATAGTGCATTCTAACTGTAACGTTCTCGGTATTGTCCTGTAAGCGTGGTTAAAGTTATAGAGACACATGTATAGTGTCTTCTAACTATAACGTTCTCGGTAAAGTTGTGTAAGTGTGTTTAAGAGCTGGAGCTAAGGCAAAATGCTAGAAGCTCATTGATGCATGCTAGCGCAAGCAGTTGTGTGCTGTGTTTGTTCCCTGCGGCATTTTATAATTTTTTGTCCGCTGAAAACGAAAATCTGATTCAAGAAGATCGGAAATACGCGCAAAAAGCTGTTTTTCTAGAATACAACGCGCCGCATCGCCTACGGGCGCTGAGCGAACGCCGTTGTTTCCCGCGATTGGCCGGGTCCGTCGTGGCATCATCCACGGGGATCTCCGGTCATCACCGACGGCGTTGCTGACCGTTGCTAATTTCTAGTAGCTCATCCCACGGCGAGGAAAGTTTCACTTGAATCAGACGGGGTCCCCAGTTTTGCACGGGACCTGCAGAGTATAAGAGAGCACGCAGTAAAGTTAATACAACATCGCAGAATTTCATTAAAACACAGGAATTCCCCCGAGTTGAAGCTGTCTGTAGGACACTGTACCTATTACTGGGAGGGAAGGGGGCAGGTAAAGCGCTTATCAATGAATCTGTAAGCAGACGCCTGCACAATTGGCCTCTGGCCGTTAGCGCGTCCACCGGTCCTGTCTTCTTTTTTCTTTGTCACCCGTCTCAGCGCTGTTAATCCCAATGTATCAACTAGCTCAGTTCTCCGTTTTATTGAAGCTTTATCGCATTCAATGTGACGCCAGTCACTGGTGGGTCACGTCTTGTATTCATTTGGTGCGACAACGAATACCGAGTCACGCGAAAACAACCGAAAGATTCATATTTTTTAATGAGCTTAAGAAAAGTTGATACACCTGGTACCTATTGCCCATTTCTCGGCTGTTCCATGAAGTTGGCTTCACCCTGGAAACATTTTCATTATGACGACGCACCCAAGAAAATGAAACGAGACCCGCCGATGGGGCGCAATGCACAGGGATTAGGGTTCCAGAAATCACTGTCGCAGGGAACGTATCGATCTGGACTTCAGGCGCAATAACTCGTACACTGCCTCATGAATCCAACGAATTCTATTCCGGTACAGACTAATTTCATCATCATCATCATCCGCCTGGCTACACCCACTGCGGGGCAACGGCTTCTCCCACGTCTCTTTAATTAACCCGGTCCTTTGCCGGCTGCATTCACTGTTTGTCAGCAAACTTCTTAATCTCATCCGCCCACCTAACCTTCTGCCGCCGCCTGCTACGCTTGCCTGGTCTTGGAATCCACTCCGTTACCCTTAAGGACCAGCAGTTATTTTGCCTTCGCATTACATGCCCAGCCCATTTCTTGCTCTTGATTTCAACTAGGATGTTATTAACCCGCATTTGTTCACTCACACACTTCCGGCCTCTTAACGTTACACTTATCATTTTTCTTTCCATGGCTCGCTACGTTGTCCTTAACTTGAGCTGAACCCTTTCGTTAGCCTCCACGATTATGCCCCGTAGGCTAACACGCGTAAGATACAGCTTTTGTACATTTTTTCTTTTGAGGGATATTGGTAAACTGCCATTCATTATCTGAGAAAATCTGCCATATGCGCTCCACCCCATTCTTGTCTTTCCAGTTATTGCCGTTTCATGATCCGCGACAGCTGTCATCACCTGCTCTAAGGAATGTATTCCTTTACGAATTCCAGCCCCTCACTGCCAATTGTGGACTGCGGTTCCCTCGCTAGACTGTTGAACATTACTTTGGTTTCGTGCGTGCTAATTTTTGGACCAGCGTTCTGCTCTTCCTGTCGAGCCCATGGATCATGATTTACAGTTCACCTCCTGAGTGACTCAGCAAGGGAATGTCATCTGCGAATGGCAGATTATTTAAGTATTCTCCATTTACTCTTATTCCCAACAGTTCCCAACTCAGCCCTCGGAATGTCTCCTGTAAGTAGGCGGTGAATAGCATTGGCGAGATCGTGTCTCTTTGCTGACGACCTTCCTTATTGAAAATTTTTTGCGGACTATGGCAGCGTTGCAGTTGCTATATATATCTTCCAGTATTTTGAACTATGGCACTTGTATAACTTGATTTCACAATTCGTGTATGGCTGCTAGGGTTCCAAGTGAGTCGAATGCTTTCTCGTAATCAATGAAGGCAATATATAGAGTTTGGTTATATTCTGGGCATATCTCTATCACCTGGTTGGTAGTGCGGATATGTTAATTTGCGGAATATCCTTTACGCAAGTCTGCCTGATGATATAAGGTTGCCCTGCCTCTATTAGCGATTACCTTATTAAATACCTTGTAGGCTACGGACAGTAAGCTGATACGGCCTGTAATTTTTCAAGAGCTTGGCGTCTCTTTTCTTATGCATTAAGATAATGTTCGCATTCTTCCAAGCTTCTGGTACGGTCGAGATCATAAGGCATTGCGTATACAGGGTGGCTAGTTTTTCTAGCACGATCTCTTCTCCGTCCATCAACATATTTGCTGCTACCGGATCCTTTCCAGATGCTTTTCTCGTTTCCATTGCTGCTAAGACTTTGTTAACTTCCTCTTTCTTTAATGGGGGGATGACGAATTTCTGTGGCTACTGTCTCTCTCATTAACGTTATGATTACATTGGCCACTGTACATATTTTTGTAGAACTCTTCGGCTACTTTAACTAGCTTAGCCATATTGCTAATGACATTGCCCTCCATGTCATTTAACGCATGCATCTGGTTTTTACCTATGCCTAGTTTCCTCTTCCCCGCTTTCAGGCTGCCTTCTTTCTTTAGAGCATGCTCCATTCTCTCCATATTAAACTTTCTCAGTCGGCTCCCCCCCCCCCCGCCCCCCTGCGCTTATTTATTAACTGCGATAGCTCTGCCAGTTCTTTTCTGACGGTACGGTTAGACGCCCTCATGCTTTGGCGTTTCTTAATCAGATCTTTTGTCACGTGAGATAGCTTGCCGGTGTGCTTTCGAACCAACCTTGCGCCTACATCTACTGCGCATGAGATTACCGTTCATTGTATAAATATCAAGATCGTCTTCCTCAGTTAAAGCCGAATATCTGTTCGGCAGCGATATTCTGAATTTCTGTGCTTTCCCTCTTACCGCTAAGTCGTTAATGTACTTCCTCTTCCCTGGCTCCGTCCATTCCCTCTTCAAGTGTAAGCTAATTCGAGACATAACCATTCTGTGGTCGATACAGCGCACTTTTCCGAGGACGGTCACTTTCTGAACGATGCCAGGTTGAGCTCATAGTTTGAAGTCGATTTAATTCCCAGTCTCACCAATGGGGCTATCCCAGGCCCACTTCCTGTTCTCTCATTTGCGGAAGAAGGTATTAATGATCCGTAAATTATTGCTATCTGCGAATTCGATTAATAACTCTGCCCGCCTATTCCTAGAACCTATCCCACAGTCACCTACCGCCTGGTCTCCAGCCTGCATCATGCCCACGTTCGCCATGAAGTCGCCCATCTGTACAGTATACTGTGATTTTACTTTATTCATTGCCGATTTTTCGTCTCCATAGAAGCTTTCAACGGTCTGGTTATCATGGCTGGATGTAGGCGCGAAGGTCTGCACCCATTTCATCTTGAACTCCAATTGAGCCTAGCTGCAATAGCTGCTACCTTCTCATTATTATTATACAATTCCTCTATGCAGCCTGATTAATAAGGTATTCCTCCCCTAGTTCTCGTCAAACACATTAAGTGTCCGACCTTTAGTATTGTATACGCCTCACCTGTCCTCCTAACTTCACTAATTCCTATAACATCCCATTTAATTCCCGCTTTCCCTCGAACAACACTGATAGGCTAGCCTCACTAGGTAAAACTCAAGCGTTAAGCGTTGCCAGCTTCAGATTTGAATGGCGCCCTGTCCGGAGCCAGAAATTCTTAGCAGCCTCCGCTGCGTCACTGCACTGACCGCCGCCGTGGTCAGTTGCTCCGCAGCCTCTGGGGACTGAGGGCCGAGGATGTATTGGTTTGTTCATAAAAGGTTTATTGAAGATTTATTTGCCTGCTCCCAGCTGTGCGTCAGGTGCAAGAGCAGCAATTCAAGTTTTTTTCTTGTTACAACTAGGCTATAGAAAACGGTTTAACTGTGCCACATTCACCGAAGAAGCTTGCACAACAGACACCACATATTTTAGCTCGGACTTAAAATGAGAACACGGAAAAAAAATTCCAAGTGAACGTCAAAAACTTGCAAAACGAAGCGTAAGCAATCAGGTGCCACACACATAAAAGCATATAGCAACTGCGTGTAATACGGTGCAATTTCTGATTAAATACTGCAACAGCAAACAAATACATCTCAAAATCTAAACGATAACGCACGCTTGCACCAATCGAAGCGCTCGCCTTTAGCTGGACCTTGTTCCGTCAATTGACCCCCTTGGACGGAGGGGTAGCTATACTTGTCCCTTGTGCCCCTGTGTCCAAGTCAGGCCGTGCTAGGTGCTGCCGAGGATTTGGGACTTTCTTGGGTGCCGCCGAACCACCACCTTTCGCTCGGGAGGCGTTGCTCAGCTCCTTCAAAGGGGAGAGGCCTGTGTCGCCGTCAAACTTCGGTTTTAAGGGCTTGCGGGCCTCCGACATGGAGTCATCCACCTTCTCCATTATCTTCTCGAATCGATCCTTCCGCGACGGAGAAATCGGCGGTAAATACAGGTTGCCCGCTCCTGTCGCCGCCTTCAGAGGATTGGTCGCGGACTAAGAGGGCTTGCTGGTGCTCGTCGACTGCTTGCTTCCTACTGCATTACTGCTTCTCCTGCTGATATCGCTGTGGTCGGCTTGCGGTGGTCGGCGTATGTCTTCTTGACTTCAGTATGAAGACCGAAGGATCACCAGGGCGTTGCTGTACACGAGGTGATCTTGCTGAAGGCTGCTCCTTTTAGCGCTGTGCACCCAGCGCACGAGCTTTTCTAAGACACATGCAGCGCCGCGTAGTATCTGATAACCTTTTACGTTCTTTATCTCATCCTTTGATTAAGGTCGTTGAGCGGCTATTACTATAATGATTACGTTGCTCCAGAAAAAGAATATCCCATGTTGGCGACTTGCCAACACTTGTGTGAAGACGTTGCAATGTTCAAAAAGAAACAAAAATTGAAGCTGGACCCAATTTAATTTCTAGTTTTTTTCTTGCTTGTAAAAGAAGTGTTCAGAAAATTACCTCCTTGCGCATACGCACAGTGGCTCATTTTTTGGGAAACAATGATGTGCACCTTTCAAGACGAGCACCTCGAGCCATTGTTAAGAAGAAAAAAATGATGTAACGGACAATTAATCCCGCCTTAAGGGTACTGCCCGATAGCGTTAATGGGCTAATGCCCATATATGCAGAAATGCAATCCTCTACAGAACATTCGTAGATACTTCGAAGTCCTCATAGCCCTCCTGGCGAAGTTGCGAATCGGTAAATTAAGTTATGCTTCAGTGCCCTGCGCATTGTTGGAGCTTGTTCAACCCAGGTTGACCGCGAAGAACAACCTGTCGCGACCAATAATTAGTTTTTCTGCCACCAGCCATGGTTCGCAGTTGACTCCCAATTGTGGTTGTCTGGTTGTGAGGACGCCACAAGGTCACGCGCCCCATGTGATTCTCCTGCCAACGACAACAACGCCGGAGTTTCTGCGACACGAGCTCCTAAACGCTCACGCATTCGCATGGCGTCTGAACAAGGACAGATTAGATTCAAGGGGGGGGGGGGGGGGGGGGGGGGACTACTGCCCCCCCTCTTCTAAGCGAGAAATTTTCCGCAGGCAAACGGCGTCGTCCCGGCACCCCCTTCCTTTTGTAGCTATAGCTCCACTGCGCTGGCACTTCGACCCGTCAGCGTGGCACCCCTTAAGCTGCGTGGCCGCCCTTTATCTCCGTGGCGGCGCCGTGGCTGGTCACGTGGTTGGTCACGTGATGCGGAGCTGCTGCTGTGGCTGGCGGCGCGGCTCTCGGCGATACCGAGTGTGGGGATGGGGGAGTGGGGAGGAGAGACAGGGGGAGAGAGTGAATCCACGTCCAGGGGAGACGATGAAAAATAAACGCCCAGCATATTGGAGCGGCGAAAGACTGAGTTGCAATTCTACTGAGCCAGTTGCACTAGGCCAGATGAAGCTCTCGCGTCATTCAAGGTTTAACCATAGCTAAACCACAGCGTGAAGTATTGCTCTCGCACTTAAATCCCCAGAGAAGCAACCTATGTGGAAGCAACCACATAGGTGGAAGACATCGCCGAGGTCACGTGGCCTTGTGACATATTGGCAACCAGCCCACCGTGTCATATGGCAGCTCAATTAATTATTGGTGGCGTCAGGTTGCTTGAAACCTGCGTCGCAGAAGCTCTACCGGTGGCAGCACCTGCCATCGCAAGGAAATGGCGCATGGCCTAACAACTGCACCACTCTGTCAGGACTTGCATGGGGACTCCCAGGGATACGTGAATGTTAAGTAGGGAATCACCAATGCTGCATATATGGGCATCATCCCATTAACGGTATCGCTTCATACCCTTAAAACGGAGCGTAATTGTCTTCTGAATTTTTTTTTTTTTGCTGCTAATCGCAATCAGTCGGAAATCACTTATGCTGCGGTTACACCCAGCTTTTGCTGAATACACCTGCAATTCTAATGCGGCAGGGTTCAAGGCCTCGTTGTCAAGAAATTCCGGCGGCAAGATCACGAGCATGACTCTAGCAGGGGGTACCAGAGAGCAACCTATAGTTAGATACAACTTAAAGGGCGCCTGAAAAGGGTGTTTGAGGTTGTCTCTAAAATGCCCGTATTATGTAGAGTACAGGCCAACGAGCGTTCATGCCGCATACGAGAATTCATGAGCGAGTCGATAATTTACAACACAATCTTTAAAACTGTGACTTCCGCGACTAGCGGCCGCCTGTGGTGCTGGGCTTTCGCTCGTATCCGCGCTCGTTACGTCATGCAGCGCTCGTTACGGCAGCATCGGACTGCAGCCGTTTCACTGGAAACGCGGGTCGCTTGTGTTTTTCCTCGTGATGGTATTTTCGGCTCGCGCCAATTTCGCCTGGCCTGGCCGCAGCTATGCTCTCGTGTTATTCCTGGCTGCTGTGTACTTAACTGCAGTAAAAGGCGTAAGGACGGCTTCGCCGTTTTTATGATCTCGCAAGGGAAGCGCGATCGCTTGCGGATGAAGTAGTGCTTCACAACACTGGCAGAAAGGACTTCATTTCGACGACGAACAGCGTAGCAGCACTGTAGCTACTGATTTGTTCTGTGAACAGCACGCTAATGAATACATGAGCTTGAACACACCTTTCCAGAACATGTTAGAAGGCTTCTTTTTTACAGAAACCCAAACAATGCCTTGCAGAGGAGTTATTTCCAGCTTGTTCTCTGATATCCGCATGCCTCAAGCGAAGTAAAGGTATTATGAGCGCTAGCTACTCCACGTTGTACATCTCATATTGCTACATTTGCCTCGAATACCGCTGCCATTGATTAGTGGGTGGTGATTGCAGTTTAATTCCTATTGGCTGAGGTACAGACTCTGTTGACAGATTTGCATAGTGTTCGCGGATGCTTTGAATTGACATCTGCTACTATGTAGTGAACCGAGCCTTCGACTCGCGTTGTGAAAATATTTCTGTCCGTTTTTTGCAGCGATAGCACTAATCCAGAGGCTGCTACCCCGAGTAAAATCTTGTCTTGCTTATCTGTAAAACAACTGCTTAACTGCGGTTGCATAGGCACACTATAACATTTAGACAAGCATAGTGATGAGACTCTGCCTATACATGATAGACACTTCCTGAGTCCGTCATGACCCGACAATGACTTGGACTTTGGTGGTCCGGGCTACCCTCAAAGTTCGACAAGATCGACCCAAAAATTGACCTTGGCCAAATGACGCCAAAATTGGTATGCAACTATGATGGACCACACCCCAAATTTGGTCGCACCCAAATTTGGCCCGGGTCACTGCCTAATTTCCGTCGTCAGTGCGCTGTGGCCTGCATTTCATGTCCACTCCTTCATTAGTCATTTTTTACTCGTAAGGGCTCGGTAAATAGGTGTCACTACTTAGTCCATTACTACCTGCACTTCGAGCATACTGCCAATGTGATTGCATTCAGATAGTTTTTAGCCATTTAGTGCACTAATTACTTCTAACTTTTTAACATCGATAATTAGGTGCTACTATTTAGATTTGATGACCTCCATTTCAGGTACTGTTCATTTGATTACATTTGGAACATTTTCTAAATTTAATTCACTAATTAATTCTTACTAATAAGGGGTTGGTAATTAGGTAATATTATTTGGTCCTTTATTACGGAGCATTTTTAGCCGATTTATTCACTGATTAATGGTAACCCAAGTACTAGCAATTTCATTAAGGTTCAGTGCATTTTTGGCATTTTGGCCGTTTTTACACATAAATTACACTTAAGAAATTAACAACCGCTAATTAGCACTCAATTCTCAGTCACTCTTTACTTATGCAATGTTAATCAGCACTGGTGTTATGCTTCTCTCCTATGCATCACACCACACTCGCGATGGTACCACCGCACTCAACCAACTCAATCGGACGCAGTGCGCCTGTTTTTCCACTCAACGGTCCAATTAACGACTTCGCCTTGAAATTCTGCAGGGCATGTGTGGCAGCTCCTATTATTGCCGTCGATGGGTGGTTGCCGGTGCCGCTGGCACTGTCCCATGCGCCACTCTGTCATATGGTTCAGGTGCCATTCACTACAGCCACGTTCGCATTAAGAAACCGAACACTTGGTCTTCAATCAATCAATCAATCAATTTATTTAGCATTTCTTTCAGTACAGAAATAAATGCAAGGATAAGAACAAAAAGCTGCTTCTCGAGCAGCTTGACAACGGTTCTTACCCCTTGTTTTCTCTTGACAACGGATAACAGCAGAAATAATACAAAGCTGCGATTAAAATTGTACGAAGATAAGAGCATGCAGTATACATAGAAATTGTAAACACAAAATATATAGAAACACAAAATACATAATATAGATAGTAATTCCAAACACAAAATGCCGCATATTAGTAAAAAGTAATAATACCGGTACAATGTAACTGTTAGACCTGGATTCAATAAGAAGAATACTAATACTTAATCACCAATATTTTGCACACTGAAGAACATCTAACGGCGAAATTGACGTATGGCTATACAGGACTACAAACATTTCCTGCTACATTTGCAGGCATAGAAGCGCAGACCACAGTTTTACGACACACAGCTGTAATGCAGCCACCATTGGAAATACGTGCACAAAAGGCTGCAATAATAAAACAAGATTTCAAAACATTTATGTTACCTTCCTAAATTGTAAGTGAACAAACGCTTAAGGTGTTGTTTCGATAGTGTGTGGATGTCCGTGTTTGAATTATGATAGTTGTTAAGTAAAGTAGGCATAATGTATTGTAGTCTGTTCTGACCATGATTCGTGCGGGAAAACGGCACCAACCATACTTCTCTTGTTCTTATATTGTACGGTACCTCGGGTGGTTTTGTTAAATTGCATAATCGTAGAAAAGGCATCCGAATAAATTTCAGGGAATATTTGTATTTTAATAGGGCATTCAGCTCGTACATATGTGTCACAGGAACAACACCAAGTAAGGGGAACAGTCACTTGTGTGAGCGTCGTATGGAGCATCTGCTATGTGACGGAGAGCTCTTTTTTGTAAAAGAAGGAGTTTGTTGATGTTCGTTAGTGATGTAGTTCTCCATACAAGATTACAATAGTTTAGGTGACGATTGAAAATAGCATTATAAAGTAGCAGCTTTATTTTAAGTGGAAGAACTTGTCTAAATCGGCAAAGTATCCCGCAAGCCCTGGCCAGACATTTAATCACACAGTCTACATGGATATCCTAGATCAAGTTCTCGTGAAAGGTGACACCGAGCGTTTTCACTTCTTTTGTTATTTCTATCTTCTCAGATCCTAAATAGAGATTAAGATAACGGTCAACAAATTTTTGTGATGGCGAGAAAATGACAGCCTTTGTTTTTTTATTGTTTATTGCTAAAGAATTAATTTTGCTCCATTCTGACAATTTATTCAGGGTAATATTTCCTAATTTCTCGAGTTCCGTCGTATCGTCACATTGAATGAAAAAGCTCGTGTCATCTGCATAAATTACCAAAGAGGCTTCCGGGGATACCCGTGTTATATCATTAATGTATATATTGAAGAGTACCGGTCCGAGGACACTGCCCTGTGGTACTCCGCATGTTATGCTTCGTAATGTGGACTGCTCTTCTCCGATAGAAACGCATTGTTTTCTGTTTTCTAAATAAGATCTTACGAGAGCAAGAACAATGCCACGAAAAGCGTAGTGCTCTAATTTAGCGAAAAGAATTTGATGACTAATTCTGTCGAAAGCCTTTGAAAAGTCAACGTAAACACCTAATGTTATTTTTCTTTCTTCGAATCCTTTGATAATGAAATCTTTTTGGGTTAGAAGAGCCAGTTCCGTAGACAGATTTTGGCGGAAACCAAACTGGCGCTCCGACAAAACATTATGCTTATTACAAAATGACATAATCCTTTTACAGATGACTTTTTCAAATCCCTTTGAGATAACTGGCAGCACCGAAACTGGGCGGTAGTTCGAAAGCTCATTTTTGTTTCCAGATTTGTACAGGACAGTTACTTTAGCCCTCTGCATGTTCACTGGAAAGACACCAGTGGCTAGACAAACATTGAAAATATGGGCAATAACATCTTCCAGGAGGTCGACAACAAACTTAATAGGACTGATTTCCAGCCCGTCTATATCTCGTGCTTTGCTGTTTTTGCAGGACATAAAAACTGAGTGAGTTTCCTGTGGTGTAATAGGTTCAAAAAAAGCAGAGTTTGCATTAGGTGCACCTAAAAAGAGTTTTGCATTTTCATTATAGTTGCTATTTGCAAGAGTTGTGAGGTATTCGTTAAAATGAGATGCTAATTGCATACCAGTTAATTGCTGATCGTTGATCGTGATTTGCAGACTATCATTCTGTTTAGTACCTGGTTTCAATAAATGATTTATTTCACGCCATATGAGGTCACTGCGGCCAGATGCCTCATTAAAAACATGTTCGTAGTAATCTTTCTTAGATTTCCGCAAGAACTTCGTGACTTTATTTCTGTATTTTTTAAAAGCAGAAAAGTCTGCGGGATTTCTAGTTTTCACGAAATGAAAGTACATTTCATCTTTTTCGCGTATCATTTCGAGGCACTCATCTGTGAGCCATGGTTTGCGAATTTTTTTTGAACTCTTTACTCTTTTCACATGAAAACAACTATCGTAAACATTCTTAAGGACAGTCATAAACGTGTCATATGCTAGATTTCCATCTGTGCATTCATATACAGAGGTCCAGTTTGTGCATTCCACCCGACTTCGAAAAAGATTGAGAGTTTTCAGGTTAATATTTCGTGAAAGAAAAGACATTGGGGGATTGGCACAGGTTTTCAAAACACCATTTTGTTTGCAGATCAGATAAATTGGCAAATGATCACTTAGCTGTGCAGCAACGACACCTGATTTGGCGCACTCCGTTGTTTTGTTTGTGATAAGCAAGTCATGAAGACTTTCAGAACAGGAGGTGATGCGTGTGGGTTCTGTTATGACGTTAGTGCAGTGAAAGGAATCTAGAAGTGTTTGAAACTCATGGGAGCTGGAAGTGTCTTCAAGCAAATTTATGTTACAGTCGCCACCAATAATGAGATTCAATTGATTGGAACATGTAAAGCTTAATAACTTAGCTAGAAACGTGAAAAAGAGGTCAGGTTTACCGTCCGGTGGGCGGTATATAACGGAAAAAACAGTGCTTTGGCTTTGTAGTGTTAACACTTCATAATCAGCTGTCACGGCGGAGAATTCGGAGAGCATATTGCAAGTAAGGCGGTTGGAGACAAGTTGCAATACGCCGCCACCTCGGCGTCGGCATCTGTTTAAGTAGAAGCTGTTGAAGCCATCCATGCTAAGTACGTCTTCTTGTGAAGTGTACCAGATTTCTGTTACCATGATGACGTCAAATTTGAAACTAAAGCTGTTAAAGAAAGCTGTCAATTCGCCATTCTTATTTTTTGCAGACTGCGCATTGCAGTGCAAAAAAACTAAGATAGCCATTTTTGTTTGGTAGTGTGACATCGCGTGTTGCGGTCATCGTGAAAATCATTAAGATAAGCTAGCACATTTGAGGGTGGCACTTCAAGATATCTTTGCTAAGTCAGCTTCGCATGTGATTGGGACGACAGTGGAAGTTTCTGTTTTCCGCGCAAAAATTTTTCCGCCCTTCGACCAGGCAAATTTCCAACCCATTTCCTTTTTCTTTCTTATAGCTTCTCCGAGCAGTTTTTTTCAGTTGCGGGCACAGGTGCTCATTTACAAACACTGATTGGGTGGGGGAAAATCCCAAGTCTTCAGTCGTGAACCTCGTCTTTTTTGCCTTCTCGACAACCGCATCCCGTTTTGCTCTGCGGTTGAAAGCCACAACAATGTTTTGGCCCTCAGATGGATTCCATGCACGTACGCGATGGCATGCCTCAACATCCTCCTGTGTTATTGGCTCACCAAGAGTGTCGCCAACTTTGCCAATTATATCAATCAAGTTTTCATTTTTGTTTAGTGGTATTCCCTTGATTTCTATATTTCTGTTTCTTGAATACTCTGCACTCGCGACTATTTTATCATAAGGCCTGCCAAACATAACACAGTCTATATGTGCGCACGGACTGAGCAAACCTTAACACAGATGGGTATTGCCAGCGATAAAACTACGTTCGATACACGCAACTAAAGACCTTATTTAGTGACACAGAAAGTTTATGAAGCTTAAAATGCACACAAAAACATTGTTTCGCATTTGAATGTCCAATTCAGACGGAATAAACAGAAACGAAAACTACACTCAACGTAACTCTCATCATTAGCAAAAAGCACCATTTGTGAACATTTGTTAACTGAGTGAGGGCCCCAGCCGGCCCCTAAACACGCCAGCATGGACGAGAAAACATGCCGTGTGCTGCGTTGGGAGCCGGCGCCCGAGGAGAAACGAGGTGGAAAGCGCCGCACGGAGGAGAGTGTCGCTTCTTCATGTTATCACGGGACTTTAAAGCGAGGGGCTGGCGGAGGAGCGCCGACATTACAGCCTGCAAAAAAGTGACGAGAGAGCGGAAAAGGCGCAAAGGCACGGAAATTAAAATTTTGACTACAGTAAACGCAGCTTTTACAAAACCGATTTAAGAAATTCTTGATGGAAGATATTTGTGAAGCAGTGTCCTTTTGCATGCTATGAAGATTGCATCTTTTTTGAGAGCCCCTTTCACAGGCCCTTTAAATCTGCAGTGAAGCTCTCCACACATTCAGGAGCGCCGCACCAAATTCATCCAGAACAAAAAAGTAGTTAGTTGTTAAAACTATTGTATATGCCTAAAAGGAAGCTAACCACCAGAAAAAATTGTGATATGTACAATTTCTATATCTGGCTTCTTTAATAAAGCCAAACATTAAAAGCTTACGTTTATTGTTGTGATTGCCTAGCGGAGTAATAATACAGGATGGCACGGAGAGTGGCGCTCGTGTGAGCAACTGCTGTTTTTTTAAGGCGTATCCTACTATAGGGGGAATTCACCTACGTCAGCAAACCGACACCAGCTGGAATTAGCGGCCATTTTGTGATGCAGCTCGCGTTCTCCCGTGCTACCCGTACCGCCGTACGCAGTGTCAGTGACGCATTGCTAACACTTGTAACCGAGTTTCCATGGGGTTTTGCGCAACCATTAGTGGCAGTAGTCACACTCAAATGAAGAAGATTAGGAACCAGGAAGCGGACCTTCGGTTCTTCAAGGTGCCGAAGTGCGCGTGAACGAATGTGGGAAGCACGGCGGTTGTCGGAAAGATGCCGGCGCGAATGGCTAGCGCGCATCAAGAGGGACCTTCATTCGGACGTCGACAAGTACCAAGTTTATTCACGGCACTTCATTTCAGGTAATCGTAATCATTTTTTTTTGGGGGGGGGGGGGGGGGGGCTCATGACGCCGTCGGAGGAGGACGCTTTTTTTTCGGAGCTCTAGTGACTATGTCCGAAGCCAAGTGCTTTTTGGTGTTTGCGCTTGTACATGCGGTCGGACGGTAGTTTTAAACCGAATTAAGGGTAATAAGGCTAGCGGAAGTGTGTGTGCCGAAAGTTTTTATGTAGGAATTTTGGCAGGCTTTTACGTTGCGTAGTAACAAAGGTTTTGGTGTAAGAATTTTGGCGGGCTTTTACGTTGCGTAGTCGGCCGGACGATGGGTCGGCAAGCTAGGAAAGTCAAGGTGGACGGGGAAGGGGAGTTATTGCAATGCCAGGAGTGCGACCATTGGTGCTATTTAGGCGAGACAAAGTTCATGAGCTTAGCCGAGGCAGATGGGGCTAGCTTTGCGTGCAAGATATGTAAGCCTTTTCGTGAGGCCATTCAGACGTTGCAAGCGAAATGGGCAGCTACGATTAAGGAACTCAAAGGGGACCTGAAGGTGGAACGAGGGAACGGATTAAGTTAGCAACTAAGTCGCCGACACGCTTAAGAGGGAGGTGGCTAACGCCGACCTGTTGGAGCGAATTGTGGGCGAGCTAAAGGAGGAGCGGGAAAAGCGGGCTCAGCTAGATGAGCAGGTAGAAGCGCTCTGGTCGCGGCCGGCAGGGTACCCCGGTTAGGAGCAGTGTCAGGTGGGGACGAGGCTCGTCGATCCTACAGTGCTGTAGCGCAGCAGGCTTTGAGTGGGGAAAAGAGATAGGTAAAAACTCGCGACAGTAGCGTTCGGCGGCGGGAGCGACAGGTAGTGCGATCCGGAGGGCAACAGTCGCAGTTAGGAAGCGAACGGTTAGAGCGAAGGAGGTTTCGGTTAGTCGGGGACTCGAACGTAGCGAGGGTTGAGGGTGGCGTTTTGTCGACAGTGAACGTGAAAAGGCGGATGCAGGTGGAGGCCCAGTCAGGGAAGTGCACGGTATATGCAATGGCCAAAGCCCAGGAGGTGGTAGGGGGCAATATAGATGGCGAACACCTTGTTGTTGTTCATGCTGGTATCAACGATGTGTTGAAGGGGAGGAGCCAGAATATCTAGAAGTAGTTAGAATTGGGGATGCGCAGGCTTAGAGATGTCTCTGAGAGTGTGCATGTGACTATATGCACAATCCCAGTGGTCTATAGGCCGGTTAGCGAAACGGAAAGGAGGATCGTTGAGGGTAATCGTGTAACTAAGTTAATGAGTCGATGACTAAGATACGGGGTAATGGAAGTTAACAGGGAAGTGTACGAGGTCAAGCCCCACCCTTTTGCACAGGATGGCATTCATTACGCTGGTACCACTGGCAAGAGGGTGGGTAGTAGGATAGGTCGCCAGGCAACAGCTTTTTTGGGGTACCCAGAGCTCTGAGGGAACCAATGTAGAGAAGAAAGAAGCAAGATCAAAGAGACGATGGAACCATAGGAAAAGGAAGAGAGACAAGTGCCAGGGTCAACTTAATTCAGATATATGTTTTATTAACATGCAAGCTGGAAGCAATAGACTGAAAAAGGAAGAAATAGAAGAGCAGTTAGGGCAGGAGGAATTAATGGTATATGGTTTAGTGGAAATGCATCTTAGAGACTTGGGGCAACCACCCTGTAACCCAGACTACGCATGGAAATATTGCAATAGAACAGAGGACAGCAGAAAGGGGGGGGGGGTGGAATTGGAGCATTCATTCATAAAAGTAGGAATTTTCAAAGGGTTAAACTGGGATGGAAGGAACATTTATGGCGAAAAGGAAAGGTGTCAGGGGAGCAAACACTCCTTGGTTTTGTATACCTTTGGACAGGAGCTAATGCCAAAGAGTAAAACAGGAAAATGTTAGAATGTATCGCAAGCGACATTGATGAGCTAGGAGAACAGGGCGAGATAATTATATTAGGCGACATGAACGCGCATATAGAAGACCTGGATGGGTGCAGATTCGACAGGAAGCATGCTGCAGGACATGCGTGACAGGCATGATTTAGATGTTTGCAACAGTACCGAGAAGTGTGAAGGGCTCATAATACGGGAGGCAAGGAGTCTGCCCTCGACGATAGATTATGCACTAATCTCACAGAGGATGTATAATAGATTGGGGGTGATGAGCAAAGATGTACATGGTTCCAGAAGTCTAGGTAGTGACCACAAGCGTATCAAGTTGAGTTTCAGAAGAGGAACCAATGTAGGACTGAAGTGAGATGAGCAATCAGAGGGAATATTTACTCAGAAAAGCAATTGGAAGCAGCACCCAAACAAATTGAGAAAGTAATTTTTGAGGATAGTGAAACAGAATAGACTTATACCAAATTAACTCGATTACTGGTGCTAGAGCTAGCTAAGGTGAGAGTAGAGCTTAAAGGGAAAAGACGCGAACCCAAGAGTTGGTGGGATGAGAAGGTCAAGAAGGCGATAGAGAAACGTCAGGAAGCGTCCAGGGAACACAGATATTCCAAGAAGAGGCGGAACCAGAAGTTGAAGAGTACAGAAAATGGATTACCGTCATAAAGTGTAGAAGGGAAGCATCCTATTTGATTAATGAGAAAATTAGATAAAAGGGTGCCCAATGAATGTCAAAAGTAAATAAAAAAGATGGAAAAGCAGCTCTAAAATTCTGGAAACATCCAAATGCAATGAGTAATAAGACTAGGTTAGAGGAAAGTTTTATTCTCACAGATCAGGATATTCGAATAGAAGGGGATGAAGCGATAAAACACATAGAAACAAGGATCACCGGAAAAATTCAAGAATGAAATGTTGCACATAATTTATCGAAGGAGGATAGACCGTTTGCTACAATAGCTTCACTTGAGCAAAGACAGTGGGAAAGGGCAGAGAAGAAGGTTCCTAGTGGCATATCAATAGGACAAGGTGGTATTGCGATTATGTTAATAAAGAAGCTAGGACCAAAATCCAAGCAAACAATAATACAGGTAGTGAATAAAATGATAGTGGATGTGAAAGTCCCCGATGAATGACGAAGTAGAATGAACATTATATATAAGGGAAAAGGGGACGAAACTGACGTAAGTGACTACCGTCCCATAAAAGTGACATCTGTGGTTTACAGGGTGCTGATGCAATTATAAAGGACAGATTGCAGGCTTGGGTGGAGAACGAGGGGGTGCTAGCAGAGCTACAAAATGGGTACCGGAAATAAATGAGGTTGGAGGACAATCTGTTTTCATTGACGCAGAGTATAGAGATTGCTCAAAAGGAACACGGGCCCCGATGGCTAGCATTTCTGGATATTAAAGGAGCCTACCACAGCGTAATTCAAGAGTATCTGTGGGACATTCTAGGCACAATGGATGTGGGAGATGGAGTAAATTATCGTTTAAAAGATATATATAAAGCTACCAGAGTGCTAATAAAATGTGAGAAAATGTATCAGAGCCTGTAGAGATACAGCGGGGGATTAGGCAAGGATGTCCTCTGTCTCCTTTGTTGTTCATGTTGTACCTGCAAGGGTTGGAGACCAAGATAGAGAGGAGACGACTAAACTTCAACCTTTCTTTTTCTCAAGCAGGGAGAATGGATTAAAGTCATTACCGTGACTAGTACACGCCGATGATATAGTGCTAATGGCTGACAAGGAAGATTTACAGAAGTTGATAGACATAAGTGGTACAGAGAGAGATGGATTAAGTTTCAAGTTTAGTAAGAAAAATCAGCAGTCATGATATTTAATGATGAAGTCGGCGAGCATAGAATACAGGAGTTCACGTAAGAAGTAGCGGATGAGTACATGCATCTTGGGGTGTGGATAAATAAAGGTGCTGAGTATCTGACAGGGCATGACAAATATGTAATGAATAAAGCTAGTAGGAATGCAGCAGTTATGAAAAATAGGGCACTGTGGATTTACAATAGGTATGAAGTGGTAAGAGGGATCTGAAAAGGGTGATAGTTCCTAGAAGTACTTGTATTTGGGCGTGTTGGTTCATATCTGTTCAGGAGGACACAGGGGCGCAACAAAAACACACGGACATAGAAGTAGACAGGGACGAGCGCTTCCTAGCCTGACTTTCGGTAATGCGGTCCCGTGCATGAGACCAGATGTTCAAGCAAGGTTAAAAATTAAACATTGTGTCGTAGGGAGGCTAGCTTTGGGAGCACATGGCAATACACCAAATCAGGGGGTACAGGGTGATATGGGATGGGCGCCGTTCGAGAACAGAGAAGCTAGCACTAAGATAGCATTGAGGAGCGATTGAGAAAAATGAGGGAAAAGCAGTGGGCCAGGAAAGTTTTCAGATACCCGTATATAAGGAATGTTGTCACGAAATGGAGAAAGCGAACTAGAAAATTGACAAGCAAATATCTGGACAGCAGTAGGAGGGCAAATCAGCTATTATACGTTACGAAAAAGGTTAAAGAAAATGAGAGAGCTCTGTGGAAAACAGGGATGGCGACGAAATCAGCACTTGGAACATACAGGGTTTTTAAGCAGGAAATTGCCAAAGAAAATATATATGATAATTGTAGGCGAAGCTCTTTGTTGTTTCAGACCAGGACGGGAGTTTTGCGGACTAAGACATATAGAGTCAGGTACAACGAGATAAACACGTTGTGCGTTGCGTGCGGAGAGGGGGAGGAAGCGGCATAACACTTGATACTTTTCTGGGAAGGGCTTCACCCTACAGTGGAAAGCAGCGGGGCTGGTTTATCCAAGCCATGGAGGTTTAAGGACAGTTTAGGAAAAGTAGATTTTAAGCGGGTAGAAGTAACCAAGCGAAGGTTGTCTGATTGGTGGCTAAAATCAAGACGAGTAAAATTTCATGTCATGGCTAGGTGGCTTGAGCCACCAGCTGATTTAAAGGGTTCAGCCGTATTCATCCGTCCATCCATCCACCATGGAATTTATTTAAAACTTCATCCCGGAACGGTCGCACCTTGGCCACTTGTCAGCAAGGATTTCCGAGACAGTCTGAAGAGCGGTGGAGCACTGCGCTGCACAACAAACTATAGGCGCATCTGCACTGGTGTGCGGCTGCGCTCGAGCCCCAGCAGTACCGGCGAGAGAGTGTACGTGCTTTGAAAACTTGCTTTCTTCGGGCCGCATCTCACCGCTCAGACAGGAGTTCCACGTTTACATGGCCACACTAAAGTGTAGTAGTTATTTCTGGCCTCAGATATTCGACATCGCTCGTCATTAAAGTACTTCCTTCGTATGCAGTTTTCTATCATGCTGAAATGTGCGACCGAACTATGTTTAGCTGCAATTGTACCATTGCTTGTTTTGACCACATTGAGATCGTGCACTCGCACTCTACTGGGTGAGTTGATTGCGCATCACCGTAGTTCTTTCAGTGCAATATCTTCTTCCCTGTCTGGATGATCGAGTGCTGTGCGCTGAGGAAGCCATTTCGAAATGATTTCTCCGTTTTGTCCAGGGGTACCGGCTGAATTTTTTGACGATTGCAATACACATTCGGTGCGTAATTTGCTTCTTGGTTACGGCGACGCTGGTGGCACGACCGATTCGGGCTGGTATGATCGGCAGAAGCGCCGGCGATTGGTGGCAAGTACACCGGTGACGCAGCAGTCACAGTCTTCAACGCAGGAGCCTTCCTCATCAGGTGCAAAAAGTTTGCTTGTAAGTGAACAGTAGTTTAGAACAGCGTAATATCACATCTCATCCATGACATAAAATTGTTCATTGTAGGTCATGACAACATCGCTGAACATTCCTTCGGGGAAGCTGATGCTGCGGGTTCGACCGCAAAGCAAAGGACCAAAGGTTGACGCAGGTGAATGGCTAGGCCCTTCTGTTGGCAACGAGTTGTCAATTGCTAGCACACGAGCTTGCCTTCCTGCTTTGTTCAAAAATCAGCGGTTAGCACGTACATTTACTTCTGCTTAGTTTTATATTCGTTACTTGCGTTGTCCAGTAACACGAGTGTTCTGACAGGCAAGCATGGTAGCTAAGTATATAAGAGGGAGCAAATGATCAGTTGAAACCATTGATGCAAGTGATGTGAAGTTGCAGTGGTGTTTTATCATTTAACGAAGTGTTTCAGTTACCTTCTGGCATTATGCAAGCTTTAGCAATTCCCAGTTTGCCGTATATATTGCCAAAGACCTTGACAAGGTATATGGCATTACCTCAAGCACACACACTTCAGGAGAATGGAGATACCATGAAAAGGGCAGACAAGTACAGTCTTTGCCAAAAGTAACCAAGCTGCGTCGTGCGCTTCTTATCCGTGCAGTAGAGCATTTATGGCGTCCCTCATGCACTAAATACTTCTATAGAGGAGAACTCCTGTTGTTTGCTTCCGTACGCTCCCTGCCTCTGCAATTGTGGGAGGAGATAGGACGCTAAAGGCAACATAGGAAAACCAGTCTATTGGTCATCAGTCTACCAACCATTTTTAGATTTAATATATCCTTTTCATGGTGCTTAATCTTGAGGAAATAACCAACAAGAGGGCAGAAAGCGTAGACTCATTTGGTTTGTGTTTTATCTGGCTCATTGTTATTTAGCGAATTCAGGTTCACTGCTGTCAACTTGCCTTCAAAACATGGCCGCAGGTATAAAGCCTCAACAGGAATGATGAAGGTTAACCTTCCAAGTGTGCTTGAGGTTGCTGGCATTGCTCAGATGTTCTCAGTGCTGCTGGTAGTGCAGTAGAAAGAGACGACCTGTGGCGTCGGCTTGTCATCACGTCGGAACGTTTTCCACTGCAAGAGATGCAATGACTTCCTCATCAATTCATGCATTTTTGTTCGATGTTTTCTTGAGCCATGACTGTCAATCTTTTTCATACCCCCAGCTGCGCCATTGTGGGGTTCTCTGACGTAATTCACTCTTTCTTTCTCTTCTTGTCACATTCTGTATGTCCCTTCCTTGTCTTGTCATTTCTGGCGTCGATGTCCGTCATTCCTGACGCTGATGTCGGCATTTCAGATTGTGCAGCAACACTGTCCACACAATAGCATCAATGCCCTTTCAATTTTTGAGGAAATGATGCCATTCCTGATGCGTCTTTGGATCGGGCTTTGCATGCAAGACATTTCATACTGGTTGACGTATCGCAGCCAACAGTGTGTAGGATCGGAGACAAGTGGCTCGACGTCTGCTTCTATAGGCTCAAGCCACATTTCGGATGGCCTGAAAAAGAACAGATTTTAAAAACTATGCCAAACACTTTTGTCAGGAATTTTGGACGAAAGGTACCCGTTATCCTGGACTGTTTTGGTTTGGTTTATGGGGGTTTTACGTCCAAAAGCGCCTCAGGCTATCAGGGACGCCGTAGTGAAGGGCTATGGAAATTTACACCACCTGGGGTTCTTCAACGTGCGCTGACATCGCACAGTACACGGGCCTCTAGAATTTCGCCTCCATCGAAATTCGACCGCCGCGGCCGGGATCGAACTCGCGTATTTCGGATCAGCAGCCAAGCGCCATAACCACTGAGCCACCGCGGCGGTTCTGGACTGTTTTGAAGTGTTCACTGATAGACCCAGTGTGTTAGACCCTAGTGCTGGGACTTGGTCGAACCACAAGCATCATAATACCGCTAAATTTTTTTTTCCAGTCTGCCCGCAGCGAAGCATCCCTTTTATATCTAGGGCATATGCAGGTCGGTGCAGCGACAAGCACCTAACTGAGTACTACAGTGTGTTACTGAACTTGGAGTACAATGATCATGCACTAAAGAGTTGTATTATGTGTTGCAAGGCCCCATATTCCCCCTTCGCGAGAGGAAAGCGACAATTAAGTACCAGAGAAGTTGAATACACGAAAGAATTGGCCAATGTGAGGATTCACATCGAACGAGTGATATGGCTAGTGAGAAAGAAGTATACAATACTGAAGGCCTGCTTGCCATTTGAACTGTTGAGGACGTCTAAAGCGGTGAATGAGCAATTTACAAGATTACGGTCGTGTGCTGCACCCTCACGAACTTGTGCAACTCTGTAGTCCCTATGGGTTAGTTCACATAGATGTTAGTGAGGCTGTGGTAGAGCATGGGGTTTTAACATACTGAAGTTGTACTCTGTGTATGATACATTGCAGCAAAGGACTTCAGGATAACTTTTGTCACGCAGAATTCTTATTAGCATGCACCGAGACTGACAGCATATCATTGTTTTGTTGCGAAAGCACTACTTAACGGGGTCAAACCCAACCGAGAATCTTGTATGATGCCACGGAGTAACACAGCTAAAATCTGGATAGTTCGTTGGACTGCCACGAAAGCGGCAGACGATGGGAGGAGGCTTGGGTGTGTTCTTAGGAGCGTCGCACGAGTTGTAGCAAATGACCGTTTAAACAGTAGAATTTTGTTAACTTGTCTCATTTTCTAAACGTATTCATGTTTGACTGTGACGAAGATTATTTATGTGATAATTTTCTCCTTTCAAAACAAGTGGTGTATTTTTATTCTTTTTTAAACTTTATCTTTTGCATTTGTGGTGTGCGTTGTGGTGATGACGTATGTGCCTTTTTATTTTTCCCCTTTGCAACCCTGCCATGTAGGTCTCCTGGGCCCCGTCAAGCTGCTTAGAGAGCTTTTAGGCCAGGAGATCATCCGTCTCAGCTGGAAAAATAATGAAACAATCAATGAATGAATAAATTATTTAGGGCTTGAAAAGTGTCGTTTTCCGTGCATATTACTGCAGGAAATATCTTAACACATTAAAGAAGTACATGAAGGTGCCTATTTATGCACAAAGGCAAGTGCCCTTGACCTTCTGCAGTGGACATGAAGAGCTTACGTGAACATGTTAGTCTGACTAGAAACGAGAAATTTCAACTTTGATATGAGCAAGACTAAGGCATGGACAAACAACGTTATTTGACTAAAGTAACATAAGGACTAGTTAAGAGCTATAATAATTGAGAGCACTCAGTAGGCACAGTTTCAGGTACCATTTTTTTTTCGACGGTGTTTTTCTTCCTGCTTGCACTAGAATATTTGACAAAGCCACCGACACACACAACATGCTCTACAGTGCACACACAACGCTTGCTATAGCGCGGACACTACACACGCCACAGTGTGCACACTACAAACGCCACATCACACAAATTGTAACACACACACAATATGCCACAGTACACACATTACAGCGCACACGCAAAGTATGGCACTTTCAACACTTGTTGCTTCAAACTCCATCTGTAACAAGGGACCCACACAATTGCCCTGGCCCACTCTGTAATGTCCTGTAGATACTGGCGTTGCACTGCAGTTCAGCGCGGCAGTAACAGCATTGCACATTTTGCTTCTTATGGCTCTTGCAATGCTGGTGTTTCTTGAAACCTCACTAGGTTCATCCAATCAAGAGAACCAGTGTCCCACTATCTCCAGTTGGAATACAGCGCGAAAACATTTTTAGCCCTTGCTAATGCATATTTGATAAACGGATCATTTCGGTGAGTTTCTTCAATATTTCTTTCACCCTGCTTCCAAACAACAAAGTCAGCACATTTTACATTGCATGCATATATCTGGCCTTGAACCTGGTTATAGTAATTGTCACCAACTTTTAATATCAGCCTACCATCTTGCTCTATCACGTGGCTTCTTTTGTGCTTGAGCAACTTGTGAATACAAGCGTCACTTACATTGTATGTGCACTTCACTTCGACTGTCTCTTTCCCACAACAGTCACAGTCAATGAGCATAGCTGGTGTAGCCCCAAAATAAGGTTCATCTTTGGCGATGACTATCCTAACTTCACTGAACCTGGCGTAAACATGAGCTTAGATGATTAGTCTTGTAGCGTGCTAGAGCTGCTGCCCCGTTTTCTGGTCGTACTTAAGAGCTGGTGTGTTTAGTTCATTGTTCGGATAGCAGATAGTCTTATTTAGACTCGCAGATGAATTTTCAGTGTCTGTGGAACACACAGATTCAGAGTAGAGGCAGTTGTGCGCCCTGCTCTGTACATGAAGCATCTTTGCGTGCTCGACTGCTTTCGCGCACGTTGCTCAGTGGACTAGGTCGCTGCCTCACTGATCTCTATTTTTACATATCTGCACATCTGCACAAGGCCCTCTTTTTCAATTCTCGAGGCAGCTGAGCTGTAATATCAACGATGTGCGATCCGCTACACTTCGCAGTTTCAGAGATGAGGAGCTTTTACGCTTGGCTCGCAATGTGCAGCACATGCTACTCCAGGCAGGATTTGACTGCGGCGCAATTCTGGTGACGAAAACGTGATCGCCGAGGTTGGCAACGATGCCACGTTACGCTGATGAGTGGGCAGCCAACGGTTGCTGCCGTCAGTAAATGACGTTGACTTGTCTATTATCAGTCCCATTTCTGAATAAAGCAATTGTGGAGGAGTATGCAAGCACACCTCACCGAGCCCACCTATAAACGTGCAATGAGAGCAAACGACGTGGCCAGCAACGTTCATCCGCAACCATGGTGTAAGAGGTGCGACAAAGAGACCTTGAGAGATAAAATTCAGACAAAATTATCACTTTATTTGTTACAATGCGTTTAGAGAGCAGCTCTTTCACCCATAAACCTCAAGCGCCTTCCTGTCTGATTTGTTCTCTTGTTAAATAGCTGGCTCTCGTTACAAGAAAGTCGTAGGTGTCTGAAAAGTCCAGCTCGGGCCAATGTGATGATCCCTCCGCACAGTCAGCTGCAGTCAACTGCGTTGGGTAGCAACCGCACCTTGCTACCTTCGCATCGTAACGACATAGATCATCGGCGCCCAGGCATGATGCCTTGTCCTTCTTGCCAGTCCGTTTTGTAGTTGACGCCGCCATCATCGACGCATACTGTGCAAGCCACTTGTTGTCAAAAGTAATCTGAACGCGCACAACGTGACGACTGTCGATTGCCGCCGGACAGGCGCGGTTAGAATGCGCGGAGCACGAAGAAAGCGCGCCGGACGTACTACATGTGCCACAGCTGAAACAAGAAAAGACGGCCATTGCTGTCCTCGCGGATGTTCGAACAGGGTTGACATGCGGGTCAGTTCACAGCGAAAGCCGTCGACACGGTTAGCGTTGCTCGGAGGTGCCGTCCACTGCAAACTCGGTCCGCTAGAGGGCACCACAAAATGGTGCGCGTCGTGTTCCGCTGCAGTAAGTGGCTTCACGTGAATGATCCCTATAAAGGAAAATAAAAATAAAAATTTAAAAGAGTTTAAAAATACTGCACGGAAATCGTGTATAATACTGATCATAAAGCAGTCGTAATGCAGAAACAATTAACGAAAGAAAAATCTATTAAATAAGATTAAAAAAACCACTTCAGCTTCGTCTTAAAAGCGCTCTTAAAGGGGCTCTAATAAAGCTGCGGTATACCTGGGATCTGAAAGCACATCGCTTCTCGAATATTGTCAAGAAAGATTTTTTTAATGCGCTTGTAAAAACAGAGTTATCATTCGTCAAAATTTGAATTTCAGCGTATTCGCGTCTTTCCTCTCCTCTCCTCACTTTTTCCACTCTTGATAGTCGGCGCTCTTCCGCCGGCCACACCTCCGGGAGAGAGGTTACTGACCCGACGGAGCTACTTGGCTTATTAGCCGCGGCCATTGTAGCTGCCTGACGTCTGAAAGAATCTAAATAATAGCTATCGCTCAACATGTATACCTAGATGCGAGCGAGGGAGGAGGGTGCAAGCATGAAAAAGTCGCTGGGAAGGACTCGCCTACATTTGTGCTTGATTGTGGGTCCTTTGCTGCTTGTAGAAGTGTACTATTTGGCTCAAGTGTTCATGACAACGGAATGCAGTGGTTGAGCAAGTTGACGCCCTCTCCTCGGAAGGTGTTTCAGAGCCCCTTTACGAGCGGGAGGCCACAGCGTGTTGCAGCTTTGTCAAGGAGTCCACGGAACACCGTCGTACGTTCGGTGCTACGCCTTGCCCGCTCGACAATTTAAGGAAAGTAAATAACGCCTGTTTCACATATCTCGGTGGACACCCAAACCGTTCCGTAAGAGAAGGAATATTTCTGACGCGTGGTGCCGACAGTTACAAACTCGGATTCCGTTAAAAAGAATATTATACTAATAAATTTCGTTTTGGGGGAAAGAAAATGGCTCAGTATCTGTCTCATATATCGTTCGACACCTGAACCGCGCCGTAAGGGAAGGGATAAAGGAGGGAGTTAAAGAAGAAAGGAAGAATGAGGTGGCGTATTGGAGGACTCCGGAGTAATTTCGACCAGCTGGGGATCTTTAACGTGTGCACTGACATTAAAGATACCCAGGTGGTCGAAATTATTCCGGAGCGCATTCCGGTAAACATTAGGTTTTCAGCCGGTTCAAAAGGGGTTGACCTTATTAGAAGCCCTCTCGGGAAGTGCAAACTGCATAATGTATTCTCGCATAGCGAGTTTTAGAGTTTTCCGCCCCAATTTTTAGAGTCAGGAACCAACGTGCAGAGTGCGTCCTTGGTGCCATCTGTTTTGGTTTAGTTGCGTCCTTGAAGTTGCAAAGAAGACACAGCTCTCCTTTTGAGCGCCCAGCGAGTTTTCCCCCGTCCGTTCGCTGTGTTCAGGTGCCGTTTCTCCAGCCTTGCTTTCAACGAGTCCTTGGCCCGCGTTCCGCGGTAAGCGGTTGGCGCCGCTGGGTGTTTTTATGCATTTTAGTTTGAAGAAGTGTATGGGCTTGCTGTCGGCATGTCTTAAAGGAATGGGCTCTAATTGGTGCCAATTGATTGCCCGAAAGAAGGGTCGCCAGAATGCTGGTGAAGTGCGCCTTAGCGTCTCGCCTCCATCGAAACGAACCTGATCGCGGCGGCTGCGTTTCGATGGAAGCGAAACGCTAAGGCGCCCGTATACTGTGCGTTGTCTGTACACGTTAAAGATCCCTAGGTGTTCGAAACTCTTCCGGAGCATTCCATTACGGCACCTCTTTCTTCCTTTCTTCTTTCACTCCCTCCTTTCTACTTTCCCTTACGGCGCACTTCAGGTGTCTGCCTATATCTTATACATATACTGGGCCACTTATTTTACTAGAAACCAGCTGTTTTATTTAAAAGATCAGTGCACATTAATGAGGCAAGTCCGGCTCAGTGGTTAGGGCGCTCGTATGCTGACCCGGAGGACTCGGGTGCGAACCCAACCGCGGCGGCCGCGTTTCGATGGAGGCGGCGCAAAGGCGCGCGTGTGCTGTGCGGTGACAGTGCGCGTCAAAGATCCCCAGGTGGTGAAAATATATCGGAGCGCTCCACTGCGGCACCCCTTTCCTCCATTCTTCTCTCAGTCCCTCCTCTATTATTTCCCTTATGGCGCGGTTCAGGTTTCCGCCGAAATTTGGCTGATGCTGCGCCATTTCCTTTAATAATAATAATAATTATAATAATAATAATAATAATCAATCAATCAATCAATCAATCAATCAATCTTTATTTTTTCGGTGCCCAGGAACAACCCAAAGGTCTTGGTGCTGGTACACCATTCACACGCACAAAATGTACATTTATTTCACTACAAAGGAAGACACTCAGGGGAGGTAATGCAGCAGTCAAGGCGATAGAAAAAAAAGACACATAAACTAGGCGTGACAGCAAGCATGAAGCAAAAAAGCGAAAACAAGGAAACAGCGAGAACAGCGGTAAATGAAAACAGCTAGAACAGGCAACAGACATATAAATAACTAATAAAACAATAAACAAAGAGAATGAACACAAGAACAACCGATAACAACTAAGTACAGCATATATCAAAATACAAACAAGAATAAAGCCAATACTAATATGAACGAATAAGAGATCTCTGAAATACAAGCTAGAAATACAATCATACACCATAAGAAATGTAATTAGTGAACGCGTTACAGACAATCAGGCGTGATTACACAGTATTAAAGAAATAATATTAATGAAAACAAGTACACGTGATGTACAATTAAGGAGAAAAAAAACAATATAATACCGGTGCAAACGCACAAGTGTAGTAAAGACAAAATGCATGAAAGGGGAAGTTATGAGAAAAAGAGTGCTCAAAGTGGAACGTCACGGACATCCAATATAAAGGAAGGGAGAGAATTATCGAATATATCTAATAATAATAATAATAATAATAATAATAATAATAATAATAATAATAATAATAATAATAATAATAATAATAATAATAATAATAATAATAATAATAATAATAATAATAATAATAATAATAATAATTTTCATTTAATAATAATTTCTTTTATCACTTTCAGTAGCAAATACAGGAGAGACAGGACGGTCTAAACATTAAGAAAGCTTGTAGGACCACGCCAAGAAATAAATACGTAGTGACAGAAAAGTATGACTCATGCGTATGTAGACGACGAAAGCAAAGTAACAAGAAAAATGAAAAAGAG